>NC_141934.1:17457688-18707688 GCF_057802395.1 Ceratotherium simum simum | reverse complement strand
TGGACAGAAGTCAGATGCAGGTCCTGCCCCTATGCAGTTTACAGCCTACAATGAGCTTCCCATCTAGTCCTATTCATAACCTCTCAAAACCTCCAACTACCTAGTAAGTCCAAACTCCTTAGCCTAGTGTTTAAGTTCCATCACTATCAGGCACAAATATTTTCAATCAACTTCTCATCTTTTAACTCTTGCCCAATAGATATTCCAAACTTTCCTACTCTATATTCTTACACATGCAATTCCATATACCTGAAATGTGCTTGCCCTGACATAGCCAGGTAACTACATACCCAAATTCTACCCTTTTTTGTGTGTGTGTGTGAGGAAGATTAGCCCTGAGCTAACATCCGATGCCAATCCTCCCCTTCTTTCTGAGGAAGATTGGCCCTGGGTTAACATCTGTGCTCATCCTCCTCTACTTTACATGGGACGCTGCCACAGCATGGCCCAACAAATGGTGCATCAGTGCGCGTTCAGGTTCCAAACCCCCGAACCCTGGGCCACAGAAGCAGAGCGTGCACACCTAACTGCTACGCCACCAGGCCAGCCCCCAAATTCTACCCATTCTTTAAGGCTTAGCTCAAGAATCAACTCTTCCTCAAAGCTCTGCCTCCTTCCATACAATTCCAATAACACTGTGCCCCTCTTAGGACATATGCAATAATGCTCTCTGTACATACGCTGTCTCCTCTATTAGACTGTCAGCTTCTGAAAAACAATGTTTGATTCATTTCTGTATTCTGCACAGCATCTAACACAATGTAGGCTCAAAAAATATCTGTTTAATAAATACACGGTGGTAATTTTAAATATAAAAGATCATTAAACAGTGATGACACTTTATAAAGCTCAAAGAATGCTTTTAAAACATCCTCTCATACATTATTTTATCGCTGCTATAAAATACTATAAATCTAAATGTGTGGGCAACTGAGCTGAATCAGTACTAACCCCAGGACATCCCATCAAAATGTTTTTGCCCCCTCAGTATCTTCTAGCTCACTGCCCCAACCACATTGGGAATCAAATTGATATCTGTGTATATCTGGACTAATCACTGATAACGCTATTTTAAGTCATTTAACCTTTTTTCATAAAACAGTATGTGCTTACTGAAGATGGGCTGGGGAGGGCTCTGGCTGACTTCTGGTTAATGAACCCTTTACTAAAGCAATGGGGATAATTGCCCCCGCCATGTTTGCTACTCAAATCAAGAGCCCCTCTTTGTTACACTCTTCGTGAAACCAATAAATGACATAATAAATTTTTCCACAATAGAGTCATTGTCAACAAATGTTATTTCCTCCCTAAACAATCAGAGTTGTATGTAATTTGTCAAAGAATGCCAAGGCAGACGTCCTTTCCATTATTAATATCTACTAGGCTACTTTTAAAATAAGTTAAAAATACATTGCCGGAAACTGAACTGAGAGCATCTAAATTTTTCTCTTTTAGACTATTTATATTTCAATGTGAATAACACGCCCTCTTATAAATAGCAAACATCAAAATCGCTTATATTTAAACAAGTCCAAGATAACCTGTGAAAAAATAAAATAATCTTAATGAAGAGACCTCATCTTGATGAGGTTCACACTTCCCTTATTCAGGCAGTCATTCCACGAATATTTACTTATTCCCTACTGGTGTCAGAAAGAACGCCTTCAAGAAGATAAGCAAAAGTCTTACCTCCCCCAAGGCTAGCAAAGCCATAAATAAAAGTAATTTTTAAAATGGAAGATATTTTGCATATGATATTATATTAAACAGGAAGAAGAGGTTTCTAATGACAGATTTGTGAATGCTCTAACCTTCACTTTACCGTTGTATACACACAATCTTTCTCAACACAAAGACACTTCATCGTTATCCAATTTTTATCTTATTCTTAAATTTTTTTTAATCAAGCCAGTTCTGCTGCATGATTAACTGCAAACTGCAGGGTATTATTCCACCACAATACCCTGGCAACCAGCTCAGATTCAGTTACACTATCACAGGACAAAAAAAGAACTAATTGTATGATCATGTGGATATTGTAGAAGCCCTTTAGTTCAATCCTAGATGGGCCTCAAGAGGATAATGCTTATTCTGTTGAACTCACTGCCAAATCACAATATGAAAGAGCCAGGATCAAAACAAGATCCAATTATACAAAGAGTGCATTTTATCAATGTCGGGTCTATAAATAGAAATATGTATGTGGCCCACTACTTGTGAAAAATTGTTCAAAAATATTTACATAGATGGAGCTTTACAGAAAATTATCAAACACTTACTAGCCATAATGATATTCAATGAGAATCTCTTCAGGTAGCATCAGGACAGCAGCTTAGGCACAAAATACTTAAAGAAACCGAATCCAATTTCCTAATTCTCTCATGCTTACAACAGATTTCTAAACTGCTGGGATCTTTTGGACGAGGGGAGAAGAAGCATATTTATGTGTTATTTCTACCATTAAAATATTTTTTATAAAGAATAAAAAATCTTAGCTCCTAGTAATGCTCATGGCTGAGTACATCTATATCAAATTCTAGTTACCATTTGCTCAAGAATCATAAAACAAAACAAAATGATTGATTCATTTTGTTTGTAAATTTGTAAATACTCTTTCAAACAATTATTCATGAAAGTTAAGCACAGACATCTATAAATCAGTTTAGTCTACTATACTTTAAACAGGTCCAGAAACCAGGTAACTTAACTAAATAAATGATAGCCTCAGCAACCACCTCCTACTTCACCCAATAGTTACCATGTTCTTTTTCTAAATATTTCTGATTTTCAAGATCTGGGCCCATGATAATAGGTCTATAAAAAGAAAAGGAAGGAAAAAAAGACCTCTAATGACAACAGATATGTAATTCTAGCTCTTTCCTTATCTCAATAATATATAAAAGCAAATGCTAATCTCATATCAAGTTTAAATATTCAAATGTGTTGTATTCATGTCAAGTTAACTCCAAAACTATTTTTATTTATTTTATTTTTACTTCCCTGTTATCAATTTAGTGTGTGCTCAGTTCAGGGGATCAAGACTAAACATATGAGCTGACGTTATTGGAATCAACATTCACCAAGTGTCATAGAACACATTTAAAATCAAAAAAGATAAGTCCTCTGTCCAGAATTATGTAAGCCAGTGTTCCTTCTGTAAGTACAGGCAATAGATCTGATTTGTTATCAACAGAACTGTAATAGTTATGTAAGTTTTATTTAAAATGGTCTGGTAAAGTTGATTTATTCATTTTATATGGCACAATCACATCGTTTCATGTTATGTATTGCTTCACAGACGATAACGGTTTCAATTTTAAAAGGTACAAAATATGGGTGTGGGTTCCACTCTGACTAGTGACATGACTAAGCCATGGACTTTTTCTAAGCTTCAGTTTCCCTTTGGGTGTAAATGAGAGAGGACACTCACTGAGACCTCTCAGTGAGGACCCACCAAGATCCATTCCCACCTTCTTTCCTTAGAAAACCTCAGTTCTGGTTTAAGGACTTTTTATTTCATCTCCTATATAAAATACTCTAAACAGTAAGACTGACCTAATGCCATTTGAATAGGTCAGCAATGAATTTGCTTGGAAATTCATGTCAGCAATGAATTTCCTTGTAAATTTTGTAGCAAAATGTGTTGTTCTCTACCTATGTAATTTTACCTCCCTATCTCAATTTTAATATTTGAACATTACGTTCAAATGTATACTATTTTCTAAATTCTACTAATATTTAAACTTTTTCTCCAATTTACCACATTCAGATTCTTACACATCAACCTCTCTGAACACAAGATAAAACAAAGACACTGTTTTACTGGGCAAAGAAATCTTAATACTACCTTAATGTACAGAAACCTCTTCTAAATCTTAAAGCTTTCTATTAAAGAACAAAATTTTGAAATAAAATATACACAAACGGGGGGAAAAAAATCAAAAAAGCTATTCTTAAAATTGCTAGACTAAATACTTATATTATCAGTCACAATGTATTTATCACTAAAATTACTTACATATCAAGGAAAAAAACTGTAATACACCAAATAACAGTTTACCTCCTTTTAGGTAAATTTTCCACCCGACTTGCTCCCATGGTGGTTTTAATACCTCATTAATGGGGGGTTTTACTCAGGTTTACTTTATACAAGTAGGTGACTTTATATCAATGCAAAAATATTAGACCATAACGCCGACACTTACCAAAACACGAATCCCCCCCCACTAAATCAACTGACTAGACTTAACTTTTCCTTAAAGCAACTATCTTTAAATTATAATTTTTTTACCAATTGTTTAATTTTCATATCATTAGAACATAAGCCCTTTATGTGCTATTTCACCACAATCTCAGTATAAAAGTCTCATTTTTCACAGAAAAAAACTAATTTCATGGTTCAGTAAGTTGCCTGTGGTTACACATCGATTTTATATACATTCAGAAGTCAGACTTTAGCTTGTTCTCTCAATTTCAAGCACATTTAACTTAATAATTCTATCTAAGTCATTAGACTTTTTTCTATTCTTCATCAGATAGAATTCTGAAGTCATTATGACCTTACTATAATTTTACAATATAAATTTATTGTTTACCAAAGTTAATAAGTAATTTATTTTCTTTTTTAAGGATATAATTTATAGTTTTCTATTAAATCTAATATTTCAGTAAGTATGCACTAGAATCATTTGGATAATCATCATACAACAAAAACTACTACTATTTTATAGCTTTAGCAAACTAATACTTTCAAAACTAAACAGAAAACAGAACATACTGTAATTATTTTAAAAATCAGAAGTTGTATATCAAGACTTGAATAATTTAGATCCCAGTGAAAACAAAGAATACTTACTTTATAAACTATTTAGAACTAGCTACCATTTACCACTGGTATGTGTTTTCCCTCAAAGTGCTTGTTTCCCATGAAATATGACTGTCTTTTTCTACTATCATCCACAAAACAACAACCAATATAAAAGGTAAATTTACTTTTCAGGTGCTCTGTGTTAACAATCTCAGGAACTATTAATGTCACGTAATAAAAGCTCCATATAAATGTTGATACACAAAATATTACAAATCTAGAATGCTAGAAATGATATAATTCACTTGTTATCAAAATCACCAGAATTTTATACTTGAAGAATAAATAAATCCAAACAATGTAAAAAAACTCTTTTCTAATTTAGTCAGATTAATTTCAGTGAATCATAAATTGACCATCAATAATGAAAAAAAAAGATAACAGGGTGGAAAGTCAGGAGTCAGATTTTCTCTTTAGAAATTTTCAAACTGAAAGACATTTTACCTAGAAAGGGTAATTTCTGTCAATTTTACATGTCGTTACTTTCACAGAAAGCAATTTTTTTCATTTCAATTGAGAATTAAACCATTTACAATGCTGATTAAAATTATTTCATTTCATTTAGTCAAATGACCAGGAATTACCAAATTCAACTGAAAATTCCCAGACTATAAGAAACACAATAATATATTCCTACATACTTTACTGTCTACGATTTTAGAAAACTTAATGTCAACGTTTTTCTTTTTAGTATCCTAAGCAATAAGAGGTATTGATTTTCAGGGTTTGACTTTACCATCATAATTTGCCTTTGCTAGATCTTCTATGTTTTTCTTCCCTTCTCCTCTCCTATGCGCCCCTGCCTTTCCCGTGACTTAAGCATGTAGTCTTCATGTGATCTTTTAACTGCTTTTATAAATGATTCATGATGTTTTCTGTTGTTTTTAAATAGGCTCAAAGTGAGGTTTTTCCTCAAGCCAGAGCGAAAAGTTGTTGGGGAAAAGGATATTCACACAGTCTCAAAGTTTCACCCCAAATTTACTTAATAATTACAAAAGTAAAAGGGTATCTTTACACTGGAGAAATCTGGTAGACACTACTTTCAACAAGTAATCAAAACTTACTAGGATCAATATTGGGACAAACTGACATGCTGGGCCTCTGACGATGCCACAGGAAGTACATATTACCTACTCAAAATTATTGCCAAAAATGTTCAACCTGAATCTAATCATGAGGAAACAATTTCACAAATTCAGAATATGGAACATTTGCCAGGACAACTGAACTGCTCCCTTCAAATAACATCATTATCATTGAAGTATCCAAAAAAAGAGACAACTTGGGGAATATTCTAAATTAGAGGAAACTAAAGAGACAAGACATCTAAATCCAACAGTGATCCCTGACTGAATCCTAGATTGGAGGGAAGCAGGCTATAAAAGGCATTACTGGGACAACTGAGGGAATTTGGATCAAAACTGAATTATTAGATAATTATATCAACGTTAAAGTTCTTGAGTATGATGATAGTATAATGGTTATGTAGGAAAATGTCCCATATTCTCACAGGAGTTACATGGTGAAGCACACAGGGCTACAGATTCATGAAGTCTGGAAATTACCTTCAAATGGTTTAGACAGAAAGAAAAGTATATGTATATATGTGTGTAAATATTTTTCAAAAGAAGAAGCTGAGAGGAGGAGTTAAACTCTTCCTTGGAGATATCTAAACAAAGGTTACATCAATCCCATCATTTGAGATTATAGATGATAATCTATATATACAGATTATATTACCAGCTCTCCATTCTCTTCTCTCAGTCTTCCTCCATTCCTACAAAATGCCCAGTTCTTCTTCCAGAGGCTGGCAATCAGTTCAGTAGTAAAAATAATAGTACTAGAGTGTCTTAAATCATCTCACACTGGTCACTGTGAGAAAACCAGATCCATTTTTCCTAACTCTCTAATGTCTAATGTTGTTTTCGCAATGGCCCACACCTCCTGGCATGGGTGGCAGCACTCTAAAAAAAATGGAAAAAAGCAATACTTAACAACTCTAAATACAACAAAGGATCACAACTGCCAGTCTGCACCTACAGTGACAGTAAAGCCAATCCTGAAGACTTCTAATACTGATAATTGGGACAATCATTTTTTAGAGGTGGACCAATGTACTCCCATTATAATTTACATCTGTCTATCTGTAATAATCAAAAGGAAAAAAAGTAGCACAGAAAAATTAAACTTTAAAATTATTGACAGTACATATTTACAGTCAAGTTTCCTTACAGAACGTATACAAAATAAAATGGATATTTTTACCTCCTCAGGTATTAACAACAGGAGTAATAACGCCTTATTTTAACTAGGATTCAATCTCCTCACATTATCATATCACTTAAATTTTAAAGTGTATTTATTATGTCAACCTTTTGAGAATACAATACTATGCTACGTTAGAACCATGTAAGATAGGTTTCCTTCATCATTCATTCAATCAACAAACATTATTAAGCATATACTAGGCTTATATAATACTTCTTCTGGACTGGAGACTCTTAATACTTTGGGTCAAACCATCTCCAGTCCCTAAAAGTCTGTGCTTGCTCTTTGTACCATTTTGGGGTTTCAGGATTGCATGTCTTTCCCACCACTGACTAATAGGTAATGAAATGACCAGAAGATTGTGTTTATAAAACAATTTTGTGCGGTAAATTAGGAGAAGTCAATTTAGCATACTATATTAATCTCTAAAATTCCAACTGAAAATGCAGAAAAGGATGTAGTCAAGCAAAAAGGGCAAAGGTATACTAAAATAAAATTGGCAAAGACTATTAATATATAGTTCAGTATGTAAGTATTGGTATTTTTTAATTTAAATAATCTTGTTTTCTCAAGTAAACAGAATATTTAAGTGCACAGCTCAATTTAGAATAAAATAATTTATTATAATATTATGATCTTCCTGCTCATATTCATCTTGCATTGATCAGAAATCTACAACAATTCCCAAAAATCTACCAAATTAAGTCCAAATTCCTCACCTTTGCTTCAGTGTACCCACATTATGGCTCACCTTCCCAGTCTTCCAGTCTCCCCTGACTAGTATTTCACTCATACCCGAAGCTCCAGACAAACCTACTCTTCCCACAATTTGTTCACTGCCTGCAGGCCCTCTGTACAGGCTACTTCCTCTGATTAGGACAAGTTCCATCCCAACCTAGACAACTCCTACTTATCCTGTAAGATTCACTTCAACCACAAGCCTCACCAACTCTGGGCTTCCCAATCATCTCCCTAACCTTTGTTCCCCAAGGTTGAATCTGATGCTTCTGCAGGATTCCATAACTTAATCATTTACAGCCTACTCCATTGTATCACAATCATGGATTTATTTAGCTACCTCCCCAATAAGACTGTGAGCTCCTTAAGGATAAAGACTCATTTTACATGTCCAAGCCTGATCACAGGTCTTGCTTAATGTTAGAGGTTGAATAATCAGACCAGAAACCAAGAAAGTTATCAACCCTTGGCACTAGGGCTCATGATGTTCTCGTTATAAGTTTATGGAACACTTACGCATTAGTCCTGGAACTGAATGTCTGCCCATTTGGAAAGTAATCAATCTACTACAGTCATGTGCCGCATAACGATGTTTTGGTCAACGATGAACCACATGACATGACAGTAGTCCCATAAGATTAGTGCCATATAGTGTAGCTGTGTCATAGGCTATACCATTTGGGTTTGTGTAAGTACACTCTATGATGTTTGCACAATGACGGAATCGCCTAACAACGCGATACCAAGAAGGTATCCCCATTGTTAAGTGACACATGCCTGTGTATTTCTCTTATATACTTAAAGTGTTCTTTGCATTATACATTTGCGTGCTTGTCTTATACCCTTTTTAGACTATAAACTTATCAAGGGTAGAGATTCCATCAAACCCCTGTAATTGGACCCATTAAACACACGTATGGACACAAGGAAGGACACACACCCCTGTTTGGTGTTCAGCCAGTGCCCTGCCTCAACACCACTATGCGGAAAAGGCAGTAAAGTTACAAATTTACCTTCCAGGGATCCAACAGAATCAAATCTTAATTCTGACCTCTTTATAACACAATTTAAGGTTTACTATGAAATTGTGTTTATAGTATAAGTCTAGACAAATTTCATATGAGCAGGGGTATCTTTGAGCCTCTAACATTTTATTATTCCCAGTTATTCCACCTAAACACTAAAACTCACACTCAAAAATATGATTACTTCAACCTAAAAGTATACTTTAAAAATTAATATTTGACGAACATTAGCAAGCACTGAATTTTACACAGAATAAACCAATTGTTTAAAAAATACCAAAATGTTTTTTAATTTTGATGTATGAGTTCATTGTTGTCATTGTAGTAGCAGCTGTAATAGTTACAATTACAGATTGTTCTCTGTGCTGTTCTAAGTACTTTTTTTATCCTTATAACCCAACTGACAGTGAGGAAACTGAGGCACCAATAAGTTAAATAAATTGACCATGGATACACAGCTACCAAGTGATAGAGCAGGGACTCAAACCCAAGCCCACTCTATGAATCACTATGCCATACAGTACAAACAGCAATTCCCCAGACAAGAGCCCAAAAGCGTTTATCCAAGTGGCAGGGACAGGCTATAAATGTGTTTTAGTCTTCTCTCAGACTATTTCATAAATATTTCAAGCATTTAAACAAAAAGTCTAATATTATAAAACTAAGGTGTGTGTGTATCCTGTAGGATTATTCTCTTTCTATGGGGATACTTTATACATTTAAATCGAAGATGGTTGCTTTGGTATTATACTTTACTGTCAGGAGGTTGGTAGCATGCTATTTTGAGTACACTGTAAAGACAAGGGGAAATGTCTAATAACATAACTAAAAAGCATTTAAGGAACAGTAAGTAAAATGTCCCAAAAGAAAATGTTACAAATAATGGTACCACCATGCTTAATGTTAACAGGGTTCTGCTAAAATTTATTTTACCCAAGATGAAATGACTCTTACATAAACTATAGAATGAAATTGATTCCAAAATATCCTCAATTTGTGTGACTACCAATTAAAATATTCCCTTTGTGTCCTTCATTTTTTCATGATTGCTCTACATGTCATATTCTCCCTCACTGGAAACAAAGTTGTCTTTATGCCACTCATTTTTCTAATTAAGTTTCAAATATTTTCTAATATTAGGTTGAACCATATAAAACTACCCTTTTCAACCACTTTTTACCTACAAAAATGGACACTTCATATGCTTCAGTCTAATAACTTTCACAAATTCAAGAGAGTAAAAAGAGTACAGGTACTTAACGAAGTTATGATTATTTCATCACTGTAATACTTTCCTGGTGGCATGCAAAGGAAAAAACAATTCACCCCATTATGGGACTCAATGAGAAAGCAAATAAAAATAAAAAGTAATCATTCTCATGAGAAAACATTCACAATACAATGTTAAGTGAAAAGGAGTGAATACAAAACAGTATGATACCAATTTCATTTACAAATAAAAACACCAAATATTAAAACTCTGTTTTAAACTTTAGGGTTTTTGTTTCTTTGTTCTCTTTGGCGGTTCTGCTTTCCTACTTTTCTAATTAAATGTAGTATTTCTGTAATTTATAAAAACAATTTAAAAAGTTAATCTTTGCTTAATTCTTTACCACAAAAATACTTAATACATTAGTGAATCTACATATGCAATCTAAAGCAACTTTAAAACATCTAAACAGCCTACATCTTTTTGTTAACTCAGTAACAAAGTCCATGAGAAACAACACAATAACTTAAGTTATTTCTAGGAACACTGATCATGTACTTTCTTTGTATGGGTAAATAACTTTATACATCAACTAAATAAACCTAATGAACAGTTGGATTTGGTTTCATCGTTATAAAATGGTGATGTGCTACTAACAAATAAAGACCAGACCAAAAAGTTAAAACATAAGGGATCAATATGAATTAGAGAAATGGAAGGAGATTAAGTCGGAAACAATCATGAAAAATAAAGGAGAAAGAAACTAAAAACAAAAACGCTATATTCTTCCACTACGTGTGTAAAATTTTTAAAAGAACCAAAATACATGTTTTGATACTAAAATGGATAAATCTAAGTGTTATAAGTATCTTCTAGAAGATATCTTATTTTTAAAATTCTGATAAACAGAATCCAGATGTTTAAAACTAATTTTACCTGAGTTCACCGCTCACTACATGAAATAAGCTTTAAGATGTATATAAGTTGTGAGATTTTGCTGACTAACTAGCTAAATAAGCAATCTTACCCAGAACTAGTTCTTATATTTATAAACCCAATACTCTAAAAAACATGAGGAGAAAAGTTGGAGTTGAATAGACAAATGGCCCATAATGTGGCCCATAACGTCAACAGCTCAATTAGTCCACTGTGGTTTACTGCCCTCTGGCTGTTGTGGCAGGAGACATCACAGATAAAAAACGGCTGCAAAGAAAAGCTAGGAAGTGTCAAACAGAAGTTGGCAGGAAATCCTTGAAGCAAATTTAGACACTATTTAGAATAGACCCTCAAATATACATTAAAGTTAGTTTTACTCCTTCCTTAAAAAAATATTAAACATATCAACTAACAAAACATTTCAAATACTATCTGAACTTTTTCAACCACAAATTAACAAAATATAGGGTAGTTTGAACATAAAAGTTGGCCCTAGGAAGTTGGCCCTAAGTCAAAAAGAGACTACGCCCTACCCTAACTAAAGATGGGAATTAGTCTTGATTTAGAAAAATTCCTTAGCATACTAGATGCAAACATTTACATAAAAACATAAAACATTTACTAGAAATTCAAAGAATATTGATAAAATTTCCTCTGGCTATAAATCTGTGGTAAATATAAAAAGTAGCTTAGAATAATGAAGCTCTTATATTAATTCAAAGTTTCCAGATATCAGATGTAGTCTGAAGTTAAAAATTAGGCAACGTTGCAGCAAATATTTTCTAGAATCATCTAATTACATAAAACATAGGAAACAAAGCAAAGGAAAACTTACTACGCCAAAATCAGACCGGATCCTTTATGGTAATCTTTCTTCAAAATACGACCCAATGTCATCTCATAATTTAGTCCAATAAGGCTTAGACTAACTTTCTATTATCACTTCACAATTTTCCACCAGAGTTCAGCTGGCAATGAACCACAACAGCTACAGTCCAAGAAAAAACAATTCTGTTCATTTCACTGACTTGCTCATTACTCACAATTCACCATCATTTTAAAACAGTGAATCTTAGCCTTGTTTCCAACCCAACACACCCAGGGGACACAATACTTTCCTTTAATAATAGAGGCTCACAAGGTTCTGATTCCTAGCATGACTAGGAAACGACAAGAGAATTTGGAAAAAATGGGAGTGGAAAGAAGAAGGATGAGAGTGAGAATGTTCCTTTTGAGAGACACACCCATTAAACACGGGTTTTTCTTCTCAGCAAGTCTTAATAACCTTTTCAGAATTTACCACTGTTCCAAAAATATATGATGCAAGTAATTTTTAAGAAAAAACAAAAACCTTACCCTGCAGTTCATGATGTATTACACCCACTAGGTTGGGTTCGTCTCCCCACCAGAATATCCATAACTCTTTGCAATCTGGTTTGACATCACGACGCCATACACACAGCAAGTTGGCTTGCAGACAGCGGATGAAACTTAACAGGATTGGATCATCTTGGGCTGGGGCTGAAATTATGGGTCCACAGTCCCCATGCCCTCCAAAATTGTACCTACGCCATTTGATTCCCGTGAGTTCAGCCTAGAAAAAGACAAGAAAATTACAGTACAGATAAGCAAATTTGCTAAAATAAATATTTACACTACACTTCACATCATAAGATTTCTCCCACTGAATGATGTATGTCAATTCTTCTTGATTTTTAAACGGGAAAAAATTTCATTTCTTCCTATCAAGATTTTTACATAGTTCCTTACATTAAATAACACAATACAACACACAGATAATCATTATTTCCTGTTGAACCACTTTGTACCTAAACATTTACTATAAAGTCTCTCTATATAAAACTATTTCTGTTATTATTCTTTATTTGATTCATAAACTATATTTAGAAAGCAGCGTTTAAAAAATAAGTTTGCAGAATTGAAATCATTTCTTTCAAAGGATTTCTTCTCATCAGAAGCTACCGTTTGAATCCTTTTTCATCAGAGAAGCAGTTATTAGCGTGCAGCACCACGGTGTCTCATTACCAACGCCAAAGAAGCTGCTAATGAAACTGACGCAAAGTTACCGACGACGCACTCACGTTATTTCACATGTAGCACGCAGAAAAGCTTTGCTTCTATAGCAATTCCCTAATGCAGTCTGGTCTTTTGTTCTTTAAACACATTTTAAAACATGAGAAATTTAAACCAGATGAAGAGCAGAACCTGTACTTTGTTCTGTTACATAGATTTGTATTTTAAAATTTCTTAAATCTTAGATTTAAGGAACTAAACTTCAAAGATGTTTCAACACAAACAAAAGTTGAATTCTTTACTTAAGCAGCTATAAACTACAACTATGCATTCCAAACTGATAGTAAAACTGATTCATAATATAATTCTGTACCAAACAGCCCATGTGTCCCTTGCATTCAATCCTTACTCACTCATCTTGCCCCTCCTCACCCCCCCACCAGCAAATCAATAGTTTCTGTCAAAAAGTTGTTGTTCAAAAAACAAGTACCACAGGGAAGAAAAATAACCATATCGTCTACTAACATAACTGAAACAAATTTAAAGTGGTAAAGCAATCCATCACTATAACCAACACATTTAAGGAAAAAAAAACAATTTTCCTCAATCCAAAACAAAAGGCTTCATTTCAAAACAAGAGTTCCAAAAATAATAATATGTAAACGAAAACTGCCTGAAATTCAGTAATTTATCCTTTTACACTATGAGATATGCAAATCTAATCTTTAATGAATATTCTTCATAAAAGGTGGCAGTGGCATCATTTAGGTCTTTTTATGCCACTTGGTTTCCTCTGACTGTAAAGGTATTACATGGCCAATGCAAAAAGTTCAAAAATAAATAATATAAATAAAAAGTAAACTAATCACACCCAAAATAATTATTTTCTATAATCACATCAGAAATAATTATCAGCATCTTACTATATGTTCTTCTTGTGTTTCTGTACATACACATTTTTCAAGTTGGAACCATAGTGCATGGTTTTATAGCCTGCTTTTTTTGCTTATTATAAGTATTTTTGTATATTACTAATTATTCTTCAAAAACAATTTTTAATGTTTGCATAATATTCTATTCACTGTTTGGAAAAAACATAATTTATTCCATAACAACTGGACAATCTTCCATTTTTTTCACTATTATAATTATTATAATTGGTGAACATCCTTGAACATTGTTATTTTCTCGATTATTTCCTTAGGAGAGATTGCTTGATGTAGAAATACCAGTCAAAGAACATGAATATTTTAAGACTCATGGATGAGTGCTACCATACTACTTTTCAATTAACAGTCCCACCAATACAAATAACCTCCTCCCAAACGGCATCTTTTAAAATACCTATCAATTTAATAGAACAGTATGTCCTTGTACTAATTTATAATTCTTGTTCTGCTTAGAGGAAATTATTATCATATATTTAATCAGAAGTATAACCAGGGGCCAGGCCTCCTGGGTTTGAATCTCAGCTCTGTACTTACCAGCTATAAGCAGCAAGTGTCTAGCAAATTACTTAACCTTTGTCTCTCAGTTGCCTCACTAGGAAAACGAGGATAATGGCATTTATAGAGTTGATTAAATGAGTTAGTACATCTATAAAGCACTTAGGACAGTGCCTAGCAATGGCAAAAAATATGTATGGTATTATTATCATTACTAGTAGTAGTAGTACTATTTCTCTTTGAGTTGTCTGTTAATATCCTTTGTGTGTCTTTCTATCATACAAGTTCCTTTGTTTCTTCAAATAAAAGCAACGCGTGTGTGTGTGTTTGCGTGTGTGTGTGTTTTAATCAGAAAGCCTAACATCAATTCTTAAATAAATGTCAAAGAAAGAAATTAAATAAAAAGACTAAAAAAGGGCAACTCGAATCAAAAAAGTTAAGTAGAAGACTAACTTTTCTTATTATCACCTAAGCTAGTGTTCTGTGCCTAAGGATCTGGGAGCATGGGGGGAGGAAGAGAGGAGGGGCATAAAAAGATACCACTAAATATGAATCACTAATACTTATATTAACCATATTTAAAAGGTTAGAAAATTAAGATTGATATCAGAGATTTAAAAGATCAAGTGAGTCAGTCCCCAAGAAAATCCATGAACAGCAATTTACACACTAGAATATTTTCACCTGTAACATCCAGCATGGTTCAGGAGACAAAATATTTGGCTTTGATTCAAGAGAATGGTTTCCTAATCCTAGCACTTCCATTAACTTCCTATCAGCGCTTCTACGGTCTCAGTGGTAAAGGGAAGCCACTGCCACCTGCTCTATATTCTTTATGGAGTTGTTCTAGCAAGTGATATAATACAAATGCAAGTGACATAACAGCAAGGCTACAAACTTAATCACTTCATAACTAACTCAGCTGAAAGAAGTGAAGTGTCCAATTATTTTAAAACAATTTAGTTCCCTTACCTTAAAGCTAAAATTAAATATCATTATACCAGTCTTCACTGGAAAAATGTAACAATGAAATACCATTCAAGCCTAACAGAGATAACTAAGTATAAAATGAATGTTCAAAGACTTAGCTTTAAATTTTGCATTAATGTTTGATATGAGGAAAGACGACTTAGTGATACTGAAATACTCTATCCAAGAAAAAAAGTCCTATTATGGATGTATATTCAATCAGACTAAAACATGTCCTCATATGCCATGATCACGTTTACAGTTAAAAATCAATTCCACACAAAGTGCTGTTGACCCAATGTATATCTCCAAGACTCAAAATTCTTTATCTAATGATTTCAAAATTATGAAGCAACCTTTTAAAATATTTCTAGGGGCCGGCCCAGTGGCCTAGTGGTTAAGTTCACGCGCTCCACTTTGGCGGCCCGGGGGTTCGCAGGTTCAGATCCCTGGCGCAGACCTACGCACCGCTCATTAAGCCATGCTGTGGCGCGGCATCCCACGTATAAAGTAGAGGAAGATAGGCACAGATGTTAGCCCAGGGCCAATCTCCCTCAGCAAAAAGAGGAGGATTGGTAACAGATGTTAGCTCAGGGCTAATCTTCCTCACCAAATAATAAAATAAAATAAAATACTTATAGATGCAAATTATCCCCAAAATGCAGTATTTCTCACTGTCAAAGATGAACAATCCATAATTTAAGTTTAAAATTACATGGTTTTTAAAATACAGAATCAAAAAGATGAAATTAAAATATACAAGGAACAAAATTAGTATGTGCATATATATAATAATAACCACAACCATCATCATTTATTTATCACCTACTTAATACCCGGCACCATACCACCGGTCTTCACATATCATTTCCAATACAAGGCACCATACTGGAGTCCTCATATATAATTTCTAATCTTCACAAACAGACAGCTAAAGATATTAGGACTCAGAAAGGTTAAATAATTCTCCCATGATCACACAGGCAGCAAACAGCAGATCCCAAATAAAACTGGATTTACAGCATAACTGAATTTAAAGCATAAATTCTTTCCACTCTGCCATGCTGCTTCATAGAGCTAATGGTAAAAATTAGCCCTAGAGGATTGTAAAATAGTACAAAGAAACTGTCATCAACTCAATTTAGCAATGACAAGAGCTCATGGCCATACTTTCTAATTTAAGAAAGTTCATGAATTTTTCTTTAGTCTTCCTGAGGTATTAAGAAAACTAGTATAAGAGTGTCCACACACCACCTCATGAACAGAAGAGACTACTTTTATTTCACTCAGATAATTACATATATGTCTTCTTTTACAGGCTACCACTATAAGACTGTATCTACACAAGCTAACTCTTAGAGCAAGAGAGACTGAAGGGACATCTCAGCATGGCTGATATCTGTAGTACAGGTAGTCAGGGTCCTCAGAAAACTGAACTTAACTGGCAGAGACTCTCCTGGTCTAAACAGAAGGCCACTAGTCATTTCAGAATGGTTCGAATTAAACAGATTACTACAGAATCAGGATAAATACACTTTCTAACAGCATGAATGTATTTAAACAAAATTTATATTGATTCTTAATGTCCTATTCTTTAGGTACCACACTTAGGAAATGAGTTGATAAATTCTCCTAGTGGAGGTCATTTATTTGCACTGACCCATCACAATCAGATCCCTCATGACCAACGGCATATACTAGCAACGTGGCTCCCCGGAGTTGAAACTATTCAGAGGTAACGGAACAGAGTAAAACTAACAGGCCTTGTTAAGAATGAACCCAGGGTGTAGTATCATAGAAAGAACACCGGTTGGAGGTCAGGAGATTTGGGTTCGAGTTCTAGTTTTTCAGCTATTTACCTGTGTGATATTAGGAAATCTCTTCCATCTCAGGGCACCTCAGCTTCCCGACCTGTAAAGTGATATGGCTGACCTAGACACTATAAATGAGTTCCAGTCTCCAGGCCCAGGCTAATTACATCCCACTCACAAAGGCAACTTGTAAACGAGACCGAACCCTTATTAGATGCCTTAGAATGATCAGTAACAATAGGAGAGCTGCTGGAAGACATCTGAATTTTCAAGAAATAGTTGAAAGAAAGATTTCTCAAACTACAGAGCAATTGGGGCCGGCCTGGTGGCATAGTGGTTAAGTGTGCGTGCTCTGCTTCAGCGGCCCAGGGTTCGCAGGTTCGGATCCTGGACGCAGACCGATGCACCGCTTGTCAAGCCATGCTGTGGCAGCGTCCCATATAAAGTAGAGGAAGATGCGCACGGATGTTAGCCCAGGGCCAATCTTCCTCAGCAAAAAGAGGAGGATTGGCAACAGATGTTAGCTCAGGGCTAATCTGCCTCACAAAAAAAAAAAAAAAAAAAAACTACAGAGCAATTAGCTTAATAGCAATCCTGGGCAGGATTCTAGGATGGTGTGTAGAAAAGGCAGCTGTGATCATTAGGGGCTAACCTGAGTGCACTAGGAAACTCCAAGTTGGCCTCACTCACCTCCTCCTGTGACAGGGTTACTCCTCTAATAGATCAAGGAAACAGGGTAAACATATTAAGTCACCTCTCAACCCGAGTCATAGGAAGGAAAAAAGTCAGGATAATAGAAAACTTCTGTTAAAACATAACTAATCAGCTTGAGGTAAAGATGGCAGAGTAAACACACACATCTGCTTTTGCTCTCTCTTAAATCCCTCTAAAACATCAGCAAAAAAGTTTGTTTCTTTGTTTTGTTATTTTCCTTGAATCACAAAATCACAGTGGTAGGTAGGAGAGGAGAAGAGAGCATCAAGATTTTGAAAGCTAAGAAGCAGATGCTCAAGAGGTAAAGAGACTTATAGTACCTAAGAAAACTGAATCCTAACTACTGAGAAAGCAGAGATACAACCCAATTTACACAGAATCCCCTCAGCCTCAGGAATCATAAATACAGGTACCTGTGGAAGTAGGGTTGAAAGGCAGAGAGGAGATAAAATAAGGAAAACTGGTTGAAAGCCTGCTAAGAAGGCACTCAGAAGCCAGGTACCCTCCTCATTGCCCACCTTTAACCCAGCAAATTTACTGGAACGGTATTCTCTGGGGCCAGTAAAACTAAAGGTGTCTGGACTGGGCACACGCGCACTGAAGGCAGGGAACCAGAGTGAAAACAGTGCGTTAGGTAAGCATTACAGAATGAAGGTCAAAAACCACCCTCTCCCACCAGCTCCCTCTAAGCACCCAGAAAACTGGCAGCCAGTCTTTCATCCCCCAGAAAGGAGTCTGAGAAAGTCTTCTCTTGGGAAATCCGACTAGCTCAAGAGAAAAGACCTCAAGATACTGACATCAGAGGCTCCCCAACTAACAAACCGACCCAGATCAGTGAAATAGGGTAAACAAATGTCACTCACAGACTCAGAACTTCCAAGCAGTTTTTTATTTAGTCCACCATCCGTAAACATGAACAGACAACAGGAATTACTAAATAGTTGAGGAAAACCATTGAGGAATTATAGAGACAAAAACAAACAGAAAAGCAACCTGGAGGAAACAGACTACATTGGAAGAAGAAAACTTTTAAAAAAAAATCTATCATTAATATTCTCAAAGAGATAAAGTAGTGCAACCATTAAAAAAGAACAGGACAGGGCTGGCCCCGTGGCTTAGCGGTTAAGTGCGCGCACTCCGCTGCTGGCGGCCCGGGTTCAGATCCCGGGCGCGCACCGACGCACCGCTTCTCCGGCCATGCTGAGGCCGTGTCCCACATATAGCAGCTAGAAGGATGTGCAACTATGACATACAACTATCTACTGGGGCTTTGGGGGAAAAAATAAATAAATAAAATTATTAAAAAAAAAAAGAACAGGACACTATTTCAGAAAAGAAGAACAGAGAACTAAAAGAGAGCTCTTGGAAATTTTTAAAGAATTATGCCAAAAATGATAAAACAATAGAAGGGCTGGAAAATAAAGTTTAGGAAATCTCCCAGAAAGTAAAGCAAATAAACAAAAATGAAAAATGGGGAGGGGTGGGGAAGACAAAATTAGAGGAGCAGCCCAGGAAGTTCAAAATTGAATATAAGAGCTTTCAGAAAGAAAATACCAGAAACGAAAAAGAGGAAATGATCAATAAAATAATTCATGAAAATTTCCCAGAAAAAAGTGAATTTCTAGATTGAAAGGGCTAAGTATCCAGAACAATAGTTTAAAAGAGACTCACAAAAGGCATATAATTATAAACTTTTAACACACTGCAGACAAAGAGAAGGTCCTTCGAGTTTCCATATAGTAAAAAGAGGTCACATAGGAAGAATCAGGGATCAGAAGGATTTCTGACTTCTCAACAGCAATACCGACAGCAAGAAGGCAATGGTGTAATAACTCCAAAACTCTAAAGGAAAACTATCCCAAACTAGGTATCTATGCCAATCTAAATTACCTATCAAGTGCAGAAGCAGAATAAATATTTTAAAATATGCAGAGTCTTAAAAAAAAAAAGCACCCTTTCTCAGGAAGCTACTGGAGGTGTACCCCACCAAAAGAAGGGAATAAACCAAGAAGCCATAAGATTTAGGAAACAGATCACCATGGGAGGGAACAAAATGAATTCCTAAGATACAGGGAATAATCTGATGATTCCAGGTTGTCGACTGCTCACCAGTGTAGAGGGCAACCAATCCAGATAACTGCAGGTCAGACGGCTTCAGGAAAGACTCTGTCAAGAAAAAGAAACTGATAGGACAACTGATAAATCTGAAAGTCTTAAAAGGCAAAAAGTTTGCGGATGAGTTAGCTAAAAATACACAGAAAAGTGAAGAGTGAAAAAAGAAGATAATTACCATCTTCAAGTTACACAGAAAAGGAAAACCAATCAGAATTTACTATATGGCTCAGTCATATACTAACATAATCAAATGAATGTTAACACTGAATACTGAGCTAACCAAAATTACTATACAACTATTCTGGTAAACTGGAAGGATGGGAAAGGTATATTTGCTTTATAGGAGGCAGAGAGAATGAGTTAATTCCTCATCTTCAATAGAGAAAGATCCAGAATTTAAAAACCTATAAGTAACTATAAGCTTAGTATTTAGAAACACTTAAGTAAGAATCAAGATAATCAACAAAAGAGGATGAAAGTGTTTGCCTCTGGAGAAGGTAAAATAGGGCCCAGGAGCAGGGAAATGCTATTCGTATAAACCTTGTAGAACTACAGCCATGCGTCACTTAATGACAGGGATACGTTCTGAGAAATGAGTCCTTGGGCCATTTCGTCATTGTGCGAACACCATAGAGTACACTTACACAAACTTAGATGGTATAGCCTACTACTCACCTAGGTTATATGGTACTAATCTTATGGGACCGTTGTATTTGCAGTCCATTGTTGACTGAAACGTCGCTATGCAGCACACGACTGTATTTGATTCTTTAACTATGTAAGAGTATAGCTCTGATTAAAAAAACCCAAGAAATAAAAATAAAACAAAACTAATCAAAATGTGCTAACAAAATACATTTAATGCATATAAAAAGTTACTACTAATATTGAGAACTCATTTGTACTATTTTATAAATTGATTCTAGACAAATTCCTAAGCTTAAGAACAACTTAGTATCCCATAAACCGTGTTGCAAAAGCCAAAAAGTTATTTACCATGTGTTAAAATAGTGTATTGCTGTTGTCTGTTTCTTTTCTCCACTTTAGGCTATTAAAACTCCAGCTGGGCAGAGACATACTTCCACCTGCATGCTCCCTCCCACCTAGCTCTGGTCAAACTCTTCCTTTGCTAAGCAGCTTGCCAGGGACTCTCTCTGCAGAGGGGCTGAGGACAACAGGACACTGGGCATCCCATTTGACTCTCATCTAACATGGTATTTTCACATTGTGAAAGAGGCAGTGTAATAACTCTCCATAAAATGAAGTTGTATATCAACGATGCTTTCTAACATATATATTTTTTTGCTGATTCATAACTTTTTTCTTCCTCAACTGTAATATTCTTTTCAGCCCTCAGTTTACCAATAACAATTCAAAAATATAAAGATAAATAGGAAGCTGGTTTAGCAAAAGTATAAGTGAAAAGGGCTCAGAAGTTTTATTTCACAATAAGTTTAACACAATTAAACAGTGTGAAGTAACTACCAAAAAAGTTACTGCCATTTTAAGCCACATTAATAAAAGTACAGTATATGGATCCTACACAACAGATGTTACTTATCAAGCCACTAGTCAATACTTCTTTCAGCTCCTAGCTCCAGACTTCGAGAGGAATCCAGATAAAGTGAAACAAATGAACAGATAGAGGACCAGGTTAGTGAGGAAACCTGAACATGTCGTGGCTAGACACTATACAGCCTCACGTGCAATCTTTTCAAGCAAACAAACGTGCAGCAAAAATCAAATAAAAGAATAAAGCCACAGCTGAATTAAGGTGAATGAATTTAATACGGAGTTACACCAATTCTGAAGAAATCTGAAAAGTCTTCAATTATATGAAAGACCGATATGTAAAAGATGAATTCAATTTGCAGGGCCCAGACCCAAATGTTGATAGCAGAGAATCAAATGCAAAAACTGAGGATTAAAACAACAACAACAACAACAAGAGCTCCCCCAAGCAAGAACCCCCGACTGAGACCCCTGAGGATTACAGACATGGGGGTCAAGGAGAAGCTGGTCAATACTAGACACGGCTTCAAACATCAGAGCGTTGATTGGACAATACGATTTATAAGGTTCTTTTCAAACTTGAAACATGAATCACAAAGACTCCTTCCTTCTAAACACAGGATTTCATAACTCTAACATCATTTGTATCTCAGTCAACTAGGTTAGTGGTTAGCAAACTGTGGTCTGCGAGCTGGCCACTTGCATTTTGAAAATAAAGTTTTATTAGTGCACAACTATGTCCATTTATTTACATATTGTCTGTGGCTGCTTCCACACTACCATCACAGAGTTCAGTAGTTGCAAGGGGGACTGTACGCACACAGCCTGAATTAATTACTCTCTGGTCCTACAAGAAAAAGTCTGCTGACCACTGAACTAGGATAACATACACAGGCATATGACATTTAAAATATAAATAAGAAGCACCAGAACTGTCATCTCACCATAAACAACTAGCAAACTAGACACAAAATATGAAACTACTGTTTTCGGATACTGGACAACAGGCAGCACAGAGCTAGAATCTCTCAAGAGAAAGAAAACCAATGAGGTGAGCCCTACAAAGCCTGAGGCAGCAGGAATTGCTGAGAGCAGATCACCAGAAAGGAGACAGTTATGCAGAAAGAGAGCTCCAGAGATCTGATAGGGGTTCTTTTGAGACTATTCCTAAATACTAAGCTGCACATTCAAACAGTAAAATTCAATGGGGCCAGGCAAAGAACTACTAGAGGGCTATTGTTCTAACAACTCACACAAAGCTGGGAGACAGTCTAGTTCTGAACAGAGTGAAAAACACTGTTAAATACCTTGGGCATTAAATAGTGACCATGGAAGAGTCACACTTTGAAAGCAGGAAACTAGGCCTAGCATAAAGACTGCTCTAACCCACCCTAATAATTGAGCCTCAAAAATCATCATCACATGGGGCCGGCCCGGTGGAGCAAGCCGTTAAGTGCGCACACTCCGCTGCGGCAGCCCAGGGTTCACCGGGTCGGATCCCGGGTGTGCCCCAATGCACTGCTTCTTAAGCCATGCTATGGCAGTGTCCCATATAAAGTAGAGGAAGATGGGCATGGATGTTAGCTCAGGGCCAGTCTTCCTCGGCAAAAAAGAGGAGGATTGGCATTGGATGTTAGCTCAGGATTGGTCTTCCTCACACACACCAAAAAAGAAAATCATCATCACAATCATCATCATCATCATATCATCTACAAGCAACTTAACTGCCAGCCAAAACAACATTCAACTCTTTAAAGAAATAAAATCCAGATTTTCAACAACATAATATTCACAATGTCCAGCATCTAATAAAAACACACCAGACATTCAAAGAAGTAGCAAAAGGAGACCCATGGCCAGGAGAAAAATCACTGAAGAGAAATAAACCCAGAAATTAGAGTGATGATGGAATTAAAAATCACTTTAAAACAGTTATTATAAGTATGGTCAAGGATTTAAAGGAAAACACAAACTTAATAAGGCCAGAAATGGAAGATATAAACAAATATACCTCAAATATGCCAAATATGAAATGCACAATGCAATAAATGGGTTTAACAGCAGATTAATCAATGCCAAAAAAAAGGTGAAAGGACTTGAAAACATACAATATAATTATCCAAGCTGAAGAACAGAGAATTTTTAAAAACTGAAAGAATAATGAGTAAAGCCAAAGAAGTCAGAATAATATCAAGCAATCTAATATACATGTTATTGGGTCCCAGAAATCAACAGGGGTGACGAGAGGGAAAAAAAAAGAAAACATTTTTGAATAATGGCCAAATTGTCCCCAAATTTCATGAGAACAATAAATCTCAGAACCAAGGAGTTCAGTAAACCCAAAGCAGCATAAACAAACAAAAAAGCACACCAAAATACATCAAATTAAATTTCTGAAAACCAGTGATAAAAAGCAAATCTTAAAAGCTGTCAAGAGGAAACAAGACACACTACATAAGGGGAAACAAACACAATATTTACAACAGACTTCTCATCAGAAAATATGCAAGCCAGAAAACAATGGAACATGTAGAAAGGAAAACAAATCTTCATATCTAGAGTTCTAGATCAAGCACAAATATCCTTCAAAAATGAAGGTAAAATATAGATTTTTTTTTTTTTAGATGAACAGAAGCCAATGGAACTACACTATAATACATGTAACTAGAGTAAATGCCTAAAAAACGTTTCTTCAGATGCAAGGAAAGTATCAGACGGAAACCTGGATCTACACAAAAGACATGAGCACAAGAAATAGTTAACATATAAATAAATATAAAACATGTTTTCCCATTTAATGTCTTTAATAGCTAATTAACTGTTTACAGCAAAAATAATAATACATCATGGACTATATAGCAGACACAGAAGAAAAATGTATGACAACAACAGCACAAAGGCCAGAAGGAGAAAACAGAAGTACACTGTTCCAGGTTTTTGCATTATAAATAAAGGAATTTAATATCATTTGGAGGTAAACTGAGATAAGTTAAAGATGCATATTATAAACCCTGACCAGTCCTTAAAAAGTAAAACAGAGAGGTGTATCTAATAAGCCAATATTGAGGATAAAATGGAATCATAAAAAAAATTCAAATAATCCAAAAGAAAGCAGGAAAAGAGGGAAAAAAAAAAGGAACAAAGAACAAATGGGACAGATGGGGGGGAAAAAAGTCAAGACAGTAGACTTAAATCCAATCATATCAATATAATTATATTAAATATAAGTAATCTATTACAATTAAAAGACATCAGTTCACAGAATGAATACAAAATGCTAAAAGGCCCAACTATATATTGCCCACTTTAAACACAAAGAAATGCACTTTAAATATAAAGACAAGTTAGGTTAAAAGGAAAATGACAGAAAAAGATATATCATGCAAACACAAATTATAAGAAAGCTGAAGTGGCTAGATTAATAGCAAAGTTGACTCCAAGACGACTACTACTAGGAATAGAGAGGGAAATTTCGTAATGATAGAAATGTCAATTCTTCGAGAAGACATAAATCCCAAATGTGTAGGCACCTAATAACAAAGCTTCAAAATATATGAAGCAAAAACCAATATATCTAAAAGGAGAAACTGACAAATCCAGAATTATAATTGGAGATTTCAACAGGCTTCTCTCTGCAACTGATACAACGAGTGGACAGAAAATCAATAAGGATAAAGAAAACATGAACAACACTATCAACCACCATAACCAAACTGACATTTATAAAACATTACACTCAACAACAGAATACACATTTTTTTCAAATGCACATGGAACATTCACCCAGAGAAACCATATGCTGGGCCATAAACAAATATAAATATATTTTAAAAACTGAAAAAATAAAAATATATTTTTAAAAATCAGATTTTAAATTCTATTCTAATTCTGAATAGAATTAAATTAGAAATTAACAAAATATCTAGGGGCCAGCCCAGTGGTGTAGTGGGTAAGTTCGTGAGTTCCACTTTGGCAGCCCAGGGTTCACCAGTTCGGATCCTGGGCGCAGGCCTATTCACCACTCATCAAGCCATGCTGAGGCAGAATCCCACATAGAAGAGCTACAACTCTACAACTATGATACACAACTATGTACTGGGGCTTTGGGGAGAAAAAAGAAAAAAAGAGGAGGATTGGCACCAAATGTTAGCGCAGGGCCAATCTTCCCCCCAAAAAAAAAAAATCTAGAACATCCTCATTCCCCTGCAAAATCTAGAAATAATACTTCTAAAAAACACAGAGGACCAAAAAAAAAATCACAAGGGAAACTATGGCATATTTTGAACTGACTGATTATGAAAGCAAAATATACCAAAACGTGTGGGACACAAGTGCTCAAAGAGAAATCTGTAGCTTTAAATGTTTATATTAGAATGGAAGAAAGGTGTAAAATCGCTCTAAGCTTCTTCCTTCAGGAGCTAGAAAGAGAAGTGTAAATTAAGCCAAATGCAAACTGAGGGGAAAAAATAATGAAGAAAAGAGAAGAAATAAACAAAATATAAAACTAACACTAGAGAAAACCAGTAAAACAAAAAGCTGGTTATTTTAAAATATAAATAAAATTGACAAACTTCTCACTAGGTTAATCAAGAGAGAAAGAAAAGACAAATTACCCATATCAGGAATGAAAGATGAGGAATTACTTCACATCCTAAAGACAATGAAAAGCATGGAATTATTATAAACAACTTTATGCCAATAATTACAATTACTTAGATTAACTGGACAAACTCTTTGAAAGAATTACCAAACTAACACAAAAAAGAGATAGAAAATCTGAATAGCCCTATATCTATTAAAGAAATGGAATTCATAATTTAAAACCTTCCCACAAAGAATTCTCCAAAGCAAGATGGCTTCACTGGTAAATTCTATCAAACATCTAAGGAAGAAACACCACCAGTCCTACACAAACCTTTTCAGAAAACAGAGGAGGGACTACTTCCGAAATCAATTTATGAGACCAACATTACTAAGACTAGACAAAAATATTACAAGAAATTTACATGCCAATATCCCTCATAAACATAGCTTTAAAAGTTGTTAACAAAATATCAGCAAATCAACTCCAGCAATACAAAAAAATGATAACACACCCTCCACATGGAGTTTATCTTGGGAATTCACGCTTAGCTGAATTAATTCAAAAGCCGATCAATGTAATTTGAATCAAGCTTAGTTCAAAAACCCATCAGTGTAATTCCCCATATTAACAGAACAAAGCCTATGATGATCTCACTAGCTGCAGAAAAAAACATGTAACAAAATTTCAACACCTATTCATGGTAAAAACTAAGCAAACCAGGAATTAAAGGGAACTTCCTCAACCTAATTAAGGGGATGTTCGAAAACATACAGCTAACACCACAACTAATGATAAAAGATTGAACACTTTCCACCTAAGATCAAGAACAAAGAAGGATGTACACTCTTACCACTTCTGTTCAACTTTGTACTGTAGGTCCTAACCAATGAAATAAAGCAAGAAAAAGAAATAAAATGCATACAGATTGGAAAGGAAGATATAACACCATCTTTATTCACAGACATCATCATGCATATTTACAAAAATTAAAGGACTTTACAGAAAAGCTACTATAACAAATAACTGAGTTAGGAAAGTTGCAGTATGTAGGATAAACATACAAAATTTAATTGTATTTCTACATGCTAGCAGTGAACAATTGAAAAATAATACTTAAAAACAATGCCACTTATAATAGCATGGAAGAACATGAACTACTTAGGGATAAATTTGAAAGCATATGTTCCAGACCTGTACACCAAGAACTACAACAATGTTGAGAGAAATTAAAGATCTAAAGAAATGGAGAGCTACACTATGTTCATGGACTGAAAGACCTAAAATTGTTAACATGTCTATTCTCCCCAATTTCATCTACAGATTCAACAAAATCACAATCTAATCTTTGCAGAGTCTTTTTTGAACAAATTGACAGGTTGATTCTAAAACGTATATCGATATGCAAAGTACCCAGAAGAGCCAAAACAATTTTGAAAAAGAACAAAGTTGGAGAATCTACCCTGATTTCAAGACACACTGTAAAATTCCAACAATCATGATAGTGTGATATTGGCATAAGAGACATGTAGATCAAAGGAACAGAACATAGAATCCAAAAATAAACCCTTGCATACACATTCACACATACATTCGATACATTTGATTGATTTCTGACAGTGATGTCAAGGTAATTCAATGGGGAAGCACAGTCTTTTCAACAAATGATGCTAGAACAACTAGATACCCACACATGAAAAGAATTTCAACCCCTACCTCACATCACACAAAACAACTGACTCAAAATGGATCACTTAATCACAGACCTAAACCTAATAATTAACACTATAAAACTTATGAAAGAAATCATAAGAGAAAATCTTTGCTACCTTGGAATAGAAATTAGAACTCATATATAGCTGGTGGGAATATAAAATGGTACTACCATTTTTTAAAAGTTTAGCCATGCTTTATAAAGTAAAACCTGTATTTCCCACGTGATTCAGCAAGTGCACTTCTAGTTATTTACATAAATAAAAACATATGCCCCACAGAAAAACCAGTACATGAAAACCAGTACAGTTCATAATCATCAAGCAATGGATGGATAAGTAAATTGTGGTATATCAATACAAGGGACTACTACTTAACAATAAAAAGGAATGACCTACTTCAGCAACAATATGAAGCCAGACAAAGAAGACTACATACTCTATGATTCCATTTATTAAAAAATTCTAGAAAAGTTAAAATGAATCTATAGTAACAGAGATCAGTGGTTGCCTGGAGGTGGGCGGTGATTTCACAGACATATACATTTGTCAAAATTCATGAAACTGTACTTACTTGCTTAAAATAGGTATATTTTATTATATGTAAATTATACCTCAATAAAGATAATCAAAAATTTATGTATTAATAAAAGAATCATGTAAAAAATCTCTCAAATAAAAAAATCTATTTTTAATATAGCCAAAGTACTATCTTACGCATCTCCAAGATAACAGTGAATCTCTTTTAGAAAGTACACAATAGTTTTTTTCTTTTTTTTTTTTTTTTTTGGTGAGGGAGATTGGCCATGAGCTAACATCTGTGCCCATCTTCCTCTATTTTGTAAATGGGACGCTGCCACAGCATGGCTTGATGAGCAGTGCGTAGGTCCGCTCCAGGGATCCAAGCCTGCGAACCCCGGGCTGCCGAAGCTGAGCACACAAACTTAACCACTACGCCATCGGGCCGGCCCCTAGAAAGTACACAATATTTCTGAAAAAATTATTTTCATGCCTAACTACATCAGAACACTGGTTAATGATTTATATTTATTAACCTTAACTAAAAGAGAACTCTTGTGAAATTTCTGGGAACCGAACTATTTAATGAATCAGTTCATTAGTGACATTAGGATGATTTCTTACCCAACTGCAACAACAGACTATAAACAGAAATTTATAGTATTTTCTCTGTATAGCAGACATTGTTAGTTGGCTACACAAATATGAACAGCTCCTTCCTCCACAGTAACATACACTCTATATTGCTGGAGAGAACAAAGTGCCCACTTAAATAACTACATTTCCCAGCATCCCTGAGGTTAAACATGGCCAGATGTGTTGTAATGAACTTCCTAGAAGTTTCCTTAAAAAGGAAGGGTGTGGCCTTCCTACATTTCCTCCTGCTTCCTATCTAGAATGCCACCACGATGACTAGAGTTTGAACAGCCACCTTGGACAATATGCTACTTGTGATAAACTGAAGATGATGGAGTAAAAAGAAAGGGCGAGCCTGGGTCCCTTGATGACTGATAAGTAACCAAACCAAACCAAACTGCCTGTATATAAAAAAGAAATTAATTTTCATCTTGTTTAAGCTATTTGTCTATTTTTCAATAAGCACAGGATTGTGTTACTATACTACATCATTTTTGATGTAAGAATTTCAGCAACTGGCGTTTTATTTTTAAAAAACTAAAAGACTTTCAGTGAGGTGATGAAATTTTTTTGAGACTATGCAGTTATCTGGGTTTTTACCTTGCCCCAGTCATTGATCAAAACAATAAACTATCCTAATTTTTCATTTTACAAATGATTTCTCAATTTGGAATAAAGTAGTCTAAGAGAAAAAAAATCCATCTGTCTATCTGTGGGAAGAACTTTTAAGCTGCATTATTACTCCATTAATCTCTGATGAAACTTTAAAAGAAGGTAAACTGTATTATCTCTCCATTAATCTCAGACAAATCTATATGCTCTAGTGATTTCTACCTTCATGCTTGTGCTAAATTATATGGTCTACACTGTTAATGTTTAAAAGGCTCAGAAAAGAAAGAGACCAATGTTTGGAGTAGCCAGGAGGAGCTTCATAGAAGCCGTAAAAGGATGTACACAGGAGAAGAGCAGCACGCAGTACAATGCCCTGGTTAAGCGTCCAGGTTCTGAAGTCTTCAGCTCCATCACTTGCTGGCTGTGTGACCTTGGGCAAATTATTTAAATTTCTTGCTTCAGTTTTCTTGTCTGAAAAATGGGAACAGTAGTATCTCCCTCACCAGGATCTTGATGTGAAAATGCATGTAGCTGGCACGCAGTTCAGCAGGTGCAGGTATTCAGTAAGCACTCTTAGAGCAAAGGCTCTGAGGTGATAACGTGCATGACATGAAAATGCCTGACGACATACAGATTCCTATTAGTGAGTGGTTGGAAATTTTAAATAAAAAAGGAAAACAAAAGGCTTTTTAGGGGTTGAACACTTTTGAAAAATAAGAAAACTCACAGAATATGTATATCTGTATGTATGAAAAAATGCTCATAACCTTATTAGAAATAAAAAAACTGAAAACTAAAATATTGAGATATTTTTTGCTCAGAGTGGAAAAATTAAATAGTAAGTTGCACTATCAGTGAGGATGAAAGAAATGGGCATTTATATATAGCCCATAGAAATATAAACTGACACACCTTCTTAAAGAATTTATGGCTATAACTATCAAAATTTAATGCATAACTGCACTATTACAGGAAAAAACATTGAATCTTAATGTTTCTCACAGTTGATGGTTAAATAAACAATAGTACATCCCATCCTATGAAACAGGATACAACTGTTAAAAAAAAACCATAACAGGGGCCGGCGCCGGAGTGTAGCAGTTAAGTGTGCGCGCTCCGCTGCTGGTGGCCCAGGGTTCAGATCCCGGGCGTGCACCGATGCACCGCTTGTCAGGCCATGCTGTGGCGGCATCCCACATAAAGTGGAGGAAGATGGGCACAGATGTTAGCCCAGGGCCAGTCTTCCTCAGCAAAAAGAGGAGGATTGGCATGGATGTTAGCTCAGAGCTGATCTTCCTCACAAAAAAAAAAAAAAAAACCATAATAAAAAACAATGAGGTAAATCTAAATTTACTGACTTGAAAATACTTTAGGACAACGTTAAGTGGAAAAAGCACAGTGTAGGAAAAGTTGGAGAATTAGCCCCATCTGTAATTTTTTTAACTACAAATATGTCTACCATCAACAGAACACATAAACTGTGGTCTAAGAGTGAATTACAACTGCACATTGTTGGAACATAATATTAAACTAAAACAGCAAGTTGTAAAAGAATATAGTATATTCCATTTATAAAAAGTTCAAAAACATACAAAACTATATATGTATACACACACACACACTAAATATATATGATTAAAACCTCTTTTAGGGGCCAGCCCAGTGGTGTAGTGGTTAAGTTTGTGCGTTCCACTTCAGTGACCCGGGTTTGGATCCCAGGCGTGGACCTACGCACCGCTCATCAAGCCATGCTGTGGTGGCATCCCATGTATAAAATAGAGGAAGATGGGCACAGATGTTAGCTCAGGGCCAACCTTCCTCAGCAAAAAGAGGAAGATTGGCAACAGATGTTAGCTTAGGGCTAATCTTCCTCACCAAAAAAAAAAAAAAATTAGAGAATGATAAACATAAAATTCAGGATAATAGTTACCTCTGAAGGGAGAGGAAAGAGAATGGGAAGGGAAGGGCACCAAAGGACTTCATAAATGATAAAAGGTTCTTTTTCTTACTCTGGGTATTAGGTACACAGGTGTTCACTGTATCATGATTCTTTCCAACTTATTATGATTTACACATACTATTTTTATCTACTCCATATCTCACAAAAACAATTTTGAAACTGCATATGTGTACAGGCACACAAACATCTATGCAGAAACAAGAAAAAAAACCTGGAATGATAAAAATTAAACTACTGATGGTTACCTCCCCATGAGGAATGGGAACCTTCTTTTATATTAGATCCTTCAATACTGTTGTTGGAATTTGAGACTGACATAATTTTTTTATTAAATTTATAAAATAAATTAGATTTTTATCTTAAAATTAAGATTATGAAAATTATAACCACATGGAAAATGTTAGCACATGTAGCTGAATAAAGAACTGTATTTACATTGTGATTATATCTATCTACAAAAAACATGCCCATTAACAAGAATAGAAGAGTTAAAGTAAATCTGATCTAACAGAGTGACTGGATTATAGGTTAATTCTTCTATAATTTTAATTTCTTGGAAGTTTTATTTCTTGGAAGTATTCTGTATTTCATTAGTACTACCTCACTTGGAGAGAAATTAAAGAAAAATGACACCTGCAAGAAAGCCAACTCTCCACCTTCAGGGTAGCCAAGTGAAAACTCTACCCACTTGGGAAGGCTGAATGAATTACAGCCCGTCGACAATGGATAGCACATGCTGTGCCAGTAAGTGCACTCAAAGCTAGAGAGGATCCCCACCACACCAAGGAGATTACATCAAAAGGTCTGAAGTGCATATGTACATTTTAGCGCTTAACTGAGAACTGGCGCTGCCAAGTCAAAGTGCCGCAGGGTAGGGAAGGCTCCAGAGCACAGAGAGCCCAGGAATGTGCTGAAAAAGGAAAGAGAATGGAAGGGATGGGCAGAGAGGGAGGAGGAAGGGAAAATTTTTCCCAATCTGTGAGATAAAAATATGATATGGCATAACAATTACACTCTCAATACCTATTAAAAAAAATGCACAATTGGAAAGCTAAGTGCTGAGGGAACAAAGAATCAAATGATAGAAACAAACATTTAAAGGAACACAAAATCAGAAAGAGGAACAGGCACCAAAGATACGTACGCACTGTTTTGTAACCTTTACAAAAACATCCTCTCTATTCTATCCACAATGCCAATTCCTAAAAATTGGCAATTTCCACAAAGGCAAGAAGAAAAACAGGGGTAAAAGTCTATTTCATCCTCCTACCAAAAATATCACCAATATAAAATTAATATAAACAAAACCTTTAAATAAAAAACTATGGGCCGGCCCTGTGGCTTAGCAGTTAAGTGCGAGCGCTCCGCTGCTGGCGGCCCGGGTTCGGATCCCGGGCGCGCACCAACGCACTGCTTCTCCGGCCATGCTGAGGCCGCGTCCCACATACAGCAACTAGAAGGTTGTGCAGCTATGACATACAACTATCTACTGGGGCTTTGGGGGGGGGAAATAAATAAAATTTTTAAAAATAAATAAATGAATGAATGAATGAATGAATGAAAACATCCCAAAGTGGATTTGCCGAGGAAAAATGTATCTGCTTTCTGAGCTTATCACTATTAAAAGCAGAGGCTCTACGTAACAAAGGCTGATAGAGAGAGCCAGTTGCTGTCAGGGTACCCCTCACCTATTTTCTTTCTCCTTGTCAGGGTTTCTCCACGTCCATTTCTGATAATCAAAATTTCATGAGCTCCTCCTCTGCCAAAATTTCTGATTCCCACCTCCAATCACCACCACCACTACCACCCACACCTCTCCAAAGGCCCTTCACCCACCCCACTAGTCTTGCCTTCTCCTTTCTTCCCCACCTTTTTTCTCCACCTCTCCCTTCTCTTATAAATCTTATTCTCACTGCCTCAAATCTATTCTGAAAATAGGCAGCTTATAAATGCTAATGTTTGTTTTTACTTTCTTTTCACTATCCCCCCTTTTTTTGCCCCCAGCTCTTGTCCATAATTAATTTTAAAACTTTGAGTTCTGTAGAGCTTAATGTAAAAGCAAGAATCCAGGCTCAGTGAATACTTTCATATATACACACCTGTGATCAAAGCACAAGTCTTCTACTAACAGCTATTGTTCATGGACGTTGCCAACTGTTCCTCCTTGTTGTGCATACATAAGAATGCAAATGCCATAAACCAAGAACATCTGTTTGCCACCTGACTCCTCTCCTATGACATATATAGTTGGTCACCAAGTCCTGTCAATTCTACCTCCAAAATATCACTTGAATCCATTTCTTGCCGTTCCTACTGGCCCTGTCTAATTTCTCACATCTAGACCACTCTAAGAGCTTTCTCTCTGCCTTTGGTTTCTCCGCTATTACAATCCACACTCCACAGAGTGCACATGAGTTTTCTCTCTGAAAAAACGTAAATGTGATCATGTCATTATCCTCCTTAAAACCCTTCAGACAGTCTCTTGTGCACACAGAATAAACTTCCAGCTCCTTCATGTCACCCAATCTGGCATCAAACATCACCTTTCAGTCTTGTCTCCCATCTATTAAAGACTAGGCATTAAATAAAAGGTAAGTAAATTTAATAAAAGAGAATAATTTCCAAGGATGTCTAGAAATGTTGTTCTACAACTTATTAATGTATTATTTATGTAATTATTTAAGTAACTGACAAACTTATTCATCTCAACCATACAATATTACCACCAAACTCAAACTTTTACACAATAGCTAAACAAAGTTCTATCCACATAATGTATTAAAACTGGATTGGGCTGTTTAAAATATTTCAATTTTCCATTCCAATATTAAAATGTAAGCTGAATCACAAGGAATCTAAATCAACGGTTATTTTATAAAATGAGTGTTATATGTTATATGTAACATATAGCACCAATTTCTCACAGTTTTCTGGAAATTGCTAAAGTCAGCTCTTTGGGTTCTTAACAGTGTATCACACCTACCATATGAGAAAGTTTAGGAACAAACTCAAAGTTACTTAAGAAGATAAGCACCTACCTTAGTGAGTCTCATTCACTTTCCATCTAGAATATTCCTTGAATTTACCATATAAACTGCCAAAACAAGCTATTCACTTTAACAGATTCATTAGAAAAGTTTTCCAAGAACAAGCAAATACTTCTTTTTCAAATCGAATCTATAAAATTTACTAAAGAAGTCAATTTATTAGCTTACACATATCAAAGTATGAGTTCTCATGAGAATCATTCCACTGTTTAATTAAATGTTACAGGATCTTGCAGACAGACTCAAGAATAGCACCATCTGTCTGGGTTACGAGGCTCAGTTTCACCACACATCACCAAACAGCAACAAAATATCATTCTCATACATCTCTCTCTCAAGTAATTTATAGACACCAAGGAATTTAGTCTGCTGGGATCACAACACTTGACTCAACCCATGCAGATGATTACACTTTGTATGTAAAGCAATATACTTTGAAAAATGTTTTTAGTAACTTAAATTTTAGTTAAGAACGTGTATACCAGAAGGTAAATATGTATGGTCTTCAGAAGCTAAGATGTAGATTCATGCTCTGGTATAAATTTTAAATTTGTTAAACTGCTCAAAGTTTTACATAAATCTGTAAAATTAAAAAGTGCCTGTTGTTATTTGTTTAGAATAATTATCATGTAACTAAATTGTTCTAAAATTTCTATAGCTCTAAGATTATGTCACCACATTCTTTGATAGGATTTCAATTCCCTTTTTTTAACGTGAAAAGTACTTAAAAAGAGAATTATAAATAAAATCATCTTTGTAATCTGAAGAACACAGAAACAAAGCTGACTGAGAAAAATCTCATTATAATCCTGAATTCAAAAACAGAAAATAATATTGCCACTGCAACTCGTAAACTAAACAACTCATATAGGCATTCCTGCCACAGGTAAAACATCCTCTGCACCTCCCCAACAATAAGTATTAAGGCAGACTATGATAAAGTAAAATCCTCAATACATATGAGTACTACTGTCCTAATGTTCAACTGTGGAAGAAATTGCTGAAAGAACCCGTGTGGGATACTACATGGTTTAACTAAGAAGTCTCAAACGAGTAAAGTAACACTAAGTGGGCAAGGGTAACAACTCTGGTCTCATAGACCAAACTTTCTGATAAAACCTGGAGATTATCTCAACAGGATACTTTATTTATCCCAAGGCTTTTCTTAATGATTACTTCAGTCTCACCAAAAACGGGATGATATCTGATGTTTGCTAGACAGACAAAGACAGGGCACAACTTACAATTCCATTCCCCCCTTAGGATAATTTGCCTTGATCTCCAGAAAGCAAAAATGCCACCCCCACTTGATTTGTCCCAATCTCTAGTCTTACTAATCAATGAACCACTAAATCCACCTCCATTGAAACTGTATGAAAACAAAGTTCACTGAAGCACTAGGCTCAGAACCTGGAAGGCAGCCATACAAGAAGGGCAGGAATTCTTGCCACACATCTCCAATGCAGGTATGCTAATACATCCAAAAGCAGAGTTCTTCCCAGGGTTTTTGCTCATCATCAGTAAGACCCCCATCAGAAGGTACTAAATTGCTGACTTAGGCAACAATTTAGAGCAAAAAGCAGAACTAAGATAATAAATGACAGAGAAAGAAGAGACGACACTGACAAAAGAAGCATCCTTTAAAATAAGATTTTCTAGGGTAGCTGACTACACTGTCTCTAAAAGCAATTCCAAAGGAAAAGGACAAAGCAATATTATGGACAATGGCATCGGTATCCGATCCGTTTCAAGGGGGCTTACTTTGAAGAATACTTCTCATATGGGCAGATGCTATCAGTTCTGGTATGACTAACCAAAATCAGTTTTATAACTGTGAAGTGTACAACTTAAGGAGGTGACATCTGACATCTGACCTACTTAAAAAGATCATTAAAAGAAAATAAAAATAAGCATGGCTGATTGCAACAAGCACATCAAGTAAAATGCAAAACTTTTAGCTAAAATTTTTTTAGATGTTTATTTAGTCTCAAACTCAATATCTTTAATCTTTGAATTTAAAAAGCACTCAAGCTACAACTGAGATTGCCCCCACTTCCTTCACACTTATTCATTTCTTATATATTCTCACATCTTTTATTTCTAAGAGGTGTCTTACTCTTTTCCAGTGCTAACCCCATCTCCTGGGTTCTTAATACCATCTCCAGCCAGACCTGTTTCACCAATTACCAACTTTTCTTATGTCTTCCATCTCTCTCTCTCTCTCTCCACTATTGTTGCTCCTAAAGCCATAAACACAATCGAGGCACTCGCCTTTTAAAAAATTTCCTTCAATCTACCTTTCAGTCTCTTACCATCCCCACTTCCATGTCCTTCCTTGCTTCACAATCAACCTTCTTCAACTGAAAAGTGCACCATTCATTCACTCCATAACCCACTATAATCCAGATTCTAACCTCGACAGTCAAACGTAACGATTTCAACTAAGTACCAAAGGCCCAAATAGCAAACTTCCGCATCTTTTACTCCATACCTCTCCCCTTCAAGGTCCACCACAACTGTCTTTGAAAACCATGATTATTCTCTCCTTATTTTTATGTCAGAGAAAGCAAATTATATCGTTTACTTAAAGTACATATAACATATACATTCATGACTTGCATGTCTAGGCTACATGAGACCAATTCTAGACCAAAATCTAATTTGTTTTAAACGCACAAAATTTAAAAAATGATGGGTTACACAGTTCAACAATTCTAGTCTGTGTATTAAGAGAGCAATCCTAGAAAGGCTTTTAAACATTATTAAATGTAATACCATTTAACACACTTGTTTTTCCTCAATTCATTTCTCATAATAGTTTCTTTCTATAGCGTCTTGGATTATCTCCTGCTTTTAGTTTCATATCCCATCTGCTCATTTAAGATTCACGTCTGTCCAGTTTCTGAAATATTTGTCACTTTAGTCATTAGCATTTTGCGTAATATAGCACTTTTTTTAAAGTTCAGAACTGAATTATTTTAGAAAACTGATTATTTTAACATCACCATTTCTTAATCTAAATTGGCCTGCCCACACTTCAAATTTTCCACCTAACAAAAATTACATTTCAATAAATTTTTGTACTGTTCTTTAAAAGGAAACCAAGAACCAAAACCATAAACTAGAAATGCTCTCCTATATACCACTTCAGTAAATATTATCAAAGACAGACTCAGAGTTGTCAATGGAGCTTCTGAAGAATGTCCTTTCCATTTCTCTCTAGCAAGCCACATCCATCCATTCCTTTAAGACCCAGTTTAAAACTCCCCTACTGAGTTTTCTGGCTACAAGGTACTACACTGTCTGTCCATCTTGCTCTGCCTCTACACTTAACCATACAGCAGCTTACAACTTAAAGAGTATATGTAGGTCTTTTTCCCATATATCAGATCCTTAGCCCTTTTGTAAACCCAAGCCAGATTTTAATCATTTCTGATGTGTGTACATTATTCGAAAATGAATTACATTGGTCCTAAATTTCTCAAATAACATACAAAAAATTAACATTTCTAAATACTAGTTTATTGGCTACCCCACCCAATCTCACCCCAATTCCCTTTTTCATTTCACTGGGGCTCAGAGGTCCTCATTTACCACACAAAAGAACAAGTAGAAAGCTTGTCTCTAGTGGTGAGTTAAGGAGGAAAGGGAAGGGAAGAGCTGAAGAGCAAAGAAATACAGACTCTTTTCCTGATGACATCAGAGGAGCTGCCACTAATCTCAACGTTTTCATAAAAGCGTATCAGCAAAGAGGAAGCAGTGGCAGATTCCTGCAGGAAGAGGAGGGAAAATCTGCTTCAACCCTCACTCCAAAACTGCTGCTCGTCCCATGGGGGGCCATCCTCACCTCTCAATGCTCTTTCCAAGCCTCTCTCTGAGACAGCACTCCTCCCCTAGGCCTAGAGCCTGGGCTGTCCTCACTCCCACTGCCTGAAGCCAAGAAGGGTTTTCAGGGAGTGCCTGCTCCAATAGCCAGCACCATACAGTCAGAGGAAACGTGCTCCTGACGTTCTCAAAAGGAACAATAAATGTAAGTTCATTCCCATAAAAATGCTGCCATAAATAGCATCTGAGTTCTATGACACAAGTAATTAAGTACAACATAACGTAAATAAACTATCCGTCATTTGTAGCAACAGAAGTAAGGGTAGGTTTTTATGTGAAAACAAACTTAGAAATTAACTTTTTCTAATATTTTAGAATGTTGGAAACCACCTACATGTAAACTTCTACACTTCTGGATAAAAACTTAGGACACTATTCATATTCAACATGTCTAATACAAATACTACAGATGGGGGGGGCCTTCCTTCCTTCAACAAAGTCTAAACAAAATTTTAAATGTTGCTGCATTATTAAATGGAAAATAGAAATTAGCTGGCAGTTGAGGATATATACTTTGTTCAAAACATAGTAAGAGTTGTGACATGTGTGTCAGACTAAAACATGATTTAGTCTTTAAGAAGAAAAAGATATTTATTAAGTACTATTTCTGACACTCCCTGAGACAAATCTGAAAATGTTAATGGAACTGCTATTTAAAGTTCAAAGAGCACTCCAGAGTTGCCGAGGAATTCATAGCTTAAACTACCAAATAAGAGCCACAGTTCAGTTTCCAGTCCCAGCCAGTCACAGTTCAGGGTTGGTACAGTAAAATCACCCAGCATATTAAAGACACGCCACACAGCTGTGAATCATACACACAAACAAGAAAAGCTGTAATATCTAAAGATGAACTTCAAGTTTTTCTTCTCAATCATGGCTTCTTTATGAGGAAAGACACAAAAAGAACAACTGAATCTTCTGCTCCCCCAAAACAAGCACAAATACAACATCACCGCCATACTAAAAACAAGTAATTTTACCATTCCAACTTCCTGGTTAACTGCCTAGGGCTACTCTATAACTTAAGTTGTAATTTGCTAGAATTCTCTTCCTTTTACAGAACATTACCTAGTCATCCAAAGTGCTTTCCTTAAAAGGCACTCAAAATGATTTTTCACACTTCCTGCCCTCCATATTTCCATCAAGTTTACAGAAGAAGAAACTGAGGCACAGAAACAATACGCAACCAATATGGTCTGACTAGTCACTAGCAAAAAAATTTGAATACCACTCAACTTTCCCTATTACCAGTTCACTGTCCCTTTGACTGGGCTCATGGAAAACAATCTTGTAAATGAGCTTGAGTAAAAGCCCTCCTGTACAGCTTAAAGAACTAAAATGAAGGAATTCTGGATCAAGCCCCAAAGAAAATCTCCAACAGGTTCCAAAATCTACAGGTTGCCTACCACACTATAGAAAATCTAAATACTAACTGAATTTCTATTCCTTTGAGGTATGATAAGCACACATCTCTTGATCAGTTGGAATTCTCTTTAAAAAAGATACTCTAGAATGCATCTAAAATATTACCAAGCCACTGTACATACAGCCTAGATAATATATATTCAGAACACAGAGCTAAACATCTAAATAAGTTCAAAGAAAAATAACATAATTGTGATCAAGACCTAAATGGGCAATAAGAATTCCCCTAGGGAATAAGATGCAGAAGAGACTAGTCCAGTAATTCATCCATTTAACAAATAGTTAATGAGCACCTAACTATGAAGAGAATGCAAAGATGATTTAGACAAGGTCACTGCCCTACAGAAGCTCATATGCTTTTCAGTGGTACACAGAAGGAGGGACACAGAAGCAGCAAGAGTGACTAGTTCTGTCCGTGGCAGTCAGGGAAAGCTTTACAGAGGAGGTGACATTTGACCTACTTAAAAGATGAGTAGGATTGTGCCAGGCATATAGACATGCAGACATGCAAAAAAACTAGGAGCTGGTTCCTGAGTTAGACATATGTATGTTTTTCCTTATTTCTCTTTAGGACATTAAAATTCAATCATGAGAATTACCAACACAAAATGTTTTTTCACTCCAATTATACTCTTTGAATATCTTACTTATTAGCTCTCAAATTAAGCCCAGATGGATTTAATCATCGTTCCTATTTAACGAAATAATACGGAACTATATGAGGAAGCTTCGTGTGTCTTCCACAAAAAAAATTCCTCAGAAATTTATCAATATTCTTTGGGGGGGAAAAAAAATCACAGTAGTTTTCATGCAGTTTAATAACCTTTTATTAGATGATCAATCTTTGAAATTTCCACTCAAAATTATAAAAATTCTATTCACATTATATATTTTATTTGAAAAAAATCATTTCTTCAAATTTAATTTTAATATCAAATGTCTTAAACATATGCAAATAATGCAGTGATTTAAAACAAATTAAGACTTAATTATTACAGAAAAGAGATCTAATGAAGACTGAGAAAAGAAAAAATATTTACGTGCAAGTTTAGCTAATTCTCTTTATCTTCCCCTTTCCATTTTTTAAGTTAAAGTTACAAATTTAAACTACACAAAATAAAGACACAAATGAAATTTTACTATAATCAACTCAGGAGGTTCCTTAACAGTAATGGAATTTCACTATACTGGAAAAAGTACAAAACGTAGAAAGCTGTCAACCAGGGCTCTGTGCTATTTCACAGTAGTAGAAATACGCTTTTAATAAGATTCTACCACAATTCATGAAGAAAAAGAAAATAAACATTCAGAAATATACATAATAAACCAGAGTATGGAGATGCCAATGACATAACATTGTCCCTTGGACACAACTGATTCTCCTAATTCTCATCTAGAAAGAAAAAAGTCTTTTATAGAATCCAAATGTACTCCACAAGACATTTTATTAGCTTAATAAAGGAAAACAACTCTACTCCAACAAACATAACTAAAACATGCTGATATAAATGCAAGTAAAACAGGGGTTCCTAAAAGACTATGACAGTCAATTAATGAGGACAGAATCTAATCTATACTACAGAGGATTTTAAAAATTAAATAACAAAACAATGTAGCAGAGCAGGGGACATGTATGAAATAAACACCAATCACATTTTAAAAGAATTTAAAACTATTTTTATATCAACAGAAGCAAAGATAGAAAACTAAGCTGATGTACAAGTGACTTTACACTAAACAAAAATTGGACAAGCATACATATTTCATTCATGCAAATGAGTCTGAATTTACAATTCCTCGTTTATGTTAATATTTACCAAGATTAATGGAAAATCATCTCCCCTATGTAATGAAGTGAATTCCCCCAACAGAACAAAGCTAACACCTTCAAATCTTTCAAATAAACAATGAAACTATATACTATAAAAGGAAATTATCTGAACGGGATCAGAAAAAAGTTAATTCAAGAGGGAAAAAAAGTCCTCAATTCCAAGAACACACTACAAATACTGATTCATTAATTCCAAAACTCTAAGTAAGTTCTATGAAACAAACGTGCATATGCGTGCGTGTGTGTGAATTTTTTTTTAACTATACCCCTCAGCATATTTTTAGGCTACCTAATTACCTCACTTTGCAATGCATTAAATGTAATCTCTCAAAATAGGAATGTTTATAAAATGACAAAAAAGAAATTCTGGTGGCCAACACTATATAACACACACAGTTTGTAAAGCAGTACTGTTCATTTTAAACAAATGACACTAATAGCAATGTTGCAGAAATCCTTTTTCTCCGTTTATAATATATGGTTGCAATGCACAGTTCAGTAATGAACATTCAACTCTACTACTAATTCTCATAAACTTTGCCTAATCTCTCTCACTGGCTAGCTTCTGTGAAATACATGTATCACCCACTTCCAGTACCTTCTACTACTAGTTTAAAGGAGAGGAACATTATTTTCTTCTACCAAAAATAAGTCAAATCATTTCAGAAAAATGTCTATCTTTGAATCAACCTTTGAGAGACAGCGAATTAACTGTTCACAAAAATCCAGATAAACAATCTTATTAATATCTACATTGAGTTTCATCTCAATTTTAAATAATTTGACAAATATAACTATAGAATGTACTTATCTTTTGCAAACAGTTATCAAAATTTATGGCATATAGTACAAACTGGTGACAGAGTATCCTCTTTATTAATCTCAAGAGTGGAGGAGATCTATGAAAGTGTTTGATGAATACAATTAACTCACAATTAACTAGGCTAAATAAGCCAGTGTACAAAAAAGATGAATCCATTTTTCCATACCTAATTAATATAATCCACTATATTAATTTGTTAATATAAATATACTATAAACTTAATGTTATTTAAAGGAATGCCTTAAGAGATTTTTTTTTCCGAATACATACCTAATACAATCACGAAAAAAATGACCAAAACATTCCAAAGAAAAGTGCTAAGCCATATAAGCACCTCACATAAACTCAATAAACACTTATTGTCCTAAAGGCACTCTTCATTCTCACAAAGAAACAGACCCAACCTAACTTCCTCTCAATGAGCACTTCAAGCAATAACACAGCAACATATTTTGTAGCATACAAGTCTTAGGTACATTATTTTCTCTAAAATTATGAACTCATCACACATACAAATGGCTCTTTAAAACGGTCCAGTAAACTGCTACACTATGCCTTAAATTGCTGTCTATTATGTACTTAAAAATATTTACTAGCAATTGGAGGTTAATATGGCAACTATTACTGGGTGGCAATTATTGCTATTAAAAATATATAAATACTGTTAACACCATGTGCTACTAACAAAATGCTAAACAGAAAACATACGTTAGCAAATTATAAATATTTTCATTAAAGAAAATGAACCATCATGAAAAAAAGATGCTTTAAGTGTAAATACTAAAATTGGAAATTGGGATGAAAAAATACCCTGTGTATTTTGGCACTTGTGAAGATTAGCAAAATCATTCCCTTTTCCTCATTTTCAATTGGCAGTTCTCCCCATTTGGTTCTAGCTCAAAAGAATAGATCTCAAAGTTTCTTCATTTACAACTATCTTCCCTCGCTACAAAAAATAAATCTCTTAAGAAAAAAAGAAAGCAGGTCAACAACAGATTACCTTAAAAGCTTCAAATATAGAATTCACGGTCCTTAATAGAAATTGTGTACTAATGTGCATGTGTGTTTCAATTTAGGGAGGAAGAATTTGATGTCATCACCAAATCATCCCATAGTTAGGATGATTCTAAGCAAATAAAACAATGTGAACGTGGAGCACACACACCTAAGATTCAGATCCCCTCATGTCAAAGAGTACATACTTAAACCTAGTTAAAGGACACAAAATTTTCTCCATAGAGAGAAACAAAACTAAAGATACACTTACATCCGGAACTCATGTCTTCCCACAGGGTGAGCTGACATACCATAGGGTGCACTGTTACACTTTTCAAGAAGGCAGATTTAACACACTTAACTGAATTCTAACAGAGTCAATCTATAACAAGAGTCTCCCAGAAATGTGATAGACAGCATGAGAAAACAGTTTTGAGTCACAAAGGCACAGCCAGGCATGCATTTAATACAGTAGCTACAAATCTCACAACAGGAAGAATAAGAAACACATACAATGACCCATATCATATATACACAATGGCATTTTTCACATGTTAGGAAAGGGAGGCAGAGGTTGACAGAGAATTGAGGAAATCTGATGCCATGCAGCAGACAATCAGAAAGCAAAGTAAGTAGAAGACTAACAAAAATCTTAAGGCAGCTGATTGCACAATCAACTTTTGCTAAACTATAACGAACACCTAAAGGTAATAGAAAGTGGGTGGGTCATTAATGTGGTACAGAACTTTAATCTCTAGTTTATATTTCAATCTACATTAACATGAGTATCTAGGTAAATTCTATATAAACAATACTTTTCTCTGCTCAAAAATACTGCAGGCCAAAAAAGTACATATATGCTATTATTAAGCACACAGAGTTCTTATAATACATGCTTTATTTTAAACAGGTGATGATTTTATCTCCTTTGGAATTAACTATACTATACAATGTACTTTAAGCAACATATTTTTAATGTTCTTGCTGCTATATCTAATTTTCCAAAAAAATCTCAAATTTGAATGAGAAAAATTTACAATATCAGCACCTTTTTAACTGATTTGTAATTTTAAAAAAATAGCACCTTATCCACCCTCTGCATACAAGAGAATGTAGACTTTCTCTAGTCCTTTAAAAAAAATAAAAATCAAAGCATGCATTTCTGCAGTTCTGCATTTCAAAGTTGCTACCTAAAGAGTAATTCTGTTTAAAAAAAAAAAAAGTATATTCAAAAATCAATTCCTGGTTTAAAGAGGTTTAAGAGAAAATACCCAAAGCATAAACCTTTAGTTGGTCATAAAGCACAGAATCCTCTCCGACAAAATTGTTTCTCCAAAAGAATCTCAAGCATCTTATCTCTATAACATTATCACCCTTACTTAAGCTTAAAAAAAAAATAAAAGATAAAAGAAATGATGTATCTTAAAGACTGGCTACACATATAATATACTTTCATTTGTCTACAAAATCTACTGTATATAAATTAGCCACACATACCCAAGCCATTACCAGTCAGCATGATATATGGTAATTTGGGGGATCTCTCCTCACTAATATTGGTCTACTTGGTTATTTTAATTACCTGTTAAAGTGTCAATGTGGTCACCAGGCACCAAACAAAAACCATTTAAAATATCCCTTAATCAATATGTTTGCTAATCTACGAAGTCCCTGAACCTGATACTAAATGACAGAATGAGGGGGAGAAAAGAGGATGCAAAATGAGTTTTATTCCCACATACCAAAAGATCAAGGGAAAATAATCACAGTCCTGAGAGGAAGAAGAGCAACTTGTAACTGAATTTTAAAATTAAATATCTGAATAAAAATGTTGGAAGAAAAATAAAATTGACCTGATCTTACCACAGCAAAAACATGGATACTATGTCACTCGGGTCTCTGTAAGTAAAAATCGCAGGTTTTGATTTTTTTTATCTGCATAATGAAACATATTGAATAAAATAACACTTCTATTTGAAAAGTTGGCAAGAATTTGTATGTCTCCACTAGTCTCAAAGAAAAAAAGCCTCTATGCTACCCATAATTAAATGTAACTAATTACAATTTGAACACTAAATTATTTATCCAGTGTAAACAAGGATTAAGAGGAAATAATGCTCCCATCTGCAGCAGAGGTTACAGAAAACAATTTCCAAAATGCATGCGCTCCAAAAGTCAGTTCCCCCAAAAAAGGTACACAACTTAAAATAAGTTGGTTTTTTTTAAGGCTAAATTAAACAAACCGTTCAGCCAATTTTCCAATTATATTCTACGCTTGAAACATAATTGCCTTACATCTGTTTACAAATCTTTGCTCAATATTTAAACAAATTCGTAGTGTCCCGGGCACATAGCTATACATACAGTAACTCCTGCACAAAGCACATATTTAAAGACCACGTACTGCAATTATTAGCCTAAACGCCAGGTTTAACAACATGAATGTTTTCAGAGCTAGGTAATACGACCCAATAAAAAGCAGAGATGGCATTTACCACCAAATGTCACTGCGACCGCCAGGAAAGAGTTGCTGGAGCCCTATACATTTTTAATTTCCATGAATCTAGACGCCGTCGTCGGGTGCCAGGCTTCCAGGAGAACAATTGACACCCTAACTGCTTCAAGATTAAGGCAGGCGATTCAAATCCCAAGGAAAAGTTGTCAATTACCAGCGAGAGCGCGCGAGAGAGGCGAAGGCAGATAAAAGCGATGTTATCCAGCCGCCCAGCTTGTTGCTTTTTTGTGTGTGTGGATTCGTTGTTAGGATAGAGAAAACAGTTTTTAAAAGACACAGGAGGAGAGAGAGAAGAAAAAGCTTTCTCCACCTTCCGTCGGCTCGGTGCAATGGCTTTCCGGCTCTCCAGCGTAGTAAGCCCCGAGAGGCGGGCGGCTGTCGGTGTTTACAATCGCGGGAGCTCCGGGTGCCAGAGTCCTTTACTGACACCATCGCATTCGATCAACTGTTTTCGGGCGAAATTGCAGGTGTCATTATAGAATTTTAAAAAAATTCAAAAGCCGGGCGGGCGGGCGGGCAGCCGACCCGACAAGGGGGGAAAAGGCTGCCGATCGCAGGCGCGGGCAGCACAAGGCAAAGCCTTCCACATTTAGGGGAAAAAAGGGGGGAAGAGGGGAGAGGAAGGGGGTGTGATGGCAACAGAGGGTGGGCGTTCGAAGTGCGACCCAGAATCCGTAGCTCTGAGACTTCCACATGCAAATTCCACGCCGAGCGCCGCGCTCACAAATGATTTTTAAAGAGCCAAATAAACACTGGAGGGGAGCCAAGGCGAGGGAGCGACGATCCAAAAGGGGGAGACGCGGCGAGAGGCGAGCGGCGGGGAGAGGCGAGGGAGGGGCACGTCCCGGCGGCGGGAGGAGAAAGTTGGTCGGCGGCGGAGGTCGGGGACCCCCCCCGGCCCGGCCCCCTCCCCGCCGCCCGGCTACTCACCAGCGAGAAGAGGTTGGAGTGACAATCCTCCAGGCTCGCCCCGTTCGCCACCCAGTTCGCTGCCGCAGTCATGATCCTCCGCGAGCCCGGCCGCCAGAGCGGGGCATGTCGGAGCGAGGCGTCCGAGGCGAGGCCGGGCCGGGCGGCGGCGCCTCGCCGGGGAGCGCGGGCGGCCGGGCCGCCGCCGCCGCCGGGGGAGGGCGCGAGGGCCGGCGGGCGGGCGGGAGGCGCCGCGGCGACGCCGCGCCGGGGCGGCGGGCCCGGGCCGGCGGGGGTCCGCGGCGGCCGCGCGGCTCCTTCCTGCTCGGGCGGCGGCGGCGGCGGCGGCGGCGGCTCCCGCGGCTCCGGCGGCGGCGGGGGCGCTGTCCGCGCGGCCCGGCGCCCTCCCCGCCTCTCAGGGCCGCCGCTGCCTCCCGGGCTGGCGCTGCGGGCCGGCCGCCGCCTCCGCCTTCCCTGTTCCTCCGCCGCCGCCGCCGCCGCCGCCGCCGCCGCCGCCGCCGCCGCCGCCGCCGCCTTGTTTATCTCCAGCCACCGACTCCCCCTCGGCCCCCGCCGGCGCGTGAGGGGAGGCGAGCCCCGGAGCCGCCGCCGCCGCCTCGGAGCCGCCGCCGCCGCGGAGCGCGAACTCGCGAAGGGGGGGGTGCGGACGAAGCCAGCGGGCGACCCCGGCAGCCGAGCGACGTCCCCTCCTTCCTCTTCCTCCCCCACCCCCCCCTCCTCCCCAGTCAGCCTCGCTTCTCCTCCCTCCCCGGGCTCGCTCGCTCTGACAGCAATGGCGGCCGCCGACCGCGGCTCGGCCCGCCATTGGCTGGCGCCGCGTCACGTGACGGGCGCCGGCCGCGCGGGGGGGCGGAGGGCGGGCGGGGGAGGGGCCGGGAGCGGCGGCGGCGGCGGCTGCGGCTCGCGGGCGGCGCTGCTGAGCCGAGCGCGGCCGGCTTCTCGGGCCGGGAGAGGGAGGGAGGCGGAGAGGCAGAGAAAGAAGTGCGGGCGGCGGCCGGCCGGCCGGGGCTGCCGTGCGCTGTCCCGCGTGGGCGCCGCGCCCCGCCCCCTCGGGGGCACGGATCCCGACGGGGCGCGACCGCGAGCCCCGGGAACGCCCGTGGCGGCCACGGCCGACGGCTCGGGCCCCCCGCGAGTGCCCCCGACCGCCCAGGCCAGCTGGCGTGGCGGGGGCTCGCAGTGGGCCGGGCAGCAGGTCCAGGGGCTCCCGGGAGTGTCGCGTCGAGGTCGCACTCCGCCGTCGGCGTTCTGCGGCTGAGAAAACTGAAGCACAAAGAGATTAAGTCAAAGAGATTAAGTCACTTGCCCGAGGTCGCACAGCTGGGAACTGGAGGGGGCGGGATTCGAACCCCCGCACCTAGGCACAGTCAAGCCAAGCTCTTGCGCTAGGTTTTATAAGCCTCGTCCAGGGATATTCGGGGCTGCCACTTAGTGAGCGCTTACTGTGTACCAGGCACTATGCGCTGAATACAGGAAAGCCTTTTGAGGCCTTACTCCTAGGCACTGTGTGCAGACATTCATTCACTCATTGCGTCAATGTTTCCTTACCTCTTGCCACGTGCCGGAATATGTTATAACTGCCAGGCGCTGTGCTAGGGCTGTGTTGGGAGCAGACCCTCCCTCTTGGCTACATTCATTCAATGACCAACATTTCCTGAGAGCATATGGCCTGGGAGTCCAGAGGTGTGCCAGTAAGAGGAGGCTGTCTCCCAGCCCTCAAGGCTTTGCTTCCGGCAAAGGTGGGAAGGAGAGAACAACTTCTTCGCCAACAAGCCACCAACTTGGAAGAGTCAGCTGTTTCAGGCGGATTGGACTAAAAGAGAGGAAGACTAGAAACAGGGGAAAGATGGAGTGTAATAAAAGGAGAGAAGTCTTAGACGTGTGAATAGAGCTTTAGAACTTACACAAATAACTGCTAAAGTGAAACCCATGAGCAGCGTGTTACATATATTATTATCAAGGCTGACACTAGGTTATAACCCGCTGACACTATGTTATAATGAATGTATATACAAAGTGCTTTATCAACATGCATGGTGTTACTTGGGCCTGAGCAATCAGTCGGTGGGATGGTCCATTATATCCCAAGGGGCCTTCATCCTGCACACCTGGTCACCAAATTCTCATTCTTCAGTAAGTTTAGGTTTAACTTGTTAGTAAGTCTCCCAGAGCAACCCAATAGAAAAATGAGCTAAGGATATGGACAGTTTAGAGAATAGGAAAGACATGGCTTTTAAGTATATAAAAAGATGCTCAACCTCACTCGTTGCTATGGACTGAATGTTTGTGTCCGCCTCAAATTCATATGTGGAACCCCTAATCCCTAGTGTGATGGTATTCAGAGATGGAGCCTTTGGCAGACAGTTAGGTCACGAGGGTGGAGCCCTCATGATGAGATTAGTGCCCTTGTAAGACAAGACTTGAGAGAGAACGCTTTCTCTTCCTCCCTCCCCTCCACTCCCCTCCCCCTCTCTCTGTCTCTCTCTCTCTGTGTCTCTGTCTTTCTGCTGTACAAAGTCATGACCACAAAGAGGGCTCTTACCAGGAACTAAACGGGCACCTTGATGTTGGACTTCCCAGCCTCCAGAATTGTGAGAAATAAATTTCTGTCATTTAAGCCACCCAGTCCCTGGTAATTTGTTATGGCAGCCCAAGCAGACTAAGACATTCATTATAAGAAAAACAAACTAAAACCATAATAAGGATTGGCAATATTTTAAAAGCTTAGGCAAATATGGAGGGAAGCAGAACTCTGATATACTGTCAGTGGGAATATAAATTAGCACCACAGCTTTCGGTGTCAATTTGGAGACATCGAAATTTATAATGCATGTACCCTTTGACCCAGCAATTCTAGTTCTAGAATTTTATCCTACAGAGATACTTGTGCAGATGTATAAAGACCTGTAGCACAAGGACATGAATTATAGTACTAATTGCTGGGCAAAAACTGGAAGCAACCTACATGTCCATCATTTGGGGAGTAGTTAACAACATAATTTAATTCCGTGTAGCCATTAAAAATAATGAGTTAGCACTATGTGTCTCATATAAAATAATCTCAAAAATAGCTTATTAATTGAGTATCTCTGGAAGGTTACCCGAGACTCTAGTCATATCAGTTGCCTCTAGGGATGGGAGTCAGGGTGGGAAGAGGGTGGGGAGAGTACTTTTCACTGTACTGTTTGCGTTTTCTTTCTTTCTTTTTTCCGAATATGTATATTACCTGCTCAATGCAGTGTTATAAACAACACAAATCAATAAATAAATAAAATTGAAAACAGAATAATCAAATGGCACCATAAAAGGAAATTAAAAAGCAAATAAACAACACAAGACAAAAGAAAAAACCTCATCTGAGGGGATTACCTTGGCTGTCAAAGCCAAGGCCCCAGAGTGGAAGGGAAAAGGCCAGAAGTGCAGTGTGCAATTGCCCTGGCAACATGAGGACAGAAGGAGAACCCAGGGGAACTGGGTTCTAGTCTCAGATGTGCCACTGAGCAGCCCTGTTAGCTCAGACAAGCCCCTCAACCTCTCCGGGCCTCAGTTTCCTCATGTGTGAACAGGGCAGCCGGGGTGATCCTTCAAGTCATTTCTAGCAAGAAGACTCGTTGATTCTGCACAGTTGAGAGGACTGATAAAGATCTGCAGAGTTCTTACTCAATAGAGAAAGCAATGGGAGTTGATGGAAAGCCTCAGGAGATAAGATGAAAAGAAAAGAAAACAAAAACCATCAACTGACTACTAGGAAGCAGCAAGGTACCAGGCACTGGGACTTCTGAGTACAGTTTCGTATGTGGGGACCTCATCAGAAGCATCCTCCTGACTTAGTTTCTCCATTTGTGAGAATGCCTGCTGCCCCGGCAGGAAATAGAGGTTCCACTCTGCACAGTCTCAGGTCTTATTCTGAGAATGACAGGTTAGTTCCCTTTCATGGTTACCAAATGTAATGGCAGAGAGAAAATGGAAGCAAAAATATGACCAGAGGAGGAACCATCTATTCGAGAGACCACAGGAAACCACCACAGCTGCAGGGTGGGAGCATTTTGCAGGAGTTAAGACTGTTGCTTCAGAGTAAGACACACCTGGGTTCCAATCCCTGCTCTGTCGTGCACAGAGCTGTAGAGCTGTGTAGCCTTGAGCAGGTCATTTAAGCCCTGTGACCCCCATTTCTTCCTGTGCATTGACCTCCCAGGGTGATAACACAGAGAAAGTTCCTAGCACAGTGCCCGGCCCCACAGACGGTGATCAATGAATTATAACAATCACAGTCACTAGTCCATCCTCGTACAGTGGAAAGTGGCACCCAGTCACATCACTTGCAGCTTTTTTCCCTTTAACCTAAGCTTTATTGGATTTATTTTATTATAAATAACAAAATGTTAGCTAGAGAAAATCAAACGATATAGGAGCATACCAAGAAAAGGGAGTCCTGTTCTCTCTCCCCCACTAGGATAACCAAAGTCAACGAATTGTTGTGAATCTTTACTGTTCCTCCTCTGCGCTCATACCAAACAATGCAATTTAAAGACACATTTCTAAGGGAATTTTTTTTTTTACTTTTTGCAAAAATGGGATCATGTCACATACATTACTTTGCAATCTGCTTTTTTCTCTTAACAATTTATCACAAATACACCTCTAGGCCTATATATCTATATCTAACTCATTCTTTTATTTGTTGTATAATGTTTCCTCGAACACCTGCACCATAATTTATCCAATTATTCCCCTATTCCTGAATATTCAGGTGGTTTCCAGTTTTTTCCTATTCTAAATAAGGACGCAGTAAATATCCTTATCTATATATCCTTAGGTACTGACATTTTTATTTTTGTAGAATAAAGTCCCCAAAATATGATTGCTTTTTTATTGTTAATAAATGTGTATTTTTATTGTTAATAAATACAGCCGGAAGACTTTCCCCAAAGGTTGTAGCAATTCACGCTCCCTCAAGCAATACGGAAAGTGCGGCCACTTCCTCAACACTTTGCCAGCGTGTGGATGTTGCCAATCTTCAATTTTTGCCAACCTGATGGTGAAAAATGGTATCATTGTTGTTTGAATTTGCCTTCCCTGAACTCTAGTAAGATAGATCTCTTAGGTGTTTTGACATTTCTAAGTCAGCAGCTTAGAATGAACAAGAACCAAATGCACTTCCAATGAGACCAATAAGGGGTCTGGTACAATGACAAACACCAGCCTTTGGTGATGCTCACCTGGTGTGGACAAGGCACTTCATTCCATAATTCCATAAAGATTTTTCTGGATGCTTCCATGCAGCAGGCCTATACCTCTCATTCCTTTGCTTTCATAATTCAATTTTTAAGTTGGTGTTTTAAGTTCCCTCTGAGAGAATGGTCTTATACCAGTCAAGCTGCACCGCCTTGGGCAATAACAGCTTTGCTCATAACCACCAAGGATTTCCTAATTGTTCCAACCTCTCCCCTAAGACAGTGCAGAGGATGCAGTAAAAACAATAGCAGTTGTTGCTGGCTTAGAGCACGGCTTGAGGCCTGGGTAAGGACAAGAACTTTAGAGTTGAACAAAACCTGGTTCAAATCCCAGCTCTGCCCCTTACCCTTTTGATCTCTTGGGCTGTGACTTAACCTCTCTGTGCCTCAGTTTCCTCATCCCTAAAGCAGGGTCATGCTTGCATGACTTAGAGCTATCGTGAGCATTCCATGAGTTATGGCACACACAGCACTCAGCACCTGCCCGACACATAGTAGGTGTTCAATATATGTCAGCTATTACTATTAAGACCCAGAGCTCCTTTTTATGAAATGCAGGAGACTGAACTCTAAGAAACACCACCAAAGAGATAATTTAAGCAATGATTTTAGTTGTTAAAAATTCCAATGAGCTTAAATTAACTGTATGCAGTGACATTTTACCTACACCTTTGCACACAGGACTCTTTTGCTTCTGGTAACACTGATTTTGGAATGAATTTAGCAGCCCACAAGGAATTGCTTTCAATAATAAAGCAGTGTGAATGATGTCCCCTAATATTTTTCTTTGACTACACCACTGCTTGACCAAAGACAGGTGACTCTACTCATAATTTATCAGCCTCCACTAAGTTTCCTTACTGCAGGCTAGGGCCACAGCAGTGGTGAAAAGTATCACACGAAACTGAATTGTTTCCTCTGGATGGACACACACACACCCACACACCCCCGAAACCTGAACAGCCTCAATACGCAACTGCCAACTTGGGTTTTAGGGTGAACAAAATCATTTTTAAAAGAAGAGCGTGTTCACGGGGCGCATTCTCTAACTCTTCCTTCTCCAGGGGTGTGCAATGTGAATTCAATGTTCATGAAAGAAACGGCCTGCTCAGGTGGCCCAGAGCCAGGCGGCGCTCTGGGAGGGGAGATGCCAACTTCTCTGGCAATTCTGCCAGCACATCTCGCCCTTTCTGTTCTCTGTGCTCCAGGCTGGACCCAAGCGTCCAGCGGTTTTGTAAGGAAGACAAATGTCTTTTCACCGGTGGCCTAAATGGGGGACTTCAGCTGAGGTCTGGATAGGTGATAAGGCATCTGATCTGGCCACCTCACCTGTGTGAAACTACTCTTTGAGAACTGACATCCAGGTCCTGGAATGTTAGACAAAGGCCACCATCCTCCAGGGACCATGCCTGGTCCCTCCAAACTGTCTGGCACTCTAAGTCTCAAGACTGAGAAGACACTTTTCTGTTCCCAGGTACAGGTGTGCTGTCTCCCAGCTGGCTGGGTCCCCGCCCCAGGGCCAGATCTTGCTTTCTGCAACAGATCATTTTATTTAAAAGCAACCCTTGGAAAGAGCACAGTCCTTACGCAGGCAACAATTTGGAGGCAATAAAAAAACACCACATGTGAAACCTGAGTCATCCGTTTGTCTTCCCTTTGCCCCAGTGACAGGTTCACTGGGTTTCTCCAGTCTCCTGGGTTATGTGTTCTCAGCAAGGATGAGGCTAGAAATTCATCTCTCCCGCCTGAGTCTCAGTGTTTCCTTTTTAAAATGGGCTGCCAACCTTTTAGGACACTGGTGAGTTATAATCAATTGGTTTTTTAAATTGCGTACACAATTTCTCCATTTTCAAATGTGCTGACTGCAATAGTCTATCGTGGATGGAGATAGAGTACATCTAGAGAGTCACTCTGTTGCTGCTGTCGGTACAGATCGCTTCCCCAAGGAAATAAATTACATTTCATTCTCTATATATTGTTTACTTTATAGTCTCTTGATCTTACTTTGCTGACTTCTGGTTGTAGATTTTTCGGTAGCTTGGTTCCCACTTAATCACAACAGCTTCTGTAAATGTTAGCGACTTGTGTTATGGGGATTTGCTACTGGAATTTCACAATGGTTACTGAGCATGGAAGCCCCTTCTTTATTCTACCAAAAAAACCTCGGTAAATAGTCCCTTCACTTAAAAAAAATAATAGACTCTTAAAATGATTTTCCAGCGAGCAGACTTTTTTTCATGTTAGCCATGTAGTAACTCAAAGCACATTTTGTATTGTTCTCTATTTGTGGTTTTATGAAGAGGTCACTGTTTACACAGCATGTGCACCCGGACGAGCCTGTTCATTATAATCTCATCAGTCACTTCACAAAATCTCAACAGAAGAAAGGCTTTCTTCTCCCATCTCCCAACAGAGCTGTGTGGTGCAACCTGAAGGAGGCCAGACAAGACATGCCCCCAACCACATACCCAGTTACACCTCTCCTTATCATACCATCTTTTCAATTCTGAGTGTATTTATTGAGCTCATTTATGCCAGGCATCTAATCGTCACAAGTATCTTATGAGGCAGTTGCTATCCTAGTCCTCATTTTACAGATGAGACAACTGAGGCCCAGAGAGGTGAAGTGACTTGCCTGAGGTCACACGGCTTGGAAGCGCAAGGCAGGTTTGGAACCTTGGCTGCTACTGCTTCCTGTACTGCCTCTGGAGGCTAGAGAGCTCCCACGTGCTTCGGATATCTCCTGCCCCTTGCTCTGAGCTTCCTGTCTTCTTCATCAGCCCACAAATGTCCCACGGGGCCCTGGAGCAGTACGGCTCGGCCACTTACCAGCCATCTGCTCTTGGATAAGTGGCCTCACCCCTCTGAGCCTCAGTCTTCTCATCTATAATGTGGGCATAATCATACTAGCCTCGCAGGGAGGTTGGTAATAATAATAACAAGCACGGGCATATTTATCAAGCTCTTCCCATGAAGAGGCTCAGAGCCTGGTACTTCACACCACGATCGTGTTTAATCCTCCCAACAATCCTATGAGGGAGACGCTGTTGTTATCACATTTTGCAGATGGGGAAAGTGAAGGCTGAAATGGAAATATCTAGAATGTGCCACCACTCAAACCAAAGCCACTGTCCTCTTTGTTGCTCTTACTCCCTCTGTCCCAGCCCCGCTATGTTCTCTTCTCAACACAGCAGTCAGAGGGATCCTCTTCCAACCCAAGTCAGATCATGTCACACCTCTGCTCTAAACCCTTCCATGGCTCCCATCTCATTCAAAGTAAAAACCAGACACTCTGCCCCGCCCTGCAGGGCCCTGTGTGACCTGGCCTCTTGCCCTCTTGCCAGTGCCCCCCGTGCAGACTTGCTGCAGGCCCATGACCTCCCTGTGGCTCTTCTCAGATACCCAGGCTCAGGGCCTCGGGTCAGATGTCCCCATATTGGAAACACCCTCTTGGACACTGTGCCTTAAACATTATGCCCCTATCCCTCCCTCAGGCACCACTTACTCTGTTTAATTTTCTCTTAGCATCTAAAATCGCCTGACATATATTTATTTTTATATATTTTTGCCTGTCTTCCTCTCCCCCTCTTAGAATATAGGCCCCAAGAGGACAGCGCTGGGTTTTTCCCCTATTTGTTCACTATAGCATCTCCAGTGCCTTGAACATTGTTGATGTTTAACAAATATTTGTTAAATGAAGGAATTACAAAATAATACTGAGTAGTAAGTCCCTGGCTAGTGCCTGGCACAGAGCAGGTGTCAATAAACATTGGCTGTTATTATCAGAGCCCACAGGCAGCCCTTCTCCTTGGTAGGAGGATGAGGGCTGTGTCAGCTCAGGACCTCACTCCACCTCTGTCCAGAAAAATCACTACTATGGGACCTGGAGGGCCGATCCCACAGTAGCAGCCTAGAGGGGACAGCAGCACTTCCTTGCCTGGAGGGAGGAGGGGGCTCAAGCCAAAGAGGATTGAGTTGCCCAGGCTTCTCGAGAGGTCTGCAAAGTCACACAGTGCATCTTCCACAGCATGAGCGGACAATTGCCTTCCAGAGTCAGAATCAGGGCCAAATCACAGAGCCTGAGCATCTCAAATGAGTTCTGTGCCTCTCCACATCAACCTGGCCAGCACTGAGGATTAAATTTTGTATAATAATTCAATTTTCCCTCTAATTGTGAAAGTAACAATGCCCTATAAAATATTCAAACATCAAAGAAATGTGTGATTTAGAAAATGAAACACTCCTTTCCCCAACCCAGATAACTTACTGTTAACAATTTAGCATACTGGATATTCAGCTAGAATTTTTTCTAAGCTATTCTAATATTTATTATTCTTATTATTACTTACAAAAACGGGATCATACCATATATAGCTTTTACACCTGGCTTTTTTCCATTAATCAGGTTTACTGAGGTATAATTGACTTACAGTAGAATTTACTGGTTTTAGTGTAGAGTTCTATGAGTTTTGACAAAACATCTACAGTTGTGTAAGCATCACCACAATAAAGGTTTAGAATCGTTCCATTGCCCTCCCAAATTCTCCTGTGCCCCTTTGTAATCAACCATTTCCTGTACCCCTAGCTACTGGCAATGACTAATCTGTTTTCTGCCCCTATACTTTGCCTTTTCCAGAATGTTATATAAATGGAATCATAGAGTACATAGCCTTCTGTGTCTGGTTTCTTTCACTCAGCGTAATGCATTTGAAGTTCCTCCATGTTGTCACATGAATCTGTGGTTCATTCCTTTTTACTGCTGTATAATATCCCACTGTATGGATGTACTGTAGTTTCTTTATCCGTTCACCAGTTGAAGGACATTAGGGTTGTTTCTAATTTGGGGGCAATTACAAATAAAGCCATTATAAACATTCACATACAAGTTTTGGTGTGAATATAAGTTTTCATTTCTTTGGGGTAAATATCCAGGAATGGGATTGCTGGGCCATATGGTAAGTATATATCTAACTTTATAAGAAACTACCAAACTGTTTTCCAAAGTGACTTTTCCATGCATCTTGCCTTTTTTTTGTAACCTAACAAATATGTTATTACCTGACAAGAAGTATTTATTTGTTGTGGAAAACTTTCCCATCAGAATGGAAACTCCATGAGGAGCAGGACACTATCTCCTTTGCTCACTCCTGCATCCTCTGCCCAGAACAGTGCCTGACACATAGTAGGTGCTCAAGAAATGGACGTAGGATGAATGAGCCCCACAGTCCTCCTTCCACGTGAGGAAATGTAGATCCATGTTATTAACCTGTGAGTGGTACGTGGTGGATTCTGCTGTCCAGCTGTGTCTCACTTTTCTCCGCTAGTCCCTGCCTATGGGTCCTTGGTGCTTTCCAGTTTTTCACTTCAAGACAAGACTATTGACAGCTTGCATATTTCTTTGCAAACCTGTGTGTTTTTCATTAAAACAAATTCCTCAAAGTAGAATTGCTGGGTCAAAGGATAAAAGATTGTGACTTTCATAGATATTGCAAAACGTGATACCAATTTATACTTCCACCAAAAGTGGAGGAGATGGGCCACTTCCGGAGGTCACTGGCTTCCCCACAGCCTCACCTGCACTGAGTATTACCAGTCGGGATAAATGTTACGTCCACATGGCTGGAGGTCTCAAGATCAGCAAGTCAGTGCTTCCCCAATTTTTGGATTTCATACATAGGTGCAATCTCCAGAAAGAATGGTGGAGGGCCCACCCAGCAGCCTAGTGGTTAGGTTCGTGCATTCCACTTTGGCAGCCCGGCTTTGGTTCCTGGGCATGGACCTATACCACTTGTTGGAGGCCATGCTGTGGTGGTGACCTACATACAAAAAATAGAGGAAGATTGGCACAGACGTGAGCTCAGAGAGAATATTCCTCAACAACAACAACAAAAAGAATGGTGCAGACTGAGATAGGATGACCCACTTCTTGTTTTGTTAAGAAAGGACCAAAAAATCAAAACTAAAATAAATCTACTATCTACGAAACATAGTACCTCCTATCATCTTATAAATAAAAGGATATTTTACTCCATTGAAAAATTGGAAAGGCAAACTCTGAGAATAAAATCAACCGAATTGTAATCCATTCGGACTTGGCTTTTCTATTTCACTGTGAGTTGGGGAAAAGAATGCAGCACGGGTCTTGTGGATGGGTTTGGAAGAGAGCCTGGTTACTACCAGCAGGCCTGAGTAGGTGACCCTGCGAGGGCTCTAACTGAGAACAACAAAAGGTAGTTGGAAAAAATGAAACTGAACAGGGGAAGAAATGAAAGTGTTACAATTAGCTAATTGGGCCCAGTTCTTCTGGATGTAGTTTTATCTCCCCCACTGTGCACGGAGCTCTTCTCCACATCAAAGATCACTGTACGCCTGGAGAATTGGAACCAATGTTTATGGACTGCTTTGAAGATGTAAAGTACTGTTTAAATGCTAAGTATTATTATTATTACTTTAAATTTTAAATACTTTTTTTTTTGGTGGGAATTTTTAATATGTTTGTGGTTCTTATTTAATGCTGAAAGCGAGCCTGTCTGCTAAATCATACCTCGATTCAGGCTGGGGTGAGGCGAGCCACCCAACCTACCTTTGGAATACCGAACCAAGTTCGCTGCTCTGTCCTTGTAAATTGCGTTTTCTGGGAAGATGAACACTGTCAATCCGAGGCTGTCAGTTTATGTAAGAACATGTCTCAAGATCTAATTGAAATACAGTATCTTTCCAGGCAGAGTTGATAGAGTTATCACATTACAGATTTTATTTGACTCTGCATCTCAATTCATTCCTTTGTGTAGTTTCCAGATTTCTTCATAAAACAGAAATTAGACACAGTCTTGACATTAGAATTTCACGAAGAAGCAATCAAATCCAAATTACTTTGAAGAAGGAAAAGACTATAAAAGTGACTAACCAAAATGAAAGGAAAAAACATTCTGGAGGGCCCTAGTTCATGAATTAATTTTCGTATTTGGTCCTTGGGACAAATCCAACTTAATTTAGGAGGTTGCCAGACATAAAACACAAGGAAAAACTTTTGCTTCTGTGGCTACTAAGAGCTTCAAGGTAAATATTGTAAAGTTTGAAAGTTTTGTTTACTTTTCATCCTTTTCTTTTGACATAGAACTCAGACAATGAACTCGACTGGTCAGTATCCCTTTCATGTGTTCAACGTGTGCTAATAGATCTTTTTCTGAGCCTTGGTGGGGAATTTTTTAAGTTAAAAAAATCATCAAAGCTTAAATGAATCGTCGGACATAAAACTTGGATCCAAAATGGAACACAGTCATTGGGCCTTTGCAATTTCCTATGGTAACCAAAGACCAAACTGTGTTTTAAAAACTGTTCTAGTAATGAGATTCACAAGAGGTCTCAAGTTACTAAGTGGCTTTGAGCCTCTTTTGAAACCAAAGTAAAGGAAAATCTCATTAATTTGAACTGTGCTAATAATGGAATTTGTTATAATTCAACCTGGCCTAAGCTGCAGTTTACCTTTGGTCTACCTGGGAAGAAAAGTTTACCAGAATAACCGTGTAAAGAAGATTGTGTAAGGCATGGTTCAGGTCTTTAAAAGAATAAACTGTTTTAAGGCTTTTAGCACCTCTCTCTTACCCAAATAAATTCCTGCCAAATCCAGATGAGTTTTAAACGTTGATTAGAGCAGACAGGAAGTAATACTACTTGGGAACACTTTCTTTGTCAAATTCTCCTCTGTACTCAAAAGAAATAAAGGTTCATTTTGTTTAAAGATTCTAAATAGTCCCTTTAATGCAGAGGGATCTCTTAACCTGCCCTTCATACCAACAGTCATGAATGAATGAGGTTTCATTGAAGCAGTAGCAAAGATCTGTAATTACAACTACTAAGAAAGAAAGGAACTCAAAATAATGTTTTTTCCGTGACACTTGTATGGTCAGGCCATGTGCTAGGCACTTTCTGATTTCTTTACATTGTGCCTGGTAACCAATAGGTTCTTAGTAGATGGCCACATTTACTGTCAAAGTAATCTGTATCTTCTTCCAGCCATAGGAGGATGTTAACATCTGTTGGTCTCATTGGTATCAATGAACAGATAAAGGATGGTCAAAGGAAAAGGAGAAATTACACACAAATAAAGAAATAGATAATAGATGATGGATGGATAGATAGATAGGTAGATATACAGACATAGACAGAAGATAGATAGAGATGGATGGGTAGGTAGGTGGCTGGATGAATGGACATGTAGATGGATGGACGGATGGATGAATGGATGGATGAACGGATGGATAGTTAGGTAGGTAGGTAGGTGGCTGGATGGATAGGTAGGTAGGTGGATGGATGGATGGTTGGATGGATGGATGGATGGATGGATAGATAGAAAGAAGTACGCAAAGCAAAGAAACAGGAGAGGTGGCACTTTGGATGTGCTAGCCAGGTGTCAGTGAATGGTTTTTCTCTCCATCCGATCAAGAACTGTGGGAGCGGGGCCGGCCCCGTGGCTTAGCGGTTAAGTGCGTGCGCTCTGCTGCTGGCGGCCTGGGTTCAGATCCCGGGCGTGCACCGACGCACTGCTTCCCTGGCCATGCTGAGGCCGCGTCCCACATACAGCAACTACAAGGCTGTGCAACTATGACATACAACTATCTACTGGGACTTTGGGGGGAAAAATAAATAAATAAAAGTATTTAAAAAAAAAAATAACTGTGGGAGGACACATTAGAAAGTTAGCCATGAACCAAGAATGACACAGCCCTCCTGGTGATCGCAGCAAGCCGGCTTAGGATTCTGTATTTGGTGCTCCTCTGACGAGGTCCCAAGGCTGTAGGGAACCAACGGGAGGAGCTCAAGCCGGCTAGGTCCCAATCTGTTAGGGAGGCTGGAGTAAGGCTTGGTGTGGCTGCTGCGTATGCCAAGTAAACATCCAAGTCCTGCTAACTTGAAGGAGTGGTTTGATTCCATGATGCTTGACTTGAGTTTTCCTGCCACAGTATTATTAGGATGTCATTTAATGGGTACCAAAAGTCCCCATCCTTACCAGAAGAAAATACCTCAAATTCCCACCATTCCATTCAAATTAAAAAAAAATTTTTTTAACTTTTTTGCTTTATCTGATTATAAAAATAATACCAAAAAAATAAATAAATAAGATAAAATAAGACAGAAAGGAAAAGAAACACAAGCTCTTCATAAAAAATTTAAATGATATAGAAGAATATTAATGAGCAAGTGAAAATGAACTATGATTCCATCAGTCAGTGATATGCACTACTATGCACTTGATATGCACCTACTTGTTGATGAATATCTAATTAAGCAATAAAAACAATATAGTTAAAGAAGTCTTATCATGCTCCAGGCACTGGAGATAACAGGGGACAAAATACAGTTACAGTCTCCGAGCTTAGGGACTTCACAATCTACTAGAGGAAACAAATTAAACAAGTTATTACAAGTGTGATGGGTACTTTGTAACTTGTTGTTTGCACTCAGCAATGTGTCATAGGCATCTTCCCACGTCAAAATATATAGATGGTCCCTGACTTAACGATTTTTTGACTTGATGATGGTGTGAAAGCGATATGCATTTAGTAGAAACCATACTTCGAAATTTGAATTTTGATCTTCTCCCAGGCTAGTGCTATGCGGTGCAATACTGTCTCGTGATGCTGGGCAGCGGCATAGAGCTGCAGCTCCCGGTCAGCCCCTCGATCATGAGGGTGGACAACCGATACACTAACAACCATGCTGTACCCACAACCAGTCTGTTTTTCAGTTTCAGTACAGTATTTAATAAATTACATGAGATCTTCAACACTTTGTTATAAAACAGGCTTTGTGGTAGGTGATTCTGCCCAACTGTAGGCTACTGTAAGTGTTCTGAGCACGTTTAAGGTAGGCTAGGCTAAGCTATGATGTTCAGTAGGTTAGGTGTATTAAAGGCATTTTCGACTCAAAACATTTTCCACTTACGATGAGTTTATCGGGACATAACCCCATCATAAATAGAGGAAGATCTGTATATACAACAAGGATAAAAATATTACTAAGTCTTCGTCGGCCTTTTCCCTTCCTCTTTCTTCTAAAGAGGATTCAACTTTTGCCTGCCTCACCCCTAGACCTTTGTTGGGCATCAAGGACTGGGAAAAGCTAGGAGTGAGCAACTTGGTTTGCATCAGGAAGGACCTGAAGCTACCTGGGGTAGAACAGAGTAGACCAAAACAGGAGTAGAGGGATTAAGAAGGAAGGAATGCCTGAGGACAAAAAAAGGACCCAGGCTGAGGTCAGGAGGAAGGGATGCTCTGATAAGGGAGACTGCAGATTTTAAGGATTTCTCAAAGAGACTTCAATTAAGACATCATTTATTTCCCAATGCTTTGGGGATCACGGACTGGTGATTCTTTGGAATGTGACACCATGTTGAGACTTGCCACAATATGGCTAGTTGTAGTTTGAAACCATGTACAACTACCTTATTCTTTTTAATGGCTGTGTAGTGTTCTACTGTGTGGGAGTACCAAACTTTATTTAATACTTCCCCTAAAGGCAGACATGTGGGTCATTAGAAGTGCTTTTGATATTAAATGTAAATGCCAGGATGAACATCTTTACAAATAGGTTCACTTCCAAAGGAAGCGAATAGATAGGTAGATGATGATAGATAGATGATGGATAAATGGATGGAAGAAAAGAAGGAAGGAAGGAAGGGAGGGAGGGAGAGAGAGGGGAAAGAGAGAGAGAAAGGAGGGAGGGAGGGAGGAAAGAAAGAAAGGAAGGAAGGGAGGGAGGGAGGGAGAGAGAAAGAGAGAAAGAGAGAGAGAGAGAAAGAAAGAAAGAAAGAAAGAAAAAGAAAGAAAGAAAGAAATCATGATAAATCCATACAATAGAATACTACTCAGCAATAAAAAGGAATGAAGTATTGCTACAACAACATAGATGAATCTAAAATTAATTATGCTGGATGACAGAAGCCAGCCTTCTGTATGTTTCCATTTATACAAAATTCAAGACAGAAAGCAGATCAGCAGCTGCCTGGGCACTGGGATGTGGGGCAGGAAAGAGGGATGACAAAGTGGGACAAGGAAACTTTTGGTAGTGATAATATATTCATTATCTTGAGTGTGGTGACAGTTTCACTGGTGTATGCGTATGTCAAAACTTATTAATTGTATTGTTTAAATATGTGCAGATTATTGCATGTCAGTTATAACTTAATAAAGCCATAAAGTAGATGATTATAGATAAACATCGGTGGGGGGTGCATTTTAAGGTGAACAAGAGAAAAGAGATCCAGTAGAGAGTGGTTTAGGCACCGCTGGGCTGGGGACCGAGGAGAAAGGCAGAGAGCCAAGTGTAGTGTGAACTCCAGTGGGATGCCACAGTGTGCAGAAGTGTTTTGAGGGGTAGGGCTTCTAGGGCTAAAGAGACGGGCCAGGCAAATGGCCTCACATTTGAGCTGCAAATCCTACTAGTTTCCCATCCACAGGATGAGCCTCTTCTTGGCCCCTCTGCCCCAACACAGATTGCCCCAGAGCCCAGCACTGTGCCTAGCACACAGTAGGCAGTCAATAAATGTTTGTCAACGTGAACAGACCCCATCTAAGCACCACCCAGCCAGCACTAACCCACAGGGGTCCCAGGCAACCCCGCCCTCCTCCTGGCAAAGGCCTGGACCACCTTCCCATTTCTGGCCTGGTGCCCGCCTCCATTCCCACAATCCCCCACCCCCATGGCTCTGCCTTCCATCTTCCACTCAAGCTTGTCTCTTGGACTTAATGAGCAAAATCACATCTCCAGGCCTATGCTGGGAGCTCCTCCTCAGACACAGATTCGTTCTCTTCTCTGGCTTCCGCTGATCCCCGTGGCTTCTGTGGAAGGCAGGTCATCTGAGGGGGTTAATTTGCTGGGACAGCCCTGGGTTCATTCCTCAGCTCTGCCTTTCTTCATCTTTGTGGACATGGGCAGGTGAATTCCCCTTCCAGAGTCTCAGTTTTTCCATCTGTAAGATGGGGATGGTAAGTAGCAGATACAGTAGAGTGTTTGTGAGGATTCATGAAATAAAGGCACCAAGCACTTAGCATACTGTGTGACCCACAGCAGGCACTGAATCAAAGCTTATTTTATTTTATTTTTTATATAGTCGTTAAGAGGTTAAGAGCTTGAACTCCAGAGTCAGGCTGAACCAAATTCAAATCCCAGATAAGTGCCCCTGGGCAAGTGACTTAATTTCTCCGAGCTTCGAGCTTCGTTTCCTCCTCTATAAACTGGAGGTGATAGCAAAGTCATCAGTCAGGAGGCTGGCAGGAAACAGAGGACAAGTTGAAACCGGGTAATTCGAGGAGAGTTTAATAAAGAGGCTATTTGCACAGGTGTGGGCAGGGCTTAGGAAGATCAATAGGGCAGAACGCAATACCTGGGGCTAGGGAAGGGAGGCACTGTTCACACCCACGACCCTGCAGGAGCAAGGAGAAGGGTTAGTTTCAGAACCTGGAAAGGGGAGCCATACGGACAGACTCACACAACAGGAGCCGTGGCTTTTGGAAGAGGCACAGCCCCCCCCCGCCCCCACAGCAACATGGCAAGGAGGAGCCTGGGGGATTAATGTCCCACCCCCGTGGTCTTCCTTCCTCTGATCTCCTGCCACTGCCTCTTCTTTTCTTGGACAAACCCAATGAGAGACCGGAGTGCATGGAAGCCTACTGATACCAACCACCTAGGTCAGCCTCCTGGGCTCAGAGCAAGGAGAGAAAGGGGCAAGTGGACGAAATCCAATATACAAAGGTCCTACCTCAGAGGATCAGTAGGTTTAACTGAGATCACGTCAATAAAGCATTTAGCACAGAGTAAGACTTCGTTAAGTGGCAGCCCATGGTTACCCCAGAACCCACCCTAGCCTGGGTTCTCAAGGTTGGTATCAGGCTGGCCTCGACCCACCCTACAGTGCTGGGAATGGAACAGAGCTGACCTTCTACATTCTGTGTTTACTTAGAGGAAACTTGGCTGCTGAGAGCAAGAGGAGGTTGACTGTGGTTTTCTGCAACAGCTGGGGGTGGAGGGAGGCGGAGAGAGGGGAGCTGGAACATATTAGGGCCCCTGAAAGCCAAGAGACCCCAGACCCCAGGAATCTGAGCAGAGTCCATGTTGACGGCAGCGTTCGCCTGCCTTCTCTCTGCCAAGGGACTTTGCATTTCGGGGCTGAGCGATGTGTCCTGGGACCTCATCCCCAGGAGATAGGGCCACGGGACAGCCCCAGCACCAGCAGTGGAATGTGCCACTCTTGGAACAGAGGCTCTTGCTTTTTAAAATTGGCTTGTAAATCTCCGTATAGTTTTCAGGGTTTAGGAATTTTATTTTATCTGGATTAAAGTCATGTTCTGCTTTGGCATTGGAAGGCGTTTATGACTGTTAAAACAAGAAATGAAAAATATAGGCCTGGAATCAGCAAGGCTGCCTCCTGCCAGACTTGCAGGGATTTGTCTTGGGGGCCAGGCTGAAGGTTTGCTGCCCCTTCTCCCTCTGCTCTGGTGTTTCTCAATAAATCTGGGTCTGACTGCATCGGAGCAGCCAACGCAATGGCTCGGGAGGGCCCATTAGGAAGGAAGCTTTTGTCTTTTCTTAGGTGAGTTTTACCAATTTCCTTCATTCTGTTTCCCCCTCAAAGCACACCCTCCAGGGCACTGTTTAAAGGGCTTTCTCACGGTCACTGTCACTTGGCTGCACTTGGTCTAGGGGTCAGATGGCTTAAGTCTTTGATTCATCATTTTGGGATAACTTTGAATTCCCAAATTATGGGTTTGGGGCAGGATTTAGATAACTGAGATTCCTTGGCCTATTTTGTCATCTTCTCTATATCCTCTTGCCTTTAAAGCATGCACGCACACACACACACACACACACCGTGCACGCACACCCATACACATGCAGATACACACGTGCACGCGCACACACAGACACACAGACACACACACTTCTTTCCTAATGGCAAAAGTTATGCATGCATCCCAAAGAACACTTGGGAAGCAAAGAAAAGCATCAAGGGGGAAAAAAGCAAAAAAAAAAAATCACAAGAGAAAAATCACTCAAGCTTTTGGCAAAGATCATTCTAGTATTTTTCCTCCTATCCATCTATCAGCTATCTATCCTTTTTTAACAGTATCACACAATTGTGTAATCTCACTGCCTGTATTTTCACTTATAGGTTGTGAACCTCTTCCCATATCTGCAGACCATGCATCATATTTTATGACAATAATAATAATGAGCACTGAGGTTAAGCTCAGAGGTTAAGAATTCAACCTTCCAAGTTAGAGAGATCTGGCTCTGTCAATTTCTTTTTGTGTGTGTGTGAGGAAGATGAGCCCTGAGCTAACATCCATGCTAATCCTCCTCTTATTCTGCTGAGGAAGACCACTCTGAGCTAACATCTATTGCCAATCCTCCTCCTTTTTTTTTTTTACCCCCAAAGCCCCAGTAGATAGCTGTATGTCATAGCTGCACATCCTTCTAGTTGCTGTATGTGGGACACAGCCTCAGCACGGCCGGAGAAGCGGTGCATCGGTGCCACCGCGCCCGGGTTCTGAACCCGGGGCGCCAGTAGCGGAGCACGCGCGCTTAACCGCTAAGCCACGGGGCCGGCCCTCGGCTCTGTCAATTTCTAGCTGCATCTTTGTGCAAGTTCCTTAGGCTTGCTGGGCCTGAGTTTCCTCATCTATAAAATGGGGCCAAATTTTATCTACCTCAGAGGGAAAGTAACTATGAGGACAAGTAAAATTGTGTCAAATAATAAAAGCCTGGGGGACGCGTAGGTCCGTAGTAAGTACTCAGTAAATTACAGTCTGTGCTCCTACTGCCATGTTCAGCAGGGATCTACGGAGGATGCCGTCTGGGTTTTTCTTCCCTGGAAGGGCAATGCACAGCATTCTCTGTAAATCAGAACTTCGGGTTGCACAACATTTGTTTCATGGTAAGCAGCTAGATGATTTTAAACTTCTATCTTCCCCCAAGAACACTCGACGAAATTGGCAGTCTGTACTATGCAAAAATTCACCCAGAAATGGAAGAGAGGGACATTTGCACAAGCTGGGTTGTGTCTACAGAATTAGAAGGCACAGTTGGACTAATTTTAGTGTCTAAAAATTGGAGGAAACATTGGAATCATGCTTCATGGGAAAGACAAGTCCTTGAAAGTGGCAAAAGGAACTCTCAGGATTGGCTGAATTGGGGACCATTCCCTCAAGGTTTGGGCACTGTCCCAATCTGAGCACAGAGTCTAATTGGCTGGAAGTTAAAAGGAGGGGGAGGGAAAAGGGTAAATGCCCTTTAAGGCCTCAGGTTAGAAATGACTGCAGAGACCTCCCTCACATCGCCCCTCATTGTCTTGGTTTTCCCAGCTTTCTGCTTTCCTGTGTCTTGCCATGGATAATTTTGATCCGGCGAGCGGGCAGTCGCCGTGTTGGGGTTCTCTGGCATTTTGTCCTTTGGGATTTCTGAGAGGGGCAGGCCCCTGTGATTGGCCTCACGTGGGCAAACTGCACACAACTCGCTTTGTATCTGAGGAGCGGCGCGGGGGCCTAGCTCCTTTTCGTCGCAGCCAATCAGGCCGGGCTGAGAATTTATGAGATGAAGGCGACCCCTTTGAAGAAAGGCGCCCTTGTCTGCGGCTTCCCCATTGCTCGGTGTGCGCGTGGGGCGGTGGGGAGGGGTGGGCCCGGCCAGAGGGCCGGCGCCCTGGGGATGGACAGGGCAAGAAAAGAATCTGAGAGACGAGGGTCATAAGTCTTTCTGTGCACAGGAAAGAAAACTGAGCAGGCTGCCTTGCTCCTCGCAGGTGTGTTCTCACAATGGGGAGCCACGGCCCTCCCCAAGGGCCAGGGAGGAATGGACGCATCACAGCTGCCGCCTGCATTTGCCCCAGCCCCTCCAAGAGGGCAGAACCAGACAGGGTAAGAGGGAAACACTTCTAGAAGCAATCATGGCAGCCAATAATCTAGAAGCAATAATATCTACACCAAGGCAGAGAGGTGCAGCTCAAATCTCCCTATCTTTATATGCTTTGGCTTCATATCTCTGCGTCTCAGTTTCCTCATCTCTAAAAAGAGGTGGTTAATAATAGCAGCCTGCTCGTCGGGCTGTGGGGAGGAATGTGTGTAAGGCACTTAGCAGAGCGCCTGGTATGCAGTAAATGCTGAGTAAGTAGAAGCTATTATTATTAATAGCAATCATCTTTGGTTTCCAAAGAGGTATTCTGCTTTCATTAAAGCCAAGAGTAAAGTCCATTCATTCAATCGTTCTTTCATTCATTTGCTCAGGCAATTAATAAACATTTAACAGGACCTACTATGCGCTGGCTACTTTACTGGAGATGATGATAACAGTAGCTCTGACTTGTTTGGGGCTTGCTATGTGTTAGGCTCTGTTCTAAGCCCTTTATATGTATTAACTTATATCAGCGTCACAACCACACCATGGGGTAGTTATAGAGAAATTAAACTTGGCCAAGGTCACACAGCTAGTAAGATCAGGAGCTGGGATTGGAACTAAGGTCTGCCTGCCTCTCAAGTTGATGTCCTAAGCACTCTGCTAGTCCACAACTAATAAAATCAGATGATTCCTGCCCCCACCACCCAGGGCAGTTCTGTCCTCTAGAACTTTCTGTAATGATAGAAATATTTGATATCTGCGCTGTCCAATACGGTGCCTATTGGTGGCTACTGAGGACTTGAAATGGCTAGTGCAACCGGGGAACTGGATTTTAAATTTTATTGAATTTGCATTAATTTCAATGTAGATTTAAATAGCCACACGTGGCTAGTGGCTATGGTATTAACCAGCAGGGCTCTAGGAATTCGGAGTCTAGGTGAAGAAATTCACGTTAATGCAGGCAGTAAGTGTAAGGTTATGGCTCTGCTCAGGCTCCCAGAGCAGAGAGAAGACACAGCCTTGCTGTGGGGTGTGACCTGGAGCAAGGTCACAGGAGGCTTCCCACAGAAAGTCATCTCTGAGCCCAGTCTTGAGAAGGAGGAACTGGCAGGAGGGGAGGTATTTTTAAATATACCCAAATACGCTGGATTTCACAACAGGGGCCTGTGCTCAGCCAATTCTTTGGTGGAGTTTGAAACCTGTAATCAACACCCAGGGTCTTCTTTGAGCTACGAGATAACCAGAGCTCACCCCCGAAGGATGAAAGAATACCGGATTCAGGAATGTGTCCACTGTTTTTTTTCGGCTGCAGGTATCAGCTTGTGTTTGGCTCTTAACCATCACCTCTCTGAGGATGTGAAAACACCTGGAAAACAAATTTGAAAAATTCACTGGCTCATGAGAGTGCTCTGTCAATGTTGCATGAAGCCAAATGTCCAAGAGCAGTGAGCCAGCTCTAGGCAGACAAAAGAGTAGTAATAATAATAAGGATAATGACGATAATAATGAAAAACAGTTACCACTTATTAAGACACTTTCTGCCAGACCCAATGTTAAGTGCTTTCGTGTATTGATCGTCTCACAATCCTACAACCCATTCTCTACATGGCAGCAAAGTGGCCTTTTTAAGACATAAACTCTAAATCAGATCATGCTAGTCTGTGGCTAAAAAACCTTAAGTGGCTTCCCATTATACTCAGAATGAAATCAAAGTTTCTTGCCTTGTCCTGCAAGGCTTGGCCCCTGCCTACCTCTCTCCATCTGTTCCCACTCTCCATCTACTCACTAAGCTCCAGACACATAAGACCCCTCTCTGGTGCAAAGTCCCAAGCTTTTGCCTGCGCCAGGACGTTTGCACTTGCTGTTCCTCCAATAAGCAACTCAACACCCACCCTAATCCTCCATTAGAGTGAATGTGCTGGAGAGCAGGGACCTGATCTCTTTGATCGCTGTTGTATCTCCAGCCCCTAGGACAGTAGGCACTCAGTAAAAATTTGTTATACGATTGAAAGAATTTCAACCCTACCTACTAGGTATTATGATCTTCATGTAACAGATGAAGAAACTGAAGGTCAGAGTGGTTCATTTGCTCAAAGCCATACAGCTTGTAAGTTGCCGACTACATATCTGGAGGATTCTGTCTATTTTCTCCTTGTCAGCCAGTTGTGCTGAGGCTGCACAGCCACCTTGGGAGGAGGAGCAGCCTTCAAGATGCAGTTTTCATCCCTTCACTCTGCAAAGGGCCCTGGTTTGCCTCACTTAGTCCTTTATGGCCAGGATCTGTCTATATAATAAGAAACCCTTGCCTGCAAAACTACCCAGTCTTCCTCTGGCTTTTACTTTATGTTATTCTTTGAACATAAAAATGAGTATTTAGAAAGACTGGAAAGTATAGGGAAAATATATGTATAAAGAACCTGGGGGAGAAAAACCAATCTCACTACCCAGAGGCCACTCGGTTAATGATTTGGTTTCTTTACTGCCAATCTTTTTTATCGTCTTTAATACAAAGTTGATATTGTCTCTGTGTGTAATTTTGTGTCCTACTTTTATCCCTTAACGCTGTATCTTAAGAGTGTTCTCTTAAAAATTTTTCACAAGCATTAGAGCTAATGGCTGCATAATATTCCTTCACTTGGGTTCACCCAGTTTACTCAACCAAATTTCCTTTGTTTGGGGGATTCCCTTTTCTCATCTTGCGGGTCTGTAAGCCAAAAATAGGACTTGAATGTAAGGAGACACACATACAATTATGACTTAAATATAAAGAGGTGCATGGAAAATTATGTTTTCCCTTTTGAGATCAGAAAAAGGCATGGCTGTGTTCCATCAGAATAATTATTGCTATTATTTGATCATTTCCTGAGATTTCATAGTATATGAAAGTTGTGGATATTCCAAAGAAAATCTTGAGTTATACCTAAATGTCTTTACCCGAAGCACAGGTTTTAAGGCTCCGCTGACTCAGCAGAATCCCCTTGGTTGACTTGTCACCTACACCTTCTCGGCCACCGCCCCTCCCCAGGATGCAGCTGCTGCCCCCGCAAGCAGGAGACAGGATGGAAAAGGGCCGGGAATCTGGAGGCCAGAAACCACGGTTCAAGGTCCAGCTTCCAGGCTCAACTACACACCCTTGGATGTGTCACTTCTCCTCTTTCCCGTAAAATGAGGCTGATAGTCCTCGCCTCAGAGAACTGTGAAGGTCAAACGAGGGATCAGACGGGAAGGGCGTGTAGTAAACTGAACAGTGCTATAAAGTTGTTTGGAATTCTTACGAGCCGGTGAGTTACGACCACAGCGGCTATTTAAAAAGACTTAAAGGTCAGCAGAGTCAAGGTTCTCCAGCCCAAATCTTCAAAGGGCTGGCTCTTGTTATAAGACGATATGTATAAACTGGATTAGCGGGTCCTCTGCTTGTGATAAATTCACGGGGATTTGAAGAGTAGGGGTCGCAGGCTCCCCTGGTTGCCTACCAGCATCCATGCCCTAAGAGAAGACCTGCTGGGGTCAGGCATTCATCCAATCCCCGCTTAGCATGTGACTCAGGGCAAACTGACTCCGCCCCCTACTCTAGAAGTGGGGCCTGATTGGTCAAAGGATAATCCCTCCCATTGCCAGTGATTGGTTCAGCCATGGGGCTTGTGATCCCATTCCTGCCGCCGAGACACGTGGGGATGTGGGAGACAGATGGGAACGATCTCCTTGCTCCTAACCAAATATCACAGGAAGAGAGGTTCTTTCTTCTCCCTGTGGATGTCCCACCTTGAACTGTGGCAGCCGTCTTGCTACCAGACTGGGAGATGAAGCCAACATGGAGCGAGGAAGAGCCAAGAGAGCATGATGGTGGATGGTAATAACAACAACGGCAGCAAACATTCATTGAGCATCTAGATCTTACCAGGTACTATTCTAAGTGTACTATATGCTTTAGCTCAGGGGAGTTGCCCCACCTATTTTGGTGGCACATGAACTAAGAATGGTTTTTACATTTTTCTAGTGGTTGAATAAAAATCAAAAGAACGAGATTTCACGACACACGAAAATTATATGAAATTCAACATTCAGTGTCCATAAATAAAATTTTATTGGAACACAGCCACGCCTGCTCATTTACCTGTTGTCTATGGCTGCCTTCGTGCTACAACAGCACAACTGAGTAGTTGGGCAGAGACTGCCAACTACTTGGCCAAGAGCAAAGCCTAAATATTTACCATCTGGCCCTTTGTAGAGAAAGTCTGCCCACTTTTGCTTTAGCACTCACAATCATCCTATAAGTTGGTGTACTATTATTATCCTGTTTTTCGCGGAGGAGAAAACTGAGGCTCAGAGAGGTTAAGTAATTTGTCCAAGGTCACACAGCTATATCTAAGAGGTAGACTTGAGATTCACTACCAACCAGTCTGGCTCCAGAGCCAATCTTCTTAACCACTTTAGGAAAGAACCTGGGTTCTCCATGACATTGTTGAGATGCGGAGTCAACCAACTCTAAACCCACCTCACTTTAGGACTTCCAGGTTTAAGAGGTGTATGACATTACTGTATTATCAAAGCCCATTGAAGACTGTGTTTCTGTTCTTTGTAGGTAAAGGCATCGCAGTTAATGCCATGAGAAGGCACCTGAGAAACTCAAGAACAGAAAGGAAAGGCTAGCTTCTTGGACCAACCGCCTTTTGTCCTTGCTCCAGGGAATAAAGCTTTTCTTCTCCAGACACTGCAAGTCTCCACAAGTTCTTCCCTTTCAAAGAGATTATGAAGGAAATCTCATTTTAGAATTGCTGCTGCTTTTGGCAATCTGCAATATTAGCCTGATGAGGAATTACACTCGCTAATGACATATCGCAAGTTGGGTGGAGTCTAATTGTTGCAAGTGCTGGTGGTAATAGCCTGTCTCGGGGACTTCTGTGCCGGGGCATCCCTCGCTTGGCTATGGCCCGTGTGGAAAATCAATTTCCTCTAAATGTTTGAAGAATGGCACAGAAGGACCTGATTTCTTTTCCCTCTGCTGGAGTCAATCTGGAGACAGCGAGCCTATAAAATGAATGAAAATAGCTACAGTTGCAAGATGCAGGGTGGAACCCCGAGCTAAGCAAAGCCGGATCGCGCTCTAAGTTCTAGCTTTTTGTCCTAAGGCCAGAGACAATATACATTTGTGTCCCAAATTGCTGGGCTCTCAAAAAGTCCCAGAACAGAAAGGATTTTACTTCAACCCAGCAATTTCACTTCTAGGAATCCCTCCCACAGAAAAACTCCCACGAGAGTGCAGGCATATATGAACAAGGTGTTCCTTGCAACCCGGTTTGTGATGGTGAAAAATTGGAGGCAAGGTAATTATCTGACAAGAAGAGACTGGTTAAATAAATGGTGATATATCTATGCTCTGTAGCCATTAAGAAGAAAAAGATAAATCTGTACGTATTCATATGGAAAGATTTTTGTGGTATGGTATTGGGTGAAAAAAAAGCAAGTTGCAGACCAATATATACAGCATGGGTTCATTTTGTTAAACAAAAAAAAGCCTTCAACAATGATGTGCACATTTATATCTAGATGTTTGTACATGAGTAGAGAAAGGTCTGAAAGGATACACACCAACTTGTAGGTGGTGTTGGCTAAACCCAGGGGTGGGCATGGTGCAGGTGAGAGAGGAAATTCCTCTTCTATAGTATAGTATTTAGATTTTTTAAAAAATACTGGTGTGTGGCTTTGGTAATGAAAAAGGAAATAAAGAATTGGCTTTCTGGCATGTCAGAATAGCACTGTGCTAGGCTAATTAGTCCTTCTGAGGATGTGGAAGATCAGGGCTCATCGCCACAGTGTTACGATCCAGTCAAGCCACAGATGCAAGTCTGTTACACAGCCTAATCTGATAGGTCATAGCTCTTCCTAGCCCACGATTGCCACAGAGGGACTGCATCCTTAGCTACCTGGCTATCAAATCAGAGCCAAACCAAAATGTCCTTTTGCCAAGGCCAGAATTTAAACATTTACTTTTTAAAAAATTGTGGTAAAATATACATAACATAAAATGTACTATTTTAACCATTTTAAAGTGTACAAATAGGTGGAATTGGGCTCATTCACAATGTTAAGCAATCATCGGCATGATGTGGTTCCAGAACTTTTTCATCACTCTAAGGGAAACCCCGTACCTGTCAACATCATTTTCCACTCTTCCTCCATCCCCCAGCGCCTGGAAACTACTAATCTTCTTTCTGTCTCTATGGGTTAGCCTATTCTAGACATTTCATATAAATGGAACCATACCATATATGGCCTTTCGTGACTGGCTTCTTTTACTCAACATAATGTCTTCAAGGGTCGTCCATGTTGTGGCATGTATCAGTACTTCATTCCTTTTTATGGCTGAATAATATTCCATTGTATGGACATGCCACAGTTTGCTTATCTATTCACCAGTTGATGGACATTTTGGATGGTTTTATCTTTTAGATATTATAAATAATACTGTTATGAACATTCCTGTACACATTTTTGTTTGAACACCTGTTTTCAATTCTTTTGGGTATATATGTAGGCGTGGACTTGTGGGGTCATATGGTAATTCTGTGTTTAACTTTATCAAGATTTGCTTTTAAAACCCTGGAAGGCCAGTCTCCCGACCGTGGAGGAAATGCCATGAGTGGGAAAAGCTTCCCCTGACTTTCTCTATTGTGTCTCTTGAGTCGAGGCAGTTAAGTGCATAGATGAAGGTAATTACTATGTGATTACCTTATCTGTACTTAAAAAACCATCTGCCAAGATTCCACTTCTTCTAGAATATTCCAAATATTGCTATTACACGAGCAATTGGGGAACTGTTATTCAATACAAATTAATCAAATGATTAACCCAGGATTTTTCCTGTTAGTTTCACTTTCTATTACACTTGGGGAAATTCAACAATTTTGACTATTCCTAAGCACAGTGGAACTAACTCTGAATTGCCAAGTGCCAGACCAAATTCTTCCAGGCTCAGGGTCTTGAAATGGACTTTTGCTGAATAGTAGCCTGCAATAATCAGCCTATCTTAAAGTGGGCTTAACTTGCAATCAGTAAAACATAGTAGGTTAAGTTGCTTCGGGTCAGTAGGACTTGGGTTCAAGTCCCACCTCTGCCATTAACTAACTTACCTTGGGAAAGTCACTTAACCATTCTGAGTCCCTCAGTTTCCTCCTCTGTAATATGGGATTGATTATAGGACATACTTCATGGATCATTTATTCATTCAACAAACATTTATTATACACCTACTCTGCAACACATACTGTTTACCAGCACCGACTAAAACAGACAAGAATCCCTGCCCTTATGGGGAGGGACAGGCAATAAATATAACAATAAGTAATTATAAGGCAGTTAGATGGTGATAAGTTTATGAGGCAAAAATAAAACAGGAGGGCTGAAGGAAGGGCTGCATTTTAAATAATGTGATCAGTATAAGCCCCACTAAGCAGGTGACATTTGAACAAAGAATCAAGGAAGAAAGACGATAAGTCATGTGGCTATCTGGGAGGAGGAAGAACAGGTAGTGCAAAGGCCCTGAGGCAGGAGTGTTCTGCCCTGTTCATGGAAGGGCAAGGAGACTGGGGTGCCTGGACCAGAGTGCGTGTGAGGGAGAACAGAAAAGGTTGATTTTGTGGGCTAAAGTGAGGACTTTAGATTACTCAGAGAGATAAGGAGCTCTTCTAGGTTTTTGACCTGAGCTGACTTATATTTCGAAAGCATCATTCAATCTGCTGTGTTGAAAATAGACCACAGACAGACAAGGGCAACAGCGGGGAGACCAGTTGGGAGCACACTGCAGGAATCCAGGTGAGAGGAGACAAGGGCTTGGCCCAGGGCTGTAGCCTGGAGGTGGTGAGAAATGGTCGGGTTCTGAATACTTTCTGAAGGGAGAGCCAACACAGTTTCCTATTGGGAGGATTAAATTAGATAATGCAGGCAAGGCTCTTATCACAGAGCCTGCATGTAGTTAGGAGGGAATAATGGTAGCCACGATTATTATCAAGGTGGGTATAGTGTGTTCCCCTGCAGGGGCTGATCAGGAGCTAAAAAGAAAGTGAGCAAGAGGAAAGCTATTAAGGTTCCCGTGTGATTTGCAGTGAGTTAAGAGGCCACCAAAGGTAACGAGGCTTTCACACAATGGAGACGAGGGCTTCTGCACCTTCCAGAGAGCCGGGAAGCCCAAAGCAGCAAAGCCACAAAATTTAGAAAAAAATAGAGGTTTCAGGGCCAAGTTTTTCAGGTAATGGCAAAAGCTTCTTTCTCGTAGTGTGTGGAAAGCAACCTCAGTCGGGAAAACGTTTGTTTCTAGCTTCCCTGGCTTTGGAAATATTTACTGGCAATATCATTGCAGCCCTGGTATTTGTTTTTGGGTTTTCGATGGAACTGCTCAACTCCAGAATTTCTTTCAGGTAGAAGAATCAATCGCCAAGAGACAATGGGATTCCCTTCAACTCACCTTCTCTTCGCTCCAAATTCCAGCGACAAGATGAGATGGTTTCTGAGGCTGATAGAGATGGATTTTGCCAGGGGAATGCCAACATCACTCCTCCCGCCTCCTGTCAGCCTGCTGCCAGAGTCTTCCCATCGGACATCTGGCCCCAGCGGGGAGAAACAGGGACCAAGGCACTTATTTTGGCTTTGACGTCAGCAGAGGCAGGCTGATTAAGTTCATCATTAGTGCAAATTAAAATCCACCAAACCGTATCTCTCTTCGTTACCTCACCTGCATTTCTAGAGCTGACAGAGGTCTCGCTTTCCTTTTGTTTCATTTTTGCTGTGGATTAAGGTGTGATTTTTTTCTAAACAGTTAATTAGAAGATAATAATGCCAGCGAGCTTATAGTTAATTATTTGTATCTGTGCTTAATGCTTATAAGTGTGCTCAGTTCTCGCAAGCTAATATTTGGCTTGTCAGATGTTGTTAGTCATTGTAATTAATGGAGTCCATATACATTTCCCGGTGCTGTGGGTAGAGTTATAGGAACAGCAGGAGATATGAAGTGTCTCCACCGCCCTGCACTTATCCCTAGAAAGAGAACTTCGGCGGACTGGATCCTTCTTGTGACATTCATTCTTTACCCGTCTGGCTTCTTTCCTCACTGTAAGACACTCTGTATCCTCTCTTTCTTGGCTCCCTGTCAATTTCCTTCTTACCCTCAGGCCCAGCTGCATTGCTTGTAGGGCCCCGTGCAAAATAAAAACGTGGATCCCCTTCTTCAAAAATTGTTAAGAATTTCAAGATGGCAACAGTGGAGTATTAAGCAAAATGTGGGCCCATGTGACTGCCTAGGTCGCATGCCCATGAAGCCAGCTCTGCGTACCACGGGTTGCCTCTTAGCTTTCCCCAAAAGGCACCTCCCACCGGGATGTGCCCCATCCCTCTCCTCTACAGCCACAACAGTGCACGGCACGCTCGATGGGCTCAAGGATGAGCCAAAGGATTTTCCAAATGTAAGCTTGAAAAATGCAAAGTGCAACCGTGTAACTCCCCTGCTTACCATCCCTCTGTGGACGTGACAGAGGGAACTTTCTGGAGGAACAGAAATGTTCTATATCGATGTAGGGGTGGTGATCACATGGGGGTAAACATTTGTGAAAACTCATCAAATTGTCGACTTTAGAAGACGGCATTGCACTGTGTATAATTACACATCAATAAAAAAAATAGCATGCCTAAAAAACCCCCAGTGGCTCCCCATTACCCTCAAGATAAAGTCTATTTTTGTCACATGTCACACAAGGTCCTTCCCCAGGGGGCTGTTCTTAGTTTCCAGCCTCACCTCCAGCACTTCTGTGGCTCGCTGTTTTCCAGCCGTGCTGGCTGCCAGCATGCCCCATTCTTCCGTACCTTCTTACTCAACTGCTCCCTGGCCCAGGCGTGAAAAATCAAATATAACAACCAGTGTGGCATCGGCACCAACTGGAAAGGACTGCAGAGCTGGAATGGAGCCGAGCCCTGGAGCCTCCTGCTGTACCAGCTGTTAACTCTGTCGTTTCTGCGTTATGAGGAAGCGGATGGGGTCCCAGGGAGAGAGGGTGGGGAGAGGGGCACTTGGTGTGCTCTAGGTACTGGCTGTTTACCAGTTGATATGGAGGTAATCAGCAGAGCCATATCAGTACGTGCCTGCTGGATGTCAACTCACTGCCTAAATTGTGGGCCAGCCCTTTCTTAGCTGGCTGACACCTTCCTCTTCCTCCTTCAGATCTCATCTCAAGGGCCTTCTCCTCCAGGAAGCCTTCCCTGACTCCCTCTTCTCTCTTGATCTCTCCTGCCCTATCTCTATAATAGCATTTACTGCACTGTCCTAGATTAATTGATACACTTTCCTGTTTCTCCATCTCTTTAAGGCAGAGACTGTGACTTCCTGTTCCGAGTCTAGCAAGGGGCCTGGCACACACAGACCCGAGTGCACGCATGTGAGCAAAGGGATTTTCTTGCTGGCTTTCCTGGCACTTGGTGCAGATAGATGAACGAATGAATGAGTGAATTTCTTCTTTCCTGTTTCTATATTTCCTTTACTCGAGGCAGTGGGGATTCTTGGTACATGGGTTTGGAGAGAGAGTATTGCAGCAGCCAAGATCTCAGACGCTGGACTCAGGCAGCCTGGAGGGATCCTCACATTTGCCGGTTGGCATATTCGGGCAAGTGACTTGACCTCCCTGAGCATCAGATCAGGTCATTATTGATGTGGGTTCATAGGGTTGTTGAGAAGCTCAAATGAGACAATGCCTGCAAAACACTGAGCCGTCAGCAGCTCTGCCTGAGAGAGAAATTGGATCTGGTTCACCAGGGAGCCGGAATTAGTAGATGCGGTCACCAGACAACAGGAAAAGAAGTCACTGGCCGTCCACAGCCATCCTCAAATAAGCAGTTCTGATTTTGCTTCCATGATCTTCTCAGTCTCCTGGGCCCGATGATTGCACAACACAAGTGAACATTTCCCTGCAAGAAGCCTATAACCATTGGCAGATGTTACTGAACCGAAATCTGGAAGACAATAAAAATGGGCACTTTTTCATTTGCCTCCAACTTCCCGTGTCTTTGCAGGAAGACTCCAATTTCAGCCATGAGAGAGAAAGGACAGTGGTCCTCAGTCTTGTAGAGAAACCAACTCATTGATCGCCTTCCCAATCAAAATGCCTGTTTTTCGGGCTTTCTGGATGTTCTGCCCGTGAATAATTCTTGGCTAAACATGGCAAAAATTGTCCCATTGCCCCATACCTCCACCTCGTTCCAAACCACGGCCTCCCAACCAAGTCCTAAATTTCCAAGAAAAAGCAATTTTGCATCCTGCCTAAGAACTCAGACTCCAGACTCAGACAGACTGGAGCTCCAGTCCTTCCCTTACCAGTTCCTGGCTGTGAGGTCTTGGACAAGGCTCTTACCCCCTCGTAGTTTTATTTTTCTACCCCATCCAGCAAGGAGAGAACAGTGTCTGATCACAGACTATCTCTGAGGACTACGTGATGAGTACTGAGTGGCTGAACTTGGTGAGAGTTCATTAAATGTTGGTTGTTACTATACTCATTGTTTTAAAAAAAGGATATAGGATGGCAAAAAATATTTTAAAATTTTATAATAAACCCTGCAGACCTGAAAATTGAAAGACCCTTGTTGGAGAAATCACCTCATCATCTCCCTATGTGGTAGGCTGGGAAATGGCCCCCCCAAAAGATTCAGCATGGGGCCCATACAGCCTGATCGTTAAGACCAGACAGACTTGGGTTCAAATTCCAGCTTCCCTTTTAATAGCTGTGCAATCTTGGACAAGTGACTCAAGCTCTCTGAACTGCAGTTTCTTCATATATAAAAGAGGAGTAATAATAGACCTACCTCATGAGATAATGGGGTGACTCAGAAGATACCCCTGATGCGTGTGGTATGCGGCGAACGCTTGATGAATGGCTGCTATGATGACTCTTTGGGGCAAACCCAGCCAGTTTCTCACACACGGCAGGATGCTGATGTGGTTACGGAGTGGCCTGTGGCCGTGGGGAACCCACAAAGCTAAATGGCCCGAGCAGGGTGAACCTGTGGCCGTTCCTGGTTAGCGCGGCTCTTTCCTTCTGAAGGAAAGGCCTGGCTGTCTCAAGGCGCCTTGTGAAACAGCCAGCCGTTCTGGGCTGCTGCTTCATTGTTCCTCGCTGAAGCCAAAAAGTGATAGAAAGCCTTGAAAGTCAGCCCCGTGCTCCCAAGGCATCACTGTGTCCACGACGATCCTTCTTAAGGCAGTGACTTATCCCCAAGCCGTGTTGACTCCGTGGCCGTTTCTGCTCCCACTTCCTGAGTATGTCTGTGTTCAGAAGGCTCCACCACCCATCACCCTCCTGCTTAGTGCCTCGAAGGGGCACATCCTTTCCACTCAGTTAAAAGGACATTTTTCCAATGAGAGCAGGTCATATTTCAAACTGCATTGCCGAGGTATCAGGAGCCAGGAAAAGGGGGCATTTAACACCGTATTTATTTTGACTGACGAAACAGGTCATGGCTGTAAAAGAAACAGCTCTCGAGAATGAAGCAGCCTCGCCGACTCTGGGCTCACTCTCTCTACCCACACACACGCTGCTTAAAGCATTCCAGAGCTGCTGCCAACTTTCCTGGCAGAGCTCTTATTTCTTTACATGTATGTTGCATTCCATCTGTTTAATGTGCGCTCTGTGCCATTCGTGGATTTTGGCAAGGCCTGGCGAGGTGGCATGGCATGCTTGGGCTTGTTCTAAGCAAAGCAGGGCAGGAGGCAGAGGGAGATTGGAGGCTAATGAAGGAGTCCTATTTCGCTTTTGGCTCAGGGGGACCTGGCGTTGCAAAGACCAGAGGGGAATCGCATAGCCGTTTCTCTCCAGATGTGGTTGAATCATGTGCGTGCCGCTCCTGTATTTCACCCTATGCAGTTTTACGGTTTCTGATACATGGCCACAAAACTAAAAGCGATGGAGAAAGGTAACAGTGGGGAAATCCATTCATACTCATGAATCTGGGGTTTCCCTAGAAACATTTGGAGGCCTCAAAGGCCGGAAAATGCCTATACCTGGATCTGATAGTCCCAAGGCCTAAAGAAAACTGAACTCCATCTCAACATTATTCTCAAGAACCATGAAGTACTTGGTTGCAGAAGCTGAAGCAACGCGCTGAGACTTGGATCCTATTTCATCTACTTGGAAGACAGAAAAGCCAGGTTTATGCACCGCCAAAACATCTGGTGAATTCAGTGAAAAAAGAAAACGCACCAGTCCGTAAGGGAGAGAACAAACCCTCTAGAAGCAGTTGTTGGGTATTGGGTGACCAAAAACATTCTGTTGATTGACTGAGATGTTCACTTTCCTATCGGTTCTTGCTGAGTAGAGCCCTTCAGAAGAGGGAAGCAAAGACTCCGGATGGAGAAAGGAAGATGACAGGGTTAAAAATATAAAGATTTACATCTTAGGGAAAAGTTTGAGTGCACATTTTTTTTTTTTTTGAGTCCAGCCAAGAGTGTGAACAGAATCCCCCTGTTAAGAAATGGAATTAGTCACCTGAATCAGGAGACCTGACATGGCACAGGAAAAAATAAGGTACAGGCTCCTAATAAGAAACAGCCACAAGCAGAATAAAATTAGTGCACGTTGTGTAATCCCAGTTGGCCAGTTGTAAGAACAGGGAGGAGAAAGAAGCATAGGGAACGAGTTTCAGATGTGATTCAAGAGGTGCTGGAGCCTGTCCTGACCCTCTGGGTTGGAATTTCTGACTCTCTTCTCTGCCTTGACTCAGAATAGGAAACCGTATCCTGACCGCGCGTTTCTTTTTATAGCATTAAACTTTCTTGCCAACTTCCTCCAGAGCACAAGATCATCCCTCATCGTCTCTAAACAATACGCCAATCATCAGATGGAAGTGAGGGGGAGCAGTGACCTGTTTGCACCAAACATAACCCAGGCCCCGAGCAGAAGACAAACAACAGGCACCTAGTTGGCTTTCGTACCCGGCCTGGTAAATACAACATGTTCTTACAGGTTGGAAAACTGTCTGGCTCATCTTTGTACTTTCTCTCCTTCTCCCACTTCTTCTAACTTGGATCTCACCATTGGGCTTTGACGTTGGCCAAGTCACATTTGCCAGTTACCGAGTGGATAATGAATGGTTTGTAAGATTAGTAATATACTAGGGACGAGGAGTCAGGCAGCCAAGTGTATACTGTCTATGTGATAAAATGACTTCTCTCCATCCTGATTCCCCACCCAGCCCGATAGGCTAGCCACGTGCTAATGGGAATCAAGAAGGAGGAGAACAGAATGACTCAGTTGCTGTTCATTCGGTCACCATATTTGCACTGGCAATAAAACCCCCAGGATACCCCTTGCCCTGGCAATCAGTGAGTGGGGGTCATTTCTTCTGTGTGAAATATACTGGAGGTTGGAAGCCCAAAGCGGACATTAATAGAAGGCAAAGTGTTAGTAGTCCCTCATTAAAGATGGATTTTGTTTTCAGTGCTTTGAGGACGGGAACAGTGAAGTTGGAAACCGTACTTGTAATTGGGAGCAGGTCTCCTGCCAGATTCGAACAGCTTTAAGGGATATCCAGTTTTAGGTTTACAGTACTACATTCTGGCTCATTGAAATTGCATCTAAACGTTGCCAGAATGTGTCATAAACTACAAAATCTGTACAAAAATATATCGACATCATGGCTCTGGAGACTTAAGTCAGAGGGCTCGGGGAGCAGTTTGTCCCGCTCCGCATTGTTCTCTCTCTGTCTCACGGCAGACTTGGGTCACCCGGGACAATTATCATTCATGGGATTCCGACCCTGGTCTGACCAGTTGGCTCAGCTGCTTAGAACACCGTGTTAAAGGGCTAAGGAATCAGCCTCACCCTGTCCCGTGGCCATGGATGGCATCCCTACCTGTGTTGCCCCAGATGAGGGCTTGGGACTCAAGCCCGGGGGACTATCCCCACTTGCTCCTAGAATGAAGTCCCACATGCCCTGCTCACCTCGCCACTCTCATCCCCGATGACCCTTTGCTCACTGGGCTCTAGACACAAAGCGTCTTCTTTCAGATCTTCCAGTTGACTAAGTTCCCTCCTGCCTCTGAGTCTTCGCTCATGCTATTCCCCTGCCAGGAACCATATTCTCTTGGCTGATTCCTGCTCCTCAACCAGCGCTGAATTCATAGACTGATTTTTCGCGGAAGCCCTCCCTGACCCCTCGGACTGGGTTCCTTTGTAGCTGTCTTAGTCCATTTGGGCTACTGTAACAAAAATACCATATATAGACTGGGTGGCTTAAACGACGAACATTTATTTCTCACAGTCCTGGAGGCTGGGAAATCCAAGATCAAGGCAGATTCAGTGTCTGGGGAGGACTCGCTTCCTGGTTCATAGATGGCTGTCTTCTTGCTGTGTCCTGACGTGGTGGAAGGGGTGAGGGAGCGCTGCCCTCATGACCTAGTTATCTCCTAAAGGCCCCACCTCCTAACACCCTCACATTGGGGGTGAGGATTTCAGCACATGAGTTTGCAGGGGGACACATTCAGTCAAGAGCAGTAGCACTTGTCAAAATTGTTCCAAAACTGCTTCATGTCTGATTAGAACAGCGCCTCTCAAACTGTAATGTGTGCAGGAATCACCAGAGATGGTGTTAAAATGCAAATTCGGATTCATAGGTCTGGGGTGGGGCCTGGGACTCTGCATTTCTGACAAGCTCCCAGGAGACACTGATGCTGCCAGTCCATGGACCACATCCTGAGAGCAGTGGTACCAACCTTTCTCAATCAGGGTTCCACGAGAGAAGAAAGCCTGATAGGAAATGAGTTGAGCTACTGTTTTCTCAGTTCCCTTAAGGAGGGTGCTTAACTAGAACCATCAACTAGAAGTTAATTCCTTACATATCTTGTATGCCTTAGGGCAAGGTTTCTCAACCTCCAGACTGTTGACATTCTTTGCTGTGGGGGCTGTCCTGTACACTGCAGGATGTTTAGCAGCATCCCTGGCCCCTACCAACTCAATGCCAGCAGCACCATCTCCCAGTTGTGACAACCAAAAATGTCTCCGGACATTGCTCAGTGTCCCCTGGGAGGCAACATCCCCAGAACTATTGCTTTGTGATGTTAGGGTATCATTCTCTGGCAGTACCCAGTTGAGAAGGGTGGGAGGTTGAAGAAAGTGTTTCATTCATGGCTATAATCCCATTGTCTAGCACGGTGCTCTGTATCTGGCAGACCCTCAATATGTGTTTGTTGATTGATTGCATAAATGAATGAATGAATGAGAATAAACGAATGAAAATGAACTCCAAAATCCTGCTTGACTGGTGGGTATACAGAACTGCCTTCACACAGCCTCCAACCTCCTCCACCCCACTCTCTCCCTCGAAAAACAGTAAAACTTAGTGGGCCAGTTGTCATCTAAGGCACAATTTTTCTAAATGTAGCATTTTCCAGAGTAAATATCCTTTTGGAAAAAATGCAAAGAAAGATTCTAGCTTGAGATCTTTTTTTAAAATGTCTCCAATGACTAAAATCCTCTTACAGTAAGTACCCAGAGAATTGCATTTGCTTAAAGAAAAAAAAAAAAGTGCTGTTTTTAGTCTCAAGTGTACAAAGTACTTGAAAATCATATCATTTTGTTTTTTTGCATCTGACTGGGCAAATTATAAAATGGTAGAATTAATGCTGGTTCTAGATTTTTTCTAAAACTCCACCTCAGACTGAGGCTTCACGGATAAAGTAGCTTTGGGGACTTATTAAAAAAATCCCTGTAGTAATAACAACTGGGAATTCAAGAGAAAAACAGTAGTTGTAGGGTTTTTTTTGTGGGGGGAGGGATTTTATATGGTTTCAAGAGGAAAATTCCTAATAAGTAAAAAAAAATCGAAATCTTGCTTAAAATCTGTGGATTCAGGGGGCCCGCCCGGTGGCGTATCGGTTATTTTGAGCATTCCACTTCGGCGGCCTGGGGTTTGCCAGTTCGGATCCTGGGCGTGGACCTACTCACCTCTCATCAAGCCCTGCTGAGGCATAGAAGAGCTACAACTCTACAACTATGATACACAACTATGTACTGGGGCTTTGGGGAGAAAAAAGAAAAAAAAAAAGAGGAAGATTGGCAACAGATGTTAGCTCAGAGCCAATCTGCTTCAAAACAAGAAAAAAAAAGCTACGAATTCAGGTTCTATTAAGAAAGAGGGTGAATTCATTCAATTTGTTTGTTTCCACACACTCAATGACACCGAGACAAGTTTTCAAACCAAATTGCTGCTACAAAGCAAAGCTGACTTCTCCCTCTTCTCTTCCAGACTTTTGGGCAAACGGGATTTGGAGTCCTGAAGAGGTTTCTGGAAAAGGATATGGTAGTGGCGATGTTCCAATGCTCTTCTAAGTGTATCTTTCTTTACCTAGTAGAGGCAGAAAATTTTTTTTATCTTGTATGTCTACTGTGCAATCAATTGGTAGTGACTCTATGCATGGTTTTTGGAAGAGTGCTGTGATCGATTGGTAATGTCTGCCATAGGCAGGGGAGTGGAGAGTGGCGGACCAGCCATGTATTTGCCATTCCTGGGTCCTGGTATGATCTTCTCCTTTACCACAGGTGTCCCAGGCAAAAGGAGAACATCAAGAAGGCACTGTGAGACAGCATAACATGTCTCACTCTATTTCACACAGACACACCAAGTCAGCATTTCAATTCAAGAAAGCCCCCAAGACAGACATGACACAGAAACATATTTGGGGGGGAAACTTCTCTTCCTTCTCTGGACATATTGGAATATGACACCATATGTGTGACTCCCGCTCAGGATCAGCATGGCCAGAACATGCCATTTCCTCTCTATCTGGTTACCCTACATTCGACTCTGTCACTGTGACCCCACATGCTGCTGAAACAACATGTCCTCCTTCCTTGGAATAAAAAGGTCTTTTCATAAGACTTATTAAGTCTGAATGTTAATCATAGTCATCATTATTCAGTCTGCTTGCTGTCCACAATATTTAAATGAAGGGAAACAAAAAAATAGAAAAAGATAAGTTTATGGTCTTCAAGACACTGATGAATAAGTAATGATGGAGAAGAAGGCAACAGTGACCTTAAAAAAAGAAACATCTTAAAGTGAAAAAAAAAAAATCCACAAATAGACCCTTACCTTTCAATATTAGTCTTTACTTTAAAAATAAGGGGAGGGATGATTAAAGAGATGAATTCACATTTGAATCGAGTCCAAATGACTTAAGAAGTATTTGGATTCAAATATTTCAGTTGGACAAGGAATGATATTAAAGTTATGTGATACATTAGGGGTTGAAATGAAATGGAAATATTTCTTTCATTTAAAAGCAATTTTCCTGCCTTTGTGGGCCTTGAGAGTTTCCTAGTTTGTGAGTGCCAGCCACCGTCCCCCTTCTTTGCTTTAGATTTATGGATCCCTATTTCAGATCCAGCCTGGTTAGGGGGAAAATGGAGTTGGTGTTTGTGAAAGCTCCTTTTGTAAATCACGTGGTTCAAGGGAAGGCTTTCCACGTAGCGTCGAGAGGTCAGTAATTTTGAGTCCAAATTAGAAAGTTTTGGTAACAGTGATATGGCGGAGTCACATCTGCATTTGGTGCTGGCTTCAGAGCCTCCCGCTCAGGGAAGATGCGGCTGTGAGAACCATCCCTGATCAGTGGGGAGAAACAGGAAGCGCCAGCAGGGTAGACAGGAAGCAGGTGGCTGAGGTCTCCTCCACTGCCTCCCAAAAGCAGAGTGTGTGTGGTGGGCCTCATCAAGCAGGACTTAGCTTCAAAGCCAGCACACGTTTATTAAGCACCTACTATGTGCCAGGCCCTGTACTCAGGGCTCTTACATATGGCATCTCATTAAACCCCCATGACGAGGAGAAACATCCGAGCAGACGCCACCCCTTTCTCATTCCTAAGCGTGGATTTGATAGTTATCTTAGAGCAGGTTTCTCAACCTCAGTGCTATTGGCATTTTAGGCCGGATAATTCTTTGTTGTTGGGAACTGTCTTGTGCATCATAGGATGTTTAGCAGCACCCCTGGCCTCTACCCACTAGATGCCAATAGCATACCCCACTCTAGTTATGACAACCAAAAATGTCTTTAGATGTTGCCCAGTGTCCCCTGGGAGCAGAAAACTGCCCCCAGTTGAGAACCTCTTCGTTAAAGACAGAATGGTTTGAATCCTTAGGCAGCTATACATAAACCTTCCTTTTATTCTCTCCTATGGTCTGATTCAGTTGTTTTCATACCTGAGTGTCTATATAAAATACCATATATACTCCGCTTTATGCACAGGAAATTTTCAAGGGTAATTTGACTCCATTCATTTTTCCTTATGTGCTGGCATGAGAACTTAACCTCTCTCTTAAATATAATACCACTGGCTTCCCCAAAGAGCCCTGCAGTGGTCACAAAGGTCTTTCTAGCACAGAGTCTCTCTCATGCCCGTGCTTTTTCCATTGAAGCCAATGGTGATAACTGCTATTATAGAATACTTCCCATGGAGTCAGGCCATCTCACTGAATACTATGAGGTTGGTACTATTTCTGCCCCATTTCAAGAGGAGACGCTGAGGCTCACACAGGTTAAATTACTTGCCCCACATTACACAGCTGATAAATGATGGAACCCATTTGATGCCAAGCTGTGTTGCTTTTCAATAGAAAATATGCACAGCGTACACTCAGTAACTATTAGCGACTGTTTACTAGTGGGAAACAAATCTGTCTAATTTGATCATGAGCAGTTATTCAAAATTATTTCCCTGAATCAAAAAAGACTGATTGTATTGGCCAATCCTCCCAACATCACGGCTAGCAAGGATACGGATATTCAGGACGGATATGTATATATACCCCAAATTGTGTTTCTCTTCCAAAACACAAAACAGAAGCCACCCAAACGTGCATTAACTAACTGTCAAAACAAAACAAATCATTTCATTTGGAGCTACAAAAAGACTGGAGTGTAGGCAGGTACTATACAATAATCGCAATCATACCTGCCACATCGTAGTAACATTACACGTTTGCTATTACATTTTCCCACGTGGCTGGGTGCTTCCTGAGGTCAGGCACTGACTGACTCATCACTAGACCCCCGCATACTACATTTGTGGAGTTAGTGAATAATACATGAATGTACTTTTTAACTGAACACTCACACTTTATCTCCATTCTCTCAATAACTGTGGGTGGTATATATTTTTGAGATCTTCTTTATCATAGGAGGAGACTGAAGCTGAGGGAGATAAAGTGATCACCCAGGGTCACCCCCTGGTAAAATATAGATCCAGGCGTCGTACTCAAGTCTCGTGCTTTGAACCCCAGATCTCATGCTTTTTACAGTAACGGTAGGTTGGGAGCCACAGGTGTAGACTTGGCCCTGATGTCTAACATTTCTGAACTGTCTTCCTATTAAGCAAATTAAATATAGGGAGATTGCATCCTACAAGCCTTTAACGTACATGGATTCAGCCGCATGTGCTTGTGGAGAGAAAGAGAGAACAATGTAATAAGGATGGGTAGTTCCCATAGCAGGCTATGGGATGCGTGCATATCCAGGGTGAGTTTTGGGTGGGACCAGAGGATGGCCAATCTCTTGCCAGTCTCAGCAATCAGCAGTCTCTTTTCATGTGTGGCCCTTGGCTACCCCGAGTGGGAGTCCAGTGTCTATGTTTTTAAAGTGTTTAAGCGTCATTATTTCTCATACAATCTGACCCCTAAGTACAAGGAAATTGCTTCATCCGGTTCACAACCAAAGAATAATGTGGGATAAACTGGCTGAGCAGAACTAACTGTACTGAGAAGTGGTCTATGAATGACCAACATGGCTGCTTCCTAAGGGATTTTGAGGGAATATGTGACTATGACCAAACATGCTGATTTTTGACCCCAAGCTATACCTGAGAATTACTGGGAAAACATCAAAACCAGACCATATGCAAGAGATCTATGAAGACATACATTAAAATAAGAAAGAAAGAGACCTTGACGTTTTTTTTTTGAGTGCTAGGCATTGTTCATGAAATTTACATACAGGCATACCTCATTTTATTGCATTTCACAGATATTGCGTTTTTTACAAATCAAAGGTTTGTGGCAACCCTGTGTTGAGCAAGTCTGTTGGTACTGAAGGCTCAAACGATGGTTAGCATTTTTTAGCAAGAAAGTATTTTTTTCTTTCTCTCTCTTTTTTTATTTATGCTGAGGAAGACTTGCCCTAAGCCAACATCTGTTGCTAATCTTCCTCTTTTTTTCACTTGAGAAAGATTAGCCCTGAGCTATAACATCCGCGCTAATCCTCCTCCATTTTGCATGCAGGTCGCTGCCACAGCATAGCTGGTGAGTGGTGTAGGTCTGTGCCCAGGATCCGAACCCATGAACCTGGGCCACCAATGTAGAGCTTGCCAAAACTTAACCACTTGGCCATGGGGCCAGCCCCACAATAAAGTATTTCTTACTTAAGGTATGTACATTGTTTTTTTAGACATAATCCTATCGCACAGTTAATAGACTACAGTATAGTGTAAACATAACTTTTATATGCAGTGGGAAACTGTAAACTTTATGTGACTCACTTTGTTGCGATATTTGCTGTATTGCAGTTGTCTGGAACCGAACCTGCAATATCTCCAAGGTTTGCCTGTATACTAACTCATTTAATCATCATAACATGACTATTGGGTAGGTACTATTGTTATTGTTCCCATTTCACAGATAAAAAACTGAGTATAGAGAGATTCAATAACTTACTCAAGGACATAGCTAGGAATTGACAGAACCAGGATTTGAACCCACGTACCCTGGGCCCTCTAGACTCAACCACATTCCTATCTCCCCAACCAGTGACCCCCAGGAGACTTGGACTGGAGTTCCTCCTCTTTCCATCTCCCTCAGGCCTGACCCTGACCTGGACACACTGGGAATTCAATAACGACTTGTTTTGATGCGAATCAACCTCTGAGATTGTTGACTGTCCTTTAAAACATTTTGTCAAGGGAAAAGGATCACCGACCCAGGAACTCAACATTTCAAGGCAATCTATAGCTTGGTAAAAACACCAAAAAGAATGAAAACAGGGCAATAAAATGAAATATAAATAGCCTCACCATTATCTGCAGAGTCCGTTATAATGCATAACTGTGGCTAGCTGCTTGCTATAGAAAACACAACCTCTTTGCAATGTTTTGTTTGTGTTACTGTTTCTGTTAGTGTGAAAGGAATACAAATAAAGAGTTAAATATTTTAGTGAGAATTCTATTAATCGGGCCAGGAGTTGAATGCAGGCCTATATTTGTCTTAACTCGGAAAAATGCTTTGCGAGCCCCATCGTGTGCACGAGGGATCGGTGGAAAGGCTTAGCCTCCTCGAGACAACTGTTTTCAAGCAAGTTGACAAGCACTTTGCCAGAGTTCCTTTAATGAGCTAATTACAAAGGGCTCTTAGGTGTTCTCTGCAGCCAGTTCTGAAGGAGCTCTCCTTAAGAAACACTGAATGAGTCATTAGCACCTGAAATACCATAAACACTATAGACTGCTAGAACATATAATGAAATGAATGTATCTGCCACTTCAGGCTGATCTTCTGTAGTAGTCAGGACTTTTTCAGTCGCAAGCAACAGAAAATCAACTCAAATTGGCTTAAACAGAAAGGAATGTTTGCCGGCATTAGGCATGGCTGAATCTCTGGGCTTAAAGGATGTCAGCAGGAATCTGACTTGGTCCATTTCCTGACTTTCCTTCCTTTGTGTTGGCTCCATTCTCAAGCAGCCTTCCCCTAAATGGTGTTAAAGCTGTTCCTGGCAGTTCCAGCCTTACATTCTCCCGGCTTAGCATCCAGTGGAAAGAGAGCACCTATTTCTCAATCGTTTTGGCAAAAATCCTAGGGCTAGGATTCTTTGGCTCTGATTGGCCTAGCTTGGGTCACATGCCCATCCTTGAGCCAATCCCAGTGGCCAGAACAAGCAGTACTCGTTAGTTAGGACTGGGTCATGCCTACCTCTAAAATCAGGACATGGGCAGGCCCACTCCAACCACAAGGATCTCTAGGTGGAGGGGGAAATTTTCCCAGAGAAATATCCAGGTTCTGATGCCAGACAATAGAGGCAGAGGGTAATGGAGGGATGGACACTGGGCAGGCAAAACCGATGAATGTCCTTTGAACCTTCTCTCTAAATTATCTCCAACAAGCAAGGTGTTACCAAGCAGAGGAACTTCGTGTGGTTTACAAGTGTAATTTAGATATTTGCTTAGAAATCTGAGGTTTAAAACACGGCCTGTATTGGCTACAACATTTTGGAAATATTTTCTGCAAATTGTACTCACCCACATGGCTTGAAGTTTGGGGTTTTTTTTTTTTCTTTCTTTCTTTCTTTTTTTTAATTCTTGGAACAAGTACTTAAGAAAAAGAGGAACACAAATGCCACAAAATAATTTGAAACAGACATGACTTGAGAGCAGACAGAGATGGCAAATTAGCACACAGTTGACATTCCTTCTGTCCTGATGACTTTTCTTATGTTGAATCATATTCTCAGGAATCCTCTTTGCCTCTTCCTTTTTATGTTAATGACTTTGTTCCTAATCAAAGGCGGTACCTGCCTAATTCAGAAGGAATTGAATGCATCCAGACAGCACCCACAATGAGCACACACATGCACACACACATATATACACACATACCATTGCCCACCATTTTAGTTAGAAACATCTATTTAATGAGTACCATGCCCTAGAGGTTGTCCAGGCACCATCTTAGCCCCATTTCACAGATGAGGGACCTGAGGCTCACAGCATTCAAACTGATATGTGTTGGGGCTGGGAATTGAACTCGTGTTTGCCTGACCTCAAAGCCCTTATCCTATTATTCCTCCTCTGCTCTATCTTACCACCCAAAGATTTCCAGAATTAACCTTACAAAAATGGTGTATTGTTCATAATGTTTTATGGCCTGCTTTTTCATATGCCACATTTTCCCATGTCATTTAGTATGCTTCTCTGCAATTTTTTTGGACCAGATTGAATCTATCATATGGACGTGCCGTAATTTACTCAACTAATCCCCAATTGTTGGGCATTTAGGTTGCTTCTAATTTTTCAATATTATATGAATGCTACAGTGAATTGCCTTGGGGGAACATTTTCACATACATCTCTGATTACATCCTCTGGATGAATTCCTAGAATTGCTATATCAAAGGCATTGCATATTTTTCATGTTAAAAATCTATTACCAAATTGTTCTTCAGAAAGGCAGGTCCAGTGTACCATGCCACAGCGATGTATGAGTTTCTGTTCCCCACTCTGTCCCATTGTGCCTCTTCCTCAGAGATTACTAGTCTTTAGCTAATTGTGCCTCCCATCCCCCGCAATGGGGAATGGGGACCTTTTCAAAGTAGAAATCATTTAATAGTATTCAAATGGTTTAATGCAAATGCAGTGGTAAAAAATTGTCAGTAATAATTTGCATCCTTATCATCGTTATAGTCTGCGTTGGGAAAGTTCATAACCTTTTCTCTCCAGCCCATGGGCCTGAATCCACACCTCGGCACAGGACTCGAGCCAGTACAATTGAGATAACTCTGGGGATAAGTCAGGAGTGAGGCATTGGCTTCAGTAAAGGACAATACAAGGTTGACTTGCCATAAAGATCCTCACTTATGACTGTTAAGTGGTTATGTTGACGTGAAGCCCGTGCCACCCAACTTCCCTTTGTACGGAAACCACCCACTTTGGGGAGCCATTGTCAGATGTTCTCTGTCCCAGGGTGAGTCCTGAACAGACCGGGTCCATGGCCTGTAATATAATCGGACTCAAAACGCAAAAGAATCAGACTTCTTTCGGGGATTTGAAGTTGAGGAACTGAAACAATCGAAGGCAAGTGGAGAGGAGCTGAATCCATTAGTGGGAAGGGGGCATTGGAAGGAAGACTCGTGGCTCTGTGTCAAGCACAGGTGTGGCACACAGCGGATGCTCAATATGTATTTGTAGTTGAATGAATGAATGAATGGATTTGGTTACAGCGGATCTCTCTTTTTCTACTCTGTCGAGCACTCTTTCCTCCTTCTTCTGGTAGCAGCACCCCCATTCCTTCAGGAATTCCTATGGGAATTGTAATTCTAAAATGCAATTCCAGCAGAGTGAAGGCAGATTCCTAAAAGAATGGGAAAGAGAGGTCCATTTTGTGTGGAGTGACACCATCCCCTTGATCCACCTGAACTGAGAGGTGAAGTAAAAAGTCCTCAGCTCTTGGGGTGTCTCATGGTGTGACACCCACATTCTCTTCTCGATTCTGCGCCCACACTCTTCCTTGGCTTATTCCCATTCCCTGGATGTGTCTCGCACTTCCTGTCCTTGGCACATTCCCTCTATGGTTTCTCAAGCCCAGTGTATTCCTCCATCCATCTCTCGCCTGGAAATCCCACACGGCCCATCACAGATGCCACCTCTTCCAGGAAGCTTTTCCTGATCTGCGCTAATTTATTTTCTTCAAAGCACCAGTCAGGACCCAAGATTCCCTTACCTGTTTATGTGATGATGGTCTGTCTTCCCTGCCATGAGGCTCCTCAGGTGACATCCTGTCTGTCTTATTCAGAACCGCACCCTCGGGTCATAGAACAGAGCCTGGGACACGGTAGGAGCTCAAAGAACCTGTCTTGACTGACCCAGCCTTGGGAGTGTCACCCAAGCAAGGCCAGTGAAAGATTCCTCCCCAGGGCTGGACTCTTTAGTAAGAGGTGGGCACCTGCTGAGTCATCTGGTGGTCATCTGTCATGAGTCCCTGCAGCCGAAGGCTGCAGGTCTGTCCTGGTCCACACTCTTCCTGAGGTCTGGGGGCTCATCTCTTCCTCAATTCCAGAGCTTCCCCACAACCTTCCAATAAATGATTTCTTTGTCTATGTGACTCTGTTTCTCCTGCTTGACATCATAGAACCCTCACCATGTGCTGATCTCCATAACCAACGTTCATTTGTTCATTTGCAGAAAAGGAGACTGAGGCAGGGCCTTGCCCAGAGCCAGCATTGCTCGTGGGTTTTGGGGGGCTTTTCCTGAGTTCCTGTTGAGCTGGGCTGATCAACAGCCAGATCAGAACCGTATGAAGCCCCTTCACTCTGTTTTCCAACTCCTCACTCCATTTTTGGTCACCTGACCCCCACGGGGCTTGGGTTCCTCGCGGCTCCCACATCTATCATGGACCATCTGATGTTCTGGGTCCACATGCCCCTAGCCCCTCCCCATGCTGCTGTCCACTCTGATTGGACTTGATACAGAACTTAAGACGTGACTTTGGGGTGATTTCTTGAGCTGCCATCTGTCAGGATCCACACCTTAGCATCATTCACTCATGCAGTCATTCATTTACCTAATATTTACTGAGCACCTATTATGCATGGCCCTCTTCTAGAAAGTTGGGATATATCAGATCCCTGCCCTCATTAAGCTTATGATCTAGGAGGGGGAGATAAATGATAACTAACAAATTAAAATAAATAAGCAAATTATCTAGTATGTTAAAAGGTTATAAGTACTCTAGAGGAAAAGGTAAGGGGGATTAGGAAGAAGTGGAAGGGTGGGTTGCAGTTTTAAACAGACCATTCGGGAGTGGCCTCACTGAGGAGAGATTAGAGGAAAGAACGGACTGAGCTACACTGGCCCCTGGGGGAAGGGTGCTCCAGGCACAGGGACGACCAAGTGCAAAGGCCCTAAGTGAGGAGCCTTAGAATCCAGAAAGTCTGGGTTCCAATCTCTAATTCTCCACTTTCTTTCTGTGTGAGCTGGGGAAAGTTAATTAACCTCTCTGAGCTTCAGTTTCCTTATCTGGGAAGTGGGGATAAAAATGACAGCATATCCATAAAGCAGCTAGAACAGAGCTGATACTCAGAAACTGTTATTCAAGACAATCCCAGAGATTTGGGAACTGCAGGCAAGTCTGAGGCAGCAGCTGGCAGTAGAGTGGCAGCCGATTAAGCGCACGGGCGCCAGCTCTGTCATTGAGTAGCCCTGTGACCTTGGGCAAGTTTATGTAACCTCAGTCTCCTCACTTGAAAGTGGGGTAATAATAGCAATGACATCAGAGCGTCATTGTGAGGAATAAATGAGAGCATCCTGGAACGTGCTCAGGAGTGGGCCTGGCTCTGAAGAAGCACTCAATGAATGGCAGCTATTTTCATGGGGAGCGAGGCTTTCTCTTCTCTTCTCTGTGGGGCCGCTGAGCTGGGAGACGGTGAGCCGGAGAGCTGCTGGGGGCCATCTGTGGGAGGTCCTGCCTGCAAAGGAAGCCAGCCCAAAGAAGGCAGAGTGGACAGGTGGACAGAAAGGGACTTCTTTCTTTTTTTTTTTAATGTAACTTTAAAAAATAATATTAAAAACTTATTACCATGGGGTTGCACCATACCCACATTTAACTCATGCAAATCCAGCTCTGTGTGCTTGCCTTGGGAACGAGGAAATGAGCGCCGTCCTCAGGAAGCCAAGGGCCGGGTAGGAGGCGCCGTCAGAAGGCTGAGGACTGGGGTGGCTTCTGTAGCTGAGGGAGGCACACAATCAAGCCCTTCTCTTCTCTCCTGCGGCCGTGGTTCTCACCCATCCCGATGTTTAGCACCAGGATGCTATTTTTAAAACTTTCAAAAATCCCACCAACTTGCCCACGAACCTGTTATTTGAGAAAAGGCATAACAACAAAAAGCCACTATGAATTATTCTCCACTTTTAAAGGAATTTTTTTTCGTTGCTGAAAATCTAGTCGTATGTCACGTGTGGGAGGTATTGTTTATTCATTCTGTAGACAATTCTGGCTGCGCTTGGGGCCTACAGGCCCTCGCTGTGACCCGGAGCCCAGCCCCCCCGACCTCTGCAACCTGCAGGTCACAATGGAGCAGTTCGGTTTGTGGCCTGCAGCCCACCAAGTGGGTCTACAGCTCCCACCTAAAGCCCCTCTCTTCCTCTGGTTCTTGTGAAGAAGTTAACACGTACATCCATCGATTTCCAGCTTACATATGACTAAGTGCCACTTTCTAGGAAATTACTAAGTGAGGGACTACAGTTTACTAGTCATAACTAAAATTAGTGTGTTACTAGGGTTTATCAAGAACTCCGCTGCAGTGTTCTTGGAAGTCTGGCTCCTGCTCCGTGTTTGCCAATGTTGCAAAACTGCCATGGCACGAGTCAGAGTAGACACTGGTGGTGTAGACGGGTTGAAGGGTCTTGGGCCTTGCCTAAGTGAGCCAAGGTCAAAAGAATTGGACAGCCGCTGTTCTAGGATCTGGGAATTCAGAAATCTCTCTCGGGTGCTTTAGTCCTCCCCCACCCCCATCTCAATAGCCTTGACATTTCCAGCTGCCCCCTGTCAACCCTGACTCCACACATTTAAACCACGATGAGTTACCCACATGGCATACTTCAGACAACTAGTATCCACAAATAACATTAAAATTCCAGTTCTGACCACCAAATGCCTAAGACCTCCTTCACGCATTTAATAAAGATTCATTAAGACTCTGAAATATATCAGACATACGTTAGTTCTGGGACATACAGAGGTAATCAAGTCTGCCACATTCCGTATCTGCATTAAGCTTACAGTCTGGTGTCAGAAAAAGACATTACACCAGTAAAGAGCAAAGCAATTATACAATTCTAGGTGCTTAAAAAAACTGAACGATGTATTGAGTAGGGACTAGCAGGGGAGGCCCTATTTAAACACAGTGGTCAAGGAAAGTGTATCAGCCAGGGTTCTGTGGTTGTAAGCAACAGAAAATGATGCTGGAGTTTGTATGGAAAGATGTGAGGTGGCTTATAGAAGCAATGGAAAGACTGGACAAGGTGCAGGAATTCTGGCCAGGAAGCAGGAAAATTCTGGGGATCTAGGGAGCAAGAAGGGTGGAGTGTCTTAAATGTCTCACATACAGGATGGATCAAGGCCAACCATTTCCCGTCCCTGGTTCATTTGGGTCAAGGGCCCCTCCCTTGCTGGAGAAGGAGGTGTAAGGGCAGGGCGCCTTGACTGACTGTTGCCCCAAGACCACAGGGAACAGGAGGAGGCAAACAGGTTCTATGGCAGATCCATTGGCTGGCCAAACCAATATGCCTCTCTACCTCCTCCTCTTCTGCCTGCTTCCACTGTCAAAGTCAATAAAAGCTAAATCCTTGCTTTCCCAGCATCCCTTGCAGCAAGGGGTGGCCACATGACACAGGTCTGGCCAATGAGACAAACCACTGAGGGTGGTGGGAGGTGTTCTGGAAAAACTTTTGTTTTTGAATAAAAGGGACAGACGTTGCTGATAACACCACTTTCCACTTCTTCCTGTTTTGAACATGGATATATAGCCTGGAATGGCAACCATCAGCCTTCTTACAACCACGAAAGAAAGCCCAAGAGAATTACAGAAACACTCTTCTGGATATGGCTGTGTCATTGAGCAAACTCTAGAATCATCTGAGATCTTGTTTTGTGAGGAAAATAAACCCCTAATTTTTTAAGTCATTATCTGTCAGGTATTCTCCTGTTACTTGCAGCCAATCATATTTTTAGGTAACTGCGGTCAACTGTATTATTGTTCCCCACTATTTGCTCCCTTCCTCCTGTAACAGGATTATACATCCCTATCCATTGCCATGAGAATTGCATTGCCTGCCACAGGTGGCATGTCCTTCCCCAGCTGTGACAGACTTGGACATATGACTTGTCTTGGCCAACGGAATGTGAGCAGGTAATACATTCGAATGCTAAGTCTGACCCAAAAGCTTTAAGAGAGAGTGTGCAATTCAGTTCTGTCACCTGCTGTTTTCCATTGGCTATAAGAACAACTTGTCCCAAATATGGGCTGTTCCTTCAGCCTGTATCCCAGGATGAGAGATGTGTGGAGCAGAGGTATAGCAGCTGAAATGTAACAAACATGAAATAAATGTCTGTTCTTGCAGGCCATTACACTTGGGGTTGTTACAGCAGCAAAGCTGACCAATACACTGAAAAAGATACTGTTACCAAAAAATTGGTATGGATGTCGGGCGGGCAAAATTAATCGGTTTCAACTACTGATGGCCTTACTGAGAAAGTGACAATAAAGTGGAGTACAAACCCTGCAAAGTAATCAGCTGTGCAAAGACTCAAGTGAAGAGACCCCAGCTCAGAGACCCCATGCTCAGAGATCTGAGCTAGGACAACACTTGGCATCTTTAAGAAATCGAAAGAAGATCGATGTGGCTGGAGCATCCTCCCCCTTCCTCCTTCCTCTGTTCCCATTCTGCTTGTTCCCAATCTTACGCTTGGACTCATATTTCTCCTGCCCCTCTTATCTCCTTGGACTTACTGACCCAACTCAGATTCACAGTCTTGAGCGTCCTCTCTAAGGACTCAGCTTGCGATCATCTCTGGCTCATCCCACTCTTAGCTTCTCGGGGTATCATACTTGCCCATTCCAGCTCTGACCCCAGGAACCAAACACCAGCTGGGACCCAGTCTGGACCCCCTGGAGACCCAAGGCCAGGCATCAGACAAGGTGGGCTTTCTCCCCATCTCACGACCCAGGCTCATTTTGTGGGGCTCCAATTCAGCACCAGGGAAGCAGAAACCCCTGCACAGCTCTTAATTGGTGGCCACACATAGCTTGTTAAGCTTAATTAATGAGCCTTTATCAGCTCATTTCTGATGCCTCGGTGGAAAGTTGAATTCTACGTGCAGGTTGGGAGAGCAGATGGGTGGGTGTGTCTGTGTGGTTCTCAGCGGTAGCTTGTATTCCTAGTGGGCACTCATTGGATATTTGGTCTAAAACTGTCAAAATCCCAAGCTTATTAAACCAAATGATATATCTGCCTCTAACTCCTATGAAACAGACCCGTTTTAAGATACCTGCCTGCACACATGTCCCGCCTCTGAGAACCTGCCTCCATCACAGCCCTGGAACGCTTCCCAGTGGCTTTCCATTTCTCAGGAGGCTTCTCAGTTCTTCACTGATCCCCTGTTTGGTTTCTGAGAGAGTTGTGTCTTTACAATACATCCTGTCTTGCTCGGGGGATCCTGAGTGTACCTCTGTTCCTTACAACTCCAGACGTTCGGATGAGACTCCCTGCTCTCAATTTTGCCCACAGCTGTGTTATCTGGTGGAGATCATATAGTGCCATGATCTGGAGAGGGGCTGCCTACCCCAAGCGGATCCTTTGGGAGACAGTTTGGCTTGAAGGTTTGGCTTTTTTCACAACAGAGTCAAGGTGAGCCTCCGTAGCGAGGAGCTGAGGAAGGATAGGGAAGTGGAGAAATGGAAACAAAGTTGGAGGCTGACTTAGAGATGGAAGAGGCTGCTGGCTTTTCTGGAATTTACAAGCTGGGGCCACTGGGGACCAGGTTCAGCCTTGAAAACCTGTTTTGTTGGGCTGGAACTATAATTTTAAAAAATTTGAGTGTAAATGCTTCTGGGCCAGAATGTAATTCTTTGTTTGCCATAGTCCCCACCACTCCCTGTTGTCATCCATCCAATGGCTTCCTTCACTTACTCACATTACCTGTCTGCCTTCTATAGCCAAATGAGTTTGTCATCTGTGCTTTATGTGAAAAAAAGGTTAGCAAGGATCTATCATTCAGTTCAACACTGACATTACACTTGAAATCTCTACCAGAGTCCCATTTACTAGCCTCTGTTCATCATTTTAATGCATCAAATGTGCTAAAAGTCATGCGCACACATGCCTTGAAAGTAAAAGGAGTGTCTCACATGGTTTTGGACTTAACCAGAGGTGGAGAACTAACACTTCTCACCAGCTGCTGAACGCCGAGGAGGAAAATAACCTTGAGAGTTCCATTTGGAAGGGAAGAGGGTTCTCAACGGGATCATTTCTGCCTCTGGGACCATCTGACTTCTCATGGGAGGAAAAACCAAAAATGTCTCTCTAAGCTAGAAGAGGAGGGAAAAGAAAATGCACTTTGGGACTGCCATGATAGGGCAGCCCGCTCCAGGGGCAGAGCCAAGGGCAGGGGGCAATGCGTCCAGGCCTGGGAAGAGACACTCCAGCTGCATTCCCCAGCTCAGCCTGAACTTTCCACCTCTTTGTCTACTCTAATTACTAGAATCAGCAGGATTAATTCCTCGACCTACTTTCCAGTACTTTTTGCTGCCACAGAGCGATAAGGCCTCACTGGGCTTCTCTCTGTCATTTTAATGCAGCAAAACTCACTGAGAAGTTACATGCAAACTCTCATTTGAACCAAAGGAGCATCTCATCTTTGAAAAAAGAAAGGGGCTCAGGATAGCTCCTTTTCAGCTGATTCTAACATTTAGGTTCTCTGAAGTTACTCAACAAAGAGCAATCAAACACATGAAAAAAATCCCCTACTTTGAGAACAATTGGATATAGAAATAAAAACAAGATATCATTTTATATCTACTAAAATTAGCATAAAATTTAAACTGATAATACCAAGTGCTGGGGAGGTTGTAACAAACCTATATGTTCACGAGTTGCTGGTTGGCACAATTTTATAACACAGTAATACATATCAGGGGCCCTTAAAAACATTGCCGTCCATTGATCCAGTAATCTCATTCCTGGGAAGTTATCCAAAGGAAATGGTTCAAAAGAAGGAAAAAGCTGTATACATAGAGACCTTCCCTGAAGCATAGAGACAGGGGTGGCAAAATGACCTGTAGGCTGCAAACCCATGGGCCAAATTCAGCCTGAGGCCTGTTTTTATATGGCCAGAAAGCTAAGAAGGGTTTTTAAAAGCACTGTTAAAAGACTGTTAAAACAAACAAGCAGACAAAGAAAATGTGAAGTTTGCTGACCCTGGAGTAAGAGAAAACTGATGAAGACTGTAAAACAACATGGGGAAATGTTTATAATACATTAAGCTTTACAGAACGTAAATGGAATGTTCGCTATGATATCAACCATGTAAAAATATGTCACATGCATATAGACAAGAAGAAAAGTCAAAAAACGAAATCTGTTGTTTGGGAGTAATTTGAAATGATTTATTTTTCTTAAAAGAATTCTTTCTTATTGGAAACAGCCCAGATGCTCACGGGTAGGGAGTTTATTGTGTAAATGTGGCATTCTTATGATGGAATACTACACAGCCATTAAAAATGATGCTGCGGGTCTGTATTTACTGAGACGGAAAGATGCTCATGACATATTGTCAGGTGAAAAGGCAGGTTATAGAACAGCACGCTCCATGTGGCTTCGGTTATATAAATTGGATACGATTCATCTTTGTGTATATACATGGAGAACAATCAGGAAGGATACACACAATATGTTTACAGCAGTTATCTCTGGGGGATGGGATTTGGGGTGAATTTTATTTTCTTTTTACTATTTGAAGGTTTGTGTTTTTTTGCAAGGGCAATTTATTATTTTTTGAATCAGAAACAAAGTATTTTCATGAAAACTTTTTTTTTTTTTGGTGAGGAAGATCAGCACTGAGATAACATCTGATGCCAAACCTCCTCTTTTTGCTGAGGAAGACTGGCCCTGAGCTAATATCCGTGCCCATCTTCCTCCACTTTATGTGGGACACGGCCACAGCATGGCTCTACAAGCAGTGCATCAGTGCACGCCCGGGATCTGAACCGGCGAACCCTGGGCTGCCACAGTGGAGCTCGTGTGCTTAATCGCTTGCACCACTGGGCTGACCGCATGAAAACTTTTTTAATGTTGTTAAAATGTTTTTACAACATAAGAGAAAAATTTGTCATTTGCAATGTGGCCAAGTCCTAGGAATCGGAGCAAAACTGTTCCCTTCCAGCGGCTGGCCTGCCTTGTCACACTGCCTCTGCCTTAAATAATACTTCCTCCAGCCTGGGGCTCTCAGATACAGGCCTGAGATTAGGCCAAAGGGAATGAGGCATTTATTTGCTTTGGGTGCAAAATTTAAGATGACACCAAAAAAATCAGTAATGAAGATAAATATTTTAATGCCGTATTTTTAAAAATCAAAATTAATGGAAAAAAATCTGTAATGAATATAATGTTAACATTTTCAATAAAGAAAAGATCAGTATGACTGATTTTTCCTTTTACCTCAGGCCCTAGTATGGCTGGGCACTGCACTGTTACTGACCCTGTTTTTATTTAAAATGTTGATATTTTGTTCATCAAGGATTTTTTGGTGTTAATTTTTATTTTTAAAAAGTATCATATTGGGGCTGGCCCCGCGGCATGGTGGTTAAGTTTGGCGTGCTCTGCTTCAGTGGCCTGGGTTCACGCGTCCAGTTCCCTGGGCACAGACCTACACCACTCGTCAGCCACTCTGTGGCAGCGACCCACATATAAAATAGAGGAAGACTGACACAGATGTTAGCTCAGGGCTAGTCTTCCTCAAGCAAAAAAAAATAAAGAGGAAGATTGGCAACAGATGTTAGCTCAGGGCCAATCCTTCTCAGCAAAAAAAAAAAAGGTATCATATTAAAACATTACTTGGTACTGAGTTTTTGGGCACCCCTTTAAATATAGTAAAAAGCATTGAATTGTATACTTTCAAAAGACCTTTATAATATATAAATGGTATCTCAATGAAGCTGTTTAAAAACTTTATTTGTGGATACTGAAATTTGAGTTATGTGTAATTTTCATGTATCACAAAATATTATTCTTCTTTTGATTTTCTCCCCATCGTTTACAGGTGTAAAAACCATTCTTGGCTCGAGGTTGATATAGAAAAAGGTGGCAGCCCCGCTTTGGCCCCCGGGCTGTAATTTACCCATCTCTGAGTTAAAACATGGGAAATGTGTGACACAGAAGCTGATAAGCGATAGTTTGAGTTTAAAAGGAGTCAACTGGCCCCTTGGAGGCTGTTCCCTCTGACAGAACATGGGCTAATCCCTACCACTTGGGGTTATGTTGAGGGAATGGGGGCTGAGTGCCTAGCATGGAAGCCTCCTTTTGAGGGGTTAATATTTAGGTTCCCCACATAGCTAAGAGCGAGGGAGCTGAACCAGGCTTCAGGCTGCTTGCTCTCGAGGTCCGGGGCTGTTGGACTAGCTCTGATCACTACTCCTGTTCTCTCACTCCTAGGTCTCTTTCTGCCATCGATCCCACTTCTCGCTCATATATCTCAGCAGAGCTTTTAATGACTGTCCAAGCAGCCGCCACCTAGCAGCTTATCTGCTGCTGGAGTGTGTGAGCGGGCTGTAAAATGCAGATAACCCTGGCTCTCCGGGTGGGAGGGCCCCTGCCTTATCAGACCCTGGCTACAATAATTAACCACGCGGGGAAATAAGAACAAATATTGCACCGTGAATGCCTCCTATGTGACTGAGAACCCCTGACTCAACGAAGCCTGTGGGCTCTGCTGTTTCCTTATCGCTCTGCCTCTGTACTCTGCAGTTTTCCCGAAATTTCCACCATCTGAACTCCTGTTTCACTCACCTGTTCCCTCCGAGAAGCAAACCCCCACGTCTTAGCCTTCCAGTTTTCATCCGCCTTCACCCTTGAAGACGTTTTCCTCATCCTTCCCCTTACAAGTCCTTCATGCCCCCAAATTCTTTCCACTTCATTCTGTCACGTTACCACCAAAAAGTAAAATGGACCCTTGATGCCTCCATCACAGGCTTGCTGGGAGGATTAAATGAAACAAAGTCCGTGAAGGACTTGGCTTGGTGTATTTGCTGGCATGTCCTTATTCCCAGGAGTACAGACCATCTACAGTTCAAACCTCATCACCCAAAATGCAACAAACATCTTGCCCTACCAAAATGGTTCATAATCAATTTCATTCATTCATTCATTCATGCATTCAATAGTGAGGGGCTTCTGTATCATGTTAATTTGGACTCTTCTATAGGCATTGGAGGCATTGACATTTTTAAAAGGTAAAAAAAAATACAGACTTATCAAAACCATGTAACTGAACATTTAAGCTCCAAGCACTGTTGTAGGCAAGAGTGACATGGTTCCTGTCCTCAAGGAGGTTAATAAAATTGAGATGGGGAGCTGCTTATAGGAAAAACAAATCTGTTCAGGCTAAAGTTTCAACGCCAGAGGCTTCCTGGAGGAGGAACAGTGTGAGTTGCCCTTGAAGGGTAAATGGGGGTGGCCCAGATGCCAATGGGGCTCAGGTATCCAAATCCCAGGGCAAGGGAAAAGTTCAGATGGTTCTTGCAGTGTTTTTAGAAACTGTTACACAGCAGCCGTTCTTAAACATATTTTGAAAGGCTTGCTAGGCTCCCAGCTTCTTTCATAAGCCCACAATGTCTGCACCGTGGAGGATTTGAGCCTCAGCTGCTGTGGGAGGCGCAGTGAGTCGCTGAAGTTTTCTGTGCTTCAGTTTCTGCCTCCAAAAAAATGGAGATGATAAAGACAACCTCCTGGGGGTGTTAGCAGGATAAAATGAAACAACATATGCAAAACATTTGGAGGCTAGTAAAAGCTAGAAATTGTCGTGCATATTTATCCTTGCCGACTTCTCCCTCCCGCCTGCTCCCCACCCACAGGCAAAGGAAGGTGGGATGGATGCTAGACAGTTACGGGGAAAAAGACCCAAAAAGCCCAACCACACAAAGTCTTTGTACCATCTATAATACCCAGTGGTTTATTAATGAATATCTCTAGGAGAGGAATCTGACTCCTGCCTTTTAGCTGCTTTGATGGTTGTGTAGACCCTGTTAGTTGTTTACCCAGTATCCACTCCCTCGTGCTACCTTCTTAACAGAATGCAATTTTGTTTGGGGTAGCAATGTGCCAGCCTCCGAGGTTGGATCATGGTGGGTCTAAGCCAGTCTGGCTACGTGACCCAGTTTTGGCCAATGAGACCTAAGCCGAAGGCTTGGCTTTCTTGACAAATGAGATCACAGCTGGCATTGCCTCTGCCATCATCTTCCTGCCTTGAATTGGGAGAGTGATGGCTGGAGCTGTGGCAGCCATTGTGTGATCATGAGCAAGTAGTCAAAAGACTCTCGGAGACAGTAGTCCTGTTACGACGGAGCCACTCAACCAACACCACAATTATTGTATGGGGAAAATGGAGGCCCTAATGTGTTAGCCACTCTAATGGTTTTGGTTACAGACAGTACCAAAGTAATCCTGACTGGTTGAGCAGGGTTGATCATAGACAGGCTTTTGTTCAGAGCCAAGAGCACCAAACCTAAGCACCAAGTCATAGGCGTCTGGAGGCTAGAGTCAGGTTACTAGGCAGACTCAGCCACTTAGAACTCAGGTCCTGGGAGTGAGGCCAGGATTGGAACACAGGAGAGCTGAGCCCCGTTTGATAAGCCAGAAACATGGCAGCAGATTAATGGGAGGAGGAGGAAGTGACGCCATTCAGCCTGGCAGGCTGAGGCAGGTTGGGACCAGAGGAATGGGCCTCCACCAGGGACAAGAAGGGCTCCAACACCCTGACCCCTGGCTAGATCTGGGGATGTCACTCCACTACACGCCTCACCCCCCTGCTTTCTCAACAGGTCCTGGCATCTCATTTCTCTGATTCTCTCTCATGAGATCTTATTTTTACAACCTTTCCTCTTTGTTCGCTTGCCACTCAAAATAAGGTAGAAAGCCGATGGGGCAGCAGGCTTAAACCTCCAGGGGGCTTTGGTCCCTTCTCCCCACCCCCCATGCATAAACATTTGCTGAGCAAGTAACTGAATGCATGAATGAGCGGGTCCTGCAGATTCCATCGTGTTATATCTGTGCTAATCCATAATAATTTCTATTTGACTTTGGAATGCATTATGTAATTTGAATTCTGCAAATTTACCTTCCTAATTATGTTCTCCTTTGGCTAACACGGAAATTACTTCGCCCAGATTGAGTGATGGCGGGGGTCATTTGCTAGGTGTGGGGATCATTAGGCAGATAATCCACATATTGGCAGTCGAGAGTTGTCTATATCAGGAAGGTCAACTAGAGTGATATTTGCAGCACGGGGAGTGTGTGTGCATGTGCGTGTGCCTGGCGTCCTGCTTCTGTAGTAGCCAATCCACGGAAACTGGGTCTACTTGAAACCCTACCTACCTGCTCAGTCTTGGCCCAGACTTTCTGGTCTATCCTGTCACTGTTCTGAGAGTTACAAGGTAGTCCATAGCTTCAAAGATCCAGCAACGAGTTAGATTACACCTGGCCCTGCTCAGATTTCAGGACCTCAAGGCAAGGGCCTGGGTTCCCAGGTTAGTGTACCAGATACTGGGATACTGCGTTAGCTCCTGCTTGCCCGGTATATAAAAGGATGAGTGAATGAATGAATGAACGGTTGAGTGGATGAAATCTTTATACAGTAGGTTCCCAGGCTCAAATCTCAGTTCTCCGGGGGTAATAGCTGTGTATTGCCTCCTGTGCCATCTATCCACCTGGATCTCCACTCACTGACCCTTCTGTTTGGGCTGGGGCTGGGGTTCACTTGGACCTGGATTAATAGGTTCTACTTTCCCCTGGAAAGGATCCCCAGTGCTCAACCCGGCTGGAGATTCTTGGCGCTATGTGCCTGGGCCTGGGATGCCTGGTTCTTGGGTTTGTTCCAATGTTTAGACATTTGATGGGGCCTGGCCTGGCCATGTGCCTTTAAGTTGGCAGGTCGCACCCCAGCCACACGCTAGCATTCAATACAAATGAACCACTGACACTGTCAACTCTTCCACAGCCTTTGTCCTGAACCATTCACCTCGACCCTGCTAGCTCGGCTTTTGTTCCTAATATCCTCTAGGTATCTTGGCTCCAACCCCCATGTTCACCCCCAGATCGATTACTAATTCCACACCGTTGGCTGTGGTATCATGGTTGCCTCCTGGACAATGGGTCACACTTGACTTCCTAACCCACCGTTGTGTCACTGAGCTCTGCCTTTCCTCCTCAATGAAGCTTCACACCAATCCCTTTGATTACATCACCCTTGGTGGCTTTGGGTTAACGTATGGCCAAATCCAGGACCCTAGGTCCACAGCGTCTTGCAGCCTTCTCTCTCCTGGGTCCATGTGGTCTCAGGATTGAGAGCAGGATGTCCATACCTGTGGAACTGCTTAGACTGCTACCACTAGCCTTCCCTGATCTCTCTTGGCAGATTTCATTCACCAAACATTCACCAAAGTTCACCCACTGTGCCAGGCACTAGGGGTTTAACGGCAGCCTAGACATAGCCAGTCATTACACGAAAACCTCTGGGCGAGACAGACCTCTAGGCAGCATAAGAGCCAGAACAGAAGGAGGAGCGCTCTGTGAGCCATCACAGCACCTCCCGACGAGGACAAGTCAGAACTAGAATGAGGGAGATGAAAATGGTACCATACACCAAATGGGTGCCAAACGGAAACCCCAGGGAATTGCTGACCCAGAGTTCCCTTCCCTGGAAACCAGACCCACTTCCTCCTCTGGTGGAAGCATCGATGGCCCAAGAGCCCAGCCCTGCCTTCAGCAACTGTGAATGCCACGAGTCTCTCCAATAACCCAGCTCTGGAGGGCCAGCCAGGCCCTCCCCGTGCAGAGGCCGACTTGATCAAACCTCCTTTCTCGAAAGCAGTGTCCCTCCAAAGCGAATGTGGTGTTTCTGCCCAAAAGGGAAGAGTTGGAAGATTTATTGAAAACGCAAATACTGCTCTAAGATAATGAGGACAGGGCTTTTAAAGAACTCTCTGATTCTAAATAAAAGTTAGAAGGAAGCTAACTTTTATTTAGGCTCTTGTCTCTATGAGACCAGAAACCAAGGGACACACGCAGGATGGGAGTCCTGGAGTAAGACAGTGTCCGAGTAACGAGCAAAATAAACGGGATAAAAGTCAAGTTTGTTCCCCTCCCCCACATACGTATTCTTAGCTAATACCGCATAGTACCTGGAAATTTGAACTCATTAATTTGAACTGTGTAAGGAGAGAAAGTCTAATAGAGCAAGTGGTTCAAATGATAGAATTTATTTGGAAAGAAATTCTTTAATTATCTGGAAAAAAGTATAGTAGCCAAAGAAGTAGTGTCAGGAAGTGGTGGCTTGGTCTACTTAAATGAGTACATGAGGCTTATTTGGTAATAGAACATCACTGTTTTTATGCAGATGACGCCTCAAGTCCTCAAGGAAGTGTTTCGCCTTCTTCTTTCTGTCCGGATGGGCTTCCCCTCCATCGTGTGCTCTGCGTTGTTGAGACGGCGTTTACTCTGCTCTCCCCCTCAGAACTCGATGTGGACAGGGTGCAGGGAAAGAAGCTGGCTTCTCAATAAAGATCGGTCCAAAAAGGCGATCACTGTTATACTTGTTACACTATTAAGCTTTGTCAAAATCTTCAGTGTGAGTCCTGGTTCTCCTACAAGAAGAGGCTAAAATGGGCTTTATTTTTTTATTTTTAATTATTATTATTTTTTTTGTGAGGAAGATCAGCCCTGAGCTAACATCCATGCCAATCCCCCTCCTTTTGCCGAGGAAGACCGGCTCTGAGCTAACATCTATTGCCAATCCTCCTCCTTTTTTTTTCCCCCAAAGCCCCAGTAGATAGTTGTACGTCATAGTTGCACATCCTTCTAGTTGCTGTATGTGGGACGCGGCCTCAGCATGGCCAGAGAAGCGGTGCGTCAGTGCGCGCCCGGGATCCGAACCCGGCTGCCAGCAGCGGAGCAGGTGCACTTAACCACTAAGCCACGGGGCCGGCCCTAAAACAGGGTTTAAAGCAGAAGGATTTCATGAGGGGAAAGGACTGTGTGAGAAAAAATAGGGAGGGAGCCAGAGAAGGCTAGGAGGGCCATCAGACCCTGAGTGAAGAAGAGGAGAGAGAAGGAAGGTTTTGTGGGAGCATCCTAGATCACCGTCCAGTCTGGAGGATTCAGTCTGGAAGGTTCGCAGGGCCCTTGGCATATGGCTGCTGTGCTCAGTCATTGGCTGGGAGCAGCAGACCTGGGGATGTCAGAGCCGGCGCCAGGACCCTGGATCAATTACAGGCACTGTAGTAGGGGTCCCGGAGGCACATTGTCACAGTCGCTCCACCTCTCTTCATAGTTACAGTGGCTCCAGTTTCAAGTTCATATCCGGGTTTGTCTGGACTAGGGCTTTCTGCACAGCTTTTGGGTGTGGGTGGCAATCGAAGAGATAAAGTTTGCATGCTAAAATATTTCGGTTGCTGACATAGTCCAATGGTTTGTGAAGACCATTGGGGCAAATATTTAAAAATCAACGAAGAGTTTCTCAAGGCTAGGCCCCACCTGGCAGAAACACTTGGGACACCTGTTAAAATTTCTTTATTTCTGCCCAGACCTGTCAAATCAAAACCTTGGGGGTTGAGAACCAGAAGCTCTAAGAGATGCCGTATTTCTAGATGGCTCCAAGGTAAAAGGAAGCTCGTTTGAGGGGATTTACACCAAACCCAAACTAAATGATACCAAATAAGTGCAATCTGACTACATTTTAATATCACAACCTCCCTACATTTTTCTTGCCACTAGTAGCTACCTACACCCTTGTGCTTCAAACTCGTTCTATTTTCCCAGCCCTCCTTTCAGACAGAAAAGAAAAAAAAAAGTTACAGTATTCTCAGAAAACTGTGCTTCAGAGAAAGCAGTAAGGTTACTCAATTGTTTCCCCTTGTTAATTTGAGGATCTTAAATTATGCATATTGCTGTGCGCACATTTGCATGTTGAATTCACATGCCCGAGTTACCAGGCTACAAGAGAAAATCGAGCATCATAATTCAAGTAAACTGTGTCTGATTTCTCCTCACCCTAATTTCAGGGCTGACCGTGTTTGAGAGAAAGAATAGATAATCAAATCACTTGGGGAAATGCAGGGGGAGGCTTGGTGGGGTCAAAATAGGAAAGAGGAGTCACTGAGCCAGCTCCTGCCTCCATCCTTCCGAATTGCCCACAATTTTTCTCCTTCCACGCCCCGCTGGATTTCATAACCTTCACGAGGCCCCTTTCCCAGAAGGGACTGACCGCCCGATTCCGATCCTTCAGTCCAGCTGGGCAGGAAGGCCAGCAGTGGAGTTTGTCCCCTGCCTGACGTGGGTAACCTTGACCATAAAGAAACCACCGCAATACAGATGGCCCTGACATTTGGGCCAATGCGACCGCAATATGCAGATCAGGAACTCGGAGCCGCCCGTCCATTGGCTGATTGCCGGTGTGACGTCACAAAGGCCCAGCCCCAACGTGGCCAGAAGCGCTGTGGGCAAGTTTCTGGACAAGTTGAAAAGGTTTTATGATATTTGTGTGTGCGCGAGCCCTTTTTTTCTTTAAATCAGCTGGTGTTGGTTTCCTGCATTTCCTGTGTTCGGGGGAAAAAAAGAGTTTTCATGTACAGCAAGAGCTGAAGGACTCAGGGCCGAAGAGCATTTTGTTCTCTGTGTAGCCGCTCTGTCCCTTTTCTTAGCGTTGACCAGTGTTTTGAACAAAAATGACATGGGGAAAGCTGTGAATTCCAAATGAGCTCTGGGGACCTCAGGAACCTCTTCAGCGCAGTGGTTTCCAAGAAGCCCCAGGCCGACCCAAACTCTGTGAGTCAGCTGGTGGAAGTTTTGGGCTGTGGTCTTGATCCCAGACCTAAAGAAACGCAGGCACGCGAGGTGGGGGGTCTCCCCTATGTTTCCCTTCTTCTCTGCCAGGTTCAAGGCAAAGGCAGATCAAGTTCGGTGACTTGCGAGCTTCTGACAATCTCCCCCTCAGTGTGAAGTTCCCCATTTCAGTATCTCTGAAGAGTTGAAATCTATCAGAGCAGAGAGAGGAAGCTTATGGTGAGATAACTACAAGCTTCGCTCACCTGGAAAGATGGTGTTTCCCAAACAATTGCCCTTGTAATGTCTGGCAGCAACTCTGACACTGCCTATTTGGTCCCCTGAAGCCACTGGGAATTTTTCCAACATCTCTCACCACAGGGAATGCCTCCTCCCCAATCTGGCACAGACAGAGACAGAACACAACTGAAACGTTTCATGGGGGAGTGGTGGTGGTGGGGGTACACTCTACATTGTTTGTTTGGTTTGCCCAGATACCATTTTACCTCCCTGGAATAGCATCCATTTTTTTCCTTTGGGGAATCATCTCAACCTCATGTCAGTCTTTGTTTGGATGGAGGAGGACCCCCCACCCCCAGCTCTAGAGGTGAGCATGTGTCCCAGGCCTGGCCAATCCCTGTGTTCCATTCTCCTGGATACACAGTGATTGGATCAGGACTGGGCATGTCACACACATGGTCTACTGATGGCCAATCCTGGGACCTTTGAGAATAGGTGCTCTCTCTTCTCACTGGGATTGCTAAACTGGTGGGAGGCAGCCATGGAGCTAATGGTGACCATCTTTGCCCCTACAAAGAAAGAGCCTATTCAACAACGAAGTCAATACAAAAAAAAGATGAGCTAGAAGAAAGAGACAGACTTCTGATATTATTTGAGCACCTGGATCCAGCTGTGCCTGAAACCAGACCCTGTACATTTTAGTTAATGGACCCAATACATTTTCATTTTGAGGTAAGTCCGATTAAGTTGATTTTCTCTTAACTCAGTAAAAGAGTCCTCACTTGTACATCCAACTGCAAGCCAAGTCTGACCCTCAATGATGGGTTTAGGGCTATACTGGGCTCCTCTCTGTGTGGTTTCTTACTGGTTCCTTCTGCTTCTCTAACAGATGGTGGGGGAGGGGAAGGGTTGGTGTGCTGGCATATAGGTGACAGATAGGGGAGACAAGGTATTCTGGAGCAGGAGAGCACAAGGATCAAATGAAGAGGACTGGAGCCAGATAGAACTGGGCAACTCACATCACCTCTCTTAGCCTTCACTCCCCTCATTTGTAACAAGGGGAGAATGAAAGCTCTTCCCCTTGGTGTCATGTGGAGGTTTTATGCACAGGGTCTGGTGCACAGTAAATGCTCAAGAAATAGTAGCCAGTAGCTAATTCTAGACAACCCACCAGAGAAGGGATGGGCTCTCTTCTCCCGGCCTTGGTGCGATGTAGGGACAATGGAGCGGAGGGCTCTGAAAGCCTTCACTGCGGTCATCACCAACAACTCTGGGCCTCTGCTGACAGGGCCAGCCAAAAGCACCTGCCAAGCAAGCAGCCTGCACCTGCCACTCACCACTGCAAGAAGGGATTCCAGTCCCGCCAGAGTAGGCGGCTTCCGTTCTAGGCCAGATCCTGGCTGTGTGCAGAGTCTGGGAGCCCCCCCGCCTGTTCTGAAACCCCAGCTGGCCTCCGTTCTTTGCCTGTCCCATTCCCATCTCCAGCCTCCGTCTGTGCTCTGATGCCTTCCATGTCCTAGGCGCTCTGCAAGGAAACACAGGGCAGGCAAGGAAAGAAATCCGCATTAGTGGAGCACCTACCACCTGCCACGCAATGCCAGGTGTGGGCATTGCATGTGCTTATCTCGCAGCCTCACAAACACACCCATTTTACAGATGAGCAAACTGAAAACAGTGCCCACTGTAGGTGATGCAGTCAAGATCCAAATCCTGGTGTGTTTCTTCAGAGCTCATATTCTTCCCTCTTCTCTAACATGCTGCCTACCACAATAGAGATTATATCATGACGTGATGTTGCATTAAAAAACGTAGTGCACAGTTGCACTCATGGGCCTTTATAAAACTCGTACACAAATATTTATAGTGGCTTTGGAAACAACCAAAATGTCCCTTAGTTAAAATAACTGTGGTACATCCAAACTATGGAATATTATGCAGCAATAGAAAGGAATGAATTAGTGATACATACAAAAATGCGGACATATCTCAAGGGCATTATGAGATGTGAGAGAAAAAGCCTCTCTCAAAAGTTTGCATACTGTATGATTTTATTTATATAGCATTTTCAAAATAACAAAATGGAGAATAGATTAATGGTTGCTAGGCACTGGGGAGAGGGGAGTTTTAGGGTAAAGGGGAGCATGAGGGAGCCTCTGGTGATGGACCCATTCTGTATCCTGATTGCAATGGTGGTTACACAAATCTACATGTGGGAAAACCGCATAGAATTATCCACATACACACAAATGAGCACACCGAAAACCAGTGAAATCTGAGTAATTGGACAATTGTACCAATGCCAATGCGTGGTTGTGTATTGTACTATGGTTCTGCAAGATGTTTCCACTGGGTAAAGGGCACAGGAGACCTCCCCATCCTTTTTTTGAAACTTCCTGTGAATCTATAATTATTTAAAACAAAATTTTTTTTTAAGCTTAAAAAAACCCCAGCACAATACCTAGCACATAGCAAGCACTCAATAAATAGTAGCTATAACTCCTACTAGGATTCCAGCTCTTATGTAGCCCTGGTACATGGAGCAGGGAGTCAGAAATATTAACTGACTCGAATACAGATGGTGGAAAGCAGAGATGTGTAATAGAAATATACCGTGAGGGGCCAGCCCGGTGGTGTAGCGGTTAAGTACACGTGCTCCACTGCGGCGGCCTGGGGTTTGGATCCCAGATGAGCACGGATGCACCCCTTGTCAGGCCATGCTGTGGCGGCGTCCCATATAAATGGAGGAAGGTGGGCACGGATGTTAGCCCAGGGCCAGTCTTCCTCAGCAAAAAGAGGAGGATTGGCGTCGGATGTTAGCTCAGGGCTGATCTTCCTCATAAAAAAAAAAAAAAGAAAGAAAGAAATATACCGTGAGCCACATATGGAATTACACATTTTCTAGTAGCCACATCAAAAAGGTGAAAAGGAACAGATGGAATTAATTTTAATAAGATATTTTATTTAACCCAATATACCCCAAATATTATTTCAACATGTCACCAATATAAAAAGTACTTATTTTACATTCTTTTTAATTTTTTACTACATCTGTGAAATCTGTGTATAAGTATAGCACATCTCAATTCAGATGCTCAATTTTCATTGAAAATTACTTGATCTGTCTTTAGATTTCATAAACTTCACGGCCGGAAAAGTAGATTTACATACTTAAGCTCTTCCAAACAGACTGAAAGTTTTCCAATAACTGAATGCAGTATGATTTTTTTTAACTGAAATGTCAATTAATTAAAATTAAGTAAAATTAAAAATTCAGTTACTTGGTGACACCAGCCACGTTTGAGTGCTCAGTGGCCGCATTTGGCTACTGTGTTGAGCAGTGCAGGGAAAAAGGGATGTGTGCTAGATGAAGGCTTCCGGGTAAGACTTCAGAGAAGTGGTGGTGTTTGAGCCAGGCCTTGAAGGATCGGTATGATTTTACAGGGAGGGAATATGTCAAGTACACGATACATCATGGACAAAAAGTGGCAGATTCTGCTGGTTGCCCACCCAATAACTATACTCCTTTTTTCCTTAGTTACTAAACTTCGATTTTTGTAAGGAGTGGCAATAGGCCAACTAAAAAATCGACATTTCCTAGCTTCCTTTACAGGTACTGTTGCCAAGTGATTTCTGATCAGTAGTATATGGGAAGTAGCTGGGTGGAGCTTCCAGGAAAGCTCCTTAAAAAGTGGAGATGACTCAGCTCGGACAGCCTTTTGCCTTTCCTTCTTCCTCTTTCTGCGTGCCTGGAATGAAGACATGATGGTTGGAGTTGCAGCAGTGATTTTGTGACCTTGATAATGGAAACCATGCACTAAGGATAATAGAGAAGAAAGACAAAATGAACACAGGACATCGATGATTGGGAGGGTACACCATGTCAGCCTTGGACTTCTTTTTAAGTGAGAAGAAAATAAACCTTTGCCTTGTTGAAACCGCTGTTATTTCAGGTAGCAGCCAAGCACAATTCCTAACCAACACAAAATATGAAAGTGTCAGGAGAAAAGTGAATAGTTTGGTGTGATTGGGGTTTGATAAACCATCCTGGGAAAATGATTTATTTGTTGAATACTACTCACAGGGCTTAAAAAGTATAACTTATGTAATCATCACTGCAATAACATTTTGTTGATAAGGAAACAGACACAGAGAGGTTAAGCCACTTGGTCAAGGTTGCAAAGCTAACAGGTAGTGGATCTGGGCTTCAAGCCGAGGCAGATTGACCTCATGGATGTGTACTGTGTTCTCTACACCCTGATGCCAGGGCGGGCTCTCTGGGCTGCTCCCAAGCTGTCTGACCCAGCAGGGAGCTCCCTCATTTTTACTCCAAGTGCAATGGCTTCCCCGGGGGGCCACGGCAGAATGAATTGAAGCCAGCCTTGCCGGGGCCGATGTTCAGCTGGTAGGTATTGGTGGGCCATCCTGGGTGTTCACAGCTGGTGTCTGTCCTGATGGCCACTGGCCATGCCGTGCTAGTTATTAAAGATTTTTAATATTGCCGCCGCCTGGGTTATAAACTCTGCATCTCAGTTAGCAGTTATGGGATCTTGGGCGAGTCAATTCACCTCTGAGCTTTAATGTGCTCATCTATAAAGTGGGAATATAATCCTTACCTCTGGGGGTTATGGAGACAGCAAAACTGGTTAGTGTCTGTAAAGAACTTAGCAGCACACCTAGCTCCCGGACCGCACTTTGTAACTGGGAGTTACGCCTGTCCTGCTGGCGACGTCTCTGCTCCAGGGTGGGCAGATCAGCGCTCTCGCTTCCTGGGTCTTGAACCTGACGGGTAGAGCATCCTTGCTACGGAACAGCCACAGTCTCTTGGCTCGAAACCTGTCGAGATGATGGAGGGCACACTGGTCTTGGATTTAAACGATCTGGGGTCTGGTTCCAGCTCAGCTGCTGATGTGTGACAAGACACCACTGCCATCTCTGGGCAGCTGTCAGGGAAGGGATTGTGGACGAAGGCCCCCGGGGGCCAGGCTGGCTGTGCAAGACGGGGAAGCCGGGCAGGTGGGCACTCAGACACTGGGAGAGGGCTAAGGTAGGGGGCATGAGGCGTGCGGATAGAGAGGGTCATCTTTTTTTTTTTTTGGTGAGGAAGTTTAGCCCTGAGCTAACATCTGTTGCCAATCCTCCTCTTTTTGCTGAAGAAGATTGGCCCTGGGCTAACATCCGTGCACATCTTCCTCTACTTTATATGCAGGACACCTGCCACAGCATGGCTTGACAAGCAGTGTGTTGGTGCGCGCCCGGGATCCGAACCTGCGAACCTCAGGCCACCGAAGCGGAGTACGTGAGCTTAACCACTGTGCCACCCGGCCGTCCCCAGAGAGGGTCCTCTCTTACAGGAGGCTAGTCCTAGCAGCCTGGGGGGTCTTCTAGCGACTTTGTGAAGGGAAGGGAGGGAGACATGAACATCTCTTAAGCTCCTACTATGTACCAAGCTCTCTCTCTATATTATCTTATGTAATTGTTATAACACAGTTCAAGGAAGGCATTTTAATCCCCATTTTATAGAAGAGGAGATTAAGGCCCAGAGAGGGAGGTGAGGTGCCCGAGGGTCACACAGCTGGGAGGCAGTAGAGCCGGAATTCAAACCCAGGCCTGACTGTCCACAGGAGTGTCTTTTCAGTTCTTTGAAAGATGCCGAAGCCTGCCCATCTCAGGGTTTCCTCTTGTGTGAGCTGCTTTTCAGTCTGAAACCTTCTCCCCAGCCCCCAGCCTCTTCCCAGGCGGGCTCCTTCTTGTCCTGCAGCCTTCAGTGTAAACGTCCCCCTTGGGGCGGCCTCCCGTGCCCCTCCTGCTGAACGGGCCACACCTGTCAGTGTTATCCTCGCCCATCGAGCTGTGCACTGCGTCACGCGGCCCAATCACTTATTAACTTGCTGTTTGTTTCCTTTATCTAGACAAAGCCTTTACTTTCAAGGAACTCACATTTAGAGGGAGAAGAAAGACACCGAACCCAGCAACAAATAATTGTCCGCCTGGTAATAAGTGCTGAGAAGAAAATAAAAGAAGGCAATGAGATAGAAAGCGACAGAGAGGGGAAGGGAAATTTAGATGGGGTGGTCAGGGAAGGCCTCTTGAGGAGGTGATGTCTTTTTGATGAGATCTGGTAGTTGAGAAGGAGAGAGTCATCTGAAAATCCTGGGAAAGAGTGCTCCAGGCAGAGGGAACAACATGTGCCAAGGTCCTGTGGTGGGAATGAGTTTGGTGTGTTCAAGAGAGAGAAAGAAAGCCAGGTGGCAGGAGCTTGGCAGTCCAGGGGAGGGTGACAGGAGATGAGACGAGGCCAGGGGCCAGATCATAAAAGGCCTTAGTGGCTGAGATAAGGAGTTGGTTCATTGCTTATTGTTGTCTCCTAACTACACTGTGAGCTCCATGAGGGCAGGGACCTTGGAGCTGTATCCCTAGACCCTTGGCACCTGGCAGGTACTCAGTAAATAGTGGCTGAATCAATGAACAAATGTGTAACCACACTGCCTCTTACATTCTCGATACATTTCCTGTGTGTTTTTTGAGCACCTTCCCTACCCGCCGTCTTCCTGTCTTCCCTGTGGTGTCCCATTCATCCCAAGCCCTAGATTTGAGAATGCCCCAACCATGTGAAGTTACCTACTCAGAGAGCCTGAAGGGTCCCCGTTTTAAGGAGAGCTGCATCTGCATAGCACATTTCAGAAAGCTCCCCCAAGCTCTGTGATATCAGATGGTGGAATTTCCGGCCCATGTGCATCTGTGCTCATATGTACGTGTACACACTTTGGGGTCCTAGTGCGCCCTCGGATCAATGCGAGAAGGCTGCCCCCACCCACCAGCTGCTGGGAAATTCGGTCACATTGGTAATTCCTATGCCTTGCTCCACACCGGTGCCCAGGGGAGCGGGAAGTTAATTAGCTTTGCTAGAAAGGGCCCAGGCGATGTTTGGAACCGAGAACCCTCTAAAGTCAGGGTGCAACTCTGTGCTCCAGCCCCCGCCTGGCTCATGCAACCGATCTGACACCTGCTCATGGTGTCCGGTGGTATTTACAGCAGTGGACACTCGTGGGTCAGTGGGAGAATGGGAATGGGGACGCTGCCCGAGCTGCGTCTGAGTTGTCGCAGAGTTAACTTCATGATGAAACAATCACCATACATTCTCCCTTCTCCTGTGAGTGCGAATGGCTTTATAAACACCAGGCCTGGGGCTAGTGAGGGAGGTGGAGGTAAACGGTTTACCGGGTGGGGAGGGAGCGTGCAAGAGCAGAAGTTAATGGTCCCTGCAGGCCTGGGAGTTAATTCGCCCTTCAAAATAGTTCTCAAAACTCTTTTGCCGGATCACTTTGGCCCACACTGCACTCCACGCCCTGTGCCTCCCTGACACACGTCCACCCAGACCATGTTCTCTTGGTCTGACTTACTCCAGGGTGCCGGCCCAGGAGGTCACTACCCACTACTGGATCTCTCAAAGCAGAGAATGTACTCCTTCTGTATCCAGCTCAGGGCTGGGACCAGGGTGAGGCCAGTGAATACTTGCCTCTCGCCCAAAATTTAAGTGGCTGCCAAAAAACTCAGTAATCAAGATAAAATATTTAATGCAATATTTTTTAAAAATTAAGATTAATGCGGGCCGGCCGGCACCCATAGCCTAGTGGTTAAGTTCACTTGTTCCATCTCCGCGGCCCGGCGTTTGCCAGTTCAGATCCTGGGTGCGGACCTACTCAGCGCTCATCAAGCCGTGCTGAGGCGGCGTCCCACATAGAAGAGCTACAACTCTACAACTATGATACACAACTATGTACTGGGGCTTTGGGGAGAAAAAAGAAAAAGAAGATTGGCAACAGAGGTTAGCACAGGGCCAATCTTCCTCAAAAAAACAAGATTAATGAAAAACATCCACGATGGACAAATATCAAAATTTATAATCAAGACAGGGATCTTATCCTCACTCACCCAACTCCAACCCTCATGCGAATGACCTTGACCCCCATTCACATGACCTTGACCCCCACTCACATGACCTTGACCCTCACTCACATGACCTTGACCATTACTCACATGATCTTGATGCTCATTCATCTCACTGCAGTCCCAGTCCTGATGCAGGATGGTTTTAGATGATCTACATGTGAACATTTTAAATCTTAATGCTCAGGTTTTTTTTTTAATTACAGCACACTTTCCATTCCCAGCTTTCCATTCCTGATAGGGAGATGAAATTTTTCTTTTAAAATACATTAATTTCAATAAATAAAGAACCAAGTTCATTTAAAGAAGTTTATTGAGTCAGTAAGAGCACAGGAGGTCTGTGGATGTGGCTGAGACCCTGGTGGCGGGGATCTTGCGCAAAGACTACCCCCCGTGGGGTCCGGCTGTGACCCCACGAAGGCAGGGCCAGGTTAACTCTCTCTTCTGTTCCTCATTGTGTGAAGGCGACTTTTGATTTAGAGCAGGTCCTGAACAAGAAGAGAACAAGGCTTATCAGAAGCATGGCCTGGACAGGTCTGAACCTCTCTGAGCCCCAAACTCCTTACCTCTAAAATGGGGCTCACAATACCGCTGCGGAGGGCTGCGAGGTTTACAGGAGACAATTATAATGTGCTGAGCAGGGATTATCAGGGCCACATCGTGGCTTTCCTGGACCCCTCCCCCCCCAAAAAATACTAAAAATTGTATTTTATAACCACATGGTTATAAAGATAAATACAATCCAGCCTCAATAATATTCACCGGAACACCAATGCAGTCAAAGTGTGCATCTTGCTTATTGCAAGAAGTAAAATATTTTTGTGGGCTCCTAAAGGTACCATAGCCACAAGCTCTGTGCTTGCTGTGCCTAACAGAGATGCCGGCCCTGGGCTGTATGGGCAAACACTTAATCTTTTTGTGTGTGTGTGCCTGAGGAAGATTAGCCCTGAGCTAACATCTGTTGCCAATCTTCCTCTTTTTGCTGAGGAAAATTGGCCCTGGGCTAACATCTGTGCCCATCTACCTCTACTTTATACGGGACGCTGCCACAGCGTGGCTTGACAAGCGGTGCGTTGGTCCACGCCTGGGATCCGAACCTGGGAACCCTGGGCCACCACGGAAGCAGAACTCACACACTTAACTGCTACACCACCAGGCCGGTCCCACACTTAATCTTTTAATCTCTACAACGCCACAAGGCAGATATTATTAGCTCCATTTTATAGATGACAAAAAGAAGCTCAGAGAGGTTCAGCAGCTTGCTCAAAGTCACACAGCCAGTGAGGAGCAGGGCAGACATTTGAATCCAGGTCCACCTGGTTCTGGAGTCAACCCTCCTGCCACGCCCCAGGAAATGAGATGATCTGGAGAGCTGCCAACCCCTGAGTGATTATGGAATCACTTGGTAATGGAAACCGAGATTACGTTCAGGGCCCTTCGAGGCCCATAAGGTGCAAGCGATTGGCAGAAGGGCCCCCGTGTCCCGGCCTCTTGGTCGCCTGCCAGTTTGGGCGGGGGCTGGGTGTGTGAGAGTCTCTGGGCACTTAAGCCACCATCCCCAGGCAGCAAGATGTCCTCAGAGCCTCTGAGACACGGAGCACCAAACTCCAGCAGAGCAGGCTGCTGTCTGCTCCGTGCTTCTGTGTTCTTGACAAGGGCAAAGAAGAAGAGGGGTAAAGAACTTTGGACGCAGACCAAAGCCACTCAGCTTCTTCGCTGTGTATCCCTGTGCAGGCTCCTCGATGAGGCAGGCCTGACAGTGTCGCTTGAACAGGGGTCAGAGCCATTCCCTTCCATGCACGCGACATGGCAATTTTCAATAACTGTGGCTTGAGACAAAGCTCCTCCCGGGGAAGGAAAATCCGACCGCGTTTGCAGTTTCCAGCTTTGCGCTTCTTGAATTATACATGGGCAAAACCCCCTTGAAGGCGGCTTTCTAAGCCGTGAGGGGAAGGCATATAATTTTGGTCTCTGGCATTCTGCTAGAACACTTGCTGAAATGGGGCTCCTCCCAGCCAAGTGGCGTTTGCCTTGAAACCAAACGGGGGACGCTCGACGCCTCAAATGGCTTCAAGCTGCCAGCGGAAAGAATGCCGCGGGGACCAGCCCTTCCTCTCTTTGCCACAGTATTTCTCCTTAGGGCCTCTGTCCCTCGGAGGCCCTTGCCTTGCGGTGGCAGCTGTGACACAGGCCACAGTGACATTCTCCCCATTCTTGCCTGGGAAGAGGAAAAAGTGCTGTCTCTATCCAGAAAGGGAGGCCGGGGACTAGCGAAGGGGACTAGCCTGGGGCCTGCAGGGTCCGGCCAGGCTGTGGACAGCAGGCCACGTCTCAGCCTCTTCCGGGAGATGGCAGCTCCAGGTCAGACTGCCCCAATGCCACACAAGGTCCAGAGGGGACAGGGCCATTTCTGGCTTCTGTAGTGGGGCAGACTGTCTCCAGTGGTCTGCAAAATGCTACCCATAAGAAGGGGCTCCTTAACACTCTTCTCTCCCTGGGGTTAGCCCAAGGACAGTGGACAAGGGCACTCGAAGGATCTGAGTTGGCCGGGATCCTTTGGGTCAGCCGTGGCTAAGTGTGTGGGCCCTGGTGACACTCATGGGTTGGAATAGGGCTTTGTAACTTATTGGCTGTGTGACCCTGAGAAAGTTACTGCACCTCTTGGACCCTCAGATTCCCCATCTGTAGAATGGGCTGATTACCTCCTTCAGAGGGTCTCTGTGAAAATGAAGTGCATGCTGAGTGCCTTTAGTGCAGTAACTGGGCAGATTTTAAGCACTCAAAAAATGGTAGCTATCAGGGTTATTTGCACCTTGAAGATAAGGAGATGACAAATGATATTAGTTTCCATTGGTAACTCAGAGGGTGTGTGCGTGTGCATGCATGCATGGGTGAGTGTGTGCCATGAGTGTGAATGTGTGTGAGCATGCATGCATGAGTGTGTGCCCATGAGTGTGAATGTGTGTGTGCGTGTGTGAGCATGCATGTGTGTGCCCATGAGTGTGAATGTATGTGCATGTGTGAGCGTGCGAGTGTGTGCCCATAAGTGTGAATGTGCGTGCATGTGAGCATGCATTCATGTGTGTACCCATGAGTGTGAATGTGCGTGCATGTGTGAGCATGCATGCATATGTGTGTGCCCACGGGTGTGAATGTGTATGTGTGTGTGCGCACACACTCCGACCATAGGTCGGCAGAAGAGCATTCTCCGCCCTCGACATGGAAACCTGAGAAGGGCAAATACTTCATTATTTAGATTCAAAAGCTACTCATTAGGCAAGACTCGAGCACTTAGAAAGAAGAGCTGACCTACAAGTGTAAAATGTTATTATAAGTAATGACGATGATTATAGGATGAGGGTGTGAGCTGAGAGGGGAAGCCGCGAGGTTAATGTCCCTTAACTACCACGAATTAGGAGCCGAGCTTCTGCAGACAGTCCTCGCTAAACCTAACGGTCTGTTTATTTACCTCACTGGGAGCTCTTAGCACATCAAAAAGGTATTTAAGACACAACCCCCCAACAATTAGCTTTAGGAAGAAGAGTAAATATGGACGCAATTTATCACTCCGCGAGCCCTGCTATCAGAGACAGACGCCGTCAGTTAAATAAAACAGACCCTGAGACCCGCTGGAGAGATCAACCCAGAAGGAATTTGCTAATTTGCTGATCAGCGATGGACAGTGGGGCTCTGGTGAGGCAGGGACAATTCAGATCCTTCTGCTAATTCTTATAGCCTGAGTTGCACGTTCCTTTTTGCATCTGGTGCGGGGAGGATGACTCAGGGCTGGGTTGAGGTGATTCCACTGGCTTTGCCCATATTTAATTTCAAAATGTAATAGGAAGTTAACACTGAGAGGGACACAGGATTGGGACTTTACTGTAGGTGGACAAGTCATCTTAGCTTGCCAGAGACTGAGGGGTTTCGGGCTAGGGCTGGGACAGCCCGAGGCAAACAGGGATGGTTGGTCACCCAGCTTATGTCCCTCAGGGGGACCCCAAGAGCGAGTGTCAGTCAGTCCCCAGTGGGAGTAAGAGTGGGTAGAAGTTGGTTTGCTGCTTGCCTCTAAGAAATTCTACCTCCCCCCATATGGCCAAACAGCCTGTGAACCCATTAGCAGCAGGAATGTGGGGTCACGTGGGACCTGTGCAGGGGCGGCACAAACGGAGAGAAAAGTCCAGAGAGACCTCCCCACGGCATGGGGGTCCGAAAGCTGATCCACGCAGACTGCTTTTCCCTTCCCAGAGAACTCTTGATGGAAAGCTGCGGAGCCCTGCGACACTGCAGATTCCAGAATCTCTGCCCCCTCCTCTGTCTATATCCGAGCGCGTTCTATAAACCAGGCAATAGTGCGTACTACTGTATATACTCGAAATGCACCCAATTCCACCATTTCAGCCGCTTCCACTGCTTCTGAGAGTTCGTATATAAATATCTATGCGTGTGCGTTTGTGTACATTTCTTGACATATTTACGAAGTCTCGGTTTGCCAACCTTCGGGGCATAATGCAAGAGCCATCTTTCATGCTAATCTGCTGTAATGACATGTTTTATTATACTATTTCAGCTGTTTCCATTGCCTTTGCTGTTTCATGTTTTATGTATTTTAACTAATGCTTTAATTTTAGTACGTTGTGCCTTAAGGTGATTTCGCAAAGGCTGACTTTGGAAAATCTGCAGGATTCACAGCGATGGTGACTGGGGGCTCTACCCACACACAGTACGTCCCAGGGGAACGAAGGCCTGGGTGGCCCAGGAAGCAGATGCGCTGGGAGGCAGGCTGGGGAGGCCAGTGGCCTAGGGCCTGGTGTTCATACCACCAGGATGTAGGGGACCCTGGGTTTGCCCAGGGCTTTTGACCCATTTTAGCTCTCAAAGTGAGGCATCCCAGAACCTCCTCCATTCTGGACAAAGCAGGGTGGTTGGTCACCCTACCAAGATGGTGGGCTTGATAGTTGTTCTTAGGAGGTGGGGGGTTTCCGTGTGGCCTAGAAGGAGCCCGGGGTTTGGAAGGCCCTCTTCTTAGTTTCAAACCCAGGCTCTCCCAATACGAAAGTAGTCGTTTGAATCTGAGGAGGTCACTGAAACCCTCACTACACCTCAGTTTCCTCGTCTGGAAAATGTGGCTGGTAAGGCAAATCTTACAGAACTGCCATTGGAATAGAGGAAGGGATTTCTATGCCTGGCACACAGTCACCCTGTTCTCCAACCTCACAATGAGGGAATCACACTGGATGCTTTTGAGGAGCTCAAAATGACCATAGCCTAATGGTCATTATTATTATAACTGCTTCTGTTTATGAAGTCCTTACTATGTGCCAGGCAAGCCCTGCATTGAGCATTGCCCTTGGTCACCCCGTTTAATCCCCCAGCGGGACACCTGCTGGGTAGGAGAGATTGTAACCCCTATTTTGCAGATGAGGAAGTGGAGACTTTTACGGAAGACCACACAGCAAGCAAATGTTCAAGGGGGCGTTTGAGACCACATCAGTGTCATGCCAGTGTCCGTGCTTTTTACCATAATATCTGGTTGTCGGGCCTCGAGCACCTCTTCCAGCCTGTAACAATCCTTTCTGTTCCTGATCCAAGGTAGGGTATTGGGAGAGACCTGAACTTTGACACCTGCCTTTTCCTTCCCCTTTCTCTCCCACATCCCACTCCATACCTGCAGTCCACTCTGGACCCTCCTGCCTCTGTGTCTATGCACGTGCTGTTCCCCTGAGCAGGAATGTCATCTCTTTTCCTTTACCCCCCACATCCACTCTCTGAAAACTCCTATTCACCCTGCAAAGCCCAGCTCCTCAGGGTCCAGACGCTTGTCCCCTTAGATTCCCACTAGTGGCTTATTTGCTGACTTAATTGTTACATCTGCCCAGTGCCTGACACAAAATGATGGTAAGTTGGTAGAAAGTTTGTTGGTCAGAAAAATCTCAGCTGTCTTGCTTGCCCCACCTGGGTGACAATCTGCCAACATGTTTTGGACCCTGGCAACGTGCTACCACACACCACCCTGTTTAATTCTCACCGGCACCCCAGGAGGTGGGCAACATCATTCCTGCTTTTTAGATCTTGGGTAAGCCGACTACAGCCCGTGGGCCAGCCCTCTGTTTTTGGTAAATAAAGTTGTATTGGGCGCCACTATGTTCATTCATTTATATATGACCATGGCTGCCTTCACACTACAGCAACAAAGTTGAATAGTTATCACAGAGACTGTGTGACCCGCAAAGACATTTACTATCTGACCCTGAGCAGAAAAAGCGTGTGCCAGCCCCTGTAAATCAAGATGAAGACCTGCGGTTCAGAGAGACCTAGCAACTGGCCCAGCTAACTCAGCGAGCCCAGGACAGCCCTGGGGTTCAAACTTGGAACCCTGAACTTCAAGGTGGGGGCTCTTTCTATGCCCCCAATGCCATCCTTGCTTTCTTCCAAGGTCCCCTTCCACGGACGTTCCCCAGTGCTCTGCATCAGACCACAGAGGAGGCTCCCTCCCGCCTGGCTTGGGGGCCCACTGGCTGCAGAGCCACCTGGGCTCAGGGGCAGGTGCTTAAGGCACACTGGGACACAGAGAAAAGGCAGTGGGCTGGGGAAGGTGTTTGGTTTTGGTTCTTTTAAAGAATGAAAATGCATTTGATAAAGAATCTCATCCCGCCTACCAATCCCATTTTCCAAACACTTACAAATAAAGCAGGGATGCAACCGAGCCAGTCCTCGCTTAACTGCTCCGCTGTCTCCAGGTTCCGAGGGGCCATATCCAGCATGCTTGCAAAGGGCAGGGCCTTCCCTGGTCTTGAGACTGCCCCTCACTGCAGGAGACAAAACTCCTTCCCACATCCCACATCCCACATCCCACATCCCAGCTCCTCTGCTGTCCCCCGCCCCCAGCCCGCACCCACCTTCCCCCACTGCCACCCCCACTTCCCTGTCCCCAGCGTCTCCAGCGGGCTGCTTTCCACCCAGCCCAGGGACCTTTATTTCAAACTGAGATACAATTACAGATCGTGTTCCTTTTTTCCCCCTTTTTCTTTTTAATAAAGCTGTTTTGTGTCTCCAACCCCCCTCCTGCATTCCTCCCATCTTAGTCTTCCCCTTTCCCCCTCCTGTAGGAAATGTCTCGGATTCTCTCACTGGGGCGTAATGGTTAAATTGCTACCAGCTGATTAAACAGCAGACGTCCAGGCTGTAATCCTCGGCGTTCAGGAACCCGGGAGGCAGAGACAGGGCCCTGACCCGCCTCGCCCCTGCTGACCCTCCTGATGAGCCCGCCCTGCTGTCACTCCTTTCATTCGTCCCGTCCCGGGCTGCCTGATAGAATCCTCTGGGAAGGGGCGAGGGGAGGGGAAGGGGGGAGAGGAGTTGGGGGGAGAGAGAGAAGTGGGAGGGGAGGATGCCTCCACTGGCCCTGACCCAACCTCCAAGGAATGTCTGCTCCCACCCTGTCCCTTCCCTGCCCCCTGTAAAACCACACACACAGACAGATACACTCTGTCTCACACAGTCACATATGCATAAACACACAGGCTCTCACACACACAGACACTCCGTCACACACATTCACATACTCACGCACCCAGGCTCTTTCTCGTCCTTTGCAGAATGGAGACCAGATGAAGGAGACAACCTGTCTGCCCCGCCCCCCTGGTCCTGGGAAACATTCCCCCTCACCTGCCTTCACAAGGGGAAGGATGGGGAAGATAGAGAAGTGTGAGATCGGAGAGGGGTCTGGGAAGAGGGGAAATCGAGGGCTTTGGGGATGGGCGGCCGGAGTTTCAACTCTGGCTCTGACGGCTGTGGGATCAGAGTCAGGACTGCCCTCCTTTGAGCTTCTCTGAGCCCTATTTGCAGACTGGGGGCAACAGCCTCTCAAGGTGGCCACGATGAGGAAGTGAGCTCATGCACACGATTGTGCCCAGCCCGGCACAAAGCGTGTGTTATCTCAAACCGTCTGTGCTGAGGGCTGGGGCACAGGGCAATCGGCATACCCTTCAAACACGGCCACCCCTAAAAGCCGTGTGCCCCGGGCTCCTTACTGTTCTCGTCTGACCCTCAGCTCTTCCTCTGCAAAGTGCCATCCTCGTGCTTCCTGATGGGCCTGTGACGGCTAAGAGGCAACCCCCTACACGCCAGGCTCCCATGAGCGCTCTCTCTCCTGCTCTGATGGACGTTGCTGTGAACTCAGGCCGCGGACAAAGAATAGCAGGGGGCAAGGAGCCTCCTTGGGAAAGTTTATTTCCATGGAAAGTACAGTTCAGATGAGTGGAGAGTCTGGCCTTGAGTCATCCTCCCCCACTTACTCAGAAGCCAGAGAGAAGAGCCTGTGGGTGAAGAGGGAGTTGGCCACAGCGCAGGGGACGTTCGCCACTCCCCCAACTGCTCTTGGAAGAAAGCTTCCTCTTTCCATGGGGGAAAGAGCCTCTGTATTAGTCAGGCTTCTCCGGAGAAACAGAAGCAGAGTAACAGAACCAGCTATATCTACACGGAGAGAGCTCTCTATAGTTATATCTATGTAGATCCTAGTTCTGTACATAGATCTATAGATATCATATAGATATCACATATACTTATATCTATCTATCTATCTATTGAGAGAGAGAAGGAGAGAGAGAAAGAGATTTATTATAAGAAATTGGCTCCTGCAATTTTGGAGGCTGAGAAGTCCCACAATCCGCTGTCTGAGAGCTGGAGACCCAGGAAAGCCGGTGGTGTAGGTTCTAGTCCGAAGGCAGGAGAAGACTGACGTCCCAGCTTCAAAACAGGCAGGCAGAGGGGGCCGGCCCCGTGGCACAGCGGTCAAGTGCCCATGCCACCCTGGCAGCCCGGGGTTCACAGGTTCAGATCCCAGGCGCAGACCTACGCACCACTTGTCAAGCCATGATGTGGCGGTATCCCATATAAAGTAGAGGAAGATGGGCACAGATGTTAGCTCAGGGCCAGTCTTCCTCAGCAAAAAGAGGAAGATTGGCAATGGATGTTAGCTCAGGGCTAATCTTCCTCACCAAAAAAAAAAAAAAAAGCAGGCAGACAGAGAGAATGAACTCTCTTCCACTACTTTTTTGTTCTGTTTGGGCCCTCAAGGGATTGGATGATGCTCATCAGTATTGGGGAGGGCCATCTGCTTTACTCAATCCACCCATTCACATACACATCTTATCCTTAAACACCTTCATAGATGCACCCAGAAATGTTTAACCAAATATCTGGGCACCCTGCGGCCCCATCAAGTTGACACATAAAATTAAACATCACCACTTCCAAGTGGGGTAGGAGAGAGCAAAGCAGATGCTATTCAAGGGCCGGGGGTGAGGCCCATTTCTATGTAGAGGGGTGAATAGTGTCCCCCCAAATTCATGTCCACCCAGAAACCTCAGAACGTGACCTTATGTGGAAACAGTGTCTTTGCAGATATAATGAAGGTAGAATCGACATGAGAGCGTACCGGATTAAGGAGGCCCCACATCCAATGAGAGTGTCCTCATAAGAGACGGGAAAGGACACAGACACACAGGGCAAAGCCCACATGAACACAGAGGCAGAGACTGGAGGGATGCTACCACAGGCCGAGGAATGCCTGGGACCACCAGAAGCTAGGAGAGGCAAGGAAGGACCCTCCTTTAGGGCCTTCAGAGGGAGCATGGCCCTGCCCATGCCTTGATTTTGAACTTCTGGCCTCCAGAACTGGGAGAGAAAAAATTTCTGTTTTTAGCCACACAGTTTGTGGTAACTTGTTAGAGCAGCCACAATACAATATAAACTAACACACCCTGCAAAACATGCATCATTGGTCCCATTTTACAGATGGGGAAACTGAGGCACAGAGAGGGGAAGTCCTTTGTCTAAAATCACACAGCTGGTCCGAAGTGAAGGCAGGGGAGAAACGTGGTGAAAGATGGAGGGAAGGCAAGCGCTGGCTTCCTCGGCTGCCGGCAAACAGACTGTCAAGGAGGCTGTGGCGAGGGGTCCAGGAGATGGGACCCTGCTGTCTCAGGCACCCTTGCCCTGAGGCTGCGAGTCCACGGGGGGCCTCTGACAATTCACTGGTGTCACTCCCAACTCTCAATGCTCTCAGTCCTCCTTCAAGCCTGCTTCTCAAATCTTCCGCTCCCCAGGGCACGGGGCAAGCTGAGGAGATCCATGGGGAAATTGTGGGAGAAAGAAACTCTGGTCACAGCCGCTTGACCACACATTCCTCCTATCTGGGAGCTGCTCTGACTTTGGTGTGGGCAATAAGCTACTAACCCTGTCCTGGCGGCGCTGTTTACTTAGAGGCCTGGCTGGGGCAGTGCCCTGTGCACGTGCCCAACATGGATTGCGTGAACCCAACAGTGAGTGCCTCCTTACATTCATGCCTCACCCTCATCCTGACCCGCCCCCGGGGTGATTAGCAGAGGAACAGAGGGCATTCTGGGCCACTGGCAGCAAGTGAGCTGTGAAGCCACACAGATCTGGATTTAAACTGTGGCTTTAGCCACTTAGTAGCTGGGTGACAATGGATGGGTCTGCTCCCTTATTTGAGCTCAGTTTTCTCATCTGTGAAATGGGGATAACAGAATAAAACTCATCTCATAGGTTATTGTGGGGATGAATTGAGAGGCTGCACGGAAAGTGCCCAGCAATCAGTGATGTTAGCTATTATCATTTTTTGCAGCACAGCAAGAGGAAGTTAGGGGGTTAGCAACGCGAGTAATGGCTGCATCTGGAAGAGATCAAAGGTGGCAAGTCAAGTTGACGAGCTGGTTGGGTGTCTCTTCAGAGTTAACAATAACTGGTACTTGCTTGTTTAAGAAAATCCCAGGCTCAGACTGGAAGGGCAAGGCAGGGCCGCGAGGCTGCAGCGCATGCGCACAGCTGTTTAGGACTCAGCACCCCTTCTCAGGGAGCCACACTTGCGAGTCTCTTCCTCCTGTTTGGACGGGAGCCGTTAAGTTCCTGTGGGCATCACCCAGAAGGTCTCCTGGTGGAGGAGCCCTGGAGACAGAATCCGGACTCCCCCCAGATCTGGCTCCGAGAACATGAGCTGGTCACCTCGCAGGTCCTGTTGTTTCTGTCTGAGCCACAGAGGACGTTGAGCTGGGTCCTCGGCGATCAGGACAGGTTGGGTTGAGCAACCAAATCTGTTCTTCATCCAGGCAGCAGATCTTTTCTAAAGTTCAGCTCTGGTCTGGTCCCCCGCCCACGACGGTGGTTCCCACTCCACCACCGTGAGTTCACAGTTCTCCAGGCTGACGAGGTGGTCTTCGAGGCCCCACAGCCCCCGCCCACTCCGTGAAGAGGCAGACAGAGCCTCACACCAGTCTACCTGCTTTTACTTTTAAGCTCATTGATTGCCTTCCTGACTCTTGTTCCCACCCCCGGAGAGAGGGGCTTACATCCAACGCAAGGGGCAGGCTCCAAGGTCCTGTTTGGGGTTTTTTGTTTTTTCTTTTTGTAAGGGTGGGACTGTCCATCTGCTCAAGGCAGCCCCTTCCCAATTTTCCAGCTCAAACTGCAGCCCTTGCCTGCTTCCTCGTTCCTGGCTTGAATCCAGCTCCTTAACTGGTCCCTCTGCCAGGCTCCCCACGTGATGTTCACGCTTCTCCATTAGCACACTTACATTAATGAGAGCATCTACCATTTACTGAGCTGTTACTATGTGCCAGGCACTGTGCTAAAAGCTTTCCCCACGTTATAGCATTTAGACTCTGCAATAACCCAAAGAGAAGAGGATTGTTTATGAATGAACATAAAATGATTATTTTACGCAAGAGGGTTATTTTACACAGAGGGTGAGCTGCTCGCCCAGGCTCACTCATCCAGGGGAGCAGGGTTTGAAGACAAGTCTGTTCGACTTCAGGTCCCGGGCCCTAAACTTCCCAATAAACTATACTGTGCTTTAGCTACCTGCAGACTGGCCTCCCTTCTCTCAACCTTGGGTCCCCATGTCCCCCAGGGTTTGAGAGAGCAAGGAGGCACAGCTATGATTTTCAAAAAGAAATTATATAAACTTACAATTGAATAAATTATGTTAAAAGCAAAGGAAAGAAGTACTCAAAAATTCTCACTTCTTAATCAATATACTACATTTTTCTATTATCTGTGCTTATGAGATTATTTATGTCTCTTGCGTCCCTATGGTGAAAATACTATGCGATGGTACACGCTACTGCACATATATCGCCTCCCAGCTCTGTGTTCAGCGACCTCACATTGGCAGCTTAAAATTGGCCAGGTGGGAGTATCTACACCACGGTAATTGGCAAATGCTGCAGATCAGGGTTTTCCCCAAGAGAGCCAATTATTAAACATTTACCTGCACACCACTGATCACAACATTTGTGGTAGGTCGTATGATCCACTTTGAAAAACGAAGCCATTGAGTCTCAGGAATGCTAAATGATTTCTCCGAGGTCAACCGCTAGGAAGTGGAGGGGCCAGGATTTGGTCCTAGTTCATGCCATTTCCACTGCTCTGATGCACCTTCATGTCTGCTGAAGACAGAAAAAACATCCAGAAGCTTGTTCCTTCCCGACCTACCCCCACCTCCAGCTGCTGCCTGTGTTTGGTGAGTAGAAGCACAGGGTGATCAGAGACTCCAGCCGTGCAGAGGGCGTCCGATTCAGAGAGAAGAGGGGTAAATTAAGTCCTCGGCCTCGGAGGGAGGGAGAGTAAGACAAAAAAGACAAGTTCAAGTTTTCAACAGACTGAATTCTCATTCCACTCACTTGAGCATTCAGGAGCTAGTGCTAAGTTGACCAATTAAAAGTAATTTCATCTCTAGCACCTCTTTAAGGGTATGAAAAGAAGACTTAAAAATGAATCTTTCATTTGTCCCAAGAATAAAACAACATTCCTGCCTCCCCTCCAAATCAGGCCACTCTTTTCAAAATGATGAGGTGCGGTGTTCAATTAACCTTATTAACCACAGACCTGAGCTGCAGTTCTTCTGAACTCTGTGGACCCAGCACCGTTTGTTGCTTCTTTCATTTACACGTGTATTTTTATGTAGATTCAAAGTCCCCCTTGTAAAAGAACCACGAGCTCAGCAAATATCAGAAAAGCCTGAAACTCATGGGTTGGTAAATATCATTTGCTCAGTCTTTGGGAGGTTAGAGAACGCAGCCTGGGTGCCCTAGAGGGACGTGATCCTTGCTCCTGGGAATCTTATAATCTTGTTGGGGATTCGAAGGCAAGCTTACACCAAGTGGTTAAAGAACAATTAGAGAGAAAATGCAGTTATAAAACAAATGTGGAGGGCCATTCGACGATTATTGGAGAGATGCAAGCTAAACGACACTTAGAAATCATTTTTATGAACTTTCAAACTAGCGAAGTTAAGGGAAAAATAAAACCCCAATAAAGTTCAATGCTGGTGAGAATTTGGTGAGTCAGAGATTTTTCATTCAAGGTAAATGGCACAACCTTTTAGAAACAAGCCAGGTAGATAATGCCTATCCAGGTCTTGCTGTTTGCTACAAATTCCCTTAGTTGCTTTGTAGAGCCCTTTGCTGTTTGTCGATCTTGGAGCCATTCTCCCTTCTTCTGGTAAAAGCATTCCCATCTTCCTTGGAGGAATTCCTCCCTCCATTCTCCATCCATGTAGTTCAGGAGGAATTGATCTAGTTTCTGGCTTGCACAGGTGTGTGGTAGATAGACTTCCAAGATGGCCCCATGAACCTTGTCTCTTGGTGTCCACATCCTTGTATAATCTCCTCCTCCTGTGTATGGGCTGAACTCAATGATTGGCTTCTAATCAATAGAATACAGCAAAGTAGAGGGATGTCCCCTCTGTGATTAAGTTATAAAAGACTGTGATTTCTGTCTTGCTAGCAGACTATCTCTATTCCCTTCTCAGGTTACATGCTTTGATGAAGTAAGCTGCCCTGTGGGAGAGCCCATGTGACAAGGAACTAAGGGCAGCCTCTAGCCAAGGCAGCAGCCAGTGAGAATCTGAGACCCTTGGTCCAACATCCTGCAAAGAACTGAATCCTGCCCATAACCACTGAGTAAGCTTGGAAGTGGATCCTTTCCCAGTCGAGCCTTCAGATGAGACTGCGGACCCAGGCTTAACACATTCTTAGCAGCCTTGTGAGAGAACGTGAAGTGGAGGGCCAAGCTAAGCTGTGCCTGGATTCCTGACCTGCAGAAACTATGAGATAATAGATGTGAGTTGTTTTAAACTGGTAAGTTTGGGGGTAATGTGTTACATAGTAATAGGTAACTAATACAGAATGAACGTGTGACCCAGTTCTAACCAATCAGAGCATTGCATTCCACAATGATTAGCTCAGGGATGTCCATGGGATTCAGTCAGAGCCAATCAGAGCTAATCCTGGGACTTTTTAAGATCAGAAGGGGAGGAGATGCTCTATCAATGGTCTTGGAGTTGGAAGCTGCCAAAGGCTACCTTGTGAATGGTAGGATCTACCAGAGAATGAAACAATGCAGCACCATGAGATAGAGATTCCAGGCCCTAATGACATTGTTTGGGCCCCTAGATCCAGCCTTACCTGAAACTTTACCTCTGGAACTTTTAGTTATGTAATCTAATAAATACTGTTTACTATTTAAGTCATTTCGTGTTGGGTTTCTGTTATTTATTAAAGCCTTTATTAAAGCCTATTTTAATCATTCACTTGATAGGTATTCATTGAGGTTTTACTTTTGCTGAGAGCTCTGGGGTTATACAAGGATTAAAATTAGTTATTGAACTTGGTTTCAAGGGACCATGGTTCTTTAAGGCAAGAAACTACATATATAACTATAACATCCTCTTGAAAACATAAGATCCTCAATTTCAGGAGTATCATTCTTTATTCATGTTTGTACTCTCAGCATCTAACACACAGTTGGTGCTCAATAAATGTTTACGGATCCTAAAAGTACATATCAAATGCTCTGGAGGTGCAGAGAGAGGAGAAATCACTTTCAAGAGGGATTGGGAAAGGCTTCGTGAAGGAGAAGAAATTCGCACCACTGGGTTTGAAAGGAAGAGTTGGCTAGAACTTGCAGGAATGAGGGAGAGAACATTCCAGGCAAAAGAAGCAGCATTGAGCCTGGAAGAGTATGATGTATATGGGTCAAGTTGGCTGTACTATAGGGTGGATGAAGTGTACTATGGGAAGTAAGGCTAGAAAGGTAGGATGAGACCAGGTCTTAGATATTTTTGAGTAACAGTTGTATTAGTTATCTAGTGCTGTGTAACAACTTACCCCAAGAGTAGTGGTTCATAATAATAAACATTTGTTATCTCATAGTTTCCCTGAGTAGCTCGGCTGGGTGGTTCTGACTCAGGTTCTCTCATGAGGCTGAGGTCATGATGTCAGCTGGGGCTGGGGTCTCATCTGAAGGCTAGACAGGGGCTGGAGGACCTGCTTCCATGATGGCTCACTCAGGTACCTGGCAAGCTGGTGCTGGCTGTTGGCAGGAGGTCTCAGTTCTGCACCACGTGGACCTACTCATATGGCTGCTTGAGTGTCCTTAGGACAGAACAACTGCCTTCCCACCAAGTGAGTGATCCAAGAGAGGGGTTGGGTCAGGAGCCACGACGTCATTTATGACCCAGCCTTGGAAGTCATATCCCGTCATTTCTGCAATATGCTATTGATTACACAGCTCAGCACTTTCAATGTGGGCAGGGACTACAGAGGTATTCACCAAGGGCCACCTTAGAGGCTGGCTGTCACTAGTAATAATCGGTCATGTATTTGACTGCACATCACAGAAAACCCCACTAATATTGGCTTAAGCTATATGAAATTTTACTATTTATTTAATGAAAGGTCAAGGGGCACATAGTCCCATCACGGTCAGGGCTCAACAATGTCATCAGGGACTCTAAGCTATTTCCTTTTTTTTACTCTCCCAACCTCAGAGTGTTGATGATGTCTGTTCTCATAGTTGCAAGAAAGCTACCATAGCACCAGGCATCACATCCTCACATGACAGTGTCAAAAATAGGATGGGAGAAACAGGAGGAGGGAAAGAGAGGAGTTATCTCATGCAATTCTTTTTCCCTTGGGAAAGAAAATATTTCCAAGACCCACCGCCCTGGAAGAATTCCTCTTACAGCTGTTTGGCCAGAACTAGGTCACCTGGGCCTGGACAGACTGCTGTCCTGATCAACATCAGGGGAATTTATCGAGAAAGAACAAAGAAGGGGTCATTGGGTGAGTGACCAAGAGTGACCACAATCATAATGATAAATATCTTAGGTCATATTTTTTGGACACTTACAACCCACCAGGCTCTGGACTAAGCACTTGACATGCATTATCTCATTCACTCTTTGCAGCCACCCTACGAGATAGGTTCTACTATGTACCCATTTTTTATGGGTTGAGTTATGTCCTCCCCAAATTCACATGTTGAAGTTCTAGTCCCCAGCACCTCAAAATGTGACTTTGTTTGGAAATAGGGTCATTGCAGATAGGATTAGTTAAGATGAGGTCATTAGGGTGGACCCTAATCCAATATGACTGGTCCTTATAAAAAGAGAATTTGGACACAGATACAGACACAGAGAACAGAGAAGGTGGAAAGAGATACACGGAGATGATGGGCATCTACACACTAAGGAGAGAGGCCTAGAACACATCGTTCCCTCCACAGCCCTCAGAAGGCAGCGACCCTGCCAACACTTTGCTTTCCAACTTGGGCCTCCAGAAACGTGAGACAGTAAATTTCAGTTGTTCAAGCTGCCCAGTTGGTGGTACTTTGTTGCAGCAAACGAATACACTGTTTTACAGAGTAACAACTGGTAAAGTTAAGTAAATTTCAGTCATTCCAACCCAGGTCTCTCTGGCCCCAAAGTTGATGCTCCTAACCACAACTCTAAAAAGGATTGTGTCCTGCAGGCAATAGGGAGCTAGAGAAGATTTGAGTGGGAGAGTAAGCCCATCTGAGCCATGTTTCAGGGGGAACGTCATCATTTCAGAGATCAAAACGTTCCCCTTTGTGTCCGTCCCCAATCTCTTTTATCCCAGGCTCACTGCCTCTGGCTTGGTTTCTAGGAGACAGGCAGAACCTCTCCTAGAGGCCTCCTCATAAACCCCCTGTGTAGACAGAAGTAGATAATTAAGTCCCTTCCTTTCTAAGACCTGTGGTCTCAGTCTTTGATCTTTCCTCCCTCTGCCCTGAAGCTTCCCCAGCTGCTGAAGGAGGCGGGAGCAGGGTGTGAGAATGGCCGGCCAGGGGGCAAGTGTCTGAGGGTACTCAACACTGACCCAGAGCCAGTGGGACCAGGAAGGAGCACTGGCTGGAGGCAAGGTGGCCTGGGGCTCCGGCCCGACCCTGCAGTGCATGATGAGGCCATGTGAGCCCTGGACCCTGTCCACCCAGAGAGGGGCTGATGACACTGTCTCCGAGCTCCCTTCTCTGGTCCTGATGTCCGAAGCCGCTTAATTGCTTAGAGCCTCTACTTCTCCACTTTAAAAGGTTAAATGGGTACATCAGGGCTACTTTTTTGGTTAAAAAAAAAAAAAGGGAGAGCGAGCGAGAGACTAGGAAGCCGGTTCTTATGTCTTGAGTCATCACCGAGCTCCTCTCCCATCCCTCCCCCCTTCCTGTGGCCTCTTCCCTCTCCCTTCTCTATGCAGTTTGCAAGGCTGTTATTGCTGCCAAATGAGTCACTGACGTGGGAAAGTTAATTTATTTTGGCAGACTTCACCATTGCTCCGAGAAATGGAGGCTGCACCTACGGCCGTGGAAGACACCAGTGATTGTGATGATTCATTTGCTCCTCTGGCATTCATTCATTCTCAGAGCGGGAGATGGCTCCTTGCACATACACATGCGGGCAACCTCACCAATTGTTGTCTATCTCCCCGAGGAGGTGTGAGGGTTAAATGACGTGATATATGTAAAAACGCTTATATAAAAGTGGAATAATAATCACCGCTAAGCCTCACTAAGCACTTACTATGTGTCAAGCCGCACAGTCAGCTTTTTACCTGCTTTATTTATGGCCTTTGACCCTAACGCTGCTCTCTGGGGCAGGCAGGATTATTCTCTTCATTTCAGAGACTCAGAGACTGAAGCTCAGAGGAGTCAAAGTGACCTGGCCACAGTCAGTACATTCCTGTAAGTGGCAGAGGGAAGCCAACCCAGCTTCCTCTTATCATGACCCACATTTATAAGGTTCTTCACATGAACCTGTGACGCAGAGACTCGGATTAGCATCTCTGTTTTCCAGCTGAGCAAACTGAGGTTTGGAGAAGCGAGTCGCCTGAGGCGACATGGCTGTTACCCAGAAGAGCTGGTGGAGAGCAGGCCGTCTGGGCACGGGAGACGCTCTGTCTTCATCGTGAGCAGAGAGCCTGGCACTGAGGACATGGCTGCCCCGTTCCTGTTCGCCACACTCACCATCAGCGCTCACCATCACACACGGACGCTCCTTCTGGTGTCCCCACGTGGTCCTGGCACATGGAGACAATGCTGTGCACTCACCAAACCCCACATCCTCATTCTCAGAGACACACAGAGGGACCCCGGCAGTGAGGCGGGTTCACATGACTGAATTCTGACCAATGGAACGTGGGAGTAAGCGATGGTCACTTCCAGGCCTGGCCTTAAAAAAGCCCATGATCCTCTATCTGCTGGCCAGATGCAGAGGATCCCGTGGAAAATTCTGAGACCCTAAGGGATAGTGGAACCACTAAATGGAAGATACCTGGGTCCCTGCATGACTGCATGGAGCCCAGCTCTTCCCAACCTCCCAAGTGAGATGTCTAGAACTGTGGTGTGGACCTCAACCTTTATTGGGGTACCACTGAGATGGGGCTGTTTGTTATAGCAGTTAGCCCACCCTCACTCATACAGATGTCTTTTGACTAAAGGAAATTCTGTTCTAGGGTTTCCTTGGGAAAAGGCTCGCCTCCACAACTCAAGCTTCATAAAGGTAAAGTCTCCCATGTCGAGTCCAGAGCCTCATACACAGTAGGTCTTCAGTAAATGTTTGTGGAAGTGGCTGAATGAACCTCCCATCTCAGAGGTCCTTGACCCACAGGGAAGCTTCCTGAATGGTGATGTGCAAAGGAGATCTGATTCATGCCACTTAATCCTCCATCCTTTCTGGATATTCACACCATAACCCTCATCCTCCTCCCTGCATATCCCCAGCACGGTGCTGGGGAGACAACCCCAGCAGTAATATCTAGAACCTGCTTGTCAAGCCACCCGTCCCTCTACAAATATCAAGCTGACTTCATTCCCTCCCAATTGGCTGTAAAATCCGGGAAAAGCCAAGCGGAGTGAACCCGAAGCTGCACGCACTGTATTCAGATGTTTACAGAAAACCAGTGCATGAGGATTTGCTCGAGAGCTAAATTTCCTCTTAGCCAAAGCCCAGAAATATCTTTTAAACCCTGAACAAATAAGCCAGAGAAGAAGGCGTTTTCCCTTCAGAGGCTGGAGATCTTCAACTTGTCAAGGAAACAAGCTGCAAACAACATGCTGCACGCTGGAGCCCCTCACCATCCACGACCAACAGGCTTCGAGAACTTACCCTTTGGTCCCAGGGCAGATGGTACAAACAGCCATAAGCCCCAGGCCTGACTTCAGAAGGCAAATGCAAGAAGCCTTGAAACATATGTCCAGGTCCACTCGGAGAGCCAGCGTTGGCTCAAAATAAAATTAAAATGATCCTTTGTTTTAAAAACTAACCAACCAAACAAACCCTTTCCCCGTGGAGTGTTGAACTGAGTGGGATGTGCCCTGAACAAAAATTTGCTAGAACAGCACGGACATTGGGCATCATCTCAATGCTCAATTTACTGAGCACTTCCTGTGTGCCAAGTAAGGTCTTTCCACAGGAATCCCCTTTGATCCTTACAGCAAGCTTCTGAGACAGAAATTGTCATCATCCCTGTTTTACAGATGCAGAAACAGAGGTGCAGAGAGAATGTTACGTAACAGGTTCAATTTCATAGAGCCAGTCAGTGGCCGTGCTGGGATCCTAACTCAGTGTGTCTGGAATTAGCCAGGGCCCAGTTCAACGCCCAGCTCAGCTTGGCTATATGCCCTTGGGCAAGCTATTTAACTTCTCAGAGCATCTGAAGACAAGAAGAGGAATAGTACCTATTTCCTAAGATTAAGTGTGATGATATATGTGAAAGTAGCTAGAATGTTCCTTTCCCCTCATTGCATTTCATCTTGTGTGTTGTTTTATTAAGGCGTTGTTTAGGCTGCGGGTAGCTGGAAGCACAGCTCTGTTGCCCATGTCCAGGTGGGTGAGAGACTGTGCAGACTCTCAGCCAGAGAGAAGCAGGCAGATGGGGGCTGAGCGCGTTGGCAGGAGTGGCAAGGGCTAAGAAGCGGCCACAGAAGGGCGAACGGGGCTTGGCAGGATGAGCAATGAGACCTCCAAATCCAGCAGCAAAATGGGTGAAAATGGCCCCCTAGAAAAAGATGACATGGGCCCCATTGAGTATGGCCACAAAGGCACCCCTCCTTTCTCCTTGCAGCCGGGAAAATGATTTGGCTGAGCAAGAAGGAAACAGGGGAGAGAGGAAAGGCTATGGGCATCTGGGATGGGCGGGGCAGTGCTCTGGAGAAGGAAGGAGCCACATTAGCAGGAAGAAACAGACCGCGTATGAGTTTCCTGCGGCTGCTGTAACAAATGACCACAAACTGGTGGCTTAAAACAACAGAAATTTTTTCTCTTACAGTTCTGGAGGCCAGAAGTCTGAAATCAAGATGTCAGGGCCACACTCCCTCTGGAGGCTCTAGGGGAGAATCCTTCCTTGTCTCTTCCAGCTTCTGGTGGCTCCAGGCGTTCCTTGGCTTGCGGCTGCCATCACTCCAATCTCTGCCTCTGTCTTCACACGGACTTCTCCTCTGGGTGTGACTTCCTCCCTTCTCTTCTCTTATAAGGACATTTGTCATCACATTTAGGGCCCACCCTAATCTGGGATAATCTTATCTTGAGATCCTTAACTTTATTACATCTGCAAAGACCCATTTGTCAAATAAGGTCACATTTCCAGGTTCCAGTGGACATATCTTTTAGGGTCCACTGCAACCTGCCACAGGCTAAGGAAATGGAAGGGTTCATTTGCCCCCTAAAACTTATAATCAATAACTATTTTATTTTTTTATTTTTTTATTTTTTTGTGAGGAAGATCAGCCCTGAGCTAACATCCATGCTAATCCTCCTCTTTTTGCTGAGGAAGACCGGCTCTGAGCTAACATCTATTGCCAATCCTCCTCCTTTCTTTTCCCCAAAGCCCCAGTAGATAGTTGTATGTCATAGTTGCACATCCTTCTAGTTGCTGTATGTGGGACGCGGCCTCAGCATGGCCAGACAAGCGGTGCGTCGGTGCATGCCCGGGATCCGAACCCAGGCTGCCAGCAGCGGAGCGCGAGCACTTAACCGCTAAGCCACGGGGCCAGCCCTCAATAACGATTTTAAAGGTGAAAAAAAGTACAGAATATAAAATAAGGGATATTCTTGTACCCAGAACCCAAATTTAACAGATGTTAGCATTTTTTCATAATTGCTCCTCTCTCTGTCTTGGAAAAAAAAAAAGACGTAAAACACACAAACACATCCCTTCCCGTCTTTCTCTCCTTAGGGATAACCATGATCCTGAATTTGATCTTTCATTCTCGTGCAAGTTGTTGTACTTTCTCTGCGTGAGTATCTAACTTTAAATAATTGATAGTATTAGTTTGTGTGTTTTTAAATTTTGCATAAATGGTATCACTCTGTATTTATCCTTTTTAAAATTAGCAGCTTCATAAAGATATAATTCACATATAAAATTCATCCTTTTCAAGTGTAAAATTCAGTGGTTTTTAGTATATTCACAGAACTGTGCAACCATCACCACTATGTAATTCGAGAACATTTTCATCACCCCAGAAAGATGCCCATACCTATTAGCAATCACACCCCATCCCCTCTCCCCACAACCTCTGGCAACCGCTAATCTACTTTCTGTTTCTATGGATTTGCCAATTCTGGACACTTCACATAAATGAAATATGTTTAATCTTTGGGTACTGGTTTCTTTAATTTAGCATAATGTCTTCAAGGTTGTCACATGTTGTAGCATGTGTCAGTCTTCATTCCTTTTTATGGCTGAGTAATATTCCATTGTATGGATATGCCACGTTTTTTATCCACTCATTAGTTGATGGACATTTCAGTTGTTTCTACTTTTGGTCTATTACAAATAATGCTGCTATGAACATTTATGTACAAGTTTTTGTGTGGACATATGTTTCAATTCTCTTAGGTATATACTTAGGAATGGAATTATTGGGTCATATGGTATCTCTGTGTTTAACTTTTTGAGGAACTACTTAACTGTTTTCCAAAGTGGCTGCAGCATTTTACGTTAGCGCCAGCAATGTATGGGGGTTCCAATTTCTCCCCATCCTTGCCGATACTTGCTTTGGCTATCTTTTTTATTATAGTCGTCCTAGTGGGTGTGAAGTGGTATCTCACTGAGGGTTAAATTTTTATTTTTCTGATGGCTAAGCATATTGAGCATCTTTTCACGTGCTTATTGGCCATTTGTGTATTTTCATTGGAGAAGTATTTATTCAAATTCTTTGTCCATTTAAAAAAATGGGTTATTTGTCTTTTTATTGTTGAGTTGTAACAGTTTTTTAAAAATATACTCTGGATACAAGTCCTTTATCAGATATATAATTTGCGAGTATGTTTCTCCCATTCTGTGGGAGAATACACAAAAGTTTTAAATTTTGGTAAGGTCCAACTTATCTATTTTTTCTTTTGTCATTTTTGCTTCTACTTTTGGTGTCGTTTCCAAGAAACCATTGCCTAGGCCAAGGTCATGAAGATTTATGCCTATGTTTCCTTCTAAGAGTTTTATAGTTTTAGCTCTTACATTTAGGCCTTTGATCCATTTTGAGTTAATTTTTATGTATAGTGTAAAGTAGGGGTCGAGCTTCATTCTTTGGCATGTGCTAAACTGACCACAAACATAAGGGTTAATTTCTACACTCTCAATTCTATTTCATTGATCCATATGTCTATCCTTACACTAATATCACACTGTCTTGATTACCGTAGCTTGGTAGTAAATTTTGATGTTGGCAAGTGTCAATCCTCCAACTTTATTCTTCTTTTTCAAGATAGCTTTGGCTATTCTGGGTCTCTTGCATTTCCATATGAATTATAGCATCAGCTTGTCAATTTCTGCAAAAAAGGCAGCTGGAATTTTGATAGATATTGTATTGAATCTGTAGGTGAATTTGAGTAGTATTGCCATCTTAATATTATGTCTTCCAACCCATAATCATGGGATGTTTTTCAATTTATTTCAATGATGTTTTATAGTTTTTAATGTTCAAGTCTTGCACTTCTTTTGTTAAATGTATCCCTAAGTATTTTATTGTTTTTTATGCCATTGTAAACAGAATTGTTTTTCAAATTTTATTTTCAGATTGTTTATTACTAATGTATAAAAATACAACAGATTTTTGCGTATTGATCTTGTGTCCTGCAACCTTGATTAACTCCTTTTTTAGTTCTAATAGTTTTTCGGTTTTTGCTTTTTGCATTTGTGGATAGCTTGGGATTTTCTATATACAAAATCCTGCCATCTACAAATAGAGATACTTTTATATCTTCCTTTCTAAACTGGTTGCCTTTTATTTCTTTTTCTTGCCTAATTGCCTTACCTGGAATCTCCAGTACAATGTTTAAGGAATTGATGAGAGTGGATATCCTTGTCTTACTTCTGATCTTAGAGAGGAAGCATTTAGTCTTTCATCATTAAGTATGATGTTAGCTGTGGGTTTTTGTTACAGATGTCCTTTATCACTTTGAGGAAGTTCCCTTCTATTCCTAATTTTTGAGTGTTATTTTTCATGAGAGGATGTTGGATTTTGTCAAATACTCTTTCTGCATCTATTGAAATGATCATGTGGTTTTTTTCTCCTTTATTTTATTAATAGGGCATATTACACTGATTGATTTTTTTGTACGTTAAACCAATATTGCATTCTTGGGATAAATCCCACTTGGTCATGTTATATAATCCTTGTCGTATGTTGCTGGATTTGGTTTGCTTTGTTGAGAAATTTTGCATCTATATTCATAAGAGATATTGGTCTGTAGTTTTCTTTTGATATCTTTGTCTGGTTTTGGTATCACGGTAATACAGGTCACATAAAATGATTTGGGAAGTGTTCTCTCCTCTTCTATTTTTTGGAAGAGTGTATGAAAGACCGGTGTTAATTTTTCTTTAAATGTTAGGCTGAATTCACCAGTGAAGCCATCTGTGCCTGGGCTTTTCTTTGTAGCAAGTTTCTTTAATTACATACTCAATCCTTTAAAATTTAATGAGGATTTTTCCGTGGCCTAACATATGGTCTATCCTGGAGAATGTTCCATGTGCACTTCAGAAGAATGTTTTCTGCTGTTGTTGGGTGAAGTGTTCTACAGATGTCTACGAGACCTAGTTGGCTTATGGTACTGTTCAAGTCTTCTATTTTCTTTGTTAACCTTCTGCTTTATTGAAAGTACAGTATGGAAGTGTCCAACTATTACTGGTGAATAATCTAGTTCTCCTTGCAATTCTGTCAGTTTTTGCTTCATACATTTAAGGGCTTTGTTGTTATATGTTTATAGTGATTATATCCTCAGTTGATTGACTCTTTTATCATTATGAAATGTCTTTCTTTGTCTCAAGTACAGTTTTTGCCTTAATGTCTATTTTGTCTGATATTTGTACAGCCTTTCTAGTTCCCTCTCGGCTACTGTGTGCATGGCCTGTCTTTTTCCTTCTTTTTACTTTCAACCTACTTGTATCTTTGCATCCAAAGTGTGTCTACTGTGGTCAGAATATACTTGGATTATTTGTTTTTATTCATTCTGCTCATTTCTGCCTTTTGATTGGAGTGTTTTGTTCACTTGCATTTAATATAATTACTAAGGTGGGGTTTAATGTAAGTAATGCTAAGGCGTCTGCTATGTTTGCTATTTGTTTTCTATGTGTCTATGTCTTCTTTTCACTTCTATGCCTCTGTTACTGCCTCCTTTTGTGTTAAACAGATAGTTTCTAGTGTGCCATTTTAATTCCCTTGTTCTTACTTTTTCTATATTTTTGTAGTTAGTTTCTTGGTGGTTGTCTTGGGGATTGCAAATAACATCTTAATTGAAAACAATCTAGTTCAGATTAATACCAACTTAATTTCAACAGAATACAAAAACTGCTTCAATATAGCTCTGTTTCTTACCCCCTCCTTTGTGCTATTCCTGTCTTATAAGACAAAGAAAATTATCTCTTTCTCATTATAAGCCCATCAACACAGGTCTGTAGTTATTACTTGATGCAGTTGTCTTTTTTTTTTTTTTGTGAGGAAGATCGGCCCTGTGCTAACATCTGCCACTCCTCCTCTTTTTTGCTGAGGAAGATTGGCCCTGGGCTAACATCCGTGCCCATCTTCCTCCACTTTATATGGGATGCTGCCACAGCATGGCTTGACAAGCGGTGCGCGCCCGGGATCCGAACCTGCGAATCCCGGGCCGCTGCAGCGGAGCGCGCGCACTTAACCGCTTGCGCCACCGGGCCAGCACCCAGTTGTCTTTTAAATAAGAAAAAAAAAGGAAAACATTTGTATGCCTCATTTTATATTTACCTATGTAATTATCCTTACTTACACTCTTTATTTCTTTGTGTAGATTCAAGTTACTGCCTAGTATCCTTTCATTTTAACCTTAAGGACTCCCTTCAGTATTTCTTGTAAGGCTGGTCTCCTAGCAATAAATACTCTTAGTTTTTGTTTGTGTGTCAATGTCTTAACTTCATCCCTATTTTTTAAGGCTAGGTTTACTGGATATAGAATTCTTCGTTGGCAGTTTTTTCCTACCAGCACCTTGTATATGTCATCCCACTGCTTGCTGAACTCCATGGTTTCTGATAAGAAATTCACTGTTAATCTTATTGAGGTGATGAGTCACTTTTCTCTGCTTTCAAGACTCTGTTGGTCTTTTGCTTTTGACAGTTTGACTATCTGTGACACATCTGTGTCTAGATGTGGATCTCTTTGAGTTTACCCTACTTGGAGTTGTTTAAGCTTCTTGGATGTGCAGATTAATTGTTTTAAATCACATTTGTGATATTTTCAGCTATTATTCTTCAAATATTCCTTCTGCTCCTTTCTATTTCTCCTTTCTTTTTGGGACTCCCATTATGCATATATTGGTATGTTTGATGATATCCATGGGTCTCCGAGGCTCTGTTCATTTATTCTCATTCTTTTTTCTTTTTGTTGCTCAAACTGTATACTCTCAATTGACCTGTCTTCAAGTTTGCTAATACTATCTTCTGCCAGGTCAAATCTGCTGTTGAGTTCTTCTACTGAATTTTTCATTCTAATTATTGTATGGTACTTTTCAACTCTAGAATTTCTATTTGGTTCTTTTTTATAATTTCTATCTCTGTGTTGATAACTCTACTTGGTGATATGTGATCTCATACTCTCCTTTAGTTCTTTAGACATAGTTTCCTTTAGTTCTTTGAACATATTTAAAATAGTGGATTTAAAACCTTTGTCTAGTAAGTCCAATGTCTTGGCTCCCGAAGGGACTGGTTCCTGTGTATGAGCCATATATTCCTATTTTTTGAATGTCTTATATTTTTATTGAAAACTGACATCTTTCATAATATAATGTGGCAACTATGGAAATCAGACTTCCCTCATATCCAGGGCTTTTGTTTTTGCTGTTTGTTGTTGTTATTGTTTGTTTAGTGTCTTTCCTGGACTCATTCTGTAAAGTCTTTATTCTTTGTTGTGCATGGCCCCTGAAATCCCCACTTGGTTATCTTAGTGGTCAGCTTTTTATTGGACAAAAATTTTATTAAATGCCTTGAATCAGTTTGTCTCTCAGCTTTTGCCGTGGGCCTTGCTGTGTGTTGGGACATACTTTCCATGCGGTGGTAGGCAGTTGATAACTGCCTTAGCCTTCACTTCTGCTTGTGCAGATCCTCAAGGTCAGCCAGAGTTGAGAGATGAGGGCCTTCTCAAGTATTTCTTGGACATACACTCAGCCTTGCATGTGTGCATGGTCTTCTAGATTCCCAAGACTATATCACAGCTTTTCAAAGCCCTCTGGGGATAGCTGATAGCCCAGTTTTTTTCTTTTCAGTTGTTTGGTCAGCCTCTTTTAGCCCCAAATGGGAAAACAGCCTCAGGTGACTGTGATGGTAAAGAATTGCCACTGATTGTCTTTGACGAATACCCTGGGGATAGAACTGGGTGAGTTCTGAGTCAGGTCAGATAAAGACAAGCCCTAAGAATGGAGCTTTCCAGCAAGTTGCCACCAAGAAGTCAAATGGTGACAATTCTCTGGGGATGGGCGATGAGAATTTTGGGGAGCTCTAAACCCATCTGACCCCTCCGTGGCTGCTAGGCTACTGGTTTTCATAGCTACCATAGTTGCAAGGCTGTTGGTTTTCAAGGCCACCACAGAACTGGGGGAGGAGGATGGGATTAGGGTAAGTTAAAACATTGTGAAGCTCACTATTCTCTCCGAGATTCAGCCATTAAAAAAATTATCCTTGGGTGGTTGTAAGCCTTTAGTTAATATCTGCGTCCTAAAAAGTTGGTTTTGACAATTTTTCTTAGTGTTCTCACTGCTTTTATGGAGGAGCAGAATTTTAGAGGCCCTTTCTCTGCCATTCTGGAAGTGCTTCCATATATATATATATAAAATATGGTAACTTGCTTTGTTCTCTCATCATTCCCTTTTTATACATATGTTGAGACCTAGTTTATTCATGTTAACTGCTGAATAGCATTCTAATTTGTAAATAAAACACAGTTTATTAATCTACCCTCTTAGTAAGATAGTTATTATTTTCTAATTTTTGTTCTTATCAATAACACTGTAATAAACCCCTTTGTGCATGTCTCTGTGTGCACATGTGAGAGTTTCTCTAGGGCATACACCTAGAAATGCATTTTCGGAGGATAGGGTATGTGTATATTTAGTTTTACTTGATATCTCCAAATTCCTAATCTGCCAGCAATTGCCAACCCACCAGCAATGAATAAGAGATCTAATTTCATCAAATTCTTGCTAACACTTGGAATCATCAGATTTTGTTCATTTTTGATAATCTAATGGATATGAAATGGTATCTCATTGTTTCTTAATTTGCATTTGGAGGAGGATATTTTGTAATGTAAGTCAAGGCTGGGAAGGAGATAGGACACTCTTTTAGCCTGGTAAGGTGTAGAAAAGCCAGTGGGAATTAGTATCCTCAGTGAAAAATATATCTTTTAGCTATTCTTTCTGAGGCTAGCCCCTAATGGGTGCCTCTGCCTCTCTCGTTTCACACCTGTAGATCTTTTCCTGGTTGAGCTTCAGATGAGATTGCAGCCCCAGCCGACCTCTTGATTGAGAGATCCTGAGCAGAGGGCCAAGATAGGCCTTGCCTGGACTCCAGATCCACAGAAACCGTGAGATAATGACTATGTGTTGTTTGAAGCCTCTAAGCTTCTGGGAATATTGTTATGCAGCAATAGATAACTAACATGGGAGGGAAGGACAGATTGCCAACCTTTGGGATTCTGTGGGTCTCCTTCAGGGGCTGTGGGCTCCACCCCGTGAGAGAGCAGAGGGCCTGGGTCCCAGAGACCACCAGCTGTTTTCTTTTCTGTCCCTGATGTCACGCCCCTGCAGGCAGGGACCATGTCTATACTCCCTGTGCCCTGCACAGTGTATAGCATATTGTGGGTGATCCATCATTATGTGTCGAATCCTAAATTAATGAGTGAGATCCAAGGTCCCTCAGAGGACCAGGGGAAACCCAGGTGCAAAACACAAGCCGGGCCTGAAGATCCTCAGAAATGAGGTCAGAGTCTGGGGCTGAAATAGCCTGTTTCGTCTCTTTTTAAGAGGACCAACGAGGGAGCCTCATGGGAAGTGTAAGCATTACCCAGACCATGACAGTGTGACCTTGCATGTGCACCAGGCCCTAAGGGAGGCTTAGGCATTGGGGGCAGTGCAGGGCAGTGGTTAGTGCAAGGTAGGTCATCAGGTTTGGCCCAAGAGCCTGACTCGGCCCCTTCCTGGTTCCCTTTCCTTGCTAAGCCTCAGTTTCTCACCTGTAAAATGGGGTTAATAGTGGTTCTTCTCTTGCAGAGTTGTTGTGAGGATTAACGAACACACGTAAAATTCTTAGCACATAGTAAATGCACAACTAACACTTCTCATAAGACATATATTCGAACAGGTGGCCTATGCGTAAGACGGCAAACCCCAGGCAGCTAAAATTGCGTAGACTGGAGGCCAGTTGTCTTTTCCTGGGGCCACAGGAAGCTGGCTCCACCCAACACACGCCAAGGAGAGGAGGAAGCTTGGAGGGGGCTGGGAAGGGGCGGATGATGCTGTCTAAGAAGTCGCTAGTTCCACTTTCTCTTTCTTAGAGAAGAACTGCTGCCCAGACCCAAAGAGTTGTTGGAGACAGGACTAGTCTGACACGGAAACAGAGTAGTAATTGCGCGATTGAGTTAAGTGGAGGGGAGCTAAGTGGACCCACCCCCGAATCACCCACAGGCCTAACATTGTGCCTGAGATTGCCGCCATTCAATCTGCTCCTAAAGGTCCCCAGGAAATGTGATCTGTCAATTTACACTCCAACATCTATTTAGTGCCTATTACGTGCAGACCATTGTGGGAGAAAGGCCCACACACACCTGTTTTGTACTTGACAAGATAATTTGACAGCTCATTCGATCATCGTGACAATGCTGTGAGGTAGATATTTATGATTAGCTCCGTTTTGCAGAGGAGGAGACTGAGGTCCAGTGAGGTCAAGGGGTAAGGGGCTTACTGTAGGTCATGCAGGTAGTAAGTAGCAGAGCCAGAAAGCAAATTGGGTCTGGTCCAAGTTCTTGGTGTTTTCTTGTTCATCCCGGCTGCTCTCAAGAAGTTCACAGAAAACAGACAGGTCAGCCAATTGAGAAAGCGGTAAAGGGCTTCTCAAACTTGGTTCCCTGGTGCTCTTGGGGTCCCCTGGGTGCTGGGAAGTGAGAGAGGGCAGACAGGGTGAGTGGCCCTGGGCCCTGGGCTCCCCACACGCCTCAACCAGATCTTCTCCCCTCTCTTCTGTCTCTAGAGGTACACAGTGTTTGATTTGCCAGGGGAGAGGATACAACAGTTAAACCAAACGAGAATTTCTTGAATACCCATTGTGCATCAAGCCCAGAGTCGGGGCGGGGTGGGGGGGGTCACTTCAGGGAGTGTAAGAGGAGCTTACAAAACAACCCACTCATGAAAACTTGAAGAACAATAAAAAATTAAATAACGGCTCAATCCAGCAGCAGATGAGCTGTCCCATGGCCGTGTCTGGTTTCCTGATTAATTGCTTCACAGTCACTTGGGTGATCAGGGACAGAGCAGATCTGTTCAGCTGAGTAACCCAGCACCACCCATTATCAGCAACAGGGAAGGAGCCTGGAGCGACGAAACCCCGGCCAGGCAAGTTTGGACAGGGTGGAGGCATGAAGGAAGTTTCTCGGCGGGAGGCGGTAAGGACTGGCAAGGCACAGTATCGCAGCCTCTCTGAACAGAGGGCAGCACCCAAGTCTGGTATACCTCCACAATCGCTGCATCCTGTAGATGAGGACTCACCCTTTGGAGAACACTTCCCCACCTCTCTTGTACCGCCTTCAAACCCCCTGCCACTTGCTGGCCTGCTGGACCCTGCGGGACAGCGACCAGGTGGTGGACAGTCCTGCAGACTGGGTTGAAACCCCAGCCTTGCCTCTCTGTAACCTAAATACATGGATGGTCATAACACCCACCTTATGGGGCTGCTTGGATAGTGAACTTGGAGGACCTGGCATCATTAGTCCCTGGCACATGGCAGCTTCTCAATAAATGTTATTGGCTATTATCTGCAGTTACATTCAACATGGGCAGACTGGGAACAAGCTCTTCCTGGTTTTTATTCCCTCATTTAACAAGCATTTAATGGGCACCTACTCTGTGCCAGCCACTGTGCTGGGAGCTGTGGCCAGAGAGGGAAGAGTTCATTTTCCTTAAGTAGCTGCCAATCTCCTGGAGAGGAAGAAGGGGAACAAAGATTGGAACGTCCGCTTGGTAACCACGAGGCTAGTTAACATTTATCGAGTCCTTGCCATGTGCCAGTTATAACGCACTATATATGTGTTATTATCGCATTTGATCCTTGTGAGGGAGGACTTGATCCTTCCTTGTACAGATGCAGAAGCTGAGGCTCTGGAAGGCCGTGTCTTCTGCCCAAGGTCACGTGGCCAGTAGGTAGCAAATCTGGGGTTCCAGTCCAGGATGGATGAGAGTTTATCAACGGGTACAACAAAGTTTTGGAGGTTTGCAAGATCGTGGAGAAGTCAGAATGGTTAAGACAGAAAATTCCTTGCACTATGGGCCCCCGGCAGGTCATTCACGCCATGAAGCAGGGTCCCGAGGATGAAGCAAGCAGCTAACTCTGAAGATCTAGCGTTGCTACTGATCGGTTTTAAACATTTTATGTCTATTAGATGAGTTAATACATATGAAGCGCTCAGGTTAGGATTAGGGGTCAGAGTGGGTGGGTTTATGCCTGGCACCAAGTCAAGGCTCTGCAGTGTTAGCTATTGCTTATTACTATAGCATGCTTGCCTTGCATGGTTCTGATATGCATGAGTTTCAGTTACCATGTTTAAAAAATAACACTAGCCCCCAACAATGTGGTTCACATTTCCCTTACCACACTATATGAAGTGTGAATACTTACACAAAGTGCAAAGTTTGCTGCTGGGTCTCTGTCTGCAGATCTCTACGTAAATGACAGATGTGCGTCATTTGCAGTGACCAATCATGTCGCTTCTTTCCACGGCCGCTGGTGGTTAGGCCCCGAGCACCCACTGTTCAGTTCACACAGGGACAGCTGAGTGTGTAGCTGTGTCACCTCCTTGTCCCTCAGTGATACCCCATGTGACATTTTACGCAAATAGAGATGAAAAAGAAGGAACTGGCCAACAAAATGAAAGTGCAGTGCAGCCAAGAAACGAAAAATTATGCTGGAAATGCTGGAAATGAAATTTGACTTGAATGTCAATGGGCTTTGTATTAGTCAGACTTCTCCAGAGAAACAGAACAAATAGGAGATTTATCTATCATCTGTCTATCATCTATCTATCTATCATCTATCTGTCTGTCTATCTATCTATTTATCTATCTACCTGTCTATCATCTATCTATTCTCTATCTGCCAGTTATGATGATGCATATAAAAGTTATGATGCACACATATGATATGTATACACACTCTCTAGACAGATAGACAGATAGACAGACAGATAGATAGGTAATGGAGGCTGGTAAGTTCAAAATCTGCAGGCTAGGCTGGCAGGTTGAAGACCCAGTTGATGCTGCAGCTCGAGTCCAAAGACCCTCTGTTGGCAGAATTCCCTCTTCGTCGGGGGAAGTCAGTCTTTTTCTATTAAGGCCTTCAACTGATTGGATGAGGCCCACCCATATTATGGAGGATAAGCTGCTTTACTCAAAATCTATTGATTTAAACGTCAATCTCATCTAAAAAATACCTTCACAGAAAGATCCAGAATAATGCTTGACCAAATATCTGGGTACCGTAGCCCAGCCAAGTTGACATAAAAATAACCATCAGAGGATTATAGGCTTACAGAAGAAATAGATGATCGTGGGAATGTTGACACTGTCTCCACTTAAGAGGCTCTAGATCTACAGAGGAGGACAGATTTACTGACAGAAATGAGGGAAGTGATTGTGACAAAAAGGATGAAGATGATCCAGAGGATGTGAAGCCAGCAGGAATTCTCGGAGATATATTTCATGACACTGGGAGTACAAAGGATAAAATGTTGGACACGGATCCAGTCTTAGAAAGGAGCATGACAATTTGCCAAGGCATATAAAAGATGCTCCCTCTGTATCATAAGTTAAACAACAAGAAGAAGGCGAGCACTATCCAAACTATGCTTGATAATTTTTATACAAAGAAATACAACACTTCAATTCTCAATGTTCCTAATGTTCTAAATTAAACTGCACTAAATACGTGTTAGTTTTACTATTTTTTCATTTCTTAAGCATTTATAACCGACAGTAAGAGAGGTTTCAGTGTTTTGATGGAAATTGTTAAAGCTCACAAAATAATCTTGTTTTATCCTTCTTGATTGTTAAGATCAGTTTGCACAATTTCAGCTTGCACAGTCATTCTTACAGTCCACACAACTGTGCAGAGCAAGGGCTGTCTGCCTTATTGGTATCATCAACGTTATCATCGTCATCATCGCCGTCTTGACCTCCACCAGGCAGGTCGGGCAAATGCCCAGGATGCCAGGCCAGGCGTCAATCTCCTACTGACACCCTTTCTGACTCTGGACAGGGGGCCTCTTGCAAAATCCCAGGCCAAGGCCCTGCCCTGCTCTGGCCAACACCGTCCTCCCTCTTCAGGGGCAGCAGAATTCTCTACAGCCCCAGGAAGTTCCCAAGGAGGAGAGCTCGCTTTACAGACCAATAAAAATAACTCAGGGGTGAGACACAGCCTCACGTCTCCAGGGCAAGCTGATCTTATGCAACCTGGCTTGATTTTGCAAGCCCCACATGGCACCGGGAGGCAACGCGGACTGAGATGTGTGCCCTGGCTGACACCTCAGGGTGGAGCCCCCTCTGGCCACAGTCTCTGGGGACCAGTGACTGGGGCTGCGACATGGGGTGGTTCATTCACAACAGAAGACGCACTGAAATAGCACAGCCCGTTGACTGATTGATTGATTTAAACATGTGATATTTCTTTTTTACTTTTTATTTTTGGCAGCGTATGTAAGTAATGGATGGTCTTAGAAAACTCAGAATACACACAGGCCAAACGAAAAAAATCAAAACCACCTGTAAACCAGCAATCAGAGAGTACCGCTGTTGCCTACATCCTTTCAGAGTTTTCTAGAAGCTATATACTGAGTGTATGTGGTGCAGAGCTTCAGACCACAGACTCTGGAGGCAGCCCACCAGGTTGCTTCTTTTGCCCGGTTTCCCCACCAGTAAATTGGGGATAACGACAGTAGCCACTTTGTAAGGTTGTGGCATGGATAAAGGTTTTCCACTTTTCTCCCTTGTTAAAGAGGTCAAGAGGAAGACCCTTGTTGTTAAGTCTTTGTGCACATTCTTAACTGTTTCTTCAGGGTAAATTCTTGGTAGTGCAACAATAGCATCAAAGAGGATGCACATTTTGATGACTTCCTCCCTTTTCCAAGTCAGAAAACTGATTAAAACAGGCTGCCTAGGACTTCTGTTGAAGTAGAAATTGGCACCATGGCCAATGGCGCCTCTCTTTTCAGAGAGGAGAGGTCCAGAAGGGTTACACTTCCCACCTGGGGCACGCAATAATTGTCATAATTAGAAGGTCGGCCCCATGAGGGCAGGGATGGAGTCTGCCTCGTTCAGTGCTGTGTCCTTGCTGCATCCCCCAATGACTGAATCAACTTAGAAGAAGAGCCAGAATTTTCTGGAACCAACTGGAGTCCTAAGGTCTCGATACAGTTATGTTAACCACTTCATTGTCGACACCAACCTGGATTCTTTTACCATGCAGTCTTTGTTGAATTCTGTAATGAATAAAATATTAGCCAACGAACTTCAAAGAGAAAAGGAGGGTGCGAGAAATCCCCCAGAAGGAGAAAGCTGGAACAAAGCAAGCCAGCCCTGAGAGGCGAAAATAAATAAATGCATCATTTGTATTGTCATTTGATTGACGCGTCTTGAATCATTTATGGCGAGGGCCTCCTCTTTCTCATAATATGGAAATCGGGAACATGTTGCTTTCAGTCATGATTATGAGTGAGTTTCAGGGAATGTTCGCCCGTGAGGGAGACAGATGGTGGGGGTGGCACAGCCATTAAGGTGTGTCGTGATTTATGGGTTTCAGTGGGTGGCCACTGTGGGCTTCCTGTGGTGTGGTGGACTCTGACATGTGGTCAGAGAAGAAAGTGTCACTTGTCCTTGTAAAAATGATCACCCACTCATCAAACATTTATCGAGCACCCACTATGTACCAGCTACCATGATAAATGCCAGGGCTATAAAGGATTGATCATTCGCCTCGCTGGGATAAAATGCTGCATGAGCACCTACTGTGCGCTGGGCACCGTGTTGGATGTCAGGCCAATAGAAAATCAACAGAAGAGTCTGGAGAGCAAGACAGGTGCAGAAATAAGCAGCCATCTCTCCCCCTGGGTGGGGCTTATTCTTTGTAAACAATGTTCCTGCGCACTGACTACTTCAATTCTCCCAGAAGCCTTCAAGACCACAGGGTTGAGGAATCTTCTAGACTCAGACTGACCCAACTTTAGCTCCTGGCTCTGCCACTTATTGGAGAAGGTGACTCACCCTTCCCAGCCTCCTTTTCCTCATCTGTAAAAGGAGATGAGGCTAAAACACGAGATGCCTTGTTAGTATAAGTATATACAAACTATTGAATGGCAAGTATATCCCAACTATTGAATGGGATATACTTATACTAAAAATTATTACTCATTTGTTCCTCTGAAATTCTGAATAACAAAAGACACTCCTCTCACCTTTGTCACTCTGCAGCTATTTCAGGAACTGGGGACAGAAACCAAATATTATAATAAAAGATACTCCCATGGCTCTTATCACTTAGGAAATTACAAGAGTTTTAGGAGCTTTGTGCCAGGAATAGGATGCAGGACAAAGACCAAATATAGATTTCTTATTATATCCAATATCACAACTTCCCTTTGCTGAGTCTTGGTATTCTCTCCTGGGATTATATTAAGCCATATCCTGGAGGAGGGTTGTCGTAGGGTTAGAAATAATGTGTGAACAGGACCGGGTACATTGTCTGATACTCATCATAAAGATATTGGTGTAGTAATTAATTATGCATACTAACCCAGAGGGAGATGGTTTCTCACACACACACACACACACACGCAATCATCATTCAGCTCAATGCAACAAGCCATTTCTCTGGTGCTTAAGATGGATCAGTCACTGTGCTAGGTGTGGGGTTCCAGAAATGAATGAGACACAATTCTTGTCCCTAGGAAGCTCACAATTTGGGGGGAAACCACAGAAGATAGGCTCATTATCACATCATGAGGTACACGCAGATGGACTCAGGTTGTTATGGGAGACTGGGCATCAATTCAAGATCGGCACAGGCCTCCTAGACTGATCAAGGACCAGATTCCACACGCAGGGGATTTGGATACATGTCGCTCATTGGGGATGTGGGTTTTTGAGGGGCATGCTCTCATGGGAAGGGAGAGAGGGCGGCGGGACACGGCAGCGGAAGGCTGGAGGAAGACAGTGACTGCCGGAGCGTCAGCCTGATCCCACGGGAGTGGGAGTTGCACCACCCAGTTGTTCCCTCCATTAGGGTAGGTGGGCGGGCCTTTTACACCCTTGCCTGTCAGTCACTGGCTGTGGGCTGCTCTGGGAGTGAGGGCAGAGCAGGTGAGGCAGCCCCCACCTGGCTGAGGACAATTCTCCAGAGCAGGGTGCAGCTGTGAGCCGTAAGCAGCCAACACTCCCAGAGCAGGGGCGTGGGGGCCACACTGGCCCTGTAACGGGGTTCTAGGGGAGGCACCAACAGCATTCTCGAACAACTTCTCATTCTCCGTCCCGAAACCTTCCCATCGGGTGGAGTCCCAGGCCCAGCGATGTTGCAGGTAGAGAAATCAAGTTTGCAGCCAAGAATCACAAACTGCCAGCTGAAAAGACCCTTCAAGATTGCCTAATTGCCCTCTCTGATTTTGCTGATAAGGCCTGGAGAGATTCAGTCCTTTGCCTAAGTCTGGGGTCACCGACTCCAATGCCACAGGGGCCAGCCAGGAGAAGCGGATGCTGTCTAAGACTATCAGGAGTCGGGGGGGACTGTGGAAAACTAGAGAAAAGGGGTTCCTCTCACGGGGCAGCAGCAGCTGCCCGTTTCTCACAGGCGTGAGGAAATGAGGAGCCGGAGAGCCCAGCGCCTCCGAAATTCTCCAGAGAAGCAGGAAATCAGGGTGTGTGTTTCATGTGAAATCTCTCGGTTTTGAAATATTGGCAACTAACTGGAAATTCTTAAGAACACTGCATGGGCCAAGGAAAATAAGTCAGCAGGCCAGCTTGGGCCCTGGGGTCACCAGTGCGCAATCTCTGGCCTGTGGCCCCACAGCACGTCGGAAGCATGGCCAGGGTTCCCAGGCCGAGGTGCTTTCTCTCACGCCAGGAGAAGGACAAGGGAGAAGCATGACATGGCAGGAGGGAAGATGAGGGCCCCGGAGAGGCAAATGGGAGTGGAAACGTGGAGAACTGCCAGCGCTGCATACTCAGAGTCTCCAGTGTGAGTTGGAAAGGCAAACCCATGGCTCATGGTTATTTTGTTTTAATTGAGGTGAAATTCATATACCGTAAAATGAACCATTTTAAAGTGTACAATTCAGTGGCATTTAGCACATACACAATGTTTTGCCACCACCACCTCTATCTAGTTCCAATATATTTTCATCATCTCAGAAGGATAAGCAGTTACACCCAATTCCCCCCTCCCTCCAGCCCTTGGCAACCACTAATCTGCTTTCTGTCTCTATGGATTTGCCTGTTCTGGACACTTCACGTAAATGGAATCATACACTATGTCACCTTTTCTGACTGGCTTCTTCACTTAGCATCATGTCTTCATCCATGCTGTGGCATGTATCGGTATTTCATCCCTTTTTATGGCTGAATAATATTCCACCGTCTGGATAGACCACATTTTGTTTATGCGTCCCTTGACAGATATTTGGGTATTTCTAGCTTTTGGCGATGGTGAATAGTCCCAAGGCTCACTGTTTAAGGGGAGATAACTCCACCCTGGTGTTTAGGGGCACAGGGCTCACTGACCCATGATGTACTGCAGGCACAGTGCCTAGGGCCCATGAAAATGTCTTAATTCCTTTTAAAATCAGGAGAAAAACGACTTGTAGGGTCAAAGATAATGTTTGAATTTTTAATTTGGCCTAGATTATACTTGTCTTTATACCAAGACAGCCATAAAATACAATTACGGAGGAAGCGTCCCGCAAAGGAAAAAGTGCCTAAGACACACACAATGGCTCTGTAGGGACATAGAAAAATTAAGGCCTCTGGAGGTAGAAAAAGCCGGGGGACTCCCCCACTTACTGGCCTCATGAATGTAAGCACAGGGCCAGGGTCTTTGTTCTGTTCAATGTCGCCTCCTCTGCTGTCAGAGTAGGGCCTGGCACATAGTAGGTACTCAGTAAATATTTTTTGAAAGAATTAATTCATCTTAGAGGCATCACTGAGCTTCTCTGGGCCTTGATTTCCTCATCCAAGACACGGGGAAAATAATCTTTATCTGTCGGTGTGATTGCAAGGAGGACAAATCTTTGCCCAGCGCCCAGAATGGAGAAGGCCTTCAAGAACCTACTTCCTTGCCTTTGTTTTTCCGCACGGTGGGGGCAGGATGAAGATAAGAGCTGATTTACCAGAAAGAAATTTCCATCAAAGCTGAGGTACATTTGCTCATCTCTCAGAGATTTTCAGTACATCAGGGGTGTCGACATCTTGGCTGAAGATCCCAGGTCTGGAGAGAGGGGTTGACAAGCAGGCAAACCCACAAAGAATACGCCAAGGAAAATGATGCCAGAGAGAAACAAGGACTATCAGGGAATGACCAGTGGGTGAGTGTGTGTGTGCGCACGTGTGTGTGTCTGTGAGAGTGTGAGCATTGTGTGTGCACGTGTCTGAGTGTCCATGTGTAGATGTGTGAATGTCTGTAAATGTGTTTTGTGTGTGTGTGTGAATTGCATGTGAGCACACATGTCAGCATGTATGTGAGCGTGTGTATGCAAGAGAGTGGAGAGGGTAGAGGCAGTGGAAGGGAACGGAGGAGGAGGAGGGAGGGAAAGCAGCCCCGTGGTCACAGATACGGGATTCTGCTCTGCACATTCCAGCTGGATGCTAGGGGCGGGCAGCCGGGTGGGGTCAGAAAGGGGGGAAATGACCGTATCTGGGTTTTGTCTTGATGAGAGGAAATTCTTTGCCCAAGGCAACAGGCCCCCCTGGGGTGTGCCCTCCTCTGTGGGTGACTGGGAACTCCAGCGAGCCCAGCCATCCTCTTCAAACCCAATTTGCATTAGAAATCAATGTGGGTTTCTTTTTTTTTCCTTCTTGAGGCCCTGAGATGCCAAGACCCTCGAGCAAGTAATCATGATGCTTTTCAGACCAGGACTTCAAACTGCTTAGCTGTGATTAGTCTCCTTTTAAACACAAGAAAACTGGGGTGACTTGAAGGAATTCCACTGACAGGTCAAAGAGAGGCTGGTGCCTCCCTGCCAAGGTGACCCCAGGGGTCACAGAAACCCTGGCCCCACGCTGGGTTACGCTTACCTGGGGGCCAAGGCACAAGGAGGCCCTGCTGGTTTCTGGACAGAAGTAAATTGAGTCTCTTATTGGCGTCTGGAGGGCAAAACCCTGCAGGGCCAAGGAGGCAGGCTACATTCCAGAACATTCCAGAACACCCCTCTGAGGTCAGCTCTGTCTGCAGGCAGCAGAGTGTCAGGGAATAAGAGGCAGCTTATTGGTCAGAATGGAATTTGAGTCCTGTAAGAGTGACTTCAGTTTCCTTGTCTGTAAAATGGGGATAGTGTCCTTCTGCATAGGCACATTGTTTGAAGACTAAACAGACATGGAGACGCTTAGCACTGTGTATGGCATAGACCCAAGAAGTGGTAACCTCACAGTTATAACATCATCATCATTATCATCCCCCGATGAAAAGGCTATCTCCCTAGCAACGGAGATCCTGAAAATCCCGAATCTCAAAGATCTGAGCGGACTAAGAAAACTCACCCCACACTCCTGGATCCTCCAGGTCAGTGTTGCTGAGGGAAGAGAACAATGCTGCAAAAGCAACAACAAGATGTCCTGGGAGGTCACTGTCCCCTGGCTTCCTGGGGAACGCTGGTGACAGAGGCTGAAGAGATTCTGAGAAACTCAGTATCAAGAATGTTTGACTTCAAGATGTAATGTTTTTCGATTTACATTCTGAAAGATCTGGACTAAAGCTGTGTGTCCACGGTCCCCAAATAGATGATCGGCTTGGAGGGAGTAGGTGTCCTGAAAAGAGACTGAGTTTGGAGGGAACCCCAGAGTTCCACAGACCTAGATTCAAATCCCACCTCTGCTGTCCCAGCTGTGTGGGCCTTGGAATGACAAATATCAGACCACAGGCCCATGGTAAGAGGTCCAAAATGGCGGCTCTGTTGGTTGAGTCAATTCAACCAATGAATGGACTGGCTTGAGAGAATCAAAGTGATTCTCTGTGGTTAGTTGGGGGTTTCTTCAGTCCACAAACATTTACAAAGAACCTGTTAAGTGTCAGATCCCGGGAACTCAAAGGGAAATGAAATAAGGCTGCTGTCTAATGAGGAGAGAAGGATGCAACCAAATGGGGTATCGTAATCTGATCACCACGCCTCCCCTGAGAGACACTTTCTCAAGCAAAGGGTGACACACTCCTTTCAGGTGCTTCCCTGGCAGATGGGCCTCCTGGGAGGGTGGACCCAACCACAGAGTCTTGAGAGAACTGCTGTGGCGGTCCCCAGAGACACAGGGTGACAGCAGGGAGCTTTCCAATCTCACACAAAAAAAAACAGAAGAAAAACGTTGCCGAGCTGTCAGTTGGGAGGGTGTCCCTGGACTTGGAGCTGTGTTTGGGAGTCCTGAATTACAGCCCAGTTCCTCAGGAGCCCAGAGAGCAATGGCGTCGCCTGGCATCTCTGACGTAAAATGACTCTCCTCGCATCACACAAAATTGACCTGAGGGCCACAGGGCCACTAGCTACCAGTCAAGAAGCCCTCAGAGTGTCACTGACTGACAGAAAGGGGTCATTTTTTCCCATTATTTCCAGAAAGGCGGGGGGAATGGCTCCTTTCTGTCAGTCAGTGACACTCTGAGGCCCCCAGGGTTGCTTGAGGACAGGTTCCTGAGGAAAAGGAAGGGGGAGGCGAAGGGACTGGTCATTGTGGCCTTGGGTCTTTGGGCCATGTGAGGGTCCTCTTTGGTTTCTTTCTGGTCCTACAGCTTCCCCTGCTTGGTCCTGGCAGAGAGGAGATGAGCAGGGATGAAGTTAGGACAGTGGAGGACAGGGTGTGTGGAGGCAGCCTCCCCTGCCTCTGGCGTGCAAGTCCCTCTTGCCAAATTACCTGTACCCGGCACTTCCTGGGGCTGCCATAACAAAGCACCACCAACTGAGTGGTTTAAAACAACAGAGATTTGTTGTCTCACAGTTGTGAGAAATCAAAGTGTCGGGAGGGCCATGCTCCCTCCACAGTCTCCAGGGGAGGACCCTTCCTTGCCTCTTCTAGCTTCTGGTGGTTGCCTGCGATCCTTGGTGTTCCTCGGTCTGCAGCTGCACCACTCCAATCTCGGGTGTCATCTTCCCGTCACCATCTTCCCTGTGGTCTCTGTGTCCAGATCTCCGTCTTCTTACAAGGACGGCAGATTAGATGAGAACCCACCCTACTCCAGTAAGAGCTCATCTTAACTAACTACAAAGGCAAAAACTCTGTTTCCAACTAAGCTCACATTCACAGGTTCAGGGTGGACATCAATTTGGGGGATATTTTTCAACTCTGTTCAATACCCAAGTACTGGAATCATCAGGTCCCAGGTTCAAATCCTGGCTTTGCCACCTACAGGTTGTGGAGTTTGGGTATGTTTGATCTGCCAGGCCTGTTTCCTCATCAGAAAAATGGCAGTATAACGCATGCCCAGCAGGGCTGTTGTAAGGATCTGAACTAATGTATGTAGAACACATAGTAGGTCTCACAACACAGAAGAGGTCTTGACCTTTACTAGTGTGAGAATCTGTCTGGGATCTGCCCACCTCCTGCAGCTGCTGTAAAGCTCTGACTCCAGGCGTTTCCACCTCGACACACGCCAGTGCCCCCTGCACCTCCCCGGAGCAGTGGAGCACAGGTGTGGGCTGCCATTGCCACCAGCTTCCCTGGCGCACCTGCCTGTCTTCTGGGCAGAGGCCACAAAATGGCATTCCTCACAAGAGGCTAGCACGTGTCCAGGGGATGCCAAGGGGACAGAGCAGTGTGATTCCAGCAGGGGAACGTCCACAGGATTCCTTCCGCGGTCCCCAAGGTTCAGGCTTCCACGCCGAGCAGGCAGGAGTGAGGACGGGTCTTCAGACAAGGAAGCCTCGCTCTCAGAAAGTGGTATCTGGCTGGAGTTGCGCTCAAACAGCTGTGTAGGCATTATAAATCTCTCTCCTGGAGACGAGGCACACAGGCTCTCGATGTGTCCCGCTAATGGCAAATCTGTCAGCGCCCACAGCGCAGGCCCTGGACTCCAGGAGCATCAAGGTGAGACTGTCTGCTTCCCTCAAGCCTGTTAATTGCACCTGCAATCTACTCCCCTCCAAATGCGGAAGGCTGTCTCTTTCCCCACCGAGAGCATCAAGGGGGTTTTAACTGCAAAGCAGACTGTGCTTCAAATCCAATCTGATTGCCTCTGAACCCAAGCTCTGACCTGCCAACTTTCTGCCAGGAGGGCCCTCCCTTCTGCAGGACACCGGGTGATTTGGGTGAGTTCAGGCCGGGCAATGTCCCTTGGGTGTGGCGGAGGTTTATGTGGTTTTTTCATTGTTTACTTTTTGGTGCAATCTGTCTTTAAATCTTCACCTTCAAAAAAGGTGATCATTAGTCTTATTTTGATTTAGAAGATGTGAAATCAGAAGTTCAAGCCCCCGATTTATCACCTTGTAGATGTATGACTTTGAAAAATCCTTTCATCTCTGTTAGATTCCTCATTGTAGAAAGACGATTATAAAACCTTCCTTATCAGCTGGATACAAGGATGAAATGAGACGTTCTATGGCTATCAATCAGAATTTTAGTTGGAAACAACCAGTAGCATTGCTGATAAATCAAGTCTTCAAAAACAAAAGCTCTGATTTGTGGCCCTTGCCATTTTCCGTGGTGTAAAGACGCCCATCACGGCCGATTTGAAGCTATCGATGTGACATCACTGAATGAGGAGGTGGGAAGAGATGTGAACAATTGGCTCTCCTGAGCGATATGAGCCAGCTCCAGCTCAGCCCTGATGGCAACAGACACCAACTCTGGCTAATTTTACCAGGAAATAAATGTACCCAAAGGATATGGGGGAGCTTGCAGAATTTCCAGGGGGCAAATTAGACTTGGAGTTCACGCAGCTGGGAGTTACACCCCAGAAATCACCCAGTATTGAAGATGTTGCTGCTGTCGCCTCTGGCCCAGACACAGGAACACACTCCATCAGCACCAACAATTCTGGACACTGGTCACTGCCACTAAAGCTGCAGCCACTGACGTCTCTGAAAATGCCACGTAGCTGCTGCTGCATCCTCACCAGCGTGGAGAAGGCACGGGAGAGGCGTGGTTCCCGCTTCCTCCCACCATTAGCTTCTCATTTAATCTAGGGAGGTGCATCTAACTGGCAGAACTGAGTCCCATGTCTGTGCCCTAGCTGCAAGGGAAGCGGGGAAAGGGAGTGTATTAGTTTCCTGTGGCTGCTGTAACAAATTACCACCAACCAGCTGGTTCAAAACAACAGAAACATGTTCTCTCACAGTTCTGGAGGCCGGAAGTCCAAAATCAAGGTGTCGGCAGGGCTGCACTTCCTCCGGAGGTTCAAGGGAAGGTTCTTCCCCGCCTCTTCTGGCTTCTGGTGGCTGTCAGCATTCCTTGTAACTGCATCATCCCCGTCTCTGCCTCTGTCTTCACATGGCCCTCTCCTCTTCTCTCGCTGTGTCTCTCCTCTGTGTGTCTCTTAGAAGGACACTTGTCATCGAGTTTAGGGCCCACTTGGATAATCCAGGAAGATCTCATCTCAAGATCCTTTTTTTTGTTCTGTTTTGTTTTTGTTTTTGTTTTAATTTCCCCCCCAAAGCCCCAGTAGATAGTTGTATGTCATAGTTGCACATCCTTCTAGTTGCTGTATGTGGGACACGGCCTCAGCGTGGCCGGAGAAGTGGTGCGTCGGTGTGAGCCCGGGATCCGAACCCAGGCCGCCAGCATCGGAGCGCACGCACTTAACCGCTAAGCCACAGGGCCGGCCCTCAAGATCCTTAACTTAATTACATCTGCAAAGACCCTTTTACCAAATAAGGTCACATTCACATGTTCTGGGATTTTGGACCTAGACATGTCTTTTGGGGGCCACCATCCAACCCACTGCAATGAGTATCTGTGTTTTCAGCTTCTATAGCAGACAGTGAGCTCCACCTCATTAGATGGGAGAGTGCTCAATTATAAGAAGGGGGTTCAGGGGCTGAGCAGTCAGAAAAACATCCAATGTCTTCTAGAAGTGGAGTTGCAAACTTTTTCTGTAGAGTCAGAGGGTAAAGATTTTTGGCTTTGAGGGTCCTATGGTCACAACTACTCAACTCTGCCATAGTAGCCTGGAAGCGGCTGTAGACATTCCATAAACGAATGGGAGTGTGTTCCAATAAAACTTTATTTACAAAAACAGGTATCTGCCCAGATTTGGCCCAAGGGCCGTAGATGGCTGAGCCCTGTTCCAGAACGTGAGGGAGCCCAGCATGAGGTGAGCGCTCAGTAAGTGCTCGTTGAATCTTCAGTCCTCCATGTCTTTGAAATGTATTGAACATGGAAGACCAAGCCTGGACAGAAATTAATAAGAAATTAAAACATCACTAATGCTCTGTGACCCACGCTCTTGAATTAACTATATAAGGGTGAAAAATTGTGGTGTCTAACTGAAAAAAAGTATCAAGTGAGATAAGTTTGTTTTAGAGCACAGCGCTAAGATGGCCCTATTTTTGATCCTTGGTTTCATACCTAGTGACAGCGTCCTGGACCCAGCAGAGACCGGGTGCCCATGGTCACCAGGGGGACCAGGGAGGAGTGTGGAGGGATTTACACAAATTAACCCCCTCAGAGGAGAGATGGGGGCAGCAGCCCAGCGTGTCCTGCAGACAGTGGAGAGGAGCTGTCACCCGCCTCCACGGGCCGGATCACATGAAATCCACATTTCTACTTTCGGGATTGTGAAACAGCAGCTAATGGGGCAAAAGGCAATGCATTTTAAAGACACGTCGGCTTTGGAGGCTGACACATCCGGGTCCGAGTCTCAGCTCCCCAGGGACCCAATAAAGCACCAGCCTTGATTTCCTCCGCTGTGAAGTGGGGACAGTTAGGTCCGTCCCACTGCACGGTGACCAGGACTAACTGAGACAATATTCATAAGAAACAGAGCACCTGGGGAACGCGCAGTAAACTACGCTGGGTTAGTTCCCTACAAATCTGACTGCGGGATTAAGAGTGAACTTGAAATCAACACACCAGAATGTATATGCATGGAAGTAAGTGTGGTCCTTTAAGGAAGGCCCCTGGGGAGGCCCGCCCCTTGGCCCTGCTGGCTGCCGCGGCACAGCGCATTTTGGGAGCCAGCTTCTGAGGAGCCTTCCAGGCCTGCGCAGTGTCTCCCGACTGTCCTCAGCGGTTGGCAGGTCCTCATCCTGGGAGAGGGGACCTGATTTCTGGACAGAGCCCAAAGGTAAATGGAGCCAGGTCTGAGGAACCAGGTAGGCGATGAGGCTGGCTGGGATCGCTTCGGGTGAGAAAAGACCTGTGATTGCAAAATAATGAGCAGGGGTAGCCTGTGTGGCTTGGAACCTGGCTCTGAAGGAAATCCCCAGAGATGAGCTCCAAAGGGACTTTGAGCTTCTGTGGCTTCACTGGAATCAGTGACTAAGCCCCCGAGGGGTGACCACGGCAGGGGAAACACTTGTCTGGAAGGGCAAGTTCTGCGGTGTTTGCAGTCTCTGGATGTTATATTCATATCTTGTAGGATGCACTCATTCATTCATTCATTCTTTCAATATTTATTGAGCGTTAGGCCCTGTGCTAGGTACTGGGTGTGGTGCTGATCTGACTTTATCTCTACCCTCAGGTTTGTAGCCATAAACAGATATTATTACAATTCTAATAAAGGAACAACTGGACCTTGCCACTGTCGTCTATGCAAATGGTGCCTCTAGTGTTGTGCAGTGCACAACCTGTACAATGGTCTGTGGCAGCCTTGCTTTACAGGAGAAAAAATAAGGACGTGAGTTATACTTGTAGGGTCAGGAAGATATTTGATCAGGATCATTAAGGAAGTGAAGGAGTTTTCAAGGCAAAAGGAGTAGGGAAAGGGAATACCAGACTCAGGAACAGTGTGTATCAAAGCATGGAGAAGTGCAAGGTACATTCAGTGAATGCGGAGACATCTGGCGGATTTGGGGAGGAGGCAGGCAGGCAGGGGGCAATGAGGCTGAGGGGACTGATTTCCCGCGCATGAGTCAAGATCTCCCAGGGGCTTCTCTGGGACATTCCATTCCTCTGAGTTGGCCTCACAGCCTCTGCCTGAGGGAAAGATGTGAGAGAGAACACTGGCCTGGCCTCGGCGGCGGCACAGATCAGGTCTGGATCCCAGTTCTGCAACCTGTAGGCTGTGTGTTCTCCAGCCAATCACTTAACCTCTCTGAGTCAGAGTTTTCCAACCTGCAAAACGGAGGTCACCATAATGCCTACCACTGGGGATTGGAGGATTTGGCAAGACACAAATTCAGAAACATGTTCTTTTCTTTCCTTTCCAAGCTCTGGTCTCTGTCACCCTTTGTGTAGGGGACAGAAACCCATAATTAGGGTGCTGACAGCACCAGCCCTGTAGGTTGAGTAAGTAGGCCATTATTCTCATTTCTGCAAGTCTCTCTGGATAGTTGGCCCCAGTCTCCATCTTTCTCTGTTACATCAGCATCAGTGAGCACTTTCTCTGGGATTGGCATCATCCTCCCTCCTCAGTGGTCTTTAAAACGCAAATCTGCCCCTGAGTCCCCACTGCCTGGAGGTAAACGACTTTTATCAGCGTATTCCCTCTCCCCTGGAGTGGAAGAGGGGCACAGAGAAATGGGGGCTGCACAGCATGTTGCTGGAAGCAGCTGGAAGCAGGGCGGGGGCGGGGGGGGGGGCCCTCACTTCCTTCCTCCTGGAGAGATGGCCGGGCAGCTCCTGGGATCAAAGTCAGAAGGAAGAGGGAAATAGCCCCGAGGGCAAATTGAATTTCCCCGTGCACAGTGTTGTGTGGGGTCCAGGGACACCCCACATTCCCTGGGTGTGCTCTGTGCGCAGGGCTGGGACCCTAAACCCCGTGGAGACACAGGCCCTGCCCTGGGGGACTCAGGATCTGGCTGGGAAATCCCACGTAAACAGATAAGCGAGGCCCAGAAGGGCAGGCGAGGCGGTGCAGTCATTGTAATTGCAACCTGCCGTGGAGCATTTCCCGTGAGTCAGGCCCTGCGCTAAGAACCTTCTTACTTTTTATCTCCAACTTGAGGTGGCTGTTAGTAACCACTTTTTGCAGATGGGGAAAATGAGGCTGAGAGGCGCGAGAAATGCCTTCCCCATGGTCTGAAAGCTAGAAAGTGGCAAAGACTCTAAAACCCACGTTCTCAGATGCTATGTTCTTCGGTCAGAATGGGAACATCAGCCCACGTGTCTGAGTTCAAGTGAAGGGCTTGTTCCCTCTGCTGCCTCTCACTGCAGTGTGTTGGGCAGAACTGTCCCCACAGGCCCTCCAGAACCAGTTCAACTGACCCCATCTTATCAACAGAGTAATTAAGAGTGGATTTTCAGGAACTGAGACCTGTTGAGGTCTATTGAGACCACCAACCCATCAACTGGGCCTGTGCAAATGCTTGATAAGTGACGTGTTTTTTTTTTTTTTGTGGTGAAGAAGATTGGCCCTGAGCTAACATCTTTGCCAATCTTCCTCTATTTTATACGTGGGATGCCACCACAGCATGGCTTGATGAGCAGTATGTAGGTCCTGGCCTGGGATCCAAACCTGCGAACCCCAGGGCGCTACAGCAGAGCGCTCGAACTTAACCACTATGCCACCAGGTCGGCCCCTGGATAAGTGACCTTTTTGACGTCAAGGAGCTAAAAACTCCACCCTAAGATCATGGTAACGCCACCATTTTGTGAACATGCGTCCTATGAAGAGGCATGAAACTTGACTACGCTTGTGCAGGTCATCAATTACCTCACTTCTCAAGTCGTCTATCTCCACACTTCAGACCCCCTGCCCTTGATTCCATAAATTGTGCACCAAGCCCTGGATCGAGGAGACAGATCTGAGAGCATATGCCCCTGTCTCCTTGCAGATCGATCTCTCAAAATAAAGCTGATTACATTTCCCAAAGGCTGATGCCATAATTAATTGGCTTTTGTGTGTGTGTGTGTGTGTGAGGAAGATTGGCGCTGAGCTAATATCCATTGGCAATCTTCTTTTTTTGCTTGAGGAAGATTGTCCCTGAGCTAACATCTGTGCCAATGTTCCTCTGTTTTGTATATGGGACGCCTCCACAGCACGGCTTGATGAGTGGCATAGGTCCACACGCGGGATCCGAACCCACGAACCTAGGCCACTGAAGCAGAGCGCTTGGACCTTTAACCACTCGGCCACAGAGCCGGCCCCTAATTGGCTTTTTTTAATGTGCATCGGACAAGAGAACCCCAATTTTGGGCAGTAACAGAACCGAACCCCTTTGAGCCTCTGTTGTCTCATTCATGAAGGCTGCATCAGAGACCTCTGAGGTCCTGTCTCAACCATGGGATTCTTCTCAAGATTCCCGACCTACAGCAATGTCTCTTTTTCTATGTGCGTGTGGTCTGACGTGGGAGAGAGACAATAGGAAATAAGAGAGAACTGCAAATTTGAAATAGTGTAATATAAAAATATATACCAAATAAAGCCTCCCTTTCAGTGCAAAATGTGGAATAATGCAAATCTCGTTAGTTTTAAAAAAGACATCAATAATTGCGTCATTTCAAAACTGAGTGGTCTGAGTAAAATGTAAACAGTAGTACACTAATGCCGTGTGTTAGCAGCATGTTAACAGATAACAAGTCATGCTCAGCACCCTTTCAGGGAGATGCTGGAATTACTTGAGGATTTAATTATGTAAAGATCTTCAAGAATACATTCCTTTTTAAACTGTGACCTCCCTTACGACTGTTTGTGCATGTCTATAAAAATACGTAACCCATACAAATTATGGGTCTCCATATGGCGACTTCTGTGGACTCGGCTGCACGCAAAGAACTGTAGTCTAGCTTCAGATAGTAATTAAATTCTTACTTTATGTAGTCCAAACTCCACAGCAATGCCGAATGCAAGCCATGGCCTCCTTTCCCCCAGTCTCTTGTCCCCCATTCCAAACTCATAACTCCCAGACTACATTTCCTCTCTCTTTATCCCACCTCCTAGTTACATAGATGAAATGAGTTCCTCTACAAAGTCCTCCCACCTTTCTCACTTGTCCCATCATGTGTCTGTGTTGAATGGGGACTCTGCTGAGTCTATGAGGCTAAGGACTTAGACCTGGCTGGAGAGCCTCTTGGGGGAGAGAGGGAAGGAGGTTAGCAATGCCAGCATTAGTAGGTTGTAGCGTTCCAGTCTGAGATTACCCCTTGGTCTTAGCTCTTTGCGTTCTTCCCTGGGCCCCACCATACCCCGTTGATAGCCATTCCTGGCTTGGGATAGTTCCCAACACACCCACTGCCCACCCCAGGCTGCCCCCCCTGCCGGGCCTGCCCATTTACTCCTTTAGGAGTCAGCTCCTGCGTGGTCCCCTCTGTGTCCTTGCCCTAGAGCCCCCAGGCACACTAGCCACCCCTTCCTCTGGATTCTGCCCTCTGCACACGTATGTCCTTGATGATGACCTGCAATGGTTTGTCTATATGTCAGCTTTATCTCTAGGCCGTGAGCTCCCAGAGAGCAAGGACCAACTCATTTTTATCCCTCTCTCCTCAGCTCTGAGCCCTGCACAGATAGCGGGTGATCAGTAAAGATCCCTATAGAATAGAAGCCTAAGAAAGGCTTCTGGAATTGCACAGAGTTGAAAAGGAGGGTGAAAACGAAACGTTCCAAACATGGGGACTGATAATCCTCTGGGAAAGGCCCAGCAAAGGCCGATGGCCCATTTCCTCCTTTGTAGGTCTCCTACAAAGGGTTCAAATCTGGGCTGTAGTAAGCAGCCCCCCTGGGGGGGCACTATCCCCAGCTGGGGCAGATTGTTTCCAAAGGTGGCCGAGAAACTCACTCCCATCTCACATGCTCTTCTGCAATGGATGTTGCCCCTGCTGCCATCCAGAGGCAGGGTTCCTTACCCTCTGCTTGAATCCGGCTGGCCCTGTGCCTTGCTTTGAACAATAGAGTGGGCACAAGTGAGGCTGGTCACCTTCCCGGCCTCAGCCCTAAGAGGCCTTGCAGTTTCTATGTTCACCGTGTAAAGAAGCCCAAGATATCCTGCTGGAAAGGCCACACGGAGAAAAACCGAGCACCCTGGCTGACAGCCAACACCAACCGCCAGACCTGTGAGCAAGGGCATCTTGGATCTTCCAGTCCCACTCAAGCTTCCAGCAGAGCACAGCCACATCAGAATCCAGCTGACACCATGTGCAACCGAAGGACCGCCCAGATTCTTGACCCACAGAATCAGGAGCAATAAAGTAGTTATCTTAAGCCACTGTGTGTTGGGGGTGGTTTGTTACACACCACAGATAACTGATACATTAACTTTTTTCTATATGAACAAAAAAATTGGTGAAGGAGTGTCTGTGGCTTCTGAGCTGGGAGTCAGAGAGGATATGACTAGAATTCTAGCTTTTTTGTTTTTATGTTTGTTTTTAACTTAAAATATTGCAGTTTCCCTTAACCCAGTGATCAAAGTTAGCATCACCAGAATGGAGCAAATCGATGGCATGTACCATCTGATAAGACACGTCGAGAGGAAGGCAGCACATTTCTGCGATGATCCAGCTGAAAGTGCATAACCTGAATCTAATCATGAAGAAACATCTAATAAACCCAAACCGAGCGATAATCTTTAAAACAACTGACCTGTTCTCTTAAAAAATGTCAGTGTCATGAAAGGCAAAGAAAGACTGAGGAACTCTCTAGATTAAAGGATGCCAGAGAGACAGACAACCGAACGCCATATGCGATCCAGAGTTTCCTTTTGTTATAAAGGACGTTGTAGGGAGAAAAAATGGTGAGACCTGAATAAAGCTTGTAGATTAGATAGTGATGCTGTATCAGTGTTAATTCCCCCGATTGTGATAATTATATTGTGAGATATTATATTGTAAAAGAATGTCACTCGTTTTTAGGAAGTGTGCACTGAAGTATTTAGAGGTAAAGAGGTGTTATGCCTGCAACTTACTGTGAAATGGTTCTGGAAAAAACGTACATCTTTGTCTTCTATATATCTAGACCTATATATAGCGAGAAAAGGACAAGAGTAAAGCAAATACGGTGAGGTGTTAACATTTAGGCAGGCTGGGAGAGGAGTAGACGGGAACGCTTTGTACTGTTCTCGCAACTTTGCTGTGTCTGAAATTATATTAAAATAAGTACATTTATTTTTTTTAAAAGAAAGAGGCAAATGGTGGTGTGTGCACGGTTGCCGCCAAAGAGGAAAGAGCCATCCGCTGCGGCGGCAGGACTCTCCCTGGAAATGCCTGACCCAGAGCTGACTTTGGCCCCTTTCTCGTCCCCCTCTCGTGGCGTGTATGTGGCGAGGAGCTGCTGGCTGGCCTGGGCTGCCCGCTCCGTGTTCCACAGGCAGCCTGGCATCTGGAAAGGATCAACTGCGACGGCTAAACTCACTCCCTCCACCCTTGCTCACCCCCAGGGTTTGGGATTTTTTCCTGGTGAGAATCCCTGGACTCTGAGGAGGACAGCGTTAGCAAAAGTCCTTCCTAGGAGACCCCTGGAGCCTGTCGCCAAGGGCTCAGTTACAACTCCATCTTCCTCGTTCATCTGAATTTGGGGGATTCCCGTTCAGAGGCCACAAAGCAATGGGGATGAGGGGCTAGAGCAGCCCCCCATTAGAAAGCACTGCTGGGAGCACACACCTGGGGCGGTTTTGCTCCTTTATCTGCCTGGACCAGGGCCCAGGGGTGGGAGAGGAGAGGCGGTCCACATTCACGGATCTGGGCCACACGAGGCTCCCAGGCTGGGCAGTGCCAACTGGGCATGTTTCCAGGCAGAGCTTCCAGAGGGGAGCGGGCTGGGCGGGAAAGAGCCAGGAGTTTGGAGTCCAAGAGACCCAGGAGGGCAGTGTTTGACTCGCCACTTCCTGGCTGGGTGGCGCTGGCCCGGAGACATCTCCTAGCGCTGAGCTTAAGGCCCCCATCTGCAGTGGAAGTGGTCAGATACACCTGAGCCGTGAATGAGGCGTTATGAAGGGGCCGGCACAAAGCAGGGTCACCATCAAAATCAGTGCTTCAATTCCACCCACGTGTCCTGGGCACCGAGTGGGAGCAGGGCACAGCAGAGCCCTTAGGGGGTGTGCCCTGCTGCCCCTGGCCCCAAGAGTGGATGCAATGCCCTCCCCTCTGTGCTCCTTCACTCTGGTCTTCTCCCTCTCCTACGACAACATCACGACCGAAGCCCAGGCGCTGAGCATCTGGGTTCAAATCTGGGCCTTGCCTCTGATTGAGGTTCAGTTCCCCCACCTGTGTGTGCCTCAGTTCCCCCACCTGGAAATGGGTCTAGTAAGAGCATCCACCTCTTAGATTGCTGTGGAGATCGGCTGAATCCATCCATGCAAATTAAATAATAACAGTGAATGCTTGTGTAGCAGTTACTACACGCCAGACACGGTCTACGCTCTGTATTAGTACTGCCCCCATCTTACAGACGAGAAAGCTGAGGCACAGAGACTGCACAATTTGCCCAAGGTCACAGAGAGAATAAGAGGTAGAGCTGGAACCTGACCCAGGAGTCTGTGTTCCCAACCCCTGAGCTCTACTGCCACGGGCATACAGAGGGTACTCAGTTCCTGTTTGCTGTTACTAATGCTCACAGCCAGGGCCAGCTTCATGGGTGTGCGACCTGTGCAGCTGCACAGGGCCTGGCCTTAGAAGGGTAATGCTTTAATGCTCTGCTGTCCCTGTCTTGAAATTCTTGATAATTGTAGCTAGGGGCCCCACATTCTCATTTTGCACTGGACCCCCAAAATTACATAGCTGGTCTTGCTCAGAATCTTACAGCAGGCAATCGCCTGCTTCTCTTTCTTCCTCCCTCCCTCGCCTGGGAGCTCCTTAGGATTTCAGATAACATAGCTACCTTATCTCTCCATCCGCCCTTAGTCCATGCCCTGCAGGTAGCAGGTGTTCATGTTCTGGCCTGGAGGGACAGAGGTGGCCAGAGCCACAGCTGCTGTCCCTGCCCCCACCTCCCCTTGACACCCCAAGAAGACCTTCCAGCCCAGGGAGCCTCAGGAACGGCCGGAGAAGGAACCTCTCCAGAAGTGTGCAGAGACTCAAAACCAGGTCTTTCCAGAACGGCTTGGAATGGGAGGTGCAGCCCGGAGACACTGTACTTCACTGCATGTGGGGGAAGCCCAGCCAGGCCCGAAAGAGCCTCATGAACAGTTAGGCATGATGCTGGCACTGTAAATCGCGGCAGGGAGACCCTCCCGGGTGGAGCTGGAGCCGGCCGGAGTTGCTGGAGGTGACGCAGATCCCAGAGTGCAGGCTGTGGTCAGGGCTCGAAGGTAAACAAGACCCTCCCTAAGGGCAGACATGATTCAGTCCAAAGGTTCAAGTGCGGCAGTTACGATGGTTAGAAGAATTTTTTTCCCCTTTATATAGTAGAGCAGTTAGTGCAAGGGGAGGGGAGGAACAAACATTTGTCAGCACCCACTGTGCGTCAGACCCTGTGCTTGACTGAGGTTACAAGGAAGGGTTCCGGGCCAGGCAGGAGCGGGGCTTGGGCATTTCTGGGACTGGAGCTGGATGTCACTCCTGCTTGCCTGCCCGCCCCTCGTCTGTGTACTTTTCTAATTCCTGATAATTTAAAATTGGAGGTGAAATTCACAAACCATGTAATTAACCATGTTAAAGTGTACAACTCAGTGGCATTTAATGCATTCACAATCTTGTGCAACCACCTCCTATAGCAAGTTCTGAAACATATCCATCACCCCAAAAGGAAACCCTGTACCTGTGACTCATTTATCGCCCCACTCCATGTCCTCCTCCCCCAGCCCCTGGCAACCGCTAATCTGCTTCCTGTCGCTATGGATGTACCTACTCTGGACATTTCGTGTAAATGGAATCATATCACGTGTGACCTTTTGGGACTAGCTTCTTTCACTTGGCCTCATGTTTCAAGGTTCATTCACATGGTAGCATGTGTCAATGCTTCATTCCTTTTTATTGCCAAATAATATTCCGCTGTCTGGATATGCCACTTTTGTTTATCCACTCATCCATTGATGGACATTGGGTTGTTTCCACTTTTTGGCTTTTACAAATAATGCTATGAGCATTTGTGGACAAGTTTTTGTGTGGACATGTTTTCAGCTCTCTTGAGTACATACCTAGGAGTGGGATTGCTGAGTCATATGGTAATTCTATATTGAACTCGTTGCTGTTTTCTGGGGCAGCTGCACCATTTTACCTTTCCACCAGCAACGCACGAGGGTTCTGATTCCTCCACATCCTCGCCAACACTTATTTTCTTTCTTTCTTTTTTTTTCATAATAACCAATTTTTCACAGGGGCCAGGGTAAGCCCCTGTCTGCCATTGGGGCTTAACCACAGAGCCATGTCTTCTGGATTTACAGGAAAGCCCTATAAAAGCCAGAAAGCAGAAGGAGCAATTTGGGGGCCCCCAGAAACAATTCATTACACGGAAAAGCCGGATGGAAAGAGCAGCTCCAGGCTGCACCAGTTCTAAAGGGCCTGGTGATGATTTTGGCATCACAAGCTCTTAGCTTAGACAGACTTAGACAGGCTCAAACAGCATTAAACAACAAGAAAAGTCATGATTTCACGTAATAAGAAATCTGAGGAAGGGCTCCCTCCAGGCGTGTAGCCCACGGCTGCACAGTATCATCAGCATCACCAGTTCTTCCCATCTCTGGTCTGACATCCTTGGGGTCGACTTCGTCTCAGGCTGCAGGATCCCCAGCATCACATTCAGACAGAGTCGTGTCCAGCGTCTTCTTAGGAGCGAGGGCGGCTTTTCCAGAAGCCCCAGCAGACTTTCTCTCGAGTCTCAATGGCGGTCGCTGGATCATGTGACCACCAGTGAACCAATCACGGGCAAGGGAAATGGGGGCTCCCATGCCTGACATCATCTTTTGGGTAAAATAGATACACACGGGGGACATGGAGGGGTGGAGTCCACCACAATGAACAAGTCTGCATTTGAACCCAGAGCTGCCTGCCTTCCCCCTCACGTCCTGGATATTCAGGAAAGCAGCCCTGGCGAGGGTTGTCCTGCAAACCTCCAGCCCGGTCCCCCCCTCTCCCGACTGCCTTTCTAACCACGGTTTCCAGCACCAGAGCTTCATCTGCCTTCCATTCGCCCTCGGCCTCCCCCGTGTCCAGCCAACCGGGGACCCCACACGTCCATTCCAATCAGCGAGCCCAGCTCAGAGCCAGGCCAGCGAACTTTTCATTCTGCTCCTGATCATGTGTCCACCCGCATCAGCCTTTCCGGGCTGCCCGCAGGGCCGAGGCCTCTCAGAACTGCTCCTGTCAGACAGACAGATCCGGCGGATCAGCAGTTCTGGGCCGGGGCCGGCAGGGCGAGGGCCTTTTGCATCCTCTGTCTGTCCACAGGCATCAGCTGCTCCCAGCCTGCGCGTCCAGTGCCCCCGCCACATGGCTGGGCCTGGCCCCATCAGCGGAGAAGCTAGTGGGGGCCGTGCTGTCAGCACATGGCCTTTCCTGTTCGGGAGGCTGAAGCCTGAGATCGGACACGGGCAGAAGAAATGGACAACGGTGGTGAGGGTTTTGGAGGAGTGAGAGGGAGGGATGACAGAGAAAGAAGGAAAGAAGAAAGAGGGGGAGAGACAGCGCGCGCGAGAGAGTGCGCACAAGGAGACTCTGAGGCAGCAAAGGGTCCTCCTCTTCTTCCTGTCTGCGTCCCCAGCACCTAATAGAGTGCCTGGGACAAAACAGGGGAGAGTTAGTTGAACTGGCCTGAAAAATGGCGAAGAGAGAGAGAAGATCCCAAGAGGGAGGAGGAAGAGGAAGGGAGGGGGGAAGGAAGAGGAAGGAGAGACAGAGAGGGGAGCAAAATGACGGGGCAGGAGGGGTGCGTATAGCTCCAGCCTGCATTAGCACAGTCCCTGGTATACTGTAGTGGCTCCATAAATGTTGATCTTTCTGCACTAAAGGAAGAGGAGAGGAGTCAGAAGGAAGAGAAGGCAAGGGTATGGAGAGAGAGACCAGGGATGATGAGACAGAGAGAGAGAGAGAGAAGAGGAGAGGAGGGGAGGAGAAGGAACAGAAGGGGAAGGGGGGGGAGGGGCAAAAGGCATGGGGGGTGGGGGCAGAGAACAGGCAGGACCAACCAAGCAAAGGAAGGGGAAGCAATGAGGTTAGGCAAGCAGGGAGCTGAGCCCGCTCTTCCCTTTGATGAAAATGCACATTAGCAAACGTGCTGGGATCTGACAAGCGCCAACAGGCCCATCGCAGAGTTAAAAAGTGCTACATCTGTCAGGGTTTCAATTTTTAAGTCAGCACTTTCCTTCTCCTTCTCATGCTGGGATTCTGCAACTGTGGTTTTCCCCACTCATCTCCCACAAGCACACGGGCTTGTCGTGGAGCCGTCAGACTTCCAGGGAGCCTGGGAGGGCAGGGTGGGCATGTCAGGAAGGTCCATGGGGCGGGGGGTGGGGCATGAGGCTGCTTCCCCGACAGCAGCTGTTGCAGGGGTGTCCTGTAGAGAGGGGCACGGGAATGTGGGTGAGGTTTTCAGCAGATACTGGGAGGACCCAAGGCAATGAGCCTCTGTTCCGGGGGTGAATAGTGCCCCCCCAAATTCATGTCCATCTAGAACCTCAGAGTGTGACCTTATCTGGAAATACGGTCTTTGGAGATGTACTTAGTTAAGGATCTCAACACGAAATCACCCTAGATTTAGGGTGGGTGCTAAACTCAATGACTGGTGTCTTATAAGAAGAGGAGAGGACACAGAGAACAAGGGAGGAAGGCCGCGTGACTACGGAGGCCGAGATTGGAATCACGTAGTGACAAGCCACAGGACGTGGATTGCCTGGAGCCACCAGGAACTAGAAGAGAGGCACGGAAGTGACCCTCCCCTGAAGCTTCCAGAAGGAACCAACCCTACAGACACGTTGATTTTGGACTTCTGGCCCCCAGAACTGTGAGAAAATAATTTCCATTGTTTTAAACCACCCGGCTTGTGGTCATTTGTTACGGCAGCCACAGATGACTAAGGCAAGCTCCTGGCTGTGGGGAACCCATGTTGCCTGCTCTTGGGTCTGACGGGAAGATGGCAGGACTGTTAGAAATAAGGGAGGGTTCTGGGCCCTCACTCCTCGTCCTGTTGAATCTCCAGAGCCGGCCAGCAGTTTGTTTTCTCCCCATCTGGGAGTCACGTTATTCTCTTCTCTCCAGAACTCAGGGGTCTGCACGAGGACTGGAGGATGGGGCCCAGGGGGGCTTTCATCCAGCCGTGCATTCAGGGGCTGAAGATAAAACGGGGCCTCAGGAAACTGCCAGCCCCACAGGACCTGGACCCTGGCTGCTGGATGGGGGCTACCCTGGGTGCTCCATAAACATAGGCTATGACCTCTGACAGTCCTGGGTTCAGATCCTGTGACTTCCTAGGTGTGCCAGCTTCACTTGGTCTGGCCTTCCGCTCTGGTCTTTGACAGCCTCATCTGTAAAATGAGAAAGAACATCCCTTCCTCATGAGGTCATCAGGGGAATTAAAGAAGCAAATGTACGTGAAGAGCTTAGACAAGGCCTTAGTAGATGATGATAATGAAGATGAAGATCTTTACAAGCCCGTTACTATCCAGCCCTGAGTGGTTATTGAGGGCCGTGAAGAAAGATGGTGTCTGCCCTCTAGCAACATTGGAAGACTGGACACGAATGTGTGCAATTATTAGAAAGCTGTAAAGTACACAATAATAGCAAGTGAGTAGGATTAGTGCCGCCCGACTAGCGTCAGGTCTTATAAGTGTCATGGAGGTCATAGGTTGGGTAGGCAACCAACGTGTCCCAGTTTGCCTGGGACTTGCCCCAGTTAAGCAGTGGAAGTCTTGATTCCTGGGAAAACTGGGACAGCTGGTCACCCTACATGGAGGAGGAGATTTCACCTGGGCCTCAGAGGAATCATTTATTCATCCATCCATTCATCCATCTACTCATTCATACATTCATTCCCCAAATATTTACTGAAGGCTCACCCTAGGGCAGACTCTTAGGCACTGGCAACACAGGACACAGCCCCTGCCTCCATAGCACACATATGCATACTTGCATGCATTCATCCACTTAGTCAAGAAAACATCTATTGAGCACCTACTGTGTGCCAGGCACTCTTAGGTGCAGTGAAGGCAAAGACAGATGGCATCGTCTCTGATCTCAAGATGCTCACATCTAGGGGGGCAGAGAGGGTGGCAGGCAATTCCTTCCAGTGCAGAAAGGGCTGCTGTAGCATCTGGTAGGTGGAGAGACCTCGGGGAGAGAAAAGGGACTCCCAACCCCACCTTAGGAAGGGAGAATCTTCTGGAAAGAGGTGGTACTGAGCTGACTCTGAAGGGGGAGCTGGCAGGAGTCAGTCAGAGAAACAAGGAAGGGTGTCGAGACAAAAGGATTGGCCGGAACACAGGTAGCCAGGCAAGGTGTCGTTGGAAATGTAAGTATGGTGCTTTGGTGCGGAGAACATGGCCGCAGCAGGGTGGCCGTCCAGAGGAAGCGAGGCGAGGAAAGGGCAGGCGAGGGAGGGAGGGAGTATGGTTTGTAAAGAGGCAGAAAGAGGCAGGAGGAGCCCGCAGGACTTGTGGAAGGGACTTGACTGAAGGGATGTGCGTGTAGAGACCCTGTACCCATCCTGGCTGGGGGTCGGGCGTTCGTCCCGGTTGGTGGTTGGGACTGAAGGCCTGCTCCGCTGCAGAACCAACCAACCGCTGGGAGAAACAAGGAGAAGAGAAAAGTCAGGAGAGACTGGACGCCAGCATAAGCTCAGGCCCTGGCCTTGGGGACTGTATGGTCTTCCTTGGTGTGTGGGTCAAAGATGCACATGGTCCCTACCTGTCCTATAATTGCTTCTTTCCAGTGAACAAACACTTATGGAAAACACTTATGAGAAAACAAAACTGAATATTGTCAGTTTTCAGAGAGAGACCAGGGGGTCTCACCTAGGGGATCCAGGGGGCACGAGTGGTCAGGGAAGGTCTCCCTGAGCTGATCTTCAATGATCCAGAAGTGCTAGTCTTAGGAAGATGCCAGGAGAGGAGGAGTGTTCCAGGCAGAGGGAACAGCATGTGCAAATGCTCAGAGGTGGGAACAAGCAGCTTACACACAAGCAACAGAAAAGCCACGTAGGATGCAGTGGCAGATTGGGGGACCTGGGAGGCAATGCAGGTACAGAAGTGGGCCAGGGTCAGATCAAGCCTGGCAGAGGTGAGAGGTAAATGAAAACGGTCTCATTCTTGTTTGAGACAGAGCCTCAGGGAAACAAGCTGCCCGCGGTGACACAGCTTGTTAGCATCAGAGCTGGGGTTAGGACTCAGGACCTCGACTTTCTGATTTCCTCTCCATCAGACCCTGTTTCCCCTTCTGGGGAGGTGAAGACAGAGGCTCTGCAGGCGTCGGAGACTTTTCAAGGCTCTGCTGCCGCCTCGAGAGGCTTGGCTTGTCTCGGCCACGGGGCACGGCCCCCAGAGCTCAGAGCCAGCCCGCGCTCTGCTCCACGGTCTTTACGTCTGCCCCGTAATTTCCAGGCCTTTCAATTTCCTGATCTAAGAGAATTTTACAGACATAGCGTGCGTGGCTGGCTGTAATCACCGTCTGTTGAATAAATGACCCCTTCTGTCTTGACTTGCAGGTAGTTAAACCTCATGTGGAGAGAAAGGTGAAATAGTCAGGGCGGGAGGGGGGGTTTGCTTTGCCAGTGACCTGCAGGCCGCCTTCACTCTTGGGGGTTTCAATTTGTCATTAACAGAACATGACTAACAATGTTTATTTAACTCCTTTGGTGTTTGGAACTGCTTAAGCAAAAACATTTGGCATAAGAAATGCTTCCTGAATTCTGTTGTCGGGTCCCCCTGGTTCAGCACCCCAATATTCCTCTAGGGAGCCACCTCTCCCCTGCCACCCCCATGCACAGTCCCTGGGCTTTGGGTAACAATAAATGCATCCTTCAGCTCCAGGCGCCATGTAACCCCAGACTGGCCAATCAGAACCCTGCATTCCCCCCCCAGCCACAGGGATTGGTGGGCATGTGGCCCAATCAGAATCAATGGGACACAACGATTTTTGCTACAGCCTTCGGAAAAGGCGACTCACTATTTTCTGCTAGATTTGACCTGGGAAAATGTGACAGGAGCTGCTGGTAGTAATCTTGTGGAGATTGAGAATGGAAGCAATACAGAGTTCTAGTGATAGTTGCACCCCTAGATCCAACAGTACCTGAAGCCCACCTATCCCTTAGACTTTTCAGTTGTGTGTGTCAACTAATTCCTCATTTTGCCTAAACCAGCTTGAGTTGAGTTGCTGCCTACTTGGAATCTAAAGAGTCCTGATATGCTCATCATTTAGACTAGGGGTCAGCAAACCATGGCTTGTGGCCCAGTCCAATCTACCACCTTATTTCCCCGTTTTTTAAGAAGTTTATTGAGATATAATTTACATACATTAATTCACTCATTTTAAGTGTATCATTTGATATGCTTTTGTGAATGTATACAGTCATGAAACCAGCACCAAAATCAAATTTTGGAACCCTTCTATCCATCCCCAAAATTTCCCTCATGCCCTTTTTTTTTCCTTTATCAGTAAATGAATTTTTAAAATAACAGCTTTATTGAGATATGATTCTTATATCCTAAAATCCACTCATTTAAAGTGTACCATTCAATGGTTTTTAGTATAGTCACAGATATGTGCAACCATCACCACAGTCCATTTTGGACTATTTTCATCACTTCACAAGGAAACCTCATTTCCTTTAACCATCACCCCCCATCCCTTGCTTCTCCCCACTCCAGCCTTAAGCAACGACCAGTCTACTTTCTATGGATTTGCCTATTCTGGACACATCAAATAAAGGGAATCATACAGTATGTGATCTATGTGTCTGGTTTCTTTCACTGAGCGTAATTTCAAGGTTCATTTGTGTGGAAGCACGCAACAGTACTGCATTCGTGTCTACAGCCAAATAATATTCCACCGTATGGACAGAACACATTTGTTTATCCATCCATCCGTTGATGGACCTTTGGGTTGTTTCCACTTTTTGACTGTTATGAATAATGCCGCTATGAATGCTTGTGTATAAGTTTTTATGTGGAAGTACATTTTCTGTTCTCTTGAGTGCACACCTAGGAGTGGAATTGCTGAGTCACACAGCAACTCTATGTTTAACCCCTTGAGAGACTACGAGACTGTTTTCCAAAGCGCGGTACCATTTGACATGCCCATGAGTAGTGTATGAGGATTCTGACTCCTCCCCGTCCTTACCAACACTTGTTATCATCTGACTTTTCAAGTATCGTCATCCTCGTGGATGTGAGGGCCCACCACCTCTTTTTGTAAATAAAGTTTTATTGGAACACAGTCATGCTCATTTGTCACTTACAGATGGTCTGGTTGCTTTTATGCTACCATGGCAGAGTTGAGCAGTTGCCACAAAGATGACACGACCTGCAAAGCCTAAAGTACATACTATCTCACCCTTTATGGAAAAAGTTAACCAACCCCTGATTAAGACCGATCCTCTCAATTCTGGTAAAAGGAAACTAACGCCCAGAGACATTGTATCTCTACCTAGGGGCACACAGCCAGGATTGGAATCTTTCTGGGCCTCAGTTCCTCCATCTATAGAATGGGATACAATATCACAAGACATGGGGAGAATAAAGCAAGGGCAGTAAAGCGCTTAGCCCAGGGGTAGATATTCATTCAACATGACACTCCCCTAGGATGTGAGATGCCTGATGCCTAGTCTAGTGGTCCATCCGCCCCCTAATTTCCAAGACAGATGGTTTTGCTATCCGCCAGCTAGACCCAGCTGAGTTACTAGCGTGTGAACCAAGCCTTCCTCCCCCTGACCTGGAGAAGCCCAAGATGTGCGCCATACATAAACATCAGGTTCACACATCTGGTAACATCCCTCGGCACATAGTACGGAGTCCCCTCTTCCCTCCCACGTCCTCTCCTCTCTCTGTGTCCTGTGGGTCCCTGGCGCACCGTCGCACTTGCAGATCTAGTAGCCTTCACTCCCTCCTAGCTCCAGGTCAGAGGGGCAGCGAGATTTGGGTAGCCCTTGTGTCAGCCTTCCTCTGTCCCTGTTGTCAACCCCCTGGCCGCGGCCAAGCTTCAGTGGTGGAGAACACCGGTTCTGTCTGAAGTCAGGCAAGTCAGCTTGTGGTCTGGCCCTGGGACCTGGGCACATTAACCTCTCTTGGCCTCCGTTCCCTCACCTGCAAAATGGGGACAGCTATGTCTACCTCTGAGAGCTGCCCTGAGTATTAAACGGGCTAAATGTATGAGGAGTCTGAGGCACAGTGCCTGGCAGGGTTTAATAAGTGCTTTCTTGGAAAAGTAGGGGGAGAAAAGAGTGACAATTACAGCCGTGCAAAGAGCTTTATGAGCATTCTTCCCGTTTACAATGGGGATGGGGGCTCAGAGACGTGAAGTGAGCTCCCCAAGGTCACACAGCAAGTGAGGGGCAGAGCTGTGCACCTAACTTCCTGTGCCACCTCAGGCCAGGCCTTTCCCCTCTCCAGGCCTCTGTGTCCCCATCTGTCCCCATCATTGGCGGATGATCTGGAAGGTGTTGTCCTCCCTTATGTCCGTCGGCTCCTTCAGGGTCCATCTTCCGGGAGGGGTGGTGATAGCTTACCCCTCCGTCCCTCATCCCGTCTCCTGATTGGCTGGCAGTGCCCACCTCTGTCCCACGGCTTTCCTCCCTTCCCTGTCTCATTTCTGTGGCTTCAGAGCATCATCTGCTTCCTGCACAACTGACTCAGCCGGGGAGAGCGGGCCTGGGGTCCTAAAGGTGTTTCGACTCCCAGCTAATTTGCTCACAAGGGCCCATCTGACAGCTCTGCAGAGGCCCCCTGCGGTCGGAAATGGGGGTTAGCTGGCATTGCTGCGGCAGGGTCCAGAGGGAAGCTTTACTCATCCCGGACTCACGGAAATGACCCTCTTTACAAGCCCTTTCATTGTAGTCAGCTGTCCAGGAACACTATAAAATATGTGGGAAGAGACCCCTGGTGGAACTTAAATCTCCATGGTCACTCTGCCTGGTGCGGCTGACCCTGCTCACTTCCTGCTGCCTGCTCCCACCCTTCATGGCCAACTTTTCCTTCAGGTCTAGTCTAAAACGTCACCTCCTCAGAGAGGCCCTCCAGGATTGCTCATCTGAGTCACCTCATCCTTGTTTCCTGTCTGCTTCCTACAGCACACTTAACCCAAATTACCATTTTACACATTCCTGTGGATGTATTTGAGTACTTGTTGAGTATTACAGGTTCTGCAGGGGGCAGGGCTTGCATCTGTGTTTCCCATCAATCTCTAACCCAGCTCTGTCAGTGCCTAGCACATAGTAGGTGCTCAGTGCAGTTTTGGTGAGTGAATGAAAAGCTTGTTCGGAACAGCGAGGGAAGCCACTCTGGCAGTGAGAATGTGGGGGGCGGGGGATGCTACAAGGAGCTGACTTCCTTCCTCTCGCCCCCGTCCCCAACCTTGTCCAGAGGCTACAGGGCTACATGGAGCAGACTCTGGGTACAACTATTTTCACAGCTTCTCAGACTTCCGAACAAACTGCCTTCTGAAGAAAACACATTACTCTGTGTTTTGCTCAGCCAGCCAGTGTTCCAAGGAACAGCCCTTTGTTGATGATAATAAAGCAGAGACCATGGCAACGCACTGTGATGTCATGGGGGTGTGAGGTCATAAATCCTTCCAGAGGAAGAACGGGACGGAGTGGACACAATGGCCTCCGAGCCTCCCCTGGCCCGGCTGGGACCGTTGCTAGATATGGTTTTCTTACCCCAGGTGGTGCGTTTCTTTTCCTTTTTCCCCTCTCACCCTCTTTTTTCGTCCCTGAAAAGAGGAAAATTAAAATAAATAAATAAAAGTTTTAAAGACTCTGAGTGGAAAGATTGGTCCCAGGAATTTCCTGTTGGCTGCCGTCCAGTTAGCGGGGAATGCCAGCAATAATGCGAACAACGCTTCCTCGTCCCAGTCCCGCAGCGAGAACACTTCCCCAATCCGCCAGTTTCGTGGCTAAAATATGGCAAAGCCTCGGAGAGTCGCTGGGCTCTGGACCACGGGGTTTGCAAGGAAATATTTCTCCAGCTCACTCTCTCCGCCTTGCCTTCTGCTCAAGTCCCCGTTTTGCTCTTTCTCGATCTCTGTTTTTCTTTTTGCTAATCTAGATCTGTCTGGCTCTCTCTTAGTCTGGTTTTCTCTCTCTCTGTTTCTCCACTGCTCTCAATTTGTCTCTTTCCATTTCGGTCTCAATCTCTCTTTCTCAGCCACAGCGCTCTCTGTGTTTTTCTTTCTCGGTGGTTCTTTCTCCTGCTGAGTCTGTCTCTCCCAGTCTCTGTCTCTGCTGGGTTCACTGTTTTTGACTCACTGTCTCTCTCTCTCTCTCTGGCTCACTTTCCTCTCTTCCTTCCCCTGTGCTCGTGTTACTAAAACAAATGCGCATTTCTGACTCGGAGGACTGAAGGGCAGGCCCGCTGCCTGGACTTTGTGAATTGCAAGCTGAGCGCTGAGGAGTCCACGTTTCCAGGCTGGGGGCTCCAAGTGGTGAGGGGCACATGGATGCAGGAATCCGCCCCCACTCAAGGAACATGTTGGGGCTGTGATTCGGGAGCTGCATGTATAGCTGCAGGGAGGGCCTGCAGACGTTTGGGTGACATAAACCTCCTAGCTAGCCCCTTCTGTGCCACAACCCCTAACACACTGCAGATCAGGAGGAGAGGAGGTCCATTTGGCAGGGGGTGGAGAAAGGGGGGAGGCTCTTTCAGTCTGGCCACCCCAGGATCCTTGTCCTGCCCAGAGCCTCCTTCTGACAACCCATATTGTGTTCTGCATTGGCCCCCATATTTAACCTAAACCCAGGTCATTCCACCTCAGATCTGTTGACACTTGGGCTAGATAATTCTTTGTTGTGGGGGGCTGTCCTGTGCACTGTAGAATGTTTAACAGCATCCCTGGCCTCCACCCACTAGATGCCAGTAGCCCCCCTGCCCACATACAAATTGTGACAAATGTCTCTAGACGTGACCAAATGTCCCCTGGGGGGTAAATCACCAGTGGTTGAGAAACACTGCTCTAAATTCTCTCTGCTCATTTCAGTTCTACCCAAAGTCCTCACTCTCATTTTATCTCTTGCCGACATCATCCATGGCTCCCTATTATTAGTATTATTACTGTTAATATCATAGCAAACATCTATCTGGGCCTTTCTATGTGCCAGGGATGGGGCTGAGCGCTCTGTATATATACGAACTAACTTCCTGGCACCCATCTTGTAGGGCTGTAGTGAGGCTGATCAAGGTAAAGCAACACTCACATAGCCCAATGCTAAGCCGGCTGTTATTGCTACTATTGCTATGGCTGTGGGTCTTAGTCTCCAGGCCCTGTCATGTCTCTGTGCTTTTGCACCTGCCTTGCCCCCTGCTTGCACCGACCTCGCCCCCTTTCTCATCCTCTCCTCCTCCTCATCCCCAGGACCTGGTTCCGATCTGACTGGTTCTCCATAGCCTTTCCTCAGGGCCTGGAGCACCCCTGGGCTCCTCCACTGGAGGCTCCTCTCTCTACTTCAGCAGTTCCCACGGGTGACCCCCGGGCTGGCTGGGAGCTGGGGGGTGGGGCAGGGGCCATGGTGGACTCATCTCTGTGCCCCGTGGCTGCTGGGGTTGGGGCTTGGTGACCAAAGGTTCTGATGAGAATAGGGCAAGTACCTTGGGTAGGAAGCCTATGGGGCAGAAAGAAACAAAGGGGCCTGCCCTGGACGGTTCCGGGTTCTGCCTGCGCATTTCCAGTTCCCCTCACCCCATCTTGGTCCAAAGGGTCCAGCCATCCTCTCTTATGGCACCAAGGGTTGGCCACGTGACCCAGCTCTGGCCAATGGGAGGAAGCCACATGCCCAGCCACGGTAATTGGTTCATGGATGGACACACGACTCCACTTGGTCCAATGACATTTTTTGGAACCATGTGGACTTAAAGGTAAACCAGAGGCTCTTGGCAGCCTTGGTGGCACCAGGAGGAGAATCAAAACCGAGAGAGGCGTGAGTGAGAGACCAGATGTCACTGTTTGAGGCCCTAGGGCAGGTGGTGCCTGAAGTTTCCACCTTAAACTCCCCATTTCTGGGGCCAGTAATTTGCCTAGTTCATTGAAGCTGTTTGGAGTGAGCTTTCTGTCCCTTTCTGTCATGCCCTCTGCCCCCCAAATCATGCCCTCTGCCCTGCAGTGCCTCCTACTCTGCTCCTCCAAGTCAGCCTTGCTAGCGATCCCTCCATCCTTCTAATCTCGGACACGAGAGCTCCAGAACGATGAGGCACATCTGGGGGTCCCATCAGCTCTGCACGCTGTTTGCCACGCTCCCTCGGCAAACTCAAGGTGGTAGTTAGAGCAGGAACTGAAAACACAGGTCCCCGGGGAGGAAGAAGGGGCTACTGACGAGCTCTCACCTTGGGGGTCTGTCTGCTCAGCGTCAGATCGAGACCCGAAGGCCTCCCACAGAACAACGGAAGGCCCAGCGCGGGGGCGAGCTCCTGGGGCCCACACCTGCATGTCTTCCTGCAAAGAGTTGCACAGGGAGCTCTACTTCCACCACAGTCCCACTGTCTCTGTGCACAGCTCTGCCCCCAGCCCCCTCTGGAGCTCCGTCAAAGGTAATTCACTAAAGAGTGAGCCGTGGAGGATGGGGGCATTGCACAAAAATCCCTAACGGGGATGCAACTGCACCTTCTAGAATGAAGTACAAATGGGCGAATAAGTGTGTGCATGTGTATGCAAACCCTGTGTGTGCACTCATGTGCGGTGCATGCTGCTGATCGAATTTTCATACTGACAGCATGGTTTGCGAGCATTAAGCACATGCACGAGTACACACACACACACACACACACACACCTTGTGTTAAACACTTTTAAGCACTGCTCCACACAGTATTCTGAAACCCTAAATTGGGGACAAAACGTGGGGCATGGTGCAGTCAGGCGGTGCGTGCTGGTAAAAGCCAAGAAAGAGACAAGGTCTTCACGGTCCCCAGGTGTCCTCCACGGCGTCCAAATGTAACTGTCCCCCAGCATCTGGGGTTCTGGGAAGCACCCCGCAACCCGGCTACTTCTCTACCACTTCCCACCCTCATGCCCAGATGGTGCTGGGGATATAATCGCCGTATAACCCCCTCAAGGCTGCGAGCCATGGAATAAATTTCAAGCCATGCTATAAACTGTGCTTTTGGATGTCATTGAGAGCGCCCGTGCCAATGACATCACTGTTTCCATAGCAACTAATATAATTAACATGAGAGAAAGTGCAAGGAGAAAGAGAAGGGAAAGAGAGAAAACACCAAGTCCAACCCCAAACAGAGCGAATTACACGGTGAGGGGCGGGGGGTGGGGGCAGAGGGGCCTATAAAACGTTTTACTGCCACTTGTTAGAAAGGCCCAGCAGAACTCCGCTCACGGCTGCGGGGCGAATGAGATCATTTGCAAACTGTATCTTTTGCAAAACACAGAAAGGGCTTTGTCGCCTTCACAGTTTATGGAGTTGAAACAGAGGAGCCTGCTCCAGGTGAGGCAGGAACACCTCCACCTCCCTCCCCGTTCAAGGTTCTTATTAAGCCAGGGTTGACTTGACTGAGGAACTGAAGGGACCTAAACAGACGTGGGTCTGGCCCTCTGGGCGTTCGCATCCCTTGACAGGCAGTGTGGACATATTGAAACATATGAAGGCGTGAAGCGTATGGTGACCATACCTCGTATCCGCATCGAGCATCCCAGCCCTGAAGAGTCCCACATGCGTTGTCTTAATTAAGCTTAGTCCTGAGTACCTCGTGTTTTCCTCCCATTCAATTGATGAGCACATCGAGGCTCAGAGAGGAAAGAGAACTTGCCGTGAGCCCAGCTCCGTCTGACTCCCAGCACGGCCTTCTCACCACCATCTCAGGGTTTTCCTCACCATTCCACAGCTGTCAGCCAATGTTGGGTTAAGCTGGAAGAAACCATAGCCCAACCTCGGCTTTCATGCTGTGTGTGGGGTAAGTTAAGTCATTCTTCCTCACTGTGCCTCAGTTTCTCCAGGTTTCCACTACTTGACGATGAAGAGCTGGAATGGCCTAGAAGGACTGTGCCATGCGGGTCCACAGCCGGTCTCAGGTCAGAGCCAGCTGGGCCTGCGAGAGCGCCTCACCCAGGACTTTCACTGTCCAACCACAGAGACGTGGGGTTCCTCAGAGAGACTCAGGGTGCAGTGTGGGGTGGGGACGTTAGGAACAGTCAGGATGGACTGGCTATATAATTTGTGGTGCCCAGTGCAAAATGAAAATGTGGGGCCCTCATTCAAAAGAGAGGAACATGCTGTTAAAAGCACTGAAATATAAGAAGCTTTTTCCTTTCTTCTGCGGTTTCTCTCTCTTGACCTGTCATGGTGTTTTTACTTGCTATTTAATATTGTGCTCTCTCAGGCATGGGGATACTAGGGGGACCAGTGCAGAGCCTCACAGGGGCCCAGGGCCTGCCCATGACTTGGTGTGCACGCAGACGTGGCCCACTGGCTGCTGGTTCCCCTCCTGACAGCCCTGGGAGCAACATGCCGTGCCCTGGGGTGGGGTGGGGAAATTGAACCAGACATCTTCCCTTCCCATGGGCCTGCTGCCCCGCCCCGTGGCAGACAGGTGACCCCCAAGACTATTCCAACCTCCGCGCCAGAGCATGCTTGGTACCTGGATTGGGGTGGGCAAGAGGCTCACCCCTTCTGAGTTGCCCCTTGAATGCACCATGGCAGTGCCAAGGGGTGTGGATGGCCGCCACCATGCATGCACACCCGGCCCAACTCTCCCTTCTCCTCCCGCAGGCCCCTGCCAGGGACAGAGGGTAGCAGCAGTCACTGGGTGGGGCTGGGGAGCAGATGGAGAGAATCCATCCTGGGGCAGTGAGGAGGCAGCGGGAGCAAGACCCCGTGTGAGCCAAGGCTCCAAGCCCCCTGAGCATGTTGCATCGTCCCACCAACTTCCACTCACAAAACAAATTCAAAGATAAAGTTAATAAGAATTTTAAGATGTGACAACATCTGGCGTCACCTCTCTGAGCCTTAGTGTCCTCGTATGTCAAAGGGTGGCGAGAGTAACAGTTACTCCGTCACGGGGTTGTTACAGGGATCAAAGTGGGAACTTCAGATGAAGATTCAAGGCATGGAGCCCGGCCAGGCTAGTGACTCTGCCCCCTGGGTGGGGACCCATCTACGGACAGGAGCGAGCCCAGCCTTTCCATCCACATTGGGGCAACCCTGGGACAGAGCATGACTTTGGAACACATCCACATCCAGAAACGGCTTGATTTACACGATGACCTATTGAGAAAAGTCGACTCAATTGGAAATGCCAGAGTTTACGCCCAGTCACTGGGTATAAATCGAATCACTGTATCACTGGACTTCAAAAAAAATAGTGGGATTGCAATCTGTCTATGATGGAGTCACAGTCAAAGAGAAATGCGGGTGAATCCAGTCCGAGGAGCTGCAGTATTGAAATAAATGCTTTTATGAGATTTCTTGAGAGTTTCTCAAAAGGGGGAGTTCCTCTCCTCCCTCCTCATCTGTGAACTGTCAGTAATAACGTTGCTCGCCACCCACGGTTGTTGGGAGGACCGCATGAGACAGTGCATGGAGAGCGCGGAGGCCAGTGGCCTGGCCCAAGGTGAGCACTCAGCAGATGTGGACCGTTATTTACTGGGATCCAACCAGGAGCGATGCCAGGACTTGCCAATTATTAAATCTCAGGCCGTGCAGCCATCCCTCTAAGCCAGATCCTATCATCTCCCCTTCACAGCTGAGGAAACCGCGGCTCAGAGAGGTGAAGGAGCTTGCCCAAGGTCACACAGGGAGTGCTAAGAGAACGCACACAAGCTCCTGGATGGGGACTCAGTTAAGGCACAGTGAGGGATGGACTTGTGTCTGCAAGACCCACAGTCTTCAACTCAGTTCAGCAATTCTTTATGGAGCACCTCCTATGTGCCAGGGAAAACAGACCCAATCCTTGCTCTTGGGGAGCCCCCGACCCAGGAGGAGCATTAATACACACCCCAGACCCCTCCCGGGCACCTCAGCCCAGCTGCCCATCTCTGGGGCCAAGAGCCAAATGCAGGAAGTGGAGCCCTTGTCCAACTGAGCCCTTGGGAGCCAGCCCGCAAGACCCCAGAGTGTGTCCTGAGCCAGGATGGCCTCTGTGATTCTCCTCGTTCACGGTGTCAGCAGTGAAATGACCCACTCATCCCACTTGCCCTGGGACTTTCCCAGTTTTAGCACTGAATGTCCTGAGTCCCAGGAAATCCCTTAGTCTCGGCCAAACCAGGATGGTCGGCCACCCTACAGGCAGGCAGGATATGAGGATTATAATAATATAATTATCACTAGCATGTATTAAGTGCTACTGTATGCTTGGCATATATTAGGCCATTTAATCTTCACAGCCAGCCAATGAGGTAGGTTCTGTTACTATCCCCATTTTACAGATGAAGAGACTGAGGCTCAGAGAGGAGAAATGACTGTAAAGGTCAAATAGGAGGTGAGTGGAGGCTGGACTCACAGTGTCCTTCCGAAGGATGGGCCTCCTACCCTAATTCCCACAGTGGTGCTGTACAGGCTACCAGAAGCTCTGTGAGCAGGGAGGGGACTCGAACTCAGATTTATGTTTCTCCGGAGACTGAACTCTTAACCACAACCCTCTAACTAACCGGATTATTCTGCAGCAGGGAGCACCTCCACCTATGGCATTTTCTATATCCTTGGAACAGTGGGTTGAAACACTTACTAAATCATATCCTTGAAGCTGCCTAGGGAAGGGGAGCTATTCAAATCCAGGCGATCATTTTCCTTTGCAAGCACAGTACAAGGTCTGCTGTTTGGGGCATTGTGTGTGAGGTGTGCAAACACTGCCAGCCGTCAATATTAATGTGGAGAATCAGAGCTGGGCCCCTTAGCAGCGGGGCTGAGCTCAGGCTGACTCACAGGTGGCCTTCTGAATGATGTGCCTGAAGGATGCAAAAGGCACCGCTCGCCCCTCGCCCTCAGCCGTCGTCCCTCCCGCTGGCCTACCGCGGCCTGAACTTCCCATATTTGACCTTAATGGGCTCAAAGGCAGTGTGGGGCCGTCTTTTGCAGGCTGCTGTGAAAATACATGTTTCCCAGGAAAGACTCCGGCACCAACCTGGCGGGCAGCTGGGATTGTTTTAAAAAGCAGTCCCGCCCACATTCCAAATTTGGAACCAGAGGCTGGGAAGCTCCGCTTTCTCGCTCGGCCAGAGCATCATACTTCCCTTGCCCTCCACCGGAAAGCACTCTGCAATTACAGAGCCCCAGAGGACTCGACGGGGTTGTTACTCCATTTATGTCTGTTGGTGTTGCATTCCTTGATCACGTGTCTCAACTTCCCTGCCCTCCTCCCCAGACGGTGAGGTTGGGGAGGTTCTGACACAGAGCATCTGCTTCATGACCATTCAAGCCAACGAGGAGAATAACGCCCGTCCGTTTCTCCAGTGGCTCTCCCTGCATCCCCTTTTCCATACCTTTCCCCCTCTGCCCTGGGTCAGATCGCTGGCCCCTGGGGGACCTGGGTGACAAGGTCTGAGTGCACTTCACTAGGGTCCACTGAGGATGGGGCAGAGAAGGATCTTTAGGGGAGGGGACAGCCAGATGACTTTGCAGGATGGAAGGACGGCATATAGAAGGGGGAGATCTCCATTCAATCCTGGCCAGGATGATTTTTCCCAGGGCTGCCTTGATGGACTGCCATAACGTGGTCATATGTAATATACCCTCCTTAATAAAATGAGAGGATTAAATAATGATGCATGGTAAGTGTTAGCACAGTGCCTGATACATGGTAACTCCTTGTTGTTGTTATTTTCGCTAGTAATTTATGCCCTAATTTATGCCCAAATGTGTCCTTTCCTCTCCAGTGCTCACCGTCACCCACAAACACTTACCAAGAACCCAGCCCCAATTATGAACCAGATGCAGTGGGTAACACCCAGCTGTGGAAGGGAATTTACTGACTGCTCACCTGGTACCAGGTGCTATACCCGTGTTGTTTGGCTTAACCGCCCAAGAACCCTAACAGGGAGACAAGGTTGCCCTTATTTTATAGATTCAGAAACTGAGGTGCAGAGATGTTAAGTTTCTTGCCGAAAGGGCAGAGCAGTGAGACCAGAGCCCATGGGCATTCCTCTGTGGCACACAGCCCCTCCTGTAGAAACGCAGCCCCTGCCTTCAAGAAGCTATGGTCTACGGTGGCGTGGATAAATGAAGACATGGAAAAAAAGAACCACGAGTCAGAGTCAATGGCCCCAAATGAGCATCTGTGTGGGCGATGTGAGCCCATGGGTGGCAGCCTTCACTGTGGGCAGGAAGACTTCCAGGAGGCACCTCCAAGGGGCCGTGGGAGGATTTGGGTAGGAGCGAGTAGACAGAACACAAGGAAAAAGCTGGGAGAATTCAGGTACCAATTAGGCTTGAGGGCAAAAGGTGACCGAGAGAGGAAATTTTGATGGAGGACTGATTGCAAAAGCTTTACTAACTAACGAAGCAAGTTCATGCTTCATTCTGAAGGCAATAAGAAACTCTTGTTGGTTTTTAAGGAAGAAAGTCATAAGAAAGTAGTATCTTGGGAAAATCCATCCAGTTGTACATCATTATAATAGTTACAAATATTTCTACTCCTACCCTTCATTCATGCATTTCTTTCTTTATCATCCAGGCACTGTGCTAAGCCTGTCAATGCCTGATTTTATTGTCCAAATGACACTTTGTGGAAGGTTTTATAATTGTTTTCATTTTCCAGTGTCCATCCCTTCATTTCCAGATGTTGGGGAAGGGTGAATATGTTTTGCATGTGGGATGGATGTGAATTTTGGGGGGCCAGAGGGTGGGTTGAGTAGTGGCCCCCAAAACTTATGTCCACCTGGAACCTCAGAATGTGACCTTATTGGAAAGGAGATCTTTGCAGGTGTAATGAGTTAAAGATCTCAAGATGAAGTTATCCTGGGTTTGGGTTGGGCTCTAAATCCAATGATTGATGGTTTTAGAAGAGAAGAAGGCACAGAGATGAAAAGAGAGGAAAGCGATATGACTACGGAGGCAGAGATTGGGGTGATGTGATTACAAGCCAAGGGCACCAAGGACTGCTGGGAGCCACCAGAAGCTAGGAGAGAAGCAAGGATCAGACTCTCCCTCAGAGCCTCCAGAGGGAACCCATCCTATGGACGCCTTGCTCTTGGATTTCTGGCCTCCAGAACTATGGGAGAATACTTTTCTGTTGTTTTAAGTCACCCAATTTGTGGCAATTTGTTGTGGCAGCCCTAGGAACGTAATACATATTTTGGACACCGACAGAAGTGGCAGAGTTGGGATTCTGACTCCAGAGCCTCGTCTTTTCTCTGCTTCGGTCCGACAGAGCAGAATAGGGGATGGGGGACTGGATCCCAGTTAGAAAGCCTGCTGTGTTTGAGAGCTGAAAACAAGGCTTCATCCACAGGAACGTGCACTCAGGGCTGTGCTCAGTGCCCAGCACACAGTAGGAGCTCTGGATGTGCCTGCAGGCATGGGAACTGTCCGCCCTACTAGGTGCTGATCTATGAATGGGCGTGTGAAGACCTTGGAGATGGATTGAGTGAAAGGAGGGAAGTGAGAGATAGTAAATGGGTCTGGGTCAAGGTTTGAGGGCCAAGAGAAAAGCAGGGACTGCCTCCTCCCCTCTCTCCTTCTGCCATCAGATAAGGATTGGCTAATTGGAGCCTATGACCTGTATCACACGTTTCAGAAGAATTTAAACCTGCCTCTTTCCCAGCCCAGAGAACCAAGATAATTCTAAGCCCCAGCCTATTAAAATCGGATGCCCATATCCTCATCACTCACCAAAAGATCCACACAACTCTCACAGCAAAAAGTCCTCAATGGTCCCTGTGACTCCGAAGGGCCAGAGAGAATATTTGTCTTTTTTTTTTTTTAATTCTCATCTCTCTCAGCATAGAGGAGAGATAGCAGATATTTTTCAGATAGGCTGATTTTTTTTTTAATCAAAAGGAAATTAAAGAACAGGGACTGATGTACATTTCTTATGGGGAGAGCGGGAGTCTTATTCCTTGCTTGTCTTAAAATAGCCTGATGGAACGCAGTATTTGCATTATGCTCGGGGTCAGCTGCTCTGGGGACTGCGGACCAGCCCTGCCTGGAGAAGGGAGCGAGGGGCTGAGTTTTGAGATTTACTGCATTAATGCTTCTCCAGTTTCTGTGGAGTAGCCACTGGAGAGAGGCTTGGCTGCAGATGTAGTGGAAGAAACATGCAGAAATGCAGTATCAATAACTAAATATAACTCACATCTGAAACGTCTCTCACTGCACCCAGAGTGCTTTCTAAATATGTTATCTCATTAAATCCATACAGAAGCAGAGGGAGGTGGCGTCCTCTCTCCCTCCTCTTATGAGGAAACGGAGATTCAAAGCCCAGATGTGGAGTATCCTTTTGTCTGTACATGCGGTCTTCCATACGGGCTTCACAGAGGACCAAGATTCCATGGAGTGCCCTGGGGGCAAACAGCGGGATGGGCTAAGGCAATGCCAGCTGCTGTAACAAACTGACCCCCAAATATCTATGACTTAACGCAACAGGTATTTATTTCTCACTATGTGAAATCCCAGATGGGTGTGCTTATTGGCAGGCAGCCTTCCACGCCATCATTTGGGGACCCCAGTTCCTTCCAGCTTTTGACTCAGCTCACCTCTCAGCCTCAGCCTCCTCTGCGTTTGGCCTACAGATGGAGCAAGATTTTGTGGGCCAGGCCTGGATATGCCCCCCATCACTTTCACCCACATTCATTGGATAGAGGTCTGTCACATGGCTCCACCTACCTGCAAAGGAGTCTGGGAATTGTAGTCTAGCTCTGTTGCAGGAGGAATGGGTGTGGTGAAGAGCCAGTGGTCTGTTTCATGGGACCCTCCACTCCCACTTCCTGCTCCAAACAGGGCAGCTCCGATTTTATCTATTTCATATATTGCATTGTGCATAAGATTTAGTTTGAAAAAAAGACCCCAGGACTTAAAAAATATGCCAAGGATCTAGATCAGTGGTCCTCGGACACGGCTGATTATCTGGACCACCAGGGTACGTTGTGGAAAACGTGGATTCCTGGGCTGCTCCTTTGGTGATTCTGATTCTGTAAATATGGGGTCCACTGTATGTACAGCCAGTGTAAATGCTGAGCCTCTTCACTTGCCTTTGCAAATTTATGAACAGATTGGTGAAGGATGGAGATGGCAGATGATCACGGTGAATGAAAGATAAGGATAGCAAAAACTGCTGGACAGGACCCGGAGGAACAGGAGCTCTTGAACAACCACTTACCTAGTAAAGTTGAAGACAGACAGTCTATCACCCAGCAATTCTGCTCCAAATTTACGTTCCAGAGAAACTCTTACCCATGTGCACTCACAGACACATATGACAATGCATCATTGTCATGATTGCCAAAACCTGGAAATGACCCAAATGTCCATCGACAGTAGAAGGGATGGACTGCTGCATGTTCATACAATGGAGTACAATACAGCAATGAAAACGAACGAACTACAGCTATAGACAAGAGCATGTTTCAATCTCCCATTTTGTTGAACAAAGAAGCAAGAGAAAAGAGAGTTTATGAGCATGAGTCCATTTATATAAAGTGCTAAATCAGGCAAAACAGAAAGAAATCATTTAGGGATGTAAATATATGGGGCAAAACAATTAAAAATAATAAGTATCTAAAGAGTCAGAATGGTGGCTACCTCTAGGACAGAGATATCAGCAGCCCCTGAGACACTGGCTGTGTTTTATTTCTTTGCCTAGGTGGTTGATATATGAATATTTGTAATTCATAATTATTTTTATACTGACATATATGTTTTATGCCCTTTTCTATATGTAGGTCATCTCTCTCAGTAAAAGAATGTGGAGGGAGGAAAGGGGGCATCTGTCCACATGGCTCAGGCAGTACAGCACAGGATCAAGAGAACAGGCTTTGGAATCAGAAGGTCCCAAGTTCAAACCCCAGCTCTGTCCCCACCAGCTGTGCATGCCTGGACCAGCTGCTCAGCCTTTGGGTCCTTGGTTCCCTCATCTCTCTGATGGAGATGAAAAGCCTTCCTCACAGGAGAAAATACCTAATGTGTTTAGTCTCCTCATTGGAAAAAGTATAAAATGTGTTTAGCACAGGAACCAACACATAGTAGGTCTTCAATAAACTGTAGCCCGCCTAAGGCAAACAAACACCTAATATGTGTGAGCCAACAGACAGCTGGATCCGAGATAGCAAATGCCGAGGACACTATGGTCATCGTTGTACCAGCCTCAAGCCTGTCTCCATCTCTGTTTGTCCCGCCTTCCCCCCTTCACTTCCTTCCAGTTAAGGTCACTTGGCTGTATTTTTCAGAGCCCAGTGAGCTGCCATAGATGACTGTGGAAGGAGACGTGTAGACACACAGACACTAGGCATCCATGCTGCCATGTTGCCTTGATGTGGGGGACATTTGGCTTCTTCCACCTCAACACCACCAGTCTGGCGTGGTCTCAAGGAGCATCTCAGGGGCTCCTCACAGGCTTAGTCCTGGCCTCCTTGCCGCTCCTGGGCAACATCACTCCTTGTTTTCCTGGGTCCATCTTCATTCTCTCCTTAGGACTCTTCTCAGCTCAACCCAACACTGCCCCCAAGGTCACACTCCCAACAACTTCAGCGCCAGGCAACAATTCCATCCCAGTTTGAGAATGGTCGGAAAATACTGATATATGGAATAATGAAACTGTCTGATTTGATGCGGGCTAGGGCATGCTTAAGGTCCAGGGGCTTTCAGGTCCAGAGACATGGGCATTTGTTAAATGGGGGAAAGATTCCCCAGAAGCTGTCTTGCTATTCCGATCACCAAGTCATTCTCTAGTGACGGCCTCTGCTTCCTTTGGGACAGCAGAAGTCATTTAACTATCTCAAACACAGAATTTCCAGAAGGGCATCCAGTAGATGTAAGGGCTGTTACACAGAAGCAGGATTCTCTGGTCAAATAAGTTTTGGAGATATCTGGTTATTAATCACAGTTGAAAAGATGCCTTTACTGTGGGACTTCTCAGAGCCTTTAATATGCCAGTGTACTTAAGAAAGTCTCATCTTCTTGTGAGACCAGTGTTCCTCAGCACACACTTTGGGGAATTTCCACTGTAGCTGGAATTTCAGATTGACAGCATAAGGAAACAAGATTCCTGCTTTCAACAAGCCCACGGGACAAGTCTCCTGCTGAAGGAAGGTGAGCCAGGCCCTGGTCTCTCTTTGCCTTACTCTACCCAGCAGCAAAATGGGTGCAGGGCCATTAACGCCGAGGCTGCCAAGACAGTTTATTACGTTTTGTTATGTGACCCTGGAAGGAGACGTTGTTATTATCATCAAGGGTTCATAATAGTTGGGCAGCTTCACAGCATCATGTAATTTCTGGATGACAAAGAAGGTTCCCATTAGATCATCTAATTGGTTCCTTTGGTCAGAACAGGAAGGTCCCGGCTGATCTAATCACACCCTCGGGTTTGTAGGCACTGCTTCCTCCAAGGAGCTCAAAGGGCCTCACGATTATTAGGGTCAAGAGTCTTTCTGGAGGTGAGGGAAGAGGCCAAGGGGTGGTTTCCTCAACTGCAAAAAAAATTCATTCTTTCAGGTTACAAGAGATACATCCTTCCCAGACTTTAAATGGCAACCCTACCGGCAGAAACAGTTAACCCTACAGAGGAAATCACTCCAATACTCAGAGTCGTGGGTCTGGATGGCTCTTTAAGAAGTCGTCGGCTCAGTGCCCTGCCTCAAGGTGTATCTGCTTCCAGACCAGCAAAGACTGATGCCTTCACACCGCATATAGCTCCATATGCCGACCTCTGTCTCCTTGCAGACACACAGAGCGAGGAGCCACGGAGGCTGCGCTTTTTCCTTTTCACCTACTTGATTTGGAATCACGAAGGCAGAAATGTCAATCAACACAAAAGAGCCGATTACAGACATTTTCTTTGACTGCTGGTGCACACTTAATATTGAAAAGTGCTACAACTTGGGGTCAAACGGGCTCCACCGTTTATTGGCCGTGTCACGTGGGGTAAGTTCTTTAACCTGTGTGAGCCTCAGTGTCTCCTCTGTGAAATGGGGCAGTAACAGTACCTACCACACAGTGTCATTGTGAGGACGAGTGAGCGTTAAAAAATGGGAAGCGTTAAAAAATGGCGGCTATCACCATTGGCCTCACAGAAGAAGTCTGGGTGTGAGAGAGATTCTGTGCTGGAAAGACCTCTGTGACCACCACAGGGCTCTTCAGGAGAGCAGTGGTGCTCAATTTAAGGGAAAGGTTAGGTTCTCATGCCAGTACGTAAGGCAAAAATGGATGGAGTCAAATTACCCTTGAAAATCCCCTGCCCATCAAGTAGAGTATATATGGTATCATGTATAGACCCCTCAGGTTTGAGAGCCACTGAGTCAGACCATAGGAGGGAGTAAAAGGAATGTTTGTCCACAGCCGCCTGGGCATTCAAACCATCCTGTCTCTAAGGAAGTGGGTCTCAACTGGGGGCCATTTTGCCCTCCCAGGGGACATTTGGCAATGTCTGGTTGTGGACGCTCTCATGAACTGCTGGTGGGAATGTAAACCTGCCAGCCAGCTGTTCTCTGGCAATAAGTAGCAACGGCCTTAAAATATGCATATTCCTTGACCAGCAATTCCAGTCCTAAGAATTCAGCCCAAGGAAACAAGAAAGTGTTCGATGTGTCACTTGGCCCTAACGATATTCACCGTAGCGTTGGCAAAACAGCAAAAGATGGGACCAACTTGAAAGCACGACAATAAGGAACTGATTGGAAAGTATGGTACCGAGGCATGATGGAGCCATTAAGAAGGACGCCAAAGTGTGTGTGCTGACATAAAAAGATGTCCTTGAGGTACTGTGGAGAAACAAGGACGATCACGACAAAGCAGTGTAGTACATTTAAAAAGTGTATATACCTGCACATGCATAGAAAGAAGGCTGAAGCCCAATAAACACATGAAAAGCTGCCTCGCTTCACAGTAATCAGGGAAATACAGATTAAGATGACATGCCATGTTTACCCATAAAATTGACCAAAAGAAAAAAAATTAAAGATCATTTCCAGTGTTGGCAAGGACGGGGGGGATCAGATTTTCTCGTATACTGTAAAGAGAAGTCTATTTTGGCACAGCCTTTTTGGAGAGGAATTTGACAATCCCTATCAAACTTTCAAGCACGTGACTCTGCAGTTTCATTTCTATGAATCTTTCCCACAGAAATACTTACACAAGTGGGACAAAGATGTATACTTTGTATTAGTGACAAATTGGAAACAATCTAAGTGCGGGCAGTAGGCGAGTGGGTCTATAAATTATAGTTTGTTGATGCAATGGAATGTTATCCAGTTGTCAAAGAGAATAAGGAAAGTCTAAATGAGTTGGTACAGAAAGATCTCCAAGACATATTGTTAGGTGAAAAAAAGCAAATCAAAGAAACATACACATTGTGCCATCCTGTCTATGTTTTTTTTAAAATGCTACATATGTATCTATACATACAGACATGTCTGCAAATGGACACAGATTGGACAGCTTCACACTAACAGCAGTTACCTCTGTGGAGAGGGATTAAGGGAGAAGGAAAAGAGAAACTTTCTCTTTCATATTCTGCCTCCTTTTGAATAGTTTGCATGCATTCGTGTAATACTTGGCTGAATTTAAAAAAACAAACAAAGAACTATGGAAAGATGTGAACACTGGGTCTTTCTGGATAGAGGGGTTATGGGTGATTTTTTTGGTTTCTTGTGGTTTGTCAGGAATTTTCTGATTTTTCTACATGAATATGTGTTGCCTGTGCAATTTTAAACCTTTTTTTTTATTGTAAGAGGAAGGATATTGATTGAATACCTTACAAAGGCATTTTAATAGAAAAAACTACAGCAAAGTATAGGACACAGCTTCCTACCCTCAAGGATTCTGCGATCTAGTTGGGACTGTCTCTCTTACACACACACACAACAAGACAGGATACAGGCAGTAAATGCTTCTAGAGGTCAAAAGACAATGAGAACTGCAGGCAATGAGGTGGCAGGGAAGGTGTCCTGGGGCCTGTGGTAGTTAAACACTGCCTTGTAGAAACAGGAGGGCTTTAATAGACACGAAACCCTCCAGTAATTGAAATTCTATTATCTGTGCTGGTGGCATCCTGCTCTGGGGATTAATGACCCTTGTTATCAATTATTTCTTCCTGGATTCCGAGCTAGACGTGGTCCACTACGACTTAAGTGGGTTTCTTTTGCTTCAATCCTTCGTGGACACGGAGACCTTTCTGTACACCTCAACAGGAAGAACAAGCCGCGTATCCCATCCATCTCCTAGACTAAGATCACAAACAAAGGAAACTTTCCCTGATGTTAAAAACAATCCCATCCACCACCACAACCACTGGCTGGTCCTTAAGAGTAAAGAAATGAGCTCTCTGAATCCTTGACCTCTTCCTGCTGTCTGACGCGAGTCTTGATCATGGGCAAACCGCTCCCACCGTGTCACCTCTGTCCTCCAGGTAACCCTGGGAGGTAGCTGTGATCATCACCATTATACAGATGGGAAAACTGAGGCTCTCAGAGTCAACGGACTCTGTCGGCAGTAGAAATTGAGTTTGAGGCCAGAAAACAGGGCACTTTATCTGCATCATCCCTGCCTTGAACTAATGAGGTCAAGGATGTAGGTGCCGGTCTCTGAGCTAAGGAGCTTCTGGCCTGCTAAGTGGCAACTACAGCCCACTACACCTACCCAGGGCCAGACCACTGGGCTTCTGGTCTCTACAGATCAGATCAGAGTATATCTACACCGGCACACATTTTTTCATCCCAAACAAAAGCTAAGCAGGAAGGCAGGTGCTGGTGTTAAAGACCTCTGCCCCTAACGGCTCACAGGCAGATTCGGGAGACGGACCCTGAAACACACAACTTCAGTACCACATGGGAAGCCCTGTGGTGGAGGAGAAACAGCCAACATGTGGGAGAGGTCGAGAGAGGCCTCTTGGAGGAACTGATGTGCGCACTGAATCTTGAAGAACACACAGCAGTTTGCTGGCCCAGAGAAGAGGAAGAAAGGCGATGCCAGGAATATGGACCAAAACAGGACATGATAACACCAGCCAGTGTTTATTACGTGCTGGCCATGTAGCTGTCTTTCATGGATCACCTCAGTTGACATTCACCCAATCCTATAAGACAGGCCCCATTTTATCTTCATTTAAAGTGACTTTCCCAGTGCAGTAGCAGCTGGTGGGACAAAGGAGGGGATCCAGGTCTGCCTGGCTGGAGAGGGGTGGTCCTGACTCTTCTGTCCACGCCCACAGAGCAGTGGTTCTCAATCGCGGGTGATTTGGCCCCCAGGGGACATTTGGCAATGTCTGGAGACATCTTTGGTTGTCACACCTGCGGGAGAGGAGCTAGAAGCATCCAGGGGAGGCCAAGGATGCTGCTCAACGTCCCACAGTGCACAGGGCACCCCCCACCACAAAGAATGATCCAGCCCCGATGTCAACAGAGCCAAGGCTGAGAAACTGCACCGAGCAGGCAGCTGTCTGCTGTCTGCTGGGCACCTAGAGGGTAACTGGGGAAGACACCGCAGGAGATGGAGCCATGGGGGTGAGCTGGGCAAGGTCAAAGTGTGCCCTGGGTTGTAGCTTGGAGCCCGCAGCCTGGAGACAGAAAGAGTTTGAAGTAGGGGCAGATTTGTGCCTTAGGACAATCACCCTAGGACTGCAGAGGAGGACATCTCAGAGGAGAGAGGGAGAGCCGCGGGGCAGGTGGAGGCAGCGGTCCAGGGTCCAGGTGAGATCCGTGGGCAGAGGCGGAGGGAAAGGAGCAGAAGAGACAGAAAAGCATCTCCTCCGAGCAGCTGATGGGTTGACATGGCGCGTCCCACTATGAAGGATGGTACATTAAACCCTCTAAATGAGAGTAGCGACCTGATTAGAGTTGGAGCCTGGGGGCTCCCCCTCGGGATGCGCACAGATTAATACGGTTATTCAAGCAGCGACAGTGGCAGCGCGGGAGGAAGCGCTCCGCCCGGCGTTCACACCTGGTGTGCGGCTGCTGATGCTGTCACCTGCCCTTAGGCTCCTGAGAATCTCCCAAGTGTCGCCCCGCCCTCCTCCCACCATTCCCCTGTCCTGCTCTTCCCTATCCCTTCCACTCGGCCAGTCTCCTCCCCAGGGCAGAGGCTAGAGCTGGCAGAAGCCCCCAGGCCCCAGGCGGCCCCCTCCAAGGACTCACTGGCCTTGCTGCACCAGGGGCTCTCTGGTCCAACTTCTGGGGGAGGGAGTGGAATTTATTTGTGCTGGGGGTCCAGATGGAGTTTGTTTGGCTGAGCTTAATCTTTTTGCCTAATTCTGAAGACAGGAGGTTCTGGAAATGGATCTCCGAGGACTCCCCACCCTGGGTTAGGCCGGTGGTTGCTTCCTTCAAAAAGGCTTTGGTATTTGAGCCCTGGGCCCCTGCTGCTGTGCGTGTAAAGATTTCCAGGCATTATGACAGCCTCACTGCATCTTAAATCGTGAGGTCATGTCAGGCCCCTGCTCAAAAGCCTTGGAAAGCTCCTAGAACTACAAGACGAAATAATGGCCCTCCCAGCGCCAACCCCCGCCCCCCCTTCTCCGGTTACCTCCTGCAACACTCACGAGCTTTGGAATGTGCATTTCCACTCAGTGGTTGTCCCTGGGGACGAGGGTCTCAGTAGACAGGTGAGGGGTGATGGACATGCTAGTCAATGGTTTTTTTAATTTTTTTTCTTTAATTCTCCAATTTCCAACACTCCCTCCTCCATCCCTGAACAACCTTAATCTACTTCCTGCTTCTATAGACTGCCTTATTCTGGACTTTTGTGCGAACAGTCATACAATACATGATCCTTTGTGACTGGTTTCTTTCACTTAGCATCATGTTTTCGAGGTTCATCCCTGTGGTAGCACGCCTCAGTACTTCATTCCTTTTGATGGCCAAATTATATTCCATTTTATGGATGGACCACATTTTGTTTATCCATTCATCCATCGATGGACATTTGGGCTGTTTCCACCTTTTGGCTGTTATGAACAATGCAGCTATGAACTTTTGGGTACAAATTTTAATGTGGACATATATTTTCATTTCTCTGGAGTATTCACTATCTTAATTGCTTTCTTTTTTTTCCCAGCCATGTTTCATTTATTTTGAAATTTCAAATAACATTAGAACATGAAATACTTGAGTGTGTGTAGAGAAGGCACAGGTTTAACCAAGCCTTAAGGAATACTGCTCTAGGTAATAAAATAAAAGACATTCTAAGAAATAAAATGCCTTCCCGACTGGACAGTAACCCTCTTGAAAGGCAATGATCATGTCTTATATTTCTTTTGGATCCAAAGAATTGCTCAACGAGCTCTTGATAAATGATGTGAACGACTACATCCAGATTCTGCAAACGTTCACCGCATCAAGTACGTTCACATGCCTGGGGTCATTTATCCTGCAAGCTGTAGGATACTGCAGAATGCAAATATTTGTGCCCATTTTACAGATGAGGAAACTGAGTGACAGAGTGACTGCCACAGCCCCGTGCCTTGGAGGAGTTCTGGAAGAGCCGGAGGTGTAGCAGGTCACTTTTTATGCTGCTAGTCTCCCCTGTGGGAATTAGATGCTGGAGGCTCTGCTTTAAAGAGGGAAATCTGGATTGTCCCAACAGATACCCGATCTAGTGTTACTCGTTTTACAAAAGCATCCTTTATTGTACAAAAGAACCTAAGATTCCGTTCCTCGCCAGGTCCCCGAGGGGCCTGGGCTTTGTGGTGCAGTGGGCTGCAGAGCGCATCATCTTACACACCAGCTGGGCTTCTAAAGGAGTTGTAAGTCAAAGTTTTGTAAATTGGATCATATTTTAGAGAATAGATAAAAGAATACGACTGTGAAACCTTGGGAAGAATCTGTGCATGAGGTGATAATCAGAACCAGATTTATGATTTCTGTAAAGACGAAAATCAGAGATAAATGTCAACAGTGCCTGGAATCCTGTGATGATTAATTAAGAGCCTCCAAGCGTAATAGGCACTGCCCTAGCTTTATAGATGTTTTCTCATTTAATTCTCGCACACAAAGAAAAAAAGCTGTTGAGTTAGGTGTTGTTTATCTTCAGTTTAAGAGTTGGGGAAACTGAGGCTGCAGACATTAAGTAACTTGCCCAGGGGCGCGGAGCTCAGAGATGGCTGGGACTCCAACCGTGCTTCCCTTTCCGGAAGCTCTGGCTCTTTACAGGAGACGGGTGGTGGATGCTTGCTGACTCCGAGGTCAGACTGCCTGGCTGGAATCCCACTTCATCCCTGACTCGCTGTGCATCTGTTTCCTGGGCTGTAAAAACCCTCCCTCAGCAGATTGCTGTGAAGTTTAAACAAGACGAATTATCAGTACCAAGAACAGCATTTATTAAGCACCTATGGTGTACAGTGCAGCCCGATGCCCCCGTAAGCGTTAGACACTAGCATGATAATCAGATGGGCTGAGTTCCACTGCTGTCCTGCCACTTACTCATGTGGGACTTTGGCAAACTGCTTAATCTCTTTGAACTTCAGTTTTGGTAAAAAAAAAAAGGGGGGGGGGTACAGATAGCACCCATCCCAAAATGTAATTTTGAGGATTAAATGGGCTGCCTGATGGCTTTAATTGAGGTCTCAAAAGAAAAAAAAAATGAGCTACGTAAAGTGCCTTAAGGTAGGAATCACTCAAACGGCAACTATTGTTATTATTATGTGCTAGGAGCTTTACACAGGCTATTTCAAGTGGTCCACGATCCTAGAACATGGTTCCCCAGAGGAGGAGGCTGAGACCAGGGAGCGGAATGACTCTCCAGGTCCTTGCGCATCCAGGTGACCTGGGATTGGTGCTCATCTGACATGGCGCATGCTCGGCATGTCATCTGTTCAACAGCCATTCCTCCATACCTCTCTCCCTTGATTCTGTTTGGGTGTACACCATTGGCAGCGTAGGGACTGAAACCTGTCTCTGGACCCAAAGGGATACGTGGCAATTTGGGTCCTCTGGGAAGCAGACGCCAAGACATTAGATGCACAAGAGATTTATTAGGGAGACTCCTGCGAAGGATTAGGGAGAGAGCAGGAGGAGGCAGGCAGAACCTTCAGATTGCAATGCTGGTCTGACACCTGGGAAAGGAGAGGGGGAAGGAAAGAGGATTGGGTAGGAGGAGCCTCAGATTGCAGTGCGGCTCTGAGAAAGTCTTAGCTGGGCTGATGTGGAGTTAGAGTCCACAGCAGCAGATTGGAAGGCGTAGCACCTATAGGCTGTCAGATAACCACCCTCATGGCAGCGGGTTCTCTCGAAGGGACATCTGAGTGGCACGCCTCCACGGCCCCACAGGTGCATGGCATTAGTCCCGGTCAGCCACAGTGATTCCCCTCCCCGTGCCTGGTTTGGGCAGGAGTATGTGATGTGCCTGGACCAATAAGACGTATGGGGAAGTCTACTGGCACGCTTGCCAGAAACGTGTTTTTTCCTTCTATTCAGTGCAGCTATATAGGGATGCAGTGTCTAGAGCTGTGGCAGCCACTTTGAGGTCATGAAGGGACAAACTTGTAGACAAAAGCCAATGCACTCAAGAAGGCAGAGTGGGGAGATGGAAAGAACATGGGTCCTTGATGACATCAATGTGTCACTGGATATACCACCCTAGAATATCCTCCCTCAAGAAACTTGTTATGTGAGATAATAAATCCTTTATCATTTAAGTTATCTATTGCCATGTAACAAATTACCCCAACATGTAGCAGCTTAAAACAACAAACATTTATCGTCTCTCACAGTTTGGAGAGTCGGGAATCTAGGAGCAGCTGAGCTGGGAGGTTCTGACTCAGGGTCTTTCACAAGGTGCGTCAACATGCTGACCAGAACTGTAGTCCTCTGAAGGTTTGACTGGGGCTGGAGCATCCTTTCCCAAGGATGCTTGGGATGCTTCATACGGCCGTTGGCGGGAGGCCTCAGTCCCTCACCACGTGGGCCTCGCCATAGGACAGCGTGAGTGTCCTCACAACATGGCGGCTGGCTTGCCCCAGGATGAGTAAGCCGAGAGAGAGAGAAAGAGAGAGCAGCCACAGCGCTTTTTATGGCCTAGTCTCTAACATCACACTCTAAAATCGGCCGTTTTCTATTCACTCGTAGCAAGTCACTCGGACCGGCTCACACTCGAGGGGAGAGAAATCAGCTCCACCTTTTAAAGGGAGGAATATCAAAGAATTTTTGGATTTAAAACCACTACAGTTTCTTGCCGTTGGATCTTCTTTACTTACAAAGGTCCCAAAGCCAATATTCTTTACACCGCACGACACTGCCAGCTTGGGAAGGGAAATTGTAAGCTGGGGAGGTGACCCTGACCCCAAACTCTCAGCAGACTTTCCAACTCAGAAACTCGTTCCATAAGGTCATCACAGAGTGGGCCTGCTTAAATGTTTATACTTGTTTATACCTGCATAAACATGTCCTACCTAAAAATAAATGTAAATATGATAATTTATTAGGAAATATTAAAAATATACAACAAAGGATACAGAGTAATTCAGCAACTCCATGAACCACCACATAGTTTAAGAAATAAAACAATACCATGTAATGGAAGCCCCATGTGTCCACATACCCTGGTAACATTGTTCTTCTCACCCCAGAAGGAATCACTATCCATATTTTAGTGGTTTTCATTCCCATGAGTTTCTTTATACTTTAACTGCATATAGAGTAGACCTACATAATATAAGGTGTTATTTTGCATATTTCTAAACTTTATAGAAATGGAGTCATCCTGAATAGATTCTTCTGCAACTTGCTTTTTTCTCTACATATGTCTGTAGGATTCAACCACGTGAGGAGGTGAACAAATTGAAACCCTCACACGTCACTGGTAGGAATGTCAAATGGTGCAGCCACTTTGGAAGACAGTCTGTCAGTTTTGCAAAAAGTTTAACATAGAATTGCCATATGACCCAGCAGTTCCTCTCCTAGGTATATACTCAAGATTATTAAAACATATGTCCACACAAAAACTTGTACGTGAATGTTCGTAGCAGCTTCCTTCATAATAGTTAAAAAGTGGAATAGTTAAAAACCCAAATGTCCATCAACTGATGAATGGATAAACAAAATGTGGTCTATTCGTACAGTGGAATATTATTTAAACGTAAAAAAGAATGAAGTGCTGATATATGCTACAACATGGATGAACCTTGAACACATGATGCTAAGTGAAAGAAGCCAGACACAAAAGGCCACATATTATATGATTCCGTTTATATAAAATGTCCAGAATAGGCAAATCCAGAGAGACAGAAAGTAGATTAGGGGCTGCCTAGGGCTGAGGATGGGGAGAAATGAGGAATGATTGCTAGTGGCTACGGCTTTTCTTTTGGAGGTGAAGAGAATATTCTGGAATTAGATGGCAACGATGGTTGCACAAATTCGTGAATATCCTAAAAACCACTGCATTGTACACTTTAAAGAGTGAATTTTATGATGTGTGAATTATATCTCAATAGGAAAAGATTCACCCACGTTAATACAGAGGCCTGGTCATTCATTTTCTCTACTGTATGGTAATCCATTAGTATGAATATTCTACAGCCATCCATTCTCCCATTGATGAACATTGGTCTGGTTTCTCACTCTGTCGCTCTTACAAGCAGTGCTGCCACGAGCATTCCCGCATTTTTCTTTGTGCACGCGAGCATTCTTGCATTTTCTTTTGAGGGTTTCTTGGAGGTACAGACCAAGGAGCGTGGTCGCTGGAGTGTAGCGTATACGCACCTTCAACTTCACAGCACCACTCTCTAAAACTCCTTTGTGAGTCTGGGGAGAGGAGACAAGGAAGCCAGTTCTGCCTCCACCCTTGGCCCCTGCAAACCACCCGAGGTCTCGGAAAATAGGGCACTCGAAATGGAAAACAAATAGCACAAATCAGGCGGTAGGTGGCCTCCCCTGCTGCCGTTCCGAGACCCGCTGGATGGGCAGCGGGGCCTCCCCCAACAGAAAATATTAACAGCATTTAATGAATATTCACAAGGATTCATTAAACATTTCCCCGTGTGGCTGAACAAAACAGTGTTCAAACCCCCAAGCCATTAACAAAAAAGGAAGAAGAAATATTACAGGGACAACGCGCACAAGCGGAAAACACCACAGGCAAGAAACACCTGCTTTTTTTGTTTTTTTTAAACTCAGCTTCATCTCCTTTATCTCACTGGTGTTTAAAATGGGCCCAGTGTCCTTGGTCTCTGTGACTTCTTTGATTAGGACAGTGCTTATGAATATTACGATGATTACGTTTTTCTACTTTGTGTACACAGAAAGTTGCCTTGGTTGCAGCAATAATATTTAAATGAGACATTTCGGTAGGAAAAAGGCTTTTCTATGAGGCATCTTACTGAGTCTTTGAAGCTACTGGAAGGGATGGTCCAAGAACTACTGTCATCCATCATTTGACAGACAAGGCAACAGGCCCCCGTTCATCAGGAGACTCACCCAGGGTCATTGCTGAGACAAGACTATTATGTCCTCGGTGCTTCGGCCATCTCTGAGGAAAGGTGACCTTGCAACCTCATGACCTCGCCACCCTGACCACGGTCAACGGGACCAGGCCGGTGTCTGGCCCAAAGACCGCGACTCAGAGGTGGTCTTGTGTGAGAGTCCTGCCCAGTGGAGGTGCCCTCCCCTGCCTGGTGACTAGAGAGCCAGCTAGACCTTCTCTCCGGGCCGTCTGAGGTCAACACCTGGAACAGTTGGGAGCTTGGGCAGAGCCTGACCGACCCACAATGCACTGTCTGACCTAGTCATGGAAGTCACTCACTGTCACTCAGCCACATTCCATTCCTTAGACGTGAGTCAGTAAGCCTGGTCCGCACTCAAGAGGAGAGAAGTCAAGCTCTACCTTTTGAAGGGAGGAGTATCAAAGAACTTGCGGGCATTTAAAAACCCCTCCAAGGCCCAAGTCCCATTACTGGTCAATGGTGACAGGGGGATTCATCAATCATTCATTCCACAAACACAGCCCCTGTGACGTCTTTGCTTTCCAATATGGTAGCCATTAGCCACATCGGCTACTGAGCACTTGAAATATAGTTAGTGTGCCGGAGGAACTGTATTTTTAACTTGATGTAATCATATTTAATTTCAAGTTAAAAACTCTTCATTCAACTATTGGAAAACTTTTACATAGGTTTGGGACAACTTGGGTAAGTGAATCAACTTTCCTTGTAAATTTGATGAAATCTAAATAATTATCAAGTATTTCCAGTGAAAATTTAGCGTCCTAATTGAGATGTGCTGTCATATAAAATACACACCAGATTTCGGAGATGTAGTATGAGAAAAAAAGAATGTAAAATATCTCGTTAACAGTTTTTGTACTGATCACATGTTGAAATGATAATATTTTGGATAGAATGGGTTAGATAAAATATACTATTAAAATTCATTTGATCTGTTTCCTTTTGCTTTTTTTTTTTGTGAGGAAGATCAGCCCTGAGCTAACATCCATGCTAATCCTCCTCTTTTTTTTTTGCTGAGGAAGACCAGCCCTGAGCTAACATCTATTACCAATCCTCCTCCTTTTTTTTCCCCCAAAGCCCCAGTAGATAGTTGTATGTCATAGTTGCACATTCTAGTTGCTCTATGTGGGACACAGCCTCAGCATGGCAGGAGAAGCAGTGTGTCTGTGCACACTGGGATCTGAACCCAGGCCGCCAGTAGAGGAGCGCGCGCACTTAACCGCTAAGCCACGGGGTCGGCCCCTCATTTAGCTTTTTGAATGTGGCTGTTAGGAAATTTTAAATTACATATGTGGCTCAGATTATATTTCTATCGACAGTACTGTGTTACTTACGAGATGCTATGGATTCATATTTCCTACCTTCCTGGGGGTTACAGTCAAAAAGGCAGATATTAAGTAATTAATCCAAAGAGTAACGAGTATTACAAAGCAGAAATCAGGGAGCTGCGTGTCACGGGGGACCTGACCCAGACTGGGCTGTCTCCAAAGCAAGCCCACGATTTCAGAGGGGGAGGGAGTGAGAAAGCCCAGCGCTGGGAGCAGCGAGTGGGAGGTGGAGGGGAGAGGCTCTGGGTGGGGGGCGCGGTGCCAGCTCCTTGGGTTCAGGGCCAGAGGAAGCGGATGTGCCAGCGGCGATGCCACTTTGATGTGCAGGTGGTGAGGCGGCAGGGAGGGGCTGGGCTGCCATCAGCTGTCAGGTTGGCACTTGCTGGCCCTGCCCACGCAGTAGCCGGGCTCCAGAGGCCTCCAGGGCTCTCTGGGTGTGGCCTCACATGGCTGTGCTGGAAACAACCTGGGCTCCCGGGAAAGCTGAGCACCAAGCGGGGGGCTGGCCCCAGCTCTGACCCAGGCCCTACTCTGAGCTCCAGCCCCCGGGCCCCCTCCCAAGCACAGGCAAGAAGGTAACCTTGACAAAGACACTAGGACTGGACTTGAACAACTAGGACTCGTTGGTCCTTGCTCCTGGCCATTGTGTTGTTCATGGTAGCTTCAGATGACTCAAATGCTGTTGCCACCTACGCGGCCCCCTTGCCACATCTTTCCTTCCCTAGATCTGCCCTTTCCATTACCATCCAAATTCTTACTGTTCCTAAAACATGCCAAGCACATTGCTGCCTCAGGGCCTTTGCACTTGCTGTATCCTCTTCCTAGAACACCTCCTCTTGGTATTTAGATAGTTGGCATCTTGTCTCATCTAGGCCTCAGCTCAAAGGTCACCTCTGTCTCTGACCATCCTTTCTAAAGTTACCTCCACGCCTTGCCTCTTTACAGTGACTCTGTCTTCTCTGTCTCATTTCCCTGTTGGAGTTCTGTTCATACTATACTCCTCACTCTCAGAAATTATCTTGTTCATTTATTGTTTTATTTGTTGTCCATCTCTCCAACCAGAAAATAAGCCCCAAGGGAACAGGGACCTTGTCCAGCGCCTAGAATGGTTCCTGGCACGTGATAGGTGCTCGAAAAATATTTGTTGAGTGAATTCATTCATCTTCCTAAAACTCGAATCTGAAGACAATTACGGAGCCCTCATAGGAATGTGGACAAATGTTTGTGATAAAATGCTAAGTTTAAAGAAAGATACTCTCTGATACGGTACATATAAAATATGTAAGTACAGAGACGGGGAAGGAGATGCACAAATGGATAACAGCTCTACATGGGGGGGTATAGAATTCTGGGTGATCTCTATTTTTCAAACTTTTATTTAATATCGTTATATTGTTTTTTAATAACAGCTTTCTTAAGATATAATTCGTACCTCATAAAGTTCACTATTTTAAAGCATACAATTCGGTGATTTTTAGGATAGTCTCAAAGTTATGCATAGATCTAATTCCAGAGCATTTTTGTCACCCCGAAAAGAGACCCTACACCCATTAACAGTCATTCCCATTTTCCCCTCCCCCAACCCAGCCCCGGGCAATAAGTGGTCTACTTTCTGTCTCTATGGATTTGCCTATTCTGGACATTTCTCAATATAAGGTATTCAATATACTCAATGGTATGGTACTCAATATACAGTATTGAGAATAGATTTCTCAGTATATAATATACGGTCTTTTGTGACTGGTTTCTGTCACTCAGCACAATGTTTTCAAGGTTCACCCATGTTGCTGCATGGGTCGGTACTTCATGCAGCAGTACCGACTGCATGCATTCCTCCCAACGGCTGAATGATAATATTCCAGTGTGGAATATCCAACGTGGCTACAGCACGTTTTGTTTATCTGTTCTTCAACTGGTAGACATTTGGGTTGTTTCAGTTATATTTCTTCTACCACAACCAAAAAATAACCATAATAATGGTGGAAGTGGGACCTTCTCCCTGTAGCTCTACAAATATGATCTTGTCATTTCCCTGCTCCAAAGTCTTTGAGGCTTTCCAGTGCTTACAAGATACCATCCAGCCTCTTTTGCCTAAACAGCAACAGTCCCTGGCATACTCCTAAACTCCTTCCTCTGAGCCCCTCTGCACTCTGTTCCACATACTAGCCATGCACCCTCGGCCACGGCCACTATGCCTTGGCCAGCGCCATCCCCCCTTCTACTTCCCGGAAAGTCATCATGATCCGCAAAATTCAGCTCAGATGTTACGTCCTTTGCGAAGACTCGTCTCCTCATGGTCCTCTGTCTACAACTCGCTCCACTCCTACGGGACTCACTGTGTTGTTGTTCCCCTGCCTGTTTGCTGACTTGGCCTGTGATGGGAATGCCCTCGGGCTCTCATTCCTCTCCGCCTCTGGCGCCCCTCAGGTACTCACCCAGGCATGAATGGGGCTGTGATCCACCGTGATATGCTGAACAGGCACCTGACAATAACACCCTTTGACAAACAGGACATCAAAATGTCAAGGTTAAGAGACCGGGCTTTGGAGTCAGATGAACTTCGTTCGAATCCTGACTCTGCTACTTGCGAGCGGCAGCTCGGAGGTGGTTTCCTCATCTTTAAAATGGGGATAATTTCTCCCACCTGATGGAGTTGCGTGGATTAAGTGCAGGTAAACCACTTAGCATGGAGAAGTTATCAATAAGTGTTGTTTTAAATAGTGGTATGACATCCATAATATAAAATGTATCATTTTAACCACTTTTAGCTGTACAGTCAGGTGGCATTAAGTACTTTCACATTATTGTGTCAATAACTGTTTTTATGACTACTATTATTATTATTATTATGTCATAAGCCTTAATGGTCATTTATTTTGCTAGAGACATTTATTTTGCTATTCTGAACCAGTCCTGGACTCTAAGTCTCTGCGTTACCCAAATCGTTTCACTGTCTCTAGAATGCTGGGGGGGGGGGGGGAGTTATCACGCGCATTTATACTAGAGGCTCCAAGAGTTCTAATGATGTGTGCAAGGACACTCAGCAAGCAAGTAGCAGAGCTGGGATGGCCCCCAGATCCCGTTCTACCTATCTACGGGGGGGGGGGGCGGGTTATGATGACCCCTTCCAACGAGCCACTCAAATTGCTTCTCTAAGGTTTTGACTTCAGCACTGGGAGGGCTGTGGCTGAGCAGGAAAAGAGGTGGCGCCATCCTGGGACGGGTGAGTGAGGCCAGGGGCGTCTGGCATCCTCAGCCGGGACGAGGCATTCCATATACGGCGACAGGGCAGGGGCCGGGCCCTGTCAGGGCTGCTGACGTCTTTATGCGTGGAGGACTGACTCCGCTGTGGCAGGCCCAGCGTGCCTTGCCCCTGTGACAAATGATAAAGATCTCATTCAGCCTGTGAGATCCACTCAAGGAACCGAATGGAGACAATTGGAAAGTGCTGCACACCAGCCACCGAAGCCGAAAGCCCGCAGATTCTGCTGATTTAAGGTCTTCTGTGTGGATTTGCTGATCCTGGAGAATCTCAGCTATTTGGGCTTTTTAATAGAGTCTCCAGGCCTCCTTGCAGGGAAGCAGAGAGCTGGCATGCAAGGAAGACCTGCCCAGTTGAGTCTGCAGCGTGAGACAGGATAAGGGTCTGACATGCGGTCCATCGCATTTCATTTTGAAGACTAATTATCATTGCTTTCTAATTCCTCGCCGCCTCCCATGGGGACTCTTAAAGGGGCCCCTCTCCACTGTTCCCTTTACCACAGGGACGAATCTTTGCCCTTGCAACTGGAATCCCTTCTACCGCCACCATTGCTATATTTTAGCAGCTCTTGAGACCCGACAAATGCTAGTTAACCAGCTAATTGCAGCTACAACTGACCCCTCGAGTGTGTGAATGAATGTGACAAGTGGCTGGTGACATGCTCAAGTCACTCATTTGTGTCACCAAGCTTACCATTTGACTGGGCACTTCTAAGTAAAAGGGTCTCACACCAGGTGATTCCAGTTCATAGTGCCTTTGGAAACAATCACGAAATTGGCTAATAGACTGAATAGTCATGGCATGCACAGGGAGAGGGTGCTGGATAAAACCCTACAGAGACCTGACCCACTGCGTTCTAGTGCGATGCTCTGGCCACACCAGAATAGCAACATTCCAGTTTCTCATATAAAAAACATATAAAAAATGAAAGGGATTGGGCAAATAAATTGTGGCACATGCATAGAATGGGATAGCACCTGGCACACACCTTTGCATATGCTGTTCCCTCCATCTAAATGCTTTTCTGTCTTTCCCAATCCTGCAGCACACACGTGTTTGGCATACAGTAGATGTCTACCAGATGAGCAGACTTTTATGGCTTTTTCTTCCTCAGGGGTTCACAAAGTGAGCCAGTTATCCTTCACACCAGGGGTGGGTATGTGGGGGCAGCTGGGAGGGAGGGGAGGTTAATCTTCGTGTATTAGAAAAAAGAAGTCCATGGTGTAGAGTTACATGGAAAAAAAAGTAGGTAGGCAGTGTGTCTTATGACCCAGTTTTCTGTTAAAAAAAAATCCCATATTTACACGCTTGTTTATGCATAGAAAAATCTGGAAGGGTACGAGTGCATTAACAGTGATTACTTCTAGGCAGTCCTGGGTGATGGAATAAAGAGTATGAATAGGAACTTTTTGCTTTTTATTTTCCACTTTCTAAAGTGTTTATTTTTTTCCAAGAGGCATTGTATTAATTTTATAATTAAAAATCTAATAAAGATTTTAAAATGTGCTTGGGGAATAGAATAGCTATGCTTCCAAAATATTTGCAAGTGGCCTTTGTCACAGATGTGGTAAGCTGTTCGGTATCATGTCAGGTGTATGTATCTTATTTCTTCAACCGGACTGTGTGCTCCAAGAGGGCAGGGATGGGTTCCAATAACAGCACTGAGAACAGAAGTCCCCCCGTTAGCTCGACCGTTTGCTGAGTGCTAAAATGCGCAACATGCATCATCTAGTTAATTTCATTTCTTGTAAGTTTTCAGATCCCCCATAATGTTCTGGGCAGGCATAAAGGCTCAATAAGTATTTTTGATGAAAGGGTGCTTCGGGGAAATATACCATCGGGGGTCCCATGTTCGACCGTGAACATGTTTCTACATGAGCAGGACTTTAAAACGTCTCTCCTAACAAAAGGAGACAGCAGGTAGCAAGGCGGAGGACAAGCTCTACCCCCATCCAGGCCAGAATTCTAAAGGCCTGAGTTCCAGAACACACTCACGTTTCCCAGAGTGGGTTCTGTGGAACCCCAGTCCGGCACAACGCTCTGTGAAAGAGTTCTAGGATAGGGAAAATGCTTCCCATGACCGACGCTCTTGGAGATTCACATGCCTGCGAGTACATTAAAGGCTCTGAAAAGCTCTGTAGTAAAGAAGTACGTTTTAACTTTGTTCAACCCCAAATTTCCCCAGATCGTTTGATCACAGAGCCTGTTGTTTCATGAACAGTTCTGGACATGTTTCATGTAACACGCTTGGGGAAAGGCTGGCCTAGAATGTTCTCAATCAGCTGCCACCAAGAAATGTTTGACTCTACTTGGAGGCACCCCAGGTTTGAGATGGTCAGTCCTGGGTGCACTGGGTATTCTCCAATCTGATCATATCCCATAGATGGAAAAGGCTTATTATTATGGATGGAAGCAAGCCATTCTACTTCCCAACTGCTAAGAGGGCACGCCACGCTAACTCTGGTGCTTTCTGGAACAGATATGTGATTACTGTTTAGCACCATGTTCATAGCTCCATGAAAAGAATGTAAGATCTGGGGTCAGACAGATCTGGGTTGGAATACCAGCTTGGGTTTGAGTACTAGTTCTACCATGAACTTGCTGTGTGGCCTAGGGTAAATCACTATACCTCTCTGAGCCTGTCTCCATGTTTAAAAATGGGGATAAGAATGCCTCCCTTGAAGAACTGCTGAGGAGTAGACATACTGTATAGGGGATGCTTGAGAAGGGAGAGTTGCTGCTGGAATTCCCCCAGCGTTATTCGCTTCTACCCTCCTCTGCTCAGCTGTGGAACTGTCAGGATCTCTCTTCGCTTCTCTCGGTTCCTATCCAGCGAACACTGAGTGCTCTTTGGCACACGACCTCCGTGGCCTGCAGAGGCTAAGACTTCCAAGGATGCTACAGGGAAATATGGCAGATGTAGAATTCACCAGATATTGTGCAGATCCGAATTGGAAAACCTTGGGAAGAAATGTCATCTTGTAACTTTTTGCATTGTTACAATAAAACCAAAGCATCATCAGTCTCTGAGGAGAATCTTCTAAGTGCTTTGAAAAACTTTTAACTACTTGCACTGTTTGTGGAAGAAGCAGATACAAACATATCCCCTGCAGTCGCCCAGCCCTGGGTTGGAGTGTCAGGCCCACGGTGTCCCCGCTGGGCAGCTCTGGGTAAGCAGCTAACCCTCTCTGTGCTTCTGATTGTCACGTGTAAATGGAGAGAAAGGAGTACCAAACTTCATGGGGGTCAGGATGTAAATCCGTGCAAGGTGCCGGCAGAGGACCCGGCCCAGGGTCAGCGCCCACTATATCACTACGACTACTGTTCATCACGCCCCGGGTTCTCCTTTTGCTGATAATCTTTTCCCTCTCCTGTCCGCCTTTCCCCTGGCCACCTTCCCTACACTCGTCTTTCTTTTGCATCAATACCAAACAAAAAAAGCCATGCGCGCTGCTCAGCCGCTCCAGCGTTTGCAGGGAGGCGTGGACGTCAGGGGCCGGTCGAGAGCGGCCGGGATGCGCGTTCCCAGGCCGTGCCCGGGTCCCCCGGAGGCGTCGCCGGAGGAGGGGTCCCGCCGGCCGGACGCGGCGTCCCCGGGGCGGCTGCACTGCTCGGCCCCAGCGGGCCCGCCGCGCCCGCTGCCTCGTGCATGCCAATTAGGCCCTAATTTGATTTCTGCGCTGTCTGCGCGAACCCCATTAAAACCCAATTCTGCTTATTCCCAACAGCTTTCTTGCCCCGCAACGCCTCTCCCTCCCGGGCCTGCCTGGCGCGGGGAGGAGCGGGGCTCGCGCGCCCGGCCGGAGGGGCCCCGTGGCCCAGCGGCCCCGCCCGGGTTCCCCAGACCGGCTCCCCCGCCGGGTCACGGGACCGTTTCTTAGAAACAATGGGATCGGAGAAGCTGGAATCGGGCGTGGTGGGGACCTCGAAGGTCGTCAAGTCCCGCCTCCCACGCCCCGCAGGAATTCCCTGGAAGACGCGCGAGCATCAGTCCGCCGCCTGCGCCTGGGCTGTTCCAGCACGGGGACCTCACTCCCTCCCTCGAGGAAGTTTAGCTGGGTTCAAGTTCCCCGCCCTCGGCTGTGTGACCTTCAACAGAGCTCTCGACCTCTCTGGTCCGCAGTAGCTCATCTATAAAACAGGGGCGATGATAATGCTTGCCTCCTAGAACTGTTGGGAGGGTTATGAGACGCCTGAGAAGAGTGCCTGACACAGAGTGAGCACTTGCCACAGGACAAAATTTCCGAGTGAGCCCAAAATCTCAATGAAAAATAATTCTAGAAAATCAAAGATGAACAAATTATGAAAAATTTAAATAAAGACAGGACTGGGATTGGCAAGTGCCATCTTGCAAGTGCAAGGTGGAATCCTGTTTTTAAAATTTTGATGTTTTGTGCATTGTGGGTTTTTTGGCATTAACTTTGAGTTTAAAAAATATATTGCATTAAATACTATTCATCTTGATCAGTGAGTTTCTTGGTGCACCTTTAATTTTTGCAGCCCGGATGAGTGTCCCCCTGGCCTCACCCTCGTCCCAGCCCCCAGTAGCAGTCACAGTAAGACCCTCTCGGAGCCTCAGGTTTCTTATCTGCAAAATAGGGCTAAGAATGACTATTTATAGGGATGTTTGGAGAGTTAATAAGCAGGCAGCATCATTAAAAGCATCTGTTCTAGAATCTGGACAAGTGCAAGCCCCTCTTCTGCCACCAACTAGCTGGAGGAGTCACAGTGTCTCTGTGCCTCTGTGTCCTCATTTGCATGATGGGGGCACTACGAGTGTTCAGCCCGGAGAGGCTGCTGGGGGTTTAATTCCAATAACGCTCACAAAGCACCCAGCACGTGCTTGGCATGTGGCAAGAGATCAATTCGTGTTGCTGCTATTATTAGCTTAAAGAATACACTTGAACTTGACTGCCCCTGGCATAGCATAAGCCCCCAATAAGTGGGGGTAGTGGGGATTGACATCGTTTTTGTAAGGGGTTTGGCACACAGTAGGTGCTCACTTGACTGAAAGGGCCAGAATGGGAGAGACCACTTCTGGCTTGTTCCCTACCACAGCCCCTAAAGATTCTGCACCTAGTGGGTCTGCAAAAATATTGACAGAATGAATCAATGGTTCAGTGATGCAAGATGGTCCATTCCCTCTTTGGTTTCTGGAACTACTGGGGAACTTTGTCCTTTCGTGGACCCACATACTCACCCCTGTGTAACAGCAACAATGCTGATGGCAGCTGTCGTCTCCTGCTTCCCCCCAGGGAAGGGGCCTGTCCAGGTCTCAAAAAACACCTGGAATGACTCCAGAAGCTTTCGTGTTCGGTCCCTTGGCCTCATGAAGCTAAAGAAGGACGGAAACTCGCTCCTTCTCTGGCACCTGCAGCCGATTTCCTGAGGTATTGGTGGGCCAGAAGCCCTCCCACTACAAAAATACCCTTGGTGCTGCAAGAATTATGGCAATGTCTTTTGGGAGTGTGTTAACGGTGTCCCAGTACTAGGCTTGGGGCAGCTGCTTCACTAATTCACTTAGCTGCCTGGCCCCTGCCAGCAGTGGGGTCGACAACCTCTGGTCCATTTGGAGCCTCCCTACCTGAACCCCCAGATCTGGCCCTGCCTTCTCGCCTGCTGGCTCCAAACCTTTGACTTTTGGCAGGGCACACATATAGTGGGGTTCAAAGCCTGGTCTTGGCTTTCGACCTTTCTTTGACCTTGGCAACTTGCAGGGGTGGACCTGACCATTCTGTTTGCTGGTCTGGGCCCAGAGCTCTCCCTAGACCCTTTTCAATGCCTGCGGGGGAACTGGTGACATCTTTGAGGCTACTTTCCATGCGTGGAGGAGTGATGTGGGCAGACCGGTCCACACTCACTCATCTTCCTTGCTCCTAAGGCATGCAATTTCAAGGTGACTAACTGGCGTTAAATAGCTGAGATGCACAGGTTCAAAGCCAGCCTCTCATTCTCTCGGTGTTGAGGTCCAATCAGCGATGATACTCAAAATATGTGACACTCAGGACAGCAGGGGCATCGACAAGTCAGGAGAGATCCTGGCTGTAGCACAGAGGTAGGATCCTGGATGCCTGCTCCTCTGTACCAGGGTACCGTTATCCCTTTAGTTGCTGGATGCTGGAGAGGTCCGTGGGGTCCCGGGAGGGGAGAGGCTGGTATAGCCAAGGCAGCAGGTGGTACTTAAGGGTTCGGGTCAGCAGCTGCTTCCCAACTGCCACAGACAGAATGTTCCTCCATTTTAACAGTGTCACTGTACCAGCACATCCCAGTGAATGTCGGCGCTGCCTGTAAGCACGGGGCTGACATACTGCTTCCCCACCGGATTCTGGCCCCATGGGGATGGGGCTGTGTCGTCCCTGTCTTCGGAGCCGGGAACAGGGCCCCCCACGGAGCACACACACCATCCGTGTTTGTGGAAGACGGAGGGATCGAGGAGTTCTTGGACATTAATGAATAAACCTGGGGCCGATGACACGTTTCCCGTGAAGGTGCCTGGAGCAACTTGACTGCCTGTCTCTGTCTAATTACCCTGCTGACTTGTCGACTGCCTTTTTTTAACAGCTGGAGGTTTGGGGTTGGAAGATTCCACTGCATTTGTTTCAGCGTCTTCCACAAAGAACTTGCCTGTGTCATTCTGACGGCGCGAGAGGGACTGCTCCGGTGAAGTTTAATACATGCTACCTGGATCATCTCGCAACCAACACCTTCCTTCGTTCTCAAAGTGATCCCTTTACAGGATGTATTAGTCTCCTGGGGCAGCTGTAACAAATGACTGCAAACCGGGGGGCTTAAAATGATAGAAATTGATTCTCCCACAGTTCTGGAGGCTGGAAGTCCAAAATCAAGGTGTTGGCAAGGCCATGCTCCCTCCAAAGGCTCTAGGGGAGGGTGCTTTCTGGCCTCTTCCAGCTTCTCACACTCCAGGTGACCCTTGGTTTATAGCTGCATTACTCCACTCTCTGCCTCCGTCTTCACGTCGATGTCTCAGATTTCTCTCTGCCTTTCTCTTATAAGGACACTTGGCATTAGATTTAGGAATCTAGGATCATCTCGTCTTGAGATCCTTAACTTGACTATATCTGCTAAGACCTTATTTCTATAAATGGTCACGTTCACAAGTTTGGGGGGTGATAACCCCCACAGGGTTATTTCACTGCCATTCAAGTGAAATAATGTAACATCCGGACAGCCTGTACAGTGAGATATCGGATACAGTGGGGAGTGGACTGTGGAAGGGGCCGATATCAACAATGATGCTTTTTCTGTCCAGGAAGCCCCTGCAATTGACCAGCTCTCGCCACTGTCACCTCCCAGCAGTTCCCAGCAGCCCTCAAAAGGAGCGGCTGTCTCCAGGAAGGTCTTGGTGGTGCAAGACAAATTCACCTGCTGCACCCCGTATTAAATAGGCAGAATGCACACCAGCACCCAGCAACCCACGTGGGGTATTCATTTCCGGCTCCAGGAGGATTGCTGTGAAAAAGCAGAGCTTCCTATTTTAAATTCCCTGCCTGACATTAGCAGCCAGAATACCTGAAGAGATGTTTTCATCTTCAGCCCCTTTCTCTAAAGTTCCTCTGCAGATGCAGCCTGGCATAGTGGGAAAAGTTGGAATCCTACGGCAGAAGACCAGGATTCAGGCCCCAGGAATGTCTTTTAGGCGCCATGTAGCCTTGGGCAAGCCTCAGTTTCCTCATCTGAAAAATGAGGATGATAATAATATCATATTATTAATAATAGTATTACCTGCTGTTTCAGGACCAATGATATAACTGACAATTTAAAAAATTAAAGAATTCCTAAGTATATTCCAACCATTACATCTTACTGAAGGTGTAGTGTAGAATGGAGCCTAGGGGTTTGGCTGCCTGAATTTGAATCCTGACTCCGTTCCTTAAAAGTTGTGTGACCTTGACCAAGGTCATTGAGTTTCTCTGCCTCGGTCTCCTCATCTTGTAACAGATTACTCCTGATTACTCATAACACATTATAATGGGATAATTTTATAGAGTTGTTAACAAGGATTTAAATGAGGTGATTGATTTGAAATAAGCATGCAATAAATCGGCACTGTTATGATTATTTTTACTTCCCATCCATAGAGGAGAAACAGCAGTGACGCTAAAAGACAGTGAACTCTGAGACGTCAGGGGGGAGACTGTGCACAGAGAAAGCTTCTCTCACCTGGCAAAAGAGAAACCAGGTGTGCTTAGACCAGTGAGTCTCAAATGGGGGCGATTTTGCCCTGTGGGACACGTGGACAATGTCTGGAGACATTTTGGGTTGTCACAATGGGGTGGAGGGTGCTCCTGCCAAGGATGCTGTTGAACACCCTACAATGCATAGGACAGACCCCATAACAAAGAACTACCCAGTCCCAGAGGTCATTGTTCCTGGGTTGAGAACCCCTGGAATAGACAGATCCCTCACGCTTCCGTGTGTACCCCAGGATGGCCCACAGCAGGTGACCCTGCAGAAAGCCCAGGATGGATGGGTGTTCCCATCGGCAGCAGGAAGCCCCTAGAGCAGGCCCAACAATGTGAGGTGTCATCAGCGCTCAGCTAAGACTTCTAGAAGGAAAGACTGGCTCCCACCCAGAGCCCCCTCTGCTCCCTGATCCGCTGTGGCCGAGAGCAGCTGCTCCCGGGGCTACTCCTCTATGAAGCCCTGGGAACTGGAACCCAAAGATGCCAGACTTCAGCAGGAATTTCCCTCCTCAGCGACTGGCTGACCGGGGAACTAGAAGTCAGGAGGCACTCTTTTCTGACAGCTCTGTGAAAATCTGCTCGGGGTCAGAAATCCATCTTTGGAGTTCCCCGGCCATGCAGCTATTCCCATGGGCCCTCTGGAGAAGAATCGCTCAGTGGCGGGGGCCTTCCTTGCCAGACTGCAGGCAGGAACTGAATGCAAACCATTGTCCCTGTGACGGAGCGAAGATGGGATCCAAGTATCCATCCTCCAAAACCTGTGTCCAAGCAGCTTGTGTGGTGGAGATCTGCGCTGCGCTGGGCGGCCCCAGGAGCAGGCGGACCAGCTCGTGGCACGGAGGAAACGGGTGTGCATCTCTAGGCATCTAGTTTGTAGCTAAGACCTCTCAGTGTTTTGGCAGAGGACACTGCTAGTCGGCGCCTTGGTCTGGGATGTGTTGTGAGTTCCAGCATCAGCTGGTTCACGAGATGTGTTTGCTGCGTGTGTGATGACTTCCGTCTCCCCTCCTTCCGTGCTACCCAAAGTTGCTGGTTTTGGTGGATGCTGCTGCCCTCCCTTCCCCTGAGCTTTGGAGATGGCTCTCTGGGTAGCATATGGCTCGGATTCCTCGCCTCTCAAAGAGGCCAGGTGGGGAGTGACATGACGAGGAGCCAGGACACCTGGCTGTTCCATCAATATGGTGTGGGAGTGAGCACACCTCCTGTATTAGTTTTCTAGGGCTGCCGTAACAAATTTCCACAAACTGGGGTGGCTCAAAACAACAGATTCTCTCCTGGTTCCAGAGGCCAGAATCTGAAATCCAGGTGTCGCAGGGCTGTGCTCCCGCAGAAGGCTCTAGGGGAGGGGCCTTCCCCGACTCTCCCAGTGCCTGGTGGCTGGTGTCCCCTGGCTTGTGGCTACATCACTGGGATCTCAGCCTCTGTGGTTGCGTGGCCTCCTCCTCTTCTCCGTGTGTGTGATCTCTGCATGTCTAATTTGTAAAGATACATGTGCTCGCATTTACGGCCTACCTGGGTATCCAGGATGATCTCCTCATCTCACAATCTTTAACTTAATCCCACCTGCAAAGACTCTTCTTCCAAACAAGATCACACACACAGGGCCCAGGGATCTGATGGAGCACTTTGCAGGGTGTTGTTCAATCTATCACACTCACTTCTTCTGGTCTTTTCTGCAAAATGACAGGTCGCTGAGCCCTGCATCCCCCTCTGGTTCCGACAATCTGCAGGCGATCCTCAGAGAAGAGACTGTAACTGTCCCGAGTCGCCACGTTTACCGCAGCAGCATCTCAATACAGCATCTAATTTTTTCAAAGCCCTTTCACGTCTGGTATTTTGCTTTGTGCTGCTGACTTCCTAATGAGGCACATAGGGTGGCTAATATTAAACCCATTTAATTGATGAAGCAACTGAGGTCTGGAAACTCCCAACTCCCTCTCTCCTTGGGTTATTCAGCTAATTAGAGCCAGGAGCAGGCCTCTTGGTTTCCCTGGCCATGCTTCTGCCCATTGTATAGCCTCTCACCACCGTGGGCTTTGTTCTGGAAGCAGAGGGAGGGAGAAAAGTCAAAGTCTGCCGAGCAGATCCAAGCCCACCCAGAGTCCCTAACTCACACCTGCCTGGGGGGTTGGAGGGATATCATTTGAATTTGCTGCAGTCCAGATGGCACCAAGTTGACAGTGTCTGGCTGCCTGCACACTGCTGGAAACCTCTTCTTCTCTGTGGGGATCTCCCTAGGAAAGGGGATTTTCTCAAACCTCAGGCATCGAGGGGCAATTAGGGACATTAGGATTAGAAAGATCTGCTTTGCCTCCAGACAAAAAAAAGATTTCCACAGTCTTAGGACAGATCAAATTCAGGGATAGGGGTGTGGGGTGAGTCCTTGTTCCCTGTCCCACCTGTCTGTGACTTGCAGATCTGGGCAAAGAATTTCCCGTCCGGAGACCTCAGTTTCCTTGAAATAACACCGATTTGGTGGGAGGGGGCAGGGATGGGTGGAACACGTCACCTCCGCCTTTTTAATCTAACTCAGAAATGAGGATGAAGAGATAATTACAGCCAAGTGTTTGGAGTTTTTGAGAAGAAAGATGCAACCTCTGACACAAGGTATCATTAACTTTATTACTTGTCAGGAAGAGGTGGGGGACCAGTTAGGAATCGGCTGATGAGAGGCGAGTGCACTGCGTTCAGATCCCCGAAGGGCGGGGTGTGTGGATGGGCTGGAAATGACCGTGATTTATTTATTGCTTTTGTTAAGTGCCTGTAATGTGGTGGGTGCCACGCTGGATGTGTGTGTAACACAGACAGATATAAACCACCCAAGGTCCACCTGCTATGGGGGGTTGGAAGTTAAAAGCTCTCCCATCTCCTCTTCCCACAAACAAGAACATCTTCCTCGTGGGCCTAACGTGGTGCCAGAAATCCCCACCATTAGCTGTGGCTCCTTGGGGGTGGTCTGCAGAAGCTGTGTGGCTGGGTTTAGGCATCTTATTCCCTGGGAGGAGTAAAGTGATCACGGGCTTACAAACAGCACACAGTCATTTAGCTCATTTCTCCTGCTCTCGGCCATCGGTGCGGCAGGGACCTGGGGGCCTCCTGTGTGCACAGCGGGGAGGACCTGTCCCTGGGCTGATGGATGCTGCTGGCAGGGTCCGTGGGAAGCCAGGGGTCAGCAAGACTGCAAGGTGGGGAGGGACGGGTCACTGCGGACGGCCTCCTGCCACCAATGGGCTTACAGACTCAGAACGAAAGGAGACACAGCTAGCAAACGTTTAACTAGATCTCAGAGCAAGGGGACAACTTCAAGGGCCAATAAGCAGTTCCAACTGCCTGGTGTGTAACCTTTGGCGGATCACGGGTTTCTGAGAAACTGAGAAGAGAGTTTTGGATCCTCCCTTTTGAAAAATGCACTCACCTGCGTATGCCTGCAGACACCCGATGCACACTGTGTCTGCAATTTCAGGGGATCCACTGATCCCCAAAGCCCGTCCTAGGACCTCAGGTAGGTACGCTTCTTTAGCGAGTTCAAATGCTGTGCATTCACTTCCTTAGACTGAAAGTTCTCAGCAACCCTGGGAGATGAGTGTGGCATCGTTTTCTTTCATAAACCACGAAACGGAGACCCAGAGGGAGCACACAACTTGCTGCTGGTCATACAGCTAGTGAGTGTCAGAGCTGGGACCAGGACCCGGGACTGCCCAACTCTAGGAGGCACCATTTCATCCAATTCTGTATTATGTTCCAAGGAATGCCATTTCCAAAGAACACAATGAGAGTGGTACCCCCACGGAGTTAGGCAATGCAGTGGCCCTGGTGGACCCATGTCTGGGTCTTCTGATTATGCTCATTTATAGGCGTATGTGCAAAAGGGCCAACTGAATGCTAGAGCTAATAAGACCTGGGGGAGTTCAGATAGGAATGTAATTGCCGAAGACTTTGATGCCTAAGCTTCCAAACGGAAGAATATTTCTGTCATCCATTTATCCAATAAATTCATATGTGGAGCACTTCCTGTGTAAATTTCAGTCCCCCCACCCCTGAATTCCTTTGAGTAAAATCCAAACTGTCTACAATGGTCTCCAAACCTTGCCGTTCTCCATCTCCTCACCTCTTGCCACTCTCTTCTCTATTCATTATACACCAGTAACCTGACCTTCAGTCTTTTCCTAGCTCTTGCCAAGCTTTTCCTGCCCCAGGGCCTTTGCACTTGCTGTTCCTGCTGCCTTGGAATATTCTCGCCCTGGCTCTTCTCATGGCTGGCTCAGACTCATCCTTTAGGTCTCAGCTTGAGTGTCACTTTCTCAGAGAGATCTTCTTTGACTTTATCTAAGAATATCCTTCCACTATTCTCCAGCCATCTGTTTCTTTCTTCTTAGCACGTATAACAGTCTGTAACTGTTTTATGTCTTTATTTGCTTATTTACTTATTATCTATCTCTCCCTTGACCATGGAAAGATCCATGAATGTGGGAGCCACATTGTCTTGTTCCCCATTATATCCCCAGCCCCAAGCACGTAAGAAGAACTCAGCTGTTGAAGAATGAATGACTGAAAAGTATGTTTGGAAGCAAGAGTATTCCTCAGCCACCACTTTACCCTACTTAGTGCAGTAAAATAATCAACATTTGGCTCCGGAATTTGATGGTGACTTAATCTTGAGCTAGTGGGAGCGTGAATCTCCAAGATGGCGGCCTCTGGGGCTAAGCAAGAAACCAAATTGAAAAGACAAAGGTCCTATAATTACAGCTTTGGAAAGCAAGAACAAATGCAATGTAAGGGGAGGGTCAGGATGCTCCTAACTCAAGAAGGATGAGAGAGTGATGCTGGCTTTAAAAAAAATGTCTTGCCAACCGGATCCATCATCAAAGGAAACCACCCTATGGACACTTTTACGACATAGTCTGAAGCACAGGAAATGAGCTGCATGAGAGTGTCAGGGGACGTTTAGAAGTTGTCCTTCTTTCTTAGGAAAATGCTGCTGGCTTCTGGAACTGCAATTTAATTAAATTCAGTTGGCTGGATACCTTCAAAGGCTGTTCCAGGTCCTTAGCAGCCCTCGCAGACACAAACATCTTCCCAGCAAATGTGTGAGCGGGAGAGCGGGGAAGCAATCCCTGGCAAGATGAGGCAGGCATTCTCCAGTCGCGTATCATACCATCCGGGCGTGTAGTGGGGCAGGAAGCCGAGGGACCCGAGCGTCTGGTCCTTCCTCCACCCTCCTTTCCTGCCTCCGTGAGGGACGATGGAGACAGGGCTTTCTCACGGAGGTGGTGCGGGGCATCAGGGCTATCAGAGAGGGACCAAAAGGGACAGACAGTCCCACGTTGACTGATGTCTCAGCCATGAGCTCTGACACAGACCTTCCCAGGGTGACTCGCCTCCACCCCAGGGGTGGAGCCCGCAGGGCACATTTCTCAGAGTTGGTCTCTCGAGAAGAGAGGTTTGGGGGCCACAGGGGCTGCTGTCAGATTGATCTGACCTCTCCACGCACTTACAATGAGCCCAGAACTGTGCTAAGCCCATGCTCCCCTTCCATCTCATTTTATTGTGTCGACAACATCAAGAAAAAGGTTTTGTTAAGCCCATCTTCCAGAGGAGGAAATCGAGGCAGAGAGAGAGAATCATCAAGCGCCCAAGATCACTCAGCTCATAAATGGCTGGAGGTATAAGTTGACTTGGTTGAGTTCATGCACTGGGTACTCTCTGTGGATGACCTATTACTATTGATTATCAGGCACTGTTGGGTCTGGATATAAGAGTTAAAAAAAATTGCAGAGCCAGCCTTGATGGCCTAGTGGTTAAAGTTCGGCACACTCCGCTTCGGTGGCCTGGGTTAGGTTTCCGATGGCGGAACCACACCACTCGTCTGTCAGTAGCCGTGCTGTGGCAGCAGCTCACATAGAAGAATGAGAAGGACCTACAACTAGAATATACAACTATGTACTGGGGCTTTGGGGAGGAAAAAGTGATAATAATAATAAAATAAATAAATACATGCAATCCTTGCCCTCCAAGAGTTCACCCATTCTTTTACACTTTAGGCTGCATCTTACATATTGATGAGTGTATTTGTCTGCTTCTCCTATTAGGCTGCAAACTTTTCAAGAGCAGGAGCCTCACCCCAGCTTCCAGGGCACGGTCCATGGACCCCTCGGGCAGTTTGGTGAAGGCTGGGGACTCCTCTTCAGAACCACGCTTTTCAATGCATAAAATAAAGCACATAGGATCACAAAGGAAACCAATTATACTGTAATCCAGATATCAAAACAGGAAAAACCAAGTTTGTGAAATCGTAATATACGAGCTTCTTTATTATGCCTTAAGTAATAAGATCTAGCCTGTGGTCTATTTACTCCTGTAATTTCCGAGTTGTGAGGGGAATAAATGATATTTTAATATAATCTGCAACAACTATGAGTGATAGTGAAGTCTCTGCAATTTGCACAAGTGCTGAAGACATAGGAACTGCTGATCCCATAGTGGTTCATCAACGGCATTCCCAACAGGAGAAAATGCTGCCTTTCTATTAGAGGTTAGTGAAGGGAAAGATGTCATTTTTTTTTCCCAGCTAAATACATGGACCCCTGAATGCTACCTATGCACCTGCAAGGGGTCTGAGGATGCCAGGGTTGGGACTCCTATTAATCACGTGGCATTTCTCCACAGTGTGCTGCTGTCCGCAGCACCCCAGGCTGCTGAGGGCCCCAGTGACCCAGCCGGGACGGACGCCTGTGGAGCCGCTGTTCTATCTTGTTCTGTGACTGAGCGAATGACTGTTCTGTTTTTCTACATCATCGGGGAAGGTATGATGATGACACGTGGAGATCAAGCAATAAACAAAGGCAGGAAACCAGAGTCGTCAAGAGCGTGGCCCCGAGGCCGGGGGTCATAGGGGATCAGATTCACATTCAGATGCCCCCCACTCCTTAGCTGTGTGTTCTTGGGCAGTTCAGTAACGGAGCAGGACTCAACTCTCTCCCCTGCATAATGGGGCTGAAGAGGCCGCTCTGGCGGGCCACTGTGAGGATTCGATGAGATAGGAGATGGAAAGTGCTGGAACAATGCTGGCACATGGAAAACACTCAGTCAAAGACAACTGTTGGAGGGCCACCTCGCACTTTTGTTCTTTCTCCAGGGCCTCTCCCCAAAGCCCGGGGAGTCCAGCAGATAGCGTTAGAAGCAGACTTTGCCAGGTCCCTCCTTCTCCATCCCACTCAGGGTCCCACCGGGAAGCGGCTGTTCACAGCTGGGAGAGGCTCCCTTCTCTCTTCCTCCTCATCACCCCACCCAGCCCAGGCTGATGAGTTTGGGGGTGCACACCTAACCACTGGCTCAATGGCTTTTCTTTTCTTTCTTCCTTCCTTCTTTTTTATTCAAATTGTCCACTGAAGCCGAGCTGCTGAGTGAATCGTTAAGGGAGCGAATTCCAAGAGCGTGAGCTTCTCTTGTTTCCCAGGACAGGTTTGGGCCAAGACAAACCCCGGCAGTGCCAACAGCAGTTGCTAGAACAGTGGAGCTCAGAGCTGGCTCCTCGGCCTGGCTCGCTCACGGGGCTCTGTTTGAACTTTCTCCTCTCTCCTTCCACCCGGTGATTAAAGGAACCACATGGAACTTTCACTTACGCTTGGTTCCCCTTCCTTCCCCATGCACCCCCTTGGAAAGCCTCTAAGTCCCTCCATGTTCCTCAAAGAGCCCGGAGCTGCGGCCTCCTGATTTATGTTCTCTTGGCAACGTGAGGTTGAAATGGCCTGGGAAGCCTGAATAACTGGAAAGGGAAATGGAGAAGGGCAGGGCTGGTGGGAGGGTCTGGTTGTGGCTTATGCTTGGCCCTCCCCCCGTCAGACGGGAGCCACGGACCCCAGAACCTGTGTGCCAAAGGGAAATCAAACGAAGGGGCTGGCATTTGAAAAAGAAGACAGTGTTCAAAGAAACATGGGTCCTTTCCGAGTGCTTGATGACTCCGTGTGTTTTCTCCCTCCACTCATCCCTTCTCCTGTCCATTTTGGGTTTAATGTGTAACCTCATGGGGAAATGGTAGAAACCTTAATTGCCCAATCTGCCCAATTGCCCACTGTAGGGGCCCTATAAATGTTATTTGAATTAAGTACTTTTTATAAAAGAAGTTGAAAGTCGACTCTTTTTGGTTTGGTTCTGTTACGTGTCTTGCCTGGGCCTGCGGAACGTGAGTTCATGTGTCGGTGAAAGCACAGGTTTCATCCTCCATGGAAGGCTGTGTCTATTTCCCGAATTAGGTCTTGAGTGATTTGAGAGCAGCAACTGCTCTTCCCTCCTTCTCTCCCACCCTCCTTCCCTTCCACAGGTATTTATTGAGTACCTACTATGTGCCATCATTGCCTCCCCTCCCCACCCCCACTCTTACACTTAGCATATCTATCTCCTAATAGGTATTTAGTAAGTGTGGATAGGTGGATGGATAGATGGAGGGATGGATGGATGGATGGATGGACGGGTGGACGGACGGGCAGGTAGACAGACGGATGGGTGGATGGATGGATGGGTGGGTGGATGGGTGGGTGGATGGATGGATGGATGGATGGATGGATGGCTAGCTGGGTGGATGGGCGGGTGGATGGATGGAGGGATGGGTGGTTGGGTGGATGGATGGCTAGATGGCCAGGTGGCCAGGTGGCTGGGTGGCTGGGTGGCCAGGTAGGTGGGTGGGTGAGTGGATGGATGGATGGATGGATGGATGGATGGATGGATGGATGGATGGATGGGTGGATGGATGGATGGGTGGATGGATGGGTAGATGGATGGGTGGGTGGATGGGTGGATGGGTGGAGGGGTGGGTGGGTGGGTGGGTGGGTGGGTGGATGGGTGGATGGCTGGCTAGCTGGGTGGATGGGTGGGTGGATGGATGGATGGGCGGGTGGATGGATGGATGGGTGGGTGGATGGGTGGATGGATGGGTGGGTGGGTGGGTGGATGGATGGATGGATGGAAAGACGGAGTTTTGGCTGAGACTCCAGGAAGTAGACCAAGGTCTTTGGTTCTCCTAGAAGGTTGTACATGTGGTTAATATCTCAGAATTGGGATCCTAGGCTGCAGAGAGGTGGGCTGGGACTGGAGCGAGGAATAGAGACTCCTAGTTGCCAGTCCCAACTTGGCCACCATCTTGCTGTGTGTCAGGGAACAATCTGTTTAACTCTTTAAGCGGCAGTTGTCCTCTCTGTAAAATGAAAGCAATCTCCAAACGTCTTTCAGATCTAGAGTTCTGTGATTCTCCAAACTCCTTTACTTGCAAAGCCAATGAAATCAGATCCTTCCATAAAAGAATTATGGGACCACCAGATTCACTCCCAGCCTATGTACTTCTTGGACCGTCTCTTCTCGGTCTGACTTGGAACTGCCCGTGTCTTTTCTTGTTCAAGAATCTACAGTGGCTCCCAGTTGCCTGTCACATTCAGTGTATTCCCCTCTTTGGCTTTCAAAAGATACAAGTCTGTCCACAACCCACAAATCTTCCTTATTCTCAGAACTCAGCTTTTGGGATCTCCCACTGTAGTCAGACTGCCTTCCTCCCTGACCCCGATTTCCCTCCAGGCCTTTACTTACGGGCCCTTCCTGTCCCATGTATGACTTCTAAATCTTAGTGACTTCATAAAATTTCTCTTAGAGTCAACCACATTTAAGTCGGTTTTGAACAGATCATCCAAAAACAAGAACTTACCACAGAAAAGAAAAAAATTACTTGTATTTCCACACCCAAAGGCAGACTCTCTGAACATCTTGGTTTATTTCCTTCCAGTCTTTTTTCTTTTTAAATCTGAGCAGGGTTTTAGGGAATGAACCACACAATTTACTTTTCAATCACCTGTGGTTGGTTGGCTATGGAGTTTGTTTCTAGTCTCACACCAGAATCTACATGTATGAGGAACATCTTGTCACTAAGTCTTTTTACATGTCTTTAATTATTTCCTTGGGCTAAATTCCTAACAGTAGAATCACTGGGATTAAAGGCTTTTGGATGATGAGTGGTGGGGATGGAGGAAGAGGAACCACATTGCAGTCCAGATCTTTCTATGAGTCCAGGGAGCACAGAGTGAGAAAGTGACAATCCCCATCTTTTCCTTTGGGAATTAGCCAGTTAACAGGCATCCCCCACCCTTGCTTCCCTGCCTAGGAATGTTCTGGCCCAACATCGAGCTTCTGAGGCCTCTAGGAGGTTCTCTAAAGGCAAAATGCTAAGAAAACACCGCCAGTGTGTCCTTAGCTGGGACTGAGAATTCCACAGCCAAGTCCCGAGCCCCTCCACCCCTCTCCCCTGCTGATGGAACTGTGCACTTGGACATGTATGATTGACTGTAGTATTAAGAAAATATGTATGACACAATGTTTTTTAGCTTTTTCCAGAGACATTTATATCACACAAATGGCATGTTGGTTTTTTCCCCCCTCTCAACCACTAAGAATGAATAAATCAATTGTCCTAATCAAGCTAATGGAGAGGGCATGAGCTGGAAAGATGGCTGGGAGGGGGCTCTCTGCCTGAGCCTGCTGCTCCTTATCATGGGGGGCCCTGGCAGAGTCGCTTCATATCTCTGGGCCTCTGTCTCCCCGTCTTCAGATGGGCATGGTGTTAGCTGACCACTAATGACTTCACAGGATAAAGCTCGTCGGAAGCATTTGGAGTTCCTTGGAAGAAAGAAGCTGCATGAATTTTTAATCCTCTATTTTCAGCTCTTTGGAGCCACGTGTAGGAGCAGAGCTCTAGACCCAGAGGACTCACCACTACTTTCTAGTTGATGAGGTTTTTGTCTCACACAATCCCACAGATCTGACCTTAGCACGGCTGAGAATGTGGGGGAAATGCAGTTTGTTGTGGTCGCTGTTATTACATAAAAATTAATGGCTTGGCAAACACAGGGATCACCTTGTCAGGCTGGGGTCATGTTTACACCAAGCAAATATATTTCTAGTTCCTAAACCTTCAGCAGCTCTGCGGGGCAGAAGCAACACAACTCCCACACAAGACTTGGAATCTAGTGCCAGAATCACCACGGCTCTGAAGGGAGACATTAGTGAGCGTTAATTCCACAACCAGAACCCCAACAGTCTCCAAATTCCTTACGGACAAGGTAGGTTTTTCAGTTCCTAACTTATGGAGATCTGCTAACTCCACTGAGCAGTGAAAAAAAGAAAAAGGCGTAAGACCCAAACTTGGATCTCATTCATCTTCATCCATCATTCACCCAATATTTGTTGAGTACCTGGAATCTACCAGGACTGTGATAAGTGCTGGGGATACGGTGGACCAGCAAAAACAGACTTGTCTCTGCCTGGGGGAAGGCTGTAGTCAAGCAAGAAGACAGTAATCAGTAACCGCACAAGGAAATGTAAATTTACAGCTAAGTGAGGAGCTATGAAAGCAAGGCTTTGGGACAGAGACACATTGTCACTAGTGGGTCTGATCTAGCCTTGGAGATGAGAGAAAGTGGAAGTCACTGCATGTGCAAAGGCCCCTTTTAAGACAGAGTGGCATATTTGAGGATGTGAAAGCCCAGCATAGTAAGAGCGAGGGGGAGAGAACTAAAAGATGGAGCCAGGCACACCCACCGAGACGGCCACAAAAAAAAGTAGAAAATCACAAGTGTTGGCAAGGATGTGGAAAAATTGGAACCCTTGTGCTCTGCTACCCTCTGAACCCTTGTGGGAACGTAAAATGGTGCAGGCACTGTGGAAAACAGGCTGTCAGTTCCCCAACAAGTTAGACATAGAATTACCATAGGACCCAGCAATTCCACTCCTAAGTGTATACCCAAAAGAGTTGAAAACACATGTTCAAACAACAACAACAAAAAACTTGTACACAAATGTTCATTGAGGAACATTCACAACAGCCAAAAGCTGGAAGCACCCCAAATGTTCATCAATGGATAAGCAAAAGGTGTTCTACCATACAGTGGAATATCATTCAGCCATAAAAAGGAACAAAGTACTGATACCTGCTACAAATGGATGAAAGTTGAAAACATTATATTAAGTGAAAGAAGTCATAAAAGACCACATGTGGTGGGATTCCATTTATACGGAATATCCAGAACAGGCAGATCCATAGACACAGACAGCAGTTGCCAAGGGCAGGGGGTTGGGTGGAATGGGCAGTGACGGCTAACGGGTAAGGAGTTTCCATTTGGGGTGATGACAAAGTTCTGGACTGCATAGTAGTGATGGTTGCACAACAATGCGACTCTACTTAATGTCACTGAGTGCACACTTGAAAATGGTTAAAATGGTAAATTTTATCATATGTGTATTTTACTATTTAAAAAAAAAAGTTGGAGTTAGGGAGGCAGGCCAAGCCAGCTGGTGAAGGGCCTGGATGGTGTTTTCATGCTGAGAGCAACGAACAGATCATCCCGGCTGCTGGTGGGGAAAGGATGGGAGCAGGCAACAGTGTTAGGAGGGGGACTAGTGAGGAGGTGGGAGCCACGGTCCAGGAGAGAGATGGCTTGGACCAGGGGGCACAGTGGTGGTGGAGAGAAGTAGGCAGATTTCAGCAATATGTAGGAGATAATGCAGGAGGGCTTGATGAGCAAGTGGATACACCATCATTCCAAACAGACTGAACTCTGCTCCCTCATACATATTTGTGCATTTATCATTTATATGCTTAGAGGAAGAGAGTATGTGTCCTACTACGGGTGCTGGAAAGCATGCTGGAGGAAGAACACTGGGTTCACACTTTTATTCTTTTCATCGCCAAATCTCAAGAAAGCAACTTCATCTCGTGCCTCAGTTTCCTCCCCTGTAAAATCGGGACCCCAAGACCCACCTCATAGGTTGTTGTGTGGAGATAGGTAGAGATAAGCATTTGGGGACAACAGCTCCTGCTCTCTCAATCTCCCCGGATTCTTAGGAGACCCAAATAAACTGTTAATCTTCCAAAGATAACACAAATCACCCAGGGAAGGGGCCCACACGGCCGGGCCTGACGTCACAGCTTTGAGAAGGCAGGTCCCTTGAACAGATTCTCCCAAAGCGGTGACTTCACGATAATCTCGAAGGTAATAGCTCACAGTTGTTAAGGCTATGATAAAAAGGCGGAGGACTCGAGGATGCAGTGTGAGATCAGATGCAAAGTCGCGCATAGCGTTACTGTCTTGTCTTCGGTCCTGGCCCTGCCTCCTCCAGCGCGGGCCCCGCCCCCCGGCTAAGCCCCACCCCGGCCCCGCCCCCGATGTTAGCGCGGGCCACGCCCCCCAGCTCCCAGCTCTGTGGACTGGATGGAGGCTCCCACCTGCGCTAAGCATTTGGTACCCGGGAGGGGATGAGAGGGCATTTGATGGGTGAGGATGGGAGGGCTGGAAATTGGCAGGGTGAGAACTGGGGAGACTCGTCTGAGCCGAATTCCTCCCTGTCCCCCTCTTCACTCACCCCCTTGTTGAGGCTTTGGCTTTTGCATAATGTAAGTACTCATTTAATGCGTGCGCTGGCTCGAGAGCTCTTCATTTGTCTTTCTGTCCTTCATATGCCAACGTGCTTCCGCCTCGTGTCTGTCTGGGTTGAAGCGCCCGGGGAGGAGGGTGCTTCCCAGCAGCTCCTGTTCGACCCCCAGCCCCAGGCCAAGGGCAGAGAGAGGCGCAGGGGCGAGAGCACCATATGACAGGCTTCTGGAACCAGATCTGATGCCAACTTGGATGCTGTCCTTTTCTCCAATGAAAGGAACTTTTCCCTTGTTTTTTCAAACACCCTTTAAAAATTTTTATTTACAGAGACTGGTTCCTATCCATCTGATTGGAGGCATCACGGTGCAGAAGCCAAGAGGGGCCCAGCACACACTCGCACGAGCGCGCGCACACACACACCCTCCTCCCGAGGTTTTCCCGATGTATCCACTCCGGTTACAACTAGACGCGGCCCCTCCCCCACCTCGCCTCTCCCCTTCCTCTCCTCAATCTTGGGAGGAGCATTCTCTGTGTCTTCCCAAGTCCCCGAGGGGGACCTCCTATGTTGGAGTGGGGTGGGGGGAGGGTCATATAACGAAGACCAGAAAGAACAAATTAGATAATCAGAAGAATTATAGTAATTGCTTTCACTTTCCCCCAGCCCGCTCTGCGGATTCTCTCCCCCGCCCCTTGCCTGGCTTTCTGTCTGTCGGGAACACTCGGTCTTTCCGCCCCCCTCCCCTCCCCCAGGCTCCTCCTCTCCTCTCCCCTCGCTCGCGCGTTCCCTCTCTTCCTCCGTTTTCTAGTGTGCTGGAACGTTCAGCGGAATATGATGAATGATCACCTGTCACGGCTTGTTTATTATAATGCAGGCAATCAATTACACATCCCCAACGCTGGCCGGCCCGCAGGAAATTTATATGCTCAGCACAAACCAATGTGAAAATGGAATCTCATTTGCCAAATGTCTTTCTCCCCGTAGCACCATGATTACAGTCTGTGTTTGTTTCAACAGTCGTGTACAACTGACAGTGCCATCATTTACTGCCTGGCTCAGGTCACGTTGCTCTAAGGCTTTATTTATTGTGTTACGAAGGCCAGCACAGGAAAAGGACAAGGGTGTCTGTCAGGGATGCCACCGTGTTAAGAAGTGGACGGGCTGGGTCGCATTCCTGGGCAGCGCTGCAGGCTCAGCCCCTGGGCCCGGCCTCCCCCAGGGCACCTCCCCCAGCATCCTGCTGCCAGGACTCCTAGGTCCCCTGGCCGGGGCAGCTCTGGGGAGCAGAAGCTCCACAGGCCCCAGAATCAGACGAACCAGAGTGGGAATTCTGGTTCTGCTCCTGTCTAGTTGTGTGTGGCCAGGGATTCAACCTCCTCGTCTGGAAAATGGGAGTTTTCATTCCCCCTGGCAGGAATATTGCGATATCTGGGATATCAGACGTGCTGATAAAATGTTAGTTCTGGTGACTTCAGATCAGCTCTGGCCAGGCTAAGACCCACCCATCTGGAGGCAGAGAGAAAAGAGCTTCCATTGCAAGAGATGTGAGTTGGGATTCATGCCCTGTGTTAAAATCTCCCTCAGTCTCTATTTTCTGAGACTCGCCTGTTTCAAGATCTTCTGTTCCTCTTCTGGGTGGAATTTTGCACTTTTGTTTCCTCTGCACCGATACACGGTGTGACTTTGGGAAAATAAAATGGCCACCTTGCTCTGCTTCTGTTTCTGTCGTTGTAAAAATAGGCGTAGCAATCCCGGTCTTTCTAGCTGTGTGACCTCAGGCAGGTCAGACTCTTCACCTCTCCAAGCCTCGGATTCCTGCCCTGAGAAGCGAAGAGAATAACTCCTACACTGTCTGCCCGGGTCTTGCTGGCAGAATCCAGAGTGTCCACGGGTGTAAGAAGCGCCACGTAATCTGGAAAGTGCAGTTGTCACCGCTCCCCGACTTCTTTCCATGAGGAGTTCTGGTTGGTCCCAGGGGTTTTGCTGCACAAAGTGTTGACCCAAGTGCGTAGCCCCCACAGCTCTTGGCATAAAGGGGTAGATCAGTAAATGAGGCACAGGCAGATTCTCATACATGTATTCGATGGTTCTTTATTGTAGCATATATTTATTATCTTACATAGGTATTCGTTGAGTGGCTGTCTGCCCCGCTAGGATGGAGGCTCCCTGAGGAAAGGCACCAGGTTGATATTGGTCCCCTCTGTATCCTCAGCATATAGCCTCGCCTTGGCACAGCCCAAGTGATCAGTAAATATTTGTGGCTTTAATGGATGAATGAATGAACGGCTACATGAATAAATTCGTTACTGGAGCAACCTCGGTCATGCGTAGCGGTGACTGGCTGTTTACAGGTATCTTCACTATTTCTGATCCTCACAGAATCAGGCCATTCTACGCATGCCCAGCCTTGTCTGGGTGCCTGGGGTTATGCATACCACGTGTATTCAGACAGTGCCGACTGGTGACAGATCACAGGCTGCTCAGCCCTCAGAACGCATCCCCTGAATAAACTTTCCATCCCTCTTCCGTCCCATGTTGCCTTGAAGTCTCTACGCCTGCCTCAACCCGGGGCTCCTTACGCACAGGCAGCTCCCCCGTATCCATAGCTGGGTCCCCAAAATGCCCACGCAGTACCTGCTCGAAACAGATGCTTTTCAGTCAATCGATAAAGGTTATGCTTTCTAAACACTGATGTACAGAATACAACTTAGAATTCCGTTCAAACACGCTGGGTCAGGAAAAAAAAAATGATCCGAGTTCATATTTTAAAAAGTGAAAAATTCACAGCTGCATCATATATTTGGGTCAAGTGCTTGGATGTGTGGAAGGGATTCCTTTCTATAAATATAATTATTAGTTACCGTGATTTTAATAATAACCAGGGGGATGGCACAGAGTCATGCCTCTCCAGCAAGCTGGGCTGGGCAGAGCTGGGTATTCCCTCCGCTGCCTTGCTTCACTAGTTGACTAACAGACCTTATTCCCTGGCCGAGCCCATCAGATCCTGCCAAGCCAGCTTCCCAACGTGGAGGAGTGTAGCAGGAGCAAGCGCCGTGGGGTCCTGGGGGAAAAGCAGCCTGTGTTTGCTCCTGCTTTGACAGTTGAGGTTCCGAGAGGGGCTGGCAAACAATGGGAAATGAAACATTTGAGTGGTTGCAAAAAATTCCGTGGGAAATCCCCCCGGTGGTATTTACGTGTGACGGCCGTGACAAGGGGAGCTCGGGGGCTTTCGATTTCAAGGGTTCCTGAGCAGATCACAATAGCGTTCTGAGACTGCAGTCCCAAGGAACTGCTCTCCTGTGTCACAACAGACCAGTCCGTCTGTCCAGAGAAGATTTGGCCGTGCACGTGAAGTAGGCCGTGAACTGTAATGGCTCATCGGGGGCTCACCCACGGCCGTAGAGCTCGGGCCTGGAACCTTCTGCTCTAAGACAAATTCATCTCGATGGTTCCCCTAGATTTTTCCTGGTCTCAAGAGCCTGGGGGCTTATATGACTTGGGGGTTTCCCTCGGGCTCAGCCCCACCTGCAGAATTGGGGGAACCATAGCCCCCTGCAGACTCTTCCCCCCATCTCATTGAAAAAAAATCCAAGATCGAGGTCTCATATGCACTTCCCATGTCATTTTCCCATTAATATGTGGCCTCCTCCTGTTTTCTCCGTTCCCATTTGTAATGGACATTTATTTGTCTGTTTCTCCCTCCCACCCTCATTTAGAGAATAAAGTGGACTGATATTAACCAACCCTTGTTTTGCTTTCCTTAGAACTAATAAATATTCGAAATACTTAACCACTCTGGCTAATGTCTTGCTGCTGCTGCTGTAATAGAATATGTGTGTTTATAGATCCACTTAAAGGTAAGGTTTATAGATTTTTAGAGACACTTAGTAGATGAGAAAAGTGAAACTTAAAGGGGTTAAATAGCTTGCCCATGTATATTTGTCATGAGGTTTCAGTTGCAAAGTGACAGACTCCTAACTTAAATGGACTCAAGCCCAATCAAAAATATATTGGAGTATTTAACTGAGAAGCAAGGGCTGTGTTAGCTTCAGGCATGGCTGGATCCAGGTGCTCAATGAAGTCTTCAGGATTTGGTCTCTCTCCATCTCTTTGGCTCTGCTCCCTGTCCTGGTTTCATTTTCAGATTGCCTCTCTCCACCTGTTTTACATCTTCCTGGAATCAAATCTAGGCTTTCTCCTGGTTGCCTCTGTAAAAGTCCCAAGGTTAGGTCTGGTGGGCTCTGATAGGTTCAGCTGCCTATTGATAACCAATGACTCTGCAAGGGGGATGGAATGATCTGAATGGCCAGGCCTCAATCACATGCTCACTGCCAAAGCCTAGCCAAACCACAGGGAGGGAGTGAGAATGGGTGGTTCCCCCAAAGAATATCAGGGTGCTCTTACCAGAAGGAGGAAAGGATACTAGGTGGGCAGAAGACCTGATGTCCTATACTCGCATGTCACACTGCCAGTAACGGGCAGGCCGGCCTGCATGCAGATCTGCCCAATACCTTCTCCATGCTGGTGGGGTCACCTTGGGGACCCCGTCATGCGCTGTCCTGACCTGCCACGTGAATTCACTAGTCAGCAGTTTTCCAATGTGCATCTTGGGAGCTGCTGGAGGGAGGAAGGCTATGAAAGAGAGCACGGAGGACGAGTGATGGAACTCAGAGGCTGTGTATACGACTCCCACTCCTATTTCAACCACACAGCAATTCTTGTGTCCCATTGTGTATTCAGTTCGCTTGTACATTTTATTTAAACAAACAGCTCCTCATATTTTTAAAGCTTAAAAATCAGTGATTTTCTGCAACCCTTGCCCTCTCACCCATTCATAAATGAGGAACAATCGCTCAGAACGAGGCAGGAACTTGGCCAAGGCCCTGCGGGAACACAGTGCAGAGAAAAGTCTCGAAAATCACACCTCTGGGTTCCTGCCCTTTCCACTTGCAGCCTTGTAGGTGGGTTAGAGATCCACGGGCAGAGACCACCACGCACCCCTGCCGTACGTACATCACTGATTTATCAGCCGAGGGCGCAGATCTTAACACTCATGCAGCAGCTTCCCAGAGCAGAGCAGAAAGAGGAAAACTCTGTGCAGCCTTTTTTCTGGTCTCTGGGTGCAGACAGCCGCTGGGGACTCCTCTGTAGGTAGAATCCTGCAGGAAAGGAGAAAAACAGCCGGATTTCGCTACTCCCTCCTTGTACTCGGAGCTTATGTCACCATTCCAGAAGAACTGACATGAGTCAACCATGTGCTTCCATTTAGGATGTTTACAAACAACTGTTCTGCTCCGTCCTCCTGCGTCTGGAAAGCTGGGCTCCGTGCACCAGCCCTGCCGGGTATTTCAAACACACTTTCTGCAGCAACGGCCACTGCTATTCATCAGAGCTAAACTTTCTGGATGCTTACAAAGTTCCTGAAATGATGTGCTAAGCGCTCAACAGGTGTTATTTCATTGAATCTTCCCAGTGACCCCATACATACGTACATCCTCTTATTAGCCTCATTTTATAGGTGCAGAGAGGACTTCGTTTCTCCAAGGTCCTCAGCCAGTCTCAGACTCAGAGTCAAGAGAAAGAGCTCTTAGTCCTATCGCTACGCTAGATGCATCATGAGTGTTTGGGACAAGGAAGATGTACATTGTCACCGCACCTGTACACAGACAGACAGAAAGTTCTCTGCTTCCTGCAGGCCCTTCCTTCCACCGCCCAGGGCTTCCAGCTGAGCCTGAGGAGTGTTTTCCTTTTGACTTCTCTGCCACACTCTCTTGCCCGGTGTCCTCAGCAACCACACGCAGAGGATTCCGGGGAGAGAACTATTACATTACAGAGTGGGCATGGCTCCGAAGGTGCCAGCAGAGCATGGGGAAGTCAGGTAAGGAGAGACACACGGTCTCATTACTTAGACTACCTCGCAGCCACTTATTGAATTAGTGTGATTCTTAACATCTTCAACTTGGAACTCCTCCAGGCCAGCTAGCTGGTGCATTCAGGACGGCTCAGCTTGCCTTAACTCAATTAACTAAGCCGGGCTGAGCCGGGCTGAGCTGCACTCAACAAGTATTTCTTAAGCACTGAGCTGGCTGCAGGGGGAAAAAAACCGAGGGCAAGACGCAAACTCTGCCAGACTCGGCCTTTAAGGAGATGCCTTGCACTCTTAATGGATAACACGGCGCCGTATTTTTGAAGTCCCATCTTCACAATTTTTCCCATATCTGCACTCCCTCTGTGCTATGACTTAATTCACATTTTTCTTTAAATAAATTAATTTTTCTTTAAGTAAATTTCCTTTTTTAAACTTCAGTTAATTTTTTTGTTATTGAAGTGAAATTGACATAACATAAAGTCAACCATTTTTAAGTGAATAATTCAGTGGCGTTTAGTCCATTCGCAGTAACCGCCACCTCTGTCTAGTTCCAAAACATTTCCATCACTCCAACATAAAACCCCATACCCATGAAGCAGTTTCTCCATATTCCCACTTCCTCTTAACCCCTCACAACCACTAACCTGCTTTCTGTCTCTATGGACTTGCCTATTCTGGACACTTCATATAAATAGAATCATGCAGTTTGTGGCATCCAGCTTCTTTCACTTAGCATAGCATTTTTAAGCTTCATCCATGTTGTAGAATCTATCAGCACTTCATTCCTTTTTATGGCTGGATAATATTCCATTGTATGGATAGACTGCGTTTTGTTTATCCATTCATCCCTTGATGGACATTTGAGATGTTTCTACCTTTTGGCTATTGTCAATAGTGCTTCTAAATATGTTTATTTAATTAGTTAATTTATTTATTGAGATATAATTTGACATATAACATTGTAAAAATAGAAAACGCTTCATGAATTTGTTATGTCATCCTTGCACAGGGGCCATTTAATCTTTTCTATATCACTCCAATTTTCGTATATGTGCCGCCAAAGCGAGCACTAAATAAGTTTATTTTAAAAGGAAAATTTAGGGCCGGCCCCGTGGCTTAGTGGTTAAGTGTGTGCACTCTGCTGCTGGCGACCTGGGTTCAGATCCCGGGCGCGCACCGACACACTGCTTCTCCGGCCATGCTGAGGCCGCGTCCCACATACAGCAACTAGAAGGATGTGCAACTATAACATACAACTATCTACTGGGTCTTTGGGGGAAAAAAATAAATAAAATTATAAATAAATAAAAGGAAAATTTATACCACTACTGTAAATAGAAAACCTGTATTTTTCTAATAGACCATAAAATAGATATGTAACTATCAGGAGTGAAAATTTCACCTGTGTAACACATAAAACCACCCTGTGTACCATCAGATGCCATAGCAAGAAGCCTGGACTCTGGATGTGGTCGCCTTGAGTTGGATCCTGGCTTTGCCATCTGTGTGACCCTGGACAGAAGTCCTATCCTCTCCCAGCCCCAGTTTCCTCATTTGTAAGATGATAATGCTGAGAATTGCTTCCTCCCGTACCTGGGGTGGGAATTAAAACCATGAGTAAAGTGCTCAGCACTGTGGCAGGCACACAGGGGGCGTTCAGGCGTAAAGGCTGGTAGGCAGGAACACAGGTCCTAAACACAGTCGTAGTAACAGTATGAGTAACTAACAAAGCGGTATGGGCTGTGTGCCAGGAAGGGGGTGAAGCGCCTTGAGTGCGTCATCTCCTGTAATCCCCACAATGTTCTACAGGCATTGTGTATTGTATAAATCAGAGAACAGGTTCAGAGAAGTGGAGCCAGTAGTTGAAGGTCACACAGCAAAGACTGGAGCTCTGGGAAAGCGAAATGACAACATGAGAAGTAAGCAAGAGTCCACTGGAATGTCAGCGCTGTCCCCGGGCAGAGGTGATTAATTGAAAAATAGCCACCTGGGCCCTTGAGGTCTAGACCTGGCAACTCACTGCACACCTGGCCTGGAGGCTCCGTCCTCGCTGGATTCCTCCCGGCAGTGTCTCTTTATCAAGTCTCTCTTTCTCAGCTCTGCCAAGACATGGCTCCCCGAGAGACTGCTCTCGGCCTTCACATCTTTTCTAGTTGACGTACCTCTTGCGGTTAATGGGCTTCACCTGCCCCCCCTGTACCCCATCATCCCTAAAACCACCCCTTTGTTCTGCGGTCTCTGCCCTACCCCGCTGCATCTGAGCCCTCAAGGCTGTCTCGCAGCCTCTTACTAATTATCTACCGCTGGAGCCAAGATTAGCACGTCTCAAGTTTACATGTATCCATTATGGCTTCATCCACAGCAATGTGAAGGATTCACAGTTTCAGTCCACGTGGGGAATCCTGCCCCACCCAAGGGTGACACTGGCATCAGGGTTGTGTTAGTTTCCTGGGGCTGCCGTAACGAATCAACACAATCTTGGTGGCTGAAAACAACAGAAATTTATTCTCCCACAGATCTAGGGGCCAGAAGTCTGAAATCAAGGGGTCAGCAAGGCCACTCTTCCCCCAAATTCTCCAGGGCAGGGTTCTTGCTTGCCTCTTCCAGCTTCTGGTGGCTCTGGGCGTGCCTTGGCTTGTGGCCGCATCATTCCAATCTCTCCTCCGTCTTCACATGTCTGTCTCCCTGTGTGCCTCTGTGTGCCTTTTCCATCTCTTATAAGGAGACTTGTCGTTGGATTTAGGGCCCACCCTAATGCAGTATGATCATCTCCATCCTTACCTCAGTTACCCCTGCAAAGACCCTATTTCCTAACAAGGTCACATTCCAAGACTCCAGGTAGACACGAATATTTGGGGGACACTCTCCAACCCACTACAGAGGTCTCCAAATAGAAGTGCCTGATATTCTTTATAATAGTTTTGTTGTGTGTATGAGCCCAGTGGGTACGAACATAAAAGGGCTTAATTTTCCACCGAAATCCAAAACTTATCCTCCCAGAGTTATCAGCCATATTCTTACAAATCTCCCTTTCCCAGCCCTTAGTGGCTCCACGGGCAGATCCGGCAGGTTTCTGGCCAGTTTTCAATCTTAACAAGGCCAGTCCAGGCCAGGTCAGTTTAAAACATCCTCCTTAGTCCTCCCAGCCCAGCCTCTGACTCATCTTTGCCTGAGAAACCTGGCGTGGGCCTGGGCATCTCCTGCCCTGCTCCCCCCATACCTCTGGTTCCCAAAGGGCACCAAATAGGATGATTCCATGGGCAACCAAATTCGGCCAAGGTTGCGTTGAAACCAAGTACCCAGGTGCCTTTACTTTAGACTCAGTTGATGTGTGGATGGACATCCAAGAGCAGATGGTTGCCAACCTTATTCAGCCCAGGAAACTATTTCTTCAGAGGACACCCCACCACCCTGGTGTTCCCCAGAGCACACTTTGAGAAATGTCACGCTATAGAAAATACTGTAAAATATAAAATATATCCACAACTATCACATGTGCATTGCAACAGAAGACAAGTTTTTGAGTAAATACGCCAATTCTGGAACAATTTTGTGATTTATTCAAAAAATTGGCTTCCAGATCACTGTGGACAAGACCCAACTTGGCAAGAAGATTACAGTCCCTCGGCAGAGCCACACGGACTGCTAAGCCGGCCAAATTTTCTTCTGAGAAAGGATCAGAGACTAAAATCGCTCTGATTTCCCTAAGCCTTGCTGCAGCAGCCAGGAGGGTTTAGCTCTCATGTTGGAAGGCAAGTACTGTCAAGAAAAATTTACATTACAGTGTAGTCCTATAATGTATGCAATTACGTTATGTAAATTCAACTATAAGGACTCAGCAGAATAGTGATAACAACAATAATAATATAATAACAAGAGAAAGATAGAATAAATAGATGTAAGAGCTAGGCAAATTTTCACCTGCCGTTCTTCTCCGGGCGTGGATCTGGGGTCCACCCAGTAGTCTCTGCTCCCGAGCGCCTCTCAGCCCCGAGCACGAGGCTAGCGCTTGAGTATTTGTTGTTTTCATACATGATGGCCTCTAAAAGCTGGCCCGTTTCTACACCTGGTGCTCAAGTGAACAACTGACAACCTTCTCCCACGCCGAAGAAACCCCGGCTGCCCTGGACCGCCTGGGAGAAAGCACAACAGCCTCCAATTTAATGTCTCTTCAAGGGTTTTCCAGGTTACTTTCTGATCATAGCCCGTAGTCTATTGACGGTAGAGCTGCACTCACATCAGATGTGACTGTCCTATAGTCTCAAAGCTGAATAGCATCTTGTTTTGTCCATGTTGTCAAGGCAAATATTTTCTGAAAGCCAGGACCAGCCCTACAATTAGGCTCAGTAGGGGCCATCAAGGTGATAAAATTTGAAGCAATTCAAGCAACATCACTGCTCACCCCATTTCCCATTCTCTCCCCACCCCCATACTAAAAAAGCCTAGAGGGAAAAAAGTTTTAATCTGATCATGTTACCTGAATGGGGTAACGCTTTAATCCTCAGTAGCCTAGCAAGGATCAGTTTATCCGCGGAGCCACCAGTCCACATAAGGTCAGAGGGGGTGGGGACTCAGAAGGTCCAGCAGCCTGGAGAACATACAACCTGTTCTTGCTCTCTCTCAACTTTATCCCTCTGCATCAAAACTCCCACTGCTTACAGAATGATGTCCAAACTCAAGGACCTTTGTCTGCTAGACCAGCCTGTTCATGAGCTGAGCTCCCCACCGCACGGTCTGGTTCTCATTCATCTGCAAGTCTTCCCAGCACTGAGCACAGATTTGGACAGATAAACTGGAGCTTAGTGAATGAATGTCAAATGATGAGTGGAAAAGTAACCGGTATAAAATGCAGGTACCCACGTGCAAATCTCAGCACAGTCTCGTGTCAAAATAAAAAAATTGAACTGGAGAGCAATTTAAATCTTTACCAAACTTCTCAAGGAACACCAAAAAAAAAAAAATCCTATTTACAATGAGAAACAAATCTTTTGAACTTTTATATTTCACCTCCATGGCAGCTGGCTCCCAAAACTCTCTCCAATTTCCCCAAACTCGCCTTCAGATCTAACTTTTCTCATTTCCTCCCTATCTCTCTTTCCAGATACAGTTTCCACTCTTTCCTACAAGTACAGGGTTCAAGGCATGAGCTCTGGGGCTCATCTTGCTGGGTTCAAATTTAGTTCTGTCACTCTAACTTGAGCAGGTACCTGGCATATGGTAAGTGCTCAATAAATTCGACCTGTTATTTAATCCTACTGGCGTCTCCAATATTTTTTACTTGGCCCACTTTTCCATTAATACCATAAGAAATGTGTATTAGTTTCCCAGGGCTGCCAAAACAAATGGCCACAAACTTGGTTGCTTAAAACAACAGGAATTTACTGTCTCACAGTTCTGGAGGCCAGAAGTCCAAAATCCAGGTATCGGCAGGGCCGTGCTCCCTCCAGAGGCTCTAGGGGCGATTTTGTTCCTTGCCTCTTCCAGCTTCTGGTGGCTGTTAGCATTCCTGGGCTTGTGGCTGCGGAACTCCTGTCCTGCCTGTCTTCACACGGCCTTCCCCTGTGTGTCTCTCCTCTGTGTGTCTCATAAGGACGTTTGTCATTGGATGTAGGCCCCACCCGGATAATCCGGGATGATCGCATTTCAAGATCCTTAACTTAATTACTTACATATGCAAAGACCCTTTTTCTAAATAAGTACACGCACAGGTTCTGGGGGTCAGGATATGGACATTCCTTTTTGGGGGGGCCGCCATTCAACCCACTACAAAGTGACACTGGATCCTTCCTCTTGTGGGTGGTGGGCAGGAAGAATGCTGCATACTCCCATTATACTTTCCCTTTTCTTTTTTTAATTTTTTATTTTTATTTTTATTTATTTATTTATTTATTTTGTGAGGAAGATCAGCCCTGAGCTAACATCTATGCTAATCCTCCTCTTTTTGCTGAGGAAGACTGGCTCTGAGCTAACATCTATTGCCAATCCTCCTCCTTTTTTTTTTCCCCAAAGCCCCAGTAGATAGTTGTATGTTATAGTTGCACATCCTTCTAGTTGCTGTATGTGGGACGCGGCCTCAGCATGGCTGGACAAGCGGTGCGTCCGTGCGCGCCCGGGATCCGAACCCCCGGGCCACCAGTATCGGAGCGCGCGCACTCAACCGCTAAGCCACGGGGCCAGCCCAATACTCTCCCTTTTCTTTTATCCTTGTCGTGATGAATAAATCAAGGCAGCACTCAGCATCAGGTACTCGGGAACATGGAAGGAAAGAGGCAGATGGCAGAAAGGCACGGTCAACTTCTTTTCACTGATGTTCATCAAGCCTTTAAATGATGTAAGTCCGCAGCCATGGAATACCTAACTGCACGAGGTGCCGCATCCTGGTGGGGGGTGGATGGGGGGAAAGTAGCAGTGAGTTTCGCCCACAGGGTCTGACCCTCAGGCAGACACATCCTGCCAAAGGACTAGGAACAGTCACGGCTTTCCCACCAAGAGTGGTCAGCTGCCTGTGTCGCTGGCCAGGGTCGGTTCAGGTTAGTTATTCATTGATATCCTGTGTTAAGATTCCTGCCTCGGCTGCACTGGAGGGATCCGGGAGGCAGTGACTTCACTTGACTCAAATTGCAATCAGCCAGCCTCTTGGCTCGTGTGTTTATCTACCCGGAACTATTTTTGGTGTGTTTTCATAGACAGCACACACCAAACTATTTGGTGTTTGAGATGCAAGCATTCAAGATGATTAAAGTTAGCTGCTAATGAGCATGCCTAGCATAGAGATGCTCTATGTGTGTGTGATCCATGTGTGTGCTCTGTTGTGTGTCTGCAAAGCAGATGTTACGAACCTGCCCTCAGGTGACCTCATCAATGTCCTGGACCAGCTAAGATGTCCATAAATGGAAGACGGCAATGGATGAAAACTGGCCTGTCTCAAAGTACCGCCTTACCAGACACCCCAACTCTCCCATCTATATTCTGCCTATCCTTCAAAGCCTAGCCCATCCCACCTTATCAAGGAGCCTCACTCACCACCCTCTGAACTCCTAGATAGATATCCTTTCCAGGGATAGAAAATAGATTTCATCTCTAGTACCAACTTGGATCAAATTGGAGCACTGTGTTGAGGATGCTGAGAACTGATCTGGGCCGGGATGAATGATGCTGTGTTAGTTCCTAGGCTTCTGTAACAAAGTACCATGATCTGAGTGACTTGAAGCCACAGAAATTTACTCTCTCACAGTTCTGGAGGCTGGAAATCCGAAATTAAGTTGTGGGAAGGACCATACTCCCTCCGAAGGCTCTAGGGAGGATCCTTCCTTGCCTCTCCCAGCCTCTGATGGCCCTGGCATCCATTGGCTTGTGGCTGCTCACTCTAAATCTCTGCCTCTGTCTTCACTTGGCCGTCTTCCCTCTGTGTCTGTCTTCACATGACGTTCTCTGTGTGTGTATCTGTGTCTCTCTCCTAACAAGGACACCAGTCATCAGATTAGGAGCCACCCTAACGACCTCATCTTTTTTTGTGCGTGTGTGTGAGGAAGATCAGCCCTGAGCTAACATCCATGCCAATCCTCCTCTTTTTGCTGAGGAAGACTGGCCCTGAGCTAACATCTATTGCCAGTCCTCCTCCTTTTTTTCCCTTTTTCTCCCCAAAGCCCCAGTAGATAGTTGTGTCATAGTTGCACATCCTTCTAAGTTGCTGTTTGTGGGACGCCGCCTCAGCATGGCCGGAGAAGCAGTGCGTCGGTGCATGCCCGGGATCCGAACCCCGGCCGCCAGCAGCGGAGCACGTGCACTTAACCACTAAGCCACGGGGCTGGCCCCCAGACCTCAACTTAACTTGATTCACAGGTACCAAGGGTTAGGACTTCAACATGTCTTTCTGGGGGACACAATTCAACCCATAACAGATACCATGAGCAGTGAGGGATGTCTTTCATGGGTGAAGGAAGAGAAAGGGTCGCAAATTTGCCAAACCTGCCCTGGAGCACTTACTTGTGGCATCATTTAGTTGGAAAGGAGCACAGGCTGCCGTGACTACTGATTATCCATCTACCTCTATCGTCTATCTATCTATGATCTTTCATCTGTATCTACCTATCTGTCTTCCTAAGTTGATCAAAAGTTCCTTGAGAGCAGAGATGATAGCTGTCTTAGTCCATTTGGGCTGCTATAACAAACTACCACTGACTAAGCGGCTTATAAATAGCAGAAACATATTTCTCACAGTTCTGGAGGCTGGAAGTCTGGGATCAGGGTTCGCTGAGGGCCCTCTTCCTGGTTCATACACGGCATGTTCTCGCTGTGTCTTCACAGGGTGGCAGGGACAGGGAGCTCTCTTAGGCTTCTTTTATAATAAGGGCGCTAATCCCATTCATGAGGGCTCCTCCCTAACGACCTAATCACCTCCCAAAGGCCCCACCTCCTAATACCTAATTGGAGATTAAGATTTCAACATATGAATTCGGGGGGATGTGAACATTTAGACCATACTAATAGCCTAAAGCCTTTATATTTCCCACTGTTTCACCCAGGATCTAGATGGAGTAGGTATTTAATAAATACTTGTTCAGTAATTAATTTTCATTGTTTGGACTCTGAAGTTAGGTCGGAACAAAGGTCTCTCTCTGCAGCACGATCCTCTAAGGGCTTCCAAGGGTAAACGTGGATGCCCACTAAAGGGCTGGATGCCCGGGCTTCCTGGTCTACCCTCTGTCTTCCCAGCCCTTCCCCACATTCCACAGATCTCGTGCACCAAACCCTACGTGTGTACGGTGGCGCCCCCTCTAATAGGATGGCCCTGTAATTGTTCAATGAGATAACGTCAGGCTCATCCATCAAGCCCTCCTCTAATCGTTTGGTTTTCCTAATGGAATGCAGTGTCCTAAAGAAGAAGACAAGCATCATAATGTGAGGCTTTATGTAGGCTGGTTTCTAGCTGTGAGCTATGGGCCTGAAATGATAGTTAAATCGATGGAGAGGCACTAAGCTTTCTCCTCTGAATCTGGGTGTCCGTAAAACCCAATTATTGACAGCCTTGAGTGGCTGCGTCGCAGCCCGGCTCTTCCTGCTTTGATTGGGGCTCTCTCTCTCTGTGGACGGGAGCAGCCCAAGAGAAATGGAAATATGATGGCTAGCTGATTGTTTTCACAGTCTGCATGACAGACTGCCCCCGCTAAAAAGACTCTAGGTCAAGTGCTCTTCTCCAATCCGTGGATCTAGTGGGGAGAAATTAGCTCTCGGTGGTATTCCCAATTATGGAGCAGAGCGATTCCTCCCTGGTCTGGCTGGAACGCGTCTGGCAGTGGACCAAGCGGCGAGAAGCCTGTCTTCCTCCCCGGCCTCTGTCGCCGTCTCGTGGCGTGACCTTGGGAGGTGACTTCACCTCTCAGCTTCTTCACGGCCTCATCTGTGACAATCCACCTTTTATCACTCCATAGTCACACTCTAGGATAAACGAGACGAGCCTCTATATCTTTTAGTCCCCTGGAAAGATGGGAACCAGGTAAATGCAAAGGATAGCCCTTTCCTTTGTTTTTGTTGCATGCGTTACTAACTTGTGGGATTTTAATAATGGCAAAAACGGATGGATTTATGCGATTGTTTTGTTTTTTCCTAGGAGCCTTGAGGCATTTCAGGAGTATTGTATTACTGCTCACCTCTTTCATGGAGCGGATATTGCTGTGCCCATTTCTTAGTCAGCAAACTGCGGAAGGCTGGTCTTGAAGTGAGCCACACTGATGGGCTGGAACTAATTCCTACTAATCTAGTGTGGTGCTTCACTGCCAATGCACAAATCCCTAGGGGACACTCGGAGGCTATTGGCTCAGCCAATTATTAAGCCACATCTCAGTCTTTCTACCGCCCGCCCTCCACTCCAGCTATGCTGACTTTTACTTCTTTACAAGCACCAAGTGCTTTCCAGCCTCAAACTATGCACACCTGTTCTCCTCTGTGTGGGAGGCTCTTCCTGCCCATGCTTCCTCCAGCCAATCCCTCCCCATCCCTCAGGCCTCAGCTTGAATGTCACCTTTGCAGTCAAGTCTTCCAACCCCCAGGCTTTGTCAAGTCCCCCCATTCTATGCTCTCATAGGCACTGCGTTTTCCTTTACAGAGCTTATCACTCTTGTATCTAACTAATTGTTAGTTTATGTCTGTTTTCCCCACTAATGATAAGTTCCATGAGGGCAAAGACTTGTTTGTCTTGTTTATTACTGTGACTCCAGAACAGAGCAGGCACCCAATAAAAATCTGAAGGATGAGTGGATGGATAGATGATGATGGATGAATGCACAGATGATGGATGGATCATGAATAGATGGATAGATGGATGAATGATGAATGTATATACAGATAATGGATGGTTGAGGGGAAGGATGGATGGGTGGATGGGTGGATAGATAGATGGATGGATAATGGATAGACGGATGGATGGTGGATGATGGATGATGGATGGGTGAATGGTTAGATGGATGGATAATGGATAAATGGATAGACGGATGGATGATGGATGGATGTATAGACAATAGATGAGTGGATGGATGGATGGATGGATGGAGTGTGTTTGTATATGAGAGTGATCCAAATTACCAGTATTCATCACTGAGAGAAAGTTCTAAGTTCCAAATGTTCAGAGAAGTTTGTGGATGCAGACCTAGGATATGTGTCAGCAGGGCCATCTCTCTCTGAGACTCTGGGTAGAACTCATCTTTGCCTCTTCCTGGCTTCTTATGGTGGCCATCAATTCTTGGCATTCCTTGGCTGGAAGCTGCATCACTCCAATCCCTGCCTCCATCATCACGTGGTGTTCCCCCTGTGTGTCTCTGTCTTCACATTCTTTTCCCTCTCCTTAGAAGGACATCAGTCATATTGGATTAAGGGTCTACCCTGCTCCAATATGACCTCATCTTAACTAATTACATCTTGTAACAACCTTGTTTCCAAACAAGGTCACATTCTGAGCTACTGTGGGTTAGGAATTCAACATATCTATTGGGGGGACTCAATCCAACCCATAACAGTGTGTGAAACAGCAAGGCCTCTCCCGGTGTGTGTCCTAGAGACATTCCCGCATAGGATGATAAGGAGGCATGTGTGAGGATGTTGGTGGCGGTCAGGTCTGTCACAGAAAGGAGCCAGAGGTGATCTACCTATCCATGATTGGGGAAATAGATACACCAAATACGATATATGCAGGTGATGGAATAATACACAGCAGGCAGAAATAATACACTGGATTTGCATATATCATTATGGCTAGATCTTAAAAACATAGCATGAAATGAAAAAAGTAGGGACTAGACCAAGATTTATGACACAATACCATTGACATAAATTTGAAATATTCACCTAAAGAACAACATTATGTACATTTCATAAGCGTTGAAAGTGGGTTGGAAAAATTTATTTTGAATACACTGGAGTTGCTGCCTGTGGGAGGCAGTGAGAAGTGGTAACAGTAGACGAATCAAAAAATAACACAAGAAGGCACAAGACGGGCCTTGAACAGACAAATGCCGAACGTGTGGCATAAACTAGGAAGTGGGATTCTACGAATGCGTGCAGCCGGGGTCCAAATCTTACAGAGAGGGAAGAGATCACGTAAGGGATTATAGTGACAACTGTGCTGAGGGGGAGCCCGGGGTCCTGCAAGTTCCCACAGGAGGAATATGCGATCTGCTCTGGAGCATCAAGGAAGACTTTTCGGAGAAAACAGCGCTTACGCTAAGACCTGGAGAAGAACTGGAGTCATGCCGGGAAGAGCAGGATAGAAAGTTCCAGGAAGAAGGACGGCATGTGTACAAGCCCGAGGAAAGCCCAGGCTGGCCTGGGTGTGTCAGCCTGGGGCCAATGGCACAGTCCCCACGTGTCGCTCTGCCCTCCCGGCCCCCCCTAAGGAAGGAGAGAGGACAGAGCTGGCCGTGGGCGTGTGCCACCCACTCAGATGCCCAGAGGGACCAGGTGGCAGAAATGTGTAAATGACCCAGGCACACATGAAACACTTCCACAGAGAATTACGGGGCTTCCTACATTTCAAAAACACAGGACTCCCCAGGTCTCTCTTTCTTTTCCTCACTTTTGATGGAGACATGGGCTCTGGTTTCTTCTTTAGGAAAAACAGTGATGGAGGGAGATGAGAAGCAGCAGCTAACTCAGAGTTGGGGGAACGATAGGGAGGGGTGGGGCCTATGGAGAAGTGGGAAGGGGACAGCCCAGCGAAAGGAGGCAGCTGCCACTTAGCTTCAGACGCCTTCCCCCCGCAAATGTGGTCCCAGTGTTGACACATCTTTCCTTTTTTCAAGAGAATCTGTTAATCTGGATTTTTATGTGAAATCTTTTCATTTTACATGTTACAGTCTAATTTAACCATAATGAGGTAGCATTGCATACCCACGAGGACGGCTATCATAAAATAAATAAAACAGAAAGTAACATGCTGGGGAGAATGGGGAGAAACTGAAACTCTCGTACTTTGCTGGTGGGAATGTAAAATGGCTCAGCCACTGTGGAAAACAGTTTGGAGGTTCCTCAAAAAGTTAAACAGAATCACCACATGATCCAGCAATTCCACTCCTAGGTACATGCCCCAAAGGACTGAAAACAGGTGCTTAAACACACGCATCTTCACAGCAGCACTACTCATAAATAGCCAAAAGGTGGAAACAAATGAAATGTCCATCAATGGAAGAATGGATAAACAGAATGGTGGTATGTCCACACAACAGAATATTATTCAGCCATAAAAAGTAATGAAGCACTGACCCACGCTACGATACAGATGAACCTCAAAAACACAATGCTCACTGAAAGAAGCACATATTGTATGATTCCATTTATATGAAGTGTCCATAAAAGGCAAATCCCTCTCTATGGGTGGAGAAAGCAGATTAGTGGGTGCCAGGGGCCGGGGGGAGAAGAGAATGGGGATGAGTGAATAATGGGTACAGGGCTTCCTTTTGGGGTGAAGAAAAAGTTTTAGAACTAGATAGAGATGGTAGTTGGACAACACTATGAATGTGCTAAACACCACTGAATTGTTCACTTTGAAATGGTTAATTTTATATTATGTGGATTGCACCTCAATTAAAAAAAAAAAACTGTAGCTCAAATATGTAAGAAAAACAATGTGGGCTGAATGAAAGGAGTGCGGGGCTGAATCTGAGGCCTGGGGTGCCCGTGTCTGAGTCTGGTGTGGGGCTCACAGCCAGCACAAGCCCCACAGACCACCTCGCGCAGAGGGGCAGGGCTAGGATCCCCGGTTTACGGGAAGGAAACCAAGTGTCCGAGGGGTAAAGTGATTGGATGAGGGTCAGGTGCAGGAGCTGGGCTGGGGGCCAGAGTGTGGGCTCCAAGCAGACTGACCCCACGCTCCCTGTGGTCAGGGCCGAGGGCTGTGAAAAGCACGGGAAGGGTGACAGCTTCAAAGCAGGTGGTGGCAGGAGCTGGAATTTCAGACAAGAACTGTGCATCGAGATCCTCTCCCTCACAAGGCCCAGAGAACGCGCCGTGAACTAAGGCAACCCAGCAAACCCGTGCTGAGCACCTCCTATGCACAAGATTTGTGCTCCGTGTGAAAATAATAAAAGTAGCAAGTGTGAAGGCCTAAGGGTTCGCTCTGTGCCAAGCCCATCCTACACGGGGCCTCCTCTGATGCTCATAGGCACCCTGAGGCCGAAGCAGAGCTGGCACATCCTGCACGCAGGTGACTTACACCAATTCAACGACACGCAGTTGGCCAAAGAGAAATGCTCATTGAGAAGGTGTGGACAATGCCACTGCTCACGTCCCCAAGTGGACCTGGCACACAGGAAGCTCGGAAACGGAACGTATAGATCTGCGTCCCGCAGTCTCCCGTCCTGGGAGCCTTTCCCAGCACGAGCAGGATGTGCTAAGCAGGATTTGAGAGCTGGGTTTCCCAACCTTGGCACTACTGACATTCTGGGCCAGAGACTTATTTGTCGTGGGGGCTGTCCTGTGCATCGTAGGATGTCTAGAAGCATCCTTGGCCTCTACCCCTGAGATGCCAGGAGCACCCCTCCCATGTGTGACAACCAGAAATGCTTGCAGGCGTTGCCACATGTACCCTGGAGGCAAAATCGCCCCAGTTGAGAACCACTGCTCTAGAGTTTCAAATGCGTATTTTTTGTGTAATACGGTCCGAGGCCCAAGTCAACAACCTCACCTGGCACTCAGCTGCAGGAGCAGCAATGGGCACGATGAGGGGGAGGAGTGGCTGGGCTACCAGGACTTGCTGTCACTTAGGGTGGCGCCATTCCTCCGGGGGAGGCGACTCCAAGTGATCCTTATGGGTAGTGTTCCCTTCCTGCTGACTTTAGAATCTAGTACCATAGCCGCTGCCACTCAAAGGCGGCGTTATTATCCCATCCCACAGGTGAGAAAACAGAGCATCACAGGGAGTAAGTTATTTGCCCGAGGCCTCAGAGCTAATAAGTGACCAAGAAGAGATTTGAGCCCAATCTGTTTTACTCTAAAACCCCTTCCTTTTTTTATTTTCTCTCACTATTTTGCTTCCCTATCTGCAAGAGAGGCCTAAAGGAAATCAGCGTGCCAGAAAGTAGAGACTCTTCACAGATTGTCACTACTGGAGGTGGCACTGAGCCATCATCTGCCTGCCTCTTGGTTCTGGATAAAGCCACAGGTAAATTCAGATTCAAAAAGATATTTATTGAACTGTGTATTACTGAGGACTCTTCTGATTGCAAGAGACAGAAACCTAACTCAGACTAGCTTAAACCAAAAAGAGAATGTATCAGCTCATGTAACTGGGAAGTTTAAGGAGTGATGGCTTCAAGCATGGCTGGATCAAGGGGTCAAATGGTCAGGACATAGTCACTCCACGATTGTCTTCCTTCTGTTGGCTTCATTCTCAGGCAGAATCTTCTCTCCTTTATATGAAGACAGCCACCAGCAGCACCACGTTTGAAACTTGACCTCTTAGAAAACTAGCAGAAAGATTTTCTCCATATACTTCCTCCAATAGTTCCGTCAACATTCCTGAAGTTGGCTCTGATCGTCCCAGCTTGGGTCCCATGCACATCCAGGAACTAATCACTATAGCCAGGGGAGTGTGGGACTCTCCATGATCAGGCCTGGGCTACCTGCTCATCTTCAGAGTTTGAGAGTAAAGTGATCCCCAAATCTTACGGAGAAGAGCCGGAGGAGAGAGAGTGGGATGCTGTGTCCAGAAGGCAAGAGAACAGGCGTGGGCACGTGAAACAGAGTCACTAAGTGTCCTCATGGCACACCAAGAACTGGGCGAGGTATGTTCAGGACACGATGCCCTTTAGTCCTCATGACAACCTTATACACTGTTGCTGGCTCACAGGTGAGGAACCGAGGCTCAGCGTCGCGGCCAGCATCTCACTTCCAGGTGAGGAACCAGCCCTCCTTCCCAGAGGCCCCCTGCCCTTAGGGGGTGCGGCTAGAGCTTAAACCCAGACCAGTGTGACTCGAAGCCCACAGCTCGCCCTCCCCGTCCCGCAGGAACCCCTCCAGGCTGGTGAGCCCCATGAAACCTCAGCACTTCGTTCCAGTCCCTTAACTTACAGACCCAGTCAGCGAGTTCTTTATTTCCACAAACGGTGCTATTAAACTAACGGCTCTGGGATCCATAGGCTGGCCTCCGAGCAGTCGCACATCCCTGAAGCCTTCCCCACCTTCTGGCTGCCCAAAAACTGCATGAGAAATTCCAGGAGCCGAGCGAGGCCCATGTGGAAACGTTTACCGGCCACCACTTTATTTCAAGATGGCCAAAAGCACCAGACACCTTGAACTTGAGCTTTTGTGCAACGTCTAGCCCAGAGCTAGAGGCGGCCGGGGCCGTTACCCCCTAGAAAAGCCCCTTGCGAGGGCCGTGGCAGACCTCGTCAGGCAAAGAGCTGAGAAGCCAGGGTTGAGAGAGAGGCCTCTTTCTGTTTGGTCAGTAAACAGCTGCGAAGGATGCGTAGGTTGGAGCTAAATTTATTTGTTCTTTTCTTTCTCGGAACAGCAGCAATGAGGCTCAGAATGCAGCTGTCTCCTCTCCCGTGAGCCTTCTGCAGGCACCAGCATGCACAGAGGTTGGCTCTCCAGGCCGCGGATTCCTTTCCAGTCTGCTCCCTTCCTGCTGCGGGCAGGACTTCTAGCACCTCCCTGGAGTTCAGGGCTGCAATCCGGTGCCAGTGGGTAGAAATATGGAGCTGCCTCCCAGACCCAGGGTGAAATCTCACCTTTTAAAAACAGACAAGTTGCAGAACGTAAAAGACACCCGGGCCTGGTGCAGGCAACTCGCGGCCCCACCCTGGAAAACCACAGAAGTCCCGACCGCCTCTGCTTTCACTGCTCAGACCTGTGGGAAACTTGTAAGATACAAGCCGCGTGGGGAGGGGTGGGGGCATCTTGGGAGGGGCCTTCCAGACACAAAGCCAGGCTGGGTTTGGCAGAGGCTTTTCGGGAATCCATCTGTTTTCGGAAAGCCTAGCCGAGGGCCGCCTTCAGCTGGGCCTCGAGCACGCTGGTCCGAGTGGTTTTTCAGAAGTGCTTTGTGAGACTTGCAGAAGGTCCCCACGGGTGGGGAAGTGAAAGGAGAGGGCGACCGGGGGAGAAACTGCTTCTTTATTTCCAGCCGCGCTTGAACGGCTTCTTGACGGTTACTGCTGCAGTTTTGCTGAGTCAGAAGCATATCCCCCAGCTGCTCACCGGAAACACAGCTGTTAGGCGAAAATAACCACAGAGCCGAGCATTGTGCACCTTCCAGAAAAGAGGCCAGAAAACCTCAAAACAAAAGAGAAAAATACAAAACAATAGAAGAGGCGCTGTCAAAAACCCACTGCGGCTTGCTCACTTCTCCAAACCTTGGCTCTCTCCTCGTCATCCACAGCTCGGAGGTGGAGCCAAGTCGGGCTGCTTTTCCACTGTGGTGGAAATAGTGCCCCCCTCCCCCAAAATAAAGGGTTATGACCATGGCCTGACCCCCAGAAGCTGTGCACGTGACCGTATTTGGAAAAAAGGTCTTTGCAGATGTAATTAACTTAAGGATCTCAAGATAAGATCATCCTGGGTTATCTGGGTGGGCCCGAAATCCAACACAGGTGTCCTTATAAGAGTGAGGTAGGAGATTAGACGCAGAAGAGAACACGCAGAGACATACAGAGGGGACGGCCAGGTGGAGACGGAGCTAGAGACTGGAGATATGCAGCTACAAGCAAGGAACAGCAAGGATTTGTTATGGCCGCCGGAGGAAAGGAACAGAGCCACCCATGGCTTCTATTTCCCAGGCCCTTTCCCCATCCCCACCCCCTCGCCCCACCCCCTGGCCACCCCGCCCCCCTCGTCCAGACTGGAAATATTCATAGCGTCTTGGTTGCAAGGTTTTTTCCATGGACATTGAGGGTCCCTTTCCTCCGGGCTTCATGATTATCAGGAAGCAGGATGGTGCCCAAGGACCCCGGGGACCCTACTTCTAGATAAGACTCTGCCACAGCCCAGGTGTGTGACCGCATTACCCAGCCACTGTCACCGAGGTGGTGTGAGTGTGGTGTGTTAGAAAACAGGTTCTGGGTTTGAAAACCCGCTCTGCCACTTACTAGCTGTGTGGCCTGGGGTGAGGTATTTAACCTCTCTGGGCCTCAGTTTCCTCATCTGTGCAATGGGGAGCTGACCTGAAAACCGTCCTGCTGTGAAGACATATGGAGATGTGGAAAAGGATAATTCTTGTTAATGCATAACAGAGTTTCTAGAAGTCGGGGCAGTTCCCAGAGGCCAAAAACAAAGAAGGAAAGAAAGCCCAGAGCTGAGGGTGCAGTACCGGTGTTCTCCACTAGGGGCCTGGGGACAGTAGGCACCACCTTGGGGCACACAGACTGGGAGCTGGAACTGGAAAACCATCATGAAGCTGGGTCCCCCATGAGCTTGGGGCTTCCATGAGCTTCCCCCGACATAGTCGTAAGGAATAAATGAGTTAATACATGCAAAGCTGTACTTGGACGAGGCCGTACTTGGTTGCTCTTACTGTCCGGTGCTGTACGCAAGTATCATAAATGTCTATTGTTTTTGGCAGATCAGCATCTACGACACCATCTTTTGATGACAGCATCCAGTTTACGTTTAGGAAACCATCTCTCTCCCACTCCCTTGATCCAGGGGGGATATACGACCCAGACCTGGCCAATCAGACTCAGGGATAAGTTCAGGAATGGGCGTGTAATCCAAAGTGGCTCATCAGAGTGAAGAGTTGCTGAAACTATTGGGATAGAGAAATTCACTTTCTCTTCGCTCTGCTATATGAGCTTGGAGCCGCTGGAGGTTGACCTTGGTGCTACTTCTTCAGGAAAGCCTGCCTGAGGAAGATGCCAAGACCAAGGAAAGCAGAGATGAGAGACAGAGAGAGATTCTCAATGATATTGTTTGAGCCCCTGGATCCAGCAATGGCTGAAACCATCAGTACCTCCAAACTTCCCAGTTCCATGAGACAATAAATATTTTTTATTTTGAGTTGGTCACTTATAAACAAACACGTCCTGATTCGTATAATATCTTATGTGATAATCTCAGTGACTCAAGAAGGTAGGCATCTTGTTATTCTCATTTTATGAAAAGAAACTGAGGATCAAAGACATTTAATCACTTGCTCAAAATCACACTGCTAGTAAGTGTCTGGGCTGTGATTTGAACCCAGAGCTGTGATCTGATCCACTTAGCCCTCAAAGGCAAATGGTGATGTGGCTTTTGGGTCAAGCTTTGGGAAAGTCACATAAATTACAAGACCTTCAGTGGCTCATCTATAAAATAAAATAGTAGGTATACTTTTAAACTTTTAAACATATATATAAGAGTACAAATGTTACTATGACAATGAACCATGTATTTGCTGTCCATAACTAACAGACGTTAGCATTTTGTCATACTTGCTTCAGAGACGAGATGGTTTCTGAACAGCCATCCAACTCCTTGTTTCTATATCTTGATTCTAGATTCTGAAATGACAAGGCAAGCTGACTCTGGATAACTTGAATTAGAAAACAAGAATACAGAAGTTTTTTAATATTTACTCACATATTTACAATTTCTCTCATTCTTCATTCCTTGTGTAGATCTGAGTTTCCACCTGGCATCATTTTTATTCAGCCTAAAAAAGAACTTCTTTTAATATTTCTTATAGTGAAAGTTTGCTCATAAGAAATTCTACCATCTTTTGTTTGTCTGAAAAACATTTTTATTTCACTTTCATTTTTTAAGGATATTTTCACTGGATGTAGACTCTCGGTTGACAGAGTTTTTTTTCATTCAACACATTAAGGATGTCATTCCATTGTGTTATGGCTTACATTGTTTTTAAGGGGAAATCACTGATAATTCTTATCTTTGTTCATTCTATGTAACATATCTTTTTATCTTGGCTGCTTTTAAGGTTTTCTCTTTATTGCTCATTTTAAGTAAATTCATTATGATGTACCTTGCTGCTGTTTTCTTTGTGTTTATCCTGCCTGGAATTGGTGAAGTTTCTTGGATCTGTAGCTTTATAGTTTTTATCAGTTTTGGAACATCTTCAGCCATTATCATTTCAGGTATTTTTTTCCACCCTCCCTACTGGGACTCCATTTACATGTACGGTCAACCATCTAATATTGTTGCAGTGGTCCCTGATGCTGTGGTCATTTTTTTTTTTTTTCCTAGTCTTTTTTTCTCCTTGTGCTGCAGTTTGAATAGCTTCTTTTCTGATGTCATCATGTGTACTAATTTTTTTCTTCTGCAATCTTTAATATGCTGTTAAACCTATTCAGTGAAATTTTCATTTTACATCTTGTATTTTTTCTCTCTGGAAGTTCCATCTGTTTCTCTTTTTAAAAAAAATCTTCCACTGCTCATTATGTTCATGTTTTCCTTTAAATCTTTGCACATATTTGTAATAGCTGTTTTAAAGTCCTTATCTGTTAATTACATCATCTTTGTCATTTGGGTCTGTTTATATTGACTGATATTTCTCCTGGTAATGAGACTCATTTCCCTGCTTCTTTAGGTGTCTAGTAATTTTTTTATTGGATGCTAGACATTATTAACATTATGCAGTTAAATGTCTGAATTTTGTTGTTTTCCTTTGAAGTTCGTTTTGGCAGGTAGTTAAGTTACTTCCTGGTCAACTTGATTTTTTGAGGCTTTTTTAGAGCTTTGTTGGGGTGGATCTAGAGCAGCCCTTCTTCTAAGGCTAGTTTAGCCCCACTGCTAAGGTGTGACCTCAATGGGGTCTCTAATGAGACCCACTCTGCTTGTTGAAACTTGAATGTCCCCCCATCCCATGAGAGCTCTGGGAACTATTAAGCTTATACCTCCCCTGTAGTTGTGCTTTGCCATCCATGTAGCATTTCACCCAATGCCCAAGCAAGTCAGTATTCAGCCAATGACTCAAGGGGCTCCTTATACAGATTTCTGGCACTGTTTATCTACGTAGCACCTTCTTCTCTGGAACTATGCCTCCCAAATTCCAGTCTCTTCAGCCTCCACATATGATAATCCATGTCTCCTCAACTCAGAGAGGCCACCATGCTCTGCTTAGGATTCTCCTCCCTGTGCTGCAATCTGAAAGTATTTCCAGGCAGAAAGCCAAGGTGATTACAGGGCTCACAGTTCTGCACGGCCTGTTGCCCAGTGTCTGAAAACAGTTGTTTCATACATTTTGTCCAGCTTTCTAGTTGTGTACAGCTGGAAAACAAGTCTGGTACCAGTTACTTCATTATGGCCAGAGGCAGAAGTTTATTCTAACTAATTTAAGCAAAAAAAAAAAAAAAAAAAAAGATGGCATTGGAAGGCCTAGGGGGATTCACAGAATAGAAGTAATGGCCAAAGACAGTCCTCAGAAGGGAGAGAGACTAGAGCAGCTCTGGAGACCCGGAGGAACTAAGAGACTTGTCTTCAGGGCACAGACACCTGGATAAATGAGCCCCAACCGTGTGGGGTCTTTCAAGACTCAAAGTTCTTGGAGAATATGTCTGACTTAGCCACCATCATGGGCCCTCCTCTTGGCCAGAGGAGGGCAAGACACTCCTACTAATGATGCTACCATGATGATATCTAATGGGGGAGGATAGATTGCTGAAACACAACTGGGTTGCTCTTTCCAGAAGAAAGGAGAATGGCTGCTAGGCAGGCAAAAACAACAGACACATTACACAATGTTTACTAGAGAACGAAATCCTTAAGTGGGGTTGTCTTTAAAACTCAGAGCCTTGTGATTTCTTTTTGCTATTTAACCACTAGACCGCATAGCTGTCTTCTTTCCCCTAACAACCCCGCCTTCCCCTGCAACACAGAAAACTTTCCTCACGACAATTCCACTTTATGGACAACACGTAGACAATACGGACTTTGCATCAGGCCAGGAACACTGGTCTAGGGCTCACTGGGAACAAATTCTCTGAGTCTGCCAATGTTCTAGGAAGATTTCCAGAGAATAAAACTTGCTTGGGGGTGAAAGGCAAGCTTGAACCTGTGTCCTGGGAACAGAGCAAGAAACAAAACGTGTCCATTCCCCTTCCTCTGCTCATAACCACCCGGAGGTAGAAGCTCCTCATCTGAAAAAGAATGTTTTGTGTTTCAAGAGTGAGTATGAGGTGGCTGCAGCCTCGTTTATCAAGCAGCTTAATTCAACCACACATATGGACAAATGCACCAACAGGTAAGGGAACCAGATGTTCTTTGCCTAGATGGTTCTGAGGAAATTCTACCACCCCCACTCTGCCTAGAGGCTAATCAGATACTCTGTGTGTGTGTGTGTGTGCGCGCGTGCGCGCACGCGAAACTTCTACAAGCTCATCACCTGAGGTCCTTAAAATTTCCGTAAACATTACTTTCTTGTGTAATCATACCCATTTCAGAGATGGAAAATCTGAGGTACAGCATGTGGAACTGTGAGTCAGTGATAAAACCAAGAATCAAGTTCATGACCTCAGAGAAAATGATGGCCCTTGACAACAATTCTGAAGGCGAAAGAGAGGGAGGGGAGGGATGGGAAGAGAGAAAGAAAAAATGGGTAACAAGTCTTCAAAAGTGTCCAGGGTTTTGGAGACTTAAGGTTTGAAGAGATGCTGTTTGTATATAATCAAGATTTAAATTGAAATCATAGTCAAGAAAAAGCACCTCACATCACATCGCCAAGTTTTTTCTCCAGCTTTGTATTTTAGCTGTGTCCATTTGCTGGTTCAACTTAGAAAGAAGCCTTTCATTCCTCGTTGGGCTTTTTCTCTCCCAAGAAAGAAGTCATGGTACTTTCATGCTGATTGAGAAAAGGCCAAAATAAGGTTATAAAATTATTTCCTGGGAAGGTTTCAGTGACTTGTGTCTTGTTTTATAACAAGGTGTTCAGTAAATTATTTGTTGAACAAAAGAATGAGTGAGTGAGTGAACGTGTGTCTCCGTTTACTTCTACTCTGCACATTCACCAAATCAAACGCCAAGGCTTTTAAACATTTTTTCCATTGTTTGTGTTCCTGGCAATTGTCTGCTCCCCCTTTTAAGGCAATGGACCTTAACCATTCGTGGGTCGTGAACCCTTCTGAGAATCTGATGAGAGCAATGGCCCCTCTTCTCAAAAAATGCACAGATGCGTACACACAATTCTGCATGTCAAGTTGTGAGCGAACACCCTGAACCTCACCCATAGTCTCAGCCTAACAATCCCTCTTCCCATTCTCCTTGCCAGCCTTCCTCTGTCTCTTCCTCACAAAGCGATTTGCTTCTTCACTGGGTTCCCAGAGAACTTCTTGTTTTTAGTTCAAAACAACAATTTTTATTTTGCTCACACATCTGTCATTTGGGAGGGCTCAGAGGTGCCCTCCCTGCTCCAATCAGGGATCGCTGGGGTGGCTTGAGGCCGGGGCAGGAGGCTCGTGCACTCGCCTGTCTGGAGGTTGATGCTGGAAAGACCTAGACAGTGGGGGGCTGAAGTAGCTGGGGGTCCTCGGGCAGCTCTGCCTGTCTCTCTGTGGTCTCTCTGCTCACTCTCCCTGGCATGTCCAGAGCGCTTTAAACCTGCTTCTCTTATTAGCTAACACACAGCATTGCAGTGATTATTTATGCCCGTCCATTGTGGTAATTGACTTGGTCTGTTTCACCTGCAGCACTGTAAGCCCCTCAGGGATAAGGACCACAACTTGTTCATCTCTATTTCCTCAGGGCCCTGGCAGGTACCTTGGACATAGTAAGCATTTACCGTACAGTAGTTGGAACATGTATGTAGGTATGTATTTATTTTACTATTATGACCCACTACATTTCAAAAAAGGATTAGAAGGTGACGTATTTACATACATCAATACAACAAAGTAAAAGTTTTATAACAAGGAAATGGGGACTAAGTGAAAATAAAGGTAGGAAAAAATGTCAAAATAAAGGATAAGATTGGTACCCAAAATATATACTACGGATTTCTATACCATTCTTGGCAGTGGCCCAGAAATCTGGTTTGAGCATCCTGGAAGTAAGGGCAAAGAGGGAAATAGAATCGGTTGCAAAATTCATGGCGTTAGATATAAACAAATCAATTGCTTAGGAAAACACAGCTTTTGCCAGTAACAGGCTATATAAAATTACAACCTCCCTGCAATAAAAATGATAGCAAGTTGATACAATGAGTTCTCTAGAATGTCCTTGAAGGCAGGTTAAGGGAAGTTCAATACAAGCAAATATGTAAGTGGCCAAAACAAAGGGATTAAAGGTTGCAGTTCTCTGAGTGTCTGAAAAATGTAGGACTATCTAGTCCAGCTTTTTCTAAAGGGCGTACGATGGAATACCATTCCTGGAGAAGCTCTGCCCACAAAGGGTTCTGTGGCCCAGGAAAGGTGGGAAACCCACCTGTCTTCCTCTTGGAACTTCACAGTGAACTTTATCATTTTACAGGCTCTGAGAAGTCCTGCAGTAAAGAAAGTCAGCATTTCCCAAGCTCCTTTGATTGCTGTTGTGCGAGAACCTGAGGACAGTCTCCAAATGGGCCCTTGGTCCACTCCTCCTGCTATGTAAAGTCTTCCTTTCTCATAAGAACAGATGGGATTAACAGACTATTATTCTTAAGCAAGGTATGCCAATACCTCTTTGCTCTGTTCTTTCTTGAAAGGACCGTGGAAGGAAACAAAATAATATCTGCAAATCTCCTGCTTGAAGCACCTTTGTTTAAAATCCATTTTACTTTTGTATGGATAGATACGACTCCAAAAAAAAAAAAAAAAGATTAGGGAAAAACTTGTCTTTCCAAATTCCAAAGAAAGGTATGATTGAATGTCACCAAGAGCCCACAATTTCTGCCCCTGGGAAAATCAAAAGGGGTCAGCACATCCCTTTTCCTTGCTGGTCACCTCTGTAGTTGTCAGACACGTCCCCTCGGTTATCCATAACTCTGATCGCTAAATGAGCAATATTTGCTCCGACTGGTCAGAAAAGTAAAGAGTGGCACCCTCAGCAGATGGCTGGGAGCACCAAAGGCAATAACTGTCTATTTGTTTTGGCATGGCGTGGGGAAAGAAAGAAAGGGTGTGTGTTACCCTTTGTCCAGTTCCTGTCTCTTGGTACACTAGTATTTCCATCTCAAAAGAATCAAAGTGTGATCTAGTTCCGAAAGGGAAAGCATGCCTCATTCTGGCAGGCCCTAGAACAATCCCAGAGTCTTTTCTTCACAAAGCACTTGTTAATATCCTACTTAATATTCTATGGAACGCACTGCAGAAAACTGATTAAATAAATGGAGGGATGGCAGAGCCTTAGGTCAATGATTTTCAAACTAGGTTCCACGGAGCACCAGTGGTTCTCAGAGTGTCTCAGCAGTTGCTAGAGAGAGGTGAAGAGGCCCTTTGCAGGCAGAGAGATGAGCCCCCAGGCCCAGCTCAACCACAGCGGTTTCTCTTTATCTACCTAAGATTGTGTTTGGAAAAAAAAATTCTGTTACATAAAATTAGAAAATGTTTGAGAACCACTGCTTTAAAGAAAGCTCCACTACCTTATTTCTGACAGTTGAAATTCTGATAAGAATTGAAAAGCAGACAGTTTTAGTTATATCCTTAGCAAGAACATGGGGGGCAGAAATTTAATTTTTTTTAATCAAAAGCAGAGCCATGGAGAAACATACAATAAACAAAGAAAGTATTTGCAGGCGTATAATGAATAAAGAGTTAATATTCTTCATGTATAAAAAGATCCTACAAATTAAGAAGAAAAAGACCCATAACCCAGGAGAAACATGGGCCAAGGCTACAGAATTCACAGAAGCAGAAATGCAAATGGCCAATAAACATATGAAAAGATGTTCAGGCGCACTTGTCAGGGAAATGCAAATGAGAACAATGAGATACTATTTTTTACCCATCAGATTGGCAAAAATGGAAAATATGTGTAACATCCAGAGATGGCGAGGGTGTAAAGAATCTAGTTCTCTCAAGCACCATCGGGGGAGGACTGTAAATTATTATAACGTTGTGGAAAATCAACTGTTGGTATTTTTGAAAATTTAAACTGTGGCCCGGCACTCCCACTTCTGGGAATATATCCACCAGAAAAGAAAATGCCAGTCTGTAAAGACAGAAATACACGAAGAAGTTCACTGCAGCATGGTTTGTAATCGTTAAAAAAAAAAAGAACCTGGAAACAATGTAAATGTATATTAACAGGCAAATGGTTGAACAAATCACGAAATATTTATATTAAGGAATACAGAGCAGCTATTAAAAATTATAAAATAAATCTGTACACATTGACTGGGAGATATGCCCACAACACCTTGTTAAAAAGAATAAAAGCAAGTGTGATCCTATTTTATATTAAAAAAATTAAAAGGAAAAAAAAAAGTCACACCCTATAAGTGGGTTTCTACATGTTTTAATAAATAAAGAAAACAGTAGGGAAACATTTATACCAAATTGTTAACAGCGATTGCACCAGGGAGTTGGATTGGAGAGGAGTGGAGGGACTATTAATTTTATTTGAGACACTTCTTCGTTGTTCGAATTCTGACAAAGGATATGTATTACTTTCGTAATTCAAATGATCGGAATTTTTAAAAACAGAATTAGGAAAGGAAATTCAAAGCAAATCAAATTACTCTGAGAATCAGGGGAAGGCAGGATGGGGCTGGCCTCTTGGTATGGAATCTTAAAGCACTGAACCCACAGGGGTATACAGCTAATAGAAGGCACCCCAACTATGCGTGGGAGTGGGTGAAGCCCTTCAATATGTGGTCATTTTTCTTGAGAAACAGTCCTGACTCTCCTCTAATACATGCCACAGGATTGATTGATGGCCCCAAGTAATATGCTGTAGAACAGAGGTCCGCAAATTTTTTCTATAAAGGCTAGATAGTACACATGTTAGGGTTTGTAGGTCTCTGTCACAACTACTGGACTCTGTCGTTGTAGCACACCAACAGCCATAGACCATATGAAAATGAATGAGCGTGGCTGTGTCCCAATAAAACTTTATTTATAAAACAGGTAGTGGGCCAAATTTGACCCAGGGGCTACAGTTTGCTGCCCTCTGCTATAGAACATGGGCATAATTATCTTTTAAAAGCAAACTTTTTCATTGAAGTCTACTTAATATATGTATGATAAAAGTACACAAATCTGATAAATTTTTACAAAGTGAACACATTTTCATAACCAAAGCTCAGATTAAGATTTAGAACATTACCAACACCCCAAAAGTGTTCTGCCTACCCCTCCCAGTCATCCCCATCCCCCACCACCAAAGATAGCCACTAATTTTACTTCTGTCTTCGTAATTTGTTTCGCTTGGTTGTAAACCTTATGTAAATCAAATCATACTGCACTTTCTTTCATTCAGTGATATATGAGTGAGATCCCTCCATGCTGTTGTGTGAGTTTGCCCAACTTCATTGCTATTTAGTGTTCTATATATAGTGTTGCAATTATAACATTGTCAGAATATGCCACACTTTATGTATCTGTTCTACCATTGAATATTTGGGTTGTTTCCAGTTTGGGGCTTGCTACAGACTGAATGTTTGTATCCCTCTAAAATTCATATAGAAACATAGCCTCCAATGTGATGGTATTAGGAGGTGGGTCTTTTGGAAGGTGATTAGGTCATGATGGTGGAGCCCTCATGAATGAAACTAGTGCCCTTATCAAAGAGTCCCTGGAGAGATCCCCTGTCCCTTCCACCACATGAGGACACAGGGAGAAGATGGCCGTCTATCAACCAGAAAGTAGCATCTCACCAGATGCCAAATCTGAGATGCCTTGATCTTAGACTTCCCAGCCTCCTGGGAAGAACTGTGAGAAATAAATTTTGTTGTTTGTAAGCCCCTCAGTCTATGATATTCTGTTATAGCAGCCTGAGCAGACTGAGACAGGGCTATTGCAAATAATGCCACTATGAACATTCTTAGCCATGTCTTTTGGTGCACACATGTACACACTGCTATTGAGCATATTCCTAGGATATGTGTGCCACATTCAGCTGTAGTAAATACTGCTAAATAATTTTCCAAAGTAGTTCAACTAATTTGCACTCCTACCTTCAGTGTAGGAGAGTTCCCCTGCTCCAAGCATTGCCACACTTGCTATTGACAGGTTTTTTGTGTGTGTGATTTTAGCCATTCTTGTATGTGTGCGTGTGAAATTTGTATAAAGTTCAAAAATCTAGTTGTCCAGCTAAAAGTTTTTACATATATAAAAATTCTCACTGTGGTTCGAATTGCATTTCCTTAATTACAAATGATGTTGACTCTTTTCACAGGTTTATTGGCCATTTCGATTTCTCTTTTGTGAAAAGCTTTTTCATATGTTTTGCCCATTTTTTTAAAAATTGGGTGGCTTTGTCTTTTCCATATTGATTTACAGAAGTTCTTTAAATATTCTGAATACGAGTCTTCTGTTGATATTTGTTTTCCAACTATCTTTTCTCACTCTGTGGTTTGCATTTTCATTCTCTTAATGGAGTCTTTTGATGGACAAAAGTTCTTAATTTTAATGAAATCCAATTGATCAGTTGTTTTCTCTATGGTTAGTTGTGTGTATGTGTGTGTGTGTGTGTGTCCTGCTTCAGAAATATTTGCTAAAGCAAAACTGTTTCTCTACTCACAACACTTCTGACACCAAAAGTGTGGGGTTTTTTCCCACACATCAACCAATCTCCCAACTCTCCAGACACCAACTGGATGTCCTATAACTTACTTCAATTCTGACACTAACTACTCACAGTTAGCGTCAGATTCCACAGGTTAATGGCTCAGCCCCACAAGACTGCCCCCACTCAGATGCCTGTCACAAGTAATGGGTCTCCAGGGTACCCACATTTCTGTCTGACTTGGCTACAAAGTCAGGAGTTCCCACACCATGCCCCTCCCCCCGGCTCAGGTTCAATGATTTGCTGGAACAGCTTACAAAATTCAGGGAAACATTTACTTCTATTTACCAGTTTATTAAGGATACAGATGAACAATCAGATGAAGAGGTACATAGGGCAAAGTCTGGAAGGGTCTCCAGCACAGGAGCTTCTGTCCTCATGGAGTTGGGGTGCACCATTCTCCGGAACATGGATTCATTCACCAAACCAGAAGCTCTCAGAAACCCATAGTTTAGGGATTTTTATGGAGGCTTCATCATGTAGGCATGATTGATTATTAACTCAACCTCCAGCCTCTCTCCTCTCCCCAGAGGATGGGAGGTGAGGTTGAGAGCTCCAAGCTTCTAACCATGGCTTGATCTTTCTGGTGACCAGTCCCCATCCTCAAGCTATCCAGGAGCCCAGTAAGAGTCACTTCATTAGAACAAAAGATGCTCGTATCACCCGGGAAATTCCATGAGATTTAGAAGCTCTATGCAAGACACTCCTATCACCCTCATCACTCACGAAATTCTAAGGATTTTAGGAGTTTTGTGTCAGGAACTGGGGTCAAAAACCAAATATTAGGACAAAGATGTTCCTAGCACCCCCATCACTCAGGATATTATGAGGATTTTAGGAGCTCTGTGTGAGAAACCAGGGACAGAGACCAAATATATATTTCTTATTATGTCACATTTGCTGTCCTAAAGTCATGAAGATATTCTCCTGTCTCCTAGAAGCTTTATTGTTTTTCTTTGCACATTTCAGTCTACAGCCATCATGATAATCTCAACCCAGAATATTTAAGAGTAGGCATTATCCGTTGCAATATTTTCAGTCCCTCATGGTCTTCTAGAACCTTGCCATTTGCCATCAAGAGGTGGAGTCTCTTTCCCCTTCTCTTCACCCTGGGCTCACCTCTGTGACTGCCTCAATAGAATGCAGCAGAATTGACCACGAGACTTCCAAGGAGAGATCAAAGAAAGTGAGATGGCTTCCACCCAGCTCTCTCTCTCTCTCAGGACACCTGCTTTGGGTGCCTTGACCACCATGTAGGAGGTCCGGCTCCCCTGGAGCCACCATACCAGAGAGACCAGGTGGAGAGACCACATTGAAATATAACGTACACCCAAGGATCCCAGTTATTCCTGCTCCCAGCTATACAAGTCTCCCCAATCCAGATGCCAGACATGAGCCTGAAGAAACCTTCTAGATGACCTCTGCCCCAGCCCCACGAGATGCCCTGAACTAGGACTGCCCAGCCAAGCTGCTTCTAAGTCCCTAGCCTACAGAAACCATGAGAGAAAACAGATGCCTGTTGTTTTAAGCCACTTCAGTTAGGGCTCATTTGTTACACAGCAATAGATGACTGCAACAGCAAGAAAGAAGGGCCCCATCTTTGCAGGCTCTAGCCTAGCCCTGGTTTTACTGGGAGAACTAACCTGTGGACCAGGGTAGGCTGGTTTCCACCCTCACTGCTTCTTTCAGGGGTGTATTTTCAACCCCCAAAGGCAAAGGAAGCTTTGACTTTCCTTTGCCAAGTCTCATTTTAATCTACTTAGTGTCTATGCAAATAGCAGAGCACATTCATGAAAAGAGAAAGACTCCTGGAGATTAAACAGATGGGAAAAATGAGATAAGAAAGAGAAGTCTGCCTTGGAAACTCGGTGAAGTCTTGGTGTTCATCCAGGGAGATTAGCTGAACGAACTCATGAACTTTGGTCAAAAAGATAAGCCCCAAAGGGGGCTGGGGGACCCCTTACCCCATCCACAGAGGAATAAGGCCAATTTCACAAAGAGGTCTCCCTGCTCCGGAACCCCTGTCCCTCAGCTTCTGGCTCTGGTGATCCAGCAGTCCAGGTTAGAGAAGGCGCCTTCCAACTGGGCCCAGGGTGGAACCTGGCCTCTCTGATCCAGCCTGAGGGAAGCAGCTGGTTCTACTTCCAGGAGGATTAAGTGGAGCAGCCAATCAGGGTGACTGATTAATTAACAGGACTGCACTTCTCACTTTTTAAACACATGCTCGACATGCTAATAACGGCAATAACACCAACCTCTATCCACGATCGTATTGTTTACCTGTTTATTCCCTGTCCCCACCTCCACCCTGCAATACAAGCTACAGGAGATCAGAGACCTGGGTCATCCGGTCCTTGCCACCTCCCCTGCACTTAGCCCGGTGGTTGGCACAGAGCAGGGCTCTGGAGTTATTTCCTGAATGAATGGATGAATCAATGAATGAGTGAATAAATGATAATAGCAACCCTTTATGAGGGCCTACTCAGTGCAGCCACTGTCCATCATTTCATGTCATCCTTCAGCTTCCCTTGAAGCAGGAGTGCTTCTCTCGGTTGTACAGAATTTAGGAAATTTGCTCAAAATCCCAGAGTCACTAAGGGGCAGAATTGGATTTCAAACCCAGCCCCCCTGACTCACACACCTGTGCTCTTTAACACTAAGCATGCTCTTGGCCACCAAGGGGCCACCAAGGGTCTCCCCAAGGAGAGACCAAGCATGCTTTTTTCTTTCTTGAGATAAGAGCATTTTCACAAGGGCCTTGGAGACCAGAGGCTGGAACTCCAACTGCTCTGCTGGGCATGGACCAGGCCCCGGAGCCCCGCAAGAGCCTCCAGCTTAGGCCAGAGTCCACATCCCACTTCTATGGCCTGGGAACTCAGGAGAAAGGGCAATTAAATTAACGAGGTCACAGAAGGAGGGGGAGGGTGGGAAGCGGATGGCCAAATCCAGAAAGGCCAGATTTCCATTTGCATAATAATTTTGTTAGCAACAATGGGCATCTAGGATATCTATTTAAAGGCTGTAATGTTAATTTAATGGGAAAAAAGCTAATACAATTCCCCCAGAATTTTTCAATTAAATTAATGTGATGGGCTTTAATGGATAGCTTAAGTAGAGAGCGTGAATAGGAGAAATATTGCATAAATTATACATACATTTATATAGATGCTGCCCATATATATAATCTCTGCTCCAAGGTTTTGACATATGAGAGGCCCTATGCTTAAATCTGGCAACCAGTTATAACTCTATTTCAATTAAAGTGACCCTTTTATCATCTGAAGAAGGGGAGGGCTCCTCCCTGCGGAGTTTCCACACACCCCTTCCCTTCGACAACGCGCCAGAAGATTCGGGTCTTAAAGAAACAGAGGACTCACTGAACAATAAGCCACGATCACACACACATGGCCAAAAAGTCAATGATATGAGAAATCTAACACAGCAGAATCCTATTCCTCAATCCCTGCTCCCTAAAGACTTCTGATGGAGCAGTAAATAAATGGACTGAGTTTCAAGAGCCACTTTCTTTTCTTGAGCAAGTATCCCTTCATGTCTCATTCAGCAAGTACTTACTGAACACCCACTAGATGCCGGGCCCTGTTGTAGACGCTGCTAGGAATATTCTAGTGAATGAGCAGACACAATCCCTGCCTCACAAAAAAATCCAGGATACATTCAGGTAAGTTCTTTGTGCTTCCATTTGATCACTCACAAAATAAAGATAATGCTTGTGGTAGCCATAAGTCAGTATCCAAGATGGTCCTCAATAATCTCACCACCTGGTATTCGCACCTTTGTGTAGGACGCGTCCACACTGAAGTGTGTGACCAGTAGGATAATGTAGAAATGGAGGAGTGTGGCTGCTAAGGCATTGCAGCCTCCTCTTGGTGCTCTCTTTCTCTCTCTCAGCGCATTTGCTCTGAGGGAAGCTGACTGCCATGTTGTGAGGATGCTCAAGCAGACCTACGGGGAGGTCCACTGGGGAGGAACTGAGGCCTCCTGCCATTGGCCAGCATCATCTTGCCAATAGCCAATGGAGAGAGTCACCTTGGAGCGGATCCTTCTGCCCCAGCCAAGCCTTCAGATGAAACTGCAGCCCCAGCCGACATCTCACCTGCACCCGCATGAGAGATCTGGAGTCAGAACCACCTAGCTAAGCCATTCTCAGATTCCTGACCCATGGAAAGTGTTGTGCGATAATAAATGTTTATCATTGCTTTAAGCTTCTTAGTGTCAGAGTAATTTGTAATGCACTCATAAAGAGCGGACACAATATACTCCCTTTCCCACTGGCCTTAGGTGAAATCACGATGGAGTCAAAGTGTGTCCCCTCTTCAGGGTCCACACCGGGTCCCTGCCCACTTCTGTGCATCACGTGCCCCTTTCCTAAGGCCTCACTCTCTGCTCCTTTGCTGAAGCTTTTAGCTGAGCACAGGCTCAAAGTTTAACGGGACCACTCTCAGAGGTATTGTCATTTTAATTAAAGTCTTTGAAAATCTAAAAGGATTTCAGACCCAAAGAAATGAAGGTCTCCAGGTGAAATCTCGGGAAACAGAGGGCTTTAGGTGATGGGAGCTTTCAGGATCCTCAGATCACGCCTCCTGGGGGCCTATGCTTTTACTCACTTCCAGCAGCCAAAACAGAATGGGCACAGAAGTGCTAACCTTGACTCATTTCCAGTTTTTAGCATCAATCTTTGTTTCCATGGGCTATTTTTCTCCCTCATAGGCTATGATGGCTCAAGAATTACTGATAGAGAAAATAGAAAGCTAAGTGAGGTTTCCATTGATTAAACTCCAGAATGGACCCGCAGTGAGCATCAGTGAAGTCCTGGCCACGCCAGTCCACAGAGGTAGCTGTGAGCTCTCAGGGAGCCCCGGGCTTGAGTCCTGGCTCTGCCACTCACCGGCTGCATGAGCACAAGCGAGACCTCTCTGAGCCTCATTTTCTCTTCCATAAAGTGGGGATATTAATAGCTGTCTCACTCGGGTAGGAGGGAGCCTGGCACGTAGGAGGAGCGGAATGCACGCTTGCGGCCGCTGTTGTACGGCGCCCTGTGGAGAGCGTGGCAGAGGCAGCAGGAAACAGACTTTCTGCTCAGCATCCAGCAAACTATTTAATTGAAGCTCCCAAGAGCTGACACCTAAGGGAGGTGGTGGGTCTGCAGTGCTAGGTGGTGAGCACTCTGTCCAGCAAGCTGGACTCCAGAGGGCCTGGCTACCAATAACCCCGCTGCCCGCCAGTGCAGGGCGTCCCTCTGGACTGTTTCCCAAGAAGGTTTCCCTCCGAGACTGACTGCTGAGTTGGCCCCTTTCCCGGGAGGCATGAGGGCAACAGCAAGGGGAGTAGGGAAGCCAGAGCCCCTTAGGGACAGGGTGCAATGCTCTCCTTGTGGGATCAACTCCCATCTGAAGTGGAGGCAGGCTAAGAGCTCAAGTCTCCAAGAGCAGCCCGTTTAGGAAAGTCACAGTAGGGCTGCCTCCAGAGCATCGTACAAAGGATGCTTGGGTTCTTCTCCGGGTTTGTACAAGCCAGGGTAAGAGAGCTACCTCTATCCACAGAGCCGGAAGGATGTGACTTGAGGGTTACCCTAGCCGTCTTCACCACCATGCGGATAAAGTCTGTCTGCAGGAAGAGAGAGGGGGGCACACAGCTCCTGCTCCTTAACCGTTTCCTTCTCTTTCTGAGCAGACACCTGCACCCTCATCCTCTGCAGCACGGTTCATCACTGTCCTTGATGATAAACAGCAGAATCAGAATGGAATTCACTAGGCAAATGAGCATTAACACCCCTGTATTGTAAAAGAAAGTGAGGAGGTTTTGTTACAGAAGTCAGGTAGCCAGACAATGAGAGAATCAGTGAGCTATGTTTGCCCTTGATAGGAGCTGCTCTTTGCATGGAAGGCTGTGACTGAGTGATGATCATGATAGCATCTGTCAACCCATCCCTCCACCCATGCATCCATACGTCAGCTCATCCACCAATCTATCCATCCACCCACGCACCTACCCATCCATCCACCCATCATTCTATTGATCCGTCTATCCATCTGTCCACCCATCCATGCATCTATCCACCCACCTATCCATGCATCCATCCATCCATTCATCCACCCATGCATCCATCCAATCATTCATTCAGCAAAATTTTATGGAGTACCTACCACACCCTTGGCCCTATGAGAGACTCCCGATTCAATGGACATTTATGAAGCGCCTACTCTATGCCTGCTGTGCTAGATGCTGGTTCGCCAAGGGGGAATAAGCCAGGGTCCTTCAAGGAGTTTACAGTCTGGTTGTGGGTGGGGGATAGAAAAGTAAACATCCAGTAGAGTGAGGGGAGTAGTAGAGAATCACAGAGGAGACCAAACCATCCATGGTTCAAACCGGCCCGCCGCAGTGGGGAGGGGGCTGCCCAGAGCCTTTCGGGCTCCTCGCCTAGTCACCACTGTAAGTAGCTGTGTATTTGGAGAAGAGTCAGTGAAGGGGAAGCAGAGCTAACTCCTTGAGGTGGACAAATGTGCTTCACGTGACTAGCACGTCTTGGGGGAACCAGTGCTCTCCCATTCCCAGCCATTGTGGTTCAGGCGGGGCCGACTCCACTCACCTGCCCCAGGTCTGGCCAAGCAGAGAACCAAATACTGCTGGCTATAGGAATGGGTTCTGGATGTGGCCACCAAGCCCTCTTTGGGACCTTGGAGGAAGCCTGGGGAAAGGGCAGGCTCTCCTTCGAATGCTGATGGGCCACGAAGCAAGCGTGTCTGAGAATGATGCCAACACAAGGGAGGTAGGACCGAGAGGAGGAGAGGGGGATGATGGCGTTGTCTGAGCTCCTGGATCCAGCTGTTCCTGCTCTGATACATGAGCCAACAAATCCCTCTTTTGGCTTCACCCAGTCTGCGGTGGTTTCTGTCACACACAACCTGGAGTCCCCAAGAACACACTTGGGAACATTCAGAAATAAGACCCCTGTCCATAGCAGTAGGTACTGCTGTGCCAGGTAGCTCTGCTTGTATGTTGGGAGATAAAATGGTGGAGTGGTCGGTGGGTGGATGGGTGGACATGTTGATGGAGCTATCTCGATCACCAGTCAGTTGCCGCCTCGTATACAAAGAGCGGCTCCTATCAAGGAGAGATGGGCTCACTGACTCTCCTCCAGGAGAGCGGTGACCTAGATTTTAGTTTCAGCCCTGCCTCTAATCTGCTGTGTGATCTTGGGCTAGTGACTGCCCCTCTCTGGGCCTCAGACACCTCAATTGTAAAGTGAAGGAACTATATGAGATCCACATTTCTTGAAACATAGAAAGTAGTCTCTTGAAATGAAACGGAAAAACTATTTATATATGCATGCATGCTTAGGAGTTGTTACGAGTTGAATTGTGTCTCCCCGCAAAAAAGATATGATGAAGTCTTAACTCCCAGTACCTCAGAACATTTCCTTATTTGGAAATAGAGTAATTGTAACGAGTTAAGATGAGGTCCTCTGGGCTAGGGTGGGCCCCTAATCCAACATGACTGGTGTTCTTATCGGAAGAAGGGCACGTGAAGACAGACACACAGGGAGAAGACCGTATGATGATGAAGGCAGAGACTGGTGTGATGCAGCTAAAAGCCAAGGAATGTCAAAGATGGCCAGAGACTTCCAGAAGGTAGGAAGAAGCAAGGACCTATTTTTCCCTAGAGATTCCAGAGGGAGGGTGGCCCTGCTAACACTTTGATTTCAAACTCCCAGCCTCTGGAACTGTGAGACAATAAATTTCTGTTGTTTTAAGCCCCCAGGTCGTGGTACTTTGTTATGGCAGCCCTAGGAAACTAATAAAGGAGTCGAGGACATTTGCTAATCCTGTACACCATATCCCCTCAGAGATCCGCCGTGCACACTCCTGCATTAAAGTCTCTGAGAAGTCCTCCAGTAAAGACCCATTTAAATTCGACTAATCCACCGTTCCCACAAACTCTTTGATGACTCCTAAGATTTGGTGATCTCTCAGATCTGTTCCAACTGCAACTTTGTGGGATGCTCTTAACCTAATCATCACAAAGGGGGAAGACACAGCTAGGAAGGGGCCAGGCAGGGAATGTGGGTAGGTCTGGTCAAACTTGCATACTTTTTATATTTTAATTTTTTAAAGAATACATGCATGTGGCTTAAAAATATTCGAACAGTAAAAAAGCTGTAGAATGAAAATAAACCTCTCTTCCACACCTCTCCCCCAGGACTTCCCAAGACTCAGCTCCCCTCCCTCTTATTTATTCTCCCAGAGATAATTCTATGAATATAGAAGCACATATAGAGAGATGTTCCTTGTTTTGCACAAATGGTACTCTACTATATTTATTGTTTTCCACACTGCTTTTTTTTTTTTTAACAACATATCTTAAAGATTTCTGTATCAGCAGATACAGAGCAGGGTTCCTCAATCTTGGCACTATTGATGTTCAGACTGCATAATTTTTTGTTAGGAGGGGGCTGTGCTGTGCATTGTAGGATGTTTAGCAACACCTCTGGCCTCTACCCACTGGATGCCATTAGTGAGGCCCCTCCCCCCTCAATCCTGACAACCAAAAATGTCTCCAGACATCGCCAAATGTCCTCTGGGGGGTAAAGTTGCCCTGAGTGAGAATTACTGATATAGATCTAGCTCATTCTTCTGAAGGGCTGTCTAGCCTTCCATTGCATAATTTACTTAACCAATCCCTTACTGGTGGCCATTTAAGTTGTTTCCAGTCTTTGGTTAGTATAAACAATGTTATAATGAATATTCTCCCACAAGTGTCTTTGGCATACAAACATGTTTGTCTGTAGGATAAATCTGTAGGGCATTGTCTTCTTCACTACTCAGTAAACACGAGTTAAGTCAACATACCAGTGGAAGGAGAAGATTGTGAACTGGGAGCTTCCAATTCCTATCTTTTCCACCAAGTCGGGGGAATTCTGCCTGAGGTTGGAGGAAATGAGGCCGATGCAGACAGAAACAAGACCAAGATGTGGAGTTCTCATTTAAGCCCCTTGATTCAGTCGTGCCTGAAGCCAGCCATTCCTGGATTTGCCCATTCTGTGAGCCAATGTGTTCTCTTTATGGCTTCAGCCTGTTTGAGTTGGGGTTTGGTAACCCGCAACTTAAAGAGAACTGGTGTCAACAGAAGCCTGTCTTGGTCCAACCCTCTTCTCTGGGCTCCCACAGATCCTGTGCTGTGTGTGCTCAGCCAAACACTTCCTCTGTCAGAGTCACTGTCCCCTCACCGGTCTCCTCTCCCCTGTGTCCACAGCACTTGGCCCAGACTAGATGCTCAAAAGGATCTGTTGAATGAATGAGTGTGAGTACCATACAACTCGCAGCCTCAACGCCTCTGCTAAGTGGGGGCTCAATAAATCCAAGCAAGGAGCCTTCTGGCAGCAAGAGATTCCTCTTAACTTGATTCAGGAAGCTCTGCCAAAGGGGCAGAACAATACCCGCTCCAGGGCACGGGGCTGCGCGGGAGGGAGGGGGTGCTGGTGGGGAGGGGCCATCTTCCAGGAATCTCTGCCCTCGTGAGCCGCCCGCTGGACGTCACTGGGCAAATGGCCCAGTGGCCCCTGAGGTCTCTGACTGTGCTTAAACTTTCCACTCACTTCCAGAACAGGTTTGGCTTCACCGGGAACCATCTTGCTTCAGCAAATCACGCCCCACCTGCCACAAACAAAGCATGCCATTTACGTCATTAACGTTTATCAAGTGCTCTGAGCATCTTGGACGAGAGCCTCCACAAAGCTTTACAGACAAGACGACTTCCCACCTGTAAAGTGGCCCGAATCCACACCAGTTCATGCAGGAGGAGCCCAAAAGACCGAGGAGGGAAGAAAGCAATAGGCACATGTGCACGTCTAAGTGCCAGGCACCTTCACACTCATTCCGTACTGTTCAATGAGCACCTACTATGTGGCAGGCACTGTTCTAAGCACTGGGTGCTCAGAGGTGAACAAAGGCTGTCATTCTGGCAGGGGAGGCAGGCAGAGGAAGAAATGAGGCATTTCAACTACAAATAAACGTTATAGAGGAAAGAGAACAACGAAGGTAGGATAAAGAGGGACTTGGAGAGCTGCTACTTGAGGTTGGGACATCACTTCTGTCACCTGCTCAGTCCCCACAGCCACCTGGTGTCACTGTCCCCATTTCACAGAAGAGGGGGCTGCAAGTAAGAGAGCACAGTGACCCGCCTCAGTCACACAGAAGGAAAGAGCAGACTCTTTTCAGGGCACCTGGGATTTGTTTTAATCAGGTGTGGTAAGACACTAGGACACAGAAATGACTGTCATGAGGGAAGAAGTTTGTCATACTCACAGATCCCTACAAACAGGAGGCCCAGCCCACCACGCAGGACCACGCAAGGAAGCACCAGGGTCCACGGGGCGGGGGGGCAGAGGGGACAGGAGGAAACATGGGCAAGAGCCTTTCCTGTGGTTTCCTCAGGAAGGAACGGGTGAGGCAGGGCGAGCAGGCCCAGGAGGGGCCAGTCTGCATAATTTCAGTGAGCTCCTGGCAGAGGGGCTGCCCCTCGCTGAGTGCCCTGGGGTGATCAGGGCAGGTGGAGGGTGGCCCAGAATGTGAGCCTGATGAGTCGGGGTGTGAGCTCTGGGTGGGCTGGTTTGCATGTGAAAGGTGCACTTCCTGATGAGCTGTTTACTGTCTCCAGGAATTGACTAACCCCGGAGGGGCAGTCCCTACAGGTGGCAAGGTCGCAAGGTATCAAAGCATCAGAATACAGTCATGGGTCACTTGATGACGGGGATATGTTCTCAGAAATGTGTCATTAGGCAATGTCGCCACTGTGCGCACATCACAGAGTGTACTTACACAAACCTAGACGGTACAGCCTACGACACACCTAGCCTGGATGGTACTAACCTTATGGGACCACCATCGTACATGTGGTCTGTCGTTGACAGAAACATCGCTATGTGGTGCATGACTGTATTCTGATTACAAAATAAAAGACGTGGTTAATACACAGACTCAGTCTGGGGTTCAAGCTGCCCCGTTGGCTGCCCACAGTCATCGCAGAGACCAAGATCCTGACTGAAAGGGACTCTCCACCTGTGGGAGAACGCAACAGGTTGGCTTCAGCTACAAACGGAAAGAGCGGTGGTGCTTTTGTGTCACTGAAGACACTGTCTCGGCATGGGCTCATTAATCCTCATAAACCTGCGGACAGAAGGGTAAAATGAGGTATTGAGAGGCCCTTGAATGGTGAAGCTGATGAGAAAGAAAAGGAGTTTCTGCTGGAATCCCCTAGAATTGTTTTATTTTCTTGTAAATTCTACCCCATTTCAATTCAGAGCTTGTTGTCGAGGGCAGGGGGTGGGGAGGTGGTGTCCTTGATTAAAACAACAAAAATACTGTTTTCAAAAATGTAGCTGGCTGGTGCCCACGTTGTTTTAATTTGCTGGGACCAGATTGTCCAGCCCTCATGGATTTGATCCCAGACAGGCTCGTTTGACTTATTCAGAGAAAAAATCTGTTTTTCAGCCACAAACTGTACCCCTAACCCTGGCCAAACGTGTTGCAATCCTCACTAACGGTCCCAACAGTTGTTCTCCAGGAATCCCCAGCCCAGATGCTCCTTGCATGCCTTCCATGTGCCACTGGCCCCAGGAGGAGACCACAGAGCTGGTCTAGGCTCAGTCTCAGAGTAAAACAAGGCAAGGTACAAGCACAGGGTAGGTACTCCATAATTGTTTGCTGAATGAATGAGTGAACAATTGGATGGATGGATGGATGGATGGATGGATGGATGGATAGATGAACAGACAGACAGAGACAGATTAATGGATGGATGGATGAATGGATGGGTGGATGGATGGATGGGTGGATGACTAGACAAACAGATAGGTGCATTTTTTTTAGCCATTCATGCATTGAAAGCTTTGGGCTTTGGGTGTGGTTCAAGTTTTACCAGGCTGGTAAAAAGGGTTTTGTCTGTCTTTTCCAGTGAAATGTTTCCACCCCCATATCGACTAGAACAGCTCTCTTCTTTTTAAAAAAGGCCACCTCTTTCCTCAAGAAACTAAAAATAGAACTACTGCAGGACCCAGGAATCCCACTTCTGGTATATATCCAAAAAAAAATGAAATCAGGATCTCAAAGAGATATCTGCACTCTCATGATCATTGCAGCATTATTCACAACAGCCAAGATATGGAAACAACCTAAGTGTCCATCGACAGATAAATGCTTAAAGAAAATGTGGTACATACACAGCATGGAATATTATTCAGCCATAATAAAGAAGGAAATCCTGCCATTTGCGACAACATGAACCTGGAGGACATGATGCTAAGTGAAATAAGCCAGACACAAAAACACAAATATTGCATGATCTCACTTATATTGTAGAATCTAAAAACATCGATCTTGCAGAAGCAGAGAGTAGAATGGTGGTTGCCAGTGGCTTGGGGGTACTAGAAAAGGAAAGATGTTGGTCAAAGGGTACAAACTTTCAGTAGAAGATGAATAAGCTCTGGGGATGTAATGGACAACATGGTGACTACAGTTAACAAATCTGTATTGTATACTTGAAATTTGCCAAGAGTGTAGATCTTAAGTGTTCTCACCACGCACACAAAAAATTGTAACTATGAAAAATAAAAATAAAAGGGTCTACCCCTACTTTTTCGTTTTGTTCTTTTCTCCTACTTTATGCCTCAAAACAAGACTGGCTGCACGGAGCACACAGGGAGATCACGAAGACAGCCTCTGCTTGAAAAATGACCATGATCTCACTCCTCCTCCCACCCCAGTGGAAACAGGAGCGTGGCTCACGGAGACCTGCTGTCACAGGATCCTGCTTACGGGCACAAAAGCCGGGAAATTTCAGAGCCAATCTGGGCCAGGGGAGGCCGGAGCTCGTGAGCGGGCCTGAAATGATCCTTCCAGGCTGCAGAGAAGAGAGCGGCCTGCCCGGCAGCCAGCCTGCCCAGCGGCAAACAGGAAATCCCAGAATTTATAGATGACCCCGTTACAAGGCAAATGTTTTGGAACAAATTGTTCTTCTTTTAAATCCTTGTTTTCCACTAGTTTTTCTTGCTGGGTCCTCCCTCCTTTCCACCTTCCCGATGCCCTTGTTAAACCGGGGCCACAGCGCCACCTGCTGCCCCTCGTGGGCAGCGGGACTCGGCCGGGACCTGGCCCTGGGTCCTCCCGCCGCCTCCACGGCCTTACAATGGGTGAGAGAGTGGCTTTCTGGCTCCAGTCCCCAGAGTTTGTGCTTACGATCACGTACCGACCGCAAGAGAACTGCTCCTGTCGTTATTATGTGACCTGAAGGCTCACGGCAAACCCTCTCCCTACCGCCCGTCCTCTGGGCGAGCCACGGCTGCCTGGCGGAAAAAACAAGTCATGTAGCATCACCGTCCAAGGCTGGGTCTCCACTGCCTGCAAACCAGCTGTCCACCCAATAAGCCTCAACTTCTTCTGGGCCCAACTATAGCTACTTCATCAGGTGGCGTGGAAAACATTATGTGTACGTGCCTGGCCATAGGAGACGCCCCTTTCTCTCCTATTGCCTGGAGAGTCTTAAGAGGCAAAGGCTGGACCTCAGAATAATGGCATGCTTCTCTCCTTACAAGAGTGACAGTTCCAGGAGGGCAGAACACACCAGCGCAGGCGACAGGCCGTGGCCAAGCCCCCACTTCTGAGCTGAGCGACCCTGGGAGGGTTGTTCCTCCTTCTTCAGGCTCGGGTTCCTCACCTGTTTCTGGGACAGTCGTAGCAACCATACCACAAAGGGCTGCTGTGAGCACCGAAATGAGGGCACATACAGAATTTAGCAGAGGGTCTTGCGGGCTAATGAAGACCTCTACAATCCCAGCTATAATCGTTATTATGAGACGAACATGGTGCCTGGCACATAATAAGTTGAATAAATATCAGAGGAATGAAAACACCATAGAGCAGAGGTCAGAAGACTTTGATTAGTCACAGTCCAGCCACCAATGTCTACGAGACACGAAACATGGCTATGCCTGCTCCTCCTCATCCAGAAACCTTCCTTTATTGAGTATCGGGCCCTCTGCCCGGGGCCTCAGTTTTTCCACCTGTCAGATGGGCATGCCATCTGCCTTACCTGTTGCTCAGAGATACGGAGGGGATCCGTCGTATGTGAATGTTTGTGAAACTGCTTTGAAAAGTTTAAAGAGTCTAGGAAGGAAGGAAGTCTTTATTTTCATTTGGGGTGGTTCCGTGTGTCTGGTGGCCTTGCCCTCAACCTCCAGGGGTCTCTTGGGCTCTCGGGGATAAATGGGGTCCCTCCTGACACAGAGTGTAGCCATATCTGGAGCCCCAACTCACCGGGGATGTCAGATGAGTTTTATAATACAAAGGCTGAGCTAATTAACTCTTTCGCTACTGACACAAGTTGAATACACTCCAAGAAGTGGGTCCCCCTCTAGGAAAGCTCCGTCTCTAAGTCAGGGAGAGAGAAGAATGCATGGTGGGTCTCCAGTCTGGCAACTAGTGGATCATGTGATCTCAGGAAGCAAGGCTGGGGCCCCCTGGAACACCAGGAAAAGGAGTTCCGACCTAGTTGGGTGGGTCCTAGGGAGCCACAGAGGATTCATAAGCAAGGGAGGAACATGTCCAGAAAGAATTCAGGAAGCCACATGGAGAATAAATTACAGCAAGGACTACACAGTTCCTTCCATGCCACGTGGCCTAGAGGTAACCGACCAACTGTCGTGATTTGCATGGGACAGAGGGAGGTCCTGGAACGTGGGGTCTTCAGCTTTAAAACTAGGAAAGTCCCGGGACGAGTTGGTCACCGTAATTCAGTGTAACAACACCTCCTGGAACTGTGCCATAATGGTGATTCTGACTGCTGCCCTGTAAGCCACGCTTTCCTGAACCTCCTCCCCTGTTCTCACAAATGACCTCTCTCCTGTCCCATTCCTCCCTCTTCTAGTCTGCTGAGCCACAACTAGTTTAGCAGGTTAACACACCCGCATGGATTGCATGCTTATCCCTGCTCGGCGACATTTGTGCCTTTAAACAAATGCCTCCTAGAGACAATGTTTTAACCCAATGGAGTGACTAATAGTAAAAATTTTTAGCACAGGAGAGCTGGGGAAGATTTGGGGGGTAAATGCGGAACTGCCACACACATACCCCCCCCAGCCCCCCGCCATCGCACCCTATCAGCAGCTATCTATTTTACTTTGCACCGAGCCGGCTCTGTCTCCCTGGCTCTTGGCTCACGAGCCGGTCCTGCCAAGCAAGCCTGCAGGAGCCTGGGCTGCTTAAATATTCTGTAAATAATGCTGACTATGGAACTTTATAGATAGGCTCACAGAATCACAGCAATAGAATCACAGATTGTCAGAGTAGAAACAGATGCTAGACATCGTAGAGTCCAGGGTCAGAAAATACACTGCACTCGAGCTGCCACTTCCCCCTGCCTGGCCCATGGCAGACATCACTAATCAATCATGACACTGTCTAGCTGAGTCTGTAGCCTTAGAATCCTTCCAGGCATTCCAGGAAGCAGCTACCAATTATCTTGGATCTACTAATAATAGCTAAGGTTTATTGAATACACTTACTGTATTCCTTTTCCCACACCCTTGCTTCTTATTTCCACTTTAATCACTGACTGTTTGCCTGGCTCTTTGTATCAGGGTTTCTCAACCTCAGCACCATTGACATTTGAGCCAGACAATCCTTGGCAGTGGAAAGTCTTGGGCATTGTAGGATGTTTAACAGCATCCCTGGCCCCTCCCCACTAGATGCCAGTAGCACTGCCTGCCCACCTAAGTTGTGACAAACAAAAATGTCTCCAGACATTGTCAAATGTCCCCTGGGGGTGGGAGGATAGAGGGCAAATCCTTCTAGGTTGAGAACTATTTGTTTACATATTTTCTCTAATCCTCATCACGCTCCTCTAAAGCAGATTCTCCGGATTTTTATTTTACAGATGAAGAGACTGAGGCTGAGAAAGAACCCAAGACTAGTTGGTGACAAAAGCAGGATGCAGGGCCCAAATTCCCCTTCGAGAGCTCTTCCTCCTCCAGCCGGGAAATTCCGTTCGGCTTATTGTCTTTGGCTGCAAACTCCCAGGGGAAGGAATGGAACCTGCGAGGCTGAGAAAAACCAGATGCCTAATCGATGCTCTTGCATGTGACAAGGGCGCTGGGGGTGGACGGGGCCTGGTGCTGCATGGCAAACATTTCAGCCTCTTTTGCTCCTGAAAGTGGCTCTGGGTGCGGAGACAGGCCGGGGAGGAGGCTGTCTGGGACCGTATGACGCTTGCCAGTGGCACGAAGGCTGTTAGAGACGTGGTAGCAACATTGCTTATAATCCTCCCTTCTCTCGAACATTGACAAGGCTCTCCCCACTTCTTGGGAAGCTCATGAAATCTGGCCTTGCCCCCAGAGAGTTGGGGTTGAAAACCTGACAGTTTGGACGTGCAGCCCGTGGGCAATGTTTCCCTTCTCTGGGGCTTGTGTCTGTGCCAAGAAATCCTAACAAAGGGGGAACAAAATTAATTAATTTTAAAAACCCATAAAAAAGGCTCATGAAACCGACTGGTAAGAAACTGTCCATTTTTCTCCTTGGCGGCGATCAAAATGTCGAGAGTTCCTACACACATATTTTACAGACGTTCCATAAATCTTCTCGTTGTGCTTCTTCCCTATAAGTGAGGTCCCCTGGGAAGTCATTGAGTTTCCTCACTACATGTATTCAAGAGAAAATTGGATGTAACACTTAGAGAAGGCAGCGGTCAGGGAGGGGGAGGCGGGGTGGGGGGGAGGAGAGAAGCTAGGCTGGAAGTTCAGTGCCAAACACAGGGATGCCCCTTGTCTTGGAAATTCCTGAAATTTCCAACCGTCTCTTGCTTTGAGTGCACAAATAATCTCTTTGTGCGATCTTTTTACTCTTTTTCTGTATTTATTTCAGACTGCGAAAGTAATACTCCTTTTGCACAAAATCTGAAAGGATAGAGGAAAGTAGAAAGAAACAAAACAGAACCGAAAAAAACCCCACCTCGAATCCCAAGTTTTCTTGCTTTGTTTTGCACTTTCCTGGGCAGTTTGGTGGCACCGCTTCAGCGAGAGGGGTCCAACTTCAGTGTACATAACAGTCACCAGGGAGCTTGTTAAGATTGCAGAATCCCCAAGCCTGCACCCCTGAGAGTGGGAGTCTGTAGGTCGGGGGTGGGTCCCACGATCTGCGTTTTTAATAAACCCCTTGGGTGACTCTGATATGGACGGTCGTCGGACCACACTTGAAGAAATAATGAGTTTCAGGTTTTTCATACCCTCGGCAAATCAGAGACGTGAAAATCCAGATTTAAAACAAAAATCGGGGGGTAAGGATTTGTTTTCTGAGAGGGCTCAGCTTAAATAGGCATTTCCCTCATTGCCGTTAACATATGATTCCGTTCACACTCAGTGAATCAGCGACGAAGCCAGGACTTCATCTGCAACTCTCTGGGCCAATACGGCATACCGCCACCTTTTTACAGAGCAGCGTTGACACCCATCTGCTCAAATAAATTAACGTTTCCATCTCAAATAACTCATTTGGCTGGATCATCAAGGTTACACGCCAACTCAAAGAGAGAGTGGGGGAGGCAGTACAGGGGCTGGGGAGGGGGAGGAGAGGCATTTTGCAATGTATAAGTTGCAACATTGCGGCATTTTTTTAGCCAAAAAGGCAGGGCGGGTGGATGAACACAGTTACAGTGTAATTCACATGCGCTCCGTTACTATCTCCTTTCATAATTCCTGCTGATGCCTTGGGGGAGGGGCTCGCTGGAGCTCCATTAGCTGGTGGTTGCAGCAATCTGGGGCAATATTCCCTGTGCAAAGACACTGTGTGGAGTTTGTGTGAGCATGCACGCATGTGCGTGTGTGTGTGTGTGTGTTTAGGGGGACAGTGACGAGAAGTGGGAAATTGTTCCAGACAATAAGATCAAGAAGTTCAGTGAAGGGCACAGAGTGTATACGGTGGAAAGGGCAGGTATTTTTTTTCTTTTTTCTTTTTTAACTTCTTAATTTGAAATAATTTTAGAGTTAAAGAAAAGGTGAGAAAATAGTGCAGAGATTTCCCATATATGCTTCAGCCAGCTTTCTCTAATGTTCACATCTTTCATAACTATGGTACAAGGATCAAAACCAGGAAACTCACGTTGGTTCACGACCATGAAATAAACACAGGTCCTATTCCGATTTCACTCCTTTCTCCACTAACGTCCTTTTCCTGGAGAACAGGTACTTTCAAGTCAGAGACATGTGGGTGTGAACCCCAGCTCTGTTACTGTGAAATTGTCCATCCATACTATCTCCCTGAGCCCTGGTTTCTTCTCTGTATAATGGGAGACAACTGTATCTACCTGATAGGGTCTTTGCGATGATTACATGCAAAAATGTGTGTCCAGAGCCTGGCACACAAGTAGGCACTGACGCTGGTTTTATTTCCCCACCTCCTTCAAAGCAGCGCTCCGTCCTCAAGGACGAACCAGCATTTGCGTAAATTCTTGTTGGACCAGCCTGACTTAGTCTCAGCTGCTGGATCAAGTGGCTCTATTTCGGGAAAAAAGAAAAGACAGGAGGCAAAGGAGATTAATTAGGAAGCTATTGCAACAACCCACGTCAGCTAAATCTGCACGGTGGCAGCAGAGAGGTACGGAGAGGAAGAGTTTAATAAACATATCAAATGCAGCATGAAGAGGAGCTGATCACGGACTGGATGTGGAAAGTGGAAATGGGAGGGGTCAACAATTAGCAGATTACACTTTTGAGTGACTGATAATCCCTTTAAACTGAGATGAGCAAGAGGGGAGCAGTCCAAGGGCGGAGACAGAAACAATAATAACCCTAACCAGCGCTGGTTGAGTCCCTGCTGCCTGCCTGCCAGGCACTGTGCTCAGCGCTTTCCAAGCACAATGTCATTGAATTCACCTAATAATCCAAGAAAATTAAGTCACTTGCCCGCGTAATTTGTTTGGAAGTACTAAAGCCCTTCTGGAAGTACTGAAGTTATGGAGTCCAGGACCAGCTACATAATCTGCAGGGCTCACTGAAAAATTGAAAATGAGACCCTTTGTTCAAAATTTATTAACAATTTCAAGACGGTGACAGCAGAACATTAAAGTAAGCCTTCTGAGAGCAGGGCCCTGTGTGCAGGGTCTCAGGCCCTCCCGCAGGAAATCCGTGTGAAGTCAGGACCACAGAAAGACCTTGAGAAGAGAAGTGAGCTAAGGAAGAGCCATGGGGACAGGCCTGCACTGGGGGCCACACTCACTGCCACCAGCAAAAGAAACTGGCAAGGAAGGAGTAATCAGCAAGCAGGAGAAGGAATAGGAAGGTGCAGTCAGAGCCACCAAGAGGGAAAAAGTCACAGGAAAGAGAGCGAGGAGCATAAGGAGGAAGGCGCCCCTCTGTTTGCAGATGAGGACATTGCTGTTGGCCTTCGGAGCCCCGTTTCTCAGGAGTGGAGGAGGCAGAGGCCAGACCGCCGTAGCCAGTGGACTTAATGGAAGTGAGGGAGCGACAGAGTGGTCCCAGCCTTCTCATCTCAAGAAGTTCTTCCACTGCCAAGATCAAGTTTGCGTCACGGTGAAAGTGATTTCTAAAAAAATCAGACTGCTTAAACACTGCTTCTCCTGTGGGCCCCCTGGGCACTAAGAAAGGCCTTCCTCCTTCTGCCTGCCTTCCTTCCACTCAGCCTCACAAATGGTTGGCCGGTACTATTCTTAAGTTGTGGCCCAGGACTGGCGCTGAGGAGTCTTGTGCAGCAACAGCTAAAATCTCTTTCCGGAGACTCAAATGCTGCCGGCCTTCAGAGTGGTCAGCGGGGCTCGGATCCAGGAACGGGCTACTTTCCTCTGTTTGGACAATTGCAACCAGGGACAAATCATCATGGACCGTTTATTTATAGACATTGGCTGGGCTCTCGGTCTCATCCTGAATAAAGATACTAAGAGGAAAGAGGCAGCTCACAGCTCATATGGACCCAGACTCACAAAAAGAAACTCGCCTTCACTTTCACAGCCTTCTGTTTCCAGTGTTATCCTCCTGAATGTTTTTACTTCTCTTTTCCTTCCTCAGCCATAGAATCCCAGAGCCCCCAAACTATTAGAAGCCCCCCAAACTATTGGCCTTATACCCAAGTATGTAAGTCACCACCAACATTGACACAGAACACCTAGCGTCTCCATGACTGGTTACTTCTTGAGTCTAATGATCTGCATCTTCAGGAATTTTTACATTTCTAAAGTCATAGGAATGGTCCATTCCACAACAAAAGTTTAATTTAAAAAAAAAATAGGGCCAACCCCAGTGGCCTAGAGGTTAAGTTCGTCATGCTCTGCTGCGGTGGCCCGGATTCAGTCCCCGGGTGCAGACCTACCCCACTCGCCTGTCAGTGGCCATGCTGTGGCGGTGGTTCACATACAAAAAGAGGAAGATTGGCAGCGGATATTAACTCAGGGTGAATCTTCCTCAGCAAAAAAAAAAAAACCACTTTATTTTTTAGAGCAATTTTAGGTTCACAGCAAAACTGAGTGGAAAGTACAGAGTCCTCATATACCCCTGCTCCCCACACACAGCCTCCCCCACTGTCAACATCCCTCATCAGAGTTGGACTTGTTGCAACTGATGAACCTACAGTGACACTCATTATTACCCAAAGCCCACAGTGCACACTCGGGTTCACTCTTGGTGTTGTACATTCTATGGGTTTTGACAAACGTAGAATGACATGTACCCACCTTTACAGTATCAAACAGTATAGTCTCACTGCCCTAAAAATCCTCTGTGCTCCGCCTATTCATCCCTCCCTCCCGCCTAACCTCTGGCAACCACTAATCTTTTTACTGTCTCCTTAGTTTTGCCTTTTCCAGAATGCCATATAGTTGGAATCATACAGTATGCAGTGTTTTCAGAGAAAAGTTTAACTTTTAGTAAACTTTCTCTCTAAAAAAAGAAAAAAATGCATGCTTAATGTAGAAAAATCCAACTGCACAGAAGTGTATGCAATTTCCGGTGTGAACTAGTCTGGATAGCTATGCTACACTGCATAACAAGCAAGCCCAGAAATCTCTTTTGCTGATAACAAGTTCATTTCTCCCTGACACGACATCTGATGTGGGACCACGGGGATCCGCCCACCCCAGCACGTGGCTCCAGAGTCCCTGCAGCAAGGGGAGAGCGAGAGATTAGAAAACTCTCGCCTGCTTTTAATACTTCTGCCCAGAAGGGACACACAGACATGCACATCCGATGGCCAGACTAGTCACTCAGCCCCAATCCATCCACACGGAGACGAGGACATGGAAGTGAGCACGACCGTCTCTGCCACAAACTGAAAATTCTCTCTGAGCCCTGATCCAGAGGGAACTAACTCCTGTTAACAGCTGGGTCAGTGTCTTTCTAGACCATCCTCTAATAGATGCATATTTATGCACATTACTCATGCCCTACTCTATTATATACTCACGTGTCATACACACAACTTTTTTTACAAAAACGGGCCCACGCTTTGCATGCAGTCTTGCAATACACTTTTTCACACGACAGTATATCTTGGACATCCATTCTGGTAGGGATGAGCCAAAATGTGGTTTAACAGCAAAATGGTGAGATTACATTACGTTCTCTTTGGTGCTCTCTGCTCTGGCTGTGAGCTCCCAGGCCACAGGGACAGCACCTCGTCACCGGCACCATTAATGCAGACTTTCCTGTTTACCAGGTGTTAAGTGACTTACCCCACTTCCACCAACCCCATGAGGTCGATACCGTTATTACCTGGCTCCAGTATTCAGACGAAGAACCTGTAGCTCAGAGAGGTGAAGAAATGGTCCAAGATCATACAGCTAGGAAGTGGCAGGAGTTTTGGACTTCTGGAAATGAACAGACCACCAACCACGGCAGCTCTGGGAGACACCAAGGACGGGTCTTCTGTTGCACAGAATTAGACCTTCTAAGCAAAGATCTTGTGTGAAACAGACTTTCCGGGATGTAGCCGGGGAAGCTCAGGTACTCTCTTTGCTTCCTAACTAGCCATGGACGGGGAAATGGACAAGGGACACGATGGTCACTTTTCGCTGCAGCGTCTGAGAGTTCCTGCTGGAGTTCTTCCTCGGAAACCAGGGAGAGGCTGTGACAAGAGCAGGTAGGCTGAGAGGCGGGAAGCACTGGCTAGCTTCAAACTCTTTCCGGGTCTTCTCCAGAAAAAGCGGAGCTGACAGGAAGTCGTCTCTGTGTATATAATTAACACAATATTGCGGTTAAGAACACAAGTTCAGAAGGAGCTTACAAATGAGAAATTCATGCTGCAAATGGTGACAGTTAAGCCAAAAGCAATAAAATGCGTTCATCTGGGACACCGTCCCCCTGGGGTTTCTGGCTTCCACAGGACCATCCAATGCTGTGCTTCAGAATTTATCATTCTTCCACACTGTGACCCCCAGGGCAGGGCACGCTATAAACTGACCAGGAAGCTCCTCCGTGTGCCCTCGCCGGGGGCTGGCTACTCTGAGAAGTACATTCAGCCCCCAACAGGGAAATGTGATAACTATTTTGCTTCTTGGAATGATTTGCAGATTCATTCATTCACGCATTCTTCAAATGCTGACCGGTGGTATACGTTACCACATTCCTGGTGGCATATGATCATGTGGTTCAGAGTGCTGCTGGCTCTGAAAACAGACAGCTCACTTAAATGCCAGCTCGGCCACTTACTAGCTGTGTGACCTTGGGAAACTTACTTAACTTCTCTGAGCCAAAGTTTACTCATGTACACCAGAGATAAAAATACTTACCCCTGGGGCAGAGAGGATTAAATGAGATAATGCATGTAAAGTGCTTAGCAGAGTAGCATCAAATGGGAAGTAGATATTGGCATTATTATTGTTATTCTACATTCAGAAAAATGTAAATAGCTCTATAATCCTTGGACATAGAGTGCAAAGGGGCAGTGGTGGATAATAAGGCTGGTTGGTAGGTAGACAGTATCATTTCTACTAAGAGTATATAGAAGCATAACATTTTAAAGCAGAAAGGAGTATCCCTGATTATTCGGTTCAACACATTCACTTTACAAGTAAGGAAGTAAACTTAAGGGGGCGGATGTGGGGTGAAGTGACTCGTCCAAGGTCACAGGGAAAGTGAAGGGCAGGCCTGGGCGGGAGCTCTGGCTTCCTGACTCCCGCCCGGAGGCAGGTCTTCTGTGGCCTTATCTATCCCTGGTGAGTGGACGGAAGGGAAGTATCTCCTCCCTCAACGTAAACCAAGTCCACAGTCACAGACAGATGTTGAAAAGCATTGCTGGTGGAAAATTCAAGTTGACGTATAGTATTTTTAAGGAATGTTTCCATAGAGACGCACAAATAATTAGGCACAGTAATCCCTTATACAGACAGAAAAGAACCATTCATGTGCACAGGACATGTAGAGGGGTGGGGGCCATGGCCTTTCCGGAGGGGTGAAGACCGGGTTTAAAAGCCCACATTCCAGAGGGGGCCTGAAATCTTCTGACAGTCGTGTCCGTGGATAACACCCAGCCTGCGCATCCCCAATGAACACACACGTCCTGGGCCCTTCTGTAAGCCAGGCCCTGGCTAGGGGGCTGACCGCACAGTGACAGCCGCTCTGTGGAAAAGCATTTCCGCTGCATGAGTTTCCTCTCGCTGCTGCAACAAATGACTACAAACCCTAGTGGCTTAAAACGACGCGAATTTATTATCTTATGTTCTGGAGGCCAGAAGTCGAAAACCAAGGCGTCGGCAGGGCTGGTTCCTTCTGGAGGTTCAGGGGAGCACCGGTTTCCTTGCCTTTTGCGACTTCTAGCAGCTGCCTGCATTCCTAGGCTTGTGGGGCCTTCCTTCTATGCCTCCAACCTCTTGTTTCCATCAGCACGTCTCTTACTATGACCATAGCACAGATGCAGGCAGTACTGGTACTTAGCTTCTCCAAGCCCCCATTTCCTCCTCAGACAGATGGAGATGGGGCGATGGGAGTGGGTCAGAGGAGACATACGTAAATGCTGAGCACTGCGCCTGGCACCCAGTGAGGACTCAAGAAAGGCTGCAGTTTTTACAGTAGCAATGATTATTGTTACTGCCATCGTCATCATCCAACACCTTCATTTCCATAACAGAGCTCGGGGGACACAGAGAAAGGTGACGTCTGCCTGGGGTGTTGGAAAGACTCTGCGGAAGAGGTGACCCCTGAGCTGGCCCTGATCAGATGCCTGTGAAGGAATCTGACCAACAGACAAGGGAGAAGGGTTGTCCTAGACAGAGGCACCTGCAGTGAATGGCCTGGGTGTCAGAAAGTATGCGGGCGTTTGTAGAATCGGGAACACTCAAGTGGCCAGAGCAGAGGGTCAGGGGTCAGTGCCAGGAGGCAGGATGGAGGGTGAACGGCTCAAGAGTCAGGTGTTTGGAATCAGAGGGCCTGGTTCTAGTCTCGCAGCCCCGCTGAAGGGCTCTGTAGCTGGGGCACCTTCTCTGTCCTCTCCTGCTCCTCCTTCATAACAAGTGGGTGGTGATAGTGCCTACGTCCTAGGGTGTAGCAATCAAAGGTCGTTATGATTTGGGAGAGGCTGAAGAGGTCGCTTGGAAAGGGCTCTGCATTCCTGGCAAAGGAATTTGGATCTGAAGAACCACCTTCTCTTCTCCTCCATCCCTTACTCGACGCGCTCTGTCCCTTTCCCTCAGCCAACAGGAAGTCTGAGCGCTGACCTTCCCAATATTATGTTTCTGTCACCATCCTCCTGACCTTAAAAATAATAGATTTCTCGCAGGTGGAAAAGATGTTACGAGACCTCTGCTCGTCTATAAAACGTGCGTAATGATAGCATCAACCTCGTGCAGTTGCTCTGAGGATTTACAGAGAACGTGCAGAAGGTGTTTGCTGCTATATTGTGGGAGGTTAGCAGCTGAGGCTCCGGAGTCAGCTGGATTGAGCCCAAATTCTGGCTGTGTCAGTTACTAGCTCTGTGATCATGGGCAAAAGACTTAACCTCTCTCAGTCGCAATTCTTCATCTACAAAATAAGGATGATAATGCCAACCACAGAGGTCCTTTGGGGGGACTAAGAGAATGCCTAGGACATGCTCATTAACTAGTATTATTATAATTATTATATTATTAGTATTGTTATTATGCCCTTTCCATTTACATATGGGGAAAATTAGGCTCAGAGAGGGGAAGTACCTTGCCCAAAGTCACACAGCAAGTTGGTGGTGATCTGTCACACAGGCAGCTTCGTGTAGGATCAGAGGTCCAGGCGAATTCCTGGCATGAGTTCCAGGGATTGGAGTCTGAGACGATGCAAAGCATGTCCCCTTCGTCGGCTGTTTTCCTGTGTGAAGGACAAGGTGCCATTTCCACCCGCAGCCTACAAATCCGCCTTGGTGGCCCTGCCTCCCAGGATTGTGCAGCTCTGCCTGCTGAGGAGTCAGATGGCACCAGCAGACGGTCTCTCCATGCTACTGGAGCCCGCATCGCTCCCATCATTTATTTTGGACAGGACACAAGATGGGATATCAAAGGAATCAGCTGCTGGTCAGAGGAAACAGCTAAGGGGCCAGAACGCCTCCTGGGGCTTCCAGGAGCAGAGTAAACACCCGTCCGAATGGGAATTTGGCCCCCCCATGTTAAACCAACTTTATTAATTGAGATTTAATCAACACAAAGATATAACAGGCAAACTATTTTGTTGGTATAAAGCTTTTTACTAAAAAAAGTTAGTTACATATACATTTTTTTTAACTGTGGAGGTATTTATAGAATTAAGTTAAGGTTGGAGAGTTTCAGGCAACAGTTGAGGCCACTGAAAGGAGAAGATCAGGACTCCTAGCTCCCCACATTCAAATGAGCCAGAGGATGACCTTAAACACGTCTACTCGGGGTTTCATTTTTCCATCGCGCTCTGCTGAATAATTGAGCTTTTCAGACCTCTCTGGAGCAGATGCTGGTGTGAATAAAGCACGCCTTTGCTCAAGACACAACACACACACCCCCAAATGCCCAGCTGACAGGCCCACAAGACGTCGGCTATTCTTCAGGCTGAGACACTTGTGCAATTAGGACACGATTGCCACCAACCCTTTGACAGCAAGAATGCTTGAGGAGGAGGTTCCGGGGAGGGTGGCTCCTGGGGCCCACAGACGTCAGTGTTAGCCGTGTCAGATGTCAGATGTCAGGGTGTCCTGCATGGGCTGATACTGACATTTTCCTTGGCAGGTAGGAAAGAACTACGACTTTAGGGTCAGGGGACCTAGGTTCAGATCATCGTAGCATGCCCAAGTCTACCCTAAGTTTCCTTATCTGTAAAATGCGCATCTCCAGGAGCCTACTCTCCAAGTTTTTGTTTTGTTTTGTTTTAAATAGACTTTAATTTTTAGAGGAGTTTGAGGTTCATAGCAATATTGAGCAGAAAGTAGAGAGTTCCTCCCCCCCCACACACGCACACAGCCTCCCCATTATCAACATCCCCCACCAGAGTGGTACTTTTGTTATAATTGATGAACTCCACTGACACATCATTATCATCCAAAGCCCATCGTTTACATTAGGGTTCACTCTTGGTGTTGTGCATTCTACGGGTTTGGCCAAATGTACAATGACGTGTAGCCACTATTATAGTGTCAAACAGAGTAGTTTCCCTGCCCTAAAAATCCTCTGTGCTCCACCTGTTCATCCCTCCACCCGCCCAAACCCTGGCAACCACTGATCTTTTTACTGTCTCCTTAGTTTTTGCCTTTTCCAGAATGTCATATAGTTGGAATCATACCATATGTAGCCTTTTCAGATTGGCTTCCTTCACTTAGTAATATGCATTTAAATTTCCTCCATGCCTTTTCATGGCTTGACAGCTAATTTCTTTTTAGCACTGAGTATATTCCATTGTCTGGATGGACCACAGTTTATCTATCCATTCACCTACTGAAGGACATCTTGGTTGCTTCCGAGGTTTGGCGGTTATGAATAAAGCTGCTATAAACGTCTGTGTGCAGGTTTTTGTGTGGACATAAGTTTTTAAGTCTCCAAGTTTTAAAACCAAACCAGCTGTGTCTCAGATGTACAGCATCCTTTTAACAGCTTGCCATGCAGAGGTAAGCCTGGAGGAATCCACTCTGGTATGTAAGTCACATTGGTCACTAGAACCTGGAAACACGTAGCTGAGAATACCAGGGAAATGGCTGAGGTGGAGACCAGAGGGTCTGAATTGTCTTTATACCTATAAGAAATAGCAACTTTTATTCAACCAGTTTTTCATAGCAAAATCAAAAGGTTATCAAGGAACGCGCCCCTCCCCCCAAATCAATTACCATTGTTAGGATGAATAACAATAGAATTGCCCTCCACTTCAACCTGTCTAAGATTCAAAAGTGCTTTTCAAATGCCAATCCATTCATCTTCACAGTAACCCTGGAAGTGTTTCATTAGGCAAAATCTGTATTATTTTCACCGCTACAAAATACGTAGTGCCCTTCTCTTGGTGGAAAAAATAACGGAGCTATGATCAGAAAAGAATGATGGGGAGAAAATGCTCGGGTGGTCCGAGCTCAAGGGGACGGTGTGAGTAACTCCCAGGCGTTAAGGGATGCTCCCAGACCTCTGTCGCGGTGGGAAATGTTGCTCTTGAAAGGTCACGGCCGGGAAACACCTTCTGGCGACCTGAGTACCAGCGGGCCCTGGGAAGCTCTTAGGTTCACTGAATTTGCGTCTCCTGAAATAATATTATTTATTATTCTTGGCTGTGCAGCTCACTGACTGGGCCACTTTAGGGACTCACGTAATCTCTCCACTTTTCTCACTTGTAAAGGGGTTCATTGTATTTGCCCACCTCGTGGAGGCGTTGTGTCGCTACAACAGTTAATGGTGGAACAGAAGGGCCCTTTAATCATTTGATGGGCTGCCGCAGAAATCCTAACTGCAGGCAGTGAAAGAGCTAAATGCCTTACACGGATGTTTACGGTCCTGGCCAGCCATCACCAACTGGCGATGGACTTCGCAATCAGCACACTAGTGCCCAGGTTGGGGGCACTCAGGGCAGTACAGGTCTGGGGCAAATGCTTGGGCTTCTGAGTCAAAAAGACCTGGGCTCAAATCCCAGCTCTACCAACTTGCTGGCTGTGTGACCTTGGGTAGGTCACCTAACCTCTCTGAGCCTCCGTTTCTTGCTCCGTGAACTGGGAAAATCCAGTCTCTCGGGGTTGCTATAAGGATTAAATGAAGCACCCGGCATACAGTAGGTGCTCGATAAAGGGCAGCTGTTATGAAGGCCTGTCATTTTCCATCAGGTCTTATGAACTTAAGGCAGTGTTCCAAAACATGCAGTACTTGTACCACTTACGGGAAACAAGAAGAGGATTTTAGGTGCTACACAGAAATTCTTAGATATGTGGAGTTAGGAACCAATAGAAGGGCACATCAAACTTGTGACTTTATGACTGTTATTGGGGTCTAAGTTTTTAGAAAGTGAGTCAATTTAAAAATTATAGTAAATAGGGGCCGGCCCGGTGGCGCAAGCGGTTAAGTGCGCGCGCTCCACTGTGGCAGCCTGGAGTTCACCGGTTCGGATCCTGGGCACGCACCGACGCACCACTTGTCAAGCCATGCTGTAGTGGCGTACCATATAAAGTGGAGGAAGATGGGCATGGATGTTAGCCCAGGGCCAGTCTTCCTCAGTAAAAAGAGGAGGATTGGCATATGTTAGCTCAGGGCCGATCTTCCTCACACACACACAAAAAATTATAGTAAATAAATAATTGTATAGCTGGACATACATAGGATAAAAAATTTTTAAGGTGGTACATGAACGACTCAAACCACATATGGCTGACAGCACAGGAACAAAGGCACTGGGCCGGTGGCTGGTTCTGACCTTAGGTTTACACCCATCAGTCATGTGGCTGTGGCCAGGCTCCTAAGTCTCTCTGAGCCTCAGTTTCCCCGTGTGTAAAATGGGGTAATAATACCTAGGAAGGTAAAAATGAAATAATAAAAATGAAAGCTCCTGGAAAACTGCAAAAGCACAGTCCAACAGAAGAGGTTTATTCGTTATCCCTAATGTGTGTTGGACAGAGAAATAATCTACACTTAGCTGTCAGCTGACAAGACTGTAACAAGGATGAAGCTCAAACTCAAGGATGGTTCAATCCCTACCCTGCCATTTGCCATCCTGTAGCCTTGAGCAAGTTATTTAAGGTCTCTGGGCTCCATCTCTTCATCTGTAAAAAGGGGTTGATAATAACAATACTATTTGCAACTCAGCTCAAAGGGTTGAAAAGGCCAACAATCCCCCGCCCCCCCCAAAAAACAGGCAAAGGATGTGACAAGACAGCTTAGCAAAAATGAAATACAAATGGCTCTTCAACATAGAAACATATTCTCAACCTCATTCAGAAGAAACATGCTAGTTACAACCACACTGTGTATGATTTTTTTTCTCATCAAATTTGCAAAGATCAGTTTGATAAAGCTGTGTGGTAAGGTATGGGGAGTGGGTCTGCCTTTATATTGACAGTGGGGAGGAAAATGGTTACAAACTCTCTGGAGGGCAATTTACAGTTTATCAAGAGCATAAAAGTACATACCTTTGAGGTAGGCTGAATGCTGGGTCCACATCCTCATCCCTGGAATGTGTGAATGTTACCCATCACGGCAAAAAGGACTTTGCAGATGTGATTAAGAATCTTCAAATGGGGAAAATATTCTGGGTTATCCAGGTGGCTCTGCTGTAATCACGGGGTCCTTATAAGAGGGAGGTAGGAGATCAGAGAGGAGAAGGCAACGTGCTGACAGAGCAGAGATTAACGTCCTTTGAAAATGGAGGAAGGGGCCACAAGCCAAGGAATACAGGTGGCCACCAGAAGCTGAAAAAGACAAGGAAACAAATTCTTCTAGAGCCTGCAGAAGGGACCTGACTGCCAATACCTTGGTTTTAGCCCAGTGAGATTGATTCTGGACTTCTGACCTCCAGAACTGTGAGAGAATAAGTTTGTGTTGTCTTAAGGCACTTTGTGGCTAAGCAGCCATGGGAAACAAATGCACACCCTTCCGTTCAGCAATTCCACTGCTGGGACTTCATCCCACAGATACACTTCAATGGGTACAAAATGGTTATGTACCAGAGGTCATTCATTGACATCTGCAGGTTGGTCGTCCCGTCGATGACAGGCTCAGTCCAAGCTGTCCGCAGGGCTCACGTCAAACCAAGGCCTGCCTCGTCTTTCCTGTTACCCCGAAACTAGCAGGGTAACGCCTCTCCAGTGCGCCCTCCCTCTGCCGACCCCACATCCAGCATTTAAATTACAGGGAGATCACCATCGCTGCAGGAGACTCCCAGCTGACACCCCAGGGTCCAGCACTGAGGAGCTCCGTAATTATCTAATCCTGAGAGGCCCACGAGTGAGCCCAAATGGGGCTCTTCTCCATCAAGAAACACAGTATGTACACGGTTCTTTGTCTCCGGTGCGCGAGTCTTTCTCCTGACATCTGAGAAATACTCCTGCGTGATGTATTAAAATCCACAAAGAGGGAGAAAGAGGAAGATAAGGTAAATGTTTTTCCCTGACTTCAAGTACCAATCACTGTGTGAGGCCTCGTGCAGTCCTCAGAGCTGGGCAGGAGCTATTTTCAAACTAATGTTGTGCGTGAGACAAACCTACTCCATTGAAAAATCTTCTGTTACAGGATAGCGATGGGTGAGAAATCAGTGCTGGGGCTCTCGGAGTGCTTGACTGTGGTTATAAACACCACCGGCTGCATCAGCAAAGATGCTGAGTGTCAACCATAAACCTTTTGCAGGGGACTTGGGCGGCAGGGCTGAGAAGACAGGTTCAAAACCTGAGCCCGTTGGACTGGGAGTCCTCCCAGGCTGCTAAAAATACCCAGCAATCTGCCCGAAGCGGGGGCAAGCAAGGGAAATCTCTCTTCTCTCTGCCTCTGCGTCCCCTGCAAGAAAAGGGGCAAGATAAGGAGGCAGGGATGGTGGAGCAGGAGGTGAATTAAACAAATGAAAGCGACAGCAACTTTTGCCAGACCTGACGCTGTGCACCAGGGACGCAGAAGTGTCTTCCTATGCTGAGGGACCTTAGATGGAGGTGAGGGCACAGCATGGACTTTAGAGCCAGAGAGACCTGGGTTCAAATCCCAGCTCTGCCACTTATACTCATTTGTACGGCTCTGTGCCCAAAGCGTGTGGCTTTATAAGCCTCAGTTTTCCCGTCTGTAAAATGGAGCTAATAATACCAACGCGTGGACTTCAAGCTTTATAGAGAATGTATGGCAAGTGCCTGGCACGGAGTGGGCCCTGTACAAAAGTCATAGCTGTTGCTATTGCTATAACAATCTTGCAGAGAAAGATCCTTAAATGCAATGGGAAATCAAACAAGGAGGAAAATCACATACAATCCCAGGGTTGTATGGTTTGGACGGCAAGTGTCAGAAAAATTCTCAGGAAGGAAAGGTTCCTGCTGAAACCTCGCCCAATTTCTAGTCCATAGAAATCTCTCCCCTGCTTCTGAAGCCAGGTAAACGCTAGATTTCTTCAGGCTTGCCAGATTTGCCAGGGGTTTGTGCTTCCTTTGCAGCACCATTGCAATATTCACCCATTTGGTGTTTGTAGAAATGAACGGCGTCATTCCTACTCTGACACCCAGGTAACTGGAAAACGGCAGGTGTGTAACAAATGATCAGAGGGTTTGGGCAGAGAGTGAAGGATGCCCTGGGTACAGAAGGCAAGGAGGTGCTGGTGGACATGGTGTGTGTGTCCGTCAGAGAGGCTGGGCCACTATTCATATCTGTCCCCTCTTCAGACGCCAGCCACAAGTAGGGTCCCCACACCACCTGCACATCTGACCAATTGGCTACAAAACCAAGGGGGTTCCCGTGACCCACTTAGGTATGATAATTCCCTAGAACAACTCACAGAACTCAGGAAAGCACGACACTTATGATTACAGTTTTATTATAAAGGACACAGATCAGGACCAGCCCAAGGAAAAGACACACAGGGGGAGGTCTGGGAGGGTTCCGAATACGGAGCTTCTCCCCTCTTCCCGTGGAATCAGGGCGTCACCCTCCCAGCAGATGAGTGTGTTCACCAACTAGGAAGCCCCACTGAGCTTCAGTGTGCAGAGTTTTTATTGGGATTTCATTATGTAGGTGTGATTGATTGATCATTGGCCATGTCATCCAACCCAATCTCCAGCCCCTAACCCCTCCCCAGAGGCCAGGCTGGCTGCAAGCTCCAAGGCTCTCATCATGTAGTTGGTCTTTCTGGTTGACCAGCCCCATCCTGGTCCAATCATCTCTTAGCATAGACTCAGGTGTGATCCAAGAGGCTCATGAATTAAAGACACTCCTATTACATGGGAAATTCCAAGGATTTAGAGTCTCATTGCCAGTAACTAGAGGTAAGGCCAAATTCTTTATTACACAACAGATGTAAAGTGGAGGAGTTCAAGAACATGCTGGAACACCATGAGGACGGACTGAAACCCGTGACCGTTCTTGATGCCTCTGGTGTCAGTGGTGTGAGTGTCCTGAGGAAGCAGGGCCCTTAGTCACAGAGCTGAACATGCACACCTGGCCCGGGAGTTGGAGTCGCTGAAGGAGGATCCAGGAGAAGCTGGGACACTTGCACGCCTGGCTCCTGCCCTGAGCCAGCAGGTGAGCCAGCAGAGGAGCAACACCAAGTGTGAGCTGACAAACGGCTGCTGCTTCACCTCCACCCCAAAATCTCCCAGAGGGATCTCTCTTGTGGCACCCTCATCAGAAATATACAAGGGAGGGAATTCTGGGAAATGCAGATGAGCCCAGCCAAGCTGATGCATGATAAAGCCACCGTGTACATGTGGAACAGTGAGAAGCCAGCACCAAAGCAAGGCCAACCCTAACCATAGTGGAGGAGGGAAAGGAAGGGGGCAGGGATCTCCATGGTGTGAATTAAGGGGTAGTAGGAAAGATGTTTCTAGAACAAGCATGCAGCCCTCTAACTCTGGGATAACAGGGACTACTCCTTTGGTCTTTTTAAAGAATGCAGACACCCTGGGAGGAGAAGTCATCAAGACACAAACCAGAGAGTCTTGGGCGTTTCTGGCCCTTTTTCTGGTTCTAATTTGTTTTCTCGTCCTTGACTAACTCAAACCTCCAAGGCAGCAAAGCAGACTCTGATTGCCCATGGTCTGTGGAATCGAGTCATTTTTTGGACTGTGTTTCTATATGAGCCAAAGGCAGGCCCAGAAGCCCTCGAGCTGACGACTTTGCATCTCCCTCACTGAATCCACCTACCGTGACCATAAAGGGCTTCGTGGTACCACGGGCTGGGTGCAGGCTGGAGTCATGCTTCTTGCAGGCACTCGGGGATAATGGGGCCTCTCCTGCCACCTCCTTCAGCCTGCCTCTCAGCATCTCACAGCCTGTTCTCACTCTGTCAGAGAGGAGCTGAAACTCAAAATAGTCCATTTAACCCCCTGGAAGCCCAATTAGAGAAAAGGATGGAGGGGAGCTGGGAGATCAGGAGCTAAAATGATGACTCGGGTTATCAGTTCCCCTCAGTTATTCATTCACAGCGTATGTGGGGATTATTAAGGTATACAAGGAAAGTAGATGCGGAAGAATATTCTGGATAACTGATAAGCTACTAAGGAATAGGTTGATGGATCCTATATGTCCTCAGTTTCCCAGAAATTGTTTAATTTCAAAACTCCATCCTGTTGCTGGGGGAAATATCTTTATTTTTGATTAGAAAAATATGGTCAAAACATCTACAGACTGGAAGCCAGCACTTCAGCAGACATGCTTGGTTCTTCTCTCCCTCTCCCCCCACATCCAAGCCATTAACAAGTCCTCCAGATGCTACCTCCATGTCACATCTCAGGTCCACTGGCTGCTCCTTCTCTATGTCCACAGCACCGTGCTGGTTCAATCTCCATCAGCTCTCGCCCGCGTGATTGTAACGGCGTCCCAGTGGGCTCCACGTATCTTTCCCCTGTTGACATGGACTGCTGTCATGTTCCTGGAATACGGCATATTCTTGGCTGCCTTCTTGGAATAAAGAATTCCCACCATGTGAGTCCCACCTCATCGATGTTTGAGCAATCAGAATGCAAATTCCCAGGCCCCTTTGTGCACATGTGACTCAGAACCCACACATCGGCCACTTGCCATGTAGTGAGTCTCGAAGGTCCATTTTCATTGGTGTAGGTGGCAACAGAGGCTCCCAGCTGCCCATGGCCAGAAGAGCAGCAGCAGTGGCCCAAAGGCTGCTGGGCCGAGACGTGACATCGGTGCTGGGGCAGTAGCATCGTGGAAAGCTGTGCTCCTGGCCCCTGGTGGTCACAGCAGCAGCCCAGGCGTGAAGCCTCAGGCTCCTTTGCAGACATTGTTTGGAGGGCTGCTCTTGGAAGCTTAATTCAAGTCTGGTTCTCTTCAGTCCTCCCAATAACTTTGGAGTGACCTCACATCCTTCAATAAATAAATCTCTTTTCTGCTCAAACCAGCCAGAGTGGATTCTGTTGTTTACCCTCAGAACTGACTAATACACCCCTCTTCAATCTGTCCTCCAGCCGGCAGTCAAAATGAGTTTTTAAAAACTGAAATCAAATCGCACCACTTGCCTCCCCGGAAGGCCCTGTATGACGGGGATCCCACCCGGCTCTCCAAGCTCATCTCCTCTCACGCTGCTTCTCGCTCTCTCTGCTCCAGCCACACTGGCTCTCACACAAGCTCGTTGCCAACTCCGGATCTGCACCAGCTCTCCCCTCTGCCTGGCACATTTTCCCCTCAGCGCTTCCCATGCGTGACCCCTTGATCACAGCTTCAATGTCACCTCTTCAAAAAGGCTTGCCTGGACCACAGGGAGCCAAAGAGCATGGCTCCCTCATTATGCTCCATCTTCCCACAGTTTATTTCCTTCAGAGGACGCACCCAGTCTGTAATTATTTCACTCGTTTACTTGTTTATTGTTGTATTAGTGTTTACTGTATTACTTGTTGTCTTGTTTATTGACCATCTCCTTCACTAGATTATACACTCTCTGAGGGCAGAGAACGTGTTTTCTCATGAACACAGGGTCCCCAGACCTAGCACAGTCCCTGGTCCATTGTAATAACTCGATAGATCTTAGTTGAATGAATGAATGATCATGACGGTTAGCATTTTTGGGCATCCATGTGCTAGAACTGTTTTAAGTGCTATATATGCATATTCAGTCATTGAATCCTCACAATAACCCTATGAGGTGGGTACTAGCATTGTTTCTGTTTTATGGATGAGAAAAAAATGAGCACAGAAAGGTTAAGTAATTTGCCCAAGGGCACACAGCTAGTAAATGAGAGAGTGGAGTTTGTACCTAGATAGTCTAACTTGAGAATCCATGGGTTCAACTAGAGCTGGTTTTCACCTAGAGCTCCCAGAAGGAAGGGAGGGAGGAAGGAAATAAAATAATGAGTGAAAAGTACTAAATAAGTCCAGTATTTCTAGAAGCAAGGTGATCCCTAGAGATTCCTTCGGTCCTAGGACTCTATGACTGAATTGGGCAGAAGCCGACTGGGGCCGCTGTACAAAGGAGCATGTACACTCCAGAGCACTTGGATATTTACAATCCCCCTGCCAGACACAGGTAAATATTATTACATCCACATCTCACAAGGGAATTGGGGTTTCAAACTCAGAGTCACCGATCTTTTACTGTGTGCTGAATCATAGAACCTCCTGCGAAACTCAGATCCCCAGGGGGAGAAAAGTTCGAGCTTACCAATTTAAATCCTGAAGGAGTGACTGGGCTGGTCAACATGTCTAGACTTGGGCCAAGGAGAGCCTCCAAGCCATCTTGTGGCCCATCCTGAGCACAGTCAAATTCAGCATTCTGCTAATGACTCTCTCAGCCCCCTCAACACTTTTTGGACTGAATTCTGAACAAGCCAAAGTACATGTTCATTAGCAACAGTAGAAAATACCAATACGTCATCAGATTATGTTATGAATAGTAGAATCTCCATGTTTGGGTCTCTTCCAAGTATCCAGAATGATCAGATAGAGATACGGTAGAGACCACAATTATACTCTCCCCAGGCCACTAAAGAGTGAGTGAATGAAAGATGACATTGACCAGGAGATTCGTGACTTCATAGTTGTAAGATTAATAAAGGCATCTGCACAAAAATATTGACCGTGTTTTCCATGAGAGCCGAGATTCAAAGTGATCTCTCCTGTGCTCTTTATATTTATATTCTTTATATTCTTCTGCATTTTCTGAGTTTGTTGGTATTCGTTGTTGGTAAGCATGTTCTAGTTGTTTTTATAGTCAGAAAAAATAATAAACCGATTTTTGAACAAGTAACCAAAGGCAGGGGGTTGATAATTAATTCTGGACATCCACTGATGTGGCGATCTTGCCTTTCAGTGAGCTGTATGGAGCCCTGAGGCTAAAAGGTGGGGCGCAGAGCATTGCCAAGGAGAGTTGAGGGGAGACTGAGGCCAATGCCTGGCTATCAAAGGACCCAGGGAATGGAATGAATCAGTCTGGAGGGTTCAGGGCCCAGGTAGGGCATGAGGTTCTCCCATTTTTAGCCCTGACAGTCCCGTGTCCCGGGAAACCCTCAGTCCCAGGCTCACGAGGACAGTCGATCACCCTACCAGTGAGCGGAGGCAGTGATGTCAAGAGACAGCAAAGTTAGAAGGCAGCTGTTACCACCCTGTGACTTTGATCTGTCACCTTCACGAACATTCAGAATCCTTTAATAAAACGGCTCGACCCAGAGGCCTGGTCTTTCTCATTCCCTGGGAGGCCCCCTCCATTTCCTGAGAAATGACTTGATCCTCCATTTGTTTTCACAGTGGTCTCTTTAAAGTCTCCGCTGTTCCAGGGAGAGTAAATAGGTTTTGAAATTAATTATCAATTAAAGGGAGGTTAATTGGCACCAGGCTAGCCATCTATTTTGTCTGTAACTGAGGCGGTCCGCCCCTCCCCCTCTCCAGAACCCAAAGACCCACGCCAGGGCCAATCAACTCCCGCCGTAGGAGCTGTTCACGTGTGACCCATGGGCTAATGGAAATAATTCTCAGTATTTACGCAATACCTTTCCCCTGTTGGAAGGTGAATTCTGTGGTGATTTTGATTTTCCAGTTCATCAGTATGTAAGCCAGCCTTCCAGGTGGGCTTACCAAATTAAAAAAAAAAAAAGTGGCTTGCAAATATTTTATTGGCATAAAGATTTCTCACCAGTCCCCATGCACTTAGGGAAATTACCACGATAGAGTAAATGAGAGAAGCGAGGCCCTGAAGAACAGCACATCCGTCACGGGAGTGCATTTGCCCCTGAAATTAACATCTTGCACATCTTTTCCTGTCCTGATTCCCTTTAAGCTCAGTCTGATTTCTTCTAAGCTCTTGAAATGTGTTCCTGTGCCTTCCTGGCTCCTATTGGAAGGCCCAGCATCCCTTCAGGTGGGGAGAAGGCTGTGGTTTGTGTTAATAATGATCCTTTGCTGAATTCCGCGGCTTCATCTGACCCCATCATTAATGAATATTTATAGAAAGCCAATAGGGAGCATTTGCAAATTGAGTGCAGACCAGACAGGTGAGCATTTGCAACCAAGACAATTACGTCATCTGGTGTTATGATTTGCATGCATAAGAAAATAGGCCAGATTACAAACAGGACCCGAGAGGACGGGGGCCAGCTCTTCTCTGCATTCTGTCACTAACCCAGAAGGCCTTAAAATGCAGAAAACAGGACTTGCAAAAGCTATGCATCATTTGGGTGTTCTGGGAATATCAATTGATAGTTTGAAACACAGCAAACCTCCTGGGAGTTGGCATAGTGTGAGAGTTGTTAGCGTTAGGCGAAAATGCATTTCGGCACTGCCCTATAAACACATCAGGCTTTCTCCCCTCACTCTTACCTCCCACCCTTCTGGGTTAGGCTCAGAAGGGTAGGACCTTTGCACCAGTGCTGGTGGGTAACATGGGGGCCGTCACCGGTCATGTAGGTCGAGCATGTTCAACTTATCGAGCACTTATCAACCTAAGTCGCTCTCAGCCACTATGTCAGGCCCAGGACGCCAGTGTTTGCCCCACTGAGCAGAGGAAGATACCGAGGCCGAGGGGAGAAGGGACTAAGGGATTGGGAACGGGGACCAGGCTCACTGGAGAGGTAGGAGGAAAAGCCAAGTTCATTTCCTGACCCCGGGGCTGCAGTTCTGACTGTGGCTCCCTACAGTGGGCGTCCACTGTTGTTTCTTTCTCTCCCTCCTCCCTTCTCCATGGCAAAGCCCGTTTCTTTTCCTTCCTCTTTTCTTCCTTGTGTCTCTTAAACTGGGGTTTCTCAACTGCGGCACTATTGACAGTAGGGCCAGGTAATTCTTTGTCGTAGGGGGCTGTGCTGTGCATTGTAGGGTGTGGAGCAGCATCTCTGGCCTCTACCCACTAGATGCTAGTAGCCCCCCCATCTGAGCTGTGACAACCAAACGTGTCTTCAGATGCTGCCTCACGCCCCCTGGGAGGCAGAGGCTCCCCCACTGAGAACCAGTATCGTAGACTGACCTGTGACACTGACAGCTGTTAGTTCAGCATACCGGGGACACTGAAGCCTAAACCCTGCTCCTCATCCCTTGATGCTCCTCAAACCCCGAAGGCTGCACATTTGGCTGTGGTTCCTGGATCCCACATCACCCTCCAAAGTCTCTCCAGGATGTACCACCTTGTTCCTCCAGTGTCATCTTCTCCTCAGATGACACCAGTTCACAACTTTCTCCATAAACAGGGTGACCATATAATTTCTCATCCAAACCAAGATCCTTCTGAGAGTGAAAGGGTGTGCCATTAATAATTTCACTGGGACAACAGGTGTAAATCGAGACTGTCCTGGGCAAACAGGGACATATGGTCACCATAACACAAGCCTCTTCTTATAAGGGCTCTAAACTCTGACAAAGGGACTTCCCAACATCACGTGCATCTTTCCAAGTCTCTGGCTTTACACATCTGTGTTGTGTTGACTAGATTACTCTCCAGGGGAATAGCTCACCGAGGGAGGTAAAGGAAATATATGAGGACTAAAATTTTAATAAAGGAGCTAGACTAACCCATGTGCATGGCAGCACTCTTCACAATCACCAAAAGGTGGAAGCAACCCAAGTCTCCATTGACGGATGAAATGGATAAACAAAATGTGGTATATCCATACAATGGAATATTATTCAGCCATTAAAAAAGGATGGGAATTCTGACACATGATACAACATGGTTGAACCTTGAGGATACTATGCTAAGGAAAATAAGCCAGTCACAAATGGACAAACACTATATGATTCCACTTCCGTGAGGTACCTAGGGTAGTCAAATTCATGGACACAGAAAGTAGAACGATGGTTACCAGGGGCTGGAGCGAGGGGGGAATGGGGAGTTAGTGTTTAGCAGATATGGGGTTTCAGTTTTGCAAAATGAAGCGTTCTGTGGATGGATGGTGGTGATGGTTGCACAGCCATGTGAATGGACTTAATGCCATTAAACTGCACACTTGAACATGGTTAAGATGGTAAGTTTTATGCACTTATATTTACCACAACTAAAAATAATACTATAAAATGATTTAAAGAAAAAAGGAAGTAGGGCTGTGTTCAACAGGAAAGTGCCATGGACGTGGCAAAAGCACTGGGTTGGGTATATGGATTCTTGTCTCTGTTATTGTTTTTGTTCCTATCCAGCACAGAGGGAGGAGAGCGTACGGACATAGCGCACTTGACCTAAGGGAGAAGTTACACTGTCCTAGGCTTGAGAAGCCCCGGTTATCAGCAAGAGCCTTGGAGAGCACTCTCTGTTTCTCAAATCCTGCTGCTCTCCCCCACCCCAGCCCCCATTTTTTTTAAACCACTTGTCGACCTAACCCAAGCAGCTAACAGAAATAGCAACATCCTCCTTGCGTGTCTCTGTGCTGCATCCCGGCGGTCTCTTGTTTGCAACGATTTTCTTGAGATACTATTTTTAAATCCCCCACTAGCAAAAAGGGAGACCGAATCTTCCACCACGGGCAACCTCCCCGCTCCACCCAGCCCAACCCACTGACTCCTCCAAATATGAAGAACCGAAAACAGTGTGTTCCGATCTGCCCCTGCGAGTTATTAGAAGGAGGCTCAGCTGTCACCTTCTCAATGGGCTTTATGCAAAGCATTCCCTCCGAGGCTGTGCAGTTCAGTGGCCAGATGGGCTTCACCGGGGCTCTGAGTGGAATTTGCCGTAAATGGGGTTAATCTATACCATCCGGAAGATGAATACCAAAGCACTCATAAGAGCAACAGAGTACAAGATTGGAAAACCTTGCTGCCTAGGATGCTCGAAGGGAAGCTGGCCCTGGTCAGAGATTAGAAGTCACTCTGCAGGGCTGGCCCCGTGGCTTAGCGGTTAAGTGCGCACGCTCAGCTGCTGGCGGCCCTGGTTCAGATCCCGGGCGTGCACCAACGCACCGCTTCTCCGGCCATGCTGAGGCCACGTCCCACATACAGCAACTGGAAGGATGTGCAGCTATGACATACAACTATCTACTGGGGCTTTGGGGGAAAAAGATAAATAAATAAATAAAAATTTAAAAACAGAAGTCACTCTGCAGCAATCTTGAGGGGCAGAGTGTAAAGGGTCGTGAAGTGTGTACACAATGGGCTACTTAACAGCTCAGTTAACAGGGTAGAAAGGCAGCAAGTTTTCCAGATTGCTTAAGCAGTCTTTACTTACCCTACAGAAGGAGGCGTGAGTGAACTGGACAGCTGATGATTCCGATCGAGGCAACTATTTGAGGGGGGAGGTGTGCGTGTATGGAAGGGTCTAGAGTCAACTTAAGATTTCAGGCAGGAGCGAGACACCCTGCTGCTCTATCTGCCGAGCCCTGAAAGTCTGTCTCCAACAGCTGAAGGTCAGAGCTGGTGAGTCTGGGTAACAAATATTGGCATAGCTTTTATTTTGAGCAAAGTCAGGCTATTTCACCTTCCACCAGGCTCCTTGGGAAAATATTTTCCAGGAGCCGAACTATTTCCAGACACGAAGCAAAACTTGTTCATCTTGCTGGGAATTAAATACAGAGGGAAATGGAGTTTAGCATGTTCCCGTAAATTGTCATTAATTCAACAAAATGATCTTACCGTGGACAAGGCTCTGTGCTAGATAGCTTTGTGGATGTCAAGATAAGAGCATTTTAAAATAACATGTGTTTAGGTAAAAATACCTTGTGTTTAAACACCAACGTATCTTTCCCGATTTAGGACAGAGAGCAGCTAACAGCCTAGCGCGGCAAGCAAGAAAGGAACTTTCCCCAGATGACGGGAATAGCCTGTTTGATGTTACTTCTGCTAACTATGTTTCTCAGAGCGTAGGTAAACACAAAGGCCAAAGGAGTTTCACAAATATTTGTTCTTTGGTTAATATTAATGTATGTTCGTGTTTACTCGAATTTTCAAGTAGCCTCAGAATTGGTAGTGACTGTTGATAAATGAACTAGTAGCAAAACTGCTAAAAGCAACGAGAAGACAGGTGCTAGTTTCTTCATATCTGTTTTCAGAGCCTGAAATGGTGTCAGGATGTTTCTTTTTTCCATTTTTCGTCCTTATCGCCAATATTAAGCCCCGATATTAAGAAAAGAGAGAAGCTAGCATTTACTAAGCTCTATGTAAGTTCTTGCAATTCACATCCCGTTTCGAGACCTGATTTAGTTCTTGACTAGCCTCCGAGAGAGAGAATTATTGTTCCCATTTTACAGATTAAGGAAAGGGGCACGGAAATGAAGTCACTTGCCAAAGTCAAATGATTTGAGCCCAAGTCTATCTGGCTCTGAAGCTTTCCATAGCTACGCAAATAAACGAAAAGATCTGCTTCCCCTTATGAAGCACAGAAATGTGGAAAATGAATGAAATCAGAGTGAGTTTTCCCCAGTGCATTATAAAAGTTTCTTTTTCAGACCATTACTCACTTGAGAGAGAATAGGGAAGAGATGGGGAAACTGAGAACTCAAATATCCAAAACCACTGTCTGTTGAGGATGAAGCATCGCTGAAATCACAATGCTGATCAGTGGGAAAATACAACTCAATTTGAAATGTTTGATCTATGGCCAACTTTCAGTAAACTCATTTATAGCATAAATTAAAACACATCAGCAACAAGGGCAGAGGAGCAGGGCATGTATTGGGAAGAGGAGGGGCCTTGGAATCAGAAGATCCTGGATCCGAATACCCTGTGCTACTTATAAGCTGTGTGACCTTAGGCAAACTGCTTAACCTCTCTGAGTTTCAGTGTCCTCATTTATGAACTGAAGGTAATAACACTCACTTCAGCAGGGTTACTGTGATGTTTAAACAGGATAAAATACATAAAGCATCCATCCCATTGGGGATAATCAATAAATAGTAATTTCCTTTTCTTCTTCATTCACTAGATAAAAAATTGTTACTGAAGTGTCTGAGGCTACTTCCAAGGCTAGATTGAGAATGGTATAATAGATTATGAAGGGATTAGGAAATAATCCCACTGGGAAATTTATTTGAGGCAGAAAAAATGGCTATCTATCTTCATGACCCAAATACTTGCATCTATGACCCACATATATGCACTTGTGACCCAAATGTGGAGATGTGTCCATCTCTGGATTGGTGCCACAAGTATGCCAACAGACATACGTCTACCTTCTCAAGTCTGAGAACTATTCAACAAAGTCCCTCCCAAACTGTGCTCCTTAGAACTCTAATCTCATAAATATTTCCCACACGGGAAACCAAATGAGTGTTCAACCTCTAAGTCTGGAAATCACAACACACTCTGTCTCTCCCTAGGAAATGTATAATACATTTTAATGGCAAATCTATTTAATCTTTTTCCACTTAACACTTATTATTCATCTTATAAAACTAATGTCCCAATAACACACGCTGGAAAATGCTGTTTTTAGACAATTCAAAACCTACTGCATTTCAACAGTATGAAAAGAAAGAAATAGAAATTTCTAGTCACTTCTGACTTGACCTCTGCAATGGGAACTAGTTCCCACTGGTTTCTCTTTCAAAGTCATTTCAGCTCTCACATGGGCTCACTCTTGAGTCTATTCTACTTAATATAACAAGAGGCAATTTATTCCTGTTTCAGAACGGGAGAGCTAGACTGTTATTATTCAGGGGAGGCAAATGACATTGCCAAGAATAAGGAGCGTTTCCTAAATCTAATGTCCAGCAGAGGAGCAGACATAAAGACTGTGCTTGCATCAATGTGGGCGGATGCTAATTTTCTGCACTTAAAATTCCTTAAAAGTTCAACTGTCCATATTTGGAAGATCAAAGTGGATTTTACTGGGCACATCAGAAGGGTATTCCTTTCAAAAGAGCCACAGAATCAAACGAGGACATAAAAGTGCAATTTATCACTTTGTCAAGGTTCAGCAAGGTCCCGGTCCACACGCTAAGAGCCCCTGCAGCCAACAGGAGCCATCAATTCGATACTCAACCACAGGGGTCAGTACAGACAACATCAATGAATTTGCAGAATATTGTCATACTCGAAACTGTTGTTGGCCAAGGTCAGCAATGAAGCTGAAACTTCTTACACGGCTGGTGTACTAAAATATTTTGAAGCCATGGTCAGCAAAATGCTCATTTTGGTGTGCATATCAAAAGCCTTGTGGGAAGCAGAATTCTATGATGGCCCCCCCCAGACTCCCAGCTCCTGCTGTACATACACCTTTACCCAGTTATTCAATCAAATACTAACCTAGGTACTGCTGAGAAGGGGTTCTGCACAAGTAATTAAGGTCCCAGACCAGTTGACCTTAAGAAGCAGAGATTTATCCAGGTGGGCCTCGCCTAATCACCTGAGCCCTGAAGCTGGATCTAAACATCAGAGACAGAAAAGTCAGAGACTGGAAGAATGAGGCTTCGCTACGTCATTGCCTGCTTGAAGAGTGGAGGCACCATGTGGCAAGGAATGTGGGAAGCTTCTAGGAGCTGAGAGTGGCTCCCAGCTGACAGTCAGGAAGGATCTCAGTTCCGTAGCCACTGAAGAAACTGAATCCACCACCACCAAGAATGATCTTGGAAACACAATTTCCCCCAGAGTCTCCAGATGAGAACGCAGCCCAGACGACACTTTGATTTCAGCCTGGTGATAACCCTGAGCAGAGAACCCAGCTCCACCATGCTGGACCTCCAGCCTACAGAACTGTGAGCTCATATGTGGGTGTTGTTTTAAGCCACTAAGCTTGGGGTAACTTGTTACAGAGCAATAGAAAACTAATACAAGCCTCAACCAACAACTCAGGGGTAGTCTGGAGAGCACAGGAGACAATTCTTAAGTAAGAGCAGAATCTAATTGCTTTTATAATCCCCTACTGCTTCTCTAGGTCCAGGATCTCAGCTGACAGTTGGCCATCAGAATTAAAATAAAAAACAGAAGTGGTAAAAATGCAAATCAAAACTGCAATGAGCTATCACTTCACGCCCATCAGGATGGATATTTTTAAAAAAGGCAATAACAAGTGTTGGTGAGGATGCGGGGAAATGGGAACCCTCATACGTTGCTGGGGCGAATGTAAAATGATGTGGCCACTTGGGAAGACAGTCTGGCAGGTCCTCAAAAGGTTAGACATAGAGTCATCACATGACCCAGCAATTCCACTCCTAGGTGTATATCCAAGAGAATTAAAAACATATGTCCACACAAAAACTTGTACATGAATGTTGACAGCAGCATTATTCATAATAGCCAAAAAGTAGAAACAACGCGAATATACATCAGTGGATGAATGGGTAAATAAAATGTTATATATCGTTACAATGGAATAGCATTCACCATAAAAAGGTATGAATAACTGACTCACACTACAACGTGGATGAATCTTGGAAACACGCCAAGTGAAAGAAACCAGTCACAAAAGGCCACATGTTGTATGAATCCACTTATATGAGATGTCCCCAAATAGGCAAATCCATTGAGACAGAAAGTAGATTAGTGGTTACTGGGGATGGGGGAGGAGAAAATAGAGACTAATTGCTAATGAGTATGGGGTTCCTTTTTGGGGTAATGAAAATGTTCTGGAATTAGATAGTGATAATATACTTTAAAAGGGTGAATTTTATGTTATATGAATTACATTTCAATAAAAATTTAAAAATAAAACCAGAAGTGACAAAGAGCTCATAAGTGAAATTTTTTTTCAAACACATCTATTCTCTGTGTTTTATTCCACCCCTCCTCCCCTCAGGCTTTTTATTGCAAAAAGTTTCAAACACATAGTAAAGTTGAAGAAATGAAACCCTGAATACCTTCCACCCACATTCAACAATGGCTAACATTTTGTCATATTTGTTTTAATGCCCTCTCACTCCCTTTCCACATATGCACACACATGGTTTTTTTTTGTTTTTCCCCTTAACTGGACCATATATGCTCGTCTTGCCCACACCACATGCATAAGTTTTTTGAGGGTAAATAACTCCTTTTGCATTCCCGCGCCGTCTAACAATAAACACACGTGAACAGATGTAGTGTAAGCCCTCGCCCGTCTCCAAAAACACTGCTTTCTAGAGCAGTAGTCTTCAAACGCTTTGTAAGCAATAGAACGCTTCCTTTGATTGACACCGTGTTCAGATGAGCTTGGTTACCTAGCAAACTAACTCTTGTCAGGAATAAATGTAGACTGCTTGGTGCATAGTGAGTGATCAGTGGCTGGTATTGTTGGGTAGCAAAGAAACCGAGTTTTACTAAAATAGTAAATGAGCAGCCTAAGCTTGGGTCTACACAACAGGTCAAAAAGTCCTCTGAATTAAGTACATTAATTAATGCAGCAAAATTTATGTCCTAGGCTTATCATCTAGTGCAGAGGGGATACATAGGGTTCATTGACTGGAAGTTGCTGTGATTGATTAGTGATGTCTGCCAGGGCACTGGATGGGGTCTCTTCCGAGTGGCCATGTTGTCCACATCTGATCTAGATTTCTAAATACAGCACGACTACAGAGTAGAGGCATGTCCAGTCGAAAATCAATTTGATAAAGACGTCTAGGTTCTTACTAAATGCTCCTCGTCGTGCCTGACTTCCTCTTCCTGTCACTTTACTGCGGACCTATGCGACCTCCCACCCACTCTTCTCTCCCACCATCCTGCCTCTATTACCCAAATGACAGGAACCCCAGAAAGTTAACAGACTAAAACGGCACACGGTGTGATTGCCATCAAATTCTAACACACCAGTTATGAACGCCTAGAAGCATGAAGAGCAGAATAAGTGTCATATAGAGTGAAACTTACCTCCCCTGCCCCTCTCAACTTGAAATAATTCAGCATTTCTTGTCGTCCTTCTTTGGGAAGAGGCTTCCAGGTATAATTCCTCAAAGGGAAGATTTTTTAAATGCATCTACATCAGAAATTTATTCACTATTTTAAGTGAAGACTCAGCACTTCAAGCCAGGGTGATGATTTCTATAAATATTTTGGCATTGCATTCATGCTGGTCAGCCAACTCTTCTCTTTTCTCTTATATGGAGACTTTCTTATGAACCCACTCTAGATAATAATAACCCCTTGCATCTATAAAACACAATATTTTTCAAAGAATTTTCACAAAAATTGGCTAATGTCATCTGATCTAAATCAGGAAGATATGTTATGATTCTCATTTTATAGATGAAAATGCAGATACCAAAGTATCTGAGAAACTAGTGAACTCCTTGACACCACATAGGATGGTATAGCACGGTCCAATATTTGTTCCGTGAACATTCTTTGGGGGTAGCAGAAAGAGCCTGGCCCACTTATCAACTGCATGAGAAATACAGGCAAGATGGTAAACCTCTCTGAGCCTCAATTTCCTCATTTGTAAAATTGAAAAAGTAATAGCTACCTTTCAGGCTTGATATGAGAGGTAAGGGTGTATATAAAGTGCCTGTCCCTTTGTGGTACACTGAAAAATGGCCCTCCAAAGATAGATATTTACTTCCTAATTCCCAGAGCCTGTGCATATTACCTTACACGGCAAGATGTGATTAAGTTAAGGATCTTGGGATGGGAAAATCATCCTGGATTATCTGGGCAGGCCCTATATACAACCACATGTATCTTTTTTTTTTTTTTTTTGGTGAGGAAGATTAGCCCTGGGCTAACATCCATGCCCATCTTCCTCTACTTTACATGGGATGCCACCACAGCATGGCTTGACAAGCAGTCTATCGGTCTGCGTCCAGGATCCGAACCTGCGAAACCCTGGGCCGCCAAATCAGAGCGTGCGAACTTAACCACTATGCCACCGGGCCAGCCCCAACCACATGTATCTTTGAGAGGCAGAGGGAGATTTGACACTCCAACACACAGAGGAGAGAAAGCGATGTGAAGACAGAGGCAGAGATCAGAGTGATGCAGACGCAAGCCAAGGAATGTCGGCAGCCACTAGAAGCTGGAAGAGGCAAGGAATGGACTCCAGAGGGAGTGTGGCCCTGTTGACGCCTTCATTTTGAACTCACACATATGCACCATATATGCATGTGCACATACCATATAAACACATACACACACACACACACACACACACTAAGGGTAATGATGGTGCCTATCTCGTAGGGAGAATTAAACGAGATGCTCTCTGTCCCAGGTTTGGCACAGCTCCTGGCACATTGTTACCACCCAGTAATTGGGAGCTATTACTACAATAGGGAGAAGCCATTGTCTCAAAGTAAAATTCAAACTTAAGGTAGAAATCTGGATGAGTTTCCTAGGGGGGCTGTAGCAAATGACCACAAACTGAGTGGCTCAAAACAACACAAATCTATTCTCTCACAGTTCTGGAGGTCAGAAGTCTAAAATGGGTCGGCAGGGCTTCACTCCTTCTGGAGGCTCTAGGGGAGAAGCCATTTCCTGCCCTTTCCAGCTCCTAGATGTCACTCATGTCCTCTGGCTCATGGGCCTGCATCACTCCGGCCTCCACTTCCGTGGTCACATCTTCTCTGACTCTGCCCTCTTTCCTCCCTCTCATAAGGACCCTTGTGATTGCATTGAGCCCACCTGGATAATCTGCGCTAATCCCCCACCTCAAGATCCTTCACTTAATCACATCTGCAAAGTCCCTTTTGCCGTATTCACAGGTTCCAGGGATTCGGATGTGGACATTTTGGGGGGCCATTATTCTGCCTACCACAGAAACCCTTCGTGCTCCACTTCATCCATCAGAGGGGAAGAAAAGTCCTCCAAACGGACCTGCTTTTTTTGAAATTGAACATAGTGGAAAAAGATGGAAATCTGCATTTAAATACAATATTTATACCCAGCAGACACTTTTTACGTATTCAGGAGCATATTAAATTAGAAGACATAGAATCCAACGGGCAGATCACCCACCTCATACACAGAACTACAGGGGACAGGAAGAGGGGCCTTGGATAATGTTCATCACTTTCTTTTTAAACATCAGGAGGAGAATGGAGACCAATCACCCAGCAACATTTCTGCTGCTGCGTGTCAGCAGTCATGTCATCAGTGGGAACATTCGTCCCAACAACGTTCCTGACTGTCCCATTTCCATGACATCATTGTTTCTTTGGATAGAAAAGAACTCTGAAACTTTCCCAAAGGAATACGTTTTGGCTCGCTCCCTATTTATTCTTCTGCATTTTCTACTTTCTTTTCTTCTAAGAATCTTCTCAGCCAGACAGCCCTCTTTTCATATATATCTGCTGCCTCTCTGCCCCATGGTGTCTGTCCTTCCTTCCTTCCTTCCTCTCTCCTACACTCCTTCCTCTCTCTCATCCTCTCCTGGAAAAATCTTCTTGCTAACATGGATGTTCAAACCTGACATCCAAATGGGAGGGAGGGTGTCTAATGCTCAGAGTAGTTACAACTCAGTCTAGGAAAGTGGAGAAGTGGCTACCTAGGGTAAGACCGGATAGGGGACAAGAATGGGATGTGACTGCTAATGGGCACATGATTCTTATTGGTGATGGTTGCACAACTTTGTGAATATACTAAAAACTGCTGAACTGTACACTTTTTTTTTTTTATAATTTTATTTATTTTTTTTCCCCCAAAGCCCCAGTAGATAGTTGTATGTCATTGCTGCACATCCCTCTAGTTGCTGTATGTGGGACGCCGCCTCAGCATGGCCGGAGAAGTGGTGCGTTGGTGCGCGCCCGGGATCCAAACCCGGGCCACCAGCAGCAGAGCGCGCACGCTTAACCGCTAAGCCACGGGGCTGGCCCTGAACTGTACACTTTAAATGGGTAAGTTATGTCTCAATAAAGCTATTATTAAAAAGATTCAGTCTAATAGGCTCAATAAATAAGAATAGGCCTAGTTTCCTTAGGAAGTGTACCTGTTTTCAGGAACTTCTTTTCTTGGTAATCCAAAAGGCTATATCTTTATTTTCATATAAATAAATCCTAGGGATTTAATAAGTAATATTAATAAGAATTGTATTTCATTTCACACCTCCTAGAAATTGAATCCAGCCTCTTTGCTCACCGGCGTTCATCTCACCGGAGTGAGCAGCAGTGTGTTCCAGGCTGTTGACGGGTGCTGGGGATACAAAGATGATCATACGGGGTCCCCCTCTCAAGGAGCACTGTGTCTCCTAGAGGTGACAATCGGATTAACAGACAGTGACACAGTGACATGATAAGAGCTGTGATAGAGATAAGCAGAAAGAGCTTCAGGAACACAATAGGGACCAGCAGACCTGGAATGCACTTACCTGCTGTCCCATTGAAGCCAGAAAGCCACCCCTAGTAAACCTGTCCCTGACACCCTAATGCCATTCACGGTGCCCCCTGGCCTTGCCCACTATTCGCTCCACTGCCCTACGTATTCACCAGTGCTGAGCTCCCGGGTCCACCCCTCGTCTCTGCCTTGCTGCTCTACCTAAGCCGGCCTGGGCTGGGTTGGCGAGTGAGGCATGCTGCGTTAGGGAAGTCCTCCCAGCAAAGGCAACACTTTGGCTCAGTCTTGAAGGACACATAAGAGGCAGCCCTTGAACAACGGATGGAAGAAAGCATTCCAAGCTGAGGACGCACCTGTGTAAAGACATGGGCTGGCAGCATATTTAGTCTAATTCCAGGAATTATGAGTAGTTGTGTGTGGCCAGGCCATAAGGAGGTTATATGCCAACGACAGGCAAACAGAAGGGGCCTCCAAATGAGTGTCATGCTGAGGAGTTAGGACATTATGCTGGGGCCATAGACACTCTTCAGACGCCTACAAGAGACGAGTGTGCACAGCAGCACTACTCACAACAGCCAAAAGTTGGAAGCAACCCAAATATCCATCAACAGATGAATGGATAAACAAATTGTGGTCTATCCATATAATGGAATATTATTCAGCCTTAAAAAAGAATGAAGTACTGATACTTGCTACAACATGGACGAACCTCCAAAACATATGCTAAGTGTAAGAAGCCAGACACAAAAAGGCAAATATTGTGTGATTCCATTTATACGAAATGTCCAGAATAGGCAAATCCATAGAGACAGAACACAAACTGGTGATTGTCAGGGCCTGGGGGGTAGGAGGAGGAAGGGGAGTGACTACTTAATGAGTACAAGATTTCCTTTTGGGGCAATGAACATATTTTGGAACTAGATAGAGATGATGGTTGCACAACATTGTGAATGTACTAAACACCACTGAATTATATACTTTAAAATAGTTAATTTTATGTTATGTGAATTTTACCCCAATTTTAAAAAAAAAAGAATGAGATGAATAGCTTCCTGACTCCATAAATATCTGTGCCACAATTTGAAGGGTTTGCATCACAGAGCAGACCCAAAAACCCAAGACAGGGACGCCAATCCAATGCAACATTCTCCCAATTCCTCAGGAACCTGCCAGCCAGTCCAAAGAGGAGGAGCTTTGCACCCCACCCTACAGTGCTGCAGCTTTCAAACTGAAACCGAAGAGAAGAGTCGTGAAAAGCAGGCAGGTTCAAGGCCATGTCCACACAGGGAGCCCTACCTTCCCTCTTGTTCCAGCCACAAAACAGAACTTACACTTAGACAGGGTCACAATCCGATCTGCCTGTGAATGAGCGGCTTCCCCTCCGACCCAGGCTGCCAGCTCCCTGTTGAGAAACCACTGCAGGATGTGCCTCTGGTTCCGCAGAGCTCCAGGTAACCACCTGAATTCTTTCTGCAGGACTCCCTTCCGCACGCTGTGTAACTTTCCTCCAGATGATCTCCACCCCTTGTTTTTGGTCTTTCTTCTGAAACCACAATCTTCTTCCCTCTAGTTCAATGAGTTGAGGAGAAAGTCAGCAAGGGCGTCAGAAGACTCTGGGGCAGGAGTCACGTTAACATGGCTCTGCGTGCCGGAGCGCTGGCTTGGTTTCTCATGTTCCTCAAGTCCTTGACTCTTAGGATAAGCAGGGGCATTAATTTTTCCCTCTGCGTGAATGAGGCCACCCACGGGTCCCAGATGCACAGAAACAGGAGCAAGGAAAAGCTGAGTTGTGCAATCTACTCACAACGCCGGTCACCTCTGCACACAGCAGCCTTACGAGGCAAGGATAACATTAAGAAAGCAAAATAGAGAGAAATTTGGATGATTTTTACAACTTTTACATTAAGATTTCCAATTGCCTCATGATATTCTACAGTGGCTCTCAACTGGGAGTGATTCTGCCCCCTAGGGGATGCTCGGCAACGGGACATTTTCCGTTGTCACAACTGGGGAGGGGGGTGCTACTGGCATCTATTATAGAGGTCCTGTGCAATGCACAGGCCAGCCCCCTACACAAAGAATCATCCAGCCCAGAGTATCAATAGTGCCAAGGTCGAGAAACTCAGTTATACTGTAACTACATGAAAAGACTATTTTTATTTTATGTTTTGAACTTATGCTAGAGGGAATTTTACATAGGAAAACATTTAGATAAGACCTCAAATGTTTATCCAGAGTATTTCCTAATGATAAAATTCCTAAAACAGAAAATTAAATAACACAGAATCCCAAAAGCTTCCTCGTCTTTTTCATTAATCTACAAATCTACAGATTTGTAGGGATTTACAGGGATGGTTTACAGGGATGGTAGAGGAAGGCTAAACGGGATTCTGGGACTTTGAGCTTATTCCCAGAGGAATAAGGTGGCTTCCGCCCTCAGGTTGCACACAGTGCGACTGATTGTCTAATAGTAATGCAAAAATGAGATAGAGATAGGCAAAGAGGCTATGCACTTCTCCTGGGGTGTTCAGGAAAAATAACCAAGAAGGCGGATTTTGAACTGGGTCCTCTAGTAATTCTTCAAGAGAACAAAACGAGGAAGAACATTTGAGACAAAAAGAGCTACGACATTGTTATGGGTTGAATTGTGTCACCCCCAAAAAGATATATTGAAGCTCTAATCCCCAGTACCTGAGAATGTGACCTTATTTGGAAACAGGATCATTGCAGATGTAATTAGTTAAGATGAGGTCATACTGGAGTATGTGGGCCTTTAATCCAATATGACTGGTGTCTTTATAAGAAGAGAAGAAACACAGGTCCACACAGGGCGAAGGCCATGTCAAGAGGGAAGCAGAAAGTGAGGCATACAGTTGCAAGCCGAGGAACGCCAAGGATTGCTGAGAACCACCAGAAACTGAAAGAGGCAAGGAAGGAGTCTCCCCTACAGGGGTCGGAGGGAGCGTCACCCTGCCGACACTTTGATTTCAGACTTCCAGCCTCCAGAACTGTGAGAAAATCGATTTCTGTTGTTTTAAGCCACCTAGTTTGGGTATCTTGTTACAGCAGCCCTGGGAATCTAATACAGGCATACAAGAGTTAAATAACATAAGATGCCTTCCTTTGAACAAACAATTGGATAATTGTTTCAATCAATGTGGTGGTGAGCAAAGGAAGATTCAATGTTGAAAAGACACCAGAGAACCTGTCACATCTTTCTGAAGGCTATGGAGGAGGTGTGACTGTGGGAGCTGTGAAAAAGCAGGAAAACGATAGAAGGAAGATGATTTGATGAGCTGAGAATTATGCCAAGAATCGCTGTCAGTTCTGAGATGAGAGGCAAAATGTCGGGTAGTATCAATGCCAATTCTTCACTAAACCATCAACTGGGATCTTTTCAAACCCTGGATATGAGTAGTGTCAAGGATAAGAAGAAATATTTAAGGCCTTAATGTCAGGTTACAATCAGGAAGGCAGCGATAACTAAAAAAAAAGAAGAAGGAAGAGGAGGAGGAGGCAATGAACAACTGGAAGCGATGAAAAATACAATTCCATTTACAACACCAGAAAACATGAAATAAATTTAACAAAGTGTGTATAAAAGCTGCACAATGAAAACTAAAAAACATCGCTGAAAGAAATTTTAAAAGACTAAATTAAATGGGATGATATACTATGTTCATAGATGGAAAGGATCAAACTGTTAAGATGTTGATTTTCTCCCAGTAGATCAATAGATTCAACATGATCCCAACCAAAATTCCAGCAGAGGGTTTAAGAGAAACAAGTTGATCCTAAAATTTACGTGGAAATGCAAATGACCTAGAATAGACAAATCAATTTTTAAAAAAGAAGAACCAAGTTGGAGGACTCACCTGACCATGTGGTATTGCTGAAAAGACAGCCAAAGATCAGTGGAAAAGAACAGAGAATTCAGAAATATACCCACAGGTATACGGCCAACTGAGTTTTGATAAAGGCATCAAGGTAATTCAATGAGGAAAGAAAAGTTTCACAACAAATGGTGATGGGACAACTGAATATCCACATGGAAAAAATAAATGTCAAACTTTACTACATAACATACACAAAAATGAACTGGAAATGGATCATAGACGTAAATGTGAAAGCTAAAATTATAAAACTTCTAGAAGAAAACATAAGGGAAAATCTTTGTGATCTTGGGGTAGGCAAAGATCTCTAAGATAGGACACAAAAAAAATACACCATAAAAGAAAAAGCTGATAAATTACATTCTATCAAAATTTAAAACTTTCCCCTGTGAAAGACACAATTAAGAAAATGAGAGAAAAACAAGCAGCAACAGACTGGGAGAAAACATAGTTTGACAAAGGACTTGTAGCCAGAATCTAAAAAGAACCCTTTCAACTTAATCATAAGATGAACAACCTTATTTTTTTTAATGGGCAAAAGATTAGAAAAGACACTCCTAAACGAAGGTGTACAATGACCAATTAACACATGGAAAAGTGCTCAACACTAGTCACCATGGAAATGCAAATAATAACCACAATGAGATACCACCACACATCCATTAGAATGGCTAAAATTAAAAAGACTGACAATACCAAGTGTTGGCTAGGATGTGGAGCGACTGGAAGTCACACATTGTTGGTGGGGCTGTAAAAATAGTACATCTACTTTGGAAAAAGGTCTGGTCGTTTCCTAAAAAGTAAATATATATCTACCATACAACCCAGCTACTCTTCAGTATTTACCCAAGAGAAATGAAAACATATGTCCACACAAAGACTTGTACACAGATGTTTATAACAGCTTTATTCATAATATCCAAAACATGGCAACAACCCAAATGTCCATCAAGAGGAGAATGGATAAACAGACTATGGAACTGCTACTCAACAGTAAAAGGAAACAAACTACTGATATTTGCAACAATGTGGCTGAACCTCAAAAACCAGTAAAAGGAGCCAGACACAAGAGTACATACTGTCTGATTCCATCATATGAAATCATAAAAATTGTCAAACTAGAGTGACAGAAAGCAGATCAGTGGTTGCCTGAGGCCAGAGGTGAAATGGAGATTGACTTTAAGGAGGCTGGAAGGAATTTTGGGGGGTGATAGAAATATTCTATACTTTGGGGTGAGGGTTACCTGGGTGTATACATTTGTCAAAATATCAACCTGTATACTTAAAATGGGTGCCATTTATTGTATGTAAATTATACCCCAAGAAAGTTGATTAAAAGAATAATGAAGACAGAGGCAAAGATGTCCTTGATATTTTTGAAGCCTAAGTAGGCTCTGCTGGGTCGTGGTTTGATTCTGCTGTTTCAGTGGACGACATTATTCCAGTGTTTTGTTGACATACAGCTAGAGACCAGGATTCTGAGTTTTTCTCTGCTAACTTATGCTCATGTCGTTCCAGCTCTCAGTAAATGATGACAGTAAAAGGTTTGAGATCAATTCCCATCTCGTGTGCTCTGCGGCAGGGAACTCTGATTGTGATTCGCAACGTTCCCTCTCTGTCAGCCTCTCTTTGAAAACGCAGAGAGTGAAAAATCTGTCATTTACCAGAAAGAGGGCAGCCAGTTTTGGTAAGCACCAGCCTGATCAAGAGCCACTTAGCACAGCCTCTGATTGGGGGAAGTTGAGACACTCGGCTCGTCCTTGCCCATCTTCACTGGGTCCGGGTGACCCAGTGTGAGGAGTCTGACCTATCAGGAGGTGACAGTCTCATTCACTGATTCCCTACCACCTAAGCTCATGTCACAGACTCACAGGGCCAGACAGAACTGTGAGAATCACTGAAAGGTTCGCCCCGTTCTCAGGCTTAATGCCATCTAAACCATCCTGGACAGGTGAGACGATAGTTTGCCCTACACTTTTGGGGAGGATGAATCCTTGGACAACCAACTGCTGTGTTGACAGTGGGCAACTGTGTGAGATGCTAAAGGAGCAATGGACAACCTATGGCCCAAGATGTGGACAATCCAAGAGCCAATGTCAACCCACCTGTCACTCTGGGGTCCAGGCAGCCACTGCATGAGGGTCTAGATGACCAGGGAGGATCAGGCAGGTGCCCTGGGCCTGGTTAATGAAGTAAGAAGCTTGTCTACCCAGAGCTACTGGCAGGGAAGCAAAGGGATGAGAGAGGCAATGTGGACTTCTGTCCTGGCCATCCAAGTGGTCTGCCCACCTCCCTACTCATCCCACTCCACTCAATTCCTACCCAAGAGGCAGAACAACGTCTTTAAAATGGACTGCCTCATTTCTTTTTTCCAGACCCTTCCATGGCCTCCCTCTGCATTTAGGATAAAATCCAGAAAGCCTTACATGGACTAGGAAGCCCCGTGCATAAAATAATCCCCTAGGGTGCTTGCTCATAAAGCAGATTCCAGGCTCCTTGCCCAGAGATGCTGATCCCGGAAGTCTGAGATGGACCCAGCACCTCCATTTGCAACAAGCTGCTGAGATAATCCCGATGCCGGTGACCCACGAATCCTTCTTCAGAAATTCTTCCCTCCAGCTTTGACCTCCGCTGTCTCCCATCATCGTGTGCTGCTCGCTCTCCGTGGCCCATGATCCAAGTGTACAAGTCTACCTCCTTTCCTGTGAAGGCACCAAGGCCTTTCCTAATGGCGGGGTCCAGGGGGGCCCTGATAGAGGCTTTAGCCACTGCACGTTCTCCACCAGCTCCTCCCCCATGTATTCTTTGATTTAGACAATTCTCATTTCCTCAAAGTCAGTAAAGGTACTATTTAAACTTAACTTCATGACGAGTTATCAATATGTGTCTTTGAGATAGAAAATTCTGGAGCCACCAGTGTTCTTTCCTGTTTCAAGATGTTCCGATGGCCTGTGTTTCTCTACCCAGAACATCGGTCTCTGCCCCAATTCCACCTTGTCCCGTCTTTGAGTTAAATGTCTAGCTCCCTACTAGACTGAAAGCCCTCTAAGGGCAAGAGCCCATCTCTCTTCTTCTTTGCTGTATACCACGAGCAGAGCGTACTGCCTGGCATATAATTAATACTCAATAAGGATCTGTTGCATGGACATGAAAAAGCAGATGATTCCAGGAGGACCTCTGAGTCAACAAAGTTAGTCTAAGATCTGGGAGGCCACCAAGGCAGGAGGGAAGAGGCAGGCTAAGAAAAGTGAGCACATGGACTGTCCTAGGCCAGAAGGGAGCAGTGGCCCGCCCCTGATGTGCCCTGCTGGGGGGCCATGCAAAGGCTTCCCCTCGCGACATAGGGGGCAAGCCCCTCCTGTACCAGCAGCTGAGAGGGGCTCAGTCCTAATGCCAGTTAACACTTTCAGATGGCCCCAGGGCTCTGCCCCACCCTTTATATCCTATGCCGGATGTCATAGTTCAGTTCTGCTTCAGGAACCATCTGCAACAGTGGGGCCCTGGGCTCTCTTTGCTCACCCCACTCCCCAGGGGCAGCAGGGACACAACCGTGAAGTCCCAGGGCCCCTCGCCACCCTCCCACCCCTCGAAGACCAGATTCAACCACCTGGAAATCAAAGTTTCCTTATGTATCTTCTTTTGGGGGGGAAAAAAATTCCTGAAAGAGATGCTCTAATGACCTTATTTTCCTTGGTTTCGGGTAGAGAGGTTTTGGGTCATTTTAAGGATTCCTTCTCCATTTCACTAAAAGCTTTGTTTGTTGTCCCGGCAGATATACTGTAATAACGCACCAGGACCCCTGGTCTCTCCGTAGGACTCCTCCTAGGAGGTACATGGCTTCAGTGGGTCCTGAACCCCTGTGTATATTCACCGTCTTTCATCCTATTTCAAAAGATTGGAAATCACGGGTGTAGTAGGAGGAGCAGCATCTTTGTAATCAAACGCTTGGCTCAAATCCCAGCTCCACACATTGCAAACGAAGTAACTGGGCAGACCACGTGTGTCTTGTGAAAGTTCTGCAGAGGGCTGTGGAGGGGTCTTGCTAGATCATCTACATGAGAGCCCTCCTGGCTACAAAGGTCAGAGTGCATGAGCATCCTCTGAGAACCCAGCCAGGCGCCCCTAGGCAACTACATTCGCCATCTCTTTTCACCCTCCTAATCATGGCATGTGACTCCCATCCTACAGATGAGGAAACTGAGGCCAAGGTAGGTTATTAAACGTCTCTGATCAATAATTGAAAGAGGCTGAATCGTGGAAGTACCAGGGAAGAGGAAAAAAAAAGAAAAGAGAAAAAGAAAAAAAACGAAATCATGCTTCTTTGTTCGCCTTCTGGAACTCAGACTCCCAGCCCTCTGGAACGAGCATTACGTCGAGTTCTGGAATGTTTTTCAAGACGAAGATAGCTTCCCCATCCTGTCGTGTTTTTCGCTCTCCTCTGATTCCCACCTGCTTGTTGCTGTCTGCTGGTGTCACACCTTCTGCACGCTCGGAGCTCAGAGCAGAGTCGGGCTGGGCGAAACCGGGACTCCATCTGCCCGCGTGCTTCTGGGGGCTGTCTGAAGGTAACTTTGTGCCGGCACCCTTTGCCAGGAGGCTCAGAAGCCTTCTGCAGTGCCACCCGGCTCCCATCCACTCTCGGCTGAGTAAGCCGGTACCAAATCCAGCCCCCGGTGCCACTCAGCCAGATGGCAAGGGAAGCAAAACAAAAGTGACCTTGTTAGCAGACTGTGTCTTCCCCGGGAGAAGCTATTTCTGTTGTGGTTGTGAACTGAAGTTGTCTCGGCTGAGTTCTCCTTCCCTGCGAGGGCTGTGGAATGTTAATTTGTTCCAAAGTTCAGTATTTTGATTAGAACCAGGAGTGCCAGATTTTGTCAGAAACATTTTGGAATGGGGTAGGCTCGTGCGTGCTCGCTCTTGCTCGCTCGCTCTCACTCTCTCTTGGCCGCTGTACAAAGTAAATGTTGTTGCAGCAGCTGCTCTAGGGGAGCAGCCCATCACAAATCAGAGCCGAGGGGTGAACCAGCCCCTCCCTGGATGCGGCCATGACCTCACTGCCACAGAGGCACCCAGTCTGGGGGCAGAAGTACAGCAGTACCGTTAGGACACACCCTGGGTTTGCATGGAAAAGAGCAGAGAGCCCAACACAGCACCCGGAACATAGGGGTCTTCAGTAAATGAATGTGTGCTGGACAAAAGAATGGGCTTCCCCAAGGCTTGAGGCTGGCAGAGCGTCTGCAGCCAAGAGGTCATGTTCAAAGGTAGTTCTGGATTGTGAGAAGCCTCCATCGCTATCTTTGGTTCTCTTCCCCCACCCTCTTCAATTCTCTCTCTTTAATGAGTTATGAACCCAAGTAATACACAACTATATTCTGTGTCGCAAAGTAAACACAGAGCAGGTGAAATGCCTGCCACCTTCTAGCCCCAGTCCTAGCCCTCCATCCTTCCTAGGGGTGATTAGGTGCAGCTCCTTCACCACAGCCTCATCGCTGCCTGATCGTATCAAACCTGCTATTTGTCAGGCTGGTGGGTGAACGATGCTTTTGTTTGTTTTGTAGCATAGTATAGTGATTAAAAACATGGACTTTGAACCCAGGTTGCCTGGGATCTGATCCTGGCCCTGTAGTAGTAGTAGTAGTGGCAGCTGTGTGGACGAGCTACTCAACCTGGCTGGGAGTCTGTTTCATGCTGTGTTGAACAGGAAGGATTCCACGGTGACGTTACAGGGCAGTTGGGAGGTTGAATGAACTCCCATGTGCAGAGGGCCCAGATGAGTCTGGCCCAGGTGAGCCCTCAGAGGGGCTGGCTGTGATCACCACTGCTGTGTTTCCCAGCCACTCGTGATGCTGGACACACGCATCACGCCCTGCACCCTCCCTTTCAATACAGTGTAGACGATTTCTCACATCTCCCAGGCTCCACACTAAGGCTGGGAAAGAACTCGGGAGCAGCGAATTCTGCGCTTCTGTTCCCCCCACCACACGGCCCTGTGGCTTCTCATTGGCCTCTTCCAAGTTCAGCCCAACAGGAAGAAAACTAATACTCAGGGTGGAGTGGCTTTCCTGTTCCTTCCAGCTGGGACAACTAAGGTCCCAGGGGCGGAGGGAGTCCTCCAGAGGCACGAGGTCACTGAGGCACAGCCAGGACCAGCAGCCTATATGGTAGCTCTTCCTCTTCCTCTCCACGGCCAACCCCAACTGGCTAGTGCTACCTTCCCAAAGAGCTGTGTTGAGGAGGATTCTGAAGTACAGTGGAGATGCTGATGGGGAAGCGATGCTCTGCCGTGAGCACGTGACAATGGTGGCACCTGCTGTCCCTCACTCCCCCCACTCACCTCCCACCCCCTCTGCCCCTCACCCACCGCTGGTTTGCCTGCCAAGGACTAATGCCTTCACTGAGAGTAAGGGACAGAGGCTCTGCTGTACCCAGGCTGCCCTGGCTTCACTTCTGGGCCTCTTTCTTCCTCCACTTGATCTTGGTTTGGGGTTCTGAATGGCCGAGCAGCCTGTGAATGGTCTTCTCCAGCAGGAAAAGCTGCATGCCCTAGGCCGCTCCCTTGTCCATTTAGCAGCCAGTGTGGAGACTTGGCGGCCTCTCAGTGGGTATTCAGAAATGCAGCCACACAGCCCCTGGGCAATGATTGTTTAGGAGCATTAGTGAGCCCACAGGTAGACCTGGCTCTCCAAGATGCCTATGTACTCTAGGTCTTGGATCAATACTCGCGAGGGGAGAAGACGTGCATGCTGTGTACACAGAGGTGGATGTTGCTGCTGGAGGCTGTGGCTCAAGAGGAGCCTGGCTGGCCTCCCTCTCCCTCTCATTTCCCTTTGCAAGGCCAGGGGACCATAGGGGGCTCTGCTGCTGCAAACATTTGTGTTTGCTGCCTTCCACGCAGATGACCTGTCTGTCCTTCCTTCCCTCCCCCTCTCCCCAGCTGCTCCTCCTCTCCTCTTCCCCTAGAAGGCCGTTCAAATGGGTGTGCAGACTGCAGACAGATGTTTGGAATGCTTCTCAGCCTGTCCAGGTACGGGGCAGCAGGCACTTCCTCATCAGTACCTGGGCAGCCAGACCTGCAAGCCCCTGGATAGACAGCTCACAGGTGTGCCCTGCTTTGAGAAAACTCAACAGGAACAAAGTCTACATTTGCAGAGCAGACACCTATGGGCAAGGTGTCTCTACACTGCACAGTCACCATTCAACCAATTTGATGATTTCTTTCCTCTGTTGGTTCTACGTTCTTAACCGGAAGAAGAGGGATATATATAGGATCACCTGGGGCTTTTCCAACATTCCTCTGGCCAGCCTCCATGCTTCCCACACCCCGACAAACCAGATCAGGGGAGGAGAGTTAGGTGAAAGACGTCCCCAGGACTCAAGTAGTGCTAATCGATCCCCTCCTCCATCACTACTGCTGCTATCCTTGTGCATTTCAGCTTTGGTTTAAAAATCAGTAATTACCTACACAATGAGGAAAGGACAGTCTCTTCCACAAATGCTGCTGGAAAAACTGGACATCCACATGCAAAAGAATGAAGATGGACCCTTACCTTACCCCATATACAAAAATTAACTCAAAATAGGTTAAAGACCTAAATGGAAAACTATAAAACTCCAGAAGAAAACACAGCGGAAAAGTTTCAGGACACTGGGTTTGGCAACAATTTCATGGATTTGACACCAAAATACGGGCAACAAAAACAAAAACAGACAAATGGGACCACATCAAACCTAAAAACTTCAGCACTTCAAGGGAAATAATCTTTTTTTTTTTTTTTTTTGTGAGGAGATCAGCCCTGTGCTAACATCTGCCAATCCTCCTCTTTTTTTTTTTTGCTGAGGAAGACTGGCCCTGGGCCAACATCCATGCCCATCTTCCTCCACTTTATATGGGACGCCGCCACAGCATGGCTTGCCAAGCAGTGCGTCAGTGTGCACCTGGGATCCGAACCGGCGAACCCCGGGACGCCACAGCAGAGCGCGCACACCCAACCACTTGTGCCACCGGGCTGGCCCCTCAAAGGAAATAATCAAGAGAGTGAAAAGGCAACCTACAGAATGGGAGAAAATATTTGCAAATTGTATACTGATAAGGGGTTAATATCCAGAATATATAAGGAACTCCTACAACTCAACAACAACAAAAAACAAATAACCCAATTAAAAAGTGGGCAAAAGACTTGAAGAGACAATTCTCCAAAGAAGATATACGAATGGCCAACGAACACATAAAAAGGTGCTCAGTGTCACTAATCACAAGAGAAATGCTAATCGAGACCACAATGATATCACCTCACATCCCTCAGGATGGCCACTATCAAAAGATCAGAAAATAATAAGTATTGGCGAGGATGCGGAGAAGTTGGAACCCTTGTGCACTGTTGGTGGGAACGTAAAATAATGCAGTCATTACGGAAAGCAGTATGGAGGTTCCTCAAAAAATTAAAAATAGAACTACCATATGACCCAGCAATCCCACTTCTGCATATATATCCAAAGGAAATGGAATCAGGATCTTGAAGAGATGTCCACTTCTGTGCCTGTCTGCATTACTAAGGTATGTTCTTTGGGCTGACTGTTTATTCTTAGAGGTGACCTAAATAGACATTCAGGGGCTAAGATAATTCTATTGAGGCACCAGGCATTGTGCTATTATATTTCATAAATAAGGATACAAGGTGTACATATTAAGCCCTCAAGTCCTGGAAGACTGGTTCTGGGAGATGCTCTGAGTAACAAGGGTTGTGTGGTCAAATGAGTTTGGGAAATTCAGCAACTAAAGAGAACTAAAGAGGTTTCTAAATGTGGGATGTTTCAGAGTCTTTAAATGACAAAGTGTATGAGCACTCACAAAATGTGGAAACAATACAGTGGTCCTCCCTTATCTGCGAGGGATACGTTCCAAGACCCCCCAGCAGATGCCTGAAACCAAGGATAGTACCAAACTCTATATATACTACGTTTTTTCCTATACATACCTACCCATGATAAAGTATAATTTATAAATTAGGCACAGTAAGAGATTAACGACAATAACTAATAATAAAATAGAACAATTATAACAATATACTGTAATAAAAGTTACCGTAATCTTAGCAACCTCAACATACAATTTTTTTTCTTTCCTTATTAAGTTGAGAACGTTCACCTTTTCACTTAAGGAAGCACTTTATGGTTTCTCTTTGGCATATCCAAATTGCCAGCATCACTACTCTTGGGCTTTGCGGCCATTATTAAGTAAAATAAGGGTGACTTGAACACAAGCACTGCGATACCGTGACTGCCAATCTGATAACTGACATGGCTACTAAGTTACCAATGGGCGGGTAGTGTATAGAGCATGGATACGCTGGACAAAGGGATGATTCACGATCCAGGTGAGATGGAGCGGGATGGCAAGAGATTTCATCATGCTACTCAGAACGGCACACAATTTTAAACTTATGGATTGTTTATTTCTGGAATTTTCCCTCTAATATTTTCAGACTGCAGTTGACCATGGGTAACTGAAACCACAAAAAGCAAAACTGCAGATAAGGGGGGACCACTGTATGTAGCATTCTTCACACTCATTTGATGCTGGAACCCTTCTGGATCCCTTCTTTTAGGAGGATTTTGCAGTAAACGCTGAAGTCGAAGAATTGTGCTTGGAGTCAGAAGAATTCATCCCGGCTGGGGATTAGAGAGAGCTGGAGGCAGGCAGAGGCATGCAGTTAAAGAGGTTCCTCCTTTTCATTCATTCATTCATTCATTCACTCACTCAGCACACATTGTTAAATGTGCATTAAGAGCCAGACCTCATGAAAGACACTGAAGATATGAAGATGCATGAGAAACGGGCTGCCATCCTCAGCCTCACACAGTCCAGGAAAATCTGAATGTCAGGGATCCCTGCTCCAAATGTCAGAAGCCCCAGCAAACTGACTTAAGTCAAAAAGTGGAAGTCATGGGCTCAAATATTTGAAAAGTCCAGGGAATGGGTGGGAAGATAAAATAAGAAATAATTATGAAGGCCCAAGAAACAGATGACGAGGGGCTGGGGAGGCGGGGCGGGGGGTGGGGAATCCAAGAAATATCTCACCTGTGGAATACTGGATTTGTCCAATCAACCAATACGTGACCCTGGAACGTTATTTTATTCCGGGCACTGCAGGGATCCAGGAGAAATAAACACAAGACGTGGTCCTGAGCCTGCAGGAGTTTACATCTAGTTCATCCATCCACTGCCCACTATCTTCTCAACAGGGCGAATCGACCTCATCAGATGCAAACACATCCCAGGACTGAAGGGACAGAAATGAAAATGGCAGAGGGACCAGGCGTATAGAATGCAGAAAGGGGACAGAAAAGACCAGCCAGCTCCTTCTGAGCCAGTCGTCACAAGACGTGCTGCCTTTGGGGCCCAGACAATCACGGTGACAGATTAAAACGCTGTACCTTTTTTCTCCCATGGTAACCAGAATAATTCCAGCGTCAGACAGGAAGGAAATCGAATAGAACAAGAACAAGGGTGGGATGGGGTCAGCCCCATGGCTTAGCGGTTAAGTGCGTGCGCTCCGCTGCTGGCGGCCCGGGTTCGGATCCTGGGCGTGCACAGACGCACCGCTTCTCTGGCCACGTTGAGGCTGTGTCCCACATACAGCAACTAGAGGGTTGTGCAGCTATGACATACAACTATCTACTGGGGCTTTGGGGGGAAAAATAAATAAAATCTTTAAAAAAAAAAAAAAAGAACAAGGGTGGGGTGGGAGTAAACAAGCTACATGGGACGTAAATTATAAGATGCAGTAGCTGTCGCCAAGTTGCCCTGTGCCGAAAGGATGGAAGTGGCACCGAGAGTCAGGTGTGTCTGCAGACGTTCGGAAGGATGAAGGACCTCCACAACGCGCTCTAGGAGCTGTGGCTCTCTGAAGTGGCCTTCCGTCCCCCTTCCAATCACCTCCTCACCCCTCAAATCAAACAGCAGCCAAAATGATGTGAGCCATGAGTGCAGGTCGGGGGGACAAACACTTGTAGAGGAGAGAGGTTGGAGTCAGGGGTGAAATTCAGGGTTGATGTTTTATTAGTTTCTTCCTGGGATTTGTGGGTCTTAGGGTGGCAAACCCACAGCAAATGTTCCCTTTGAGCATTCTGGGCCGTGTCATTATTATTCGCATTTCGTGAGGGGGTAGGGGAGAGGAGGATGCCTTTTCATTTGCAAACACTAGACAGCTTCTTCCAGGCAGCTTTGGAAACCCACTCCTATGGAATGCAACCCATCATTAGGACACACTGCAAGGCAGAGCTGGGCGCGGCCTGCTTCACACACACACAACATGAAAGGAAAGAAGCGAAGGCAGGGGAGGGAGGGCGGTGGGGAAAGGGGATTGCTGCTCCCTCCATACAGAAAAACAGGAAAGGAAATCGTTGGTTTGAGTCCCAAGTAACTCCCAAAGATCCTGAACCAACCGTGACTCCATCTGCTCCTGGTGCGTTTTTCTGGATGTCATCAGACACACTCATCTTTAGATGTGTGCATGGCTCTGGCCTGAGGGATGGTACTGATGGTGAAATGCATCCATGATGCTTATATTCTGAAATGTGCTTCATGATCACTTTAACAGAACCTGCCCCTCCCAACACCACTCAACCCCCGTCTCGGGAGCTTGGTTTTTCAAATTATTCCCACTTTAGTGACAAGGAAGCTGAAGGTAGAGAGAAATGTCCGTCGTCAACCAGCCAACAGCTGACAACTCAAGACCAAAGATTCCAACTTCAGCATCTCCTGAATCTCTCAAGACCAGGGGTTGTCAGACTACAGCCCGAAGCCTAAACCCAGTCCAATAACCGCAAGCTAAGAATAGTTTTTACATTTTTAAATGGTTGGGGGAAAAATCAAAAGAAGAATATTTCGTGACACGTGAAAATTATATGAAATTTAAATTTCTGCGTCCATAAATAGTTTTATTCCCAGCAGCCATGCCAACTCATTACGTGTCATCTGTGGCTGCTTCCGTGCCTCGATGGCAGAGTTGAGTAGTTGCAACAGAGATTATACGGCCCAAAAAGCTGAAAATATTTACTATCTGACCCTCTATAGAAAAAATGCATTCCCCAGTAGCCTGCGGTGTTGGCTGCTGGAGTTGAGACCCTCCACGGGAACTGCTCTCAGTCAGAGAGCTGCTCACCCAAGATTCTTCCGGTTCCTGCAGCAACCCTCATCCAAGGAGGTGCAAAGGCCCGGCTCCCTGGGCTCCATTTGTGATGTTTCTGAGAGGGCATCCCAGCTCCAGGGAGCCCAGGGGAGTGCCTGACATAGCTACTGCATCAGCCCCATCCTGTGCTCGCTTCCTGACAAGTGTTGTACCCCATAAGAACACATCCCCATACATGGACACACAATCTCTGTCTCAGAATCTTTTTCCAGAGGATCTGATCTAGGAGGGGGACGTAATGAACTTTGGAGGAAAATATTGTCTTTTCTTCTCCACCAGCCACAGACCAGCAGCCATGTCCTAAACTTTTCTTAACATGGATATCATTGATGCTGGATCAATTCCAGACTGGTTCTTGTTCTGTTGATTAGATTTGATAGTGGTGGCATTCTGGTTTTCCGGTCAGCTTTTCCTAGCAATATCTTCAGAGGTCATTCAACACCCCTTTTAAAAGTTTATTGATGATTTCCCACTGCTCTGGGGTAAAGGTCACAATGATTTTCATGGCCTGTGTGGTCCTGCTTTCTCTCTAGCTTACTTCATCCATGCATCCTCTGTTCTCTGAATTACACCTCACTGACCCTCCTTCACTGTTAGTTCCCTCTACCACAGGGCCTTTGCATATGCTGCTACCATTGCCTAGATCCCACTTCACACCTGGTTCACTGAATTAACTCCTGTTTATTCTTCAGATCTCAACTCAGCTGTCTCTTCCTCAGGGCAGCCTTTTCCAGGGCTGATTTCTCCACAAGACACAGCAGGCACAGTGCCTAGAGCCCACAATACCCTTAGGGGCCCATGAAAAAAAATTAATATCTTTTAAAATCAGAAGAAGAACAAAGTGAGTATCATAATGACTATGTAACGATGAATCCAGCCTGGATTTACACTAACACAGTCGTAAAAGGTAATTTTTTAAAAAATGAGAATGGACTCACCAAGTCACAAATAATGAGTCCCTTGCCTTTCCTAGCCCTGCTAGGTCAGGTGTCCCCATTAAATGCTTTCATTGTGCCCTGAACTCTCCCATTTAAGCATTTATCACAGTTGTCATTTTGCTTTCGTCCCCTAAACTGCAAGCTCGGTGAAAGCAGGGACCACACCAGGCTTACTCTCCAGACATCTTCGAATCTGACACAGAGCCTGGCTGTAGTATACACTCGATAAATATTTGCTGCAGATGCGACTAAGCGAAGACAATGCACCTACACGAGTTATCCGGCTTTTTAAGCAAGCTCACTCACTGGGTCTACTTTAACTGCCGGCCTGGCCTGCAGATCCGAGGGGAGGGGACAGGGCGGAAACCGAGAGGAAGGACTCACAATGGACATGGGGGAACTGGCGGTGCCAAACTTCTCCCCTCGGGGCGCAGGGGGGAGGCCGCCTCGATGTAGCGTAAACAAACATTTCCTTGTCTGGTAGGTCACTCTGTAATTACGGGCGGGTCAGGCACTTGAGGCTCCTGGAAGTCGGACAATATCTGCTTCCAGAGGCCATTCATGCTCAAGGGCCGCGGAGTGAAGAGGGACTTTCATTGAAAGGTCTTGTCCTACCCGGGCAGGAAGCGCGCTAAGTGACGGTGCGGAGGGAAACGTGGCAGCAAGCAAAGCGCAATCGGAAGGGGCGCTGACCCCGGAGTTCAGGGCAGAGGAGAGGGCACAGGGCAAACGCGTGGACTCGGGGAGCTGGCCAAGTGCGGCCTGAAGCCCTGGGCTAGGTGCTCAGGGGAGAGGGGCTGAGAATGACCTTGACTCTACGCCCTTGGAGGGAAGCTGGCAAGAGGAGTGGAGAGGTGCCTTCCTCCATGCGTCGTTCTGCGCTCCCACGTGCGCTCTCCACCCGCGGAAAATGGGTGCATCCAGCTAGAGGGAGGATGACGGGAGACCATCAGGAGAAAGCGGATGAGGCTGGTGCCAGAGGTGGCACCCGTTCTTGCACCTGGCTGCCCTCCTTCATTTCGACTCGGCAAAGATGGCAGAGGGGACTTTCGGTTCACCCTCATGGCTGCGGTGGCGGCTCTGGGAGGGATGGGGTTGGAGGGTGAGGAGAGCATAAAGGGGAAGCCAGACTGACAGCCAGAAAGAAAACTTAACCACACACCCACACAAAACCCCCAACTGGTAGCAAACAGGATGGACGGGTGGCTGTGTGCCAAGATCCTCTAGTTCACATTTGACTTGTTGGCAGAGCAGCCTGGGTTTCCCTTGGCCGGAACCAGGCAGATTATGGGAAGAGGCACCAGCATTCTTAAAATTCCCCTGTCCTCGCAGACCTAAAATTAACGCGACGTTTATAGTAATGGATACGATCTGGAATACCATATTAGTAAATAATGTAACAGAGATATAGTGACCCAATATCTCAACTGTGGTATTCTTGCCTATGGCTACCAATTGCTAATGCACTTAATAGGTCATAATTACCAGTAGTTATGACACTGCCCTTTGTATTCAAGGATGACAGTGACTGATATTGTCTCTGTACGTGGCAAAGATCACCAAAGAATGAACCATGTAATCTTTTTCTTTAAATGGCTTTTTGAGATAGCATTCACATACTATACAATTCAATGGTTTCTGGTATATTCACAGGGTTGTGCAACCATCACCACAATCTAATTATAGAACATTTTTGTCTTCCCTAAAAGAAACTCAGTACCAATAGCAGTTAGTCCCAAGTTCCCCTTCCCTCCATCCCCTGGAAACCACTAATCTCCTTTCTGTCTCTATGGTTTTGCTTGTTCTATATATTTCATGTAAATAGAGTTTTACGATGTGGTCTTTGGGACTGGCTTCTTTCACTAGCATAATGGTTTCAAGGTTCACCGTGTTGTACAGTTTATCAGTGCCACATCATTCATTTTCATTGCCAAATATTATTCCTTTGTATGGATATGCCACATTTTATTTATCCATTCATCAGTTGATGGACATTTGGATTATTTCTTCTTTTTGGCTATTGTGAATAGTGCTGCTGTGAACATGCGTGTACACATTTTTGTGTGCACATATGTTATAATTACTCTGAAATACACCTAGGAGCAGCATTGCTGAAACCAGCCCTGATGGTCTAGTGGTTAAGATTCGGTGCTCTCATTGCAGCCCAGGTTCGTTTCCCAGTCAGGGAACCACACCACCCATCTGGTGGTTGTCATACGGTGGTGGCTATATGTGTGGCTGGGATGCTGAAAGCTGCGCCACTGGTATTCAAATGCCAGCAGGTCACCCATGGTGGGCAGGTTTCAGCGAAGCTTCCAGACTAAGACAGAGTAGGAAGAAGGACCTGGCCACCCACTTCCAAAAAAAATTGGCCATGAAAACCCTGTGAATTGTCTGATTTTGCACCAGAAGGTGAGAGGATGGTGCAAAAACACCAGGCAGGGTTCCGCTCTGCTGTCCACAGTGTTGCTAGGGGTTGGAATCAACTCAATGGCACTAACAACAACAAAGAATTGCTGGGTTATATGGTAACTCTACATTTAACTTTTTGAGGAAATGCCAGACTTTTCCACAATGGCTGCCTCATCATTTTACATTCCCACCAGCAATGTAGGAGTGTTCTAATTTCTCCACATCCTCACCAACACTTGTTATTGTCTATCTTTATTGTAGCCATCTCAGTGCCTGTGTTCCCATTGTGGATGTCATTTGCATTTCCCTAGTGGTTAATGATGTTGAGCATCTTTTCATGTACTTATTGGCCATTTGTATATCTTCTTTGGAAAATGGCTACTCAAATATTTTGCTAATTTTTAAATTGGGTTGTCTTTTGATTAGTGGGTTGTAGACATTTTTTATATATTCTGGATACAAATCCCTTATCAGATATGACTCACAAGTATTTTCTCCCATTCCATGAGTTGTCTTCCACTTTGTTGATGGTATCATTTGCATCACAAAGGTTTTTTATTTTGAGGTAGCCCAATTTATTTTTTCTTTTGTCATTTGTGCTTTTAGCGTCGTATCTAAGAAACCATTGCCTAACTCAAGGTCACAAAGATTTACTCCTATATTTTCTTCTACGTGTTTTTATAGTTTTTAACTCTTACGTTTAGGTCTTTGATGCATTCTGAGTTAATTTTTATGTATGGTGTGAGGTTGGAACTCAAATTTATTCTTTTGCATGTGGCTACCCAGTTGTCCCAGCACTATTTGTTGAAAAGACTATTTTTCCCAATTGAATTGTTTTGGCACTCTTGTCAAAAATCAATTGACATAAACTTAAGGGTTTACTTCTGGACTCTCCACAACATTCCATTGATCCATATGTGTATCCTTATGCCAGTGCCACACTGCTGACTACTGTAGCTTTGTAAGTTTTTGTTTTTGTTTTTGTTTTTTTTGCTGAGGAAGACTGGCCCTGGGCTAACATCCGTGCCCATCTTCCTCTACTTTATATGGGACACTGCCACAGCATGGCTTAACAAGTGGTGCGTCGGTGCGCGCCCAGGTTCCAAACTGGCGAACCCCAGGCCGCCGCAGCGGAGCACGCACACTTAACTGCTTGCGCCACCGGGCCGGCCCCTGTAGCTTTGTAAGTTTTGAAATCAGGAGTCCTCCAACATTGTTCTTCTTTTGCAAGACTGGTTTGGCTATCTGGGTCCCAGCATTTCCATGTGCATTTTAGGATCAGTTTATCAATTTCTGCAAAAAAAAAATCCAGCTGGGATTTTAACAGGGATTAGCTGGATCTTTATGTCACTCCATACCCCAAAATAAATTCCAAGTGGACTAGCATTCAATTTAAAAATTTAAACCATAAAATACTAAGGAGAGAAAAATTGGTCATTAAAAATATATATAATTGTGGAGAGGAAAAGGCAAACACAAAAGCCAAAAGCCATAAAGAAAAGATTAATATATCCAACCACATAAAAATTAAAATCTCCTAGATGGTGAAAAATGACAAATACAAACAATAAACTGGAAAAATATTTGTAACACGTTTCTTTAGTATTCAGAGAGCTCTTATATATCTCTATGAAAAAGACAAAGCCAAAACACAAAATGTACAAAGGACACAAAAAAACAGTTCATAAAAGAAATATCAATGGCCAATAAACATATGAAAAAAATGCGCTCATAATCACGCGAATTAAAGTGAGCCAGTTTTTCAGCAGTCAGATTGGTAAAGATTAAACAGGTTGATAACGCCCGGGGTGGGTGAGGCTGTGGGGTCAGCACTTCCCTACGTGCTTGGGAGAGGGTAAATTGGTGCAGCTGTTTGGAATACAATTTAGCAATCTCGACTGAAATTTGAAGCATGCATACCCCGGGACTAGCGAGTCCACTTCTAGGAATTTAGTCTACAGATACGTTTGCTCAAGCACTCCAAGAGGTCCAGACAGGGATGTTTCAGCAGCAGCACCATTTGTAGGACGATATTAGACAACCCAAATATCCACCAACAGGCAAATGATGAAGTAGCTAAAATTAAGTATCCAGCCATGTAAAAGAATTAAGAAGTCTATATGTGCTGATCTGGAAATATCTCCACGTTATGCTGATACAAAAAAAAAAAAAGCGAGACCCGAACATCATCAGACTAGCCCCGACTGGCAGTGGCACGGCCTCTCCTGCCTTATTTCAGTTCAAGTCCAAGGTCACAAAACGACCTTGGGTAAGTCACTCAATCTCTCTGTGCCTCAGTTTCCTCCCCAGTGAATGGGGACCATAGCAGTGCCCCCATCATAGGATTAAATGGGATAATGCATAGGAAACATTTAGAAGGGCTCATGGTACCTGGTAAACACTATCTAAATATTGGAGTTCTAAAAATTATCATCACGAAACAAAAGAGCAAGAAATAGAACAGTGCACGTAGCATATTCTAGAGCTTTTGTACTTGAAGGCAAAAGAGAAATAACACGTGTAAGTATTAGTCTGCATATGCATAAACTATCTTTTCATAAACACAAGAAAATGGTGACATTTGGAAGAGAACAGAGAGGTGGGAGTCAGCAGTGGGAGAGAGATCTTTCACTGTAAAACCCTTTTGAATGTTGAACCATGTACATGTATTAACTGATCAAAAATAGGTAAAATTAAAAGTTTAAAAGGAGAGTTATACATATATGTATCCTCATATATGAATAGAAAATTTCAGGAAAGCCATACAAGAAATTGTTAACAGTGGGTACATCTGGGGAGTGGGACGAGTTAGAAGGAGATTTTACTTTCATTTTTCTTTTTGTACCACTTAATTTTTTTTCACTTATATGCCTATGTGAGCTTTCTAGTAAAAAACAAAAAAGTAGATCCAAGCCAAAAAAGATAAAGAGAAGAAAAAGGCTGCCTTTCCATCTCACCTGTGAGACTCGTCCTCCCTGATAATCTGGTTCTTTCAGCCAAGCAGCCAGTCATAAGGGGACACTGGGTGGGCAGCGCTGATTCTGATGGGCAGCCATGGTTCCGGGCGGCAGTCCGACACAGGGTATTTCTCCCATCCATCTCCCACTGGTAACGGAATCAACATCCACTTAAAAACTTCTGCTGGCTTCCCATCGCCTACAGGAAAAAGTCCAAACTCCATAACACAGCATGAAAAGTCCTTTGCAATCTATCCCCCTACAGCTCTCCAGGTCCATCTTCTATGTTCAAGTCATACCAAGCAGCACACCGCTGGGGGAAAGCATGGGGGCAGGGGGAGGGCAGACCTGGGGGAAATCTCAGTTCTCCACTTGTTAGCTTTCACCTCGGCCAAGCGATGCAGTCTCTCCTAGCATCATCTGAAAAATAGGGATAATAGCACTTACTCTTTGCAGGATGTTGGCGGATTCAATGAGACGATGTACGTTAAAGCAGTCAGCACACTGTTCGGTATTTGATATGGCATATAACTATCAAATGATGTTATTTGATAACTCTAGCACTTTTTTGTTAGCTCTTCTGCTCTTGGTAGAAGCTCTTCCTTCTGCCCGCTAATCTCCTTCCTCCTTTGCTGCCTGGCAAACTTCTCATGAAGCCTTTCCTGACTCCCTCTTTGCATTCCCATAGCTCACTGCGACACTCACCACTCTCCATTATAATTATTACCTAAGGGCATAGGCGGTCTCTTATTTATCACTTAGTGCAGATCAGGTTAGAGTAGGCGCTCAGTAAATGTTGTTTCAACAAATGCACTTGCTCTCCTACCCTAGGTGAACCTCTGGGCACCAACATTATCAGGTCCATCTCAAGGAGGGGATGAACCAAGAAAAAGAGAATATGCTTCCAATTCAAGGAAGCAGAAAAGGGCTGCAGTCGACTCCCACTCCCAGTGGCTGGTCTTTTGTCTACAATAAAGTGGCACAGACCTTTGCCATAGGTTTCACAACGCTTTGCCATTTCTCACTTAGGAGATTCCCCTGTAATGCATACCTGTTTGCATACAGTGTAAGCCCTGAGCACAATAACACTGGCTTCTCTTTCAAGCGAAACGTTTATGACAAATGGAGAGGCAAGGCGAACCATTTTGCTTTCCAATTACAGATGCGCTAAGGCACCAGTGCCTGAGAAATATCAGCCTTGTTCTCTTCCTGTTTGCGACCCGGGAATATGTCAGAACAGATGTTCTTAAGTTGTGTATAAAAATAAACAAACCAACAATAAAGGGCTCCCTGGCTGGCCCCTCCACGCCCCAAGTCAGCCTGGAGTGCGGCTGAATGGCTGTGGTGGAAACTCTTGAAATGAGAGGTCCACGTGGGAAGAGTGAAGAGTGCGTCGCTGTGTCTGTAACAGCCCACTGGGTGGGGAGAGAGGCAAGGAAGCTGCATTTACTTAGCAGCTCCTATGTGCCTAGTGCTGTGCTGGGGGTTTTTGTATGTACGATTTCACTTCATCGTGATGTCCATTCTGGGAGATGGGTGTTCCCATTTTGCAGATAAGGAAACTGAGTCCAGAGACGGCCGCACACAGACGCACTCAGGAGCACAATCAGTTTCCACCCAGTTCTATGGGGCCCCGATCTCGGTCCTTTTTGCACTACCCCCAGCAACAGACAGGGGCCGGACTTCACCCCTGCAAGGGTGCCCGTGAACCTCAGTTCGCGGAGGCCAGCGCCCCCTGTCTCCTCTCCCAGGCAGCACTAGTTGTCCTTCAGGCAAGACGAAAGCCGCTCTAGAGAAGCCGCGTCCAGGGCGAGGAGGAGGTGGTACTGCCCCCTAGTGTTGGCGGACTGCACACACCACCGCATCTCTCTTAATGACAGCCTTTCCCCTTAAGGCCGCCCTAGATGACCATCTTAACCAGATTTCGACTTAATAACGATGGAGAGACGCTCTCTCCTTCACCCTGTCGCCCATCCAGAATTCTAGCGGTGGCCCTGGCCCAGCGGTCATAATAAAGAGGCCTTGCGTGGAGGTACCCGGTGAAGTCCTTGCACGCCCTGGGGGCTCAAATTTAGTGGAATTAGATTCCAGGGCAATCTTTCCTTTAAAAGGCACGTCCATCAACTGTAGCACCACCGAGGTCGGATCCCCAGCACATCTGTGCTGAAACACGGTGTTCTGGGCGGGCGAACGCTGCCCCCACCCCATCTTTAAGGGCAGAATGACTCACCCACATAAGCGGGGCAGGAACTCGTTTGCTTGGTTGGGGGGGAGGTAGGGGGCTTCCTCTGGTGGGAAAAAAAACACAAAGTTTATGTATAATTGATGCAAGATGTCATTTTTTGGATCAGATAAAAGATTTTCTGGTCTTCATCCTGCTAAAGAGAATTTCTATGTTTCTTTTTACAGTATAAGTGCTCAGTAATCAGAAAAGAATTCAGTTCCAGATAAACCCATGCTTTAAAATAGAATCTTAGCCACCCTCCTTTCCCCCAATAGGGGATGGATCCCAGTTCCAAAACACTCATTTCGGCTTTGCAACTTTCTGAAAATTCCCCCAACCCTTGTTTGCCTTGGTTTCTCCCATCTATAAAATGGAGCCGTAGTAGCTACCATTCAGGAAAAGATTTAAGGCTCTTCAAGGTTTCAAGTATCCTTGGAATTCTCATTACAATAGCTCATTTCACCTTCAAAACACTATAGCATTAACTAGATCTGCCTAATTACATCACAGAGAAATGGCTTGCATTTATTTTGCCTGAATGTGACAGAAATTGGGGTGGTCATCTGTCAAAAACGTTCCTGTGCCCAAGAGATAGATACATAAACTCGCAGTCTTATCGGATTATCAATGAAGGTTTTGTGCATTTTTTTAAAGGTCTACATACTGGGTGGATGATAAAAGAACAGTTCCTTTTTGCAATATGCCAGCTGTCGTGGTTTCCAGGCAAGATATTATTTCTGATAAATAGATATGGACAATAGATAACGTCTATATTAATATCACTAAAACGTGGTCCTCTCCTGCAGCTCATCCGAGACGGAGATGACAGCGTATAAAGAGGCAGATGCCAGACAAGAGACTTTCTTCTTGTGACAGTTTGGGCTCCCCTGCTGCAATTAACTTTTTCTCCCCCCTCCTCTGCTCCTTCATCTCATGCAATGTGGTTCAGAGAAAGGGGGCCTGTATTTTCCTCCTGCTGATGGAAGTTGATTAGCAGTCAGGTGCAGTAATGCTCAGGGGACAACACAGCGGATTAATTAAATCACTTCTACTGGCTAAGTGGTGACACTTTGATTTATAGCAAGGCTCTCTCAACCAGACAGCGGCTTTTCTTGCATGCCAAAGGAAGAAGGGCCAACCTGGCCACTGGGTGGAGGCCGAGGGCTCTGCAAACTTTGAAGACAAGCATCCCAGTCATTAACGTTGAGGCTCCTGCTGGGCTCTTCTCTCCGGGGCAGGGGGACCGGCAGGCTCCAGAGAGGAACCAGAGAATGGAGGGGCTAAGGCAGGCCAGCCATCTAGCAAGGAGCCAGGGGATCTGTTTCAGATTCCGCAGAACTCCATTCCACCCCTGCAGAAAAGCAGGCTTGAAGAGGTTCAGCACGCTTTTCTCCAGGTCTGTTTCTACCGCACTGTTCATTAGCATCACGCCTTGGCTCACCCTAAAGACCCAGTCCTAGGATGGTCCTATTGTGTTGACTCAGGGGCGTTTGTGACTATTTCCTATTACAGCACAGGGTCTTCTCAATGAGGAGCCTTCAGACCAAAATGCACGCAATAGCTGTGCTTCTGGTGGTATGTTTTATGTGATGAGCTGGATACGTCTTGTGGCTGATCCTGTTTCACTCTCTGCTTAGGCTGCTAAGACGCTCAGGGCCCAAACTGCAGGCCCTCACACACGCTCCTGCATATGAACTCTTTATGGATTCATGCAAAAGTCTCTCCCAATGCTCCTTTACCCAGAAAACAGCTGTTTATCTTATCTGAAGATGTTTTTTGAGAAACTGCCTCCAATTCCCTTAGGAACGGTCATATGGGATTGTTGTCAAAACCCTAGACCTTACAGCTTACTGAGCAAGCTCTGGTTCTCTGATCACCTATATCAGAGCAGGGTGCTTGCTAAGATACAGATTCCTGGGTCCCACTCCAGACTTTCTGAATTGGAATAGCTCAAGACAGGGCCCAGGAATCTTCATTTTTAACAGATTCCCCTAAGCAATCCTGGAACTCAGCAACATTCGAGAACTATAGTTTTAGAGTCAGACAGCCCTAAAACCAAATCTCAGTTCCACCAATTCATAGCAGGTTACCTCAAGCAAGATCCTTCATCTCTCCCGGCTTCCTTTTCTCAACCAGAAATGGCCCTGGTGAGAATTAAATTAGATGTCTGTAAGTATGTAAACACCTAACATGGCTGGCTGGCAACCTGTAACATTCAATAAATGGTAGACAACCCAGAAGTCCATCGATGAATGAATGGATAAACAAAATGTGGTGTATACATGCAATGCAATATTATTCAGCCTTAAAAAGGAAGGAAGTACCAACACATGCTACAACACAGATGAACCTTGAGGACATTATGCTAAAAGGAAAAAATCAGACACTAAGGGACAAATACTCTATGATTCCACTTATATGAGGTACCTAGAGGAGTCAAGTTCATAGAGACAGAAAGCAGAATGGTGGTTGCCGAGGGCTGGCGGTAAAGGGGATGGGGAGGTAGTGTTTAATGGGAACAGAGTGTTAGTTTGGGAAGATGGAAAAGTTCTCGAGATGGATGGTGGTGATGGTTGCACAACAATGTGAATGAGCTTAATGCCACTGAACTGCACACCTAAAAATGGTTAAAATGGTAAATTCTATATTATGCATATTTTACTACAACAAAATAAAATAATAATAAAAACATACCACTACCACCATCACCCACAAACCAAATTTATTTTTGGACCCCCTCAATGTCCCGCCTTGCCCCCTCAAATCCTCGACAGTCAATTTAGCAACAAAGCATCTGGATGAGGTGCGGGAGGAGGGCAGACAGATGAGGACTGGAAAAGAAATGACAGTATCTCCCCCTCTCATTGTTTTTTCTTAACCCAGGAGCCCAAAAAGTCCCATCGAAGCCACAGAACGCTTATCCCGACTGTGAAGGAGGCTCATGCAACATCAAATATTAAAAGGGTAGAGGAACCAGCATAGTTTTCCATATAAATGAATCCACTAACATATATGAAGATTGCTTTTAAAATTCAAACATAATTATTTTTTAAAAGGCATCCTGTGTGCTCCGTCTCTCTCCCAACGCTGACACTTCTGGGCCCTTGTCATGCTCCAGTGAGGTGCCTCTTGGCAGCCAGCCCAAAGCACTTTGTAACATGCCCTCCACATCCTAAGTGAAAACTGATCAAAGAATTGGCACCAGCAAAGACGAGACTGAAATCAGCTCTCGAAGGGGTGGGGCCGGGCTATTGTCCCTCTTTGTGGGAACAGCTGCTTAACGGGGAATAGGAGCAGTGTGATTATAATATGCATACGGATGGCTCCCGTTAACAGAAGCCAGCTCAGGGTACTCTAGGGGCCCCCACCTTGCGTTTTGGCAAAGGGCTCTGTGAGGATGCTGTGTCAAACCTTTTTGAAAATGTCTCCTTGACACGGAGGGTGAGTCAGGGCGCCTGCGAATCTCATTACAGCCCCACGCCCTCTGCTGTTCTGCTCCCTTTTCTGGGCCGCTGCCGAGTGGTAGCTGCCTGGGGGTCATCTTGCCCCCAGTTTTAATCGGGACAGAGGAAACACACGAAAGGAACGCTGAGGTGACCTGAGCGGACCTGGGAGCCCAGCTCCTGAGTCAGATGGGGGACGCTCATTTGTCTGCAGATTTCCCAGTGGCCAGAGGAGTTTCACCCAAGTTCTTATAAATGATAATAGGCCACTGAGCAATTAGGCTTCATTGTTCTTGGCGGGGGGTGGCATGGGAGGGTGACTTTTGAGTAGAGAAGGAAACAGGCCATCCAGGCACTGGGAGCCTCGAGGAGCCCTGTGGACACACCTGACCTCTGGATCCCCAGGCCAGGGGAGGGGAGTGCACCCCGCCCTGGGCTCTTCACCGTCCTTCATCTGACATCATCCTCCCCGAGCTAGCATTCTCCTTTGACAGCGGAGGAAACAGAGCATCAGGAAGGTTAAAGCAATTTCGCCAAGGTCTCATCGCCAGCAAGTGGCAAGTCTAGGACACACCCCCGGGTCTGTCTCACTCCAAGGTCTTTTGTTTTGTGGGTTGGTTTTGTTTTTCATTGCACCCGCCCAAAGGAAACGGATATATTTCTTTATCTAGGGGAAAAGTTGCCCTGCCCCAGTTCAGAACATTTTACTGCCTCCTCCTCCTCTGCCTGTTGGCAGCTAAAAGGCCTCCTGGCCTCCGTCGCTGCAGTGACTGTGGGTAGACGCGACGTGAGCCGGGCGAGGAAGGGAACAGTTTTAAAATGAATATATGCATGTGTCTCTCCTGCTAATCACCGGAATGCATTTTCAGGAGAGGTGAGCGGAGGGATTAGCTGCAGGACTCCCATTAACGTTAACTTTATTTCAGTAATGAGGTGCCAAGGCATGGAACAATCACGGTGGCTAATACGGTGTAATCACAGTGATGAGATACGCATGCTGGGAAGGAGGGGTGAGGGGGTGAGAGTCAGGAGGGGGAAGCCGTTCGCTGGTAGGGACAGATGACACAGAAGAGGCAGCAGAAGCAAAACTCGACAGGAGAAGGGAGGAGGCAGGTGAACGCTGCCGTGGGCTGAGCTGGTTAAATGAACGCCCGATACGGAGGCAGTAGTAACAGCAGCTCCTCAGTGGGTCCTCACACTGGCCAGGCCAGGTGAGAAACACTGCCCATTTCATCGAATCCTTGTGACGGAACAGGGAGCTAGGTATTATCCCCATTGCATGGGTCAGCAAACTGAGTTTTAGAAAAGGTAGGTAATTTGCCCAAAGTCACACAGCTGACGGAAGAACGTCAGCTGGAAGTCAGATGTCTCCTAATGGCTACGCTTTACAGGACTCCACCTCCGCGATGAATAGAGAGTGGAGAAATAACGTGCAAGCAGCAGGAGCCCCTGGACCCGCCCTTGAACAAGAACTCTGGCCTAGGTCCCCTGCAGGTTCCTCTGTACTCTAAAGAACTTGCAGGAGTCCCAGGCACAGCATTTCAACGTCCACAACCAGTAAAACACACTCTGCAGGCCAGTCCTGCCCCAAATCCACGACCCCATGGCCCCCCTGGTTGTTTAAAAGTATGAAGTTTATGATATTCAACACGTTTATTGAGCACCTACTATGCACCAAGCTCTCTTCTATGCCCTGGAAATGTAGCAGGAGTTTTAATCTGAGTCCTTGATTTCATAAAGCTTACATTCCAGCGAAGAAGACAGACAAACAGATAGCAAGTCCTATCAGATGAAAACAGAGGAGGAGGAGGAGAGCTGTGGTTCTCAGCCAGGGCCATGCTGCCCCCCAGGGGGCCTTCAGCGATGTCTGGAGACATTTTCGGTTGTCGCAGTGGGGTGTGGGGGTGCCACTGTCATCTGGCGAGGAGGCGCCAGGGATGGTGCTCAACATCCTATGATGCACAGGACAGCTCCTACCACAAAGAATTGTCTGGCCCAAATGTCACTAGCGTGAGGCTGAGGACCGCAGGGCCAGAGAAGACAGAGGTGTGCTCTTCACGGTGGGGGTCAGGGAAGGCCTCTGGAGAGGCACATTTGAGCAGAGACCGGGGTGTGAAGGATGTCTGCGGGGAGGCTGTGGTACCTGCGAGCCACCCCTGCTGTATGACTGAGTGGCTGCCGGCCTCCTCCTCCCCCCACAGAGGGCACAGGCGCAGGGGCCAGGGGAGGTGGACTCAGGGCGCACCACCAGGTAGGACTGGGGATTTCAGCGTAAGCGCGATGGAGCCTGGCGGTTCGCAGCAGGACAGTGAGATGCTCTCACTCCCCTTCCAAAGGGTCCCTCTGGCTGCTGCGTGGAGACCAGCCTGTGGGGAGCAAAGGGGATCAGGGGGACCAGTTGGGAGGCTGCTGTCATTATCCAGACAAGAGACGTGGGGGCTTGGATGAGGACAAGAGAGGCAGGGTGGCAATTGGTCTGGTTCAGAACATACTGTTAAGGGAGAGCCTTTGGGATTTGCAAATGGATTAGACGAGGGTGTGAGACACAGAGAGGAGTCAAGAGCGACTCCTGGAGCCCACTTTCCATTAGGCCCCTGCTCCAAGCGTGTCCCTGAAAAATGGGACTCCTAGCCCTCCCCCTCCCCTCCACCCAGTGGTTCTCAACTAGGGGCAACTGTCCCCCCAGTGGACACTTGGCAATGTCTGGGGGCATTCCTAGAAGCCCACCGGGAATGAGGGCTGCTACTGGCATCTAGTGGGTAGAGGCCAGGGATGCTGGTCAACAGCCTACACTGCACAGGACAGTCCCCCTCCCCCCACAAAGAATCACGGGCCCCCAATGTCACCAGCGCCGAGGCTGAGGAATCCGCCCTACCCCTACCCCCGCGGCCTCCTCTCACACAGGGCTCCCCTACCCCCTGCTAATTTAGCAGGGGCTTCGTCAGAGCCTGGAGATTCCAAATCAATGCACGTCGGTGGCTAAGGTCCATATTAACTACATCTCACTTGCCTCTGACGGTGACACAGATCAGATGCTGCTGCTGTCGCCACTGCCACCACATGAAACAAGAATGTTGGCGAGCAAATTCATTATCCAGCTGTTAAGAGCGACAGAGCGTGCACACATCTCTCCCGGACCGGGGTACCTGAGAGCCAGCCCTGCTGTATGATTGAGTGGCTGCCAGCCTCCTCCTCCTCTCCGTAACCTTGACATGCCAGGGCAGGGCCTCCGGTGCGCGAGCTCAAAATCCAAAAGGCAACATCGGCGGCAACAAATGGATGGGTTAATGTGTTTCGTGCTCCCATTGCCACCAGGGTCTCATGGAAAAAAAACCCCTCGGTTTGCGGGGTTTTAATATCCCAGCTGCTAGGAATCAGATCAGGCAGAAGGAAGAAAATGTGACGTTCATGCAAAGATCCGGTCATATTCAGTTACGTTTGCTTAAAAACCGGTTTTTGGTTTGCAGGTTATTCTTGCTGGCTCGGACCTCGAGCAACAAATATCACACTTCCAGGTGGTATCTTTAAGGAAAGCTAATTAGGATTCTTGGCACTCGTAGCACGAAACATTTTACAATTTTCTTGAAAGCAATTTGCCAACATTAGCTAATTAAAACACCCAGCCTTCTGTTGAGGGACAATGGGAAGAGAGCAGAATCTTCATTTCTCAGCATCTGCTGCCGGGTTAAAACTCCAAATTCCTGTTGCTTCCACCTAGTTGAGGTCTTTCTCTGAAGGTAGCCTTTCATTGTTTTTAGCAACCTTCCCGGGAGCACTGAGGAAAAGATTCCAGCTTTTCTAGCACTTGGTCTCTAAAAAAAAGAGACAATGCTAAGAAAGGAGTCTGAGCAATTAAGGCTGGTCCACTAAGCCAGAAGTCAGTAAACTACAGCTGGCAGGCTCAACCCGGCCCTCGACCTGTCTGTGTAAATAAAGTTTTATTGTAACACAGCCATGTCCATTTGTGTACAGATCGTCTATGGCTGCACTGAAGCTACAACAGCAGAGCTAAGCAGTTAAAACAGAGCCCATATAACACTCAAAGCTGAAAATACTATCTGGCCATTTACAGAAAAAGTTTCAACCGCCGCTCTAAGCCATCTCTTTGCATCTGCCTTAACAATGATCTTATCCCCAGCCCTGACCCAGTCTTGTTTCATCCGTCCATCATCACGTGTACTATGTCATCAATGGGGCTTCCGTGATTCATCAGTTTAAGCCAAAACACAAGAAGCACAAACCCACATAAGAAAGAAAACCTTCTCTATACTTTGACAGGGGACTCGAGGGCAGTGCTCAGCCATGAGATGTGCACGTGTCGGCAGAAGGTAGGAGAGAAATGCAGGGCTGGGGCAGAATCCCACTCCTCCCTTACCAGCTCCTCGGGCCCGGGTCAGTCAGTCACCTCTCGTGGCTTGTTTCCTCGCATGTCAAGTGGGAAACATCACCCACTTCGCAGGTGGCTGCGTTGTGTTTCACTAAGTCTTTCAAAACCCCGTTGTCAACGTTGTCACACAACACTCCCTCCATCAAGAGCCAGGGAGGAGGAGAGACCCCCGTTTCCCAGTGGCCCCTACTCAAACCCCCATTCCCGGGTCCTGGCTCAGCAGCTCTCCTTTTCCCGGAGTATCATGACGGTTACTCGCACTAGACCCCAAGTGAAGGCTTTGAGTAAGCATCCCTCCACAGTAGAAAGGTTATTTTAAACAAAAGGAAATTTGAATATACTCCCCCAGCGTAAAAGTGAGAATTTAGAAGCGTCAAAACCCAATAGAATTTTTCTCCTTTCTTTCATTTTCATAAGAATCACAGGATCGGCCCTCCCCTGGAAGTTATCCCACACATTTCTCCCTCCCCAGTCCCCCTCACCCAGTCTGAAAATCCCATGTTTGGTAACTCAGTCCCCTCTCTGGGCACTGCCCACTGGGTGAGCCCTCTTCTAAATGCAGGGGGTTTGAGGAAGAGCACAGGGGTGGAGCTCACCAGGTCACCTGGATGCCCAGGATTGGGGCAGGGGTCAGGGGTCAATGATGGAGTCGATTTCATCGGGGTCCTGAGGTGTCTGATGGCAGGACCAAAGTGACTTGGTTTGGGGATGGCAGACGTTTCTAGATAGCCCCTTACGTTTTCTCCCAGCCTCAGTGGCACGTCCCATCTGCCTTTATCCAACATACTGTTTCTGTGGAGTAGCTGGAAGGGTCCTTATTCATCCAGGACAAAACTGCTTTACGAGGGTGTAGGAAGAACTCTGCTGCTTGCCACACTCCCAGCGTCACCCTTATAAGAAGGCTGCTCTGCAAATCGGTCCCTTGAAGAATGAATTGGTGAAGGCAGGGCTGGGGGTAACTGCAGACAGGAGAAATGCACCTGCCTAGAGATGCTGCACAGGGATTTCAGAATAAATGAGAGGACTGCGCGTGTGTGTCCCCTAAACTCACAAACCGCTAGGTGCAGGATCGGATCTTGCGGTGCAGAACCGAATGGGCTCGAGCAGACACCTAACTTAGGGAGAACACCTAGACAAGGAAACCTCAGACACCTGAAACCAGCCAGGCTCTGAGCTCAGTCCAAACCTCTCATTTCACATTCTGGATCCGCTCAGCTACACTGCCCACCAGAAGTTTCTGAAGGCAAAAAGATTTAATAGAAAGCCCTTTCGCTAGCCTGACTAAGCCACAGAATCACAGCAGCTCAGGGTTGGAAGGGAGACGGAAATGAATACTTGTTGAACACGGTGTGTGCCGTAAACTTTACTTACGTTATCTATTTAATCTAAAAAAAACCTGAGCTATTTTACAAATAAGGAAACCAAGCTTCAGAACGATTAAGTATTAGTGTAAAATGATGCCTCCAGTCAGGGGCAGGACTGGGGTGTAAGCCCAGGTCTGGCTGGCTGGTCCAGCTCTCTGTGCTGGGTTCCACTTCCTCCGTGAAGGTCCCAAGTACAAACCCCCATCACGCTCCAACACCATCCCTTTGCAAAGCTTTCTTGTGCACATTTTAAAAACAGCTTAATTGGGATTTAACTAATATACTATAAAATGCAAACCCATTTGAAGTGTATTCTTAGTATATTCAGAATTGCGCAACCATCCCCACAATCAATTTTAGAACATTTTTATCACCCCAAAAGAAACCTCATATCCATTAGCAGTCACCCCTCATGTTCACCCAACCCCTCCAGCTGTAGGCAACCATGAATTTCCTTTCTGTCTCTATAGATTTGCTTATTCTGGACATTTCATGTAAAATGAAATCATACAATATGTAGCCTTTTGTTACTGGATTCTTTCACTTAGCATAGTATTTTCAGGGTTCATCCACACTGTAGCAGGGGTCAGTATTCACTCCTTTTTATGGCTGAATAATATTCCATTGTAGGGCTAGAACATACTTTGTCCATTCATCAGTCGATGGGCATTTGTTTCTCTTTTGGTTATTGTGAATAATGCTGCTGTGAACATTCATATACATGTTTTTCTGTACATTTTTTAAAATCACATTTTTACTTCTGTTATTAAAGACTGAAAGAACAGTTATAAACACCTGTTCTCTCACTGAACAACACTGAATATTCGTTGACATGACTGAGGCATTTAGGACAGAGAAGCAGCTGGGTGTGGTGAAAAGAAAGTGGGTCAGCAGTCAAGACACAGAAGTGATTTATTTTTTTCAATCATTCAATAAATACTTATTAAAACAGAGTGTAAGACATTACACTAGGTACTGATGATTTCACACCCTGACTGTTCTATCATTCATTTAAAAAATCAAACTGTTGCCCATGCTATTCTAGAAAACAAACAAAGGTGAGTCACTTATCTTTCCAGGACCTCATTCTCCTTGTCGCAAAGAGGAGACAATACGCGTTCCTGAGAGGGCGGGGAGAATCAGGAATAACGGCACACCTGGGAGAGTTCTGGAATATCAGGGACTCAACAGATGTAACAAAATGACACAAGGAACAACTTGTACTCATCTTCCTTTCCTCGCCTGGGGTAAAGCACTGGTTCCCACTTGATGATGACATTGTTCACGTACCAGGAGCCGCCCATGGAACAAGAACCATGTAACCTTCTTTGCCTTCTAGAAAACAGATTCAGTTTTAGCAAGAGGTTCAACATGTAAACACTACCCCCAAAGGTGGGAAGAGCTTTTAACAACAGGAGTAGGCCAGAATGAAAAGAATCTGCCATGGACAAGCGAAAGAATTTGAAAAAGAATTACCTGCAGAACCTTCAAGTTCTGGCTCTGCACCTTCCCATCTTTGCCAGCAGATGGCGACGTGGCCCTGCAAGGTTGCGTTGGCGCAACCCTTGGCAATGAAACGACAGAGACCGAGGGCACCTGAAGCTGTGCTCCTTGGAGACCGGTGCACCTTGTCAACTGCTTTGCAGAGGTCTGAGCACCGCTAAACACATCCGTGGGGGAGAAAAAGAGGCATGTGGAACAATGATGTGTTTATAAAGGCTACCAGGATCTGACGAAATTTGCAAATGGCTGCAGGTCTAACTCCAGATGTCCCCAGAACAAAGATACGGGGGGAGGGGGGAAGGCATTTAAAACAAAGAACTCCATGCAAGTTAGAATCTAATAATTATCCCTTTATGTTACATCCATTCCAAGGAATATTATCATTCATTAAAAATCAAGTGGTGTTAGATATGACACCAAAAGCATAAGCAACAAAAGATAAAATGAGATAAGTTGAACTTCATCAAAATGAAGCTTTCATGCTTCAAAGAACACCATCAAGAAAGTGAAATGACAACCCACAGGACAGGAGAAAGTATTTGCAAATCACATATCTGATAAGGGACTTGTATCCAAAATATATAAAGAACTCTAACAATTCAACAATAAAAAGACAACAACCCAATTTAAAAATGGGCAAAGGATTAGGATGCACATCTCTCCAAAGATAGACAAATGGCCAATAAGTACAGGAAGAGATGTTCAATGTCATTAGCTACGAGGGAAATGCAAGTCAAAAACCACAATGAGATACCACTTCAAAATCACTAGGATGGCTATAATCAAAAAGACAGACAATGACAAGTGTTGGCGAGGACTGGAACCCTCAGACACTGCTGGTGGGAATGTAAAATGGTACAGCTGCTTTGGAAAACAGTCTGGCAGGTCCTCAAAAGGTGAAACATAGAGTTAGCATATGGCCCAGCAACTCCATTCCCAGGGATATACTCAAGAGAACTGAAAACATCAACACTTGTACACAAATGTTCACAGCGGCACTATTCACAACAGCCAAAAGGTAGAAACAACGCAAATATCCATTAACCGATGAATGGATAAGCAAATGTGGTCTATCCAGACAATGGAGTATTATTCAGCCATAAAAAGGAATGAAGTACCAATCCATGCTACAACACGGGTGAAAGAAGCCTGACACGTATTATATGATTCTATTTATATGAAGTGTCCAGAATAGGCTAATCTAAACAGGCTGAAAGTAGATAGTGGTCATCTAGGGCTGGAAGGATTGGGCGAAATGGGAGTGACTGCTAATTGGTATGGGGTTTCCTTCTGGGGTGATGAAAACGTTCTAAAATTGGTTGTGGTGATGGTTGCACAACTCCGTGAATACTCTAAAATCATAAATTGTACACTTTAAATGGGTGAGTTGTACGCTAAGTGAATTATATCTCAATAAAGCTGGTACAAAAGGAAAATGAACTGCTGGACTATGTAACATGGAAAATCATTCTCACTACATCTCTACGTGTGCCTGTGTTGGGGGGCGGGGCAGGGAACGCACCATTCTCTCTGTTACAACAGGAACGAAGCCCCCTGGAGTTGTGAAAGGAAACGTGGGACCTCACCCCTCTCCATGGATCTACGCATTCTCGCTGGGCAGTGACCCCGGCTACATAGCTCTGTAGTCAGCCTAGCAGGCACACTGCTCTCTCTGCCTGGTGATCTTCAATTCATACTTCAAAGCCCCATTCAAGGGCCGCTCATCTGGTTACGAAATGGCAAAATATAATAGGACTGCAATTTTCTTTTTTGTTAAATATATTAATATGTGTGTGTGATATGGTTATCTATAGATGGATTATGAAAGCTTCTCTCTGTATTGCTCTAATTTTCTGTAATGTATTACTCTGTAATTAGAAAAAAATTACAAGTTAGAAAAAATGCAAATATGTGTATTTAAAAACATGTCATTTTACTCTCTAAGTCTTCCCTGCCTGCCTCTCTCACAGAGAAACACTCCTCTGTCCTCACCTTTACAGTCCTGTATGACAAGTAGTGACATAACTGCCTGTGCCCCCAACAGACTTTATATTATCTGAAAGCAGAGACCACTTCTAATTCAACATTCTCTCCAACATCCAAAGATGCCTGCTTTTGGTATTCTCAGTACACACAGGATGTATCACTAAATATCAGTCAGTATCCTCTGTCTCAAAGTCCACATGAAAATTTTATTTTAGACTTTGCATCCTTTGAGGAAAGAGCAGTATAATGCCATGAATGCTCTGCATTAACATGAGGGATTATTTCCCTTTTTGCCCTTGCTGCCAAGAAACTCAACTGCATCAGCTGTGTTGCACGTCTGCATTCTATTTTAAATTGGTTCTAATTTAATTTGTTTTACCAATCAGTATTGTATATAAACGTGGGGTTTCCTCAAGTACTTTTTGAAAAGAAACAAGCTCTACTAGTGTAGGTCTGTGAATGAGGTGGGAATAAACAAATGGTGTCTGTGCGGCTCAAGCAGAAAAGGTTTTCTTTGGAAACCCGAAGTGACAGCTTATCCTAAGGGGGACGGCAGCATCAGTACCTGAGGATGCTCAGGTACTGTGTTCCCAAAACCAGAGGCTCAGGACCAACTGGATTTTGAATTCCAGAAGGCTGTCTTCCAGTTCAGTATACTCCCAGGCCCCAGCACAGAGCTGGGCACACAGCTCTGCTAAGTAAACGCCAGCTGAGGAACGACTGGGGCTGGAAGGCAGCGTCGTCACCCTTCAAGGGGTAACAAGCTTTAACCCCGTTTCTCCCCCCCGGCACTGCTGATATCTGGGGCGGGATAACTTCTCGTCGGGGGCAGTGGGTGGAGAGGGGGGCTTTGGCCTGTGCACTGCAGGATGCTGAGAAGCATCCCTGGCCTCCACGAGAGGCCAGCAGCACCTCCACAGACATGCTTTGTGACAATCAAAATGTCTTCAGACTTCGGCCAATGTCCCCTGGGGGGCACAATTAAACACCACTGGTCTAAACCAGCACTTTCCAGGCCCTGGACGTCACCAACGAGCATCCTAGAATGCCAGGGCTGGAAGGACCCTTATGCACGATCCCGTGTGCACACTTGCACAGATGGGCAGACAGGCCCAGACAAGAGACCCACTGGAGCTGGAAGGAACTCCTCCACTGCAGCTCGGCGTTTCTCCCTGCCCGTGGTCCTTTGGATTTGTGTATTAACTCGGCACTTACTTCCTTCAAGGACCATGCTAGTCGGCGTGGGCTGCCATTAACAAAACACCACAGACGGGGGTGCTTCAACAACAGACATCTCTTTTCCCGTGGTTCTGGAGGCTGCAAGGCCAAGCCCAGGCGTGGGCAAGGTCGGTTTCTCCCGAGGCCTCTCCCCCTGGCTTGCAGATGGCCACCTTCCTGAAGCACTGGTGTCTCTCCCTCTTCTTCTAAGGACATAGTCCTACTGGATTAGAACCCACCTTGAGGGCAGGGACCAGCAGCGAGAAGGTGAAACATTTTCCTAAATCAAGGATGATCCAAAGGCAAGGGCAAACAGCAAACTTCAGAGCAAACGCAAACGCAAGTCCACCGGGGCCTCCCCCTCAGCGCCCAGAGCCCGGAGCTGCACTTCCCACATCCGAGGGGCTTGAAGCCCAGGTCCAGGGGCAAGAAAGACCTAGATTCAATTGCTATCCCCGTTTAAATCATGACGACGGCGTGTCCCTATGCAAAGCACTTAATCTCTGAGTTTGTTTCCTTAAAATGAAAATAAAAAGACCTACCGACCTCATAGGGGTGGCTGTTAGGATTAAATAAGAAGCCTTTAGTGCCAGAGATGATTGGAAGACGGTCACTGTTATCACTATATGCCGAAACCACGCGCTGCCCACTGGGCCTGCCTGTGCCTTCGAGGGCTCTGAGGTTTGCACGTGGCTCCACCATCTCATGGTGTAACCTTGAACAAAATTTAACCTAGCCTCAGAGCTTCCTCTATAAAATGAAGACGGGAAAGAAAGCTGCCTCAGGGGACGTGCAGACGGAAAGTGAGGGTGCATCCGCAGATGCACACTGTAAGCACGTCACAAGCGTCCTTCCTCATCTGGGTGAGAACGGTCAAGAGACCCGTCCTGGCCTTCGTCTTGGTGGATGGGAGAGAAAGAGGAAGGGGGAGCCACGGCCCTCACTTAAGAACCAGCAGCAGACCAGAGGCTGCTTTCCTGAGTCCCTGTGCACACAAAATCGACAGGACCCCACAAAGAGTCTGATGTGTCCTCACCATCAGATGGTTCCTCATCTACAGAAACAGCTTCCTTGTTTTAAGGAGAGGAGTCCACACAGGCACAGGTCCCACAGTCTCTTAACAAGGATTATGCGGAGCACAGAAAACCTGTGGAATTGGTGCCACCAAGTGGCACAGAAAGCAATTGTTGGTGTTTGTGCCACCAGCCCCTCCTTCTTCTCTCCTCTCCCATTCCTCCTCTCCATCTCTCCTCCCTTCTTCTTCTCCGTCTTCCTTTAAGAGCGCCCACGAGCATCGCTGAACTAGGCGGCTGTCCTCGGAGGTCTGGAAAGGCTGCAGTGAGAAGACAGGGCTGTGAGACCACACTGACTGACTGACTCTAGTTCTCCCTGTGCTAAGTCAGGTCAATGAGCTTATTTGTGTCAAATAAACGAGCCCAGCCGACTGCTAAGCTGCTGCAAGACTATTTATCTCGGGCTTCCAAGTAGGCACTTGGCAGGCTGCAGGCAAAGCTCGGGAAGGGTCTGGATGCCAGGGACTGAGCTCCAGGAACACGCCCTGAGCTGCTGCCCAGATGCAAACCTCCCAGGAGAAACTGAGTCCAGCCCATGAGGGGGACTCCAGGGCTCTGAGACTCTGGAGGAGAGCACAGAAGAGTCTAGCTCCAAATAGTGCCCACCAAGTGGGCCCTACGGAGCACTTAGGAACATCTTTAAAAACCGAGGTCCCTCATACCCCGATACCCTCAAAAACTATCGTGTAAGCCAGACACCTGACAGCAGAGCCGGCTTTGGGGGAAACTTGGGCTGCCTTGGGCTCAGATCTTCCTTTCAACACCAGACATCCAGTAAGACGGTCCACGTGTCCTTCCCAACCTTTGTGTATGTTTTTATTTTTTAAATTTCTGCCGTTAGTGACTCACTAATGCGAATGACATGCTTAGATTTGGAGTGGGGTGGCCCGTCTTTTTCTCTCAGCTCTCTCAACAAAGTGGAAGTCTGCCTTGACAGGTCGTCCTCAGCCACTTCACACAGGTCACCTCTGGCCCAGGCAGAATGCCCATCGTGTATGTGTAAAGAACAAAAAGACTTCCTTCCCCACTGTGTAAAATCAGATGAGGAAAAGGGATGCAAAGCCAGACTTGTGTGCAAGTATAAAAGGGCTTTCACCCCTAAGCTGGCTTTATTGTAGAGGCTGGACGATACAAGTAAAATGTACCTTTCCTGCTTTGTAAATTCATTAGCTATAACTGGATTAAATCAATCTAACAGGAACTATTTATTTTAAAATAATATGTACAGCAGGATTCTAGCTTTATTTATAACACAAAATACACATTTATGTACAAAATACAGGTAAAACTTTACATCAAAACTTTAATTAGTGGTTACCTTTGGGGCTAGGAATCTAGTTCAGCACAATTTAATTTCTTTGTAATTTCCTACATTTTAAGGTTTCTGCCTCGTAATCACAAAAGAAATTAAAGGAAAACCTTTTAGCAAGTGATGACTACAGAAGCCCTTATTAGGGATTCCAAGATGCTCCGGGTAGCCCAGGTTGAGCACACCTAAATAATTCAGCGTTGTATTAAGGTATAGCTACACAGGACAGTTCTGTGCTTCCTGCCAAAAGGCAACTGTCTTTATGATGGAAAACACAGCAGCTGTTTTCGCAGGTGCAGAGCAGCAATACCTGATAAGTTGGTCCCAGCAGAGAAGAATATGGTGTCTATTTAAAATCTGAGGAGGAAGAGGCAGAAAATGGTTGGCCCCAGGTGAAATCTTCAAGAGAGAAGGGGGAAGCCCTGGGTTTAGGAAAACAGGCTCCAGATGGCTGGTCCCCACTCACCTGTGAGGCTCATGGCCCAGGACCACGTTGCCAGGAGACATGGGCCCTGGTCTCGCTTCAATATGTGGTGGGGTCTTAGCCACAAAAATCAGAATTGGGGATCTGCAAGATCCTTTAGCAATCACCCTCATCTCACAAATGAGGACACCAAAGCCAGAAGAGGTTAATTAACTCAAGGCCATTAGTGCCTGTGCTCGTCAACAGAATCACATACTTCATATGGCTGTTGTTACACACTCACACACACACACGCCCCTCCTTAGTAATAGCGAGGTGTGGCCGACGCAGTCTGAAATCTTGAACGTCACTGATAATCGTGATTTCTCAGTCAGCACTTTTGATTTTGTGATAACCCGGATGCAAGCCGACCAGAGCTTGCCTACTCTACGCAAAACATTTACCAATTAATAAAGTCCAAAGACTGAAGGAACCATACCAAAAACTCTGAAGGCAGCCACCTACAAACAAGGCATTTCTAGCAGGGATGTTCTGGTCCCTCCGGGTCCACAGAAACAGGGAATCGGGACCCCCGTCCAAGCATCTGGATAACTAACTGCTGCGCCCGTTGCGTGTGGGTGGGCAGTGGTTTTGTTGCTTGGCTATAGTACTGAAAGCTGCTCTTCACTTCACAGAAAGCCCAGCAGTTCAGCTCTAACCTCAGGCGGGAACCAGGCTGCACACACCAGGAGAAGCGACGAGGTTCCGCGGGGACGTGGCGTCGGCCCACCAACACGACCCGCGCTGCTCCCGCCTCACAGCGACTCCCAGCGCCACCGGTTCCCCCGCGTGTCTGTGAAAGCGGACCAGACGAGGAACGCCGCAGACGCGCCCGAGCGCGAACAGGGATTCCGGTCCCCAAACTCTACTCACACCACGATCACAAACTGCACGAAACCCACACGGCAAAGGCCCTGGAGGGCGACGCGCCGACACGCCGCAGTCAGGGACGGCGCGTGAGCAGGAGCGAGCTCTCATCACCCACCAGCCTCTTTTTTTTTGGTGAGGACGGGTAGCCTTGAGCTAACGGCTGTCGCCAATCCCCCTCTCTTTGCCGAGGAAGATTGGGCCGGGGCTAACATCCGGGCCCATCTTCCTCTCCTTTATATGGGATGCCGCCACAGCATGGCTTGATGAGTGGTGTGTAGGATCCAAACCTGCAAACCCTGGGCCGCCAAAGCAGAGAGTGCAAACTTAACCACTACGCCACCAGGCCGGCCCCTTCTCTCTCTTTTTTAATTATTACTATTTATTTATGTGGTACCTTTATACAGCAGAATGACAAGTTTTCCAAATGGAATCTGTGGTGATATTTCCTGTCCCCCCACCCCACAGTCCCTCCATGCAAAGAGCTGCTGTGGGGGGCTGGGGAGAGCAAACCTGCCGTGGAGGGGAGGGGGCTGTTCATAAGCCTCCAGGTCATTCTGCGGACGGTAGGGTGCATGCCCCCGGGTTATGTGAGTGCGCAGGGACACCGTGGCAGAGTAATAATGACGTTCCTGGAGGCAGCACTGGGCTGCTAGAGACCTGCGAGGAAGCAGCAGGTCCTGGGGGATTCCAGGGTAATTTAATCAGCAGTACTCAGGCACGGCAGAAATCAAGGGCAGGGAAATAATCAAGTCAGCTCTCAGCTCCTGGTAGAGCTCCTGTGCCAACCTAAGGGGGAATACGACCGAGAGCAGGGTCTCTCCACCTTGGCCCTGCTGACATCGGGGCCGGGTAACTGTGAGGCCTGTCCTGTGCACACCAGCATGTTCAGCAGCATCCCTGGCCTCCTCCCCGAGTTGTGACAAAAATGTCTCCAGACACCGCCAAATGTCCCCTGGGGGCAAAACGGCCCCCATTCGCTGCCCCTGATCAACTGGACAAGTTACTTTGTTAACACTTAGACTATTTGCTTCTGAGTGGTACAGGGTGAGAAAGAAAAGGGGTTTAAGGCTTCCTTCATTTAAAAATGCTCTGGAAGAAAAAGACACCGGTCTAGTGGTTAAGATTCGGTGCTCTCACTGCTGTGGCCCGGGTTCATTTCTCTGTCAGGGAACCACACCACCCCCTGGGCGGTTGTCATACTGTGGTGGCTGCGTGGTGCTGTGATGCCAAAAGATGTGCCACCAGTATTTCACATACCAGTAGGGTCACCCATGGTGGGCAGGTTTCAGCGGAGCTTCCAGACTAAGACAGACTAGGAAGAAGGACCTGGCCACCCACTTTCCAAAAAACTGGCCATGAAAACCCTGTGAATAACAGCAGAGCACTGTCTGATATTACACAAGAAGGTGAGAGGATGGCACAAAAAGACCAGGCAGGGTTCTGCTCTGCTGTACACGGGCTGCTAGGAGTCAGAATCCACTCGACGGCACTAACAAGAAAAAGACAGAAAAATTGGCCACGGTCACGAAGAGGCACTTCACCACATGTGAACAATAAATGGCCAACTCAAACACAGGAAAGGGTTCACCTCACTAGAAATTAAATAAATACAAACTAGAACATTGAGATCCATTAGCAAACAGTTAAAAAACGATAACACGGGGTCTCCGGGACCCCATGAGACACAAAAGAGACATTCCCACACACTGTGGGTGAGAGTAGAAATTGGTGAAAACAGTTATCAGATAAATATACAAACGTGTATGTAAAAGCATATTATCAATACATTATTTGTAGTAGCAAAAAAAATGGTAATGAGCTAAATGTCCTCAGCAGGGGCTGAATAACATTACTGTACATCCATGAAATTGACACCACGTGCTCACTAAAAATTACTATACAGGCCTACGTGTAACCTAGAAGGATGTCCACTACAGGACTGTTTTCAAGAGGAAAAAAGGCCCTCACTTCTGCCTAGCAAAAGTCATGAGGGAAGAGAAAAAGTACTAGGGCTGACCTCTAGGTTGTGCGATTTTAGGTTATTTCTCTCACCTTTACAAATTTCTGAATTATCTGAAATTTTTTACTTTAGCATGAGTTCTTTTAAAAACAGTAATTGCCACCCTTCCACCCGAGGGGCCCACGGATCCCCACCTGCCGATGACCTGACATCACCCCCCGCTGGGTTGAGACCGGACTTTGCTCACGCTGACACCTCACAACGCTCTAAGAGGCAGAAGGGACCCTATTTTACAGATGAAGGGCCTGGGACCCAGAAGAGGAAAGAGGAGTGCCCAAGGCCACACCGTCAGTAAGTAGTAGTTACTAACCACAACCACAAGGCAGAATTCTCTCCTGCCTGTGAAGAGGATACCAAATAAGCAACAGTTCTGCACATCTACAACTATCGGCAAACCCCAACGATGGGAAAAGATTTGCTCTGAATTTTGCAAATTGTGCAACCCTTCCCCACCTTCCTTTGCAGCCATACCAACTGAGGCTTCCCCAGAGGCCCTCCGAATACTCTTGGGAGCAGGATGAAGGCTGCCACCCCTGCTCTAAAACCCTATATTCTGCTTTTCTGCCAGCTGCAGCATCACGGGGTCTACGGCCACCCCAAGTCCCATGCTGGTGGAGGCGGGGCACCCTCCTTTGCACATGTCTGTCTCCGCATCCTTTCCCCTACTCTACTGTCTGCTTCTTTCCCTGTGAGGACTTATCTCAATTGCTCCAGCAACAAGCGTGGCAATAAAGATTCAGAACTGGGGGAAATGCTTAGACCTACTCAATTACCTTTAGCCCCACACATTCAGTATTTAGTAAACTTTTTCCTAAACTAAAGGTGTTTTCGTCCCTTCTTTGATCTTTACCTAAAATCCCAACATGTATCATGTACTTTCCTAGGCTCTGGGCATATAAAACTAAGACAAGTTCCCTAACCCAAAAACCCTCAGGGAGGGAACCAGAAACAAACCAGAAGGTGGGGAGCAGGGAGGGGTCTCAGGTTGGAAGGCTAAGGAGGCCTCACAATGTATCTGCAGCCTTGTGAGTTTCCAAATCAGAGAGCGTGCCCCTAATTGACGTAAGTACAAAAAACACATCCCAGGGCCAAATGAAAATGACCTTTGGATTATCGACCCAATTTGGCTACTCATACCACCTCTCTCCTCTTATGGCCTGGACGACTGAAATCCGTGCACTCTCAGGGGGATGTTTACGGATGAATCAGCGCTGGAGCTGGCAAGAGGCAGGGGGGAGGACGGTGGGCCTGGAGCCCTGGGGCCGCAGATGAAGTTCTTGCTTTGTCAGTTAAATCGTTACCTCGTTTTGTCATGTCGCAGTGAGGACTCTGCAAAGTCACCTCACCTCTCACTATCTCCTCATCTACGAGGTGGGCATACGAGCGAGCTTAACTCTCTACCACATGGCTGAAAACCCAAGACGTGCTGGTCAACATTCACGTACGACGTGAAGAGGCACAGGCTGACCTCGGATACAAACTTTCACATTAGATACCGTATGTCGTTCAAGAGCTCAAATACGCTCAAGGAGAGGCTGACACCAGCGACGACCAACTGAAGACAGATGAGTTACAACAAGGAACGAGATGGAAAATCAGCCCGACGTGCGCACTTCTTCCTCATACGAAGTCTGATTTAGCCCCATGAATACACGGAGAAGCTGAAAAGTCCAATGCAAACTGCACACACTTCTCGGGATCTAACATTAAACAATTGCCAGGCGGTTTGCCCTCTCAGAAAGCTTATTTAGGGGGACGCCTACTTTGGGAAGACAAGTGTAAGAAGTAACAGGAGGAGGTTAAGGGAAATTACTGCTCCATGCTGCAGAAACACACTGGAAGGCAAACGTGGCCCAAAGAAAAGGCTCCACTGGAAAAAAAAAAAAAAAAAAAGTCGAAAGCAGACTGTAAAACTAGCACTCCAAGGTCAACAACGAAAAAAATGACCAAGACCTTGCCCGATCCTAGGGTGAGTGAGGGCGTCCAGGAAGGAGCTGGGCGATGCTGTGACCCAAGAGGAAAGAGCCGTGCCACTCGAGGGGCACCATGTCCTGATCTGAGGACCAAGGATTCTCGGCCTCGAGGAGAGACGCAGTGTTGCACTAGAGTTAAGGGGAGCAGCCGAGCATGAGGCCAGCCACCTGCACGGCCAGCGCTCACCGATTTGTCCCACTGACGGGAGATGAAGTGTCTTTCAGCATCTTGAGAGAAACTCGGGCTCTCTTCCTCTTCTCTGCAAATCACAGGGAAACCGAACTCCACACCTGTTACATCCCCCCAAAGCTGAAGCACTCAAGAATGGCTGCGGACAGCCAGCTGCCTGAGGAGTCTCCATCTGGGAATCACCGTTAACACCGGGTCTCCACGACAGGAGAGGAGAGGAGGCCGCCGGAGACCCTCCTGAGCTCCCACCGCACCACGGCTGAGCAGACCACAGTCACGTCAACACAGCACAACACACGAGAACCGACTCCTCCGGGACAGTAAGTCAGAATTTCTGGCAAAACGGTGCTCACACAGATATACGAGGATACAAAACACCACTAGAAAACAACCTGAGGGCACATGGTGCCAGCTGCTAGGACATTGGCACACGATTAGAGTGGAGTATCTTCGAGTTTCTAGACAATTTTAGAAGTCAGGATATGGTGTTCACGGCCCACTCCTGAAGATGCTCTTAAAACAGAACCAAAAATAACTACCCTGAGAGATCACGCACGTTCTAGAAGGCCAAACATTTTATCTGGGTGAAGGGATGATTTCACTCAGAAAGCCCAAGAACACAGAAAACAAGAAAAGCAACAATAATTTCCTTGAATGTATTCAACTCTCAAGGCAAGGGGTTTTCCTACATAAAACACTGTAATTCTCCCACTACTCCAGAGAAACCCAATAAATAACTTTACAGTGAGGGCCGATGAGACCCTGGGTGCCCACAGGTCCCCCGGCAGCTGCAGGGGTCGAGGCCCAGAGAGCCGACCCCCCGGCGGGCTCGCCTGCAGTCTGTCCTCTCCGAAGGGGACCCGCCGGCGTTTCCAAGCTGTGTCACAGAACAGTCCCGTCTGGTGATGCTCGCGGTGAATGACGCCAAGAGCACAACACAGGAAGTGGTCAAAGCCAAGCGCTCCGCCGCCGCCGCCCTCTTCCACGGACAGAGAACGCCGAGGCCCGGCTGCAGGCTCCTCGGCGGCGAGTCGGGTCCTCTGCGTCCATCAGGCGGGGAAGAGCTCTGGGGGGCTCTCTCCGTAGCAGTACTTCGCTATGGGATCCCTGTAGGTGTTCTCGTGCTGCACGCTCTGTTGGCGAAGAGAAGAGAAGAGCGCCGTGAGAGAGCAGGCCACCCCTCTCCCTCTCAGGACGGCCCCACTCAAAGCGGGGCTGCTGTCAGACACGCCCCGCAGGAGCCTGGCCCAGTCCATCTCCAGACGGCACTACAAGGCTCCAAGGCGCTTTCTGGAACAACAGCAGGTGTGCAACACAGAATGCCAACGAAGAACATGAAATGGACATAACAGCACTGAGTGATTGTTTCTTTTTATGTACACCAGTGAGTTTTTTAACAACCGAGCTGTGACCCGGGCAACTCAGGACATGAATTTTTTTCAAATGATTTTAGGTTAGATTAAGATCCAATGGGTGTTTTGCACCTGACCCTGTGGTTCAGAAAAATTCAATTCCTGGTACTGAACCTTGCAGAGATGAAGGAGATCCACTTCAGGTCACTATCACAAAGTTTTATGTACCTAAAGGTTTGGCCCACACGCCAAGGCCCACAACACAACATGAGCCTTACTTGGCTCAGCAAACGTGAAGTGTGATTTAAAAAAGACAATCCTCCTGATGGCTAGTTTTTCAGCAATTTGTTTTCAAACAAGCAACTTGAGTTTTTGGCTGGTCTAGAGTTCATTAATTAACCCAACAGCAACGCTCAACATCTAAATTGTAAGTATTAATCCAATTTAGAGACAGCCAAATCTTCTCTTTCTTGGGATACTGCTATCAAACCAAATTGGTAACTGGGAAATCTCTCTTCACGACAAAAAGACAAAGTCAGAAAGCTCAGCACCTTCCCTAAAGAATGGTAATAACGCCTTGGTTTTATCAGTTATGAAGAGAAAGTATTTCGCCTTTTCTAGCATTTCTCAGAATGAGAGAGAATCTGAATCAATACGAGTCACGTGTTCAGCCTTCCTCCACATTTCCTTTAAAGCCCATTCAAGTGGGAAGCTCTTTCAGCAAAACAAGACCATCAGGAAATTCTTCTTGTTCTCAAATGCTCATTATAATCCCTGAAACACTGACAGTGATGCCGAATGCTCTCAGAGCAGACCAGAGACGTAAAAAGCACCATAAAATCAAGAGGTGGACTACAGAAATCTGGCAAAGGGTCCGAGAGTTCCAGAGAATGACGAACAAGTCGGTTATCTCAGACGAGGCCCGTACAATCTCGGAGACACCATGAACAGAAGCCAGGAGCGTGTTTGTATAATCAACACGCCTGGGGATTTTACAAAGACAGCTCCAACACTGCTGACCACAGACGCAGAGGGCTGAGGACACAGAGCGATGGGAAAGCAAAGCTCTCAGGCGCTTTGCGCGGCAGCTGCGACGTTCAGGGCCCAACGAGCAAGCATTTAACGACAGCAGGCTAATAAGGATCGAGAGCTTGACAACCTACACATTTATTCATGTATTTTTAAACACCCACCTGCCCCATCCCCTTAAATCCTAAAATAAACCACAACTCTGTTCCAGAACAAATCACTACTCACTCTAACCGAGTGGTTGCTGGAAAGCCTTAGTCAAATTTCAGTCAAAGACAGCTAGAGAGAACTTCTCTCAGGAACAGGACAATTAGGACTCCACCCAGACTTAAGAATAATTTCAAGCTTCCACTTAAAGTGCAGACATGCCAATCAGACAGGAGAGATGCAAGTTGAGTAGACCTTGATTTAATATAAACATTTTACTTCCCTAACTTGTACAAATCTCATGTTGACACTCTCAACACTGTCATTCCACCAAAGCAAGCTCTACACAGTTCACTGGACTCTCTTCTCCATCGTCACGCCACCAAGAGGCCCCCACAGTGCGTATTTCTGAGTTTCCTCCTAGCCCCTGATTCCCACCCGCCATCCTCCAGCTAGAGGCATCCCAGCTCCTGACCTGGGATGAGGTCCTGCATTTAGCCAAACACAATTCAAAGTGATCTTCGACTGCCATGAAGAGGTTCTGGAACGCCATGGCTGCCCGGTTGAGGAAGCGCTCCAGGAGAAGTTGCTACGGAAATAAAAGTTAGTACCTGTAATAAATTCCAGACTCAGTAGCACAAGGTAACCTTGGATATTTCTCCTAAACTAAGAGCCTGCAGATGCCGGGGAGGGAGGGTAGAGAGAGGAGTCCAAGCGAGCATGAGCGCTGGTATCTTACTCATTAATATTGGCTTAGCAACACAACGGTCCATTCTGCAAAAGAACCGTTCAGGGCACTAGGAACCACCTCCGTTGCTGGTAGACAAAGGCTACTTCCCAGCAGCAATTTTTTTTTTTTTGCTGAGGAAGTCTCTCCCTGAGCTAACACCTGTTGCGAATCTTCCTCTTTTTTCGCTTGAGGAAGATTGTCCCTGAGCTAACATCTGTGCCAATCTTCCTATTCTGTATGCGGGTAGCTGCCCCAGCATGGCTGACAGAGTGGTGTAGGTCCATGCCCAGGATCCGAACCCGCAAACCTGGGCCGCCGAAGCAGAGCAGGCCGGACTTAACCAGGCCGGACTTAACCACTATGCCACGGGGCCAGCCCCAGCAGCAATTTCTGACACGTACAAAGTTCCCAGGACTTCTAGGTTCTATTTTCAAAAGAATCTCACACAAAGAGTCCAACGCTCATCATAAAATAAAGGCGGAAAGAAAAAAAGTCGATGCAGACCAGGAGCCAGTCTCCATACCTTGTTGGGCTGCAGGCAGCAGGAGACGCAGTGCTCGTACGCGCTGCAGCAGCCACTGGACAAGCAGCCGTCGCAGCAGTACTGCTTGGTGCTGGGGACGTGGACATTACAGCAGCCATTCACCAGCAAATGCTTCCTTTCACACACGTACCCTGCAAGTCAGAGACGGACCTGAGCATAACACCAGCAGCCCCCCGCCTCCCCACCGGGCGATCACGAAGCAGCAAGGCTGGTAAACACGCAAAGAACACGGAGACAGAACCTGGAGCCTAGGGCAGCCTAAGCTCCAAAGAGCCAGGATTCAGACACACTGTCATTAGGGCTTGCTCCCACGTGTGGGAGTTTAAGGAAACAGAGTCCCATATAGACACATCCTAATCCACCTAAAATGAACCATCAGTCTGCCGTCCTATACTTGATTCAATCATCACGCCAAGTCACACCTATGTTCTCCTGTTCTAACCGATGCAAGCCATTCTTTCATGTATGCCTGAAGAAAACTGTCATTCTTTTTCAAGCAAAAATCTGAAAATAGGGAAAACCAAGGCATTCAGTCCCGAAAGTGAGATCTTTCTAAATAAAAAAACAAAACCCCACTCTGTACAATATCTTTTAAATGTTTGCCATTTATTTAGTAGTTTGGAGGATTTGTTAAACAGAAGTAGTCACACCAAACCTTTCTAAATTGATTTAGGCTGTTTGTAAATATATATGCCAGGGATTCAATTACCCCTCAGCATTAGGGAATGTGAGTTCTCTAATACCCAAGGAAGAAAAATTCTCCTAATTCCCTCCATTCCTCATAAATCCCATCGTCTATACATACACACTCCCTCCAGCCCACTCAATCCAGGCTCAACTTTAAGGAAGGAATCTCCTTACAAAAGCTAATTTATCATTCAGACTTTCTAAATACACATTTCTGTACATTCTTCTGGGAGTGGGACAGAAAAATGCAGGAATAATTGCATGAGGGACACCAGTTGGCCCTTGGGAAACTCCCAGGTGCAGGCACAAGCTCACAGGTGCACACACACGGGTCCACAGGTGTATGCCCAGGCCCACAGGTGCAGAGCAGCTGTTCCTAGCCTCATTCCATTCCAAATGCCCCAGCTCCTTAATCCCCAGGGAATAAGACTTGGTGAAGTCTGAGGTTGTTTTCAGAAACTACTCTGGAAAACAAAGTCTGTGCAAAAGCAGGAGGCACCAGTAAAATAACAATGGAAGAGACTGAAAGGGCCCTCACTTAACACCTGGAAAACTGAGGCCTCGAAAGAACCAGCTCCCAGTCACCTGGGAACTGGTGCTTCTTGTTGTTGTTTTAACCATGCCAATCTGTCTTCTAAATTAAGAGAGGACGGTTCTGATGCCACAGTAAATGTTTCTGGGATTCTTCCTAACTATTCTAACTCATCTTCCTCACAGGGATTATAAATAAACACACATACAAAATCAAATAAGCCAGCATGTTTCTCAAAATTCTGCCCAAATACATAGCAGCCTTATCACCTCTGTGTCAGGAAGATGTAAAATACAAGGTGACCTAAACTCCACTTGCTGAAATTCTCTTTCTGCCCTTTTCCCTTTTCTACAAGTCAGCATCTCAGGCCGCCTTTTTCTCCCTGGTGCGAACTGCCAATGTTTAGTCTTGGAACCACAGGTCTTTCTAATTTCTGGTCAAAGAAAGCTCATCAAGAGTCCTCCTTTTGCATCATAAATCTACTCGTGCAAACGTCATTTCCAACAAGGACTCCTGTACGATCACAACCTCAGAGTGTGTTGCTATTGGCTGGGAAATTAATTTCTAACCTTTGAAAAGTTTATAATTCTGATTGGTTGTCTTACTTAATAACAGGTTACCCTGGCAATATCTGTGGTGGTAGTTGCTTGCTAAAAGGCATAAATTCCTGCAATCACTGCTTATCTCTGCTCCCACATTCACGGAGGTCAAATAAAATCAATGGCTCTTGGGTTTTTATTGATTGATTCTTGGAACTTTTTACTTAAGAAGTCTGAGAGTCTCTGTCTCACTTGAATTAATCAGACGAAAACTATTCTTTTGCTAGTTATAACAAATTGTCATTCATACCTAATATTACATATTAAAGTCAAGGCATAAGACTACACATCTGAGTGTCATACAAACAAGACAGTCTATAAGAAAAAAAAGCACTGAATTCCAATTCAGTCCCAGCCCTGGGTGTGCCCACTGACTAGCTGTGCCATCTTGTGCCTTTGCCAAACTTTACTCTGTTAAAAAAAAAAAAAACAAAAAAACAGGTTATTTGCAATATTATTCGCTTCTTCAATGTGATCTTAAAGACAGAGCTTGGCACAGGCATCACTGCTCAGTTGTCAGCACATTTTTGTGCAAAATTTTCCAGCTCTTCTACCCTCGGTGGGGGGTTTTCCTGATTCCTTCCTTTAATGCCAAATAATCTCATTCGGTCTGATGCCTTTGAGATCTTTTTGGGAAATTTTTGTTTTTTTATTTTGATGGGAATGCAAATTTTTTTTTTTTTGAGGTTGGTTGGTTTGAGGTTGATTGTTGGTTTGTTGGCCCTGAGCTAACATCTGTTGGCAATCTTCCTCTTTTTCTCTTTTCCCCCCAAAGCCCCAGTAGATAGTTGTATATCCTAGTTGTAGATCCTTCTAGTTCTTCTATGTGGGATGCCACCTCAGCATGGCTTGATGAGTGTTGAGTAGGTCCATGCCCAGGATTGGGCCGTCAAAGCAGAGCGTGCGAACTTAACCACTACACCACCAGGCCGGCCCCTGGAACGCAAACTTTTAAAAAAAAAAAAACAATAACGCACTGTAGTTTTCATTTTAAAGACAGCATGTGTCTTCATTTTGTTCAGCTTGAAGATTCTAATTCAAGGTTACCTGTGTGAACTTCAGTATTGTCATGTTCATAATCCATTTGTTCTGAGACTCTTTGAAACAGAGTAAAACTTTCTCTTGCAACCAAACCAACCAACCAGGTTATCTGCAAACTACCAGGTAAAAAAATAAAAAATAACGTGTAAAACAATCAGGGAACTCTGAACACTGTTCGGGTAGTTAACATTAAGGAGAAGTGTTACTTTTTTGGTGTGATAATGGCACCCTGTTTATGGTTTATAAAAGTCCTTGCCATTTTAGGCAAGTGCCTTAACCTTCTGGTGCCTATGTCTTCACCTGTAAAGTGACAACAGCAAGATCTACCCTTCATAGGACTGCTGCGAAACTCAAATGAGATATCCAAGGAGAGCTCCTGGCCCAGCGCCCAGCACGCAGGAAGAGCTCCACTAACGCAGGCCGAGCATGAGTGGGGCCCCTCTTTGGGGAGACTGAGGTGAAGCGGCAGAGCTCTAGCAGTTGTCTAAGCCACCCACCTCCCCAGCGCAGGAACCACCTTTCTCACAGACTGAAAGGAAGCGAGGAAACTCGGGGAGAAAGCAGCAAAACAAGCAGACCGACGTTTGAACGGTAAGAGTAACGCATTTTGAATCGGTTTACAGTTCATTTGAGATGATCTCATCAGTCCGTCAGTCGACAAGTGCATTTCCTAAGTGTCAACACTACGTGACAGTATTCAGGTCACCAAGGAGGAAAACTCTTACCCTATAGAGTTCACCATCCTGATGAGAAGACAAGACTGGCAAGACCTGAAAATACTGGGGCTGGGAAGAGGCTGGCAGGAAGGGGCCCAGGGGCTGACACACGATAAAATGCCTGAACCATAAGCTACAGGCACAAGGAACTTCAGAGTCAGAATTATCAAACCAACTGCTCTGACTTTGAAGGGATCTGATAACTGAGGTATGAAAGACAAAGAAGATGTGAGAAATGTTAGAAATGAGTAAGAAGGGGAAAGCCACTGTACAAAATCCCCACTAAAAAACCCTGCGCGTGGCCACACAGGAGTATTTCAGTGACCGCGGGAGAGGGGGCAGCCAGCCTCACCTAGCTCGTCGGTGATGAGGTGCTTCCCTTGAATGGAGTTCCGGCACTGGTTGCTGGGCCGGCTGCTGTTGCCCAGGTTGAACTGCACTTTCCACGGAATGGGCTGATCGTGGTCTTGAACCTGGAGGAGATTCCGATCTCTCACTGCCCTCTCCTCCTACAAAGAGACCATAAATGAGAAGGTTAATGTACCGTTTCTTGCACTTTCACCCAATTTCTCACAAAAACTACAGTAACAGGACAGAAACAATGTAAAAAAGCTTGTACAACAGGAAGCTGCACTCCCCTGGTAGGAGCAAAGTCTGAGCCAAAGTTATAAAATAAAATGCAAAATAACCTGTAGGAAAAAGTAATAAATTAGGGCTATGCTTCAAAACTGATATGCTTACACAAATGGCCCCTAGATTACGCGCACATTATACATGTGCGTGAAAGTGTTAATTTTGTGGAAAAATTTGGAGGGAAAAAGTTTTGAACTTTTTCTTTCTGATGGCAAATCATTTATTTTTTTATATTAAAACCAGTACATTGTGGAATAGAATGTAAAATTTGAATACACTTTTAAAATAGAAGGGGAAATTTCAAATCAAATTTGCAGCTGTCACTTCAGACACTACCCAGATACATCCAGAGCACAAGGTCACTTTCATTTCCAGTTACGAGTACTTCGGTGGTAGACTTATGGGAATACTGAATTAGGAGACTGATTTTAGGGAAAAGAAAAAGCAGGTCAACTTGAAAACTTCTATGAAAAAATACTAAGTATGTAACCTTTACAATATACCTTTCTTTACAAAAGACATCCTTGCCAGCCAGCCCTTCACCTGGACACGCAAAGTGGAGAGCTGCTCTAGAGGCAGGAGGTTAGACCCTTTCTCCTAGCCTCCAAGTCGAGCTTTCAAACTGCCTTTCCTGTACTATTAAAGAAACTAAGGAGGAAGAGGCCGGAGCACCAGGAAACAAGCCAGGCACAAGACAGCCATCTTCTGAACCCAACCTATTGTCGAAAACAAAACAATTACAAAAGACTCCCTCCCAAACGCTTTTTATATACTTGAAACACTCTACCATTTTAATAGAGTTCTGTGGCTTTTACCATTAAGAATGATCTGTCATTTGTCACTGTTTGAGCAAAAGGGACTAACTTTGAAAGTTTGATGGCAAAGGTTATATATACTTTAATGGGAAAGATCTTTCAAGTTACTAAGATTTCTTTAAGAAAGTAATCTGGGAGGAGCTATTAATATTTAAAACATACATATCCACATACACTTTGGCACAGCAAACACATTTTTTTTGGTAAGGAAGACTGTCCCTGAGCTAACATTGGTGCCAGTCTTCCTGTATTTTGTATGTGGGACACCGCCACAGCATGACTTGATGAGCGGTGTGTAGGTCCGTGTGCAGGATCCAAACCCCAGGCCGCCAAAGGGGAGCATGCGAACTTAACCACTATGCCACCAGGCTGGTGCCAGCAAACACATTTTTGAGGCCTATCCCATAGCAAGTACCTGGTGTGAGGACGCACCAGGAAGTTTACTACAGCACTGTTTACATGGTAGAAAAAACCCTGGAAACCCAACAACAGAAAAACGATGGAATATACATAGGTATAGCTATGGCTATTATAGCTATGGCTCTTACAGAAAACCCTCAACACGACTGTTACGTATTTATCTAGCGTAGTGGTTCTTAAGCCTGACTTGCACATCAGATTACGTAGGGGCCTTAAAACAAATTCTGATTCCTGAGCCTGACTCCAGACTGAGTAAAACTCTGTGGATGGGACCTGGGAGTCAATATTTTAAAGCACCCAGATGATTTTAAGACACAGACAGGGTTGTAGACCACTGGATGTCCATAGTATATTATTAAGTTAAAAAAGCAAGTTACAAAATAACATGCATATTATCACACATTATATTATGATAATAAGTATAATAAATACACATGCAGGTTTGTAAGAGCTGAGATAAAGTCATGAAAATATATACTATAGACTATTAAATGGAAAGGACATAGGTGATTATTAATATCTTTTATCATTTTTGGAATATTTTCATTTTTAATTTAAAATAAAATGATAAAAACATTATTAAAAACATGCTTATCATTAACAATAGGAGATGCTAAGTGAGGAATCTCTGGAAACTCTACACTATGCTTGAAACTTTTCTGTAAATCTATAATTATGCCAAAATAAAAAGTTTATTTAAAAAAATGATTGCCAACATTAAAGACAAAACTTACCCATGATCCCACGACTTAAATAAAGCTATATCTATTTCTGCATACTAACTTTTAGCCTTTGATCCCAGCATTTACACTACAAATTAGAATACTTTGCATTCAGCTCTTCCTGACACTAATTGGATGGTAAACCATGCAAGCACTTACATTATCTTGATAATCGCATTTTCAAGGCTGTATAACAATCCATCGTGTTGATGTGCCATAATTTAGTAAACACATCCTCTACAGATCAGCATTTAAGCCCATCCCAGGTTTTTGTTATCATATACAGCACTGTGATAAAAATGTAGAGCATTTGTTTATGCTCTTGAATAACTGGTAGTAGCCATTATTATTAGAAGTAGAGCCAGTGCTATGAAGTGTCAAAAAACTTCCCCTAACTTCTATCTACCATTTGCAGTATTACCAGCATTTACATAACCGTGCTCACGTTCCCACCACCGCACCAGTACTGGATTTTGTTCTTTAATTTACCAAGCCCTAATTTACTAAATTACTAAAGCCCTTCAAGGTGGCTTTAATTTCTATTCTGCCCCCCTTTTGTTTCTTTTAAAGGAAAGAACTGGCACTAGCAGGAACAGGATGGGTTACACAAAAACAACATCTGAATTCCTTGGTTGGTACGGAAGCCCTGGGAATATGGACAAATCACTGAGGTGTACACTGCTTAACTACCTGTAAATCCACTCCTCCGCTCTGCTGGGGTCACGTCAGTTAACTGCACAATCAAGCCATGTGCAAACTACACTGAGCTGCAAATGCCACCCTAGATAAACTGGTAGCCATAAAGACTATTAAGAGGCTGGTCACAGTAGGGTAAACTGGATCTCACGACAAGGTTGAAAGTGCTCTTAACATTACTCTCAAACTATTCTGTTATTCTTCCTCAAAGAAAACAACAGCTCATGGACAAGTGCATCCCAGAGGGGCCTCCTCCACATAACTATGCTCCTAGTAAACAGGAAGGCCATTCTCCCAGCTGGAACTTGCTTTCAAACACGAGTATTCAAGACCTTGCCACAAGGAATGGGTAATCTTCTTTTGATTGGACAAGAGGGGCTGGCCCAGTGGCGTAGCGGTTAGTTTGCGCGCTCCCCTTTGGCAGCCCAGGGTTCACAGGTTCAGAACCCCAGGCACGGACCTATGTACCGCTCACCAAACCATGCTGTGGCAGGCGTCCCACATTAAAAAAAAAAGAAAAAAAAAAAAAATAGGAAGATGGGCACAGGTGTTAGCTCAGGGCCAATCTTCCTCAGCAAAAGAAAAAAGAAAAAAGAAACAAGATTGTACAAGAGATTGTGTAAGACACAACGGCCAATGTAATGAAGGAGCACACATTCGCTTTTCTGAAGGTCCAGTCTCGCAAAGGGTGTGATGAGGGGGACCGAGGGGTTCCTTCATTGGACGGGTGGTTTTAAACCTTTCCCAAACTGTTCCACTGACCTATTAGGTTGTCTCAATTTTAAGCTTCCTTTATACATATCTTTTTCATTCAAGATTCATTCAAAGGTATGGAGCTCTTACAATGCGTTAAGGAAATAGAGACAAAGCAGTCAGGATCTCGATTCTCAAACAGCCTCCAGGGCAGCTGGTAAACAGGCAGCACAGAAACCAGAACAACCACCCACGCCAGACGTCCACACGGGGTACACCGGGGTACAACGAAGAGAACGGGGACAAAAAGGAGGGAGAAGATACACGAGAACTTTCTTCACCAACTGTAAGCAGCTACAGAAATGTTTCTATTACTAATGTTATGTTACTTAACCTCTGATTTAAAAATGGGTATTTTAATAACTGTCCTGTCTATTTTTCAGGGGTTATCATAAGGGTCAAATGAGATAAATGTCCCATGTAGTAAAGCACTTAAACATAAGGCATCATCATTAAAAGATTTGCTTACGGTTCTCAAAAAAGAAAAGAAAACACAAGGGGATAAAGGCAGAGGGCATCCCGAATGTCTAACACCTGGGGAATGGCTAAACGCAGCCTGATTATGGAAAATTTTAGTTATTAGAAAATGTACCTACAAAGAGCTTTTAAAGATGGGGAAAATGGGCACATGTTAAGTGAAGAAACAGTATGCCCCAATTATATTTTTAAAAAGTGAAAAATGAAGGAAGAAAATACGCCCACGTCATCAGTGAATCCCTCCGGCTGGTGAGATGACGGGTAATTCTTTTCTTCCTCTACCATGTGCAGCACTTTACGAACTTTCTGGAAAATATATGTACCTTGGGGATCAGTGAAAAACAAAACAACAGATCAGCAACTCCTACGATTTATTTATTACACTTTACTTTAGACAGTACCTAACCTAGCACCAATTTACCTACTTAATTACTTTAAAGCTGAAGACATTATGTTTTCAAGGAGTTACATAAATAGCCCTGAGACTTTCAGGAACTGCACCTCTAGAGCAAGTATGAGAACATTTATTTACATGAGAGGACCTCTAAGGACCTTCTGACTCCAAGACTGGGATTTCCTCCATCTCAGCTCAAACGCCCCACACAGAGGGCCCACCTTGCTGCTCTATCACGGCATCTTGTTTTGTTTTCTTTATATCACACATCATTATCTGAAAGAATTTTGCTCATTTGCCATCTCTCCCCCTCACCGCCCAGCAGAATACAGGCTCCTGGAGAGTAAGGTCTCCCCTGCTTTGCCCCCCATGGTATCTCCATCATCGAGCACACAGTGCCTAGCCCAGTTGGTGTTCACTAAACATTTGTTAAATTAACGTGCCCAAGTCACCTGGCACCCACTCCTCTCCCCCAATGGCATCCCCACCATTGTCACTAATTTCTCCTGTGCTCCCATCTCTACAATTTAAACTATCCCCCAAAGCATTAATTAACATGAAAACCAAAGAAAAGAGGAATTCAAAGCAGTAGAGAATAATCAACTATTCTCTAGGCCACATCTGCTTCATGAGTTCATAGTCTCACTGAAGCAAAGCTAAGGATCACACGGAGCTCTGAGGTTTTTCACAGCCTCTGCTCAATTAATCCCAACCCCCCCCAGCCCAGCACAGTCCATATCACATCTCCATTTGACAGACGAAGAACCTGATGCTAGCCAAAACGAAGTGAACTCGCCTCAAGTCACACAGCTCTTGAGCGGCAGACGACCAAACCTGCAGCAGAGAGCAGATCAGGAACAGCAAATTCAAATGCACCCAGGAGAGCATCCAGCAGGACGGGCTCCCCGATTCTGGTTCCAGGGGCCCTGTATACTCTTAAAAATTACTGACGACCTCAATATGTGGGTTATGAGGGATATGGCTGTTGATACTTGTCATATTGGCAATTAAAACACAAATTCTTAAAACACTTATTTTAAATAAACTATTCATTCATTTAAAAATAACAATAACAGGGCTGGCCCCGTGGCTTAGCGGTTAAGTGCGCGCGCTCCGCTGCTGGTGGCCCGGGTTCGGATCCCAGGGGCGCACCGACGCACCACTTCTCCGGCCATACTGAGACCGCGTCCCACATACAGCAACTAGAAGGATGTGCAACTATGACATACAGCTATCTACTGGGGCATTGGGAAAAAAAAAAAGGAGGAGGATTGGCAATAGATGTTAGCTCAGAGCCGGTCTTCCTCAGCAAAAAGAGGATTAGCATGGATGTTAGCTCAGGGCTAATCTTCCTCACACAAAAAAAAAAAGAAGAAGATAAAAATAACAATAATGAACCCATTAGATGTCAACAGTTTTTTTTAAAAAAAAAATGCTTTTCAAAACGAAAGAAGACATTTAGAGAAAAGAGAAAATGTTTTTACATTTCTGCAAATCTTTTTAATGTCTGGCTTAATGGAAGACAGCTGGATGCTCACATCTCCCCCTGCATTCAATCTATTACCATATGTTGTTTGGGCTGAAGCATACGAAGAAAATCTACCTCATAGAGATATGTGGTTGGAAATGGGAGGAGTATTTTAATGGCTTCTCCAGATAATTACGGACAACCTTCTCTGATACTACATCAAAACTCGACAAGTGTGGTTTCTTAAAAGTTCATTGCAAATGGTGCAGCCACCTTGGAAAACAGTCTGGCAGTTTCGCAAAAAGCTCAACAGTTACCATGTGACCCATGAATTCCACTCCTAGGACCATACCCAACAGAACTGAAAGCATATGTCCAAACAAAACCTTGTACACCAACGTCCACGGCAGCACTATTCACAATGGCCAAAAGGTGAAAACAAGCCAAGTGCCCATCAACTGATGAATGGATAAACAGAATGTGCGAGATGCATACGATAGAAGATTACATATTCAGACATAAAATGCTACAACATGGATGAACCTTGCAAACACTGGCTTCTCACTGCAAGAAGCCAGACACAGAAGACCACATACTGTACGATTCCATTTATACGAAATGTCCAGAACAGGCAAATCCATAGAGACAGAAAGGTGACTAGCGGTTGCCAGAGGCTGATGGGCAGGGAAAGGGAAGTTATAGTTCAAGTGTTTGTCTCAGTGTTTCTTGGGCTGTGGAGGAAGCAGACCCACAGAACTCTACAAAACAAACACTTGGTCAACAGTTTCAGGGAATTCACAATCATCTCCTCCCCTGATTATGGTCACAGGTCACTGGTTTTTTAAAAAGACACACTATAACAAAAAAAAATTGGACAAGGTGCACTGGAGTACTTAAAAGGTGGATGTAGGGAAGGGCACAGACTAAATAGCATCCGAAGTCAAGATACGGAAAATCAGTGCGCGTGCCAGACGGAGAAGAAAGGAAAAGTCATCCCAATTAAAAAGATTCCAATTAAAGAGACTCACTTGTTTGTTCAACCAATATTTGACTGTCCATGAAGTGCGTGGCAGTGTTCTAGGGGCTGGGATTCTATGAACAACACAAAGGTCCCTGTTCTCAAGAAAATTACATTCTAGAAGAGAGAGTGAGGGGGCAGATAACAAGGAAATGAACAAGAAATGCTTAGTGATTCCTACCATGAAGGAAATAAAGCAGGTCTATGGGCAAGAAACTAAAGTCATTTAGATTGGGTCACCCAGTGTGGCCTGAGGCAGTAACAGCCTGACCTGAACTGACCAAAAAGACACACCATGCAGAGCCCCTGGCATGAGTCTGGAGTTTCATCGAGTGCAACAGGAACGCAAAGAAGCACTATACACGGGGCAGTGCTGTGACTGACTCTGTAAAGATTATCACCCCTGCTGCTGGGAAGAGAACTGACTGTAGCACAAGAAAGGAAGCAGAGACCTGTTGGTGAGCTACTGCAGTGGTCCAGACAAGAGAGGAAGGCAGCCCGACCTAGGGTGGCAGCAGTGACAATCAGGGAAATGAACAGGTTCAGGATACATCCTGGAGGCACAGGCAATGCTCTGGATGTGGGGAGTGAGAAAGAAAAGCAGGAAGCATCTGTGGCTTGACCACCTGGTGAACAGTAATGCCACCCAGAGAGCCTGAAGACTAGGAAGTGTTGGTGGTAGAGAAACAACAGCTCCGTCTTGGCCAAGTTTGAGAAGCCTACAACACATTCAAAAAAGGAGGTCAAGTATGCAATTGGATGTAAGAATTCAGGGTTTTCTGGACAGATCTGGCCTAGAGTTATCAAGTGGGATCTCAAGAGCATACAGCTGGTATTTGAACCTGCTAGCGCCAGAGATCACGTGGGTCAGGTAGGGAGGAAGGCAGAGGTCTGACTCCCAGCTCACTACAACACTCAGAGATACACCAGATAGAGAAGGGACAACACAGGACCACGTGAAGGTGCCTGTGAGGTGGCAGAAAACAAAAGTCACTGAAGCGCTCAGTTCACATGAACGTCACCCACACATCCTGGTCAACAAAAGAGGCTTACAGCACTCAGCCTCTCTGTTTGCCTGAGGTCAGAGGAGGATACAGTTCCCTGTCTTCCCTTTTCACAGCTCCCCCACCAATCCGATAAAACTAGGGTGACCATATAGTTTATTTCCTATTCATTACACGTATTTTTTACGAACTTGGCCCTTGACAGCGAAAAGGGGAGCTTTTAATAACCACATCAGAACAATGGCATAAACCAAGATGGTCCCCGGTACACCCTAGGGTATGCTCACCCTTTCTAAAAACCCAAATGCTCAAACTGGACTTCTAACCAAACTTACTGATGCTCTGGGTGACATTTCCCACCAACGCACCCTGCTTTTTCTCCCAGAAATTCTCACCTGGAAGAAAAGCTAAGGGGGCGGGGAGGCGAAAATTCCACCCAACCACATTACGCACAGAAAGGGCACCTTGTGGGTCCTCCTGGGTCTCCCTGGCGGACCACTGAGCCACTAAATTAAACGGAAGCCAAGCACACCGGCGCTGGCCCCGCCACCTCTGCCTCTCCGAGTCTCGGTTTCCCCCGCTGAAACTGGGGGCCACCACCCCCCAGGACTGCGGCGAGGATCAAGTCAGACAGGCACATCCCTCTTGGCACTGGACCGGCAGGTGGAAAGCTGGTGGGCGGCTACAGATGTAACCGCAGCCACAGGGTAAGGACCCAGAGCCCCGGGTTCGAGTCCCGGCTCTGCCCGCACCGAGCAGCGCCTTCCCGCCCAGGTCCCCTCGCCCGTCCTCAGTCCGGGACAGCCGTGCCCTCCTCTCCGGACACGCGGGCGGCGCGGCTGCGGAGGCAGCTCCCCCACCCGGGCGGGCGGGCGGACGGACTGACGGACGGACGGACGGCACTGACCTGCTTGAAGGTGCTGCTGAGGAAGTAGACGAGCGAGAGCCCGAAGACCAGGGCGAGCACCCACCTCTTCCGCAGCAGCCGGCGCCACACCATGGCCGCCAGGTTCACCATGCCGGCGCGCACGCGGGGCGCGGCGGCCGGGGCGCGGAGCGGGGCAGGCCCGGGGCCCGGGCGGCATGGCCCCTACGCGGCCGGCAGCCCCATCGATCGCGGCGGCCACCGGCCCCGCGGCCCCCGGCCCAGCCCGCTCCCGGCAGCCACCCCGCGCCGCCCCACGTGACCCCGCCCCACGCCCCCGCCTCCACGCCTCTCGCGGCACCAGCCGGCCTCGCCCCGCCTCCTGCCATTGGTCCCTGCGGAGCGGCGGCTCCCTATTGGCTGAACCCCGGGAAGGGGGCGGGCAATCGCGTGCGTGCGGCCGGAGCGGCTGTGCCCGGGTCTTAGCGCCGGGCCTCGCAACCTGAGAAAGAACCCAAGGAGAGGCCGGAAGCTCTCGGAAGTCAGGTGCTCCCCGGGCCGCGCGAGTGATTGGCTTGGAAGGACGTGAATGATGCCGCTGTGATTGCTGAATTGTCTGGGCAGGTAAAAAGCGAACGCGACTTTTCCCCCCCACAGGATGGTCAGTGTAGTCTTCTGCCCTTGCATTCTCAGTGCGTTTTGCGCTGCATGTTGGTTGCAGGAATGAAGAATGCTCGCGGCATTGTATCCGAAGTGCACCTGCCTGCTTCCATTGCAAGGAACGCAGGAGATGCTTTCTTGCATGCATTTCGGTGCAGTCCTGTAACGGCCCGGGGGCGCAACTTAAAACATCGCATCCATTGGCAAGTCTGGGTGTCATCCTTCATAGGGATGTAGTGTAGTGGAGAAGGTTAAAAGGCGTTTCATCCAGTCGTTCAGATGCATCCCACGTACTAAAATTTATTCCAGAATTCGATGTTGGAATAATTATGCATGGCCTGCTTCCAAAAGAGAATCTGAAGCCCCTTCGAAAGCAAGCATCTGACAGTAGAATCTTGGGTATTTCGTTTCGGAGGCTGTGTCAAATTTGTGGATGGAAACTTGGGATACTGTGTTTCATTTTCCCCAAGGATTTGCAGGTGATGGGAGATCATTGGGAGGGGGGCATTAAGCTGAGATTGCAAGTTCTTGAAAAAATATGTGATGAGCTTTCCTTCATATATAAAGATGGTTTTACTGACTCATTGCTTAGGTGATTTTCCAAAAGAGAAAGGAGGCTTCGCTGATGGGTTGTCTCTCTAATCAGCGGCCCTGATATTACCACTGCTGCTCCCTGGAGAAGGCTGGTCAAGATTAAGAAGTCATTCAACATTCAACAGCCAATTATGGTGCCCTGAACTAAGAGGCAGATACCATCTTTGGTCCTGGTACAAAAAAATATTCAAGGAGGCTAAACCTATTCATGGAAAGTCTATGGCCTTGATTTCTTCTCCAGGGCAAAAGGTCAGGAAGGGAGCAAGAGATATAAAAAAAGGTAACTGAGAGACCCATGTGTTACTCATTGATTAAATACATTTGAGTGCTACTCTGTGCCAGGCAGTGTTCTAGATGCCGAGGTAGAGGGGCGAACCAGACAGACAGCATCTCTGCTTTTGTGGTATTTACATTCTAATGGGGGACAGATCATAAATAAATAAGCAAACTATAGAAATGATAAGTGCAAGGAAGAAAATAAAACAGGGGAATGTTATGGTAGATCAGGAGAGTGAGAGAAAGCCTCTGGGAGGAGGTGAAATTTTACCTGAAGGAGCTAGCCAAAAGGAAAAGCATTCCAGGGAGAGGGAACAGCAAGTTCAAAGGCCCTGAGGCAGGTTTGAGGAACAGAAAGGCCAGTGTGGCTGGAGGGGAGTCGTGTTAAAGGGAGAGTGGAGGGAAATGAGGTTGGAAACAGGTGAGCTACATCAGGCAGAACCTGGAGGCCATGAACAGAGCTCAGATTTTATTCTGATTGCAGTGGGAAGCCATTGGAGAGTCTAAAACATATTTTCTGTATTCCTCAATCAGGACTCAAAGTTTGACAATAGGACAAAATATGTTAAGATCATAACTACCCTCAGGAGTCCTAAAGAGGGATCAATGAGTGGCTAACCAGAGAAATGGAGCAGACAGAATCATACGCTTTATAGCTACCCATGATGGCCCAAGACTTAGTCTCGGATTCAGGACATTCTATGTAAGCGTTGTGTTCCAGGGTTGGGAGTCTCTGGTAAGCTCCTCTGACCCGTGCAGCCCTCCGGAGAGGAGAAGGAGGAGGCCTGCTCTCTCTGGGATCGACTGGTCACGTGCCCATCAGGAGCCCTGAAGGCCCACCTCCACTGTCGTCAACATGGAGTTCTGAAGTCCATGTGGCTCCTCACAGTGAGCAAGGTAACATGTCTCCATGAGAATTCACACCTTCATGACCGCTTTATTAAATGGGAAGGCTGGAAGGAAGCTGGGGGTTCGGCCACTCCACCCTCTCCCCTTTTACAGATGGGGAATCTGAGGCCACAGAGAGGTTGCTGATTTGTCCAGGGCCACACAGCAAGTTTGAGGGGCATCCATCCAGAATCCATGTCCCCTATCTGCCAGTCTGCTGCTCACTTCACCTCATCTAGCACCTCTTTGCTGCAGAGTTCTCTGCTTTCTCCTCTCACATGAGGACTCCCTCCACCTCTGGGTCTCAACATCCTCATCTGTGAAATGGGGTGATAACGCTTTCCTGATGGGATTGAATGTGGAATCGAGGGTTGCATGGCCTAAGATTGAAACATGGTTTGCAAAATGTCCGAGAGCTCTGGGGATGTGAGATGTGAGTAGTACTTGTTCGTGGTTACCATGGTAATCTGACAGGCAGTGGGAATGTGGGGAGACTCTGGCTCATGCCATGTGCTGGCTTGCAGGTCTTAAGGAAAATGCAGAGACGCCACAGCAGCAACACGGATAACATTCCACCTGAAAGGTAGGCCTCCTCTGGTGTCATTCCATCTGAGGGCTCTGGGCTCCGGGTGGTCAGGGGCCCCCAAAACTTGGCTGAATAATACCTGCCTCTCAGGGCCACTTGTTAGAAGAGCAGAGGAGCTCTGATTGGAAACTGCTTTGCACAGTGATGGCCTTATATTACTCAATGCATAACAGCTGGCTGTTGTTCTTAGGGTAACTCTCAAAGCCTGTGTGACTGGTGATCCCCTTGACTCGTATCAATGATTTACCCACGGGATTTTAATTTATAGAGGTGACTGAGTGACAACATGGAGAGGCTAATGCCACTGAAAGATTTTTATTACTCACATTTCCCGAGAGAAGGGGCATGCCACATCTCGCAGGGCCACATGGGGAAGCGCCAGGCCAGTCAGGAGGCAGAAAGGAGCAAGGAGAAAGCATAGGTCACAGCTTTTATTGTGTTTTCTCACAAAGCAAGGCAGGGCAGGGGAACCAGCTTCAGATGGGCTAGTTTGAATAACGTCAGGGCTCTGGGCTATAGGGGTGGTTTCTACTTGCCTGGTACCTGGCCTTGGGTGATCTGGGGCAGGGGAAATATTGGCTGGGTGGGTGAGAGTTAGGTAAAGGAGGTAGTTGGGGATATTGGCTCTGGATTGCAGGGAAGATGTGAACAAGTTTAGCCATTAGTTTGGCCCTATAATTAGTAGATGTCTAATAGACAAATACAGAATCTAAGAAAACACATGAGCTAGGATATCTACCTAGGTAAGCCCAAGAGAGTACATACCATGGGGACCTGGTCTCAGGTTGTGACAGTCTCCCAGCCCCAGACCCCCCACCATGCTGGCAGGTACATCCGAGGAGCAGACAGCCAAGCTTTTCCTCCCACACATCTTATTCTGGGTCCCCTGCAACCCTGAGGGTGGCCGCAAAATCACCGAGAGAATCCCCCAGTCCCAGCCTGGGGACTGAGTTTTCCATCAGGCCTGCCTGTTCTGCAGGGGAGAGCACTGGCCTTAAATCAGACGACCCTTGGCCAAAATCCCACTTAGCCCCTTCCCACCTGTGGTGCCTTTGGCAAACTCCTCCACCCCCAGGCCTCAGTTTGCCCATCAATACTGGCAGATAATAAAATTCAGGGTTGCTTATGAAAGAGTGAATTAGTGTGAAAATGCACAAACGCAGCATCCGGCGTATAAACAGCGAGCCTGTTGGAGCTCTTCTAGCCTCTGAAGACAGAATCGCTGTCTGCTTTCAAGGGAACCCTGAGATCTTTGGGGGCAGAGACCACACCAGAAAAACAGCAGCCACTGTGTATTGTGTGGTCACTCAGTGTCATCCTCACATTAACTTACTGAGATCAGGACTGTTTTTATCATCATTTTACAGATGTGGAAACTGAGGCTCAGAGAGGGGAAGTAAATTACATCAAGTCACACGGCCAGAAAGTAGTAGGGCTGAGATTCGGTCCCCAGTCCATTTGTGCCCCCCCCCCCCAAAGTCTGTGCTTTGAGCCACCACATTTTGGCTGCCTCCTCTCCGGGCAGATCCACTCCTCCTCCTGGGCTGCCTCACTCTAGCTCTTAAGAGGTTAAGTTGGAAGCACAGCCTCTATCCCTCAGGGAATATTCTTTCCCGTTTAGGGTGAAATCTCAGCTGGATGCTGGGGAGAGGCCCAGAGAAGGGAGGCCAGCTATAAAAAGCCCCTTGGTGGGTTGAGTCTTCCCTGATTGTGCTGGAGGCCCCCTGAGCCCAGGGAACTCAGAGTGCTGGTGAGCTCAAGGGGGCCAGGAACGCTTTCCAGGGCCCCGTGGGGTGGTGGGGGAGAGAGGGTGGCCCCCATATGGGCCAGCATGGGCACCTTCCAGGACTTCTGCGTTCTGAGCTCAGCTTCTTGAAGTGCAGAAAAAGCTCAAGGCCCCTTGAGGATCATAGCCATGGTGTCCGTTGTTGTTGTCATTATTAATATCATCTTTATTATTATCCCGAACCACAGGGAGTAGGACCACACATTTCCTGGGCTTTTGGAGCCAGCAGGGAGGGGCCGTGGGGGTTGGGGGAGGGGGTAGCCATCTTCAAGTTCCCTCTCTTGCACCAGGTTTATAACTTACCCCCAGGTCAAGTTTGTGAAGCCCGAGAAGCCAGCCCTGAGATTTCTCCAGACCAGCATTTCCCCTGCTGGGTTTCACAGGTGTTCTGCAAGCTCTTAATAGGTTTTCCATGGCAAAAAATAATTCCATGGTCAAATGAGTTTGGGAAACACTAGGTTTAAACAAAGTTAATTTTTTCAGTTGCAGGCCTTCTCAGAGCCTTTAGCATGCTCCTTCATTCATTCTTTGAAATAATATTTATTGCGCATGTTCAGTGTGCCAGGTGCATCGTGCTGGGTAGTGGACATACAGTGGGGAGCAAATAATCATGGTCTTCCACCTCATGGAGTGGGGCCCAGTCTAAAGTGCTGTCCTTGGTGCTGACTGCCCGTTAGAATTGAAAGAAATAGAGATGCCAGGCCCAGCCCCGTAAGTTTTGATTCAGTTGGCCAACACTGGATCCAGGGCACCTGTGTATTTCAAAAGCTTCCCCAAGTGATTGTAATGTGCAGCCAGGGTTCAGGTAAGCAGTAAAATGATGACTATGATCATGCATGCAGGTGAGGTTAGGGTGCAGTGGGAACAAGGAGGAGACTGTCATTGTCTGGGAGGTAGTAAAGGCTCCGCCAAGCAAGAGAGAGTTTAGCTGAAATCTGATGGAAGAGCAGAGGTTACCTTGGTGGGACGAGACATCCCGGTGAAGGGGACAGCCTACACAAAGGCCCTACAGTAGGAAGCCGTTGGGAAGTGAGAAAGGGGCACACAATGAGATTGGAGTTCAGGGCCAGATGATCCAGGGTGTCTGGCTGGTTCCTCTCTCTGAGCCTCAGTTTTTTTTATCTGTAAAATGGGAGTGATATTAGTACCTATCTGTAGGGTTTATCTGAGACCACTGGGAGGAGTCTAGAATTGGAACCCCCTGGGAAGGCTTTTAGAGGGATAGTGAAATAATTGAATTATGTTTTTTTAAATGCACCCTGGGCTCTGAGTGGAGAATAGATTATAGGGGGTCAAGTGTGAAAGCAGTGTAAAAGTCCCCACAGTCTCTCTCCTGCTGCATTTTTGTGCCTGGATGATAACTACGATACGTTTCTTAAGCACCTACTGTGTGCCCTGGGTTGTGGGGTCCAGGGGATGAATGGAACTCCGCTCTCACTTCAGTAAGCTCATGATTTATGAGCACGCTAGGGGTCTGTGGAGGTGCCTTGGGGGCCTGCTGCAGTGAGACAAGGCAGGGGGGGCTCTCTGCCCCTCCCACCGATGCATGCAAATCAGCTCCACTCGGATCTGTCGTGAGGACTGAGTTCCCATGTCATGATGCCATTTGAAAAAGGACAAACCCAAGAGAAGAGAGGTGGCATCTGGAACACTGGGACGTGGTGTTTGTGGGAAAGTGCACCCAGTGTGGGGTTCTCCATTCCCAGAGGGGGACCCCTGAGTTCTCTGCTCCCCTGGTGATGACTCTGAAAGAGCCATGGACTCCTTCGCCTGATTCCCACACAAGAAGCCCGTGCTGGGAACTACAAAAGGCAGTTGGCCATGGAGGTCTTTCCGTAGGGACTAAAGTGAATAGTTCCCATTTATTAAGCACCTACTACGTGCCTATATTAAAAAGAGTATTTTAAATTTGATCCCACAGGAATTCTATCCATGAATGATGTTTATGCCCATTTTTCAGGTGAGAAAGCTGAGTGCAGGGTTGTGAAGGCCCCTAGGAAGGGTGGAGCTGGGGTTTGAATGTGGGCCTCTCTGTTAAGTCTTCTTTCCATTACTGTCTGCTGCCCTCCAAATACTGGCGGTGACCAAGGCTGGACACTCTTGGGAACCGGGAGTCATTGAACTCGAAGATTTCAGAGCCAAGGGTCCCTGGGTTCCTGAGGTTATTCTAGAATCACAAAACTCTGTGCTCCCTTTTCAGTAAAGTATAGTGGTTAAGAAAGTGGGTTCTAGAGTGAGTCTGCTGAGTCTGAATCCCCCCTGCTCCAGCCCTTACCAGCTGTGTGACTCTGGACAAGTTACTTTCTCTTGCTGCACCTCAGTTTCTTGGTCTGTAAAATGGGGGTATTATTGGTACCTACTTCACAGGGTTGATGGGAGGGTTTAATGAGTTAATCAATATAAAACACTTAGAAAAGTGTCTGGCACATAGTAAGTTTTCAGTGAAGATTATGACCCTAGTGCTATGATAATTTGTGTTAGTACCACAGACTGAGTGGCTTACACAATAGGAATTAATTTTCTTACTTCTGGAGGCTGGAAGTCCAAGATCAAGGTGTCAGCCGGGTTGGTTTCTTCTGAGGTCTCTCTCCTTGGCTTGTAGATGGTCAGTCTCCTGTGTCTTCACATCATCTTCCCTCTGTGTGTGTCTGTGTCCAAATTTCCTCTTATTAGGACATCAGTCATATTGGATTAGGGCCTGCCCTAATGACCTCATTTAACTTTGCACCTCTGCAAAGCCCCTGTCTTCAAGTACAGTCACAGTCTGAGGCCCTGAGGGTTAGGGCTTCCACATATGAATTTGGGGGGGTCACAGTTCAGCCCATAACATCACTGATACGGTTCTTGGCCCCCATGCTCCACTGCCAACTTGGTGGGGCTTGCTCTTCTCTTCTGGCCCAGAAATCGCAGCCAAGCGCTCAGCTCCGAGGCGAGTGTGGATGAGGGGGGCGTCTTCGAGAGCCTGAAGGCAGAAGCGGCCTCCCCGCCCGCGCTCTTCTCGGGCCTGCCCGGCCTCCCCCCGGGCAGCCTGCCCGCCGCCCCGTTCCAGTCCAGCCTGGTGCTGGGGGCCGCGGCCGGCGGCGGGGACGTGTTCCTCCAGATGCCGGCGGCCAGGGAGGAGGGCGGCGGCCGGGGCGAGGGCGGCGCCTACCACCACCGACCCCCGCACCACCACTTCCACCACGCGGGCCCCCGCGGGAGCGCGCTGCTGCAGCACGTGGGCGGCGACCCCCGCGCGCACCCCGACGACGGGGGCGACGAGCAGCCGGGCACGCCCGCCCCCGCCCTGTCCGAGCTGAAGGCCGTGGTCTGCTGGCTGCAGAGAGGGCTGCCCTTCATCCTGATCCTGCTGGCCAAAGTGTGCTTCCAGCATAAGCTCGGTGAGTCCGGAGGACACAGGTGTAGCAGCCTCGGCCTTCACCCGCGGGGTGGGGGGCTCCTCATCCCAAGTGCCAGGGGAAGGCAGTAGAGGCCCTCATGGTGCAAAGTGCTTACGAGTCCTGGAGTCTCAGTCAGACCTGTGTTCAAATCCTGCCCCACTAGCTGTGTGACTTCGGACAAGTTACTCACCTTCTCTGAGCCTCGGTTTCCTCGTCTGTCCAGTGGGGGTCATCATAGAACTTCCTCAGCTGGTTGCTTGGTGCGAGGAAATAGAATGTAGTGACCGACAGTTCAGACTGCTTGGGTCTGAACCTTGGCTCTGCCCTTTCCAAGCTTTGTGACGCTGGTTACATTACTTAACCTCTCTGTGCCTCAGTCCCATCATCTATAAAATGAGGATTATAATAGCACATAGTTCATGAGATTGCAGTGAAGTTAAATGAGTTAATATGTGTAAAGCACTTAGCACAGTGCCTGGCAGAGTGTAAGTGCTATGCAAGTATAGATTATTATTTTCCTTATATTCATTATGAAGATGTAAAATACTTGACATAGAACCCAGCACAGAACAAGTGCTCAGTAAATACTACCTATTGTTACTAATTTTAGGAAGTAAGACAATTATTCCTCAAGTGCTTAACCTCATACCTGACACACACTTAACATTCAATAAATGGCCTCTGGTCCACTGTTGTTATTATTGTTGTTGTTACTTATTGTTATTAGATCGCGAAGTTGTTGTGCCCTGGAGAGTTTTAGGCTATAGTTTTAGTCTTACGGTACAAATTATCTCATGGCCTCCTACATTCCGGAAGAAAATACCTAGAGGAGATTAGGCCATCCCTTATGTCTTATTTGCCTCTTTCTGGTGAGTTCTGCTGACTCAGATCACCCCACTTTCCTTTTTGGGGTGCTACCATGTCAGTCCCTCCCCTTCTGTTCCTAGAAACAGAAGCCGGCGTGTTCCCCCTCACCCTGAGTTCTGGCGAAGTCACAACTCAGTTTTATTCTTGAGTGTGGTCATTGTCTTTTTCACTTGGCAGGTTGGTTGGTTGGTTTTTTAATCAAAGAGGAGAGTAGAAGAAAGAATTGTGGGGTTACTAGTTTTTATTTTCTTTGTTTTCAATGAAGAAATACATCTTTTACAAAGTAGATCTGGAAAAATCCCCAGAGTACGCATACGATTAACAACGCACAAGTGAGCTCCGAGCATGGGAAGCTCGCATCATGTGAGAGCAGAGTCCTGTCTACAGGGAATGAAAAGTCGGATTTGAAAATCCCTATTCAGGGAGAATTCCAAGACTGTAGCTTGGCAAACAGTGGCACTTGAATGAATTGTGGAATAAAATTCAGTTCTGTTCCCCCATCTGCCAGGGTCATGCTTTCCCGTCAGCCAGGAATTTTTTCTTCCTTTAACGTTAAACTTTAATTCATTATGGTGTCGTGTGATCTTTTTCTACGTATGTTTTTATTACAGATAATACACCTCAGATTGTTTTTGAAAGTGGAAATAATAATAGGCACCATTTACTAACTGCTAGAAATTATGCTCTATAAGAATCATCCCTCCATGAAGATACTGTTATTATTCTGTCCACTTTACAGATGAGGAAGCTGGGGCTCAGAGAGGTACAGTGAGTAGCCCAGGCTCACACAGAGAGGAGGCGGCAGAGCTGAGATTTGAACCCAGGTCTTACCAGATTGCACAGCCCATGCTCCTAACCTGGTTCTGTGAAATAGCCCCCCAGGGGCCTCAATCCCAGCCCTAAGCCAGAGGCCTATACTCAGAGTGGCTCAGGCTTCCCAGTGATCTGCATGGCAGCCCAAATCCCCCAGCCCTGGGATTTTCTCCCTTGCGGTTAGCCTGTAAACTCCAAGGGGCCCGGGGTGTGTCTTCTCAACATTGCTCACAGTCCCTAGTAAGCCAGGCCAGGCCTCAGGAGCCTCGGGGTGGTGTCGGACCCTCCTCTGTCCCGCAGGCATCGCTGTGTGCATCGGGATGGCCAGCACCTTCGCCTATGCCAACTCCACGCTCCGAGAACAGGTGTCTCTGAAGGTGAGTCGCTTGGCGAATTAGTCCCCTAGGGCTGCTGTCACAAAGCACCACAAACTTCGTGGCTTAGAACAACACACATTTACTGTCTTACAGTTCTGTAGATCAGAAGTCTGAGAGGTCTCTCTAGCCCGAGATCCAGGTGTCCACAGGACTGCATTCCTCCTGGAGGGGTTAGGGAGAGTCTCTTTCCTGGCCTTTTCCAGGTTGCAGAGTTCGTCCACATTCTTTGGCTCATGGCCCCTTCCTCCTCCTTCCAGCCAGCAACGTTGCATCTCTGTGAGCATCCCCGCATAGTCACGTCTCCCTCTGACTCTCCTCTCCTGTCTCCTCTTCCACTTGTAAGGACCTTGGTGATTACACTGGTCCCACCTGGATAATCCAGGAGACTCGCCGCATCTCAAGGTCTGCTGATTAGCAACCTTCACGCCACCTGCAACCTTAGTTCCCCTTTGCCGTGTAACCTAACATATTCACAGGTTGCAGGGATTCGGATGGGGACATTTTGGGGAGGCCATTCTTCTGCCTGCCGCCCCTGGGCAGACCCCTGGGTTGCCATCCTTTTCCCATGCCCTCCCGAAAGCAGCATCTCTCACCCGCATGTCCCCAGCCCAGTCCCCTCACCCTCCTGACATTCAGCCAGTTAGCTCACTCCCAGCCCACTGTCATGGTGAAGGCCATCCCACTGGTGCTGCTGGGTGGACATGTGGCTCCACCCCATCGCCCTGAATGCCTTCTAATACCCGTGGAGCACGAACCGTGCCCCGCACGGAGCTGGCCCACTGCACAGCTCATCTTGCGGAGTCGTCCCAGCAACCTGGGAGGGAGGCAAAACTCTTCTGATCTCATTTTCCCAATGAGGAAACAGCGGCTTAGAGACACTAAGTGTCTTGCCTAAGGTCACACAGCCAGTGCAAGTGGTGGCATCGGCATATGCAGCCAGGCATTGAGCCCACAGGCTGTGCTCACTCCAGGTTCGAATCCCAGCTCCTCCGCCCACCTGCAAGCCCTTGGACAGGTTCATTTGCTGATCTCAGCCACCTCTGGAAAAGGAACTGCTCACACCAACTTCATATACCCATTGAGAGGATTAAATGAGATAGTGCTTAGAAGGTGTGCAGCACAGTGCCTGGCGCATAGGAAACATTTAATTGAGCTATTTTTAACAAACCTATGCTTTCTGCTGTGCTTGTGATCCCCTAACAGCCACCATCCTCTCTGACCCCTCTTTGGGGTCATCTGCTTTCCGCAAAACATCTGGGCCTCCACAAGGCACAGAAGGCAGCTTAGTCTCCATTTGACATATGAGTGCGTTGAGGTCCAGAGTTGGGCGTGGAGCCAGAGGTTCTTCTTGACCCTTAGTCTCATCTTCTTCATGCAAACCCCTTTCTGCTGCCATCAGAACAGCAGGTTGATCAACACCGTAGTGGGACACTTTGGGGGCTGGCTCTGTCTCAAATGGCATAACATCCAAATGGTGCCTTGACTTGAATTTTAGGGGACAGGAGGATGCCTGTATCCATGGACAGGCTTCTAGGGGTCCTGGAACCTATGAAGACACAGGCGACGTTTTGCCTATCTGTGCATATTTTCTGCGAAGGAGGGTCTGCGTGATCCTTAGCAAGTTTAGAAATCTCAACTTACTATCAGAGAACTACCCTCTGTGTCCCCCAGAGTCTGGCTTCTTGGGGTATTGCTCATTCCCTCTTTCTATCCCACCTTTGGTTTGGATTTACAGAGTATTAAACTGGGATCCATTATTTATTGGGGTGGAAAGGGCTGCCAAGTGGATTAATCACATTGGTAAGAGCAGTTGGTTGGCTGGAGGCGGTTTCTCGGGTCGTTAACCTTGACCGCTCCTGAAATAATGGGTGCATGGAGATGCATTTATTTTGTCTAGTCTGTGGAAACGTGCGTTGTAACAGTGTGTGGGGCACTGAGCTGTGTCTGGAGACCGTGGAGCATTTACCGAAACCACAGGGAAAGTTACACTGGGAAAGTTATGACCTCATCTTATTCCAGCAATGCAGCCGCCCTGGTCCAGGAAAAGGCTAGCTTTTGAGAATCAGCAGCCCGGGGGTCTGTGTGTGTCTCCCAGGGTACACGGGCGGGAACACGCCTGCTCTGAGCCGCCTCCAGAAGTTTCCTAGGATTGCTCTCAGGCCGAGAAGCTGCTGGGAAACAGCAAACTGACGTTTTCCAGCTTGTCTTCCTGGGGACTAACTAGAAACGAGGCTGGAGAAAGAGAAATGAGGCTGAATGGTGAAGGGCTTTGATGGCCATGCGTATGAGTTTGAATTTAATCGTATAAATGTGGCCCTACGTTGAACGGCCAGTCCAGCACAGTAGCCCAGAGGGTCATGCTAGAAAAAGTGAGAACAGAAGTTTCCAACCTGTAGATGAATCTACTACTGGGTTGTAAAGTCTGAATAATAGGTCCTGCCATTTAGCGAGCCTGAAATATGAGCCTGTACCAGACTGAATGTTTACATTTATAAATTTTACTTAATCCTTAACAAAATCCCCATTTTCTTTTTTTTTAAGATTTTTTATTTATTTATTTTTCCCCCAAAGCCCCAGTAGATAGTTGTGTGTCATAGCTGCACATCCTTCTAGTTGCTGTGTGTGGGACGCGGCCTCAGCATGGCCAGAGAAGCGGCGCATCGGTGCGCGCCCAGGATCCGAACCTGGGCCACCAGCAGCAGAGCGCGTGCGCTTAACCACTAAGCCACGGGGCCGGCCCGTAAATCCCCATTTTCAAATGAGGGCACTGAGGCTTAAAACATGGGCCATTGAGCAAGAGTTACTTCTCTGGGCCTCAGTTCCTAACAGTAAATGTGGACTAACGTTGGCTACATTCCAGTGTTCTAAGCGTTTCATGTACATTAATTCTCATTTCACGTACATTAATTCTCGTCATTCTGTAAGACAGATACAATATGTATCCATTTTACAGATGAAGAAAGGGAAATACAAAGAGTTTAAGTAACTTGCCTGGGGTTGGACAGCCCCCAGGTAGCAGACCAAGGATTTGAACCCAGGCCATCCAGCTCCAGAGTCTGTGCTGCTAACCACGGTGCTCTCCTGCCTTTCCAGATAGTTCCCCAAGCAGGTTTCCACATTTCTGTCACCTTCCCCGTGACCACCCCTTCGATTCCAGTGGGATTGAAAGAAGCCAATACGCTTTCTTTCACCATTAGCCCTGCTGCCTCCAAACCTTTGAGAAAGGGAGAAGTTGCCACTTGTCAGAGAACATTCTGGAATGTTCTGCCGTGTGCACTTTTGGCGTTGCAGCAGCCCCACAGATCTCTTGCTTTGTCTCCAGGAGAAGAGGTCGGTGCTGGTCATCTTGTGGATCTTGGCCTTTCTGGCGGGGAACACCCTGTATGTGCTCTATACGTTCAGTTCCCAGCAGCTGTACAACAGGTGAGCAAGGGAATCTGACCCCCAGTGGAAAAGTGGGGGGGCTTTTTTGGGCTTGGGACACAACCCCTTCACGTGACAGCAATGCAGCAGCTGTATGTCACATTGTAACTTTCAGATTCCACCCTCTTGTTATATAAATGCATGCCTAGAGCAGAGCTTTCCACTAGAAATATAATGCAAAGCCACGTATGTAATTTCACATTTTCTAGTAGCCACATAGTGGATGGCGGGGGAGGGCTGGCCAGGGAGGGCCTCCAGGACAGAGTTGAAATTTGAGCCAAGCTTTCAGATCATGCGTATGTGTTTTGAAAATGGGCTTTGAGGAGTGAGCAGATTCACCACTTTCTGGGACCACTCCATAAAAGCAATTTGGGGAGTTAGATTTAAGGCATCAACATGCATCTCACGCACTGCATTAGTTGTCTGACCCAGAATGTCGAGGTCCTGGTGGAGGGTGTAGAGGTGGAGTTTCCCAGAACCTTGGATGAATTTCCAGCTCATACCATTCTCTGGGCATGATCACATTTATAGGCTCAGACCTCTGTGCCCCCAGCAAACCAGGGCTCAGACTGGCAGCACAGAGAGAGAAAAAGAGAGAGTGGCTTAGGAGAAAAGCAACAGAGCTGAGCCTCCTTCCTTATTGATGTCAACAGTCTGGAGTGTGTTTGTAAGTGATACCAACAACCATTATCTTTTTTTGCCCTCCCAGTGCCCCAGCAGGGTGTTGCTGTTCCTCACCCATTTCACAGGTGAGGAAACAGAGGCTCAGTGAAGCCCTTTCTAATGAGTCTTCATCCCGGCAGGTAGCCAGTAACAGTGAGCTTGACTCTTCCCAGGATTTGAAGTCTGATGACCAATATCAGAGAGTCTTAGTCTTGCCTCTTACCAGCTTTGTGCCCTTTGGCAAATAATGGAACCACCTTGAGCCTCCTCTAGTTTCCTCTTTTGTGAAATCAGGACCCAATTAATTCTTGCCTTAGCCACCTGCACAGGCTAGTTATTAGGAAGGCCAAATGTTATAATACGTGAAAGGTACTGGGTAAACCATGAGACATTTGACATATTGTAATCCTATCATAATTAATATTATCCTTTTATGTTGAATTACTATATCTATTGGTGGTGGTGTCTAATGAGCAAAACTGACAATAGAATGTATCAGTTCATTAAAGTTCACAGCGTCCATTAGAAATAAGTGGACTTAGTGATCAAAACTGTGGAAAAACACTTTTGCACCGCCTCTCCTCCAAAGGCAAAAACGGGAAAAAACGCTAGGACGGTGAACTAAAACCCAGATAGGTGACTGTAACACCAACTGGTGTCTCTGAGATGAAAGTGGAAGGCAGATCTTCGTTTTATTGCGATCACAGAGGCGTGATAGAGAATCAGGGCGTGGAAGGCAACCAGCCAGCCTGGACTATCCCCAGGGAAGGACAGACACAGGCTGCCAGCCTCTCCCCGTGTTAGAATGTGGATGGCCACTCAAACTCGGAGGCGAGGAATCCCCCAGAGACAAGCTATGCTGTGGAAGGACACTGAAGGTATTGTGAGAGATTGCCAAAATAGATTGTTTTCATTGATATTCCCTACTCTAGCTCTTTAAAGATTTTTATTATAAATAGAAGTAGACTTTTAAAAATACAAGTTAAAAAATAGACCAGTTCATTCCTAAGATGCTACAATCAGGGGGCCTCCGTTTGTACCATTTTCCGCCAGCCCGGCAGAGTGTGTCAGAAGCGTTTAGAAAGCACCCACTCTGGGCTGTGACTGTTCCCTGCTTCCCAGGGGACAGACAGGACTCAATCTGGCCTTCGCTCACAGCCTCTAATCCGGCGGGAAGGATCGAGAGGGGCCCCGCACAGAGCAGGCGCTGGTTCTAGTCCCAGCTCCACGTTCTAGCTGAGATGCCGTGGGCAGGCGACTCCACCTCTTAGCACTCCAGTTTCCTCAGCTCAAAATGGGACTAATCATAGTTCCTACTTCGTAGGGTCTTTGGGAAGACAAAACGAGTTAACACACGGAAAGCGTGTAGAGTGGGGCCAGCATGATGTAAAGAGCTAAGAGATTTTAACTATGTTCATGTGTCGCTGAACGACGGGAATACGTCCTGAGAAATGCATCATGAGGCAGTTTGTCACTGTGTGAACATCGAGGAGTGTACTTGCGCAAACCTAGATGGTATAGCCTGCTACACACCTAGGCTATGTGGTACTAATCTTATGGGACCACCGTCATATACTGGTCCCCCATCATATAGTGGCCCATCATTGACCAAAACATCATTATGTGCTGCATGACTATGCCGTTATTATTATGAGTAACATCATCCTCCTCAGAGGTGGTGGAGGGCAGTGCTACTCAAAGTGTGGTCCACGGACCAGCGCTAGTTTGAGAACTGTTTGTTGTCTGTCTCCAACGAGGTAAGTACAGAAATGGAGTGTGAGGTCACCTTACCTGGTCAGGGAGAGTGCAATGGGTTTACACACTCCAAGTCACACTGCTCTAGAGTGAGAACTGAGAGCACAGATGCAGCTAGGATGCTGGGTTCGAATCCAGCACTGCCTCTTATGTTTGTAGGAGCTCGTGCAGGTTACTTTACCTGTCTGTGCCTCAGTTTCCTCATCTGCAAAATGGGGTGATAACAGTGCCTGCCTCATTGAGGTGCTGTGTCATTGTCACCGCAGCGTGGCAGAGTCTGTAGTGTATCTATTAGCACATCGAATCCCACATGTAACACTACGAGGCAGGGAATGATGCCCATTTTATTGGTGAGAACACTGAGGCTTACAGAGATAACGTTATTTGCCCCGCATCCAATGAGTGGAGAAGCCTAGATTCAAACTCACGTCTGTCTGATACTAATCCCCATATGTTTATCATGCAGTGTGCCCTTGGGCAACTTACTTCACCTTTCCAAGCCTCGGTGCCCCATTTATAAAGTGGGGATAAGCAGGACAATGAGATACAGTGAGTAAAGAGCTTAGCACAGTGTCTGGCCCATCAATTTCCCTCCCTCCTCCTCCTCTCCCTTCTTCCTTTGCAATGTTGGCTTGCCTTTCTTCCTTCTGCTTCCTCTTGTGAAGCCTGTTGTGGACCCATAAAACTGGAGTGGACCTTAACTAATGATGCTCCAGGCCAATCTCGTCTTTTAACCCTCAGGGGAACTGAGGCTCAGAGAGGTTAAAATACCCACTTGAGGTCACACAGCAAGTTAGTAGCAGATTCTGGAACAGGACATAGGTATCTGACTCGCAGTTCAGTGCTCTTTCTGCAAGTAGTACTTACAAGCCTCCCAGAGTGAGTAGAAGGAGCTGCCAGGGGCCAGGGATCCTCAGTGACCTCCTGACTCTGACTCCTCCCCCAGCCTCATATTCCTGAAGCCCAACCTGGAGACACTGGACTTCTTCGACCTGCTGTGGATCGTGGGGATCGCAGACTTTGTGCTGAAGTACATCACCATTGCCCTCAAGTGCCTCATTGTGGCCCTGCCCAAGATCATCCTGGCCGTCAAGTCCAAGGTAAGCACAGGCTGCGGCCGCCAGGTAGCCCCAATCACGCCGATCATGCAGGGGATCCTGGGAGCGCCTTCTGGAGGAGAAGAGAATGGGCATGGGCAGAACCAATGTCACAGTGTCACATAAACAGAGTCTGAGCTAGTAGAGCCCATCACCCACCTCTTACAGTTCCCCGAAGCTGAGTGTGGTGCTCTGTTGTCACCACCTTCCTGTGACACCTCTACTCTTTAAGTGCATTTCCTAAGTTTCATTGTTCAGAGGTGCCCTCGATGCAGTTTTCATCTAAATTTCACCTGAGAGAGGGAAAAAGCACGTTGACATGCCCTGGGTCCTGCTTCTCCCAGGGAAGGATGGCTCTCATAGGTTTTGACTCTTCGTGTCATCAGGAGCATGTTTTGGAAAGAGTGCCAAGGCTCAGGAGGAAAGAGTTCCGTGATCAATTAGTGATGTCTGCCCTGGACACAGGAAGGGGAGTAGTGGCAGTCGTGCTTTGCAGTGAACCGTAGGGAAAGGCCTGCAGGTAGGTGTCGGGATGAAGAGGTCTTAGAGGATAACCATTGTAATTCAGAGGACTGAGCGGTGCTAGAACATCACCTTTAGTACATAATTATTGCCACTGTCTCTGCAGAAAGAGCAGAAGCAGGGAATCTGGACAGAGGCAGACAAATTAAAGAATTTCTGAAGACTCCTGTTTTCCGTTCTGTAAAAACAGCCATCTTTTCAGCTTCAGAAAGCCCAGAAGTTGTCCCAGGCAGTGGGTGGCAGAAGAGCGGGTTGGAATTGTCCATCCATCTTGAGTGACAGCTGACCAAGCCCATTGGCCAGGTGTATAGGAAAAACGCACTGCTGTGTTTCTTTTTCACTCACACACTCGGTACTTCTGACGCAGATGTGTGGGTTTTCCCTCACTCCGTGAAGCAATTCTCTGACACCAGCTGGGTGTCCTATGGTTGAACTCAGTTCTGACACTGTCTACTAGAGTCGGCGTCAGATCCCACAGGTTGAGGGCTCAGTCCCACAAGACTCCTCCCTCACTTCAGACACCAGTCACACGTCCGGGTTGTCACCTGGGCTTCTGATCGACTGATTATAAATCAGGGTTCCCATGAGCCCCTCCTTGGGTTCAGTCATTTGCTAGAACAGCTCACAGAATTCAGGGAAACACTTAACACTTACTGGTTTATTATATAATAAAAGATATGATAAAGGATACAGATAAACAGCCAGAGGAAGAGGTACACAGGGCAAGGTCTGGAAGAGTCCTGAGCACAGGAGCTTCTGTCCCCGTGGAGTTGGGGTGCGTCACCCTCCCGGGATGTAAATGTGTTCGTCAGCCCAGAAGCTCTCCGAACCCCATACCGTTAGGATTTGTATGGAGGCTTCATCATGTAGGCATGGTCGAGTATTAACTCCACTCACAGCCCTTCTCTCCTCTACGGAGTAAAGAGGGGGTGCTGACCCTGGGGACAGCCCCCATCCAGGAGCCCACCAAGAGTCACCTCTTTAGAACAAAAGATGCTCCAGGAAGTTCCAAGGTATTTAGGAGTTGGGTGTCAGATGCCCCTGTCTCCCAGGAAATTACAAAGGTCTTAGGAGCTCTGTGTCAGGAACTGAGACCAAAGACTCACGTTGAATCAAAAGATGCTCCTAGCACCCCTACTTACAAGGGGTGCAAGGAGCACTGTGTCAGGAACTGGGGGCAGAGACCCATATATACATTGCTTCTTATTTCACACCAGGGTCATCTGAGTCCGATTCCGTCCCGCCATACCTCACCTTCACCCGCTGCCCCACCACGTGGTTTATCTAGTTGAGCCAAAATCCTAGGCTGTGGAGGTTTTCTTAGATGAAACCACAGCTCTGGGGCCCAAAGGCAGTGCCAGGAAATCTAAAATGGCATGAAGACAGAAAGAGAGACAGAGAAGAAGGCAAGAGGGGGACAATGGGTCTAAAACAGTCCTGAGATGCCCCCGCCTCCCCCACCCCGCGACCATAATAACATTACTATGTGCCTGTGGAACTCATGCCACGTACCAGGGGGGCACCAGGGACTTGACACTGGGAAGCCACATGGCCCAGTGGTTATGCATGTGGACTTCAGCATCCAACACATCTATGTTCAGGTCCCAGCTATACCCCTTCCTAGCTGTGTGACTTTGGGCAGATGACAAACCCTCTCTGAGTCTTACTTTCCTCATCTGTCAACTGATGACAATGATAGCACCTTCCTCCTAAGTACTAACCTCAAAAGAACTATTGCTGGTGGGAAATAGAAAGTGCTTGGCCCCATGCCCAACACATAGTAAGCACTCCATGTATGATTCGCAGTACTTCTAAGTGTTATCTAGTCTTCATGACTGCCGGCTCCACACCGACCAGCTGTGTGACCTTGGATAAGTTACTTAGCCTCTCTGTGCCTCAGTTTGCTCATCTGTAAAATGGGGATAATAATTGTGCTGGACATCTTCCTCCTACCCCTCCAGATACGCTCTCCACCTTTCTCACCCTGCCCTCTGCCCTGGAGGCTGACCTGGGTGACCTGTGGCCCCTGGCTTCCAGTTGGGTTCAGCCAATGGGAGGCCTGAAAGGAGAGAGAGGCGGAGGTATTTATTCTGTAACAAATTGCCACATTTAAGCCACATTAGCAGCTTAAAGCAACATAAGTTTATTATCTTCTGGTTCTGGAGGTTGGAATTCCCAAATGGGTTTCACTGGGCTGAAGTCAAGGTGTCGGCAGGGCTGCGTTCCTTCCTGCATCTTCAAAGTCAGCAGCGGCAGCTTGGGTCCTTCTCTCCTTGCTCTCCCTGCCCTCTGCTCCGTCCTCGTGTCTCCTCCTGTGACGCTGACCCTCCTGCCTCTGTCTTCTGAGGCCCCTTGTGATTACATTGAACCCACCCTGAGAATCCGGGATACTCTCCCCGTCTCAAGATCCTTCACTTAGTCCCCTCTCTAGTCCCTTTTGCCATATCTGCTAACAGACTCACAACATTTGGGGATTAGGAGATGGACGTCTTGGGGGTTGTTATTCTACCAGCCACACCTGGTCTCCTTCCTGCTGGGTCGGCATTAACTCAGTGAACCCACACAACACACAACCCACACAACTGTTATTACTGCAATGCCCTTTCACAGATGTGGAAAGTAAGTCTGAACGCACAGTTCCCATCACGGGCAGTCCTCTGCAGACAGCTTTCTGTCTGGTAACTTCACCCCCCCCCGCCCCCACCTGCCGGGCTGGGGTGATAATAGCCCCCCACCCGTGGAGAGCTTATCACCCCTTGTTGGCTTCCCTAAACCCTGCCCACACCTTTGTGAAGAGCAGACTTATTAGACTCTTTTCAACCCAGTTAACACAGGGTCAAAAGATTTAAACAGACATTTCACCAAAGAAGATACACTGATGGCAAATAAGTGCATGGAAGATGCTCGACATCATAGGTCTTGAGAGAAGTGAAAAGTATCACTGTAACTGGATACCACCGCATGTCAATTCCAATAGCTAAAATTAAAAAGTCTGACCATACCAAGTGTTGGCAAAGGTGTGCAAGAACTGAAATTCTCGTGCTGCTGGTGGGAATGTAAGGCAATACATCCACCTTGGAAAACAGTTGGGTGATTTCTTAAAAGTGAAGAATATGCCCACCATACAATCCAGCTATCCTACTGCTAGCTGTTTACCCCAGAGGAATTATGGCACATGTGTGTGTAAAGACTTGTGCATGAATGCTCCTACAGATTTATTTGTAATAGCCGTAAACTGGAAATCGTCCAAATCACCAGCGATAGGTGAATAAATTGTGGTATATCCAATAATGAAATATGACCCAGCAACATAAAGGAATGAACTGTTGATATAGACAACATAAATGAATCTCAAAATAATGAATAATTATGCAAGGAGAAGGAAACCATAACCCAAAAAAAGAGTATACTGTATGATTCCATTTATGTAAAGCTCTAGAAAATGCAGTCTAACCTGTGGGGACAGAAAGCAGATCTGTGGTTGCCTGAAGGGGCCAGAGGGAGGGATTACCAAGGAACACAAGGACACTTGGGGGTAATAGGTATATTCACTGTCTTGACCCTGGTGACGGTTTCACCGCGTTTAGATATAACAGACATATCAAACTGCACACTTTAAGAGGGGTGCCTCTGCCGCCTCTCTGTGCTGGCTTCAGCCCGAGCTCCTGCCCAGCCGGGCTGCTGGGGTCAGGGCGTGGCTACAGCTGCTCATCTTTGGGGCCTCAGCTCCAAAGTCCCTTCTAGATCCCCCGAACCTTCTCCTTTATAGCATTTGTGAGATTTTATGATTACCTAGTTGTGTGATTATTAGATTCACTTCTGTCTTCCCACTCTACTGAAAGTCTGTTTTGTCCACTGGTCCATCTGCAAGACCTAGCACCGTGTCGGGTGAGCTGTAAACGGGTGAGCGAGTACTGTGGCAGAGAAACTGGACTTAGAATCAATCCCTGCCCTGTGCCTTCTGGTCGATTGTCTACAGACAGAAATACGACAGGAAATCTTTTCAGTGTCCATTGAGGGCAGGAGACGTGAATCCAGGCCTGTGAGGAAGCTAGCTCAGCACTGACTGCCTGGAATAATAAGAGCTGGCAGTTACTGAGCACCAGCTGTGTACCTGAGACTCTGTGCTTCGTGTCTGGCTTACCTCACTTAGTCCCTTGCTGTTCCTCTGAGGTAGGTGCCGTTACTCTCGTTGATGGATGAGCAGATGGAAGGTTAAGAGGGCAGGGTCACATGGCTGTTACCTGGTAGAATTGGGATTCTCGCCCAGGGCTTCACAGCTCCAGGGCCCAAGCTCTGCCTCAAAGTGGTTGTGGGAGAAAGATAATGGAAACAGTTAATGGTTACACGTCACCTGGAACTTGCTGGTTCCCGCTAGATTCTTTCCCATGTCCTGACTCATTTAAGGCTCTCGACACCCCTGTGAGATAGAATTTATCATCACCTCTTTCTAGTGAAAAAATGAGTATTAGTTTCCTGTGGCTGCTCTAACAAATTACTCCAAATTGGGTGGCTTAAAACAGAAATTTATTCTCTCACGGTTCTGGAGGCCAGAAGTCCAAAATCAGTATCACTGGGCTGAAGTCGAGGTGTCGGCCGGGCAGCGCTCCCTCCGGATGTCAGGGGAGGGTCCGCTCCCCGCCTCCTCCAGCTTCTGGTGGCTGCTGGTGTCCCTTGGCTTGTGGCCGCGTCATCCCAGTCTCTGCCTCCGTGGTCACGAGGCCTTCTCTTCTGTGTATGGAGTCTCCCTCCGCCTCTCTCCTGTAAGGATACTGTGGTTGCATTTAGGGCCCAACTGGGTAATCCAGGATGCTCTCCCCATGCCCAGAACCTTAATTTAATCATGTCTTCAGATACACTTTTCCCGCATAGGGTCACATCCACAGGTGCTGGGGATTAGGACCCGGTGCCTTTGGGTGGCCATTATTTCACTTATTATGCTGAGGCTGAAAGGAGGGTGAGAGATTTTGTCCATAAAACACCCAGCTGGTCAGTTGTAGAATCAGAATAAGAATCCAAGTCTTCCAGCTCCCAAGGCCGTGGCCGCTTCGGGAGGTCATCTGCCAGGCACTGAGTGGACCAGATGCCGGAGCTCCTGGGCCATTCCTGACCCTGCCACTTTCCAGCCATGGGGCCTTGGGTGGGTCACTTAATGTCCCTGGATGTGTTTCTTCCTGTAGAAAATTGAGAATTAAGAAAACCCTGCTTGAGGGGCCGGCCCGGTGCCACAAGCGGTTAAGTGCGCGTGCTCTGCTGCGGCGGCCCAGGGTTCGCTGGTTCGGATCCCGGGCGTGCACCGACGCACCGCTTGGCAAGCCATGCTGTGGCGGCGGCCCATGTAAAGTGGAGGAAGATGGGCACGGAGGTTAGCCCAGGGCCAGTCTTCCTCAGTGGAAAAAAAAAAAAGGAGGACTGGCAGATGTTAGCTCAGGGCTGATCTCCTCACAAAAAAAAAAAGAAACCCCTGCTTGAGATGCTGCCAAGATAAAAAGATGTGATGGATGTGGATGAAATGAAGGCTGGGTTGGTCAAGGCAGGTGAAGCTCTGCAGCCCTCCACCACTGCTCCCACCTGCCCGTCCAGCATCTTTACTCATTCCACTCACCCCCTCCTGCCCGCCCCCTCACTCTGTTCTTGGTGCTTCAGCCAGACCCTACTTCTTTCACTTCTTGACACGCAGTCACTGGTTCCATGCTAACATGTGGTGGATGCTCTTCTTATCCCATTTTCCAGATGTGAAAACTGAGGCCCTGAGACGCTGAGTAACTAACCCAGAGTGGGCTCTGTGCTGCCCTGTCTCCTACCCACTGCACCTGCTATTCCTTCTGCCTCGAAGACCCTTCCCCCTTTCTTGTGTCTTAACTAATTCCTGCTCCTTCTGCAGATCACAGCCTCTTAGAAACCCTCTCTGCCCCTTCAGGATAGGGATGGTGCCCCTACTAAGGACTCTCCCAGCACCCTTTACTCCCCTATTCCAGCACTCACCACCCTGACTGTAATTGCTTGTTTAATTGTCTGCCTTCTCTGCTCAATTCTAACCTCTGTGACAGCAGGAAATGAATGCTTCTAGCTTGTTTGTTGATGGATCACCAGCATCTGATATGCTCTTACAAGTGTTCATTGTATGTATGTATATATGTTTGAGTGGGTAGATGGATGGGTGAATGGATATATAGGTGGATGGATGAATTGGATGACTGGATGGGAAGGTTAGTAGATGCGTGGATAGATGGGTAGGCAAGTGATTGGGTGGATGGATGGACAGATATTTCAATGGATGGATGGATATTTGGATAGATGGATGGATGGATAGGTGGGTAGATGGATGGGTGAGTGGATATATAGGTAGATGCATGAATTGGATGACTGGATGGGAAGGTTAGTGGATACGTGGATAGATGGGTAGGCAAGTGATTGGGTGGGTGGGGGGGTGGGTGGATGGATGGATATTTAGATGAATGGATGGATATTTTGATGGATGGATGGATGGATGGATGGATATTTTGATAGATGGATGGATGCATGGATGGATGGATGGGTGGATGGATAAGTAGATAGGTGGGTAGATGGCTGGGTGAGTGGATGAGTTGATAGTCCAGCCAGCTATAGTAACTCTCACCACCTCCTCTTGTAGCAGCAGTGGGAGCTTAGATTCTGTTCTCAGCTCAGCTCAATCTTCTTATATCTGGTAGGCGTCCATACACCTCTGTCACCAAGACACAGAAATCCACAAGGCAAAGTAGTACTCACTCCTCTGTGCTAGAAAGGACCGTGTAGAGAGCCTCAAATAAATCTGGCAGGCAAACTAAGAATAATAAATATGGGTAAACATTGCTGAGCAATTACCAAGAGTGAGGCAGTGTTTTAAGCAATGCCATTTGTTCAGGAAATGTTTGCTGAATTACAACTACATACCAGGCACTGTTCTAGGTACTGGGGATCCGTCAGTGCACAAGGTAGACAAGAGTCCACGTACTCATGGAGTCTGTGGTCTACTGAAGATGTTGGCTTGTTTCATCTTAACAATCCTGGGAGGGTAGATGCCGGTGATATCTCTCTTCACAGAGCGGAAAGTGAGTTAAATAACTTGGCAAAGATTGCAAACCTTGTAGTAACAACACTGATGGCAGCAGGAGCAGCTAGTGTGGAGTCAGCTCTTCCTGTGAGCCAGGCACTGCTCTAACTCATTTCCTTCTGACGTCTGTCTTACAAGGCAAGTGCTGTTGTTTTGTGTGTTTTTTATTATTAAGGTAAAATTCACATAACATAAAATCAACCAGTAATCGTTTTAAAGTATACAACTCAGTGGCATTCAGTACATTCACAGTGTTGTGCAACCATCACCTCTGTCTAGTTCCAGGATATTTTCATCACCCCAAAAGGAAACCCCGTACCTGTTTGCAGTCCCCCTCCCCCCAGCCTCTGTCACCCCACGGATCTGCTTTCTATCTCTGTGGATTTGCCTATTCTGGACATTTCATATAAATGGAATCATACAATAGTAACCTTTTGTGTCTGGCTTCTTTCCCTTAGCATAATGTTTTCAAGGTTCACCCGTGTTGTAGCGTGTCAGTGCTTCATTCCTTTTTGTGTCTAAATACTATTCCATTGTGTGGATAGACCACCATTCGTTTATCCATCTATCCATTGATGGACATTTGGGTTGTTTCCACTTTTTGGCTATTATGAATAGTGGTGCTTTAAACATTTGTGTATAAGTATCTGTTGGAACACAGTTTTTCTGGGTAAATACCCAGGAGTGGAATTTCTGGGTTATATGGTTATTCTGTGTTGAACTTTTTGAGGGACCGCCCAACTGTTTTCCGTAACTGCTATACTATTTTACATTCCCAGCAGGTGCCGTTTTTATCCCTGTTTTCCAGAGGAGAAAACAAAGGCAGTGAGAGGTTAAGAAAGTAGCCCAAGGCCACACAGCTTGTCAGTGGCTGAGCCGGGATTTGAACTCAGGCAGTCCGACTCCAGAACCCCTGTTCTGAGTTACTAGACCGTGCTCCCTCCCATGTAAGTTCCCCGGATTTGTTGGGGGAAATTCCGCAGAGTTGATTGAGGAGCGGAGTCCCCATACGCCATCTATATAAAATTCCCAAAGTTCAGGCCATGGCTGCCTCACTGCCTTCTCCTTCAGAGGGGCACTGCTGGGGCGAGGGGGCGGGGATGGGACCCGGCACCCCCCTTCCCTGCACCACCGAGGTGTGGGCGACAGTTATTAATGCCTCCCTGGCAAATGTCCAGCTCCCTTTTTCTGATTATTATTATTTTATTCGGTGAGATTAATGTGCCAGGTCAGAGCATAATCCAGCCTGTAAAAAGTGATGTGACTAGTCTCCTCAAGATAAATTGCAGGCTTGGAAAAGGTTCACAGCCTTTCCTTGCCTGTCAGAGCATTCTCCCGAATCCTCATCAATCCTTGTCTGGGTAGAAGAAAAGGACGGGTCTTCATTTGCAGCTGGGGGGAAGCGGGGAGAGAGCACATCTGTCAGGGACCCCTAATGGCTCACAGCACAGATGCTCTCTCCTGCGCCTCCACGCCATCCGCTGAGAGGGTGGGTTGGTTTTTAATATTACAGTCATTATACTAGAAGGGCTTCTGGTATTGGGGTTTGCTTGATGGCCCCCATGGTTCCTGACGTGTGAGGCTGGGTGAGCCACCAGTTCCCACGTGCCTTCCAACACCAGAGGGTCTGTCGAGAATCCTCTCACACTTGGGCCTCCCAGGAGAGCCCTGCTCATTGGCCGGCCAAGATGGGGATGGGGTGAACGATGGCGACCACTGATCTGCAACCTCAGCCCCAAACCATCACGCTGGCCGGCTTTCTAGAGCAGCCGTTTGTCATTATAAATTCAGATAAGTTATATAATCTGTGCGTCTCGGCCCTACCTGGTCTGGCTCCTTCCCACCTCTCCAACCTCATCACCCATGACTCTCTCCTTTGGTCCCTCTAGACCAGCCACTGGTGGCCTCGTGGTCTCCCTGCTGCACCCTGCGCCTTCCTCCTCAGGCCCTTTGCTGTTACTGTTCCCTCCTCCTGGGACAGTTTTCCTCCTATGTTCTTCTGGCTGTCGCCTTCCCATCATTCAGCTCTCGCTCCAGTGCCACCTCCTCTGAGACCATGTCACCTCCCTGTTGACCGTGGTTGACCCCAGCCTGCATTATCACACCACCATTTTATTTCCTTCCCAGCGTGTACCAGGATCTGAAATGATCAGATGGTTCTGTTGACTTTCCCTCTCCCCTGCTGCAGTGGGGACTCATGAGGACGAGGACCCTTAGGTCTGTCTTGACTCACAGGATACACACGATCGATATTATGGGCTGAATGAAGAGCCTCGTGTAAATTAAACCCACCCATAGAGCTCTCCTCGCGACCTCTCCTCTCTCCCCAGTCCCCCAGCCATTATTCAGGACCTCTTTGCTTACGGGGCAATGCTAGACCCTGAGAACGTAAGAATAAGTAAGACACTGTCCTAACCTTTGTCCACTCTTATTCTCTGCAAATGAAACTTGTTTTTATATTAACCTAACCCAAACCTAGTTAAGAAGGCAAATCGCTTGTCCCAGAAACGTACATCTCATACGCTCCAACTCCTACCATTAATAGTAGTAATCATTAAAAATTTGACTTGTCCACATTGCTCCCTCCCTTTATTAACATGAAATACTCTTGGCCCATGATTCTAGAATTGCGCTGTCCAGTATGGCAGCCGCAAGCCACGTGTGCCTATTTACATTTAAATTATTTAAATTTAAAATGCAGTCCCTCAGTTGCACTAGCCACGTTTCAAGTCTCAGTAGCTGCACATGGCTGGTGGCTACCGTGTTGGGCAGTGCAGGTATAAAACATTTCCATCATTGTAGAACATTCTAGAACACTGTTCTAGAACATTCTTAGGACAGAGTTTATCCATCCACCCAATAGTGTGGGTCACAGGCAGCTGCCATTCTGCCCATTTCTCAGATGGAGAAACATAAAAGCAGGCACTTGTAAGAACTCTTACTCGGCACTGCAGAGTAGAAAGGACATCGGCCTTGAGTCAGCAAATCTGGATTCAAATCCTGGCTCCTGGACTTACTACCTCTGTGACCTTGGACAAGTGACATCACTCTTTGGAGCCCTCAGCTTCCTCATCTCTAAAATGGTCTTTTTTACCCTCTTCAGGTTATCAGGAGGTAGGAAGGCTGGGTATCTGGTGGCTGGGTATTTGCTAGGACCAGCTGTGTCAGAAACAAGGAAAGGCTTGCTGAACTGTTTTCTCCAAAGAACGCAGCATTTGACCAACTCTGTCTTTTCCATCAGAATAGGAAGGAGGAGTCCTTCCTACTCCAGAATCATCTTAACTAACTTCTGGCTCAGCCTGCGTAGCCAAACCCCTGGACAACAGGTTTCAATAGGGCGAGATTCCATGAGATCTCAGCCCCAGAACAGGGCAGGGTCTGGGAGGGTGGACAAAAGTAAGACAGGGAGTTTTCTCTGACGTGAGAGCCAGGAGGAGTCAGGATGCTTTTTGTGCCATTAAAATCCCTCTATTTTCTGGGCCGTGAACCCAGCACTGTTGCTCTCAGAGTGGTTTCCCATTGATTACGTCTTCTTCCCTCCCTGAGGTCACCCACTCCCCTCTCTCCCCTCCACTCCAAGCAGACATCTGTCTACACCAGGGCAGGTCTGGGTTCCCAGGCCTGAGCCATGGTTCCTGCAGCACACCATTCCATGTGTAAAGGCGCAGCACTTCTCGAAGAGCCGGCTCCCCGCACGGCGGGGCTAGAAGGGGTTAAAGCAGTGGTTCCCAACTAGGGGGACATTTGGCAGTTTCTGGAGACATTTTTGGTTGTCACAGGTGAGGGGGGTTGCTACTGGTATTTAGTGGATCAAGGCCAGGGATGCTGCTAAACATCCTACAGTGCACAGGACAGCCCCTGAAACCAAGAATTATCCAGCCCCAAATGTCAGTAGTGCCAAGGTTGAGAAACCCTGGGTTCAATGTTTTAGGGCCCTTGAGTTAGCTCCCTTACTGTGATGGGCTGAATTGTGCCCCTCCTAAAATTTGTATGTGGAAGTCCTAACCCCTAGTACCTCAAAATGTGACTGCATTTGGAGAAAGATTCTTTAAAGAGCTAATTAAGTTAAAATGAAGTCAGAAGGGTGGGCCTTAATCTAATATGACTGGTGTCCTTATAAGAGGAGGGAGTCTGGACACACACACACACACACACACACACACACACACACGAAAGACCATGTAAAGACACAGGGAGAAAATGGCCATCTGCAAGCCAAGGAGAGAGGCCTCAGAAGAAAGCAACCCTGCCAACACCTTGATCTTGAACTTCGAGCCTCCAGAACTGTGAGACGATAACTTTCTGTTGTTTAAGGCGCTCAGCCTGGGGTACTTTGTAATGGCAGCCCTAGCAAATTAATACACCTGGGGACCCATTTACCTACAGTTCTGGGCTCTTTTGAGAGCGTTGTTGCATCCATTCAGATGTCTCCCAACTTTTTACCATTCCTCTAATTATTAAGGATACTTCATTTTTTTAATAGGGGGTTCAGAAGTCAAAACACCAAAAACAGAGTATGGTGACAAATGTCCTTCCCTCTCCTGCCCCCAGACACCCATTTCCCCTCCTACGAGATAATAATATCATCTCTGAATCTTTCCATAGCTATTGTATATCCATACAAGCAAATGCATGTGTATGTTCTTCCTGCTCATCTTTATATATTCAAATAGCAATATTCTACACATAGTTCTCATCTTGCTTTTTTTTACTTAACCGTCTATCTTGGAGATTGTTCCTGGCAATAAGTACAGAAAACACAGCATCATGGTTAAAAGCCAGGCTGCCTATGTTCAAATCTGTTTCAGAAACCCTTTGCCCTTTACCAGCTGTGTGGCCTTGTAAGTTACTTCACCTCTTCCTGCTTCCCATTTCCTCATCTTTAAGGAGATAATAGTAGTGCCTACCTGTATTTTCAATTGCTGCCTAACAAATTACCACCAATTTATGGCTTAAAGAATACCCATTTATTCGTTCACAGTTCTGTAGGTCCACAGCCCGGTGGGCTTGACTGTGCTCTCTGTGTAGGGTCTCACAGGCTCAGAATCAAAGTGTCGGCCAGGCTGGGCTCCTATCTGGAGGTTCTGGAGAAGAATCTACTTCCAGCCTCATTCAGGTTGTCGGCAGAATTCAGTTCTGTGTGGTTATAGGACCGAGGTCCCCATTTTCTTGCTGGCTGTGGGCCGAGGGTCATGTTCAGCTCCCAGAGACCACTCTCTGTTCCTTTCACGTGACCTCTGCCATCTTCAAGCCAGAAATGGTTGTGGAATCCCTCTCGGCCTTCACATCTTTCTGACTTCCCCTTCTGCCTTTAAAGGGCTCATGTGATTAGATTAGGGCCACCCAGATAATCTCCCTTTTGATGACCTCAGAGTCAACTGATTAGTAACCTTAATGACGTCTGCAGAATCCCTTTTGTCCTGTAACATAACATAATCCCAGTGAGCTATCTCATCATATCACAGTCCTGGGCATTACGGGGGGCAATCTTGGGGGTGCACAGCACACTGCCTCAAGGGTGTTTTGAGGATCCAATTGCACATCTCGTAATATGCAATAGATAAAAGTTAACTTTTAACAGCTGGATTTTTGTATTGTGGGAACTGTTTAGATTTATTAGGGATTTTTTTTTTCCGGGATTCCTCTAAGGACGCTTTGGACAGCTGTGAATTGTTTAGCCCCCTTTGACCCATTGACGCTGTGGTTCGCCAGGACTCAGCTTAGATGTCCCTTCCCCCCGGTCCCCTTAAGGCAATGTTAGTTCCCTCGTTATTTCCCTATGGCCCCGTCTGTCCCAGCACTTAGCACACTGCTCTGTAATTATCGGGATCATTGCTCCTCCACTGGACCATAAATTCCAAGGGGCAGATGCACGTCTGTCTCATTCACTGACGCAGCCCACCTCTTAAAAAAAATCCTTACAGTGACCCTGTGAGGAGGATGACCAGGTTTGCCTAAGAAACCCATTTTACAGATAAAACTGAGGCTCAGGGGGGCTCTACAGTTTGTCAAAGGTCACTGGTCTTGTGGGTAGCAAAACTGGTACCCAAACCCAGCTCTTTTGACTTAAGACATAACCATAAGAACATCAGCTAATATTTCTCAGGTTTTCTTCCTGTTTATGTGTCCACTATGCAAAGTGCTTTATTTGCATCATTTCCTTTGGTCCTGTCAACAATACTATGAGATAGGTATTGTTATTATCCCCATTTTACAGATGAGGAAACTAAGGGTCAGAGTCACCCAGCTGGGGAGCAGGAAGCCAGGGTGTGAGCCCAGCGGGTGCTCTGTCTACAGCTGGTCCTGAAGAGGTTGATCCTTGTCTCATCATCGGGTTTCACTGGAACAGAACACAAAGCCAGCAACAAAGACGCTGATCGTTAGCAATACTAACATTCCCTAATGTTTAGTGTGCTTTGTGCTTTTAAAAAAACTTACCTCCATATCTGTCATTGCCAAGAAGATTCTAGAGCATGTAAGCAAGAAAGACAAGCAAGAAATTGTCTTTTTCTGGAGGCACCGTGACATCATGGAAAGAGCACAGACTCTGAAATTAAACTTAGGTTCAAATTCCGACACCACCACCTTCTGCCTCTGAGACCTTGATTGACCTCACTGAGCCTGGTGTCCCCATCTTTAAAATGAGAATATCAGGACTTACCTCATAACTCTTTTGTGAGGGTTAATTAAGATAACGGGTCAAGTGCTGGCTGGTTAATTATTGTTATTCTAAAGAAGATAGCATTAGCAGTTATCTGTTTATAGGTTAAAGCGAGCAAGAAAGTCAGAATCTAACCAAAATCAGATGGGACAAAATACCATTTACTAAATTATACTCCTGAGGCCTTAGGGAGATGTTAATAGGCATTTTATAAAAAGGTGTTCCATATCAGATAAGTTTGGGAAATGCTTTAAACATTATCCCCTACTTGCGTATTAACATAGTAAAGGCTCTGAGAAGTCCTGCAGCCAAGAAACTAATTTCACTTGGTTTTCCCTGACATTTTTCCCACCTTATTAACCATGAAACACTTTTATTGAGGAGCACAATATGCTTCAGAATCTAGTTCAGGGGTTGTAAACTATATACTCTGGACCCAGTGCTTGTTTTTGTAAATAAAATTTTATTGGACCATAGCCATGCTCCTTCATATATGCTGCAATGGCAGAGTAGTCACATCAGAGTCTTTATGATCCACAAAACCTAAAATATTTACTGTCTGGCCCTTTAAGAAAAGTTTTGCTAACCGTGGTCGGGAGTTTGAATCCATTTGCATTCCTACTTCTAGGTTGGCCTTTGCAGGAAAGCTTTGTCTAAGGGGCGGACTCAGTATTCTGCAGCAGACAGACACTTTGGGAAATAGAAAACCCCAAGGGGTGAAACATGGCCAATGTCTCCGCTGGAAACCAAGAGAAGTGAGTTTGGCCAAATGGCAGTTTCGAGGACTTGACTATTTGAAATCATCAGGCTAATTTGAGTTTTACCCCAGGACAACAGGTGATCATACTCAACCATAGGATTTGTTCTTTCTTTTCTCTGCTTGAAGTTTGTAGCCCAGGTGCCCACTAATCCCTGGAGAAGTGCTGAAGCCAGAGATGGCGAACAGCCCAGGAGCTGCCATTTACTAGCCTGTGCCCGTGTCAGGCATCACTAATCAATCATGGCCCTGCTTCACCCAGATTCAGCTTTCTCAATGTGCAATCCAGACAGTCTCTGCCAATCAATGTCAGTACACAGGACGAAGCCTGAGCCTTTACCTTCAGTTCTTCCTTGTAAAGAAAATGGAACATTCCAGCATCTGCAGAGCTCTGTGGCCTCTCAGCTGATTGGATGAGGCCCAACCAGGTTATCAAGGATAATCTCCTTTATTTAATCACATCTACAAAACACTTGCACAGCAACACCTAGATTGGTGTTTGATTGCATAACTGGATCCTGTAGCCTAAATTGAAACAAAACTACCATCACAATCCCCCATTAAACAAGATACCAACTGTGGGTCTGAGGTCAATGTTTTATTGTGTCAGGGAAGTATCCATGAACTCCAATTTATTGAAATCTTTAAAATAAGAAATGGTTGTTGAATTTGGTCGAAAATCATTTGATTTTTCTCCTCTGAACTGTTAATTTCCTATCAAGCCTTGCATTCTTGGAACGAAACCCACCTGATCGTGATGTATTATCCCTTGATTTGCTTCTGGGTTCTGCGTGCTACTATCTTACTTAGGATTTTCGCATCAGCTGTCATCAGTGTTCCTCTCCCTCTCTAGGTGGCTTCCCAGAAGTTGCTTCTGTCCCTTTCACTTACATCTCATTGGCCACCACTCAGTCACAGTCGCTGCATGGGGACCTGGGGAGCATCTTCTTGTAGCTGGGTGCCGGTGGATTTAAGCAAAAATCAGGATTCTTATTTCGAAGAAGGAAGGGGAGAATCGACCAGCAGTCTCTGTCCCAGGATGATTATCCCTGGTTTGTAGATGAGGGACCCGAGGCTCAGCAAGGTGTGTTCACTCACCCAGGGTCACACAGCAAGTTTGAGCACAGCTATGGCTTGAGACTTGGTCTTCCAGATGCCAAGTAAGATGCCCCGAGGACCAACAATAATAATATAAAAAATATTGTATGATAGTATAATAGAATAATAAACAGCTAAGGTACTGTTCTAAGTGCTTCATAAATATGAACTAATCCTCACAACAACACTCTGAAATAGATACTCTTACTATCTCCCCTTTGCCGATGAGGAAACTGAGGCACAGAGAGGGTAAATGACTTGCCAAGGGCACACAGCCGGTAAGTGGCAGGGCTGGGATTTGAACTGGGGCAGTCTAGTTCCAGAACCCCCACTCTGAACCATTGCACAGTCCTCTCCGCCCGTCTTTCCCCACCCCCGCCCTCCTGACTCCGTTACCCCAACTCAGATGGCAGCAGCGGTAACTACTCTCTCTGCGCTGGGAACAGTCAGAATCACTCCCACCAATCCAGGCACCACCTGCCCTCACCTCCCAGCACCTCTGGTCCACAGCCTCCTCCCTCTGTCTCAGGGGCCTGCACATCATTTTTTGTTGTTGTTCTTGTTTTGTTTTGTTTTTTTCCTTTCACTCGGTTCCCTGGGAGACTTTCAGAGGCTACATTCTGCCGCCAAGGGACACCGCAGGGACAGGGCCCGAGCGGGCACCTGGGATTTCTCGAACCCCAGCCTCCACCTGGGGGCGGGGGGGTGCCTTTTGCATTATTTATTTATTTATCCAGTCCTGCTCAGCTCCACACCCCCCAAGCTGTTGTTCCCCACTGGGGAAGATGAAAAACGGCTTCAGACAATGGAAGACACGGCTTGCCACATGGCCCCCGCAGTTTAATTTCCTTTAATTCACTTTATATTGAACCAAATGATACTGTTTGTTTTTAATGGCAAACACTCAGCACGGAGGAGGGGCGGCCAGGCCTCCTCCTGGGGAAATTAGGAACACAGCTGCTATTTAAACTCTCCCGCCACCCCCACCCGCCCCCTGCACTGGGCCTTTGGAAATCACTTTCCAGGTTGAAAGATGATACCTTTCACCGGCTCAGATGGTCACGGTGGAGAGCAGAGCGCTGGCCTGACCCCTCTTGGGGTGGCCGCCCCATCCCAAGGCCCTTCTCTGGAGATAACTGGATACACAGGAACATGCCTGCTGTTGGTGCCCCTACTCCACTGCCCATCACTGATAATTCTGGGCAGGCACTTGGCCCAAATAGGGCCCATTGGGTCCCCTCTCCCAGGAACCAAGGGACACAGAGGTTGGGTGCGTTCATTCATTCAGCACCTGGGAGCAGCATCGCTGGTCAGTCTGCATTTTAGCCACATCCCCAGGTGATTCACGTGCATGTAAAAGTTGGAGAAGATTCAGCCAAGAGGAGAGGCCCTTCTACTCCGGCTGTGATGTGGCCCGGTGGTCCAGCGCTCCTTTGAAGCCTGAGAACCCAGAATCCTTCCACAGCAAGGTCCCTTGTCGCTTAGGTGGGCCAGTGTCAGTTTCAGCTCCTTGTGAGTAGAGAACTTAAAGGTATCCACCAGCCCCCTTGACAGAGGCTGGAGGGATTCACAAGGCTCTGGCCTGCTTATGGCTTTGGGAGGGGGCAAACCGCAATGATTAATGTCCAGTTTGAACATTCCAGAGGCCTCTCCAATCCCTCAGAGGTGGGGCTACACCCCTGCCCTCTTGTTCACAGACTGTTAGAAAGACCTTCTGGGCCGGCCCCATGGCTTAGCAGTTAAGTGCGTGCGCTCAGCTACTGGCGGCCCGGGTTCGGATCCCGGGTGCGCACCGACGCACCACTTCTCCAACCGTGCTGAGGCCGCGTCCCACATACAGCAACTAGAAGGATGTGCAGCTATGACATACAACTATCTACTGGGGCTTTGGGGGCGAAAAAAAAAAAAAAAAAAGGGAGGAGGATTGGCAATAGATGTTAGCTCAGAGCCGGTCTTCCTCAGCAAAAAGAGGAGGATTAGCATGGATGTTAGCTCAGGGCTGATCTTCCTCACAAAAAAAAAAAGAAAGAAAGAAAGACCTTTTTAGTCTACAGATGAGGAAACCAACGCCCCAAAGTTGCTGGTTCCAGGTCACGTCCTTTATCCTCTCATATACTCATTCTACAAGTATTTCTTGGACATACAGAGTGCCAGGCCCCATGCTAGGCGTGGGGGCGACCCAGACCCAGGACTTTCAAGCTCACAGTCCGATGGGATGGCAGGCAGGGAAGCAGTAACTCCAGGGCCCTCTTGGAAAACAGACAAAGGGCACCTAACCCAGCCCCCAGCAAAGTCTTCCTAGATAAGGGGACCTCGGGACTGAGTTTTAAAAGGATGGGTGGGAGTTAGCCAGGCAAAGCCAAGCCAAAAGGGCATGCAGGGAGAAGGGACAACGGGAGTCACAGCACAGAGGTGGGAAACAGTTTGGCGTGTGCATTTTTCCAGGTAACTGTTGAACAGCTCCTCCCCACTGGACTCAGCTCCAGGAGGGCAAGGATGATGTCTGCCATGCTCAGGCACGGGGACACGCAGTAGGTGTGCAGTGACTCGCAAAGGAACAGACGAGTGCATGTGAGTGGTTGGTGTGAATTTGCATGCAGGGCAAGGCAGGGAGGCCCCGGCCCCTGGCTCTTAGGCCCACCCTGCCCTGCCTTTCCACACCACATCATGGGTATGTGGCGGCAACTCCTACTCCGGGGTGCTGCGGGGACTAATTAGCCGGCTAAGCAGTGATTATTCTGCTCTTCTCCAGCTAAATGATTAGGGCAGCAGCCAGGCTCCCTGAGGTGGCCTCGGAGGCGGCGTCCACTTCACCTCCTCCCTTAGAGGGGAGGCTGGAGTTGTGACGGGGCTGCCGCTCTGCAGGTTTTCCGTTGTTGACTTCCACTGCTGTGGGTGGGGCTGTCCTGCTCTCGTATTTCCCCTAGATGTTCCCTGGGGGAAGGAGGGGGCTTGGAACTGAGACTTGGCCCAGGAGAGCCCACCACTTCCGCTTCTCAACTTTCAGCTTGTCCGAAATGTTCCAGAGTTGATTGGAAAGAGCCTGGGTTCTGGGGGCAGGTGGATCTCAGTCTGAACCCTAGTTCTGCTATTTCCATCCATATCACCTCTGGCCAGTCACCTCCCTGTTCCATGCCTCAGTTTCCCCATCTGTAAAAAGGGAGATAATGATGCTTACCTCTCAGGGTTTTAGGGGTGATTTGAGGTAAGCTAAAAATAAATTGAGACAACGCAGGTGGAAGTGCTTTCAGCAATTCCTGACACGTAGTGGATGCTCAATGTGTGTGTTTTTCTTTTTGTTCGTTCTCCCTCGTGACCCTCACGAGTCAGGACTCTGCTCGAGGTCGGAGGTAAAGGCCAGGCCCTGTTGCTCAGCGGCTGAGAGCCCACTAAGGCTTGGCAGATTTCTGGCTCTTCCTCAAGACCTAGAAGTGCCAAGGTCAGACCTTGAATGGGCCAAAGAAGGAAAGAAATGTTACACTTCCCAATTACCTATACGCCCCCAGCCCTGGGCCGGGTCTTGGAAAGGCCAGGGTTTGAATGTGGCTTTGCCACCAGCTCTGTCTCCTGGGGGCAAGCGAGTTCACAGCTTCGAGCTTCCATTGCCACATCTGTGTATGGGACTGATGGGTAATATTACCCACCTCCAGGAGGAGCCCGGGGAGGAACAGACGAGGTCATGGAGTTAGACGGCTTAGCACAGAGTTTTCGGTGCCTGCTAACTCTTTGCTGTGAGGATCAGGTCTTTCCTGCCTTCAAGGGGCTGATGGAGAGATGGGGGAGAGACAGACAAAAGAACAAGGACAGGACAGAGAGAGAGGACCCCAGAACAGAGACTTATTCCCTGCGGTGTCCTTATTCATGGTCCCTGGCACATCACAGCCCCACGGCAATCCGTGCTGAGTGATGGCAGCAGAGATACGGGGGGGGGGCAGCGGGATAGCGGAGAGGAGGAGGGGTGGGCTCTCTCTCCTTGTGGGTTTCGCCGTGTTGCTGCAGGCCCCTGGGCTTGGCATTACCAGAGCAGACTTGTTCCCACACTAGGTAAGGGGGGGAGGGGGTTCCTGCAGCCAGCCTTCTGTGTCCAGGGCTTTTCCTATTTTAACAGGAGTAACCGTCATCCCCAGGGTTTCAGCGCACTGTCTGTAATCTTGAAGCCACTCAGGGGCGAGGGAGTCTTGTTGAACGCCTGCCTGGCCCTCGCCTCTCTTCCCTGCCTGACGTCCCATCCATCACTTGCCAGGTGTTTTGAACTTCTCTTGGTCCCTCTCCCCCCTACTCCCCACATCATGCTCTTGTTCTGTCACCTCCGGGCCTTTGCAGTGGCTGTTCGTCTGCTGGGAACACTCTCCCTGGCCCCCAGCCCCATCTGGCTGACCCCTAATGGCCCCCAGGTCTCTATTTACACCTCACTTCCCCTGGGAAGCCTGGACCTAACCCTGGCCCCAGGTGGGGTTGGGAGACTTGCCTGCGTGCTCCCGTGGTCCCTGGGTTACTTCTGTTTTGCATGCATCGTGGGATGTTGTGATTGCTGGCTTGTCTCCCCCACTAGACTTCAAGCTTGGTGAGAGCAGAAACCAGGTCTCTCGTATGTTTCCTTGTATCCCTAGCACAGTGCAGAGCACATACTAGGCACTCAGAACACATCGGTTGAACTAAGGAATTGGTTGAGAGTGTCACAAAGGCATATTTACTCTGGAGCGGGCGGTGTGCAGTCAGTGGAGAGAGCCTACTCGACTTGGAGTCCAACAAGCAAGTTCCAGCACAGCTGTTCCACTTATTAGCCGTGGGATTTCGGGTGAGTCCATAGACTTTGCTAAGCCTCAGTTTCCTCATCTGTAGAATGGGGATAGTAATCATAGCAATGGGAAGCTTAAAGAAGATCGTGCATGTGAATGAAGGCTTCCAATCACTGCAGCTCAATAAGTGGTTGCCACGATTTATTATTTAGTGAAAAAATAAAGTAAGGAGAGGAAAGGGGGTCCTGGAAGGCATGACGCCGCCCCTCCCACTCATCATTCCCTAGGAGTAAATGATGGTAATATGGTCATTGCAACATTGCAAAAGCCAGTGACAGCTCACAGACTAATGCTAAGCACCGTCCTAGTCTCCTTACATCTATCCATCCATCCATCCATTCATTCATTCAACCACTCTTTTTTTTGACCACCTACTCTGTGCCAGGCCCTGTACTAGGTCCTAGGGATATGGCAATGAATAAGACACAGTATCTGCTTTCAAGGGACTTAACATAAATAAGATGGTGAAATAAATAAGCAGTGTGTCGGGTGGAGAAAAATAAAACAGAATGTGTAGTGGGGGCTGCTCTTTTGAATAGAGTGGTCAGGGAAGGCCTCACTGAGAAGGTGACATTTGTGCAAAGGCTTGAAAGAAGCAAGGGAATGTGCCATTCAGATATCTGGGGGAGAGTATTCCAGGCAAGGGAGATAGCATGTGCAAAAGCCCTGGGGTGGAAGCATGCTTGGCAAGTTCAAGGAGCTGCCAGTCAGTATGGCTGGAGCAGAACGGGGGCAGAGCCAGCTTGATGGGTATGCAACCTGGGTGTGCAGAAGGGCCCCACCCTTCATTTAATGCTCTACTGCTGGCATCTTGAAATTCCTTTTTTTTTTTTTGTAATTATTTATTTTTTCTCCCCCCAAAGTCCCAGTAGATAGTTGTATGTCATAGCTGCACATCCTTCTAGTTGCTGTATGTGGGACGCGGCCTCAGCATGGCCGGAGAAGCGGTGCATCGGTGCACACCCGGGATCTGAACCCGGCTGCCAGCAGTGGAGTGCGCACACTTAACCACTGAGCCACGGAGCCGGCCCTTAAATTCTTAATTTTTTAACAGGGGGCCTGCATTTTCATTTCCCACTGGGCGTCATAAATTATGTAGCTGGTCCTGCTGGTAGGAGATACAGTCAGAGGCAGCAGAGGACCACAGCCCCAGAGGCCACTCTCCCATCCTGCCACAGAGCCCGCCCTTCAGGCAGAGGCCTTAAACTCTCCCTGACCATTCAATCCTGATACTGCCCTGTGAAGGTGTCATGATATTTATATTATTTCTTCCCTATATTAGCTTCCTATTGCTGTGGAACAAATTACCACAAACTTAGTGGCTTAAAACAACACAAATTTATTATCTTACAGTTCTGGAGGTTAGAAGTCCAAAATCAGCCTCACGGGGCCAAAGTCTAAGTGTCTGCAGGGCACTTCCTTCTGGAAGCTCTAGGGGAGAATCTGTTCCCTGCCTGTTCAGCTTCTAGAGGCTGCCTGCGTTCCGTGGCTTGTGGCCCCTTCCTCCATCTTCAAAGCACATCTCGCCAACCTCTGCTTCCTTCACTCTGACCCTCCAGCCTCCCTCTGATAAGGAAGGACCTTTGTGATTACGTTGGGCCCTCCATCCCAGATAATCCAAGATAATCTCCCCATCTCAAAATTCGTAACCACATCCGCACAAAATTCCTTGTGCCGTGTAAGGTAACATATTCACAGGTTCCAGGGATTAGGATCGTTGGGGAGCCATTATTCAGCCTACCATATCCCCCACTTTGCAGATGAGAAAACTGAGGCCCAGAGAGGTGATGTGACTTGGGCAAAGTCACCCTCCCAGCAAAAAGACACACCTACAGTTGGGGCCCCTGTCTCTCTAGTTCCTGTCGTGGACTCTAGACCACCTGGAAGGAGGCCCTTTCTGCCCATCTCCGTCTTTCTGCCTCCCGGGCACCTAACCCTCAGTGCTTCAGGAGGTAGACAGGCCCGGATAGTTGCGGCCCAGAGTGTTTGTGCCTAAGACTGTAGCTCACGTGAGGACAGATAAGCGCATCCATCCACCTGGGACTGGGACAGAGAGCAGAGGCCGCCTTTCTGCAGCTAACAGGGTCCCAGGCCACTTCAGGCTTAATCATCAACACCTTATAATTAGGCCTCTCCTGGGTCCCGGGGAGCAGGGCCCTGTTTGTAAGGAAGCTCGATGCGCATGTTGCTGGGACACGTGGCCTGGACCCTTCCTGTTCATGGGGCCCAGGCTCTTAAATCAAGGGAAACACAGCCAATAAAATTGGGCGCCTGACTGCTACTGTGGAGGGGCAGATTTCTCCTCGCAGCCTAGCAACTCGTGGGGCCTCAGCCCGGCCCCAAGGACTCTCTGTGAGCTGCCCCCTGGGGCCACAGCACCAGTGGCTGATCCCAGCTGTCGGCATGCTTTCTGGCCTCCTCCTCATCCTGGGCATGGAAGCCAGAAGAGCAAAGAGAAGACCTTTGTAGGAAATTGGGGGTGGGCTGGAGAAGGTGACAGGTGTTTTCACCAGCTCTGGTCTTTAATACTGCGTGTCTACTTAGCAGAAGGCAGGATGTGGTGGTGGGTAAGAGCATCGTGCTGACATCAGACCTGGATTCAGATCCCACTTCTGCCCCTCATTAGCTCTGTGACCTTAGGCAAAATGATGAACTTCTCTGAAACCAAGCCTCAGTTTCCTCCATCTACAAACTGGGGGTACTAATTTGCCCTCTGCCTCATGGGGTTGTTTTAGTCAATTTAAAAAGTGGGCAAGCGAATTTTCTGCTTGTCGCTTTTTGTTTAAATAACACCTGTACGGTATTAAAAAAAATAATAACAAATACACCCAGCTTAAAAAGCAGAAAATGAATAGTGCCATAGAAGCTCCCTGTGCATGCCTCCTGGGTTCCATCCATCTCCCTCCCTCTCTTTGCCCATAAGAAACCACGGAGTTTTTGTGGTTACCATCCCCTCATTTTCCTTGTGTCTGCCTTTTTGTAGTTTTTATGTCTCCTTCCTTGTGGAGCTAGCAGGCATAAATACATATAACCTCCCTTCCATACCTACTTTCCTACCAAGTTCTGCCTCCTCCCCTCTCCTCTCTGGTACCAAGCAAGGACACTGCTGGTTGGGAAACCGGAACATCAAGCTTGTCAGTACTGTAGTCAACTTAGAATTAATAGGCTCTGAGTGAGCACCAGAGGGACTTCACTGTGAGTAAAGTACGTGTACCAAGAGGCGGGGACTTCCTAGAAAGTACGGAATAAGCCCAAGCTTTATATTCAAACAAACCTGGGTTTGAATATCGGCATTGCCCACCAGCCTGAGCCAACAATTCTTTGCATTCACTCTAAAAATCTTGAGTGTCTACTGTATGACAGGCACTGCGGGGATGAAACAGACAGGGTCCCTGCTTTCATTTAGTTGGGCAGATCACCATTAAACAAACATACAAACATAAAACTGTAAATTATGATAAGCACTAGGCAGAAAAGAAAACAGAATTCATGGAGGACTCATTTAGGGAAACGGGAAAGGCTTTCTCTGGGGAAATGATATTTGAGCTGAAACTTGTACTTCCTTGCCATCTGACTTGGGCTAAAATAAAGTCAGTTTTCTCATGGGCCAAGTGGAGCTGGCTGTTACCCCTCGCACCTTTGCCCGTGGTAATAGGCCCTGACTCAGTGCCTGGCTCGTCAGAGCCCCTCAGTAAATGCCATTTCCCTCCCTCCCTCCCTGTGGGCCCTGGCAGTGTCTGTTGCTGGAGATCTGCTGAGGAGCTGTGTTAGTGAGCAGTTAGTAAGTGATGGAACCTGTTGCTGGCGGTGAGTTGTGAAGCCCTCTAAGCGAGCCTCACTGGCCCCTCTTTGACTGTGTTTGATGGCCCACCCTGGGGCAGGGAGGGAACGGAGGGGGTATATTGTCCACCGTCAACAGGAAGGCTCCATCTTTTCCTGGAGAAGGTGGTACTGTAGAGTCACATCCCAGCTCGGCGGTGAGTCGTTTCCCCTCTCTGAGCCTCCTGTTCTCATGTGCAAACTAGTCCTTATACCTCCCGGGTGGGTGTGTCACGTGGAACAGTGACTTTTCATATCAAGTGCTCAACACATCGTGGGCCCCCAGCAAGCGTGGCCATTATCACCGTTCCCATCAGAGCGGGGAGGAACCGGGACAAAGGGACAGAGGGGCTGGGTACAGCTGGAGGGACGAATGGGAGAGCCAGAGGGCGGATTCACGCCCTCTGGGTTCCAGTCTCTGCCCCGCCCGCTCCCAGCCGGGGACCCTGGGGCAGGCCCCTCCGGTCGGAGCCTCGGCCCCCGAGGCCGTCAGACAGCTCGGGACGGGACTCCCGCCCCCGGCGGCTGTGCAGGCACGCCGCGGAGTCGCCGCTCCGGACCCGAGTGCAGGGGTGCCGGTGCGGCCCTCCCTGCCGGACACGGGGCTTGGGGGGAACGTCCACCCGAGAGGGCGGGCGAAGACGGCTCGGGAGAATGCAGAAGGCGGCCTTGCCCTCGCATCGGCGACCTCCTTTGTCCGCGGAGGCCGCGGGCGGGGTGGGGGGGGGTCCCCGCGCGGGGCGGCCGGGACGCGGGGCTGTGACCTCATCGGCCGGCGCCGTCCCGCGGGGCCATGAGATCATGAGATGCCGGCGCTCGCCGAGGAGTCGATGTGTTGGGAGCGCGGGCACAGCCGGCCGCCCGCCGCGGTGATCTCATCCGGGCCCCGGGGAGGAGGCGGCGGCCCGCCCGCGCCGCCCGCGCCGCCCGGGGGGGGATGGCCGGCCGCCGCCGGCCGCTGACGTCACCCGCAGCGCCGGTTGCCGGGTAACGCGCAGCCACCGCCTGTGGCCCCGCCCCCGCCGCCTGTGGCCCCGCCCCCACCTGCCGCGGGCCCAGCCTCTATGCGTCCCCGCTCGCTCTTAACTTTTTTTTGCACTGAGATATAACTTACGTACTGTAGAGTGCTCTAATTATAAATATACACGCTCGATGAATTTTTACATATGTATGTATCCGTATGCAAAATATGTATATGTATGTCCATATGTTTCAAGGTATTATCGGGCTCTCCAATAGACATCTAATCTGAGCCACATAGGCAATTAAAAAATTTCCAGTAGCCACATTAAACAAGTAAAAACGAACCGGTGACATTAATTCTAATAATATATTTTATTTATCCCAGTATGTCCCAAGTATTATCATTTCAACATGTAATCAATATAAAAAGTTTTAATGAGATATTTTACCTTTTTGTTGTTTTTCTCTAAGACTGAAATTTCTTGTGTATTTTATACTTTCAAGTGCATCTCAATTCGGATTTAGCCCCATTTCAAGTGCTCAGTAGCCACATGTGAGGAGTGGCTGCTGTATTGGGCAGCACGGATAGAAAACATTTCCAGCCCCTGGAAGTCTCCTTCGTTCCCTCTTCTGGTCAGCACCGCTGCCAAGAGTACCCATTATTCTGAATTCTATCAGGCCCATTCAGTTCTCTCCCCCCAGCACATCTTGTATCTTTTCTTTCTCTCTCCCCACATCTCACTTTATCTCCTAGGATCTCTCTCTGTTTCTCATAGGGCTTCAAAGCAAGAGATGGGAGGTCAGACTGGCTTTAAATCCTGGCTCTACCCATGTCTAGCACTTGGACAACCTGCTCTTTGAGCCTCTGTTTCCTCAGCTGTTAGCGAGGGCTCATAATAGCAGTGTCCATCTCCTAGGGCTGCCAGAGTTTGGAGGCAGCATGCAGTTCCCAAGTATTCCGCAGAGAAAATTTCATCACCCGACTGAGCCAGCCCTAGTTCTCTATTTGTGCTGGTTTCTTTTCTCTTCCGTCTTGTAATTCTCTCGCTAACTTGGTCTCCCACACTCTCTTCCTCCCTCCTGTGTCTCTGTGTTTGAGCTTTCTCATCTGAGAAATGGGAATGGATCATTTGATGTGCAGTTCCTGGCCCATGGTAAATGCTTAGGAATAAAGATAATACTTTCTCCTCCTTGTCCCCCTCTTTGGCTGGTCCATCACTCCCGGGAGCCCTTCTTCTTCTTGGGGCCTCTGACTCTGTCATTTCTCTCTTCCCTTCTTCTGCACACATTCCTTTTTTCCTCTCCTGTGTCTGCCTCCTTCCCTCCCTCCCTGCACTCCTCTCTAGCCTTCCTCCTATTCCCAGGCCCCTCAACACTTCTTTCCCCCACCGCTCCTGGCCACACTGTTCTGAAGTCAGTTATCAAGCTCTCCCCCACCCGCAGGCTCCTCGAGATGGAGAAGACCCAGATTGGGCCCGCCTGCCCCTCAGTGATGCACAGCACTTCAGAGGTCGCTGTTCGGGCTGTTTTGTTCTGGAGGGCTCTGTCAGCTGCGGTCCCCCCGCGCAGCCTGCAATCATAACAGACCTGCAGGCCGCCTTCCCAGGAAAACAAGTCTTTGTTTTCAGCCCCCTTGCGCCTGCCCAGCCCGCCCATTTTGGAGCAGGAAGTGTGGCCCCGTCCCCTGTGGCGGATCGGGGGCTCCTGAGCAGTCCAGGGCCAGAAAAGCAAGTGAGGGAAAGCCACCCGGGAGGCTGAGGGGCCCTTTGCACTTCCCAGGGGCCCCTTTGGCCCGGGAGGCTGGACACAATTCCTGCTTATTTTCCCCCACGTTGAAGGAGGGCTTTGCAATGAGGACTCTGGCCCTGTGTAGCGTTAGTTCAGGGACGCCTCCTCGCCTCCTTTTCCTGGCACCCCCCTTCTATTGGGGAAACCACCTCTCCCATCTCCCTGTAGTTCTGATGAAGCCATCAGTCACGGCGCCCTGCCCGCTCTGGCCATGTGACCAGACCGACCAATCATAGAACCCTGTGCCTCGTTTGGCCTCCATGGCCTCCAAGCTTGGTTCTAAGGGTAGAGGTCTGACTCCAGCAGGGCCATGCGAGGCTTGCCATTCAGTTTGGTAAATGGGCCCAGGGAGAAACGGGGTCTCTGTTTATGCTGGAGTTCAAGCTCTAAGAGTATTGGCTTGGAGCTGCCAGTGGTCATCTTTCCTACCTGATATAGATGAGTCCAGCACTTTTTAGTTGTGTGTGTGGGAAGGTGGGGGTAGGTTGCCTAGCCTCTCTGTGCCTCAGTTTCCTCATCTGTAAAATGGGAGCATTAATAGCACCTCCCTCAAAGTTTTGTATGGCAGGATGGTGCCTAGCACATAGTAAGAGCTAAGTACATGATAATAATTATCATCATCATCACCATCACTTAGAGAGAGAGCCTGTCCTTGGCAGGAGAGAATGAAGCTTACACACAAAGAGGAGCAAAGACAACGTGAGCTGAGAGATGGGGAAGAGAAGGAGAGATAGAAAGGCAAAACTGTAGAAGTATAGAGAGATCTTTGACTACACTGTTTGAGCTCCTGGATCCAGCTGTACCTGAAGCAAGAGCCACCCCTGTCTTCCCAGTTTTGTGACCCAGTACATCTCATTCTTTGTGTAACCTACCTCAAGTTAGCTTTCTGTCACTTACAACCAAGAGACTCTATAATACAGGCTCTTATACCAGTAGTTCTTGTAATTGTGCTTAGTAGCCCAGAATGTCAGAACTGGTTAATACTCCCATCACACAGAATAGAACACTGAGGCCCAGAGAGGGAGAGCACCTTACCCAAGGCCACACAGCTAGGAAGGATGCACACCTAGCTATCTGACTTCAAACTCGACACTTTTAACAGTTTCACATTACAAATGGTTACATATAAAAATCAATTCTTTTCCGTTCTGCCTTCTGGGCCGCTGCCATCCTATTTAATCAGTCTTAATTCATTGCGTCTGTAAGGTGTCTTATACTTACAAGACTGCTAGCAGGGGCTACAGCTAACACTTATTGACTACTCACCATGTGCTAGGCACTGAACTCAACTCTTCACGTGCATTAGCTCATTTAACCTCCCAGGAAGCCTAGGAGGTAGATACTAGCATTAGCCCCATTTTACCAATGAGGAAACTGAGCCAGAGAGTGATGACGTAACCTGCCCCAGGTCACTCAGTAAGAGACAGAGTCAGAATTCAAACCCAGGTCATCTGACTCCCAAGTCTATGCTCTTCACCACTGTACGTGCTCAGACCCCAGGGCCTTACCAGCTTGGAAGAGGCAGAGCTGGGACTTGCACCCACTGCCACAGTCCGTCCGTCCATCCTTCCTTCCTTCCTTCCTCCCTCCCCCACCCTCCCTCCCTGCACGTCTTCCCTTGGTGCTCTTGTGCCCAACCCAGCCGTCACTGCACAAACTGCCTTCCTCTCTCCTAGCCTTGTCATTTTATAGACACTTGTACACAGACCCTCAGTTCCTAGCACCTTTGGCATCAGGGTTTTCTATGAGCTACACCTGTGGAAAACCTAGCTGTTTGAGCCACAAGGTTGTTTAGCCCACCCATTCATTCAACAAACACTTGTTAATCACCTACTGGGTGCCAAACTCTTTGTATTAGTTAGACTTGGAATAAACTAATAACAGCAAAGAATCCAAAATAATAGTGGCTTAAATTTAAAAAGTTTATTTCTTTCCATGCAAAGCCTAAAAGTAAACAATCCAAACCTGGTAATGTGACACCTTCCGGCTCACTGCTTCACCAATCCTAGGGTGTGAGACTCCTCCTCATGGTCCAAAATGGTGGCTAGGCACCAGCCATCACATACAAGTTCTAGACAGCACCATGGAGGAAGGGGGCAGAATAAGATAAAAGATTCTCTGAAGATGCCACTTGATGCTTATACTATATCTTAATGCCACTAAAATGGCACCTAGATGCAAGGGAAGCTAGGAGATATAGTCTTTGTTCAAGACTGCTGTGCATCCAATAAAAAATTGAGGACTCTAGTACTAAGGAGGAAGGGGAGAAAGGATGGGGGTGACAGCCAGCAGCTAGGGACACACCCTGACTAAGCACAGGGGAAAGATGGTGAACAAGATATGGTTCTCTGCCCTCATGAAGCTCACAGAAACAGTTAGTAATAATAATAGTCAAAGTTATCGAGGACGTCCTCTGGGCCAGGTTTTTCTCAGGGGTTCTCAAACGTTTTAGGCTCAGGACCTCTTTTTAAAAGTATTGAAGACCCTAAAGAGCTTCTGTTTATGTGGATTATAGAGCGATGACATTTAATATTGTGGAGTGTCACATCTTTAGCTCTTTACCTATGTTAACGTATTTTGCTGACAAGAGAGGACTTCTAAAGTGGCCTCTGGAGCTGGCCTGCCTGGGTTCAAATTCTGTTTCTGCCACCTCCCAGCTGTGTGACCTTGAGCAAATGACTTGACATCTCTGTGCCTCGGTTTCCTCTTCTGTAAAATGAGAATAATGATAGCTCCTATCGCATAGGTTGTTGTAAGGATTAAATGAACTAATACAAAGTACTTAGAACAGCACCTGGCAAGTTATAATCCCTCAGAGTATATATTTGCCATGATTAACATCACAGCACTCTGAGGGACGTATTATCATTATCTCCAGTTTGTAGATGAGGACACTGAGGCCCATTCATTCAGCCGATGTGTATGGAGCATCCTGTTTGGTGCCAAGCACTGTTCTACATTCTGCAGACAGAAACAGTAGTGTCAGAAAGACCCAGGGCCCCTACGTTTCAGGAGCTTATATTCTCTTAACAAAGAAATATAGACTATGCTGGGGAGTGAGTGCAATACAGAAAATGAAAGAGGACACCGAGGGTGGGGATGCCAGGGAGGAGAGGGGGGCCCAGGGCTTCTATTGTGTATGCATTGTTCAGACTTCCTTCCTGACAAGGTGACATTTGTCCCGAGAGGAAGTGAGGGGGCCAGCCTGGCAGATATCAGGAAGACGGGAAGAGCAAGTGCAAAGGCCCTGAGGCAGGACTGTGCTTGGCTTTTTTGAGAAACAGGCCCCATCAGACATGTGGGCGGGTATCTTATAGGACCTGGAGGACATGGTAAGGGTTGCAGATGTCACACTGAGCAGGATGGAAGACATTGGCAGGTTTGAACCAGGGGATGATTTGATCTGTCTTGTATTTTGAAAAGCTCATTTTGGATGCCGTGGGAAGAATAGACCATAGTGGGCAAGGATGGAAGCAGGAGTCAGTTAGGGATTTGTACACGAGCTGGATGTTGGTTATGTATGAGAGAGAGGAGAGTCAAGGATGATTGCAGGGGTCTGGGCCTGTTCCACAGGGAGAGGAAGTACCTAGCTTGAAAATGGCAGGGCCAGGATTTGAACCATTCAATAGATAAGAACAGAAGACCTACATTCAAATTACAGGTCGGCTACTTGCCAGCTGTATTCATCTACTCAGGCTGCTCTAATAAAATGCCACAGACTGGGGGCTCAAGCAGCATTAATTTTCTCACAGTTCTGGAAGGTATAAGTCCAAGATCAAGGTGCCAGCTGATTCGGTTCTTGGTGAGGACCCCCTTCCTGGCTTCCAGATGGCTGCCTTCTTGCTGTGTCCTCACATGGTGCGGAGGGAGGGAGAGAGGGAGAGAGGGAGAGGGAGGGAGAGGGAGAGAGGGAGAGAGGGAGAGGGAGAGAGAGGAGAGAGGGAGGGAGAGAGAGAGAGAGAAGGAGAGAGAGGGAGAGAGGGGAGAGAGGGAGGGAGGGAGAGGGAGGGAGAGAGGGAGAGAGGGAGGGAGAGAGAAAGGGAGAGGGAGAGGGAGGGAGAGAGAAAGGGAGAGAGAGAGGGAGGGAGAGAGGGAGAGAGGGAGAGAGGGGAGGGAGAGAAGGAGGGGGAGAGGGAGAGAGAGGAGAGAGAGAGAGGGAGAGAGAAAGGGGAGGGAGAGGGAGGGGAGAGAGGAGGGGGAGAGGGAGGGAGAGGAGGAGAGAGAGGGAGGGAGAGGGAGGGAGAGAGAGGGAGGGGGAGAGAGAGGGAGAGAGAGACAGAAGGAGAGAGAGGGAGAGGGAGAGAGGGGAGAGAGGGAGGGAGAAGGAGAGAGAGGAAGGGAGAGAGCGGGAGAAAGAGGGCGAGGGAGAGAGAGAGAATGCTCTCATGCCTTTTCCTCTAGGAGCACAAATCCCATTCATGAGGTCCACCCTCATAACCGAATCACCTCCCAAAGGCCCTGCCTACAAATACCATCACACTGGGGGTTAGGGCTTCAACAGATGAATTTTGCGGGGACACAATTCAATATGTACTACCAGCTGAGCAGCCTTAGATGAGTACCTTAGTTCTTTTTTTGTTCTTTTTCTTTCTCTTTTTTTGGCTTCAAACAACAACCGTTTTCTTTTTCCTCACGATTCCATGGGCCACGAGTTCAGTTAGGGCACGCTGGGGACAGCTGGTCTCCACGTGGTGTCTCCTGGGGCGGGACCCCCCCACATGGCTTCTTCCCTCGCAGGTCTGATGCCTTGGCTGAAATGGCTGGAGGGACTTGCCCAGGTGCTGTGTCTGGGGCCTCCGTTCTCGCTGTTGGCTGGGTGCCTTGCTGGGCACGTAAGGCCTGGGCTTGGAGGTCCCAGATGGGACTTCTGCCTCATTCTAGTGTTCCTTAGTTCTTCTGGACCTGAGGCTTCTCGTCACTAAAGGAAGGTGACAGTAACAATGCCCACATCTCTGGATTATCCTGAGGTTCCTTACTAGCTCTTATCATGTACCAGGCCCTTCCTGGGTACCCATATTTTAGGTTCATTTGCTCATTTAATCCTTACAATCACCCTGGTGTATTGGAACCAGGTTACACCGGCTTGTGAGAGCCGATGGTTAAATTTTCAGGAAATTCATGAGCAGTTGTTAAACCCTTGGTAGCTTGAAATTGGCCTTGTGGGAGTATTTACACCACAGAAATTAGTGAACACACAATCAGGGCCTTTTTTTTTTGTTTTCCAGAAAGCTGATTTGCCAGCACACCACTGTGTGTGTGTGGTGTATGTATGTATGTGTGTGTGTATGTGTGTGTGTATATATATATATAATGTATTTATGTATTCAACCCCATTTACAGATGAGGAAACTGAGGCTCAGAGAGGTTAAATTATTGTCCAAAATCAACCAATTTAGTAGGTGGCAGATCTGACCTTGGAGCCTCAAATCCCATGCCCTTCACCACTGAGCTGCCCCGCTTCTGTAGCTGAGAAAAAGTGTATGAAAGAAATTCGTAAACAGGCAAAGCTGTATGAATATTCATTCTTAATCCTGACACAGAAAAAAATCTTTCGTCCCTGTCTATCCACTCTTGAAACATTTACGCTGCAGACAATTATCTGCTTATGTCTTGCCTCCCTTCCTCCTCACCCCCATAATTCTTCAAATCATCTTTCCCATGTAGGCACATTCTCAAAAATTCTCCTTCTCTATTCATTTCTTCTGCTTCCCAGCATCCTACTCTCCTTCATTTACCAGCCTTTTCCAGAGTCAGCCCTCCGTTGTTTCCTTGTTTCCCATTTCACTGCTTCTCCCACCTGCATCCCAGCAGTAAGGCAGTCAGAAGAGAATCCGCCCTCCCGCCCCTTTACCAGAATCCCGGCAGAGAACTCTCCGCGCCGCCGCAGTCCTCTGGCAGTTGCTACTGTTCCCCCTTCACGGGTGGCGGGGAGGCCAGACGGCTCATAATCTGATGGCTTTCCTTGTTCTCTGACACCCCAGAAAAACCACACTTTCCATTTGGTGGTCGTCAGAAATAACACGCTTAAGAAACCTGGAATTATAAAACTGCTTAATTAGAGAGAGATGGTTTCACTGGGATATGCCCAGTTTTCCCTGGTGGTTTCTCTCCTTCTCCAAGTGGCCCACCCCCCGCAGCTAATTGCTACCTTAGCACGCTGCCACACAGGCGCTGACTCCCTTTATCTTATTTTTTGTGACATTGGTGCTTGCTTATAAAGAGAAGTTCTCTCTTCGATGTTCCAACTCTCCTCCATCAGCAAACTCTAGGAAGTGGATGTGAGTAATGAGGGTGGAATCTTTAGCTTTGAAGGTCCCCAGTTATTAAATGAGTACCTACTGTGTGCTCGATGCTGGGGATACGACCAGGAGCCAGATTATCTTCACACTTACGGGGCTTATAGTCCAGTGGGGGAGACAGATCCTAAAATTTCTTTTTAAATATTATGAGAAGTGCTCTGAAGGAGTGATTTAGAAGATGTGACAGGAGCACCCAATTTAATTAAGGAGTTGGGGAAGGCTTTCATTGGAGGTGACAGCTGAAACCTAAAAGATGAACAGGTGTTAGCTCAGCAAAGAGTGGGGGGCCCGGAGTCCTGTCTGCAGAGGAAGAGCTAGGTCTACGTAGTGAAGCTGCTGAGAGAAGGGCCTAGGAGCTGGTACCTGAGCCTGCTCTGAAGTTCTGGGAATGTGTTGGAGTCCCCATCATGACCTGACTCATCTCGGTTCTGATGTTCTAGACCGGGGGTTGGCAAACCACGGGCCACAGATCAAATACGTCCAACACCCGTTTTTATAAATGAAGTTTTATTGGAACGCAGCCATGCCTATTCGTTCACCTATCATCTGTAGCTGATTTCGTGCTTCAGAATCAGAGGGAAATAGTTGTGACCAAGACTGTATGACCTCAAGGCCAAAGTATTCAGTCTCTGGCCTTTTGCGGGGAAAGATTGCTGGCTCCTGTTCTAGACCCTCTCAGCAGGCAAGTAGGAAGCTTGGTGGCTGGACCAGGGGACCAGCCCACAGCTAATGGAGCCTGAGAATTGGGGGATCCAATGATAGTGACCAAGGCTAAATAAGAGCAGTAATAATAAGGTGGTGTGCCACAGCATCTGACCCCAGGCTGTCTGGCTCCCGAGGCTGCACTCTTAACCAGCAAGCCAAGCTGGTGGTAGGTTAGCCTGAGAGGAGACAGCAGGGTCTGTCCCCAGAGTCAGCAGGATGCCAGCCTGCAGGAGTTCCCAGAGACACAGGGACATAGGACCTTTCATGAGGGGGCCGTGTCCTCACCCACCGTGAGGCCAGGCAGACTGAGCAGGAGGCTGCCCACCAAGGTGGCCCAGGGCCATTGACCATCCTTTCTGTCACCTCTGGGCTTCTGGAACACCTTCTCCTCCCTCATCCTCCCCACAGTTTCTTCCCCAGGCTGGTTCCTACTTACCTATTAAAATGGTGCTTCTCAAACTTGAACGTGCACACAGATCACCTGAAAACCTTGTTCAGTTGTAGATTCTGATTCAGTAGGTCTGGGGTGAGGCCTGAGATTTTGCATTTCCTACAAGCTCCCAGGTGATGCTGACACTGTTGGTCCACGGACCATACTTTGAGTAGCAAGACTTTTAAGATTGGCTTCGATGATACCTTCTCTTAGAAGCCTTACCTAATCAGTCCTCCACCGCCACTCCCTCCCCATGCCTCAATTCTGGGGCCCCCTCGTGCTTACTTCTGGCAGAGTTCTACCACCAATGAGTTCTTCCTCATTGGGTAATGAGCTCCCTGAGGACAAGGATGAGATCTTCGTTATCTTAGTATCACCAGAGCCTAGCGCTGTGCCTGGTACATAGTAGGTGTCCAGTAATGGAAGGAAGGGAGAGAGGGAGGGAAGAGAGGAAGCATCAATGGATGGGAGGGAAAGAAGGAAGGAGGGAAGGAAGAAAGGAAAGGCGGATGCGTGGATGGATGCATGGATGGATGCATGATGCGTGGACGGATGGCTGCATGGGTGGGAGAGGAGGAGGAAAGTAAGACAGGAAAGGAAAGTTCTTTGGAGGTGCACTAAATTCAAGGAGGAGTGACAAAAGCAAGTTAAAGTTGGAAGTTGGGAGAGACTGGGCTGTTGGTCCGGAATGAGACAGAACATGCAGTAGTTGAGAGACCCTGGGTGACAACAGTTGAGAGCAGTGAGGGAAGCATGGGGCAGCTGAGGTTGGGTGGTTCAGGAAAACAAAGCTCACAGCATGGGTGTTCTGCAGAGCCTGGGGCCTGCTGTCGGGACGTGGACAGCGTTGGGCAGCCCAGCCATCCATTGAGCTGCCGCACCATGGCTCCAGCACCAGTGGCCTGTAAAAGAAACCTGGTGGCCGTCCTCCACATCTCTGCTCCCCAGTCACCTCCACCTTCCCACAGGCTCCAGAGGGAAATCAGCATTGCCCTCCAGGGAATATTTCTGCGGGTCAGGGACTGCTAGGAGTCTGGAGGGGCCCCTGGGAAAATGATGACCTCACAATTGTGACAAACAGTCACAAAGGTCGGGCTTTGGGGTGAGTGGAGGACTGGATGCCCTTCCTTGGTCCTTAACAGATGGAAGGGGTCCCCTGCTGAGTGACCTGTGCCCAGCCCATCAAGGCGGAACATAACTGGGTGGATGTAAAGTCTCCATCCGCATCCCGCACATCATCCATTGGACGGATACGCAACATATTTTTAAAACCATTTTTTCCCTTTAATTTAAACATATTATATGCTCGGTACAAAAAAATTGAAACAGGCAGAACAACACAAAGAAAATGAGTATTTCTGCTTTCTGCATCTTTTCCCCTTGGAACTGTAATGTGAACATGTCCCTGGGTCAATAGATATTCTTCGCCAGGATGATTGCTTTTTTAACTTTTTATTTTGAAATGATTTTAGACTTAAAGGAAAAGTTGCAAAAATAGTACAGAGAATTCCCGTAGACCATTCACCCAGCTTCCCCTAATGTCACCATCTGATGCCACCATAGTACAATTAGCAAAGCCAGGAAGTTAACATCGAAACCGTTAATATTAACTAAACTACAGACCGCATTCAGATTTTGCCAATTTTCCCACTAACGTCTTTTTCCTAGTCTAGGAGCAAATCCAAGATCCCATGTTGTATTTATTTGTCATGTCTCCGTAATCCTCTCTGATCTGACAGTTCCTTGGTCTTTTCCTTGTCTTTCGTGACCCTGACACTTTTGAAGAGTGCTGGACAGTTATTTTGTAGAATGTCCCTCAGTTTGCATTTGTCTCTGTTTTCATGATTCAATTGAGGTTGTGAGGTTTTGACCAGAAAACCACAGACGTGATACTGTGTCCCTCTCAGTGCATCCTGTCAGGGGGTTCAGGCTGTCCCTATGACCTATTGCTGGGGATGTTAACCTTGATCACTTGGTTAATGTGGTATGTGCTGGGTTTTGTCACTGTAAAGTCGCTATTTTTCAGGATAATATTTGAATGGCTGTATGGCTTTCCATTATGGATCTCTACCACGAAAATGAGATGCTCTTTTTGTACATTTAGTTTGTTACTTGTTTTTGTTTATAATGTTACAAAGAATGCTACAGTGACTATTCCTATCAACACATCTTAGCACACGTCCCTGATTATTTTGTTAGGGTAAATTCCTAGACAAGTAGAATTGGTGCAAAGATTATTTCCTTTTTAAGGCGATGCATGCCTGGGGTGGGGCTGTTTGTTTCTGTGTTGGATTGTTCATTTGTTTTAATCATCTTTATTGAGGTATAATTTAAATTCAATAAAATGCACAGATTTGAAGCATATATTTCAATGAGTTTTGGAAAGTGTACCCACCCATGTAACCACCTTCCCAATCACGATATGAAATATTTCTATCATTCCTCAAAATTCCTTGATGTCTCCTTGCGGTTGGTCCTCCCTCCTCACCCCAGGCAACTACTGATCTGATTGCTGTCACTCCAGGTCAGCGTTACCTAGTCTAGGACTTCATATAAATCAGAATTACACAATATATACTCTTTTATGACTGTCTCCTTTGATTCAACATAGTATCTTGAGATTCACCCATGTTGTTGTGCATATCGGCCATTTGTCCATGTTTATCTCTGAGTAGTGTCCTGTTGTATAAATGTACCACCATTTGTTTATTCATTCTTCCACTGATGGATATTTGGGATGTTTCCAGTTCGGGGGTATTATGGATAAAGCTGCTATGAACATTAAGCGTACAAATGGACAGATGTTTTCATTTCTCTCGGGTACTTCCTAGGAGTGGAATTGCTGGGTCGTAAGTATGTGTGTGTTTAACTTTATTAGACATGACAGGGTGGGGTTATCATCTCATTTTATAGCACAGGCCACAGAAAGCTTGAGGGACTCGTCCAAGGGCAAAAAGGAGGAAGGGAAATAGAATTTGTGGAGCACTGCTCTGTGCCAGGCACGATGCTAGGTGCTTTCCTATATAACTCCTGTAATCAGTGTAATCCTATAAGGTGGAAATTGTGATTCCCATTCTGTAGATGGGGAAACTGAGGCTCACGAAATGCAGCAAGATAAGATTCAAACCTGGCCCCGTCTGAGTCTCCAAGTCCTCATCCTTTCACCAGATATTATCCTGTCTCCTTGGAGGCAGTAGATGATGGAGCTGGGAAGGAGAACGCAGATCCCCCTTCCCCCGCTCTTGACTTGCGCTTACCTGCGTCTGTGGTCCATCCTGCTGTGCCCCTGAGGGTGGTCATCTGTGATGCCTACAGGGTCAGCCCTCCAGAGACCACGGTGATCTGTGTGCGGGGGCAGGGACTGTACCCCACGTTTGGCTTTGAGCCCTCAAAGCCACAGCAGGCACAGGGAATGACCCATACTCCAACCCTCACCCAGAGGGGTAGAGTTTCTCACTCCTGGAAACCTGATCCTCGGAGCTCTGATCTTCTGGGCTGGTGGGCAGCGGGTGAGGGCAGCAGGCAGGGGCCACGTCTCCCCGGCCTTATCGCCGGCCCATTAGGAATGGGCCTGAGTGCTTTCCAAAGCTGATTAATGGCCTGCCTGTGACCCGGAGTGTCATTACTGCTCGGGCTGGGGACCCCCCAGCTGGGTCCTCTGGGTCTTTATTGCTAATCGTAATTGATGCTTTCTGTGTGGTGGCAGGGGAAGTTCTATCTGGTCATCGAGGAGTTGAGCCAGCTGTTCCGATCGCTTGTCCCCATCCAGCTGTGGTATAAATACATCATGGGCGACGACTCCTCCAACAACTACTTCCTCGGAGGGGTCCTGGTCATTCTCTACAGCCTCTGCAAGGTGAGGGGGCCCTGAGGCTGGGGGGGTGGCCTGAGGAAGACCCCATCCACTAGCCGGGCCCCGGGGCAACGGCGGAGCCTGGAATCACCACCCTAATCTCTCTTTTTAATTGAGGTAGAAGTCACACAACACAAAATTAACCACTAACCGGTTTAGAGTGTACAATTCAGTGGCATTTAGCAGGTTCACAGTGTTATGCAACCACCATCTCTATCTAGTTCCAAGACATTCTCATCACCCCAGAAAGAAACCCTGTACCCATTCAGCAGATTCTCCCCGTTCCTCCCCTTCCCTCCCCCCAGCCCTGATAATCACTAGTCTTTCTGTCTCTGGATTTGCCTACTCTGGACAGTTCATATAAATGGAATCAGACAATATGTGACCTTGACCTTTTGTAGCTGGCTTCTTTCACTTTGCATAATATTTCCGAGGTGCATCCACATTGTAGCATTGCAACTCCTTTTTATGGTTAAATCCACCCTAATTTCTTGCCTACGAAGCTCACCATACGCTATCCTTTCACATAGTCTTCTTCTCAACAACGCTTCAAGATACATACTATCATTACTCCCATCTTATGAGTGAGGAAACTGAGGCTCAGAGAGAAGTAACTTGCCCAACATCGCTCAGCTAGAGATAACAGAACGAGCATCCAAGCCAGGCAGGCTGCCTCCAAGGCCTGGAGCTCTTAACCTGCAGACCACACTGCCACTGATTTCTTTTCTGTTCCTCTTAAACTGCACACCCCCTCAACTGCACAGAGCAGTGTGCAGCACTTCTCTTTTCATCATTAGTACAAATCAGTTTTTCCTCCCTAACAATAAGTACATCCTCTTCTTTTTTTGCCCTTCTCTATTTCTGACTTTAGAGAATCCTGGGGGAATGCATGCCTTCTTCTCTTTCCTTCCTCCCAGGAGGACTAGCTGGGCAATCCTTGCAATGTCAGACACTGGGGCTTATCTGGCCTGTTGATTCTGATCAACTGGCAGTGGCTGATGGGAGTGCTGAATGGAGAAGGATTATCAGGCCCTGACTGGGCTCAGAAGAAGAGTGCTGTGATCCATTAGCAATGCCTGTCCTGGGCTTGGGAGGGGGTAAAGCAGTATGCATGGCATGTATTTGCTCTCCTGGCCCAGAGAGCAGGGAGACTGTTGATGTAAGGCAGCAAGACAAAAGCCAAGCAAAACTGATGGGATGAGGAGCTCCAAATGGGAGGAAGTGCCCTGAAAATATTTGGAGTTAAAGACGAGAGGGTCAGGGGGTTGTTCAGGAGAGGTGACAAAGATCCCGAACAACCCTTGGATACGTTTCAGCCATCATCGCGCTCTCCTTTCAGTCATTCGACATCTGTGGCCGTGTGGGCGGAGTTAGGAAGGCCCTGAAGCTTCTCTGCACCTCCCAGGTGAGTTGGTTTCGGATGCTCCCGACTGAGTTCACAGGAAGCAGGAGCGGGAACCAGATCTCGCGGTGCTTCTGAGCGTGTCGCTCCAGAGAGGGTCCACCGCTGTGTTTGTCTCTTTCCACTCCCTCAAGCAGAATTATGGGGTCCGGGCCACAGGGCAGCAGTGCACAGAAGCTGGCGATATCTGTGCCATCTGCCAGGCCGAGTTCCGGGAGCCTCTGATCCTTATGTGCCAGGTGAGCAGGGCCGGGCTGGGCTATCGGGGACTGAGGCTGGGGAACCCCCAAACCCTGCCCCATGCGGGAGTCCCACGTGCCAGTCCCATGACCAAACTTCGGGCATTTGGGATGGGTCTTTGGGAACAGTGTTGTCAAGACGAGAGTCAGATCCGGTTCCAATCTCCGCTCTGCCTCTTCCTAGCTGGCTGGCCTTGGGCAGGTCACTTCACCTCTCTGAGCCTCGGTTTCATCAGTAAAATATAGAAAATGAAAAATTCAGTATGACGTCGTGTCAGAATATCCTGGGTGGGTCAGTCCATCTGCCTGAGCCTTGGTTTTTCTCATTTCTAAAATGGGTATCATAATAATGCCTGCTTCAAAGAGCTATTATGATGAAATGAGGTCATCTCTGATCTCATTTCAGAGCTAAATTTGAAAGAGATAAATTTGAATTATTCAGCCATAAACGTTGCTATTATTATAATTGTTATTATCAGTATAATTATTATTACCCTTTGTTTTCATTATTAGTGGTGGGTCACCAACCCTTAGCAGTAACTGCTGGTCAGTCCCTTTTAACTCCGTAAATGTGTCCCCCCTCCTCCTCCCCCTCCTCCTGACCTCAGGGCTAAGATGTCAATTCAGCAAATGCGTATGAGTCAAAGCATCCTATCAGACACGGGGAGGGGAGGCAGAGGGCACACAGACCCTGTCCCCGCCTCTGGAAGCTCATGGTCTCCTTGGGGAGCCAGGCACGTACGTAAATAACTATGAAACAGGCAGGCTGATAAGTGTTGTGTAAGAGAGATTCATGCAGCATCCCCGGGGACCGGGACAGAGAGCGAGGAGTTCCAGGTTGGGAAGGCTTTTGGGAAGAGGCAGAGCCTGCGGACTAGAAGGAATGGGGGAGCATATGCCTCCTCCTCCACCACCACCACCACCTTCTGGGGGCAGGAGGGCAGGAGGTGGGGTCCTTTTTTGGCATCAGCAAATTTCTTAGTTTTTTGCTGTTTGGGGATTTTAGGAGGTTCATTTTTCATTTTATTTATTTTTAAATTGAGAATATATTTGCACCACTCAAAATTCACAAAGGAGACTAAGGGGTCATGATGACTGAATGCAGTGTGGGACCTGGGTTGGGTCCTGGAGCAGAGAAAGGGCGTGAGTAGAAAAACTAGTTTGATGAAATCCGAATCAAGTCTGGAGTGTAGCAGATGGTAATGTATCAGTGTGGCTTTCTTAGCTTTGACAAATGTGCCACGGTCATGCAAGATGATAACATTAGGGGGAACTGAAACTGGGTGAGGGGGATACAAGGGCTTTCTTACTATCTTTGCAACTGTTCTGTAAGTCTCAGATCATTCCAGAATACAAAGTTTGTTTTTAAAAATGTTTTAAAGATACAAAAAGGAAAGAGTGACAGGCCTCCTACCCTGTCCCCAGCTCCCCAGCCCCCTAAATACCCACACAGGCAACCATTGTTGTCAGTTTCCTTTATATCTTTCAGAACTACTATATAGAATTTTAAGATATATATATACACACACGAACGTGTCTTTTTCAAAAAGTCGTAAGTTGTAGCGTATTCTACCCAAGCCGCATTCTGCATCTTTCCTTTTTGACTTGAAAATCTGTCGTAAGAGGTTTCTCCTTATTTGCGTATCATCCCATTTTGTGGATAGACCACAATTTGTTTAACCATTCTCCTATTGATGGGCATTTAGTAGCTTCTGATCTTTCGTTATGACAAATGTGACTATCATGAGAGATCAGAAATGGGGAGATCTATAACGCCTACCTGGGCCCATCATGTTGATTAAATGAGTTAATTCAAGTGAAGCCTTTAGAACCACACCTGGCACGTGCTCAGGGCTCCATTAATATCAGCTCTTATTGGCACACGTTCCATTTCACACATGTGCGAGCTCTTGGTAGGATAAATTCCTAGCGGTGGAATTTCTAGGTCAGAGGGTATACAGATTTGACAGATATTGCTAAATTGCCCTCCATGGAGAGTGTATCTGTTTACACTCCCAGTGTAGAGTGTGACACGGCCTCTTGCTCCCGATCCCCCCACCCAACACTCTGCGTTATCAAGCCTTTTTTGAGCTTTGCCAATCTGGCAGGTGACAAATGCCATCTCCGTGCAGTTTTAATTTGCTTTTCCCTAATTATGAGCAGGGTTGAGCATCTTTTCACATGCTTCAGAGCCATCTGCATTTCCTTCTCAAGAGCAGTGATTATTTGAACATGACGTCAAGGTGAACATCTTTCTTCTTCCGTTCTGGCAATCTCTCCAAGCCTCTGTCTGCTTGTCTCTCTCCCATTCTTCTCCTGGTGCTGGATTAGAATTCTAGGGAGGGGTTGGACAAGACACCGTTGTCCCAGCTCTAGGAGCAACGGCCACACCCAGTGGTGGTTGAAGCCCACAAGCATGACCAGGCCTTGCACATGTCTTGGTCTTGCTCTGCTGCTGTGAGCCGGGCCTAGAATGGCAGAGATGACTTCCGCAGGTGAAAGGGCCTCAGTAATTCCTAAATGCACTCAATGAATGAAGGAGTCAAGTGATACCTCCTCCATAAATGCTTTCCTGACTCTGCTTCCCCAGACTGGTTGGTGCTTCCAGCTACACAGCCTCACAGATTCCTGTGTTTTTCCATCATAGCACTTAGCCCAGTTGTCAGCTAGATAGTTAACTGGGCAACTGGTTGTGTAAAGTCTGTCTCCTCTTTGCCAAATCATAAGTAACTTGAGAGTGGCAACCATGTCTGTCTTGTTTATCTTGTCACAGTACTGACTCAGTAAATGAGGGATGGATGGATGGATGGATGGATGGAAAGAATAGGATGGATGGATGAGTGGATGGATGGATGGATGGATGGCCTGAAGGAATAGGATAGATGGAGTAGGATGCTGGGAGGGAGGTCTGGAGGGAGAGATGGATGGATGGAAGGAAGGATTAGGATGGATGGATGGAAAGAATAGGATGGATGGATGGAAGGAATGGAATGAGATGGATGGTGGCCAGGGGGAGGAGTGGGTGAGTGAGTGCAAAGCTGGGTGGATAGAGGTGTAAGTGTGTGGATGACTAGGTACGTGGGCAGATGGATGGACAGATGGGTGGTGAATAGGTGAGTAGAGGGGGGAATGGATGGGTGGATGAATGAATGGGTGGATGGATGGATAGTTGGATGGATGGATGGATGGATCAATGGATAGATGAACATAAGGACAGATGGATGAGTGGATGGATGAAGAGCCCACTAGGCTAAGGGAACATCCTGTCTCCCCTTCAAAGGGTCATCAAATTAAGCTCAGTGTGTCACTCACACCCACTCCCCACCATTACCCCCAGAACCAGGGCTTGGGAAACAGACGGCCAGTTGAAGCTGGCCAGGCAGACACTGAGCGTGCGCAGGGGTTAGAGCTCTCCTCTCAGGTGGTGCACTTGCCCAGTTAGTCACTCATGGTATTTATGGCGTGCCTCCTGCCAGGCTACAGGGGCTCAGAGAACAGGCATTTTGAACACAAAGTCAGAAACTTGGCTTATTTAAAAGGACCCCTTGCCAAAGAGAAGAGTCAGAGCATGTTAGAGAACAAACTGCCCTCCAGTTCTTTTTTTTTTTTTTTTAACAGTTTATTTATTTATTTATTTATTTGTGAGGAAGATCAGCCCTGAGCTAACATCCATGCTAATCCTCCTCTTTTTGCTGAGGAAGACCAGCTCTGAGCTAACATCTATTGCCAATCCTCCTCCTTTTTTTTTCCCCAAAGCCCCAGTAGATAGTTGTACGTCATAGTTGCACGTCCTTCTAGTTGCTGTATGTGGGACGCGGCCTCAGCATGGCCGGAGAAGCGGTGCGTCAGTGCGCGCCCGGGATCCGAACCCCGGCCGCCAGTAGCGGAGCGTGCGCACTCAACCGCTAAGCCACGGGGCCGGCCCCTGCCCTCTAGTTCTTGGTCACTACGAGTTTGTTTTTTTGAGTGTTGACAATATAAAGGAAAGAGGATAAGAGAATAGCGACTCTGGTTGGTTTTGTGCTTAGAGGTGCCCCCGCTTGATGCTCTAGGGCAGGCTTTACCTGTCTCCATCCGTACAGTCACCTTGTGTGGGAAATAGTAACCCTATTTTACAGAGAAGGAGACGGGCTCAGAAAGCCTGCTCTGGATCTTTGAGCAAGACCTGGGGAGTCTGGTTGGAACTCGGGGTGAGGGTGGGGGGGCACCCAACCCCAGGGGCTCCTTGCCCCACTCTGTGCTCCGGGAGGCACAGCCAGAGAGCTGTTAACAATCCAGTGTCTCCTGCATTCCGTGACCATCAACCCACCCAACCTACACTTCCCAGCCCGAAGGGGCTCGTCCTTTCTCCAGGTGCTGGAGGCAGTCCAGGGTCATGAACTCCAGCCTGGCCCCTGGGTGGGCTTGTGTTCTTCGAATCTCCTAATTTGGCACCAGATTCTGTCCTGCCTAATTCTCTGAGGAGGAGACCGTGAGCTGCTGGAGGGCTGGGGCTAGGTCTTAATCATCCCAGCGTCTCCAGAATCTCCCAGCTGACCTGCCCCAGAAGGCATTCATTTGTCAGCTCCATTTACAGAGTCCCGACTGTGCAGGCTTGGGCTGGTCAGTGGGCATACGCAGTAGCAGCCACTGCCTCCTGGGCGGCTGCTGGGCCTGCTGACCCCTGGGTCCTGCCCTTCAGACCAGGGTGAGAATCTGGGCGTGGCCTTCAAGGCTCTGCGTGGCCTGCTCACCTCCTCACCCCCACACCCCTACACCCACCTCACTGTGGCCACATTGGCCATCCTTGAGTGCCTCAAACGCCTTCCCATCTCTGGAGCTTTGCACAGCTGTTCCCTCCAGCCTAGAATGCTCTATTCTCTCCCCTCTCTTCATCCAGTTAACTCCTACACATTCTTCAGGCCTCAACAGAAGTGTTGCCACCTCCAAGAAGCCTTCCTTGACTTCCCCCTAGATCAGACTGGTCCCTCTGTTACATACCCCTGTAGCATCATGGCATTCTCTATTAGAACACTGTCCACAATTTGGCACCTACTGCATACCATGCTAGGAATGGGTTTACAAGAAGCTTACAGTCTGGCATGGAGAGACAGATAATAAACAATAAACAGACATTATGTGATAATAACTATTACTGTCATAATAGCCAACACTTATGGAACACTTACTATTTGTCAGGCATTGTTCAAAGTGCCTTCTTTTTTATTTATTTATATTTTACTTATTTAAAAAACATTGTTTAGATTCTTATATTATCATTTTCCCCAAACTTTTTATTTGGAAGAATTTCAAACCTACAGAAAAGTTGAAGGATAGCAGAAAGAACACCCTTTTGTCCTTCATCTAGAGTCACTAATCATCAACGTTTTACGTTTGCCTTTTCTTCTGTGAATTTTTCCCCCTAAACCTGTTGAGAATGTTGCTGACATTTTGATTGTTCATCCCTAAATATTCAGCATACGTCTCCGAAAACAAGGACATTCTCTCCCATAACCATAATTCCACTCTCACACCCAGGAAATTTAAAATTGATATAAAATGCCAGTATTAAAATACATATTCAAATTTTTCCAATTGTCTTCAAAATATCCTTCATGTAGGGCCTTTCCCCCCATCCAGGATACAATCAAGAATCATATACTGCATTTGATTGTCATATCTAAGTGCTTTTAGTGTTAGTTAATCTTCCTATGAGGGGAGAACTCTTATCCCTATTTTACAGGTGAGGAAACTGAGGCACAGGGAGGTTAAATGGCTTGTCCAAGTTATATAGGCAGAAAACTGTGGAACCCGTGAATGTTTCCAATCTCCCTACATTTCTCTTGACCCCTGTGGTCTGTTCTCAACCCAGCCACCAAAGGGATCTTTTAAAAATGCAAATCACACCAAGTCACTCCTCTGCTCAAAGCCCTGCCGTGGCTCCCTCCTCCTCTCAGAATAAAAGCCAGAGTCCTCACAGTGGCCCACAAGGCCCTACACAATCTGTACCCTCCCATCTCCACCTCCCACCCCCCACCCCCAGCGCCAGCCACACTCTCCTTGTGGTTCCTCCAGCACACCAGGCATACTCCTGCCTCAGGGCCTTTGCACATGCTGTTCCCTCTGCTTGCAGCACTCTTTTCCCAGATATCAGGGCTCACTCCTTGCCCTCCTTCAAGTTTTACCTAAATGTCAGTATCTCAGTGAAGTCCTCCAGGCCACCCTGTTTAACATTACAGCCCTTCCAGGCGCTTGCTACCTGCCTTCCCTGCTTTCCCGTCTTAGCACTTACCACTGACATCCTCAACATTTTAGAGATTCATTTTGCCAGTTGTCTCTATGACTAGACTGCAAGCTCCACGAGGGCCGGAATTGTCTGTGTTGCTCACTGCATGTCTCCAGCTCCTAGGACAGAGGCGGGCGCGTAGCGGACGCTCAGTAAAGCATCCTGGTCGTCCTGATTGCTGTCCCCCCAGCACGTGTTCTGTGAGGAGTGCCTGTGCCTCTGGCTGGACCGGGAGCGCACCTGCCCGCTCTGCCGCTCGGTGGCCGTGGATGCCCTGCGCTGCTGGAAGGACGGAGCCACGTCGGCCCACTTCCAGGTGTATTAGGGCTGACGATGAGGCTCACCTGGGAGATGATGGGGGTCTGCTCTGGGGACTCCCTGGAGAACAGCCTCGAGCATTTACTCTCTTGCCTCCCGCCTTTCTCCACCTCTTCCCCTAAAGCCGGGCCCCTGCCCCCCAACCTGCACCTCCCTGTCTCGTTCAGTGCATAGTGTGTGCATCCTTCCCCTGCAGACGGGGAAGCCTCTGACTCACACTTGGTCTCCGCCCAGGTAGGTCTCCCCATCCCCTCTCCAAGTCAAGGAACCGGTAACAGACAAGTCCCATCTGTCAGTTATTTTAACTCGTGGTGGCCTAATGTTGCACCCCGATGCTGCAAACTGGGGAGGGGCCTGGAGATCACACCCGCCCCACCCCTCTCAAATTGCCCAGGTCTGCAGATTAGAACCACTGTGAAGTATTTTCCAATACAAGTGCTGGGCCCCACCTGATCCCCACAGTAACTAGTGTACCACACACTTAGTGTGAGCCAGGCACGGCATCGAGCCTCCTGCTTGGTGACCTCCTATAACCCTCACAGCCCTGTGGTGGAGGTACTGCTGTTTCCTCCGTTTTACAGACGAGGAAACTGAGGCACAGAGCTCCATGTGGTACTTTTCCCAGGGTCTGCCAGTGAGCGATGGTGGACTGAGTTTCCAGCACAGAGCTCCATGTGGCACCTTTCCCAGGGTCCCCCAGCGAGCAACGGTGGACCGAGTTTCCAGCCTGGGCTTGGCTGGCTTCAGAGCCCCCACTCCCAACCACCATGCGGACCCACTGCTCAGCCCAGCAGACATGGTTTTTAACAGCACGAGAGGTGATTTTGATGCCCATCAGTGCGCAGGTGCATAGCATCTTCGATTTGGACTGCACTGAGAATGCTGACTCCTGAAATCTAGCTGTGGCTGGGCCGTGGAAAGACTTGGTCCATAAGATTGCTGTTTTGCTGGGCTCCCGCTGGGATGCTCCATCACGTTTGGATATCAAGAAAGGCCAGCTTTGGTCCAGACGCAGGTGTCCCTGGGTCTCCCCACTCATCTTTATTTCTTTCCTCCTCCTTCTGTTCTTGTCCTCTCCCTCACTTAAGTCGCAGGCTTGTCAACAGCTCCTGGGGACATCACCTTCACCCCGGTAGCCTTCAGAGCAAAAAAACAATCCATGTTATGGATTTTTCTACAAGCCAGGGTGGTGGCGCAGAGCACAGTAGCCACCAGTGTTTCTATAATCTCTATACCAGAGTTACTAATCTATAACAGAACAACTTCTGCCCCCATGAGACATCCCTGCTTTGAAATCTGGGAGGAGATGGCACGGGTGATCACTTAGAAGTCACTGGAATCTTGCCTGCTCTACCCCTGTCCAAGTCTCTTCTTTCATTGTCAACCTCAGCACAATGGGCTAGCGCCAGCGGCATTGCAGAGAAAGCAATCTGTGTGGCTAGTGAGCAGATTAGCAAGAAAGCGCCAGGAGAAATGGTGGGAGCCTTGCTGCCACCTCTCTCTCAGCCAATATTAACATGCCCTCCCCATCCCCAATAGATTCAGAACATTGGCCTTTATGTGCTATCAAGCCAGGACCTTTTCCTTTGCCTGACATCCCTGGCTCTTTCCTGGTACCCAGCAAGACATCCCTTCCAGGGCAGCGTGGCGTCTTTCAAGCTCTGTTACTATGGCAATGGCTGTGCTGTTACAGTCCCACTTGCCTGGATAATCAAGTCGAAAGGGGAAGCGGAGGGACGTGGGGACGGGTGGACGTGGCTGCTCTGTTCCCCCTGCCTCGAGGAACAACCGAAGGGAGGCAACAGGAGCTTTTGCAACTGGTTTTTATCAGCAAGATGGCCCTGCCTGCAGACGCCATCAAAGAGGCACGAGAAATTGGAGCTGGAGAAGACTTATTAAAGTGCCAGCATGTGACGGAGCAGATAGCGCAGTCTGTCGGGAGTCAGGCCTGGAATTCTGATTCCAGACTCTGCGTGGCTTTGGGAAGTCACTTCCCTTCCCTGTAGCCTTCTGGAGGGTGACAAAACCTAGTGTATTATCTGCTAGACCCAGGGAAACTAACAATGTAGATTACTGGTGATTACCCCAATGGTTTTGTCAATTACACTTGTGCCACCGGAAAAAATCTAAGGTTCTGAAAATAACAAGTCATACCTCTGATACTATGAAGAGTGTCTCATGTCGGGGACACTCGGGGACAGGTGAGATAGTTTAGTGTAGGATTTTATTTATTCATTCCCAAGCTTCCAGGGGAAAGTCCCACCTGGAGGCTTTCTTTTGAGTAGGAGGATTTAACTTCTGCTCTGGGAGGAACAGTGGCCAGCGCAGAGTTTTCCAAACACCAGGCTACGTGTATTCCCCAACACGAGTGTAAAGGCAGCCAAGAGCCACCGTGGGAAAGGAAGAACAAAGCCACTCTCCTTCACCCATCTTGGCTCTGCAGCTCATGTGTTATAAGCAGGAGTCACTGAGTATCAGATCGGAGTATCTTTCTCTTAATATTTTATGATTCACTGACTCAAGTTCCACGAAGTCCTTGGAAATGGCCCTCTTAAAGATCTCGAGCATAATAAATGTGAGAGAATAGAAGGGCAACCTTGGACCTGGATGTAACAGGTTCCTCACCTTCCTGAGAGGAGAGTGTGCGAGGCATTGGGAGACATCCAGGCCACCAAGACTCGGGGTTGGAAAGAGGAACTGTAAAGCGGGTCCTGGAATCTTTTAGTACTTTTGTTCTGGGCTTTGGTGAGCCGTCTTTGGTGTTTTTAACGCCCCCTAAGTTCCTTTCTGCCAATAAATATCATCTGTTGACGAAATTGACGTTCATGGTCTTGAGTCCCTGTTCACCTCTTGAAGCCAGGTGGGACTGTTTTGGACACATGCGAAGAAGCACTTCATGCAGTGGGTGGTGATCTGATGTTACGTTTCTCCTCAAAGCAGAGCTGGTTGAGTTGCACGTGATTTAACAAGGAAGTGCTCCCAGGAGAAACCAGTAAGGGAATGAGTGAAACAGAAGAGAGAGGGGGAAGAAGCCAAACAAGAGGGCAACTTGTGAAGTCCCAGCTCAGCTTGGTCCCACAGGGAGCTCTGGAGCTCTGCATCTCAGAGTTTGTCCTGCCCCCGGGGTGTTTGTACTCCCACCCACACTGTCAGTCCTTGGCTATGGGTTGATGGTGACAAGGAATCTCTCAGGCACTCAGGCTCTCCATTGAGGAAGCCCTAAACTGGAGGTGTCAGGTGCCAGCAAAGTGCACAAAGGTGCGGGATGGGACACAGAACTGGTAGAAGGGATCACAGGGGAGCTCCATGTGGCATGTACAGTGCCCACTACGGTGGTTAATATAGCACGTATGGACCCAGAATGTATCATCTGACTCCAGAAGGGTTTGCCCAGGTGCCAGATTATGATGGATATTTGAAATGTAAATTAACAGCATTAGCTGACAATTCATGCCTCTCAGGGCAACATTATGAAGCCAGCCACAAAATCGTCATCAGGTAGAACCTTTTGGTTGCAGTCATTTGAAAACCAACTCAAATGTGGCTTAAATAAAAGAACTTGATTTGGTTCGAGTAACAGTGTGGGCTTCAGGTACAGCTGGATTCAGGAGCTCCAGTGATGCTATTAGAATCGTGTCTTTCCATCCCTCAATTCTGTTTTCCTTTGAGACAGTTTGATTTTAGGCAGTCAGATCCCACGTGGTGGTAAGATGGCCTTTAGGAGCTCTATGCTTATGTTCTGTCAGCTTCACAACCCCAGCAAAGAGAGCTTCTGCTTCCCCCAAAGCTCCAGCAGGAGTCCTGAGGTTGACTGTCATTAGTTTGTCCCCAAACCAGTCACTTTAGCCGTTGGGACTCAGAGAGTTGGCCAGGCCTGGGTCGAGTGTTGAGCCCTGATGGTGGGGACAGGGGTAGGTGGGAGGGTGGAGTCAACCCCTTTAAGTCACATGGACTGAGAGTGGGGAAGGAGTGGGTCCCCAAGGAAAAAGAGAGGGTCTATTATCTAGAAACACAACCTGTCCTCCACCTACCATTCTCAGGAAGAGACTAGAACTTGGTCTCTTGGTACATCTGAGACCAGGTGAATGCGGGTGGAAGCACCCCACCCAGAGGGGCCCATCAGTCTGCAGGCTCCTTAGCTAGCCACATGGTGCCACGCATAAATGGTGGTTCTGTGCGCTGACCTTGAACTACTGGGCAAGGTCCCCCAACCTGCTGCCCACCCAGGGGTACCGTTCAGACCAACCCTCCCCACAGAGTTCTCGGGAATACGACAGAGAAGGGAGGTGAGTGAGTGTGTGGCCTCTGCCCCAGGGGAGGTTGGGGTGCACAGCCAGATCCTCCCATAGTCTTGGGGGCCCCACCTTCCAAAAGGAAATGAACACGCCAAGACGCCTTCAGCTGGAAGCGCACAACCAGTTTTTTAATAAAGTCATTACAAACACGTACGAAGCGTCTCCGAGGTATGAAATCCTCTTACAAAAGAGCACAATGAACCAGCCAGGTGAGAACCGAGAAGGAGATGTCCCCACGCTTATTGCCTCTCGGGCTGAGCCAGAGGCCTCGCCGAGGTTCCCGACACCCCACAGCCATCCCTTTCACGCACACAGGCTCCTGGGCGCTTATAGTGCAAAAGACCTTGGGGGTTCGGGTGGGGGAGGGGACAGGGAGGAGGTAAGAAAAGCTTCCCACATCCTAGGAAGTAAGTGAACAGGCCCTGTCTGCAAATTAGATGCTCCTCCCAGGGACCTTACAGAAACCAGGAACACAAAGGGCAGGGAACAAATCCGTTAAATCTCCAACTAAACCAGTCTGCCCTGGAGTGTCCCCAGATGCCACACTCCTTACAGTGGACCCAAGTCAGGCCCCCTGCTCCCTGCCAGGCCCCAGGCATGTGTTTGCCCTTGAACTAGCAATGCCATGGGACCAGCTCAGGAAGGAATCCGGTGCAGCAAAGCAGTCAGCTCATGGGCTTGGGGGGTCACGCAGACCTGGGTCCAAATCTTGACTCAGCCACTTCACTCTCTGTGTGGCCTCCGGCTAAGTTGCATAACCTCTCTGAGCCTTAGCTTCCTCAACTGTAAAATGGAAATAACAGTACTGACTTCCAGAGTGGGCGCGAGGAATAACTGAGGGGGACCCTGTCAAGCTCAGGAGAGGGGAGCGCTCCATCACTGGTGGCTGTCATTACTGTGAGGCAGCAAGAACCGGTCTTTGCATGCTGGGGACGAGTTGAGATCGCAGGCTTTTTAATCACCTTCATGAGAGTGGGGCACTCAGTAAATATAAATACTACAGAATAATCTGCTAGCAAGGCTTGGGGTCATAGCGATGACCTGACTGACGAATCTGTTCAAGACTGTGGACCAGACTGGAAAGGGACGTTTAGCATCGTCTGGTTCAAGAAGGGCTGCTCCTCCACAATAGATCTGCTAAGATACTTCCCAGATGGGATTCTACAAACTGGCACATTGTAAGTGCTCAATAAATAAGTACTGAATGAATGAATCAGAATTTAAAAGTGAAACTTTCAGTTTAAGCTTTAAAATGACACTTTTGTCATCAACTTCTTCCCTCCATCAGCTCCCGTGGGACTAGGCCAGGGTGTCTAGCCTGTCCCCCCGACCCCCCAGCTAGCTTCTGACCCTCTGATTGGCCCAGGTGTACTTATGAGGACATTCAGAAAAGGAATTGGTATCAACATAGAAGAACAAAACTTGTGTTATGGTCACTGCAGCTTCTAACACCAGGTGGACTCTCAAAAAGTCCACAATGGCAAGCCAGTGTCCCCCCAAAAAACTTGAGTATCAAAGGAGGATCCCCCCCTCCAATTTCCCAGTGAGGGGAAGTGATATTCTGTCACTGTCAGAAACGTGATAATAGACCAGTGACATAAACTGTGGAACCAAAGTCACAGCTCCATTGTCCTGTGACAGGATTGTTTAAATCACCGTTTTTTCATCAAAATAGAAAATAATAAAAAAATGAGACCCCTGGAAAAAGTGGAAAAGAAGTCTCCAGTATCCCAATGAAAGAGTTAAAAAATGAGAATTGGGTTCTAGAAGACTTCCATGGCCCAGGACCGTGGACAGCGGCCAGAGAGGCAAACGGGCTCCCCCCAAAGAAACCTGTTACTCAAGCTCCATCTGTGCCAAAGGGAATATGAAATGGAACTCTAAATTTGAAAAGGGGAAAAGAGACCTTATTTTCTTGTGGGGATGGGGTAGGGGAGAGAAGCTGCCAGAAGGGAATGGATCTAATTTGGAATGTTGAAGTCCCAAGAGACTCCAATCCCTGTGACTCCTGGAGCCCCCCACCCCCACCCTCTGAGAGCAACCAGCACCATCAGGAAGGAGGAGGCTGTTCCCTTTGCTCCTCGCCTCATTATGCAGCAAGCTACCTAAACGATGATCTCAGAGGCCTCCCCCTGCTTTGCACGGGGACACACACACACACACACACACACTGCTGTCTGCTGAAACCCGATATGAGGTCTTTTTTAAAATTTATTTCAAAGCCTCCCTCCCTCTCTCTCTCTCTTCACAGACGCTCTGCGGTGAAGCTAATCAAAATCAATGACTCCTTGGCAGCCAGAGAAAATGGGGGAAGAAAGGGAGGGACGGTGCCAGCACTTTGCACACGGTGGAAATATTTTTTTTAAAAAAGCCACCTCACTATCTCATGCAATCCAAGTAATGCAACAGGAGAGACGGTGGGAACAATATATACATATATCTCATGCTTCAATTTCCTAATACAAATGTCCATCAAGAAGTCAAATCTCATATAAAAACAAGCATTAAAAACAAGCCCTTGTCAAAAATCGGGGCAGTCGAGAAATGCACTCAAATTAATGATGTGCAAGAAAAAGCCAGGATTAGATAAATACATGGTTTCCATTAATACAAGAGAATATGTACAAGGGACTTGGCTGTAAAGCTCCACGAGGAGGTCACGGGTGCCCAGTTCTCTCAGCGATGTGGCTTCATTGAAATCAAAATTGCCCGAAACGCCAACCCTAGCATTTGGAGTTTGGATCCTCCAGCGGAAATGTCCTAAGCTAGTCAGGGTTGAAAAAGGGATTCTCTGACCTTTCACCTTTCCCCTGTGTCTAGGTGGTCAGTGTGTTCTCACCGCAGTCTGGAAGGTACAGCCTTAAAGCAGCAGAAAGCTGTGATTGCATATAACTACAGTAAGGAAAATCCCCTCCCCCAAAATGGGGTGAGCTGGAAAGACTCTAGTGTCTGGCTGGGAAAGTCACTAAACATAAGCAGAGACTGGATGTCATATCATCCTAATTAATGTGCCTTCTCTAAGTTCACGGCTTGGTGGGGATGTCACCTGTGCTCTCTGCAGACCCTGCCTACACACCGATCCCCTGTAAACATAACTCTGGGGAGGGCTCCAGTAATGAAAGGGAACCCGTTCTCCATAAACAAGCTTTCTTTTTCGCTGTGCTGAGTTCCAGGCTGGAGGGGGTGGGGGGCTGCCCTCACCTTCCGCAGTTCTGGGTTGCATTTTTCTTTAAAGGGTTATTTAGGAAAACATAAGGCATGGATAAAAAAGAAAGAAAGACAGCTCCCAGCTTGCAGCAGCATTGAAAGGTCCTGCATTCTAAAGGACCTGGTAATTTTCAGCAAAGCCTATGGGGAATAATTCCCGTGTCAGCCCCAAGTCAACCTTCGCAACGGCTGATCCCTCTGCTGGCTTCTTAGAACTGGAAGGGTGTCTGCTCACCAGCCCACCAGACCCCCTGTCCTTGGGTACTGGATGGTGACCTGCAAATCCAGCCTTGTGGAATGACAGTCTGAACCTGCAGCCTGGCGCCTCACCATCGCAGCTTTGAAAACGGCAGTGTGATACCCCGCACAGAGGAATAATACCTGTTTTTGTTGGATCTTTGAAAATGAAAGCAAAAAATCATCATTGTTCCCTGACGAGTCTTTGCAGCCAAGTCTCAGTCCAGCACACATCTTTTTTTAGCCCTTCTAGAAACTTCTGAAAATAGTAGCTTATCCTGGGAGGGAAAAAAATCAGACCCTCAGTGAGATGCTGGTGCATTTCATTTAAATGACCCACTCCCTCCCGCAACATCCCTTGCTTATTAAATCACCCTTGACCAGAACGTAGCCATTTCTTGGCTCTTTAATCCATAAAACCTAAGCCCTGAAATTCTCTGGGGGGAGTGGGGGAGGCTGTGGGCTGAACTCCCAGGATACTTTGGTGGGGGTGGAGGAGACAGCAGACAAGTCACAAATGAGGTCAGTCTTCCACCTCGTCACCAGCAAGCCACTCAGTGCCGTCCCCTCCCTTCCTCCCTCCCAGACCCCAGGGTTTGCTCCCAAACACCTCTGGATATTGGTCCCCACAGAGAAAGAAAGAGACTCTCAAGTGGCACTTTTGCGACTCATCCCTTTTAAAAAAGCCTCCAAAACAGCAAAATAGAAATCTCTCTTGTCCCCTGGCCTTGCAGAATACCATGGCAGCACCAGCAAGAACACACTTAGCACCAGCAAGATTTAAGTGAAGCACCAGAGACATCAGATTGGTAGGGGAAAAAAAAAAATCCCACTTGTCCTGATGTGACAGGGGGACTAGCCGTCTATCTAGGTAGGTGTAGAGAGAGAGGCTAGGACTTGTCAAGATTTAGAAATGGAGGTATCCCAGACTGCCCCCACAAAATTGGCCCCAAGTCCTCCTCGCTTTTTTTTTCTTTCTATTTTGCCTTTGGCAATTTTCCCTCTTACTCTGTCAGTATCCCTCCCCAGGCGGTTGGTCGACTCTGAGGCTAATTCCCACCAGTCTTTGCAAATTTTCTAGGTACACAGTAGGCGTCTCTCTTCTGGTGCCCCAGACATGAAAGAATATCAAAGTTCATATCGGAAGGTGCAGAAAAGTGAGGGACCACGTCCTCGACAAGGCATGCACTGAGTAGTAATATTCATATTTTCTTTTTTTTATATATAGAGCTGTATGTAAATAGCATTGGGGTGTCTGTTTCTGCAGCTGGATATCCAAAGGGCTTCCCCAGTCCCATTCCTCCATGCTACTATTGCTCCAGGCGACGTCTTTATTCTCCACTTCCTTCTTGAAGTGCCAACTGCGGCCTTTCAAGCTCTGGGCTCCCCCTCAGGAAAACGGGAACCAGCTTTCTCCAAGGCCACAGGGTTTTCACCAACCTGCAGAAATAAAGATTTGTATTTTGGTCAGTAGGCACGTGCAGACAGCCACTGGGGATGACGTCACCACCTTGGGCCTCTGCACAGCCAGCCCCGTATGTCGGGAGGGGGAGGAGGGGAAGAGCTGCTAGATAATAGCTCTGATTTTGAAAGCTTCCCCAAAAGCTAGTCTTAGTGCCACCCCCCACAGAAGCTCTGTCCATATAGCAGACTTCCCCAAACATCATTTGCACACGTGCATGCACACACACACACCCCCATCTGTTTTCAGACCTAGACGTTTACATAGGCATCTGCTGTGATTAAAAAAGAGAATGTGGAGCTGTGCTACCTTTTTGCTCCTCCAAATCAGGAACAGGACCCCCATCTATTCATTTCATAGATCCATATTCAAGGCAGACTGTGGGACAGTCTCTGCTCTCATTCACTCATTCATTCATTCATTGCCAAACATGCCAAGTGCCATAGTAGGTGTTACAGAAAACAGTGACACGGTTCTTACCCTTGAGGGGCTCAGAGGCCAACAGAGGGAGATGGGAAGAAACTGATAATGACAGTGTCATGTGAAGAGCATGCAATCTGGGTAAACACGGGCTACGGGAGCCCAGAGGAGAGGCAGCTCATGACGGGGAGGGGGAGTCGGAGAGTGTTCCTCAGAGAAAGAGGCAGACCTCTGCCGAGTACCAAAGGATGCCAGGGAATTAGTCAGAATAAGATGAGGCTCTCCCAGCAGGGCAGAAAAAACAGCACATCCCCAAGAAAATGGAAAATCCACATCCACACAAAAACTTGTACACAGATGTTCAGAGCACCATTATCCATAATAGCCAAAAAGTGGAAACAACCCAAAATGTCCATCAACTGATGGATGAATAAAACGGGGTATTTCCACACAATGGAATATTATTCAGCCATAAAAAGGAATGAAGTACTGATACATCCTGCAGCACAGATGAACCTTGAAGGCATTGTGCTAAATGAAAGAAACCAGACGCAAAAGGACAAATATTGTATGATTCCATTTAAATGAAATGTCCAAAGGAGACAAAGCTTTGGAGATAGAAAGTAGATTAGTGGTTGCTTAAGGCTGGGGGGAATGTGAGGAATCGGGGGGTGACTGCTAATGGGTCCAGGGCTTCTGTTGGGGAAATGAAAATGCTCTAAAATTGATTGTGGGGATGGTTGCACAACTCTGGGAATATAATAAAAACCATTGACTTGTGCACTTTAAAAGGATGGATTTTATGGTAGGTGAAATACCAGGAGGAGGAGGGAGAGAGGGAGAGGGAGGAGAGGGACGGGATGGGGAGAGGGGACGGGGAGAGGAGGAACAGGACAAGCGGACAAGCAGAGGAATAAAATATCTTGACTAGGTCAGGGAGCTTGACGAGGCTCAAGCAGAGAGCGTGCGATGGGGCCTGGGAGAGAGGAGGCTGGCGAGTTAGCAGGGGCTGCCGGTTAGCAGAGGAGATAAGAACATTTCACATGTTAACTCTAAAGCACGTAGGATAAGAACCGCCATGTGAGAAATACAAACCAAGGAGCGTAGGAAAGAGTGGCAGAGAGATCGCTTTATGACCTCCAAGTTGGAAAAAGTCTGGGATGTTGACCTGTACGAACTGCACCAACAGGCTCCCTTGGCCTCTGGCTTCCTGCCGGGTCCAGTCAACAGAAGGCACTAATGTGACAGCGAGATCAGGGTATCTGTTCCCCCTCCTGCCGGCCGTAGGTGGGCCACAGCGCCTGCCGGCAGCTCTCTGGTTCAGCTCCAGGCCTCTCTCCAGGCTCCAGGCTCTATTCCCTCAACTTACCCCTTCAGGCCAAGTGGTTCCAGCTCCCCTCTGTTGCCAGCCCTGGGGTACTGCATTATCCCTCATTGGTTTCCTAAACCCCGCCCATACCTTTGTCATCTTTACTAAATTCTTCTCTGATTACTCAGTGTGGGGTACTCTCTGCCTCTTATTTGCATCCGGACCAATACATATGACTGCACAAAAGAGATGAGTCATGATCACATGGACCCCACCATCTACATTAGCTGACAGTCACAAGGATCCCAGTCTGCAACTTCAAACCTTCTGCTCTGACCTGCTTAGGTGGAGGCAAAAGACTTCTGCAGCCCGCCACCCCCCGACTCCCCTTCTATCTCATGAGAGCACCAGCACAGTAGGGCTTCTGCATCACTGTGTAGCCACCCTGTGTTTTCATGGAATACTGAATCAGGGTCATCCATCAACTCAACAGAGAAACACACTCGATTCAGTTTATGAAAACCAGCTTTTGTACACCCTAAAAATCTTACTTTGTTGGTTTCTGGTCATACGGATCTACAGAATGAAAATCATTGGAACTCTGCAGCATTACCTACAATGATTATGCTGCCTTAAACACAGGTATAAAAATGGAAGGATGGAGGGAGAGAAAGGAACCACATTTGTCAAGCACGTGCTATGTGCCACTGAGTGTGTTAACTTTGTGCTAAGCATTGTTCTCTGCTCTAGCTAAGGCCTGGTGCCTGCCTTCCACGTGCCTCAAGTCTGACTGGGGCAGACCTGACATGCCAGGCGCCAGTGCTGCAGAAGACCATTGTCCGCAGGTGTACTTATAGCCCAGAAGTCAGGATGCAGTTTCTCCCATCAGGAAAGCTTCAGAGAGGAAGCAGGATGTGAACTGGGTTTGGAAGATGTACATACATATTTTTTCAATATTTGGAAGAAGGAAGGAAGGATCGTTAAGGTGGGAAAGGCCCTGAGCAAGACGCAAGGGCAGTGACAAGTATGGCTCGAACAGGGGACCGTGATGAGCAGGGAACTGCATCTGCAAGTTGTGGGAATGGAGCTCGTGTGAATAGGTGAGTTGAATGCAGATGATGAAGGGAGAATAAAAACAGCATCAGGAAAGGGGGGGACTGTATTTTTAAAGCTGTGATCAACTGCATCCCTGAAAGGAATGGCATTTTCTTGCAAAACTGGGTAGGACCAGCAACTGATTTTCACTTTTCCCACCTGTAAATCATTGAGCCTATGACGAGTCTTTCTAAGGGTTTCCCAGGGCTGCTAAATGGATGAATTCCTGCGCCCACTCATGTATTGGTGACAGGTTGGTGTCCACAGTGAAAGATGAACACCAGAAGCGCCCCCTGCACAGCCAGGGGACACCATGTCACCAGGTCCCACCATCAGAGAGTGGGCATGTGCATACACTTTAGGGGCATCTTAAATTGGACACCCTAGGCTAGGGATCTAGCCCACAGAAGGGGTCACGTAAATGTGCTCCAGGATGTCCCTTCCAGCTTTATTTGTAATAGCAGCAGTTTGGAAACAACCCATGTGTCCATCGATAGGAGACTGGATTAATGAATTAACCTACATGCACATTAGAAAGAGGTGATCTATGGGGCCGGCCCAGTGGCGCAAGCGGTTAGGTGCGCGCGCTCAGGTGTGGCAGCCCCGGTTCACCGGTTCGGATCCCGGGCGCGCACCGACGCACCACTTGGCAAGCGATGCTGTGGCAGCGTCCCATATAAAGTGGAGGAAGATGGGCGCGGATGTTGGCCCAGGGCCAGTCTTCCTCAGCAAAAAAAGAGGAGGATTGGCAGATGTTAGCACAGGGCTGATCTTCCTCACAAAAAAAAAAAAAAGAGGTTAGATCTAAATGTGCTGAGACAGAAAGATGGCTATGAGTCTTCACTGAAAAGAGAAAATGGCCAAAGAGCACGATCTCAGATCTTTTTTCCTTTAATGAATATATATATATACACATGTACAGATATCTATATATCTACATCTATCTATATACCCATATAAAAAGGTGTAGCAAAGAGGCAAAATATTGTAATGGTTAAGGCACAGACTCTGGAGCCGGACACCTGAGTTGGAATCCTGATTTAGACACTTAAAAGCTGTGTGACCTTGGGCCAGTTATTAACCTCTCTGGGCCTCAGTGTCTCTACAAGGAAAAGGTGGGGAGTACTAGTGAATCTCACTGTGTTGATGTGAGGACCAAAAGTATTAACATTTGTGAGGCACAAAGTCCAGCACATAGTAAGGGCTGCATTTGTTGTTATTATTATTGTCATTGTTGTTATATACTCCAGCCTGAAAGTTACCCCAGGCGAGTGGCTTTGGGGATGGAGTACAAGAGCCCTTGCAGGGCTTTACTTTATATACTTGTATATCATTTATGTTTTTTTTCTTTTCTTTTCTTTTCTTTTTTTTTTTGCCAGGAGCAAGTAGTAAGTGTACAATTTAAAACTATTGTAAAAACATAAAGTCCACCACTCGCTATGAGCCACTGTCCTGCCCCTGGGATATTTTCCCTCAAACTTGGCTCATAAAGAACTTTCTCGAATGCTGACTCACAGCCAAGGCGCACAACTGAAGAATTCATGAAACGCCTTTAAAAATGTCCCTGTTTCTCCTCTGCACCCACAGTGAGGAGAGGCCAGGCGGGCAGAGGGGGAGAACATGAAATCTTGAGGCCCTGCCCCCTGGGCCGCTGTGCTGTCACCCTGTCTTGGGCACTGAGAGTGGAAAGCTGTGAACTCCAAGCCCCGCTGCAGGGTTAGATAAAGCGGGAGGCTCACCCCCTTTTTCCTCTATCTGAGAAGGGTTAGGACTCTGGGGTTCCCTCCTAAGAGGTCCCAATTTTTAATTTAAAAAAATACCATTTTTGCTCTTGGTATTTGCATACCTGATAAGTTACCAACTCAAACAGCAGAGGATATAGAAATGAAAGGTAAGCCCCCTTCACTGCACCCCTAAGCCTCCCCGAATATTTTCTGAGCACTTGCAGACACCGTGTCCCCCCCATCATTACATGCCCAGAGCCCAGCACAAGGCCCCACACACAGTAGGTGCTCAGTTCAACCTGTTTAACGACAGTGAATAATAGTGGCAACCAGGAGTGCTTAAGATTCCTGGGCACAAAGCTCTCCAGGCAGAATCTTCCTAGAGGGAAGAAGATTGCTCTGGTCTGTGTCATGGCTTAAATCTCCATCTGTGTGGCTCATGCTGGCCCCTTAGAAAGCTGGGCGCTGAGGAGACTGGGGTGAGAGGACTGAAAGAGCAGAAGGCTGGTTTGGGGGGTGTCAGAAAGGACAAGGCCATTTGGCAGCTCCTGGAAGAAGTATTTGCTCCCCTCTGCCCAGCCCCCTCCTCTCCGTGAATAGTTATCAATGTGGTCGGTGAATAGTTGCTAACTTGATTTCCAGAAGCGTGAGCTCTGAGAGTGCAGCAGTGCACAACAGAATTGACACCAAATGAAACGGGCAGACCCCTCTGAAAGTAATCTTGCCATATGCATCCCATGTTATCACATGCACATTCTTTGACCCAACAGTTTCACCCCTAGGAACTTCACGTTTTTTCCCAAAGTTGTCCAAACAAAAATGTTCACTACAGCCTTGTCTACACTCTCAGAAAATGCAAAACAGCGTAAATGTCCCCAGGGAGATGACCAAATAAGTAAATCATGGTCCATCCAACAATGGAACACCATGCAGCCATTAAAAAGGATGATGGCAACATTTCTTTGTTGACATGGGAAGATCTCAGCAAGCTACTTTTAGTGGGGAAAAAGCAGATTACAAAACAGAATGATCTCATTTATTTAAAATAGGATATGTGTGTGGGTGTGTGGGTGCATCGAGAGAGGTCTGGTAGGGTGGTCCTCCAAATCAGGGGTCTCGAATTTAAATGCATTGGGCACAGTAAAGTGTGCCCAGGAAGGGCAAGGTCACCAGAGAGTTTGCGTCCCATCTAAAGGGGTTTCCGACACTCATCTCCAGCCTTTTGCTGCCACGTGGGAATTCTGACTCTGTGTTGTCAGATCTTTCCATTTTTTCAAGAAAAACTGGAAATACAGGCTTCTGCATGAAAGTGCCTGATACTTAAGTGCTGGGGGGAAAAAAATTCCACTCAAATAAAACTCAACTGCCGGCCAAATTCAGCCAGGAGACCACCAGGTTTCAACCCTTGACAGACACGAGACAGTCAGCTCGCATTGAAGCCTGCCTCATCTTAACCCTCAGAAGCTACCTCTGTGCCTCAGTTTCCCTGTCTATAAGGTGAGGGAGTTGGGGTAGGTGGTCCCTAAAGACCTGTCTAGTCTGGCTATGTTTCTAGAATGGTGACCTTTTGGGGTCATAGCTCTTTGGAAAATCAGATGAAAGCCATAGTTTCTCTCTCAAGTGGGAGGAAACAGAGGAGTCTGAAACTGGACATAATCTTGGCTGCAGTTGGGATGGGCACGCAAGGAGTCATCCTCACTCTTAAGCACTCCGACAATGACCAGAGGTGTGGTCCACGAAGAACATTCCACAGACAACACAGATTTAGCTGAGGATGGTGAGAGCCAAGCTGATAACCACCTTATGTACAGAGGCCAGTGACATGAATGAGAAATGGGAAAAAATGGCAGTGTTTGTCTAGAAAGCCCTTCTGGACCTTTAGCATGAGATTTTATACTCTTTAGACAACTTTTATAATAAAAGAATGTTTACCAATGGCGGCCAGCCCCGTGGTGTAGTGGTTAAGTTCGGCGTGCTCCATTTCGGCGGCCTGGGGTTCATGGGCCTGGATCCCGGGCGCAGAGCTACACCACTCATCGCCATGCTATGGTGGCAACCCACATACAAAATAGAGGAAGATGGGCATGGTTGTTAGTTCAGGGCTAACCTTCCTTAAGCAAAAAGAGGAAGATTGGCAATAGATGTCAGCTCAGGGCAAATCTTCCTCACCAAAAAAAAAAAATGTTTACATACACTTTAATATCAAAGTTCCACTTCTGGGCATTTTTAAGAAAATCATCTGTGATGTGCCCAAAGAGTTATACACGAGGATGTTCTTCATCAGGTTGGAAACAATCTCAATGTCTAACAATAGCGGACTGGGAAGGTAAATGATGGAACAGCCAGATAATGAAATACTGAGCAACCTCTAAGAAGTATGTCTTAGAAACTATCATAAGGCATGGAGAAATATCCATGATATAACGAAGTCACATAGTGATTCCATTTGTTAAAGTACCTATCAATGCATTTTTTAAAATGGAAAGAAATATCAAAATGTTAAGAATGGGTAGTAAGATAAAAACAATCGATGAAAATTCTTTTATTCAGTGTTTTCCAAGTATTTGATATGAACTTGCAATATATTTTGTAATCAAGAAAAAACATTTTTTTTTAAAAAAGGAATACTACACAAAGTTTCCCAAAGCAATTTAATTCCATCTTGCCCAAGTCTATGGCCTGGGGAGCAAAGATTCAGTGATGGCAACACTCTGTGTGGCAGCCAATTTTCTCTCCACAGGAGGGTAGAGGAGCTTTCTCTTTCCCTGGGTATCTAGCAGTAATAAAAGGACATATCTCATTGATGTGGGCTAAAACAGAGATTCCCCCACCCAACAGCAGGGGCACCAGTTTAGGGCAGGAAGGAGAGTAGGGAGACAATACTGAGTTGAACGGTGAAATTTCTTAGACAATAGAAATCCAGCCAGTATCCACAGCGTTCTCAGGGCGGTGAGGGCTGGGCATCAGCGAGCTGGTACAGGATCAGGACCTCTCAGACCTTGGCTGGAGGCGAACTATTTCCCTTTCACTGAGCGGCTGGGGTGAGGGTCAGAGCCAGGCTCTCCTGCCCCTGAAGTCTAGGAGCATCTGAGGCCAGGGGCTGGGATTTGTTCATGTCTGCATCCCTGCATCCTGGTGCCTGGCTCTGAGCTGATGCTCGTGTTTGCAGATGCATGATGACAGAATGTAGCCCCTTTATTGCATCACATCTAATTTCCCTTCTGCAAAGCACCTCTTCATGCACTGACAGTACCTGTGAATCACATTACTTATGAAAGCCTCTCTGAGCTTCCTTCCCATTGCACCTAGAACAAAACTCAGCCTCCCTGCCACGGCCTGATCTAGCCCGGGCCTACCTCTCTGACTTCTCCCCCAAGTTCATATGGCATTAGCCACGCTGCTCATGTTTTCTCTTCCTCAAACGCACCATGCAAAATCACACCTCCAGGCCACCGGACATGCTATTCTCTCCTCCCAGAACACCTTTCTTGCAGGTCTTCACATAGCTGGCTCCTTCTTGTCAATCATGTCACCAGTCCCTAGCTCCTCCTCGAAGTGGCCATCCCTAACCCCTGCAGGTAAGGAGTCCCCCGGGCTCTCTCCACTACATTACCCTCGTCTATTACCTTCAGAGCCCTCGCACTTTCTGAAATTATCTCTGTGTTAGATTGCATGATCCAAAGATGGCCACAGCAATATCTCCTGTCTCACATGCTAGTCTAGAACTTTGCCGCTCCCCCGTGGGGTGGTGTCTAATTCCGCTCCCCTTGAATCTGGGCCAGCTTGTGACTTGCTTCTAACCAAAGTGACTTCTGAAGCTGGGTCAGAAGAGGCAAAGCAGCTTCCACCTGGTGCCCTGGACACTTGCTTTTGGAGCTCTGAGTCACCAGGTTGGAATCCAGCTACCGTGAGGCTGCCATGCTGTGGAGAAGCCCAGGCCACAAGAGGAGGCTGAGTGGAGATGCTCTGATTGGCAGTCCCAGCTGCTACCCAGAATCAACAGCCAGATCTGTAAATGAAGATCCCCCACCGTGATTCCAGCCTGTAACTAGCCTGGAGCAGATGAGTCACCCCTGCCATGCCTTGTCCAAATTCCCAAGCCACGGAATGTATGAGCATAATCAAATAGGTGTTTTAAGCCACTAAGTTTGGGAGTAATTGGTTACACAGCAACAGTAACCAGAACAATCTTTATTGACTTATCATCTGTCTCTTCCCACTAAAATGTAGGCCCCATGAGAGAAGGGGCTTCTATGTCTCGGTTCTTCCTGTGTCCACAGTGCCCTGCACACAGTAGGAACTCAATAATTAATAGCTGAATAAGTGTAAGAAGCTGAATTCAGGAAACAGTAATACTTATCTTGCATAGTTTCTGACTGATTCATTTGTTCATCACACAGTTACTGCGTACCTACTATGTGGCCAGCAAGTCACCAGGGGCCAGGGATACTGCGGGGCAGCTCACTGTTCCTGTGAAATCCCATCACACATACGTGGTGATGACCAGAGGGGAAACAGAACCCCCACTTCACCCCTCCCTGCCCCCACCGTAGGTCTGACAAGCTGACTTTTCAAAAACCAGAGGTTGCCAAATCCACCCAGCCCACATCTGGGGATGTATTTAATTATCCCCCAGTGTGGCTCTTTTTACATCCACAGCTCAGTCACTTGTGCCCTGGCCTCTCACTAGGCAAGCTGGTGACTCCAGACAGGGACCATGTGGCAGGAAGGCCCTGCACATCTGGCCCCTTCCCAGGGTTCCTCCCCAACAGCTGTCTCCTTCAGTTCGGATTGCTCCCTCCTCTCGCCTAGACTTTCAAGATCTAAAAGTAATCCTGGCAGGGGTGCAGCCGGCTAGGAGGGAGGCCTGAGGGATGTGCCTCCAAGTTTAACCACTTAATCCCCAAAGTACCTGCCAAGAACCAGTTAGCACGTCTGGCTGGCTGGCGGGCCAGGCCGTCATTAATTCATTAAAGCAGGCTCCTGCTGGCCCATTATCTTCTTTGCCGCTGACCACGTCGCCTCTTGGGCCTGCAGACTCTCCCTTTCTCTCTTTCTCCTTAGTTCCAAGGCAAGATTCTGCCCACCCTAGCCCCCTCTAGCAGCCAGATTCCTGGGCTCCATTCTCTCTCCCTCCCTGCCCCCTCCCAAGGCGCACTTCTCCCTCCCTCCCACGCCTCTGCCAGCCAGCGCTCACCATAAAGCATCTTTTGTTCCTTCTCTCCTGCCATCTTCCAGCAGTGACTGGTTAAATCACACCCATCCTACTCCCAGCCTCCCCAGCCTCCAAGGAGCCTCCCCTGAGGCTCTCTCCTAAAGGGAATCTCACTAGTGCAGGCATTCTCGGCTCACCACCTCCTCTGCTTGCTACCCAATATCTTCTCCTGCCCTGCATCCCCCAAGTCATCTGGGGGTCCACGTGCTGCCAGCCTTCAAAGACAGAAACTCCAATTCTCTTTCTGACTTTGCCACTGATCCTTTGGGAAGACGCAGGTGAACTCTCTCTGCCTCGGTTTCCCCTTTGAAATAATAAGAATGGCATTAGCCATTTCATAACATCCTCTGATGAGTGAACTAAGCACCAGGGACTGCACCGGGCACCTTAAATGGATGCCCTCCTTTCATCCTCCCAACAACCCTGACAGAGGTACAGCTCCAGTTTACAGATAAAGGCTCAGAGAGGTTATGGTTCTTACCCAAGGTCACACTGCTAGCAAGTTCCTGGGCTGGGACTTGAACCCAGCTCTGTCTGGTCCCTAAACCCATGCTCTTAACCACCGTACTGTCCTGGCCGTCTGGCCCTGATTCCCCAAGAGAGCAAGTAGGGATGGTGTGGAATTGCCAGCAATGACAATGGCAAAATTTTGTCCACTTCGGGAAAGAAAGATCCTAAATGCACAGTCATAATCATGGTAGCTCACATTTATATCCACTTACGTGGCTGGCACTGTTCTAGAATTTTCTGTATATGAATTCATTTTACCCTCCTGACCACATCTATGCATTAAGTACTATTAGTGTCCCCATTTTACATATAGGAAAACAGTCTCAAGGCTGTGTGTGTGTGTGTGTGTGTGTGTGTGTGTGTGTGTGTGTGTGAATGATGACTTCTAAGAACAGTATTGCTGCTCACAGTAGAGGCTCAAACAAGTTTGCTGAAGATAGCTAAACTCACCCTTAAGCCTAAGAGAAGAACTGTCTGCCCTTTATGGCTGACTCAGGCCTCCCTGAAACACCCAAGGTACCCCATTAGTACTCCCGTTTCTCTTCTAGGGTAGGAAAAGCGGAGAGGACCACACACAAAAACTCAACAAATTGTCTTTCGCCAGTGGATTTCTTTCTTTTCACTTCTTCCTAACTTACCAGAGGCCAGGAAAAGATGGGTTTCCCCCCAATAAGGCCAAAAGCGCAAGAAAGGCCAGAGCTGCAGGTGGTGGGTGACAGGGAGGGAACTCCAGTCCCTGGGAAAGGGGCCAAGGCTGGGAGCCCGAGCATGGCGAACCCGGGATGTGAGCGCAGGAAGGGGGTGGTACCCAGTTCTACCGGTGTCCCAAGGGAGTGAGGGGCGGCGCTGGAGGAAAGTCTTGCCGGGCATCCTGGGGTCAGGGCCCTCGAGGCAGGAGAACCCTGGAGGGTGTGGCTGCCGGGGACGCCCTGGCGGGACGGAGCAGGCGGAAGGATGAATCCAGGGGTGTGGGGAGGGGGTGGCCGGGAGTCAGGACGCAGCACGGACTCTGAGGCAGAAGCAGAGAGAGAAGGGGGAAACAAACTCTAAAGACAGTTATCTGCCGACGCCGCACCAGCGAAACTCCTCTCCGCCCCCCTCGCCTGCCGCGTGAGCCCGAGTCTCCCAACTGCTCGCCCGCGCGGAGGTCTCCCGCCTCCTCCCGGCCCGCAGCCTCCTCCTCCGGGCCCCAGAGCACCCCCAGACCCGACACGCACACACAGCCGGGCCCTGGCCGGGCGTTCTCCGCCTCCTGGGTGGGGCGCTCAGCATCCCGCACCGCCCTATCCTGGGAAGGGAGCGCTCTCCCAGCCTCACATGGACCCAAGACTAGAGGAAGACGTGTCCTAGCCCCGCTCTCCAATTCTACTGGATTCCTCTCGCTTCCCATCTTTCCTCTGATTCACTTTTCCACTGTCTTGCAACTTGTTCTCCAGGCAGTCTCTCTTTTTCTCCAGCTGCCTCATCCTCCTTTCTTTCCCTGTCTCGCCGCCCGCTTTTCCTTTCCCTCTCCTCCCACCTTCTTTCCTCCTTTCCCTAAATTCCACGCTTTGGGCTTCCCGTCTCTCCCTCGACTCCCTTTTTCTGCCGCCTGCGCCCCGTTTAAAATGTCATTCCTGTGCCTGGGAATCGGCAGCCCCAGCCTGGCCCCTTCCCGGCTGAGGGCAGCCCCGGGCCCTCTTTCTGGAGGGGGAAAAGCGGATGGGACCTCCGGGAGCCGGGTGGAGAGCTCCCCGAAGCGCGCACCTCTCCTCGCCGGCGCCCGGGCTGCGCCGGCCCACGCGACACCTGTCGCCCGCGCTCCCGGCTCACACCCCGCGCACCCCCGCAGCTCCCCCGGCGCTGCCACCCCCCACGCTCCGGCTGCCGCCTCTCCCCGCGGGCACAGACGCTCGGGTCTCGCCTGCGGGCGCCGCGCCAGCTTCCCAGGGTGTCGGCGCACCGGGGCGCTCCGCCGGACCCGAGCGCGCGGCATCCGTGGACCCGTGGCATCCCAAGGTGGCTGGCTTTTTCACCTTCGATCCTCACCTTCGGCCCCAGACTCACCTATGGTGGGCTCAGCCTGAGTCTCTCCACCCCCATTCTCTGTAGCTCTCCTCTCTATTCCAGAATCTGAAAAGATGATCCTTATACGTTTGCTCGCCCAAAGCGCCTAGCGCAGTGCCAGGCACACGGCTGGTGCTCAATAATTCCCCAACCCCAAGGGCCTAGTGCACAGTAGATGCTCAATACCTTTCTCCCACTGGTACCAAACACACTAGGTGCTCCATACTCACTCCCCACCCCCACCACCGCGCAGTGCCTAGCATACCGCAAGCTCTCAAACATTCCATCCTTAAACAGGGCCTAGCATCCAGAAGGCGCTCAATAAATGCTCTTTCATTAAGGCTTCCCCTTGGAGCTTCCCTAAGAGCCTCAGATCCCAGCCCACTTCGGGGGCATCTCCTTCTTCATCTCAGTCCCAACCGTCTGGTGAAGAGGAACCCAAGCTCCTTAAACGGGACACCTCGCTGGAGAAGGAGTGAAAAAGTTGGCAAAGCGGAGGAAAACTGCCAAGTGCGCGGGCCTTGGGAGTACAACAGCCAGCTAGGAACCTGGAGGGGGAGGAAGTCGCGAGATGCACTCGGGGAGCCAGAGACTGGGGAACAGAAAGTGAAGTGACACTTAGGAAGAAGAGGGTTTGGAGCGGAGGTGATGGAGATGGCGGCGACTTAGGACCAGCAGGAGGCTTGGAAGAGGACGGGGGACTTGTCTAGAAACGGCGATAGATTATAATTATTTGCGTGGCTTGTAACTACGTTCTCATAGAAAGAACCCTTTTTAACTTGTATTGTGTGTTTACTTGCGGGGCTGGTGGGGATTATGGAGGCGAAAGTCTTCCCAAAGCCACCCCACTGGAGGGAGTGGCAAGATGCGCTTAAGCATTCCGAGAGAAGGGGACAGAAACAGTGGACCTGACACTTGGAAGGAGAGAAGGGAACTGGATAGGAGGGGGACGGAGATCCTTGCGAGAGAAGGGAGCAGAGGAAGAAGGAGATGGGAAGAGAAGAAAGCCAAACTTGCCGCGCTCCCGCTCCCAGGCCGGCCCAGCGTCTCCAGTCCCCAGCTACCGCGCCCTGGCGCGCGCTCGCTCGCTCGCGTACCTGTTGCTCGCTCCGGCTGGGTCTCGGCTCCGGCCCCACCAAGAAGCCCCGCGTTCCTACAAGTTCCGCCTGCCGAGTAGCCAGGCCGCCAGCGCCGCCACCTGCGCGGCCGCGCAAAGCCAGGGCCAGTAGGTGGGGAGCGCGCCGGGCGCCGGCGCCCTCCGGCTCCGCGCGCGGCGCCGCCACATGGTGCGCTGGTGCAGCTCGTCGCCGAGCGCCTTGAGCCGGGCGGCCGTGAGCTGCGCGGCGGACGAGCGCAGACCCAGGCGGCCCGCGCTGCAGGCACACACGGCCGGGGGGCCGCGGCCGCGGTGCAGGGGGCACGGGCACATGACCGCTCCACTCGCTCCCTCCCCGCGCTCGGGCCGCCCCTCGCCTCCTCTTCCTCCGGCCTCTGCGCCTGCCTCCGCCGCGCTTCAGCCGCCGGGGGCCTCCCCTGGACACCAAGTTTCTCCTTGTGTTGTGCGTTTGTTGTGCTGACGGCGCTATTATTAATTAAAGTGTCACATGGTGGAGGGGGGCGGGGAGGGCTCGAGGAGGGGGGTTACATCATCCGGCCCCGGGGGGGGGGGCTGCAGGCAGAAGAAACCGAGAGGTAACTTTTAACCCTTGCAGCGCCGATAGCGAGGGGGCGCGTGGTTTGGGAGAGGGGCAGCGCGGCGCGCTGGACGCGAGCAGGCACCCCGCCGCCGAGGTCCCGGGCTTGGGGGGTCGCGGGGGACCCCCGCAGAGGCGTGGAGCGCCAGCGAATGTTTCCTCGTCCCCTTTTTCCTGAATTCAGCTCCAGTTCCGATTTGGCGACGGAAGCAGGATCGTTTGCCGTTTTGGATGAAGCTGGTATCGAATTCGGCTGTATTATTCAAAAATATTCCGAGGCTATTGTTTCGTTTTGGGGAGGTGGGTTGATCCAAAATCTTACGAGAGGGCCAGTGTCAACCCAACTTGCCTACTTTCAGGTCTGACTAGGCACCTGTAGGCTTCGGATTTGAACACACCGGACACACGCCCCCACCCGGCTCTGGGCTTTGGAGCCAGACCCTATCGCGCCCCCAGCGCGGCTAGAAACCTTGCTGGAGGCCCGGTGAGGGGTTAGAGGGGTCGGTCCTTAGCCCCGGCGGGGCGCGGAGGCACGCATTCGCTGCGCGCCGCACTCACACCCAAAAGACCCTCCCAAGGGGCTTTTTAGAAGGAAACTTATTTTTGTCTCCTTCCTTTGTGAATATTATTTTCCTGCCAGGGTTATAGTTTCTATCGGCGATCCCGATTTAATGCGCGGTGGATACCCTAAGGGGTCGGTGGCGGGAGGGACGCTGGGGACTTGAGCCCTTTTCTCTGTGCAATCCAAAGGCTGCGCATATGTTCCTTCAGACTAGAAGGTCTGGAGTTGTCCCTGCTAGTGAAGGTACAGATGGGCGAGCGGCTTTCAGGATTCTTTGGGAGAGAATGACCATCTCCGATCTTAAATCCATTGGGATTCAGATCAGTTTGGGAGTCAGAAGACCGGAGGAGCCCGGAGGTGGCTCAAGGTGGTGGTCTGGGACCTGATGAGGAAGCTTTGATTCTCTCCAACCCAGGGCAGAGTGTTGCTGAGGCCTAATGAGTCCTCTGGTCACTTGGAAAAGATTCAAGACCATGAACTTCGTTTGGATCTGGATTTATTACGAGGAGAGATTCCCCCGGCCTGCAGCATGTTCACGGCTCAGATCCCAGCTCTGCTGTGTGATCTCAGGGGCCCTTGCCAGCCCCTGTTCTCCTACCTTTAACCATGATCAACACTTCCCTTACTTAGCCTTCTTTGTGGGTTACTGGGCTAAGGTCTCTGCCTAGCTGCCTAGAGTAAATCTCGCAACAATTCTAGAGGAGGAGAGGGTGTTATTACTATCCTACATTACAGATGAGGAAACTGAGGCACAGGGAGGTAAGGCCTCTTGCTCAAGCTCACAGAGTTAGTGCAGAATGAACCTGTATTTAAACTAGGGCAGTCTGCCGCAGGCTCTAAACTCTTAACCACGGTTTTATACTGCCCCCTGTAATCTGGGAATAATAATACCTCCCTCCCAGGATTGGGGCAGAGATTAAATGAGAGAAATGTATGCCAGGCACCTGGCATGCAGTGGGCCCTGGATAAACCTTGGTTCCCTTTGCTTCTGGCCAGAACCACTTCCCCATTCTCCTGGGACTCACCTCCTTAATCCCCCCTAGTCTTTGCAGAGGGGAGCTGATCCATTGCCCGGTGGAGCGTTCCAAGAATGAAGATACAGTGTCTATTTAAAAAGCCCCTTGGATTTAAATTGAACAATTCCCTCCCCCCCCCCTTTTTAATCTGCACGCTTTTAACGGCTCACTTCATGGACATTAATTTTAATGGGACGATTATTACCCTGTTTGGAAGCCTGCCCCTCAAAATGCTGGGCTCGCAAGGTGGTGCTGGGTCCGGTCCCAGCCGCTTGGATGTTTTCTGTAGCAGAGAGAGTGCAGCCTTGGCCGTGGGGACGTGTCATTCAGCAGAGGGAGAAGAGAAGGGGGTGATGGAAAAGTAGGGGGAAAGAGAAAACCTCTCGCTCCCCAACTCTGCAGTTGATAGTCGCTCATTTGCTCACACTGGAGTTGTTCTGCCCTGTCCCCCCATTTACCAGCTGGGGAACTTCGCCTTGAGATGAGGCTTTTTGGAGCCTCCATTTCCTCAACTGTAAAATGGGGATAATAGCCCCTATCTCACAGAGTTAAATAAGATCATTCCTATAAAGCCCTCAGCGTGGTGTCCAGCACATTCTTAGCATTTAATAAATGTTGGCTATTGCTAACATTTTAAAGTAGATCATAGAGTCGCTAAGCAGTGTGCTTCGAAGAATGTTGGAGGGCCTGCACCCTCAAATATATATGGTTCCCCTATTGTGAATTGGCGATTCTGTCACTCATGTTAAGTATTGTCCAGAAAAAGCAAATTCTGTGGGAGAGTAACATAATGCTCTCGTAACACTTTAGTTAAAATGAGTTTTTGATTTTACTATTTAATTTGATAAACACTTATATAGTGCTTACTCTGTGCCAGGCACTGTTCTAAGTGCCTTAGACATATTAACTCATTTAACCCTCCTAACAATGTTATGTAATAGGGCAGGTACTGTTATTGGTCCTGTATTATGGATGAGCAAACTGAAGCAGAGTGTTTAGTGTATCCAAGGTCACACAGCTGTCTGGCCCCCAGAGCTTGTGCTCTTTAGCATTATGTCACCACTGGGGACTTGGGAAGTGAGAGGGAGGCTGTTATAGGCTGACTTGTGGCCCTCTCCCTCCCCCCAAATTCCTACGTGGAAGTCCTAAGCCCCAGTACCTCAGAATGTGACTGTTTTTGGAGACAAGGTCTTTAAAGGGGTAATTAAGTTAAAATGAGGTCATTTGAGTGGGGCCCTCATCCAGTATGACTGATGTCCTTATAGGAAGAGGGACAGGCACCAGGAGCTCGAGAAGATGGCCATCTTCACACCAAGGAGAGAGGCCTCAGGAGAAACCAACCCTGCCAACCCCTTGATCTCAGATTTCTGGCCACCAGAACTGTAAGCAAATAACTTTCTGTTGTTTGAGCCCCCCAGTGTGTGGCACTTTGCTGTGGCAGCCCTAGCAAATGAATACAGAGGCAATGTGAGGGGCAGAATGTCCTAGAAGGGAAGTTAGAAGCGGATAGTCACCAGACTATGGCCGCTTTTACTGCCGGGTGTGTTCTTGGGCATTTTTCTGGGTTCTTGAAGAGGGCTGAGTTCCAGGACTTCTGTGTTCCCCTTCTTTCTCCTCCATGTCCCGTGGGAGGCTTTTAAGGGAGGAGGAGTTTTAGGGGATGATTTTGAGAAATAGTTCATGAAATCCAATTGATACCTTTATTCAGAGAAAACTTTCCCTACCAGTTGCAAGGATGCGCAGCCTCTCTCTCATAGAGTGAAGAGATAAGACAGATTTTTCTAGTCCATGCAAGTTCCCTATGGAATCCCAGTACTTAAAACTGGGCTTAGCACATAGCAGGCGCTCGTAGCAGATAAATGTTTGTTGAAAGAAAGATTCAATGAATGAATGAATGAATGAATGGTAAGCATCCTGATTTGTCTTTCTGTCTTTCAGACATGCACTGTGATGTACATAGAACTGTTATCATTAATAACATAAAAAAATTCTCGCCCCAAATCATTCCCATACCTCCTACCAAAATCAATACTCGAGTGTTTTGAGCGGGAATGGGAGGGGTCTTTCTTTTCTTTAATTAAAACAATAATTACCTACCCTGGTGTTTGAGACTGAGTGAGCCTTACCTTATGTTGTTTTAATTCGTGTGGCTTGGTGGAGTGGTAAATGAATGCACAGCTGTGACCTCCTCCAAACAGCTGTGTTTCCTGAAGCCATGTATCAATGCCAGGGCCAGAGTCGATGCCAGGAGTCACTTTGGGGAACAACAGAGTTCTCGAATCGTAGTCAGTGTGATAGCAGAATGGTTTGACACTCCAAGCCAGAGAGACTTAGGTTTGAACCCTAGCCCTGCCGTGCAATAGCTAGGTACCTTGGGAATATTTTTCACTTCTGTGAGCCTCCATTTTCCTATCTGCAAAATGGAAGTAATAATCATAGTTCCTCATTGGATTGTTGTGGGGATTCAGAGAGAATGTATCAAGTGTTTAGCAAAGTGCCTGGCACTCGGTAAATGTTAGTTATAGTGCTTGTTGATATATCAGGATTATTAAGTATCCACTTAAGCAACAGAACTGGGACCCTGACCCAAACCCACTGGGAAAAGAAGAGGATTCAGATTTCAGTGAGTCCAATATTCAATTACATCACATTTATTCCCAGGAAAGCCCCCTCCATTCAATAAACCGGGAGCAGAACAGCTCTCCTCTCTCACATGTATCCTATTTAACCCTCTGATACCTGAAAAGAGGGGCTAACTCCTCCAGGGATCTCCAAATTATTCATTAGATACTTCTCTCTTAAGGACCTTTTTGTTGCAAGTAAAGAGGGAACAGCAGACAAATGTCCGCAGCAGGAGAGAAAAAATTAACCAGCCCATAATTATAGTCTCATCAATACTTGAAGCGAGAAGGGTAAACCTCACTTAAATAAAACCTAATGCCGTGATTACTGGAGTCACAAGAGATGGGGTTGGTTAAACACGCACCCCTGCTGTGAAAATTCAGACATAGCATCCTTTGCTCCAGCAATAATCACTTTATTGAAGGCAACCGAGCTTAGTCTACACAAGCGAATCACTAGACTTGAAATTATACTGAGAGGGTAAATGAGGATAAATGCTAGAAAACAATTTGGCAGATCTGGAAAAATTGAAAATGCGCGTGCTCTATGACCTGGTGGTTCCATTTCTAGCTATTTACTCTAGCCCAGTGGTTCTCAACTAGGGACAGTTTTGCTCCCCGGGAGACATTTGGCCATGTCGGGAGACGTTTTTTGGTTGTCGAAACTGAGGGGTGCTACTAGTGTCTAACGTTTAGAAGCTAGGATGTGGTAACATCCTACAATGCACAGACAACAAAGAAATATCCGGCCCAAAATGTCAACAGTGCTGAGTGTGAGAAACTCTGCCCTAGATGTATCAGTTGGTACCCATTTGGTGCAAGTAACAGAAAATCCAACTGGTAGAGACTTAAATCATAAGGATTCTTATTATTTACTTGACAACAAGTCCAGAGCAGGGATTGGCAAACTATGGCATGTGGGCCGTTTTGGTTTGCTCCCTGTTTTTGTAATAATTTTATTAGAATACAGTTGTGCTCATTCATCTACGTATTGTCTCTGGCAGTTTTTGTGCTGCAACAGCAGAGTTGAATAGTTGCAACAGAAATTGTATAGCCCGCAAAGTGTAAAATATTACTATCTGGCCCTTTACAAAGAAAGTGTGTCCACCCCTGGTCCAGAGAAAGGCAAGCTCAGGGTTGGGTTTGTGGTGCAAATATTTCATTAAGGATCAGGCTATGCCTTTGCTTCCACTCCACCATCCTTAGTATTTTGGTTTTAGTCCTCAGGCTTATTGCCTCATGGCAGCAAGGTGGCTGCCATAGCTCCAGATAGCACATGTGTACTGGGCTGAATAGTGTCCTCAAAAGTTCAGTTCAGTTCTCCATCTGGAACCTGTGAATGTGACCTTACTTGAAGATAGAGTCTTTGCAAACGTAAACAAGTTAAGATGAGGTCATACGGGATTAGGTTCTAATGTAGTGAATGGTTATAAGTTAGTTATAAGATACAACTTTGTTGAAATGGAAGTCCTGGCACCTAAGTCAAAATACAACTATGCTATTGATGGATGAATGGATAAACAAAATGTGGTATATCCATACAATGGAGGATTATTCAGCCTTAAAAAGAAGGAAATCCTGATACATGCTACTTGATGGATGAAAATTGGAAACATTATACTAAGTGAAATAAGCCAGACACAACAGGACAAATACTGTATGAGTCCACTTATATGAGGTTCATAGAGTGGACAAATCCATAGAGACAGACAGTAGAATGGTGGTTGCCAGGGGCTGGGGGGAGGGCAGATGGGGAGTTAGTGTTTAACGGGTATAGAGTTTGAGTTTGGGATGATGAAAAAGTTCTGGAAATGCATGGTGATGATAGTTGCAACAATGAGAATGTACTTAACGCCGTTAAACTGTACACTTAAAAATGGTTAAAATGGAAAATTTTAAGTTATGTATATTTTAGCACAATAAAAAAAAATCACCAGAAAAACCCCCCACCTAATTGTGATTCCAAATGTAGAAACCTTTCCTTGTTCTCAATCTTTTCTTTTACTTATTCCCACAACTTTAGATGCACAGAATTTCAGATTTGAAAAATCCCCAGAAAGTCATCTCAAAGTGTGGGTCTCCGGACCAGCAGCATCAGGCTCATCTGAGAATTTGTTGGAAGTGCAAATTCTCGAGCTTTACCCAGAACCACTCAATCAGACACTCTGGGGTGGGGCCCAGCACCGTATGCTTCTGATGCTCATTAAAGCATGAAAACCACTAGTCTAGATGATCTGTTCTATTTTGTGGATGAGGAAAGCAGGGATCATAGAGGTCAAGATCACAGAGCTGGTTCCCTGATGAGTTAGAACACTAGCCAAGGTCTTTTGTCTTCCTGTGCCTACCAGTTGCTGCCAAATTCCATACTATATGGGATCAGGGCTTGTAGCACACATGTTAAATGAAATTAATTCACTTTTTTTATGCCATCTAACGCTACAGCAATGCTTTTTCCAAACTGCAATAGAAAAAAGTGAGACCAACAGAGTAAAAGAGGGAGAGAGAGAAGGCAGGAGGGAGGGAGAGAGAGAGGAAGAGAAAGGGAGAGAGAGAGGAAGAGAAAGGGAGAGAGAGAGGAAGAGAAAGGGAGAGAGAGAGGAAGAGAAAGGAAGAGAGAGAATGAAGCAGCAAGAGAGACCTGAAGCCTTGTTTGAGAGCCTGAGTTTGCATCTACTCTTGAACTTCCCAGAACAAAATAAATTCTCTTTTTACCTAAAGTCATTTTAAGTTGGATTTCTGTTTTTTTCAACCTGAGGATCTTCCAGCATGGTGTTGAAAAGGAACGGTGAGAAGGGACATCTTTGCCTTGTTCCTGATCTTAGTGGGAAAGCTTCTGGTTTCTCACCATTAAGTAGACGTTAGCTGTAGGTTTTTTGTAGTTATTCTTTATCAAGTTGAAGAAGTTCCCCTCTATTCCTAGTTTACTGAGGGTTTTTATCATAAATGGGTGTTGGATTTTGCCAAATGCTTTTTTCTGCATCTATTGATATGATCAAGTGATTTTTCATTTTTAGTCTGTTGATGTGACAGATTACGTTAATTGATTTTTGAATGCTGAACCAGCCTTTGCACACCTGGGATAAATCCCGCTTGATCATGGTGTATAATTCTTTTTATACATCATTGGATTTGATTTGCTAATATTTTGTTGAGGACTTTTACAGTTATATTCATGAGAGATATTAGTTTGTAGTTTTCTTTTCTTGTAATGTGTTTTCTGGTTTTGGTATTGAGATGATGATGGCTTCATAGAATGAGTTAGGAAGTATTACCTCTGCTTCTCTTCTCTGAAAGAGATTGTAGAAAATGGGTATAATTTCTTCCTTAAATGTTTGGTAGAATTCACCAGTGAATCCATCTGGGCCTGGAGCTTTCTGTTTTGGAAGGTTATTGATTATTGATTCAATCTTTAATAGATATAGGCCTATTCAGATTGTCTATTTCTTCTTGTATGAATTTTGACAGATTGTATCTTTAAAAGATTTGGTCCATCTAGGTTATCAAGTTTGTGGGCATAGAGTTGTTCATAGTATTCCTTGATTATCCTTTTGATGTCCCTGGGACCTGTAGTGATGTCCTCTCTTCATTTCTGATATTAGTAATTTGTATCCTCTCTCTTTTTCATCTTAGTTAGCCTGGCTAGAGGCTTATCAATTTTATTGATTTTTTCAAAGAACCAGCTTTTGATTTTGTTGATTTTCTTGATTGATTTTCTGTTTTCAATTTCATTGGTTTCTGATCTAATTCTTATTATTTCTTTTCTTCTGCTTACTTTGGGTTTAATTTGCTCTTCTTTTTCTAGTTTCCTAAGATGGAGACTTAGATTATTGATTTTAGATCTTTCTTCTTTTCTAATATATCCATTCAGTGTTCTAAATTTCCTTCTAAGCACTGTTTTCCCCATATCCCACAAATTTTGATAAGTTCTGTTTTCATTTTCATTTAGTTTAAAATATTTTAAAATTTCTCTTGAGATCTCTTCTTCATGTGTTATTTGGAAGTGTGTTGCTCAATCTCCATGTATTTTGGGATTTTCCAGTCATCTTTTTGTTATTGGTTTCTAGTTTAATTCCATTGTGGTCTGAGAGTGGACATTGTATGACTTCTATTCTTTTAAATTTGTTAAGTGTGTTTTATGGCTCAGACTGTGGTCTATGTTGGTGAATGTTCCATGTGAGCTTGAGAAGAATGTGTATTCTGCTGTTAGTGGATGAAGTAGTCGATAGATGTCATTTCTATCCAGTTGATTGATGGTGTTATTGAGTTCAACTATGTCCTTACTGATTTTCTGCCTGCTGGGTCTGTCCATTTCTGAGAGAGGGGTGTTGAAGTTTTTAACTGTGATAGTGGATTCATCTAATTCTCCTTGCAGTTCTATCAGTTTTTGCCTCACATAATTTGATGCTCTATTGTTAGGCACATACACATACACTCTGTTGTTAGGCACATGATTGTAGAATTGACCCCTTTATCATTAGGTAATGTCCTCCTTTATCCTCGATAACTTTCCATGCTTTGAAGTCTGCTTTGTCTGAAATTAATAAAGCTACTCCTCTTTTCTTTTGATTAGTGTTAGCATGGTCTATTTTTCTTTATCCATTTACTTCTAATCTATGTGTATCATTATATTTAAAATGTCTTTCTTGTAGACAACATATAGAGGGTCTTGTTTTTTGATCCACTCTGACAATCTCTCTCTTTTAATTGGTGCGTTGAGATCATTGATGTTCAGAGTGATTATTGATGTAGTTGGATTAATATCTACCATATATGTTACTGTTTTCTATTTGTTGCCCTTGTTCTTTGTTCCTGTTTTTGTCTTCCATTCTTCTTCTGCCTTTTGTGGTTTTAATTGATTGTTTTACATGTTCCATTTTATCTCCTTTCTTAGTATATCAGTTATACTTTTTTTTTAATTTTACTTTTTTTAATGATTTTCTTAGAGTTTGCAATATACATTTACAACGAAGCCAGGTCCACTTTCAAATAACACTATATCACTTCACAGGTAGTGTAGGTACCTTATAATGACAGAATAATCCTAGTTCCTCCCTCTTGTCCCTTATATCATTGCTGTCATTCATTTCGCTTATATACAAGCATACATAAGCATATATATACATACATAAGATATATACACAAGCACACATAATTGAATACATTGTTACTATTATTAGTTTGAACAAACTGCTATCTGTTAGGTCGATTAAGAATAAGAAAAATAAAAGTTTTTATTTTACCTTCACTTACTCTTTCTTTGATGCTCTTCATTTCTTTATGTTGATCTGAGTTTCTGATCTATATCATTTTCCTTCTCTCTACAGAACTTTTAACATTTCCCGCAATGCAGGTCTACTGGCAAAATTCCCTCAATTTTTGTTTGTCTGAGCGTCTTTATTTTTTCCTCACTTTTGAAGGATAATTTTGTAGGGTACAGAATTCTAGGTTGGTGACTTTTTTCTCTCAACACTTTAAATATTCCACTCCACTCTCTTCTTGCTTGCGTGGTTTCTGAGAAGTCAGTTGTAATTCTTATCTTTGTTCCTCTGTAGGTAAGATGTTTTTTCCCTCTGGCTGCTTGTAGGATTTTTTCTTTATTTTTGATTTTCTGTAGTTTGGAAATAATATGCCCGGGTATAGGTTTTTTGGCATTTTTCCTGCTTGGAGTTCTCTGGGTTTCTTGGACCTGTGGTTTGGTGTCTGACATTAATTTAGAGGAAATTCTCAGTCATTATTGTTTCAAATATTTCTTCTGTTCCTTTCTCTCTTTTTTCTCCTTCTAGTATTCCCATTATGCATATGTTATACCATTTGTAGTTGTTCCATAGTCTTTGGATATTCTGTTCTTTTTTATTTTTCAGTCTTTGTTCTCTTTCCTTTTCAGTGCAGGTTTCTGTTGAGATATCCTCAAGCTCAGAGATTCTTTCCTCGGCTGAGTCCAGTCTACTAATAAGCCCATCAAAGGCATTCTTCATTTCTGTTACAGTGTTTGATCCGTAGCATTTCTTTTTGGTTCTTTCTGAGGATCTCCATCTCTCTACTTACATTACCCATCTGTTCTTCCATGCTGTCTACTTTATCCATGAGAACCCTTAGGATATTAATCACAGTTGTTTTAAATTCCTGGTCTGATAATTCCAGCGTCTCTGCCATGTCTGATTCTGAGGCTTGCTCTGTCTTTTTATATTGTGTTTTTCTTTTGCCTTTTAGTATGCCTTGTAATTTTTCCTTGATAGCTGGACATCATGTATCAGGTAAAAGGAACTGCTGTAAATAGGCCTTTAGTAACGTGGTGGTGAGGTGTGGGGAGAGGGGAAGCCTTCTATAGTCCTGTGATTAGGTCTGTCTTTAAGTGAGTCTATACTTCTGGACGGTGAACTTCACAAGTGTTTCTCCTTTTTTTTTCTCTCCCCCTAGGTGGGCTGGAGTTGACTGCTATTGAGTATTTCCCTTCCCCCAGGTCAGTTAGGTTCTACTAGTACCCCAGCAGGTTAGGCTCTGTTAACTAGTTTCTCCTGAGGGCAAGCCTTGTTAAGAGAGATGGAGTGCTCTGCTGTGTTTCAAAATTGTTCCTTTCCCCTCTCCCTGCAGGAAGCATGAGGGGATTTTTCTTTGATATTTTCTGTGAGAACGCGGTTAACTTCCTGGAGGTAAAACTCACCAAAGTGTGGGGATTCCTGTATGACTGGATTCCCTGAAACTGTTAACTCAGGCTTGTCCACACTGAGCCTCTGGGCATTCGTCAATTACAGTTCAGCTTTTCCTATCCTGGCGCTGGTTCCTGCAGTGGTTTCCACTTGTGAGTTTCTGTTCTAGTAAGCTAAAATTCTGTATTCGCATGTCTGTCCCTTCAATCTTGGGGGCAGTGGTTTGCCCAGTGTCCTTGCCTCTCTTGCAGATCCAAGAAGAGTTGTTGATTTTTCGGTCTGCTCAGCTTTTTACTTGTTAGGACAGAGTGGAGATTCCCAAGCTCCTTAGGCAAAACCAGATGTCAACCTGTTGTGGCCGGCCTGGTGGTGTAGCTGTTAAGTTCACACGTTCCGCTTCGGTGGCCCGGGGTTCGCAGGTTCAGATCCTGGGCCCGGACCTACTTACCACTCATCAAACCATGCTGAGGCAGCATCCCATATAGAAGAGCTACAAGTCTACAACTATGATACACAACTATGTACTGGGGCTTTGGGGGAAAAAAAGCTCTTTATTAAAAAAAAAAAGAAGTCAACCTAAGAATCTTAACCCAATCTGGAGAAGGAGGAAGGCAGGGAAGGCTTCTTGGAGGAGGTGACCTCTAAAATGAAACCTGGTAGGAGGTAGGCAGGTGCAAGAAAGAGGGGATGAGAGTTCCAGGCAAGAGAGAGCATGTTGGGGTGGACAGCTATAAAAGGTTGAGATGATTAGAGCTTAGACACTGAGGAGGGAAAGTGTTGAGAGATCAGGTTACAGAGATGGGCTAGAGTCAGACCTCAGAGGGTCTTACATGGCATTGACCTTGGAGAAATCTCATGAAAACGGACATTAAGCTTCCCAACACTGACACATCTCCAGAGAACTCAGGCGCATCATATACATTCCTGTCTTCATCTCCATGACAGCTCCTGGGCTGTCCGTCTGCAAAGTGCTTGGAGGAAATTCTGAGTGGCTTAGGGCTCTTTGCTGCTATTAAGTGCCCATGGAAATTGCAACTTATTGGCTCAAGTGTTTGATTTCCTATTTTTCTTTCCATTTGTGTGTCACCTGTAATTAGAGTTCCAAGTGCTCAGTGCACCAAAGTGCTCGGAGTGATTTTTCTATTAAAACAGAAAGGAGAGGAAACTCATCGCTTCAGCAGATTGCAAAGTGCAATGGACCAAGTGACTCCATCTCCTGTAAGGGCACTTGTGCTGGGATTGATGAGACTTACAATGACATCCCTCACTTCGTTCTTAAAGGAGTGAATTCATCTCTCTCTGCTACTGTGTGTGTGTGTAGTTGTGCATATCTTTATTACTTGCAGCCTCATCAGTAACACAGATATTTATTGAACATCTACTATGTGTGGTTACAAACTTCAGAAACAGCATTTGCCTTCTCTTAGCTCCATCATTCATGGATTCATTTGTTCACTCATTTATTTATTCATTCAACCAACTGACAATTACTGAGCACGTCCTAGGAACCAGGCTCTGTGCCAGGGGCTGAGAACAAGGATGAACAAGATAGACATGGTCCCACCCTCAGGGAGCCTCCATTCTAATGGGAGAGACAAACAAAGACGGAAATAATAAAGAAACAATTTACACATTGAGGTAAGGGTCAATTTCAGCGATATAGAAAATTGTGTGCGGAAACGTTACTTAGATGAGGCGCTTAGGGTTGGCTTGTCTGAGGAGGTCACATTTAAGTGGAGGGCTGAAGAGTGAAGTGGGGGTGGCTGCACTGAGAAGTGATGCAGGAAGAATGTTCTAGGAAGAGGGAGGTGAGTGCAAAGGCCCCTGTGGTGGAAAAGGGCTTAGCTTCTTCAGACTACAGGTCGGTGTGAATGGGAAGATGTAAGACACACTGCTGGTGGGGATGTAAAGTGGTGTGGCCAGTTTGCAAAAACAGTGTGGCAGCTCCTCAAATGATTAAACATAACTAAAAATGATTTAATCCAGCAATTCCACTCCTAAGTATATATCCAAGAGAAATGAAAACATACGTCTACACAAAAACCTGTACGTAAATGTTCATAGCAGTATTATTCATAACAGCCAAAAGGTGGAAACAACCCTAAGGTCCATCAATTGGTGAATGGATAATCAAAATGTGGTACAGTCATGCATTGCTTAACAATGGGGATATGTTCTAAGAAATGCATCGTTAGGTGATTTTGTCATTGGGCAAACATCATAGAGTGTACTTACACAAACCTAGATGGTATGGCCTACTACACATCTTGGCTGTATGGTACTAATCTTATGGGACCACCATTGTCTATGCTGTCAATCGTTGACGGAAATGTTGTTATGTGGCGCATAACTGTACATCCATACAATGGAATATTATTCAGCCATCCAAAGGAATGAAGTACTGAAACATTATATAACATGGATGAACCTTGAAAACACTATGCAAAGTGAAAAAAGCCAGTCACAAAGGACCACGTATTATATGATTCCATTTATAGGAAATCTTCAGAACAGAGAAATCTATAGAGATGGAAAGTAGAATTGTGGTTCCCTAGGGGAGGCTTAGGGGTGATGGCTAAAGGGAATTGGGTTTCTTTTTGGGGTGATGAAAATGTTCTAAAATGTGGTGATGGTTACACATAACTGTGAATATTCTAAAACCATTGAATTGTATACTTTAAATCGGTGAATTGTATAGTGTGTGAATTATATCTCAATAAAACTTTTTAAAAATGATTTTGTTTATTTCAAGAACAGTGGAGACACCTTAAGGTGTTTTGAACAGAGGAGAGTCCTGATCTGATTCACTTTTTCAAAAGCTCTCTGGCAGCTGTCTGATTCATTGCCAAGAGTGGAGGCGGGGAGACCAGTGAGGAGCTACTCCAGCTGTGATGACGGTGCCTTGGACTTTGGGCTGTCGGATTTAGCAAATAGCAATACAGGACACCTAGTTAAGTTTGAATTTCAGATACGCAAAGAATTTTTTTTTAGTATGTCTCACACATTGCGTAGGATACATTTATACTAAAAGTTATTCTTTGCTTATCTGAAATTCTAATTTTGCACGGACACTTATACTAAAGTTGTCTATCTGGAATTCCAATTTAACTGGGCATCTGTATCTTATCTGGCAACCCTACCCGGACTAGGATGGTGGTGGGGGAGATGGAGAGAAGTGGACAGATTCAAGATATATTGTGAAGGTAGAAATACCAAGACTGGTGTGAGAGGAAAGGGAGAGAGAGAACCAGGTTCCTGGCTGAAGCATCAGGGGAGTGTTGTCATTTGCTGAGATGGGAAAAACTTGGTTGGGGAAGGAAGGAAAAAGGTAATGTTGGGGTTCTTGTTTCATCAAAGTCAGGGTCAAAGTCATGCTAACAACAGGAATATCCTTACTGCACGTGGCCTTGACTGGGACACCTCCAGAAAAACTCAGGCTTGCCTTGCTGTGTTGCTTCTTACGTAGGCAGGCAAGGAAACTGGCTCTGGGAGTCTTAGAGTCTAAGCAGGAGTGAGAGCACTCGTCCTGTGGACCAAAGCCATCGCCTCCTCCGTCTGAGCCAGAGGTGGCTGAACAAGGCTTCTCTGATGAGCATCAGGCTGGAGCTGCATTTTCAAGACAGATAAAAGAGACCCAAGGACCAAGTCTGTTCCTTCTCTGGGGAGGGAGACACTCTCAGAGGGAGGGGCTTTGGAACCAGGGTGGGGAGATTAAAGGGGGGGGCGCTCAATAAAAGCAGGAGGGGATTGAGGAGAGAAAGAGAGGTGGGGAGTGGTGTCCATATGGGACAACCTCCTTTTGAATGATTAAGTCTGTGACTGGCAGCTGACACTGAATCCCGTCTGTGCAGCCTTTTTTTAAAAATGAAATTATTGATGGGAAAGTTCTCAAGAACAAGCAAATTGTTCCCTGCTACATTTTTGTAAATCTGTTTTTCCCCCCACAGAATTTTATATTTTGCTAATATGAAGGCATAAAACAGCAGCAAAGGGCGATAATAACTATAGTGATGAACATCAGGGTCATGTTGGTATTGAACGTGGCTACTTACATCATTCTGATGTTTTTGTTAATGTCTCTAAACCATATACTTTGAGATCATAATCATTTCCTTTGATTAGTTTGCATATTAATCTTCTGATGTTCTCCCCACATTAGTGATCCCAAATGAAGTGTGATTCTCCAGTCCTGCTCACAAGAGCTAAAGAGGTATCTTAATGTAAGTTGAAAGGAGTTTTGTCCTAACTCATCGATTGTTCAAGAATGAACTGTTGGGTTTGAAGTCTACTGAATGCAACTTACACTTTTAATAAAAATCTTTATTCCTTGAAAAATGGTATTTGTTGCTAATAATTAGAAATCAGGATACTGATTTTTAGAAGCTATGGACTAAGATCCACCTGTTGGGTGGAGCAGAGTATTGGTTTCCCACTCTAGATGGGCATCCACGCTTCAGTTTGCTACAGTCCTCACCTGGCCCACTTGCCTCATTTTTGTTTCCTGGAGTCACCTGTAGGCATTTGAGTCTGTGGTCACTGAAGGCCTTCTGTAATAAGCTGAATATTGGCCCCCAAAGATATCCAGGTCCTAATCCCTTCAACCTGTGAATGTTATCTTAGATGATAAAAAGGCTTTTGCAGATGTGACTAAATTAAGGATCTTGAGACGGGGAGAGTATCCTGGATTATCTAGGTGGGTCTTATGCAATCACAAGTATCCTTATATAAGAAGGAGGCAGAGGGAGATTTGACCACAGGGGCAGAAGGCAATGGGATGACTGAAGCAAGATGCTATGTTGCTGGCTTTGAAGATGAAGAAGGAGCCACAAACCAAGCAATGCAGCACTAGAAGCTGAAGAAGGGAAGGAAAGAGATTCGCCTCTGGAGGAAGCACAGCCCTGCCAACACTTTGATTTCAGCCCGGTGAAATGGATTTTGGACTTTTGGCTTCTAGAACTGTAGGAGAATAATTGTGTGTTGTTTTAAATCATTTAATTTGTTACAGCAGCAATGGGAAACTGATAAACCTTCTTACCTTGTACATGAGAACAAATAAATTAATAACCTCTGCTCGTGTTCCCCGCCCTCACTACTTTTTTGAGACCTACTTGACCCTGCAGGAAAGAAATTCTTGCACTTTGGAAATCCAGTGTGTGGCTGGTCTGGGGAGGACAAGTGAGATGGGAGGTTCTTAGGGGAAGGATGATGGCCATTTTTCAGCCATCTTTCAGGGGCTCTTGCCATCTTTCAGGGGCTCAGGGAACCTGAGCTGAGGTTCCCAGGGGAATCACAACAGATTGAGAATGGGCAGGAAAGGCTAGTAGCATGAGAGACACTAAGGCTGAATTCCCAGAGTCTCCCTCCTAAGATAGCTTTGTAGATGTCTTAATTTGGACCACTATCCCTTCCCCCTTCTTCTGTGTTGGGGAGCTCTGCCTCCTCACTTCATGGGGTCCTGGAAATCCAGCCCATTGTAACCCCTGCCCCACAATCAAGGGCTGGGAATGTGACCCAAACTAGACCATTCAGATGATCCTCTGGGATAGTGGTTCTCAAACTGGATTGTGCATCAGAATCACCCAGAGGGATTGTTAAACCATAGATTGCTGGTTTGTACCCCGTGAGTTTCTGGGCTGAGAATGTGCCTTCCTAACAAGTTCCCAGCTGAGGCTGGTCCAGGGGCCACACTCTGAGAACCCCTTCTGTGGGAATGTGAATCCCAGAAGATGGAAGACAGGTAGGGATTCAACCAAAACAGATGGTTCATGACTTCCTGTAATGAAATCCCTGAATCTGATCTGATTCAGGGCATTCTGAGGGTCTGGTTATTCCTCTTTTCTTTTAACTGGGTGAGCCACCCTGAGTTCAATTCCTTTTTGCTTAAGGAAACAAGACTTATTGCTTGCAATCAAAGACTTTTAATGGATTGAACTTGCAAGGAACACTCTTGATATGGAAAAATTGGGGCTCGTGGAACACCAACCTTACAGAGCATAGGTTAGACGTAATTTCTGTTTGCCAAGACCGTATTAATGTGGATCATAGCCATCATTTATTGAATGCCTACTATGTGTCTTATAGATGCTAAGAGTTCTACAGATATTTTATGAGCCTTACAGTCACTCTGAAGGGAAGATATTTTTATCTTTATTTCTCATTTGAGGAAATGGAGGCCCAGGAATTTGCTATTGGAAAGATATAAAATCAACATAAATATTGTCAGTGAATGGTAGGCAATACTGAGAAAAAGACAGTATTTTCCTTCCTCTTAGCATATTTCCCTTTTTTTTCACTTTCTCTGGGTGACTAACGGCCCTATTAACCTGCCTGCACCGCTGCTGCAAAAATTCTTTTAAAGGGGCAAGAGGAAACATTGATTTTTGACCATCATAATTAAGTGTTTAAAAAATTTCCAGTTTGCTTTTTGTTTTAAACATTAGATGTTCCATAAATTCTAGAGATATCAGAAGAGCCACATTTGGCTTTTGACCCACAAGTAGATCATCAAAACAAGTTTGACTGACCCTTGGAATTCATATGGAAAGTTAGCTGAATGTTTGGGGACAAATAGCTCATTGTTTTTATTTTTACTATAAGAAGAATAATTATTGGACACTTCTTATGCCCCACATCACATCCTCTTGACTCATCTTTTACTTCAGTCACTACTGTAGCAACTGGCTTTGTGCACAGGTAATCTGACAGACCCTCATATTAGCTGCATAGAGTATCTCTTGCTTTTAACCCCAGGGCCTCTCTGCTGCCTTGTGTGGGACATCCATGGGAACTCGTTTCCTTATACCCAACTGGAAGTGAGAGATTATGAAAAACTCCTGGTTTAAGCTTTCTCTAACAGAAGATGAGCCAGTGGATAAACGCTCCCTTCTTCCAGTTCTTAACTCTTGGGAGGACAACCCTAAGATGTGTTCTTCAAGACTCCTTAGAAGTTCCCAGTGGGATGGAGTGTAAATTGCCTATAGCAGGGCCAACTCTTAAGATTAGCTGTCTCTCCTTCCCTATTTCACTCTCCTCAGTCCCCTTCCCCTGTTCCCTGAAATCACTTCTACAAATAACCAGCTACCTGATAGCCCAGGTTTCAGGCTCTGCTTTCTGACGGAACCTAGGCTAGGACAACATTCCCTGTAGAAAATTAGAATATACAGATAAAGGAAAAGAACACCAAAATCACCCATAATCCTGCCCCCTCTAGAGATCTCTTCTGTTAAGATTTGGGTGTATATTCTTTTTAAAATGCATACACACTTTTTTTTTAAAAGACACTACTGGGATCATACTGTGCTATGGTTATGTATCCTGACTTTTTTCACTTGCAATATTGTGAAAATCTTCACGTGACTAAATTTTCTCCAATGAAATATTTAATAGCTGCACAGTATTTCATTTATTCATTCATTACTTATAGAGCAGCCACTATGTCCCAGGCACTGTTTTGAGTGTTGAAGGCACAGAAATGATCAAACAGATGAAGTCTCTGCCCTCCTGGAGCTGACTTCTGGTTAGGATCTTTCTTACAATCTAACGGGGTGTAACTTATTGAACCAGCGCCCTATTGTCAACTACTTAGATTTCTCCTGATCTCCAGGACTATAAACAATGCTTCAGTGAACAGCCTTGAAGGTACTCTTTGAAATCCTCAATTTTCTTCTCTTGGGTAAATTCCTAGAAGTGGAATTGCTGGGCGAAAGGGGATGCGAGTCAATGAGGGCGCTGGGATTCCCACCCAGATCTGTCTCTCTGTCTCTCTGACTTTGGAGCCTAGGCTAACAACCATGCTGGTAATAGCACTGAATTGAAAACAGTCGTGGTAGCTAGAGGCCGCCAAATGGTTCCTAGCCAGCTTAGGCATGTGGGCTGTATGATTTTAATAATTAACAGGTCAGGTCCTGAGTGTTTAAAAATAAAAAAAGATTAGAATCCTGGGTCTGCAAATTACCAGCTGTGTGATTTTTGGCTCAGTTTTTTCCCAGAACTCTCTGGACAACAGTTCTCATCTTTGAAGTTGTTACTTATTCAGTAAATATTTATTAAGCACCTACTAATAGCTGGCCTACTAATAACTGGCCTCCAAGCTAAGATTGGACAGTCCAGCAGGGAAGGGAGATATTAATAAACAATCACACAAATATAAAATTACAATTGTGTTCTGTGCTATGATGAGAAGTATAGGATGCCGTAAAAATCAGTAACAGGGAGACCTGATTTTTTTTGGGGGGGTGGGGGTTGAGAGATTGAGGTATGAGCTGAGATATGAAAGATGTGTAGGAGCTAACCAGGTCAAGGCGGGGAGAAAAATTCCCTGAGGCGGGAGCAGCAGGTACAAAGCATTTTGAAGATGGCATGCAATCGAATGCCACTTTCTTTCCAACCTCACAGCTCTTGCACTTGTAGTTCCTTCTGGAAATATCTCCTCTGAGATCTGATCTTCCCGTGGCTGGTTTCTCTCCTCGGGTGGTCTCAGAGATAGATGCCTTCCTTGAACATCCTTCTAAAGGTAACCCATCCTTACCTCTTTTATTACCTCGTTCTATTTTCTTCCCGACACCTACCACTGATTCAAGCGCTCATGTTCATTTGCTGAACATCTCCCCCACCACTTGAACGCAAACCCCAAGAAGGGAGGGATTGTTTTGGGGTGAGGCAGATTTAAATACTGAATTCTCAGCAGCTGGCATACAGTAGTTGCTCAATGCATGCTTGTCGAATGCAGGACCAGTGCTTGGCGCAAAGTCTGCGCTTAGCGAAAGCCGAGAAGCTGAGCGCGCGGTCAGCGCACAGACCCGGTCCGGGGGCGCGCCGGGGGCGGGGCGCCCGCCCGGAACCCGAGGGCGGCGGTTTCCGGCCGCGGCGGACACTTCCGGCGAAGGGACCGTGCCGTGGCACCGGGGCCGAGGCGGACGCGGAGGCCGGGCCGGCGGCGATGGACGACCAGAGCCTGGACGAGTTCCGCCGGCGCTGGCAGGAGGAGCTGGCGCAGGCCCAGGCGCAGAGGAAGCGGCGGCGGCCCGAGGCGGCCCCCGGGCGCGGCGAGCAGGCCTCGGGGTACCTGGCGCTGGCCCAGGGCCTCCTGGAGGGCGCGGGGCGGCCCCCGGCGGCGCGGGCCGGCCGGGCCGAGAGGCAGGACGCGGCGAGCCGCTCCCGCTCCCCCCCGGCCCGCGAGGGCGCCGGCGGCGGCGAGCAGCTGGTGGACCAGCTCATCCGCGACCTGGTGAGTGGCCGCCGCCTGCTGCCGGGGCCCGCCTGGCCCGCGCCCCGGCGCACACCCCCCAGTGCGTTGTGCAGTGACTGTGCCACGGTGAGGGGACGATGGGCAGAGGCACCCGCGCCTCCGTCTGCGTCTCTGGAGGCCGCGGTCCCAGCGGGGGCGGGCGTGTCCCGGAGTTGGCGGTGTCTGCACAGATTTTTGGATGCCGCAACTGGGGGCGGGGTGGTTGCTGCTCGTACCCAGCGGGTAGAGGCCAGGGATGCTCAGGAACATCCTGCAACGCACAGGGCAGCACCCACCGAAGATTATCTGACCCAGAATGTCACTAGGTACGAGACGGAGAAATCCTGCTCCAGGAAGACCCCTAACTTTTAGTTAACAAGTTTGCCTTTGGGGAGGAGGACCCACGACACGGATGGGAAGGAGTGTTAACTTTTCTCCATATGCTGTTTGGATTATTCAGGTTTTTCTAACTGTGCGTGTATTACTTTAAAAACATTAAAGTTTTAATTTAAACTAATTTAAGCTAACTTAATTTAAACTAAAAAAAAAAAAACATTTCCAATTAAAGCAGGAAAAAAAGAGGAAGAATCCTTCAGGCACTACCATTAGCATGGAGGGTCTTATCATTTTGTGGGACATGGATCCCGTCAAGAATCTGGAGGAAGAGGAGGTCCCTGTCTCAAAAAAAAAAAAGAAGCCCCCTTCACAAAGTTAGGACAATCAAGACCACCTACAACACGTCCATGGTTAAGAGAAGACAGCAGGTTTTTCTTTTATTGATGTAACATTGGTTTATAACATAAATTTCAGGTGTACATCATTATATTTGGATTTCTGCGTAGACTACATCATGTTCACCACACAAACACTAATTACAATCCATCACTGTACACATGTGCCCTATTACTCCTTTCACCTTCCCCTCTACCCTTTTCCCATCTGGTAACCACCAGTCTAATCTCTGTATTTATGTATTTGTGCTTTTTTTTTTTATCTTCTGCTTATGAGTGAAATCAAAGGATATTTGACTTTCTCTGACTGACTTATTTCGCTTAGCGTAGTACCCTCGAGGTCCATCCGTGTCATTGCAAATGGCGAGATTTCACCTTTTTTATGGCTGAGTAGTATTCCATTCCAAGTATATCACATTTTCTTTCTCCATTCATCCGTTGATGGGCAGTAGGTTGTTTCCAAGTCTTGGCTATTGTGAATAATGCTGCAGTTAACGTAGTGGTGCCAATATCTTTTTGCATTTATGTTTTCGTGTTCTTTGGTTAAATACCCAGCAGTGGAATAGCTGGATCATATGGTAGTTCTATTCTTAATTTTTTTGAGGAATCTCCATACTTTTTTCCATAGTGGCTGCACCAGTTTAAATTCTCACCAGCAATGAATGAGGGTTCCCTTTTCTCCATGTCCTTTCTAACACTTGTTATTTTTTTGTCTTGTTAATTATAGCCATTCTGATGGACTTAAGGTGATATCTCACTATAGTTTTTATTTGCATTTCCCTAATAATTAGTGTTGAACATCTTTTCATGTGCCTGTTGGCCATCTGTATATCTTGTTTGGGAAGATATCTTTTCAGATCCTTTGCCCATTTTTTAATTGTGTTGTTTTTTTGTTGTTGAGTTGTATGAGTTCTTTATGTATTTTGGAGATTAACCCGTTATCAAATACATGATTTGCGGATGTCTTCTCCCAATTGTTAGGTTGTCTTTGTTTTGTTGGTGGTTTCCTTTGCTGTGCAAAACAGCAGGTTTTAATGGTTCGATTTAGATTAGGCTCAAAGGAGTCTTCTGCAGCTTCCCAAAACAGTAGTAATTCTGTAATTGGCAAGGTGTTTTGATTAAGTGATGGCTTAATATTTAATGTAATATGTAGTTATATTCAAGTAACATTAATAGCTATATGAATTTTCCCCAAGTGTCTGATCCTGTGTTCTGCCTTATCTCTAAGGTTAGAGATAACCATTTTTGTAAATGTGTGTGTTATAAACATTCTCATTTAATGTGACAATTCTTATACGTATGAAAATTCGTGCTAGCATCATGTAAAAAGTGGGTCATCACTGAAGAAGTCTGACGGATGTAAAAATCTTTCAGTGCCTTGGGAAGGTGGCTTAGCACCTGACAAGTTGCTCAGGCCAGGCCAGATCTATGCAGAAGTTATTCCTATGGAAGTAGATTTGTAGGCTAAGGCAAGACTGGCTTATCGAGTTAGAGAAAAAAGGGAAAGCTGGTTGTTAGGACAAAGGCACATTTGGGGCCTCACAGCTGAAATCCTCCCCACTGAGTTTGCCAGTGTCTTCAGGCTTCACAACAATCCTGGGAGGTATTGTTAGTCTCCTTTTACAAGTGAAGAAACTCAGAGGTTTCCTGTAATTAGCCCAGGGATACCCAGCTGATAAGTGCTAGGGATTGGATTTGGATCCAGGTCTGTTGGACTCTAAATTTTACCACGTAGGAGTTTTGCAAACTTGACTTGCAAGTTGACTTACACCTTGCTAGGGTGTGAGAATCACCCTAGCCCTTATTAAAAGACAGGTTCTGGCCTGTTCCCCACACCTGCTGAATCAATCTCCAGAGGAGGGGCCCAGAAATCCTATGGGTGGGGTGACCAGGCAAGTTTGAGACCTTGTCTCTGCTGTATAGCTTCCTTTGGTTTGAGGTCCTGATTCTCAAGGCTTTCCAGCACTAACACTCCTGAAGGATAGGCATTGATACCAAAAATTAGTGGAGCCCTAAATGAAGTATTTTAAAAATGGAAGAGGCCTGCCTACTGCAGGATCCAAAGGGCACATCAGAATCTAAGTTTCATATGTTGTTAGAAAAAGCCTGCCCTAGAACATGTGCCCTTGATCTCCTCTGCCCCCTCAGAGTCATCACGTTAGCTACTGGTAGGCTCTATGCTACCATGAGCAGCATCCAACCTGTGGGGCACCTCTAATTTTTTTGAGTACTTTGCAATCATCAGTAACACTGCTATAAATAAAGTAATAATTCATTGCATGCTTACTTGCTCCTTGGTACTGTCTTAAGGATTTAGAGACATTATCTTCAGATCTCCCAACAGCCCCAGTGGCCATTATTAGCCCCATTTGGCAGAGGAGCGTTAGGAAAGTAACTGATTTTTAAGGGGCAGTGAAGCTACCCAATATCGTAAGTCTGAGAAATGATGGTAACCTTTATAGAGAAGGCTTGGATTCTTATGTCAGTGTTTGTAAGCCCGGAAGCTCACAGAGGCAGGGAATGCAAATGAGTGAAGTAGGCCAGGTGTTGCTCATTCAGTCCTCTTTCCTAGTTCATCAGGTGTTTTGTTATGCATCTTTTCCAGATTCCAACTATACTTCTGTAATGATTTGTGTCATATTGCTGTTGTTCTTTTTTGTCACATTAAATATTAGACATGACAGATAGTGTAGAAATTGTCTTCATGCTATCCCTAAAGAAAAATAACAACCATTTTTCTTAAAATGTGGCCCTCGTCTTGGTCTTATTTTTCCATTTTTTAAAGTTTTTTTTAAAAAAATCAAACTATTGAAGTGTACAAGTCATAAATGTACAGGTCAAATAATTTTCAAGAGTCTACATGTCCACATAAACAGCACCCAGATTACTGAACTGCATTACTAGCTTGTCAGAACCCCCGTGGGTTCTCTTCCGCCCAAGGGTAACCGCTCACCTGACTTCTGACACCTTATTTTAGTTTTGTCTGTTTTTGAACTATGTAAGTAGAATCAGACAGCACGTACTCTTTTGTGTCTGGGTTCTTGTGCATAGCATTATGCATGAGATTTATCTCTATGAATATGCCACATTTTATTTATTTATTCTACTGTTGATGGGCATTATTTGTAACCAGTTTGTTAATACCCAGTTTGGGACTATTGGGAATAGCGCTGCTGTGAACATTTTGTACATCTTTTGGAACATGTGTACTCATTTTTCTTGAGTATACCCCTGGTTGTGGAATTGCTGGGTTATGAGGTATGCATATGTTCAGCCTTAGTACATATTGACAAACAGTTTTCCAAAGTGGTTGTACCGGTTTTCTCATTTATGATAGTAACTCGAGTATGTGGAATATAGGATTTCACCTTCTTTGCCTTAAATATAACAACACCTAACTGAGATGACACATGGCAATGGAACTTGAACCCAGCATGGGTGAGATGATAGGGACAAACTGGGAAATTCATGCCATGGCTGGGTTAAAGGTGGGAGCCACTGTTTAGGTCACCTGGTTCTCGTCATGTAGGAATGTGTTCCCAGGGTTGCAGAGTCTTTAGATTTTTGTCTTTTAATTGGGAATATGTATTTTCCTATGGCTCTGTCAGTTTTTGCTGCATAAAAACACCCAAAACTTTGGCTTAAAACAACACTATTTAGGGGCGGCCTGGTGGCATAGTGGTTAAGTGCACGCGCTCCGCTTTCGCGGCCCAGGGTTCATGGGTTTGGATCCTGGGCGCACACCCATGCACCGCTTGTCAAGCCATGCTGCGGCTGCGTCCCATATAAAGTAGAGGAAGATGGGCACGGATGTTAGCCCAGGGCCAATCTTCCTCAGCAAAAAAGAAGAGGATTGGCATTGGATGTTAGCTTGGGGCTAATCTTCCTCACACACACACAAAAAACCCAAAAACACTATTTATTTAGCTCACCATTTTGTAGGGTGGTGGTTTGGGCTGTGGATGAACTCACTCACGTCTGAGGTTAGCTGCTGGTCAGAAGCTCTGTGCCTGGGGGTTGGCTAGTTCTGTGTGTGTGTATCTGGGTTATGTGTGTCTCATCACCCAGCAGGTTAGCCCTGGGTGGGCCTTCCCAGAGTTACAAGAGCAGCAAGAGGGCAAGCCCCAGTGCTTTTTCAAGTCTCTGCCTAGGTCATGTTTGTTATTGTCACGTGGCTAAAGCAAGCCACATTGCCAAGCTGAGAGCCAGTGTGGAGTTACCCAAATGCCTGGATACAGGGAGGCATGAACAAAGTAGGGGCCATTAATACAATAATCTACCACACAAACTCTTCCCATTTTTTTTTTTTTGCTGAGGAAGATTTGCCCTGAGCTAACATCTGTTGCCAATCTTCCTCTTTTTTTGTTTTTTTGGGTGAGGAAGATTGGCTCTGAGCCAACACCTGTTTCCAATCTTCCTCTTTTTGCTGAGGAAAATTAGCCCTGAGCTAACATTTGTGCCCATCTTCCTCAATTTTGTATGTGGGATGCTGCCACAGCATGGCTTGATATGTGGTGTAGGTCCATGCCCAGGATCTGAACCTGTGAACCTGGGGCCACCAAAGATGAGAGCCCTGAACTTAACCACTGCACCAAAGGGCTGGCCCTGCCAATCTTCCTCTTTTTGCTTGAGGAAGATTCGCCCTGAGCTAACATCCGTGCCAGTCTTCCTCCGTTTTGTATTTGAGTTGCTGCCACAGCATGGCCACCGACGAGTGGTGTAGATGTGTGCCCAGGAACCAAGCCTGGGCTGCCAAAATGGTGCATGTGGAACTCAACCACTGGGAACTGAACCACTAGGCCAGGGGCTGGCCCCATAAACTTCCCATTTTTAATTGTTGGTAACTGATACAAAAAAGTTACATTTTAACTAACACTGCTGGTTAAACAAAAGCTGCCTGTCAGCTGGATCTGCCTTGGGTCATGTGAGTTGGTGATCTGTGCTTTGTGTCTTCCCAAGAATCCGTACTTGATCCACGAGTGACTCCTGAAAAGGAAGATTTAGTTCTATTCGGGACTCCCTAGAAACTGACAGGCTGATCCAGTTGACATGAAAGAGAAATAAAGATCTGGTACCAGCTCCCAACATCCCTCCCTTTTTTTTTTCCCTGAACCTGTGGTGCCCTCTGTTATACTAGTGCACGTGTTGTGTTTTGGTACAGTCTCTTCCACTGCAGAGCCTTCAGGATCATCACTAGAGTGAGAACAACTCCTAAGTTAGCAGTCAGGAGTTAAGTTGCCTTTTGATGGGTAGGTGCACAGCTCTGCCTCCGAGGGTCGTCTGTCTGGGTGCAGGCCAGGCCTCTGATGGACAAACACAGCTGAAATGGAAACTTAGGAATGACTCCTCTGGAGCCTCGTCTTCTCTTGTGAAGCTTTTGTAATAGCACTTAGAAGCCATCTGTTTTTGGATGGTGAGTTGAGAACACCTAAATTGTCTTCTGGGTATACGGTTAAGCTAGTGAAAGAAATGATACACACCTGGACGGAATTTCAGAAGCAGAAGGCACTTTCTCCTTCTCTCTTCCATGTCCCTCTCTCCATACACTAGGGCTCCTCAGAGGTAGCGGAGACACTTAGTATGAGCACAGGTATGCTTGCTTCTTTCTTTCTTCACTGTGGTGGTTGTGATGTCCAGTTGCTTGGTCCCATTTCTGTGTAGGTGATGTATCAGGACTCTGGGCTGCAAGCAACCGGGACCCGACTCAAACTGGCCTAAAAACCCAAACGGGAATCTCCTGATGCATATAACTGAAAATTCTGGGTGCTTAGCTAATGTAAGTAGAAATCTCTCTGTCTCTTGGTCCTGCTGTCCTTTTTGCTGGCTTTATTCACAGGTGGGCTCGTTCTCTTTGGGATAAAATGGCTACCAGCAACTCCAGTCTTCCATTCCATCATCTTAGCAACACAGGGGACAGAGAGCCTCTGTTTTCTGTAGCAAAAGTCATGAACGTAAACTCCCAGTTGTCTAGACTGGATCATGTGTCCATCCTTGAGCCAATCACTGACTCAAATTGGCCAGGCTTGTATCCACTGCCCACTCCTGAAGATAAGGGTGGGGTCAGCCCCACTAAACCATGTTGACGGAGAGTGGGAGTGGGGTGGTTTCCTAAAAGAAAAGAAGAGGGAAAGGATGTTGGGCAGGAAACAACAGAAACGGCAGATGTCCACTTCAGGTGGTGAGTGTTTGAAGCAGCACTGACGATGCGAAAGTGTGTGTTTTCTATTCATCCAACATGTATTTATTGATCGGCTGGGTGCTGGGGGATCAGTAAACAGAACGGATACTTCCTGACCTCAGAAGCCTACAGTCTTGCTTCTTTTAATTAAAAGAATGACATTAATGGAGGCAGAATAGCCCTGCTTGTGAGTCCAGGCTCTGGAGACAGGCAGACCGGAGTTCAAGTTCAGGCTCTGCTGCTCACTAGCTGTTTGACCTTGGGCAAATTAACTTACCCTGCCTCACTTGTCAGTGAGGATGATTTGTGAAGAGGCAATGAAATAAGGCATGGAACGTTCTTAACGCCAAGCCTGGTGTACAGTAAGCATCCAGTGAATTTAAACTGGTGCTATTGTCATTAGTATCGCAGAAGAGTTCATTATACTATCTCACTCCCTCTTGGCTCAGGCTTATCACTGAAAAGCCCTTTGCCTCCCTACCTCTTGGATTGGGAATCTCTTGGGGGAAGAGTCTTTCGTCTTACTCTTGTACTCCCACCTACACTCCTCAGTGCAGCAGGGCCCCATCTACTTTCATAGAGTTGAAATAATGGGGGCAGAATTGCTGCTTCCAAAGCAGCCTTATAAAGAGGCTCTTTGGTCGTTAGAACCTTGTGAATATTCAAAGCCTTCTTTACATTAAGATTTGGGTGTTCAGGCCTGATAAAAGTCTTAATACTGCTGGCCAATATCTGTTGCTTACTGTGTCACTATTTAATTTGTCAGAGCCTACGTCTGTGTTGTCAACAAGATAATTTAATGGCTTAACTTCTGTTTTTAAGTTAGAAACAGGCAAGGAAACTCGCTAACATGAAATGAGAAGACAAATGAATCAGATGTGAGCTCGTGGACTGGCTTACCTGGATGCCTTCTCTTCCTCTTTGCCTTTCTTTTAAGGCTCAACGTGAATTCTGTCTCCTGTGTTAACTCTTCCCTGATCCCTCCAGCCCAAAGCTCTCTTCCTTTTCCCTTTCCCCCACCTAAAAAGTTCTTATTGTCGGTGCCATTCGTTTTTTCCTGTTATGAATTAGCAGGTCTCTACTTGGGCACGTTTGGAAATAGTCCCTGTGTATCCTAACAGCTTGTAGCCAGCTTCTTGTTGGAAGGTTCTGCTCCTTGCAGCAGCTTGGGCTTCACTCCATTACACAAGTATTCATCAAGTAGCTGCTTAGCACCTGGCACTTTCTAGGCAGTGAGGATACAGCAGTGAACAAAACAGAAAAAATCCCTGCCTCTGTAGAACTTACATTCTGGGGAAGAGGGACATGCACAGTGAACAGATAATTGTCAGGTCGTAAATGCTCTGGAGAAAAATAAAGCAGGTAGAAGGGATAGAGTGTGTGTGCGTTGGGGAAGGGCGGTAATTTTAAATAGTGCTCTTCAAGAAGGGCTTCCTGGGAAGGTTGCACTTCACGGAAGGAGGTGAGGGAGCAAGCATGCTGAGACCTGGGGAAGGGATTCCAGGCAGAGAACAGCAAGTGCGGAGGTTCTGTGGTGGCCAGCGCCAGCTGGCCTCATGGGCCTGTGTGGCCTGTGTGTGGGCCCCAGGCTCAGAAGGGCCCTGTGCTTGGTTTCATGCTCTTGAAATTCTTAATCATTTTTAAACAAGGGGCCCCACATTTTTGTTTCACACTGGACTCCACAAATTATATAGCTCATCCACATGGTAGGAATGTGCTTGGAGTATTTGGGACCCTTGATGTGAAACCCTTTACTCTTTCCACAAACAAATCCATACCCCCCAAAACCCCTCTGGGGCCCAAAGCTTCTGACAAGGGAGCCCCCCACCCCCTGACGTCTCTCCTTTGTGGGTCCTAAAGCTCTGATCCCAGTTTAGACGAAAAGGCAGCTTTGAAAGCAGAGGCCCAGCCTCTTCCTCACACCGACTCCCTTCACCTCCTCACCCAGCCTCCTGGGATTGCCCCAGCGCTCACTGCCCCAGTCCTTTAGATTGGCCTTTTCTGTCCCCTCCCTTGCCAGAGTGCACAGGGAATCGTACCAGTAGGTGGTGAACAAGAATGGTTCTAGGAGTTGGAAAGCCCATAAAAAAATGATAAATCCCATGGACATTTATTGTGCATCTACTGTGTGCAAGGCACTGTGCTGGTTAGATACTGTAGTGTTATAGTTGTGTCATATTTACACATGCAGTCCACAAAAATTTATTGAATACCTTTTGCCCTTTCTCATAGCTAGGCTTGGGGATTAGGTTAAATGGTAAGGGAGAAATTGGCTTTTTGTGGACTGCTTGGGAGCTTAACCACTCTTTATAGCATTGTTGCTTTGGAGAAATGACTTCAAGTTCTAAATAGCTGACTTACTAATGAACTTTGGAATACCTTAGGGGACTATCTAGACTGCCTTTTGTATTCTCCGGTTTTTATTCCATTTTACGTGATGATGACGACTTATCTCTATAAAAGATTTTAGCTCTTGGAGTGTAGATGTCATTTCTCATACACTTACTAATAGTACCTCCCCTCCCTCCAGCACCTGGCATGGCCCTGAATTCAGATAGTGTTTTGAACATAAAACACCTTATTTTAAAAATGTATTGCTTTTCTTTGGGAAAATATCACATGCTCATTGTAAAATATTTAGGAAATTCATAAAAATAGAAAGAAGAAACAAAAATCTCTTGTAATGTCATTGCTCAGAGGCTACTGTTAACATTTTAGTGTACTTCTGTCATTTTATAATATAAATAAGAACATGTATTTTGAGACAAATTTGGGATTGTAAACGGTTGCCTGTTTATCTTGACAGTGTTTCCAATTTTTTTCCCATTTAACCAGTTTTTTTCTAATGAAGACGCAGGTGAAACTGGAACGCCTCAATTCCTCCTGATTGAGATGGTGTGGGTCTACCCTGCTCTTCTGTAGTATGTGGGAAATTGAGGTAAATTCCTTTAGACAACAGTCTCCTCTCAGTCACGGATTTAGCAGAAATGTTATTACTTATCTATTGTTTGAACTCGGGTGATTTTCTCAGTTTCTTAAACACCACTTAGAGAGATCCTCAGTGTTCACTTTGCCCTGGAGATATACATTGGGAACAAGCCTCAAGTCAGATTCTTCACTTTTCACTGATTTGGCTCTTAGTAATTATCTCTTCTTCTACTAGACAAGAGAAGACAGATTAAATTTCTAACAGTAAGGCACAAAACCAATCCATTTACAGAATTAGTCTTACATTAGCACATAGGAGTACAAATCACCCTCCCTGGGGATGGATCTATTTGCAGTTTCTCTTAGCATTTTTGGAGGAAGTCCAGTAGACTTTGGGAAAATCTAGTATTCACTGACTTTGGATTAACAAAGTAATGTGACCCCTTTGTGGTTGGGTTTTTTTTTTTAGCTTGACTGAGAAAGGATTGATTTTTATATCTGTATAATTTAGGGTTGTGGTTCTCAGCTTTTACTGTGTGTGAGGATCCCTGAGGGAGAGAGGCTTGAGCCCCACCCCTGGAAATTTGGGGCAGTAGGTCTGAGTGAGACCCTGGACATTTGGATTAAAAAAAAAACTACACAGATGGTTTTGATGTGTAATACAGGACGAGAGTCATCAATAGTGGTGGAGAATCAATATCTGAGCCATTAAAGAATTAAAAGCCAGGTGGTATGTTATCAAAAAGATGTTTTTCCTTCAGTTTGCAGGTATGTTTATATGTTGGATTTATTGGTCTTCTATATGGTCTTCTGTAGCATAAATTTGGCCATTCTCACATTGCTTTGGCTATTAAATTGATGCGAAATTATTCTCTCTCAACATTGTAGTCATATTGACATTTTTGTAGTGTGACCAGATTTCCCTATATTAATATTTCCAGTGTCTTTAATCTCTTTTCCTCCTTCTTGGAATATCTTTGTTTCCAAAATGCTGACATGTCCGTTTCCATGTTTTTAAGTCAGTATAGATATAGGTTTGGTTAATGGAGGCTGTAACTTTTTGGATGGCTATGTGCTTCAAAATAGCCCAGGTGGAAGACTGATTGCACCTTTTAAATTACAAGGTATTTTTCTGCACACTAGTGGCAAGTAGTGTTTTTTACTTATATTTATGAACTGTGGGAAGTACTAAGTGAGAGTGTTTAAGACATTCTGCTGCTGCTATTAGGGTATACGTGGTTACTGGGCTACAGCTTCTGTCCAGGATGTGGCTCCGTATCCTTGTCAAATCATACATACCTATAAAAGAACTGCATTTGCAAACACAGGGTCAAACATGCTCATAATTCTCAATCTTTTGTAAGGTGTTTCCCAATTGATATGTTACTGGTAATAACAAAGTGAAGTTTGTGAATGATTTACTTGACATTGCAGCTACTCCAGTTTTTGTTTGTCTGTCTTTGGTATAAGAACATCACTCTGACTTCCTGCATTCCATTTTGCCTCCTTGAGTAGAGGAACGGAACGTAGGTTACCTAGACTGATGTTTCTGGGGTTGTGCACAAGAACCCTTGGGAATGTGTTGAACACGGGCCTGTCATGGATCGCATCTGCTGCTTTGGAAAAGTTGGATTTTCCGTGAAGCAGACTCTGAGATGGAGATTTGCATGCCCATGGTTTAGTGGGTTGGCCTTTCTGAGAGGTCCCAAATCAAGGCAAGGAGGCCAGGCCTTTGTCCCCAGGTATTGACTAGTCATTGAATGCACACTGCCCCCCAGAAGTGGGTGTAACCTGGGATGAAGCAGCTTGTTTGGCCAAGGGCAGTGCCTAGGAAGGGACTCAGCTATGAGCGAGAGGCAGCAGTGTTCTGGGCATCTGGGGGAATAAGTGTTGTGGACTGAGAGGGGAAGTCTGAAGGACCCACTGCAGCATCCACTGCAAGAGCTGATGATTGAATGTCTTGCCAAAAAGACTCCGAGTGTGCAGCATGAAACTTCAGGATTTGGTCTCCTGACTTCGTGGGTCTACGTATTTCTTAAAGATGTGGACCTTCCTTTAGTATATTGGTTTCTTTTTTTGCCCCGCCATTCCCCAACCAGTGGTAGCAACAGAGGGGGTCATTTATATGAAAGTCTGGGACTTGATCTGTTTGGGATTGATAATCATTTTGGAGCTTAGATGTAATTCTAAGAGCACAGTGATTTAAAAAAAAGTTTGGCTTTGTAATGTTGGTATTTACATATTTATAATTCAATGTGTTGAAATAGTTGTTGCCCTCCAGAACTTATAAATGGCCAAGAACCATCACAACTGCATCAGTAGTGAGACCAGCGTGGTGTCTCTGATTGTTTGTTGTATGGGGGGCCACAACACCCCTGACTGGTCATTGGCACCCTGGTGGCTGCTCCTTTTTGTCTGCTTTGCACTAGAGCAAATCCTTCTTTAGTTATTACTGTGGCATAACTTTTAAAAGTGATGATTCTGTTTTAAAAGTCCTCTGGGAAAAGACCTGTGGTGTGGATACTTTCAATGTTCAGACCCTGAGTAACTTAGCCTCCACTGTACCATCCTTTTTTGCTGTCATCAACTATCATCTGCTTATGGTATGGCAAGGGGAGATGACTTTCTGTTTAAACAGCCAGCTGGTATAGGAGTAACATGGAATGTGGACCTTGGCAACAAATATTTGTTGGGGTCGGTCTGGTGGCATCGTGGTTAAGTTTGCACACTCCGCTTTGGCTGCCCGGGGTTCGCTGGTTGAGATCCTGGGCGCGGACCTACACACTGCTCATCAAGCCATGCTGAGGCGGCATCCCACATAGAGCAACTAGAAGATATACAACTATGACATGCAACTATCTGCTGGGGCTTTGGGGAGGAAAAAAGGAGGAAGATTGGCAACAGATGTTAGCTCAGGGCCAATCTTTCTCAAAAAAAAAAAAATTTGTTGAAGGAAAAAAAAAGGGAGCTAGAGGGCCACTCAAGGAAAGAAAATAGCAGTATTCACAATCAATTACTGCATGCCTGGCCCTTTCCATGTATTATTTCATTTTATTCTTAATAACATACCTATTTATAGGCTATTTGTATCTGTTTTACAGATGAGGAAGCTGGAGCTCAGATGCGTTTAGCCTGGTCTCATGGCTAGTCAGGCGGCAGAACTGGGATTTTCAGTTTGAATCTTTGCTCTACACCTGCATGCTGTGCTGCATCCAGAGTTCATGGTGGTTGGGATAAGGAGGCTGGTGGTAGGGTCGGGGGACGCTAACATAGAGGTGCTGTTTTCAAGGATGAGAATAGAGGATTGGCCAGCTGCATAGGCAAAAGGGGAAAGCTCCTGCCACTGGAAGTGTGACTTTTCTGCACCAGAATACCTAAAAACAAAGCTGATTTCTGGTGCTTGATCACAGCAGCGTCAAGTCCAGGCGCCAGTGTGCAGTGAATCCTGAAGGGACCCACGGAAGCAAGCAGTGCCCTGGCCCATCTCTAACAGGGAGAAGCTCAGCATGGGCTCAGTGTGCACGATTGCAGGCTTTTCTTTGCCTTTGTTCTGCTCATCTGAGGATAAGGAACATTTTTCTCTTGTTTCTTTACCATGTAGGTAAAGTAGACTTCTCCACCTCACCATGGTCAAATAATCCAAAAAAGAAAACAGAAGGAAGTCCAGGGTTGCAAAGGAGCGTCTCGTGTTGTGAGTGGCTTTCCTCCACTGGCGGTGACTCCCTCCAGGGTTGTGTTGAGAATCTCGAGTTATGTCTGTGCTGAGAGAGAAAGTGATGACTCTTTTTCTTGATGAGTGAAGCCAGTTAGTTGTCGGAGGGGACCTAGCCTGGCATTTGACCACTGACTTTCTATTGCTTTTTTAGGTGAGGATCTCTTTGTTTTCAAATTACACTTGCAGATTTTTTCCTGTTTTTTCTGTATAACCAATATTTTTCTCCTGGTTGAACATTCTGTTCCTTCTTGCCCACAGAGGACTGTCAACTTGTGCTCTTTTTTCCTCTAGAGATCTTTTTTGGCCCTCTTACTTAGCCTTGCACTGTTTTTGCAGTTGAGTACATTTCCTTCTTATGCCCTGTATTATCTTTTAGCCCTGAGACTCCTAGATGAATGGAAACATGATTCCAGAAAAATCTTTATCCTGAATCTTGGTAGGGTTTAAGTCAGTGCTCGCACTCCCTTAAAAATGTCGAGACTATTTTCAATTTCTAGACTGCAGCCTTGCAATATATGACTGTTGTATTTGAGTGGTGAATTAATAATTTTCTTGCAACCACTAAGTCACTGATGTCAGCCAAAGCTTATTAAAAATGAATTTAATTAAGCAAGTTCTGTTGGGACAAAGAGCGCCGCTTTCCCTAGCTTTGCAGAAGCTCACACCAAAGTGAACTTTGGCAGGTGGATTTGGGAAAGGGCAGAGGGATACTTATGCACACTTGGCTTTTTTTCTGTTTCACACTCATATTTCTTTGTGCTACTGGGATTGTCATGACAGCCTTATCTCTCAAGTAAAGCCTGTTACCTCATCCCTAATTGCTTATCCAAAGGCAGGCGAGCTCTAATTTCTCTGCATTAATAAATGACACCGAAGAAGAACTGCTTTGTTTGCTCTGGCTCACTCAGGTTAACCAGTGTAAGCCCCTGAGTGCATTAGGGAACCTTGTGCTTCTCCAGCGGCCACGGGGAGATGGGCTTCACCTCAACCAAGAGCAGCATTTTATTTTATTTACTTTTTCCTCATGCCCACAGCCCTATTCTCCTTTTCCTGATGAAAACACTTGAGTGACCTTGGTCAGCCTTTCTCCAGCTGTGGGTACTCACTTCCCTCCAAGTTGGGGGTAGTAGCAGTTGTCCTGGAAGGACCAGTGACCCCTGATTTCAAGCCTCACTTTCTTGGTGCCTGCTGCTCTCCTTTCCTTAGAAGCTCAGAGGCTTCCCACAAGCCTTTGCACTGAGTCCTGTGGGGTACCCCAGGTTGTCAGATGGCACCCCTGCTTGTCCTTTTTGAAGCATTGTGGGAAATGGTCTTGTGGATTACATAAGTGGATGTGAGGAGAGAGGCTTGTGGGGTTGGAGAATTGAGAGTGGCTGTCGAGTTCTGACTTAGTTCTATGACTGTGCTCTGCGAAATAGAATGCTTTGCTCCTCTTGGGAAAAAGCATCATCTCTCTTGTCACCACCTAAGGATATCTCTGGTAATTTAAAGGGCCTGTAAATATGAGCATGTTCGTATCTCAGAATCGTAAGCCTATTTCCTTTTTTCTCCTCAGAATGAAATGGATGATGTGCCCTTCTTCGATATCCAACTGCCTTACGAATTGGCAATCAATATATTTCAGTATCTGGACAGGAAAGACCTAGGAAGGTGTGCACAGGTAAGCTGTCACTAACCGATGTTCAAGATTTACCTACATGTGTAATTTAAGTATAGGAAGCTCTTGGGTAACAGAAATTTATTTAACAGAATTACAAACTTTAAAGAATTAATGAATTGGATAGCAACTTTACTTGAGGAGAAGCAACCTTGAACTTAAAGGATTGTGTTCCACATCACCACTTGGTGTTTATCTTTTTGTGACCATCTGCTCAAGAGCTCTGTTCTCCGTGCAGTCTGAGTTATGGCTGACCTGTGGCAGTGTGCTCAAGGCTGACAACTCTGTGCTGGGCCTTTATTGAGCTAGCCTGAGCTGTTAATGTCCTCACCCTTTTTAATGCAAAGATGCCAACCCTGGTTAAATCAAGCCAGTCGTTAGGTTGGGAGCTGAGGGTCAGCCTGGGGACAGAACAGTGAAGTCATGTTTTAGGCCTGTAATCCAAATTACCCTTTAAACACCAGACTCCCACTCAGTGAGGTGTGAGGCATGTGAGAACTGATACCTGCTGAGGGAATTGCAGATCACTGTCACCCATCTCATGCGTAGTCTGGGTCATACGCCCGTGGAGTGGATGGTGGGAGATGTTGCCTAGGCCAAACTGGAGTGTGTACATGAATCACAGGGGATCTTGATAAAATGCAAATTCGGACTCAGGAGGTCTGAGTGGGGCCCGATATTCTGCATTTCTAACCAGATGATGCCTCTGTGGCTTTGGCCACGCTTTGAGAGGCAAGGGTTTATGGCATTCAAATTGGTCTCCTGTTCTCTTCTTTTTGGCGAAGAGTGTGTAATTTTTCACGAGTTAAATGTGTGTATGATTGCTGACCATTTGGCTTTTCATGGACAACTGTGTTCCCAGAAGACACTGGAGTATGCATTGTCCATAACTGCCAAAGAATAATTTGTTTATTGATTATCATTTCCCATCCCTGGATTCTATAATGCATTTTACACAAGTGTCTATGCCTTCAAGAGAAAGAGTTTGGTAAAATTGAGAGGCAGGAGAACTATAGACTAAAAATCCAAAGTACCACCGAGAATGTGAAGTTAAAAATATTAAGGTAGTTTGAGTGGTGCAAACTGTAGCCAAGTTTAGACTCTACAGCTTGCTACCTCTGTGGCAGTTCAACGAAATCACACAAAATACAGGACAGTTTAGTTTTTGGTTTTACACTATTTCCTTTTTTTCTTCTCTTTTTTTTTTCTGGTGAGGAAGATTTGCTCCGAGCTAACGTCTGTTGTCAATCTTCCTCTTTTTTTTTGCTTGAGGAAGATTAGCGCTGAGCTAACATCTGTGCAAGTCTTCCTCTATTTTGTATGTGGGTTGCCACCACAGTGTGGCTTGACAAGTGGTGTAGGTCTGTGTCTGGGATCTGAATCTGTGAACCCAGGCCGCCAAAGCAGAGTGCACCAGACTTAACCACTATGCCGTGGGACTGGCCCCTTATGCTCTATCTTTATGAAGAATTTTGCTTAATCAAAATTATTTTTCTACTTAAATATGAATTTGAAAGTTTTCCTATTCTTGATTGCCATAATGTTATTTAAGTTGGGAGTGTTGGCAAATATTTTTTGATGCAGTGTCTGGAAATCTTTAGGAAATGATGGAAGAAGTTATTCAAAGGCTAAAATTCACTAAATAAAAATGTACTGAAGTGTAAACCATGCTCAGAGCCTATCGACTGCGTTAAGTGAGAGTACCTATGTTGTCTTCTTTCCCTTGGAAGTTGGATTTGTTATAGTCTAACTTTACACATTGGCCCGGTGCCCGAGAATTGAAAACAAGGGTGTAGCTAAATGAGTCCAATTCCTGGATTTCAGCCTGATGCTGTTAGCCGAAGTCTTGGAACAGGGTCTAATAGCTAGCTGCTTTCCACAAAGTCAGCATTAGATGATAAAATCTTCATTTTTGATAGGGAGCTGCTGTTTAAGGAATCGTTTCTTTTAACGTTGCTTTTTGCTCTCCTGCTTTGTAGAGGGCCATGTGGCTTTCACATCTGCTGCTGGTTTTCTCATCCAAAGATTTATCAGTGAAAGATAGGATCTTGTGGAAGAAGAGATCCCCTTTTTACAATGGGGCTGCATTTCAGGGTAGATTGATTATGCTGGTGAGATTATTCTGCAGGTGTGAACAGTTTAATTTGCAACACAGTAGTCCAATTGTCCACTAGAATTCTTTCCTCTTTGGCCAATTGGATTTAGGGTTTTTTTTTTGTTTTTGGTTCAACCTAATTTTTAGAGCGCATATGTAAGAATAGAAAATATTCTTAAACAGAACCCCTAAGGTAGCTGTGATCTCTGAAGCCAGGATTTTTTCATAGAATTTATGCATGAAGATGACAATGGATGGCCAGCAGTTTGTAGAATTGGCTTTGTTTTTTTCAAGTGTTAAAATAAAACCACAACGTAATAAAAACAAGGAGCCTTTTCATTTGCTTCTTGTGTTGTTTTTATTTTTAAATAGGGGAAAAAGTCCTTCTGTTGAGTGGAATGTCCTGCTGCTTTATAATTTCATTTTAGAGGGGGCTTGCTCGGTCTGTCTCTCTTCTCTTTTAATCCAGCTGCCTTGGGATTTTTGTGAAATTGGGCCATTTATGTGGAATTGGCACCATGAACTACATGTGTGCCCTTGGAGAAAACCTGTTTGCTTAGATCTTTATGCCAAGTTGGTAACTAACAGTAAAGAACCCTGATTGGGGAGGACTTTTGAGATTTAATTATGCCACAAACTGTGCTGGAGAACTGATTTTGCTCTGACTTGGTCTCCTTTCTGCATCCTCTCTCTTTTCCTGCTTTGTGAGGCTTTATGCTGTCAGAACTAAAATCTTGCTACATGAGTGAATGAGCCTTGTGTACTTTTTTTTTTTTTTTTTGCTGAGGAAGATTCGCCCTGAGTTAACATCTTTTGCCAATCTTCCTCTTTTTGCTTGAAGAAGATTCGCCCTGAGCTAACATCTGTGCCCATCTTCCTCTATTTTATTTGTGGGTCGCCACCACAGTATGGCCACTGACAGTGGTGTAGGTCTGCGCCCAGGATTTGAACCCAGGCCGCCGAAGCGAAGCATGCTGAACTTAACCAGTAGGCCACCGGGGCCAGCCCCAATCCTTGTGTACTTTTGATGTGACCTCTCTAGCTCCATGCTATCAATAATTGTCTCTCAAGAGATTTAGTATCTCTCTGGGAGTGTTTCATGCTGAAACGTCTCAAACTGTGACTTCTAGCAAGCAAAGTTATGCATTGGGCAATTCATTGAACTGCTTTATCATTTTGCTATTTGTAGTTTTATGTTCATTTTTGTTTGTGTGGGTGCACAGAATTCCTGGCATTTTAAAGGGTAATATTTTTAATTGGATAACAATTACAAAAATTGTCGATTTTCAAAATTACAAAATTGTTTGGTTTTTATGAGAAGACTAAGTCTGCTGTTATATAAATCACAACATGAATAATCCTGAGGAGTAAAGGTTTTTAGGTATTTACCAACATTCATTTTTAAAACTTTTAAAATAATTATAAATTTACAGGCAGTTGTGAAAAATAGTACAGAGAGGTCCTCTGTACCCTTCCCCCAGTTTCTTCCATTGGTAATATCTTGCATAACTATGGAACATCAGAGCAGGACATTGGCATTGGTGCAGTCCACAGCGCTTATTCAGGTGTCACTAGTTTACACGCACCCATCTGTGTGTGTGTATTTGGTTCTGTGCAGTTTTATTACAGGCGTAGATTCGTGTGACCACACAGTCAAGATGCAGAACATTCATCACAAGGGTCTCTGTGCTACCCTTTTATGGCCACACCCACCTCTATCCCCTTCCCTGTCCCTACCCCCTGGCAACCACTAATCTGTTCTCCATCTCTATAATTTTGTCTTTTTTTATTTTCATATATTTTAGTTACGTGTATTTCCTAATGTGTAAGTTTAGAAATTTAGCTTGCATAGGCAACAATGTCATGTTTTTCAAGTAAAAGGTAGAAAAATGTACATGAAGAAAGCAATAAAGAAAAAGAGGAAAGATGCAGAGGTTAATAACTTGAGATTTATGGGGGCCGGCCTGGTGGCGCAAGTGGTTAAGTGTGTGTGCTCCGCTGCGGTGGCCCGGGGTTCGCCAGTTCGGATCCTGGGCGCGCACCGACGCACTGCTTGGCAAGCCATGCTATGGCGGCATCCCGTATAAAGTGGAGGAAGAGGGGCACGGATGTTAGCCCAGGGCCAGTCTTCCTCAAGAAAAAAGAGGAGGATTGGCAGATGTTAGCACAGGGCTGATCTCCTCACAAAAAAAAAAAAAAACTTGAGATTATGATAAAATTGGTGAGCAAGAAGTAGGTGTTACCAAAATAAATAAGTGATTCTGGAAGTAAAATATTAGTTTATAATATTTGAAGTTTCAAGGAAAATGTGATCTTATGATCTTCCCAGATGTCCAAATAGGAGAAACTAAAATCTGAGATTTTATAGCTAAAGGTTTTAATGAAATCTTTAAAAGTCGCGAATCCATAGCTAAGTGCGGCTGGATTGATTTTTCACAAGAAATGATTCTGAAGACCTGTGGTTGCTGCAGGGTTCTCTTGGTTACCTTTCACCTTTGCCACCAGACTTCTCTCAGGGAGATATGTGCGTGCCCCAAGACCCAAGGACCCTCAAGGCTTTCCTTTTTTTTTGGTAAGGAAGATTGGCCCTGAGCTAACATCCGTTGTCATTCTTCCTCTTTTTGCTGAGGAAGATTGTCCTTGAGCTAACATCTGTGGCAAGCTTCCTCTATTTTGTATGTGGGACGCTACCAAAGCATGGCTTGATGAGCGGTGTGTAGGTCCTTGCCCGGGATCTGAACCCACGGACCCTGGGCTGCCGAAGCCAAGGGCGCAAATTTAACCACTACACCACCAGGCCAGCACCTGGGGGTTTCCTTTTAATTCACCAGGTTGCAGTGGCTGTCTCCTTTACACAAGGTTAGGAAAAGCAAAGCAGAGCTAGAAGAAAAGATGGGGAGCTAGATGAAACGAGAAGGGCAAAGTGCTGATAATCATTTCAACTGAGTAGGGAAGACTTTGGAGTTCTTTATGCTGTTCACTTTACTTTTGTGTGTTTGAAATTTTCCATAATTAACAAGTTTAAAAGAAAAAGCAGAAAGCAGGAGAGTATTTACTGGGAAAGTCAGAGCCTCTTGAGGGCAGCACATGCCTGAAGCTGACCTTTGAAAGTAAAAGCAATCTAGTTTTTTGAAATACTGAATTTTTAAGAAACTGGACTTACTCTTTTATCTCATTCAGTTATTTACAGAGGGCCTACTACGTGCCATGTCCCGTTCTAGGCAGTGAGTACAGCAGTGAACGAGACATAAAACACCCTGCCTCTCAGACCTTACATTATATGCAGTAAACACGTAATTAAATAGAGTGTTTCAGATGGTGATAAGTGCTATGGAGAAAAATAAGAAAACAGAGGTGATGATGCGGTTGCACTTCTAAGTGGCCAGGGAATACTTCACAGAGACGGTGACCTTTGGGCAAAAGACCTGAGGGAGGGAGGACGGAAGCTGTGCAGGTCTCTGGCAGAGGCAAATAGCAAGTGTGAAGGCCTTGAGGTGGAGCGCACCTGCTGTGTTTGAGGAACAGCAGGAAGGTCACAGTGGCCAGCTTGGGGTAGGGTGAATAATGGCCCCCCAAAAGGTGTCCATGACCTAATCCTCAGAACCTGTGAATATGTTACCTTTATGGTAAAAAGGCCTTTGCAGATAGGAGGAAGTTAAGGATCTTGAGATGGGGTGATTATCTTGGATTACCCAGGTGGGCTCAGTGTAATTACAAGGCTCTTTATAAGAGGGAGGCAGGAGGTCAGAGAGGAGAGAAGATGCTATGTTGCTGGCTTTGAAGATGGAGGAAGGGGCCACAGACCAAGGAATATAGGTGGCCCTAGAAGCTGGAAAAGGTAGGGAAACAGATTTTCCCCTGAAGCCTCCAGAAAGAATGCAGCCCTGCTGCCCACAGCTTGATTTTAGACTTCTGGCCTCCAGAACTTTAAGAGAATAAATTTGTATTATTTTAACACACTAAGTTTGTGGTAATTTGTTAGAGCATCAATAGGAAACTAATACGGGTTGGGGTGTAGTGAGCAGACAGTGATAAGAGAAGAAAAAGTCAAATGTAAAAGGCACTTAATCCGTTAAAGAACTTGAACTTTTATTCTGAATGAGGTGGGAAGCCACTGGAACGTTTTGAGCAGAAGGGTAGCAAGATCTGACTTACATTTTTTTTTTTAATTATTTATTTATTTATTTATTTTTCCCCCAAAGCCCCAGTAGATAGTTGTACGTCACAGTTGCACAACCTTCTAGTTGCTGTATGTGGGACGCGGCCTTAGCATGGCCGGAGAAGCAGTGCGTCGGTGCGCGCCTGGGATGCGAACCCGGGCCGCCAGCAGCGGAGCACGCACACTTAACCGCTAAGCCACGGGGCCGGCCCTGACTTACATTTTAAAAGGGATCATTTTGGCATTTGTTAGGAGAATAAGGTGTAGGGGCACAAGGAGGGCAGCAGGGAGACCATTTAGACCACGAGCTACTGAAATAATCCAGACAAGAAGATGTGGTGGCTTGGACCAGGACTGTACCAGCAGAAGTGGATGGAGTCAGGATTGCTGATGGGTTGAGTGTGAGGAGAAGAGTCAACAAGGACTCGAAGATGTCTGGCCTGAGCAAGTAGAAGGATTAGGTTGCTGTTGTTGACAAGGGGAAGAAGGTGGGAGGAGCAGGTGTGGGAGAAGATCAGCTGGATGTGAGGCAGGAGGTGAGTTCTGGGTTGAGCTCAGGGCTGAAGATGTAAATTTGGGAGCTGTCAGCAGCTCACCGATGGTATTTAAAGCCAGGAAACTGGACGAGATCATCAGGGAAGTGAGTGTAGATAGAGGAGGGGATTCAAGGGTTGAGCCCTGGCACATCGTGATGATGATTAGAGGCACAGGAGACTGAAGAGGCGGGACCTGAGAGGTAGGAAGAAAACCCAGAGTGCATGGTTCCGTGGAACCAAGGGATAAAAGTTTTCGAGGAGAAAGGGACCAAAGGTGTTAAGTGCTGCTGTCAGCCAAGTAAGGGGAGGATTGCGAAGTGACCATTGGATTTAGCAACTTGGAGGTCACTGGTGACCTTGACCAGAATCAGTGGTGTGGTGGGGGCAAAAGTGAGTGGGTTCAAGAGCGAACGGGAAGAAAGAAATTGAGATGTCTGTCTGTATACAGCTATCTGTATATGATGTGTTCTCCCCGAGTAGACTTGGTATATGAATATGTGACTAGAACAGTGACACTTTTTCCCCTGTTGTGGGCCTCACTGGTAACCCTAGTCCGGGCAGGGTTAATAAAGCTGATTTTTGAGCCAAGGGCTTTTTTTTTATGCTACAATTCACAGTGGTGCTATAAAGCAAGTGCTGGAGACACTTTTATTAGCACATTCTTGCAGCTGAGGCTCACTCAGTGGGGCTTTTACTAGGCAGGGCCATTTCAGTCCTGGTGTATTAAAGAAAGACCATTAGGCCTTTGGAAAATTTAGGCTTGTAAACTTGCTGGATTTAATATAACTTAAGAAATCAAAACAATTAGATTTCCTTTTGGTGAGACTCTTTAAAATTTACTTGTGGAAGTTGAACTAGATCTGTTTCTGTTGATTTTTTTTTTTCCTGCAGGGTTAAAAGAAATTCTTAAAGCCTGTCGCTTTTGTTCTCCTTTGAAAGAAGAAAAAAAAAGGCGCCTTCCCTTTAAAGTTTGCTAGAGAAATTGTTGGCACATTTCTGTGTTAAATACCTAATTGTAGGTACAATCCTGATCCCTTTTTGGAAGTAATTCTCACCTCTAGCTTTCATAAATCCCTCAAAGAGATTTATTGTTTGTTATCTGGGATTTAAACTTTATCCTGAATATTATTTTCTACAGAATAAGACCTGTGATCTAGGGGTTAGCTGTGGGGATGATGCACTGAAACATCAACTTTTTGTTCTCAGTTTTTCATCCCATAACCCTGTTGTACTAATTTCAGATTGTGTTATTTAAAACAACTTGGCATTTTCTTTGAAGCTGATATAAAAATCTGTTTCAGCTTCCAGAGTTTTTTTAAGGTCTGATATATTTGAGAATTTTTGAAAGTCTCACTGAAAAGTTTCTCCATTTTAAAGTGGCTGAAATTTGTGCGGTTTACTCTCATGAAAACTTGTCCAGAAGGTCTAATTTGATTGGAATCTTCTAGTTTATAATCACTGAGTATTGTATTTTCCTAAAATACTGATGATTCCGTGGCTCCATCTAACAAAAAGCTTGTAGCTAATTTTTGGACTACAGAATTTTTTCATCTTTTGAGTTTGCCCCCTATTAGGGGTCAGTCTGGTGATCCAACCTGACTGTTAAGAGCAGGGACCAAAACTTTTCCCCATAGCTTCCCCAGCCATGGAGAAGCAGCCCCCAGTCTGGGCACATCCATGGGATGTCACTGACATGCAAAAGGGAATGGTTTGGCAGGTGGAGGTGGAAAGTGGATGAGCATTGCTGGCCTCAGTGCCTAGCACGTAGTTAGTGCCCCACACATATCTTAATTGATTGACCGATAACCCATATCGCTGTTCTCTCAAGGGTCTTCTGCAGAGCGCTAGGCTTTTGAGACACTCCTTGCAAGAGGAGTTCAGAACCAAATTAGTTTGGGGAATACGGCTTCGTACATCTCCTTACAGATACGCAATGCATGTCAGTCTATTAAAAGCTCTAAGAAGTTCTGCAGTAAAGAATCCTACCTAGTTTTGTCTAAACCAGTATTCCCAAACTCATTTGACCCTGGGATCTTTCTTTTAAGTAGCTCATTAACACCCTGAGGTGGTTGTTCTACTGAACATGCTTTGGGAAGTGCTAGTCTAGGTAGTGAAATAATGACTACATTTATATGTTCTCTTAGCTGTTCTGAGTCTTTTGTCTAGTAGTTACATTTCATAGTTTTTACAGAATTTTACATGTTATAATTTTTACAAAAAAGGCTTGTGTATCCCAAGATCAGAGTAAGCTGCCCTGTGTTTAGTTAGCAGTTTCTGCCTTCTAGAACCTATGAGGGTCTCTGTATGTTATCCCTTATCTTATACTTCAACCCTGAACTCCAGGGGTCTGCTAGGGAAGTACTCTGTCTGGAGCTATTTGAGTTGTTGCCTGGCTCCATCACAGCTGGTGTTGGTCTGTCTCTGTCTGTGTTCCATGACTGCCTAGTGCTCAGACTCACTCTGGCACAGACGGACAGACACCACCCAGTGTCATGGGCAGGCTCAGCTGTGGACCAAACTTGCCAAAAATAAAACCATGGTGTTCTAGTCAAAATTGGAGCGCTGATGTTATTGAGTTGTTATCCCATTCTTTGTTGCCTGATCACTTGTGATCAGATGAGGGTTTGTTTCCCCAATGCCCCTATGGCTAAGATGGAGAAGTGTGGGTTGAGTGTGGTTAAGTGGATTTGGAACTGATGCTGTGGCCATGCCCAGGGTAGGCTGCTTAATGGATCCATGTCAGGCCGCGGGGAGGGCTCTAGTGGTTTGCCATGGGTTCTGTCCTCAGCCCCATGCTGGTTAACTTTTTTTTTTTTTTTTAAATAATGAAGACGCGATGGCCCACAGACCATACACTGCAGATGACTTATGTATGGGAGAAGTAGCTAATGCAACAGATGACAGAATTCGGATTCAAAGATGATCTAAAATGCTAAGGGGGGCGGGGGTTGTAGCTGAGATGAGCTGGGATATAGAATGGATAGAAAGTTTAGAAAGTTAAGAATTTAGGTTTAAAAAAGACTACTGTGGAAGGAAGAAGTGGGGACTTTTTTTTTTCTTGCAGTTTGTGTTTAAAAAGACTCTGAAGAATGATGAACACCAAATTGAGATTACCACTGAGGGGAAGAGGATGTGGACACAGATACACAGAAGTTTTAAGCTTATAAGTAATATTTTATTTCTTAAGTGGGATGGTAAGTCCAGGGGTGTTTATGATATTCTTTATACCTTTTTATTTGCATTAAATGTTTAATAACTTAGACTCTAGAAGTTTTGGTGGACCATTAGTTCAGTAGCCATGATGACGTATCTATAACAAGTGACATGGCAAATTAGTGTCTGACAAAATCTTTCTGTGCATAGCACTTGACAGCCCATATTTGGGATATTGTTCAGTCCTGAGTACCACATTTGAAGAGGGACACTAGATGCACAAATATTAGGGTAAGTTCAAAGATAATGGGTATGGGAACTAGTCCTGGGACAGTTAGTTGAAGGAAATGGGTAATATTTGGACCAATGAAGAAATGACTAAGGGGAAACATGATGGCTGTCGTCAGCCATTTGAGGAGCTTTCAGGTGGAAGAAGGAATAGATTTTTCCTTCAGAAGGGCAAAATCAGGGCCATAGGTGGAATCTGGTTTCTTTTCTTTTTTTTTCTTTTGTGAGGAAGATTGACCCTGAGCTAACATCTGTTGACAATCTTCCTCTTTTTGCTCAAGGGAGATTGTCCCTGAGCTAAGATCTGTGCCAGTCTTCCTCTATTTTGTATGTGGGACACCGTCACAGCATAGCTTGACAAGCAGTGAACCCTGGGCCGCCGAAGTGGAGCATGCCAAACTTAACCCCTGCACCATCGGGCCCACCCCTGGAATCTATTTTCTAACCAGTGGAAGGAAGCACTTTCTAATAGACTGCCTTGCAGTGGGTCAGACTGATTGGGGAGGTCGGCTCTTCACCAGAAGCCTTCCACCAACCAGGGATGCTGTGCGGAGCTTTCCTGTGACGGAGAGTCGTGCCTCGTGGATCTCCAAGACCCCTCTTAATTCTTCAGTTTCTAAACCACTGAAGGCTTGAGCCCGTGTGACACCTTCAGCATGATAGTGTGACACTTTGGTTCAGGAAAGTGGCAGAAGCCTTGCCACTTCTTTATGCTACCTGGTCTGACTTCCGATGCTGTGGATTCCATGCAAAGTGTCCATGTCTGCAGGGAAGGGGACGTAGGTGACGTGACTGCTTGTCACACCTAGAGCTTGCATGCCTGCATATGCAGCAAAAAGGTAATTAGGGAAGCCAGGACTTTAATGTGCCATCAGAGTGTTCTCTTGGTCTCTGTTGCTTTGACGTAGTTTTGGTTGAATAAGGTATTGTAATAATGATTACTTTCAGTATAGTTTGCTTGAGATGGAAAATCATAAATTTTGAGACTGAAAAAAGCTCAGTTCTTGGATTCTGACTACTTTTTTACTTTGTAAGTTTTAGCCTCTTTCTGCTGCCATGGGGCAAGTAGAAACGCGTTATAGATTTAATAAAAGTTTTTTATTAAAAATATAAGAAAGCTGGGCCGGCCCGGTGGCTTAGCGGTTAAGTGCGCGCGTTTCGCTACTGGGGGCCCGGGTTCGGATCCCGGGCGCGTACCAACGCACCGCTTGTCTGGCCATGCTGAGGCGGTGTCCCACATAGAGCAACTCTAGGGATGTGCAACTATGACATACAACTATCTACTGGGGCTTTGGGGAGAAAAAGGGGAAAAAAAGGAGGAGGATTGGCAATAGATGTCTGCCTCAGCAAAAAGAGGAGGATTGGCATGGATGTTAGCTCAGGGCTGATCATCCTCACCCACACACAAATATATATATATATATATGGAAGCTAATGGCTTCCTCATTTAAAGTGTTATTTGGAAAAGCATAATTTCGTAGTAAGGAATGTGTGCATCCTGTAGTGCTATCAGGAGTGATCTATAGTAGTACGTGGCGTATGTGGAAAGAATTACATTTGTAGAGTACTTTTCTTGAGCTCTGTGATTGAGATACCCAACAGTTCTGTTGGTGGTGGGGTATGATTATTTACATTTTAAAGCTGGGGAAACTAAGGCCCCAAGGTGGTAGAATTTAGTGTTATAAAGGACATTTTAGGATCTGACTCTCCCCCACCCCTCATTTCACAGAGGAAAGAGGTGCAGTGGAGCTTCGTGCCTTTCTTGTAGTATCACAGCTAGTCAGTGAAAAACTTGGCAGTAGAATCTATATTTTTTCCCCACAAGTGTACCGGGTTTTTTGTGATATCATGCTGCTTCTTGAATAATGCTGGTGATCTTAAAGTTATGTTCCTAAAAATTTATCAAATTTATATATATATCCCTATCACTTTAGGTCTCCTTAGGGAAGTCATTATGTAAAGGAACTCTGCCATGAATTCTTTTGTACAGTGTAGATTTGTTTGGAATATAAAGAACTCCTTTACTATTTTTTTAACTTTTCAAGTTTTGGTTTTTTTTTTTTTTTTTGGTGAGGAAAATTCGACCTGAGCTAACATTTGTTGCCACTCTTCCCCTTTTTTCATTGAGGAAGAGCGGCCCTGAGCTAACGTCTGTACCAGTCTTCCTCTATTTTGTATGTGGGTCACTGCCGCAGCATGGCCAATGAGTGGTGTAGGTCTGCGCCCGGGATCCGAACCCACAAACCCCAGGCCGCTGAAGCAAAGCATGCCAAACTTAACCACTACGCTATGGGGTAGTGGTTACAGCCCCTAAAGATTTTTGTTTTTTTCCAATCTATGTGAACTTTGTGTGGTTTTTATCCTTTATTCTAGTACTACAATGTGTCATATTGATTTTTGTATGTTAAACTAACCTTGCATTCCTGGGATAAATTGCATTTGGTCATATAGATAATCCTTTTTATAGGTTGCTGGATTCAGTTTGCTAGTATTTTGTTGAAGATTTTTGTATATATTCATAAGGGATGTTGGTTTGTAGTTTTCTTTTCCTGTGATGTTTGTCTGATTTTGGTATCAGGGTAATGCTGGCCTCACAGAATGAGTTGGGAATTGTTTCCTCCTCTTCTGTTTTTTTTTGAAGAGTTTGTGAATGATTAGTATTAATTCTTTTTTAAACATTTGGTAATTCACGGGTGAAGGCCGCTAGGCCTGGGCTTTTCTTTGTGCAAAGTTTTTTTTTTTTTTTAATATTATTATTATTATTACTTCAACCTCTTGTTATAGGTCTATTCAGATTTTCTATTTCTTCTTGAGTTAGTTTCAGTACTTTGTGTCTTTCTAAGAATTTGTCCATTGCATCTAGTTTATCTAATTTGTTGGTGTATAATTGTTCGTAGTATTCCCTTATAATCCTTTTCATTTTTGTGGTTGATAGTGATGGCCACTCTTTCATTCTTGATTTTAGTAATTTGAGTCTTCTCTCTTTTTTTCCTTTGGTTTATAAAGATTTGTCAGTTTTATTGATCTTTTCAAATAACTTTTATTTCTTTCATTTTCTTTATTTCATTTATTTCTGTCATAATCTTTATTTTCTTCGTTCTGCTTGCTTTGGGTTTAGTTTTCTCTTTTTCTAGTTTTTTAAGGTGGAAGGCTAGGTTATTGATTTGAGATCTTTTTAAATATAGGAATTTATAACTATAAATTTCCCTCTAAGCACTGCTTTCACTGTGTCTCGTAAGTTTTATATGTTCCGTTTTCGTTTTCATTCATCTCAAAATGTTTTCTAGTTTCTCTTAGAATTTCTTCTTTGACCCACTGGTTATTTAGGAGTGTGTTGTGTAATTTCCACACGTTTATGAATTTCCCAAATTTCCTTCTGTTATTGATTTCTGATTTCATTCCATGTGGTCAGAGAACATACTTTGTATGATTTCATTCCTTTTAAATTTTTTGATATTTGTTTTATGGCCTAGCATTCTTCAGGTCTATCCTGGAGAATGTTCCATTGCACTTGAGAATGATGTGCACTCTGTTGTTGTTGGGTAGAGTGTTCTATGGATGTCTCTGATGTCTAGTTGGTTTATACTGTTGTTCGGTTCTTTTATTTTCTTGTTGATATTCTGCTTAGTTATTCTATCCATTATTGAAAGTTAGGTATTGAAGTCTCCAAGTATTATTGTTGAACTGTCCATTTCTTCCTTCAATTTTATCTCTTTTTGCTTCATATATTTGGGGGCTCTCTTGTTAAGTGTATATGTTAACACTTGTTATAACTTCCCAATGGACTGACTCTCATAAAAATGTCTTTTGTCTCTAGTAACAATTTTTGTCTTAAAATTTACTTTAAGTGGTATTAGTATACCTACTCCAGCTGTCTTTTGGGTATTGTTTATATGATATATCTTTTTCCATTCTTGTACTTTCAACCTATTTGAGTGCTTGAGTCTAAAGTATGTCTCTTGTAGACAGCATATAGTTAGATCATGTTTGTTTGTTCTGCCGATCTCTGTCTTTTGATTGGAGTGCTTAGTCCATTTACGTTTAATGTAATTACTGACAAGGAAGCATTTACGTCTGCCATTTTGCTGTTTGTTTTCTGTATGTCTTACGTATTTTTTGTTTCTCTTTTGCTTTACTACTTCCTTCTTTTGTGTTAAGTAGATATTTTTCTAGCATACCATTTTAATTTTTTTTCCCCCCAAAGCCCCAGTAGATAGTTGTATGTCATAGCTGCACATCCTTCTAGTTGCTGTATGTGGGACGCGGCCTCAGCACGGCTGGAGAAGCAGTGTGTTGGTGCGCACCTGGGATCCGAACCCGGGCCGCCAGCAGTGGAGCGCGTGCACTTAACCGCTAAGCCACGGGGTGGGCCCAAGCATACCATTTTAATTCTCTTGTTTCTTTTACTATATTTTTTTGAGTTGTTTTCTTAATGGTTGCCCTGGGGATTACAATTGACATCTTAAAACAATCTGGTTTGGATTAATATCAACTTAATTTCAATAGTATACCCTAACTGCTGCAATATAACTTTGTTCCCTCTCCTTGCTTCATACAAATTATGTCTTTATAAGTCCATCAACACAGTTTTATGTTTTAGGCAGTTGTCTTTTGAATCAGATAGAAGAAAAGAGTTGCAAGCAAAAATACATTTGTGCTGTCTTTTATATTTACCTATGTAGTGCCATTGAGTGGTGTACCGTACTTCTTTGTGCAGATTGTTACTGTCTGGTTTCCTTTCAGTTTAGCCTAAAGGACTCCCTTTAGTCTTTCTTGTAGGGCAAGTCTACTAGTGATGAGTTCTCTCATTTTTTGTGTATCTGGGAATATCTAATTTCTCCTTTATTTTTGAAGGATAGCTTTGGTGGGTGTAGGGTTATTGGAGACTGCAAGAACAGTCTCTTCTTGCAGTGCTTTGAACATGCCGTCCCACTGCTGTCTGATCTCCATGGTTTCTGATGAGAAATGCAGCATCCCTTGTTTGCAGTGAGTCTTTTTCTCTTGCTACTGTCAAGATTCTCTGTGTCTTTGGCTTCCAGCAGTTTGACTATGATGTTTCTAGGTGTGGGGATCTCTGAGTTTATCTTCCTGGAGTTTGTGTGCTTCTTTGACTTGTAGATTGTTTTTCATCAAATTTGGGAATTTTTTGGCCATTAGTTTTTCAGATAGTGTTTTTACTCCTTTATCTCTCTCCTTCCCTTCTGGGACTCCCATAATGCCTATGTTGATTCATCTGGATGGTGTTCCACAGGTCTCTGAGGCTCTGTTAATTTTGTTCATTATTTTTTGGTTTTTCTTTTGTTTATTTTTTCATTCTTTTTCTTTCTCAAACTAGATAATCTTAATTGACCATAAGTTTGCTGATTTTTCCACTAGCTTAAATCTGTTGTTGAGCCTCTCTAGTGAATTTTTTGTTGCAATTACTGTACTTTTCAACTCTAAAACTTCTATTTGGTTCTTTTTAAAAAATTTCTCTCTCTGCATCAATATTCTCTACTTGATGAAACATTGTGCTCATACCTTCCTTTATTTCTTTAGACATGCTTTCCTTTAGTATTTGGAACATATTTATAATAGCTGATTTAGAGTCTTTGTTCAGTAAGCCCAATGTCTGGACTTCCTTAGGGTCATTGACTGCTTCTTCTTCCTGTATATGGATCATACTTTACTGTTTCTTTGCATGTCATAATTTTTTGTTAAAAAATGGACTTTTAAAATAATGTGACAACTCTGGAAATCATATTCTCTCCGTTATAGAGGGTTTGTTGTTGCTGCTGTTTGTTTGGTGACTTTTCTGAACTAACTGTCTAGTTTGTACTCTTTGTCATGTGCGACCACTGAAATCTCTGCTCAGTTAGCTTAGTGGTTAGCTAGGGATCAGGCAGAGATTTCCTTAAGTACATTGAACCAATAGGTCTCCCAGCCTTTGCTGAGGTGCTCTCTGTATGTTGGGGCATGCCTTCAGCATGTCAGCAGTTCACATCTCTGCCTTAGCCTTCACTTCCTGCTTGTGTAGAGCCTTAAGGTTAGCCAGAGTGGAAAGATCAGGGCCTTCCCAGGTCTTTCCTGGGCTCACACACAGTCCTACGCATGCTCATGGCATTCTTGAGTCCTGGAAATATATTGGAGCCTTTCAAAGCCCCCTATGGACATCCCATTCCCTAGGTTTTCCTTTTAAGCCTTTTGGTCAGCGTCTTTAGCCCCAGTTGCTAATGCTGCCTCAGGCAGCTGCAATGTCAAACAGTTGTCCCTTATGGTTTCTGAGAAATACTCTGGAGATAGGACAGAGCAAGATCTAAGTCAGATCAGATAAAGGCAAGCCTTCAGAATAGAGCTTTGCAGCAAGCTGCCGGACAAATCAAATGGTGACAGTTCTCTGGGGATGGCACTTTTGGGGAGCTGTGCACCCATCTCGCCTCCCCAGTGGCTGCTAGGCCACTGGTTTTTACAGCTACCATAGGGGCAAGGATGTTGGTTTTCAAGGTTACTATGGGCTGGAGGAGGATGGGATTAGTGCAAGTTAAAACAACACAAAGGTTGCTATTCTTATCAAGATTCAGCCGTTTTTCTTGAATAAATGCTCCTCAGAATGTTTCAAGCCTTTAATTAATTTCTAGAGTTCTGAAAAAATTGACTGACACTTTTTGGCAGTATTCTTGTTGCTTTTATGGAGGAGCAGATTTTTCTTAGATCTTACTCTGCAGTCCTGAAAGTTAACTCCCCATCAGTACTTTGTTAAACAAGGCACCCTTGTGCAATGAGAGTTTGCCGTGCACATGCTGTATGCTCTCTGCCTTACTTTGTCTCATGGTTCTTCTTCTTGTGTGCGTATTTGATGTCTTAAAGTGGTCCCGAGGGATTGTTAAGGAGCACAGGTTATTGTAAACCACTGGTCATGACTGTTATTTATTGGAAGTGATGGCAGCCTTTGGATGGGCAGCAAGCAGAGTGTGTTGCAGACCGAAAGCGTGTTGATCTGCTGGATCAGTTGCTCCTGTTGCCAGCAGAGTCCATCTTTTGCAGTCTGCCCAACTTTGTACATTATCCTGTAATGAAGAAACCCATCCTTCCCCTCAGTTAGGGTTGGAAGACAAAGCACTAATAGTTAAAATGGCCATTTCCTCTTGATACTGTTGGGATTTGAAATTCCGTCCAGACGTAGCACTAATTTCTGTATATCAGATCTTATGGACCTGGTTCACAGCTCGAGTTTTCTGTTAAAAAATTTTTTTTATTGTGAAATTTTTGTTGTACATTATCTGTTAAATATTTTTTAATCTACATATTTAAAATCTAAGTTTTCACACATAATATAAATTTGAATAGGACCAGAAGTTTTGAGTTATGAGTGTTTATTTTATTACAGCTTTTTATTTCAGAGGCCATCAGTCTCCAGCTGTATAAGATGGAAATGCAAGTGCCTCTTGCTAAAAAGTAGAGATTCTGTTCTGAAAAGCTCTGTATGATTGTGTATCTATTAACATGTTACAGTGTCTATTTTTTGCCTTTTGTGTATTTTTCTCTTATATTATATAATAATTTAACCAAATAGTCTAAAATGTGATATTATATAGTAGTACAACAATTTTGAAACCTTGAAAGATAAAATGGAAACATTTGCTTGTATTTTTTTTTTTTACCTCTGAGTGTTTTGTTAATGAGACATTTTATACTGCCATAAACCCAGGGCAACAATAAAGGTGTTGATTGATTTTTGGATGACAAAGGGCTTCTCTAATTGCAGAATCTGACACTTGTGTCACTTCTGTTTTAGGTGAGCAAGACGTGGAAGGTGATTGCAGAAGATGAAGTGCTCTGGTACAGGCTGTGCCAGCAGGAAGGGCACCTTCCCCAGAGCAGCATCTCTGATTATTCTTGCTGGAAGCTCATCTTCCAAGAGTGCCGAGCCAAGGAACACATGTTGAGAACCAACTGGAAGGTAGGCAGTGGCCAGTATCATTACCTGTAGAAGAGTAGCCTACCAGGACACGGGAATCCAAGCCTGGGATTAAACACGGAGTCCCTCCAATTACAGCCCGAGGTTAACTGCCAAAAGCAAAGAGAGGAGTATGGTGAGCGCCCCTCAGTTGTTGGTGCTTTGTTGTCCATTTTGTTCGCCATTAGAGTATCTGCCACCATTTTCAACCACAGTATTTGGGAGCGTCCTGTTGTTCTCCAGGAGAGGAAGGGGGAGATTGAGGTGCCAGTCCCTTCTCCTCTGGTGGTTAGGATCTTGGGAGGAGTGCTCAGCGCAGCCCCCTTCACTTTCACCATCTGGATGGATCAAGACAGCAAAAGCACCACCTGAATACAAAAGAGGAGCTGAAAATGCTGTTTCCAGTAAATGTATTAAACGTCTCTAAGTACTGTCTTCTCTTCCCTCACATAACCTATTGGCTTGCTTCCATAACATTTATCACTTCAAAATCTCTACAGAAATATTAGATCACAGCTAAGAATTTTCACAGTGAAGTGTTTCTATAGGAAATAACTGTCGAGAGCAGTGTTACCTAAGGCTGTTTGAGCATGATGAGACAGCCGTGTGGTGGAGTGTTTCTCCCACCTGGGTAGCTGGATATCCAGTTGTATGGAAGGGATAGAACCATACTCTCTCCTCTTCTGTGAAGGTCAATCCTAATAGACTTTGAGATTAACAAGCTTTTGCTCATTACTGATGGTGACATATTGCCTATGTGCACGTCTGTCCCCAGTCACCTCATAACCTGATTAGTGACCGATACTCTTGATCTGGGGAACCGCACAGTTTTTTCCTAGCAAAGTATTAAAGAGCAGTGTTTCTCTAATTCAGGATTTCCCAGCCTTGGCACTAGTGACATTTGAGGCCAGATAATTCTTTTTGGTGAGGGCTGTCCTGTGTATTATAGGATGTTGAGCAGCATCCCTGGCCTCTACCCAGTAGATGCCAGTAGCATTGTCCTCCTCCCTGCAGTCATGACAAAAATGTCTTCAGACATCATCAGATGTTCCCCTGGGGGCAAAATCACCCCTGGTTGTAAACCACCTTCCTAAGGAGAATTAGCATAGCTGTCCTTTCTTGGGCCATTAAAACACCACCACTAAGTAAAAATCATGCTGGCCCCGCAGCTGCATCCACACCAGGTAATAACTTCATGTGGAGGCCCCCAACTCTCTTGATGTGTGCTTGGTCAGGTCTGTGTGAGGGACACAAGTGAGGGGCGGGCCTGAGGCTTTGACAAAGCGGCTTAGACAGCTGGGGGGCCAGAAAGCAGAGGGTCTGACCCTGGTCGGAGGGGCTGTAATTTAAAGAAAGCTTGAGAGTTGGGCATTAACTAGGGCCTCTCTGTGTGGAAAAGAGGGATCCTTTTGAGATTTGTGAGCATGGGAACTGGAGATAGTCAGTGTACCCTGGCTCGAATTCAGAGATGTCACACCCTGAGAGAGAAAGCAGCAGCTAAGTTCTTTGTTTCCTCTTTGATAATAGAGAGGGGGTGGGAGGGAGGCAGGTACCACCTCATCTGGACTGGAGGTGGCAGAGTGAAGGTGTTTAAAGACCCACCTCATAGCATCTGGCCCTTAATAACAGTATGCAAGTGACATACAATTTACCTGAATGTCTGTTTATTGTTTTTTCTCTAACAAGCACCAATCCATTTGTTTGGTAAGTGCTCAGTAAATGGTTGTCGATGGGATGAGCTGGAGTAAGACTGCAGGCAGAATGTGAGGGAGGCTTCTCTCTGGGGTGTCCCAGGCCCATTTCCTGACACTGCTAGAATGAGGACTATCTAAGTGAAATGTTAAATGATGCATCTTACATTAATTGTAATGATAGGACTCTTATTGTGATTCTAGAAAGAAAGCCCTATCAAAACATGAAAGGTAGTGTTACAGCAAGGTGCTTTACCCCGTTGTAGCCTACGTTTTCTCATCCCTAAAGTGGGGCTCAGAATAGCCCCATTCATAGGGTTGTGGCCCTCGCCTGTCTAAAGATGCGTCTAAGGATCCTCCTGTAGGGCTTGGCCCATGTCCCATTCTCAGTTACTGTTGGCCTTGGAAGCTCAGAGGCCTTTGCATACACATGCTGTGGTTCAGTGCTATTCTTGGTTAGCTTCAGGATGGGTTGGGCAGGTGATTTGGTTTGGTATCTCCTAGTCAGTGTCTGGAGAAACCCCAGAAGGGACCCCAGAGTTCTCAGGTACCTCTGCATAGAGCATCACCTATAAATGTGTGAACTTACTTAGACCTGCAGTTCAGAGCCAGTGTGGAAAAGGTTTGATAAGCTGGTTGTGGTGACTGTATATTCCTTTTCCTGATATTTGCATAAACTCTTTTTTGCTTTGGCATTCTAGAATCTCTCTAAGACCAGAATACCAGTGTGGGGTTGGAGCCTATGAGGGGAAGGGAAGCCATATGACAGAAATTAGTAAATGCTATAAGCCCACAGGTATTCATCCCAGGCCCTCTTCTTTTCTTTCAATACCTTTTGCTGTTCTCATCATTTTGGCTGTGGCCCTCACACAGATGACTCCCACGTCCTTCCTTTCCGTCCTCATATCTCCACTAGCAGGACAGATCCACTTGGATGTGTCCGGTTTTGTCCCTCAGCCTTGGACTTGGCCCTCAAATTGAGTGAGATCATTGTGCAGATTATCTTGCACTGTGCCTGGAATATAGCTGCTTAATAAATGTTGATTTTAATGGAATGGATGTCATCTTTCTTCGAATATAAATAATAATAATAGAAGCTACCATTTATTAAATGCTTGATGTATGCTAAGAACTATGCTTGGAACTTAGACTGTTTCTAATCCTGTGCCAGTCCAGCAAAATTGAAATTATGGATTACTTGGTATTCTTGAATACCTGTATTCATGCTTGCTTTTTGGCTTAACTGTCCCACTCTTCCCAACATCCCACATGTAAATACTTTATATTCCTTCAGATTTCCTTTATTTTTATTTTTAAAATAATTATTTTATATATATATTTTGAATTGATAATAATGATCTTGCTACAAATAATTCGAAAGTCATGAAAGGGCATATAGTGGAAAATACATCTCCCTCTCGCCTCTCTCCACCTACCAACTAGTTTCCTCCTGAGGAACAACCCATGTTATGGGTTTTAGGGTTTCCTTTAAATACCATTTCATGAACCTCTGACCTCTCAATCAGAAATAATGTCTTCTCTTCTTCCTTTTCCCCATCCTGATTTTTGTCTCTTTGTATATACTTTTTCATTTTATTCTGAGAGTACTTATAAGGGTTGTTAACAGGTAAAATATCATTAAATACTTTCTCTCCTCTGAACTAAACTTTTTTTTGTACTTTATGCCTTTCTTCAGACATTTGCCGTTACCAGCCTACTGTGGAGTGTAGTTATTTGTGCTCACGTATTTCCTCCATATCCTGTAATCTCCTTGAGTACAGGGGCAGCATCTCCCACATCCCGTGCCCTCTAGTTCAGTGCTTTTCGTGTATTGGTAACTTGTAAATGCTAATAGCTTAACATATTATTGTCATCTTTGTCCTTTCGAATGCCCACATTACTTTGAACACAGTACATGCCGTAAGAAATCGCTATGGAATGTAGGTGAAAGCAAGGTGCTTTGTCTTCCGGCTATCCCAAGAATAGTATAAACCGCATCCCCCTTTTCCTTACACAGAATCGCAAGGGTGCTGTGAGTGAGCTGGAACCCGTTCCTGATGCAGTTTTATGTGATGTGCATTCTCATGATGGTGTTGTCATTGCTGGGTAAGCAAAAACAATTTTTCACTTAATACTCTTCATCTTAGGGTCTTTCATTTTTCATGGACCAAATTCTGAGTCCCAGTGACCTTATTTTCCCTTGAGAATATGTATCTGAGATGGAAAATCTCCATGAGTCTGTTCCCAATACCTGAGAGCTCTGAAGTCAGTGGAGAGATGTGAATGGTATAGAGTGAATCTGTAATCCATCCATCTCAACATCTTTCCTAGCTTTTAGACCACTCTTGTGGCATGTTATGTTAGATTTTCATTAAGGCAAACAGTTTGTGTTTTATGAAGACATAAAAAAGTCAAGCAAGAGTAATAAGTGTTGGCACAAACAGGTCCTGTTCTTGTTCTCTTATTTGAAGCCTTTATTATGCAGAAGGGCTGTGGCCACACATAACCTTCCTTCTCCACCACACAGTGCATATTTGCTATTTAACTTGTCCTGAAATAGGCTTTTTATTTGTCTCCATGGCCAAGAAATTTAATTTTAGCTTCTGTAGATTTCTTTGGCTTCTGTTCCAAAAACCACTTCTATGAATTCTTCATATTTTACTACAGAGATGCATTTATGTATTTCTTTAATGTATGATGAGAAGAGCAATTTTCTTTTTGGATTAAGAAGATATCTTGAACTGTGGTCTCAAATTGTATACATAATGCTATAAAGTGAGACCAGGACACTTACTTTGAGTCTGGATTGGCTTTGGAGTGAGCCACCTAACACAGGTTCCTTCCTGGAGGAAAACGGCAACAGACCTTGGACTTAACTTAGTAGTAGGGGAGTCTTTTTCTTTAAAGAAAAATCTTTCCTTAAAGAGCACTATTTGAATGGAAATTCCAGACAATCAGATTATTTTAATATTTTGTTGTATGTAATACCTATGAATGAAGTATTTTTACTTTAAACAGGATATGCCCAAGAGGAATGCTTTTCTTTAGCTTTTGTTTTACCAGCCACAATTTAGAGGTTAATGCTCTTCTTGGGAGTGCTATAGAACCATTATTTTTAGAAAGATTAGTGGACCAGAAATCTGTCCATCCAGTTATCAGTGTGGCTTTCGGCTTCTGCCTCTCATTGCTCAAGTGTGGGCCTAAGACTTGCTCATGATAGTAAGGTCCTTTCTTCCCACTAATTCTGAGACTCCCTGGTAACTCTGAAAGGCATTTATCATTCTAGCTTAACGGGGTCTCCTAAAGTGTCAGAAGATACTCGAGGACAGAATGTTGAGATTGGACTGAAAGATTTATGAAAGAAATTAGGAGTAAAGGAGACTTGAGTCTGAAAAGCCGATTATAAATTTCTTACCGGACATGGACCTTACACAAGGCAAGCTGGCCATGAGTCCAGATGCCAGTCCTTCTTTGCCTGCCTCTCTGTTCCCCTGAGGTCTGCTCAGCATTGCTCTGTGCTGGCATAATCTGTAAAGCGATGGCAGAGTTTTGTGGATCGATAAGATGAAACTTGATCTGTGGGTCAGAGGCTCCTCACGGCTCCTCTTTCTACGAGAACCTTACGTTTATGGCCTAGCATCAGATACTTCAATCTTGCTGGTATGTAGAGCATCTTGTGTTTATCATTAAAATTTTATCTGGTGGTTACGATGCTTGTTTTCTGGGTCAGATCTTGAATCCCTTTTCATTTGAGACAGTGGTGTTTGTGGTTACCTCATTCTCAATCAATGTTGTATTCACCAGGCCCTCTACAGTTATGTATCTCCAAGGAGCTTCTTAAAGAGACAGTGGCCACCTCACCATTTCTTTCTCTTCTACTTACCTTGCATTTCTCTTTTTCTTCTCCCTTTCCTTTTTCTCTTATTGTTTACACAAGTGGAATCTGTTCAGAGGCTTAGTTTTGTATATCTAGAGCTCAACTATGTAACATTTTTGCATTTAAACCTATTAAATATATTTCATGTAATTGATGGAGAGGAAAGACTGTTGGAAAATCTCTTGCTTCTTCCCAGCCTTTCTATCCTCTCTGTAAAAGATCCTGATATGGAGTCGAGTTGCTTAGGCCCAGACTAATTTGTATTTTAGCCTTACAGTTGACCCAGCCTTGGTTCTGCCTTACTCTTGCACATGGAACCAGGTAACCTTCCAATGCTCATCACTCATAAACTCACCTGAGACACTCGAGTACCTATCAAGTGAACAGGACTGGCCCCTGCTTACCTGAGGCCTGTTTTTTCCAGTAGAGGAAACAGACGTCTTTCTCAAAGCTTGTCTGATCTTTCACTCTTTTGTCTGTGAGTCTTTGCTTCCCTTACTGTCTCATGGATGATCATTTCCAATTAGCTTTTTGTGACATTCCGAGCCCTTTAAAATTTGTTTCCAACCTCCCTTTCTCCTCATTACTCTCCTTGGTGTACCTTTGTTTTTTTCCACGCTATTCTACTTAGTTACACTTTGACCACGTCTTTTTTTTAAATTGAGATGTAATTCATATATCATAAAATTCACCCTTTTAAATTATAAAAGTCAGTAATTTTTAGTATATTCACAAGGTTGTGTAACTGTGTACCACTGTCTAATTCCAGAACATTTTATCACCCCAAAAAGAAACCCAGTCCCCATTCTTTAAGGGCCAACTCAAGTCAGTCTCCCCCCACAATTGTCGATAGCGCTGTCGCCTGTAACCCCCCCACTGCCACCCCCCACCATCTACCCTTCTTGTAACTCCTGGAGAAGTGATTATCTGCAGCTTTAAGGCAGCTAATCATGTGGCCTCGCAGCTTCACCTAAATATTTTTGTTTTATGTTATTTTATTTTGAAATAATTTTTAACTTTACAGCCAACTGTTTTGTTCCAGTTAATTTGTAAGCCTCTTTTAGAACTAGAGGTAGTATGAATATTTTATTAAATGACCAATAGTGCTTGTACTTTTTTGTCTAAATACTCAGACCCCTGCAACACCTGTATACTATGTTATGTGAGAAACTGGAGAAAGTTCTAATTTCTCTTGTCTGTTCTCTGATTTCTCAGTTTTTTCAACTTAGAATCATGCAATTTTAAGTGTGGAAGGGACTTCAGAGATTATCGATTCCAAAGCACTTATTCTGTGTGTGTTAGCTGAGGCTATGAGAGGTCCGATGAGCCCGGGTGGGCACATGGGCGCTGCTCTGCTTGGCTCCCGCAATGTCTGTGCGTAGAGCCGGGCCGCACGGCTCCCTTCTCAAGCCCTCATTTGCTCCTCTGACAGCTTGTCTATTACAGCATCATTTTGATTTTTCTTCTTGGCGTGCGTGTTTCTTGTCTGTTAAAAATGAAAGCAGTAGTAAAACCATGCTGTTTTTGCAAAACTGTTAACAAGTGGAGAAGAGAAAGCCACCTAAGTCTCAGCATGCTAACACAACTCCTGTATGGTTGTTGGTGTGTATGGTTTATTTTTCAGTCAGTTTTTCTGTGCATATTTTTACATTATATAATCATAGCCTACATTACATTTTTGGCCTTTTTGTCCTCACTAAATTGATGAGATTTTTTTTTTCATGTTATTACATGCTTTTCATTACTTTGATTTGTTGCAAAAACTCCTAGGATATAATTATATCCCTTTTTTCTTATTCTTTCTCCTAGTATTGGACATTAAAGTCATTTTCTGTATTTTGTTATTGTATAATGATATGACTATTTTATGTATAGAGGTTTGCAGCTTTTTTCGTTTTTAGTACTACAAATATTTATTTTTATTTTTATTATTATTTTTTTTGATGAGGAAGATTCGCCCTGAGCTAACATCTGTGCTAGTCTTCCTCTACTTTATATGTGGCACGCTTCCACAGCATGGCTGATAAGTGGAGTGGGTCCGTGCCCAGAATCTGAACCCATGAACTTGGGCTGCCGAAGTGAAGCACACGGAACTTTAACCACTTGACCAGGGGGCCAGCCCCCCACATCTTTATTTTAAAGTGATAAAATGCATGCTTATTGTAGGAACTTTAAATTCCATGTAAGTGTATAGAATAAAGAGTTAAAGTTCTTCCATTGTCCTCCCCTAGTCTGATTATTTTCTTAGGCTAGAGTCCGTGAGTGGAATTGCTGGATTTAGGGGAATGAATTTATTTTCCAGATTAAGAAATTGTTGTAAAATGCCTTCATAACTCTCAACTTCTTTCCAATTTAACTTTTTTATTTACTTATTTGTTTTGTGAGGAAGATCGGCCCAGAGCTAACATCTGCCAATCCTCCTCTTTTTACTGAGGAAGACTGGCCATGGGCTAACATCCATGCCCATCTTCCTCCACTTTATCTGGGACGCTGCCACAGCATGACTTGCCAAGCGTTGCGTCGGTGCGCGCCCGGGATCCGAACCGGCGAACTCCGGGCTGCCGCAGCGCAGCACGCGCACTTAACCACTTGTGCCGCTGGGCCGGTCCCTCCAATTTAACTTTTTGATTTGAAGTCTCCAAACCATCCCTCAAGCCTGCTCTCCTGAATATACCTTCCCTCTTCCTACCAGGGCCATAAGTAACCAGGGAGCACACCTCCCTTCTTTACTATCCATGACTTAACGTCCTGCAGTCTGGCTTCCATCTCAGCCCTTCCACTGAGGTACACTCACACAGGTCACCTGTGGTCACGAACCAATGGCCTTTTCTTGGCCCATCCCTTTCAGTCTCTTGGCAGTGTTTGATCTTGTTGACTCTACCCCTCTTAAAATGCTGGAGACTGTGTATTAAGTATCTTTGTACCCTCAGAGCCTAACACCAGTCCCAGCACCCAGGAAACTGAGGAAAAAAAGTGTGTATGCAATGAGAACTCCTCACAGGTCTGAGACCCTGCACTCTCTGAGCTTCCTTGCCTTTGACCTGCCTACGCTCCTTCTCTGGCCCTTCTTCTTGCCCTTCTGTGGTCTCATTTGGCCGCTTAGCAGTGGTATGCAGCATCCCAGAAAACACCTGAACTAGTTGTTTTCTTTGCTGGTCATATAAGTGGAAGTTCCTTCTACTGCGAATAAGCAATTCAAACACAGCCTTTACTTTGATTTTCCAGTTAAAATTTTTCATTTCTTTAACTTGAGAGAAATTTGTGTTCAGAATCTGGTATACTTATGTATTCTATACCAGTTCAGATTGGTATAGAAACCAAACTCTGTACAATAAGCCGCATGTCGCTCTGAGTTTAGCCTCTGCTGCCTTTTCTTTGTGATGTGGTAGCACTCCTGAAATGTAGTGAGGTTTAGTGTGGGCTTTTGTTCTATTTTAGAAGAAGAGATGTTATCTGGAAAGTTTGTTGATAATAAGTGATTAGGAAGCATGGTTTTTGTTTTCTCTGTTTTCTTTTTTGATGGTGACAGCTCTGAGAATTTTAGATTTTTTTTTTTTTTTTTTGGTGAGGAAGAGTGACCTTGAGCCAACACCCGTTGCCAGTCTTCTTCTGGTTTGTATGTGGGACGCCGCCACAGCATGGCCTTATGAGTGGTGTAGGTCCACACCTGGGATCCAAACCTGCGAACCCAGCCACCAAAGTGGAGTGCGCCAAACTTAACCACTGTGCCACCGGGCCAGCCCTAGAATGTTTTTCAAATTATCTGTTTATCATTGAGGGAAAAGAATAGAAGAGATGAGGATGTGGCCGCATCCCTGACCTGTTCTGTGATGCTGAGACTGTTCTCTTTTTCCCCAGGTGTCCTCTGGAAGTTAAGTGTTGAAAACAGATGACATCATGAGTTCAGAAAGGTCACATTATAAAACCTGAGATGTAGGTCTAGGTGTAATTTACCAGAAGTCTGTTTGCTTTACTGCCACCTAGAGAAGGAGAGCATCTCAGGTAGAACTTGCAGGAGAAAGTCAAGCCTGGGGCTCACTAGAGGCCTTGTGCCAGCTCTGCTAACCATTAAGCTATTAGCTCACCAGAAGCTTTTATCAGATGCCCAGGAGTATGGTGGTGTTTTTGCAATAAACTCCCTCCTCACTGTTACTTAAGATTCATAAGTTGAAGCATTTCAGTTTGCATGAGAAAGCACACTTTCCTATTCACATTGGAGGACCACTTCCCCCCCTTTTGGTTTAAAAAAATATCAAGCACCCTCTTTGTTTTCAGGTTTTTCTCAACACTCCTAAATGGTTTTTCTCCCCTGTTTTCTGCTGTTGTGATCTGCTGTTTTAAGGTACAGTTCCCGCCTTTACTGGAAGGAACAGTGACTATATATCCATGTTTCTCCTCTGCCAAGTGTGGTTGGAGGGAAAACTGTTATCATTTAATGTTGCAAAATATTAGCTATCTTCTTTCCCTAAAAATATCCAGTTGTCCCACTTAGTCTCATGTGTTTTCATCCATCTCCATTCCCTTTGAGACAAGGGTACCCAAGTAGACACAACAAAACTGCGACACCTCTCTAGCTGCCAGGTGACCTCTGGCTGTTGTTCTGGCTTTGTTGTTATTAGCTGTGTCTGTCCACACAGCCTGGACGTCAGAGGCGAGAGGGTTTCCAGTCTTCTGTAGACGTGAAGCAAAATTTTGAGCTTCCAGTTTATAAATGTAGAATTTGATGTCTGAATCTCTGGTTGGTTCAGTTTGCCCATTGGCACTTGTATTGGAATGTTATCATTGTTTATAACTGAGAACTGTTTGAAAATATCAGTTCAAACATAGGTGTACCTCTAAGGTAACTTGAAATACCTTGCTTTTAGCCACTTTTTTCCTCTACTTTTCCCAGTAATTAAAAATGTGCCTTTGTATTGGCCATGTACCATGCCAAAATATGGCTTCAATTTGCAATAGTGTATATTTGCCCTGAATTTTAAAATTTCCTGTTCAGGAGCTGAAGACCTCTAGGATGGTGTTTCTAATACTCTGCTAGTTTCATGTGAATGTATAAGAAATGGATAATACCTCGGATTACTTTGAGGTTCATGAGATAACAGATGCTTTGTAAATACAGATTGGTGATAAAAGTTGCATTAGATAAATGTCTCCCCATATTTATACTTACTAAGGACATACTTTCTATCATTCTCCTTTTTAAAAAACTTTTTCTCTTGACAGTTTTCCTTTCAACTTTGTTTTATATAGATTTTGTGCTGCTGCTTATGATGACATTGGGCTGTTTCCCATAAGGAATTGGATCATTACCCGTTAGGGACCTCCTTTTAAAAATACTTCAATTTATTTATTTATTTTCTGCTGTGAGGTGTACATGCTTTTCTGGTAAATAAGTCTGAGGTAAGATATTGATAAGAGACCAGAGGAGAGCATTACATTTGTTATATCCTTAGTGAAGGAGGTCCAGAATGTACTTAATAAATACTGGTGAACTCATGACTGCATTTATCCATCTCTGGTTCTCCAAGGAATAATGGGAAGGGACCCAGCTACAATAACTCTGCATAATCATCATTGACTCTGACTCTATTGATTGTGATTAACCAAGATATATGGAAAACAGTTTTAAGTGTGGAGTGCTTGTATCTCGTAAGGTCCATTAAGATGTTCGTTATTTTTCAATTGATGCGTCTTAAGCTGCACTTGATGTTTGTAGTGGTGCATTCCACAGAAAGACTGCACTGCGGATGGAGTTCATTTTGTTAATTGCATCATACAACACAGTCGTGTTTCATAGAAAACAGTAAATACTCTTGATTTCATTGATTTGTAATCTTTGGTATTACTAAAGAAAGTATGGAGCACGTGAGTAGTTCTTAAAACCTCTGCATGGTAAGGACGTAAATGTTTCTTGAAATGTGGGCTTTGCATTTTTAGGAGCCTCTGCCTAATTGGTTTGCAGGCTTTTTCAACCACTTCCATCTTCTGAGTTTGTCAGTAAATTCATTCATTCAACATTTACTAAACACAGATGAATACTGCAGACACATCCCTTGCTCATGGGGAGAGATGCACATCGGTTGCCTGCATTACAGGCTGTTACCGAATGGCGTGGGAGATGTTAGGGGAGGGGAAGAGCAGGACTCGTAGCACTCTGGGGAGAGGCACCTGGTACAGGCTCAGAGTCAGGCCGGGTTCCTCCTGGGAAGTGACTTCTCAGCTGAGGCTGGAAGGATGAGTAGGAGTTCGGCAGGTAGAATTTTGTATGGGGCAGGTATGCAAATAACCTGTGCACATAACCTATGCAAATACATATGCAGCCACTCCTCACTCCCAAACCAACAGTGGGCATTAATAATCCATTACAGCACTTATTTTTCTGGTGAACTGGATGGAATACAGCTTCAGAATCCTCAACACAGGGCTGTAGGCAGCCACTATCAATTTATTGGATTTGACACACAAATGAAACCATTTGCTGTTCCTGGCCCGAGGCATCATAACAAGGCTCCTTTTGGCTGCTGTGTATGTGACGATAGGATTGTGACTTTGTTTGGGGGGGGGCGCTGCATGAGTATGGCCCTGTAGAGGGTGAAGTTTCACCTGTCTTTCCTCGTGTGCTCTCACATCACCTGTGAAGTGGGTGTGGGAGGCACTGTTGCCTCTGCCCAGCCCCGCATTCCTTGCCAGCATATTGAGCTTTTTTGTTGGCTTCTTGCCTTCCAGTTGAGGCATAGTGGTGGAATTGATGAGTTAGGGTCGGGGGCTGTGTCCTCCAAGCCTGAGTCACGATATTGAAACCAGTAAAATTTCTTATATTGTACTTAAATGGGGATGGTTCTTAAAAGCTGTATTTGTTTAAAGACACTGTCATCGGAAGAGGCAGAGTGGCTTATTGGCTAAGCAGCAGTTTGGGAAAAGACTGGAGACCCATTTGATCCTAGCTGTGCCACTAAAATGTTTCTTGTGACCTTGGGTAAGTCACTTAACCTTCTAGCATTCTTAAATCAAAACAACCCTCCTGGTTGTTATGAAGAGCCTTAAAATAGTGTTTAGCAAATAAGCGCTGGCACCTGGAGTAAAATGCAACCATCCCCCTACTCCTCCCACCCCATTGGATGTTTATACAAGAAGAAAGGTTAAAGGTTGTTTTCAGCTGTACATTTCTTCCTTTTTCTTTGGGTCTCTTGGTCTAAATAAGTAGTCTGCTTATTGGAAACTTACTAGTTAATGAAAGCTCTTTGGTGGTAAATCATTTTAAATTGGCAGTTGCTGTGGCGTGCCAGGCTTGAGAGAGGCTCTATTCCCATTCTTTCAACAAAAAATCAGCTGTGGTCTCTGACCTATTTATTTGGAGGTAAACTCAACGTTGCCAAGCGTAAAAAAGATTGGGAATGTGTAGAGTTGCGCTGGTCCATGCAGTGGGCCAGGGCATCCTTACTCATTTGGAAAAGGCTTCGTTCTTCAGTTTTTCTTTAGTGTTCTTATATCAGCTAATATATTAGTTGCAGTTGTACTTTGCACAGACACTAATTAGAGAGCCATCAACCGTGGGTCCAAAGGCTTACTGACAATGCAGCTGTCATAGTGGTGTCTTAATTGGTTGAGTGTAATTGTCATCAGGCAGCGATAAAGACATCTGGAGCTCTGGAGAAACATCAGCCTTTTCTCCTCCCTCCCTCCTGTATCAGTTCTTGCTTCTCCTGGCCAATGTTGTTAAATGCTTTTAGATCACGTTTAGGGTTTGGTCCAGGTCCCTCTGCCCCAGCCAGTGTTTTACCGTTGTGAAGGTGTCTGTTTCTTTAGCACGAATTCATTAGCCCTGAGCCTGAGCCCCACTGCTGTGGTTGCTTTCACTTGTGTGAGATTTTAGAGCCTACTGCTGAGTTATCACACAGTACCTGCTGAAATAGGATATTTATTCTCTGTTGCCATCATAAGGGAGACATAGAGTCTTTTATATTTTGCCTCCTGAGTCATTTTGCAGCAAAACATTTATGCTATTATCATGCTCTTTGGCTATGAAAAATGGAGTTAATTTAAATTGATGTCTATGGAAAATTTCATGTTTACTGAAATAATTTAGCTTACCCTGTGTTTTATAGAGAGATATGTAATCAGTTTGGAGATAAATGCAAGAAGTCTAATGCATGTCGATGTGTGCGTTCTGAGTGTTTCACTGATCATTTGCACTGAAAGGTGGGCAGTAGGAATAAAAGGTGCCACTCAAACCAGTTGGGTTGTTACTTGTGGACACCCCCTTTCAGTCACCATTTAGTTATTAGCTGTGTGTAAGGCACTGTGATGGAGACTGTGGCATTGAGGTACAGCCTTCTCGAGGGCTTTACAGTCAAGTTGAGGGACGTCATTTCTCGGATACAGGGCATAGTAGTTGAGTCAGAGAACGCTGCATGGAGGAGGAGGGCCTGTGCTAGACCTTGAGGAGTTGGTAGGCTTGGGCTGGGTCAGTGGTTCTCAATCTTGGCTGCACATTAGAAACACTGATGCCTGGTTCCACCCCCAGAGAGTCAGATTTAATTGATCTAGGGTGTGCTTGGGTATGAAGAGTTTTGAAAGCCTCCCAGGTGATTCTAATGTGCAGCCAACATTGAGACCCACTGGGCTGGGTCCTGAGGAGGGAGGGCACTCCAGAAAGGTGGATGACCTGAGCCCAGGTTCAGAGACAGGAGTATTTGGAAGCCAGTGAATGGCAGGCTTATCTGGAGGCCAGCTCATGCTAAAGAAGAGTAGAAAATGAGACTGGGGAGAGGGGGGAAGCTAGTTGGTGGGCGGTTTTCAGTGCTAGGCCCAGTAATTAAAACTTCATTCAATAAGGTGTTAAGGCCTAAGTGTTTACAGAGGGCTTCCTAAGTATGCAGTGCTATTCTAGTCTCACTGTGCTAGTCATTGGGTTCACAGCTATGAGCAGGACCCAGCCTCTGACCTGAGAGGCTTGTAGGTCTGTAGGGGAGATGAACAGTCAGATAATCACACACACGATTGCCACGAGAGAAGAGTCCAGGCTGCTGTCATGGTAGATCATAGGGCACATGGTCTCGTTTGGAGGGTGAGGGAGAATGATTCATGTAGTCATGTAGTTTTGAGAGCTTGGCTTGTGCAGGGTTGTGGAGGTGGGAGAGGCTCAGATGTAGGCTGTCATGGTGGCTGGGGGACTTAGACCAGGGTGGCATCCCTGGGATGAGAAGAGCAGACAGGGTCTGGCAACCTGAATGGCTGTAGCAGTGTGGGTGGGCAAAGGAGGTGTTGAGGAGCCCCTCAGTTTTGTACCAGTGACCTGGGACTGATGCCTCACTGACATAAATAAGGAATTCAGCCACAGGCTAGTTTGGCGGTGAGCTGAAGCTTTTTGAGGAGAGCATGCATTTAATTTTACATGTGTGGAGTCACAGTGTGAGTGGGACAGCTTCATGGAAGAAAGGCTCCTCAGGAACCTTTAGATATTAATAGAGTACTCCTCTCTGTGGGATGTCTGCCCTTCCTCTCTTCTTCCCCCAAATAATGGAGAGATCAGCAAGTTCTATTTCACAGTTCAGTGTTGTGTACTTCAGCAGTTTTCCAAGTTTTGGTTTTGTTGTTGCTTTGTCTCATTGGGTAAAGGGGGCTTGGGGGGCTGGAGCTCAGGACACTAAAACCGTCTCCTCTGTACTCCTCTGCTCCCCCTGTGGCCCCTGAGAGGGTGCCGTGAAGAACCATGTGAAGACTACTGCTGTGGTTCGATATACAGGTAATAAAAAACAGAATGACCAAGACTGACGGAAAGGAAGTACATTTTCCTGGTTTGTGCACTTCTTTTTCTCAAAGTTTCTTTGTTCTCTGATCTCCTAAATTCCCTCTGTCTTTCTTTCTCTTACCTTCTCTATATTTCTGAAAGATGTTGCCATCCTTCTCACCTTTCCTTTCCTTTCTGAATTCCTTTCTGAATTCTATGTCCTTTCACATAGAATTTAACCTTAAGAATCTAATCACACACACAGTCTAGAAATGCAAACATGTTATCTCTGTTTAGTGTCTCTGTATCTAAGTCAGGGGCCTTACTCCAGGGAATGCCCGAGTCGCTTTCGGGGTGTCAAGGTGAGCCTGGTGGTTTTGGTGCGGCGAGGTGTGTGTTCTTATGTAGGGCTCCTTGTTATGACGGGGCATCTCGAATGCTGCCTGGAGAGCCCAGGAGCCAGTGGCTGTGCTTTGGCCTCGGTGATATCAGTATCTGCCCTTGCTTGTGCATCGCCAGGCTTAAATGACACTCGTGGAATGAGCATTTCTATTTACTGGAGGATCAGTGGGCAAACAGCGGCCGTCAGTCCAATTTTAGAAAGCACATCTCTCCTATTTGGCTCTTTACACCACACGCACAATCCTCGGGCTTCGTCCTGCAGGGAGAGAATTGAATCCTCCAACTTGGGGAATTTGAGTGACAGAGTGACCTTTGAATTGTGTAATATATGTCTTTACTGTCAATTAATAATTTGAGGGAAATACTACTACGTTTAGTAAATGAAGCACTCTTGAATCAGTGTTCTTAGTTTATTAAGAAATCTCATGTGAGAAATTGATCTATAACTGCTTCATAGATGTACCATGTCATAGTTTTCAGCAATTAAATCTCAGAGGTTCTCTTGTTCAACTTTACATTCTAACACGAATCAAAGAAGCCCTGAACAAACGATAGCTTGGGCCTCAGGAAGACTGTGAACCTCTTGAAATTATCTGCTATCTGTGTGTTTGTGTGGGTACATCATGAGCCTCTTAAAGCATTAGTAACATGCCTCACCACAGTTGCTTTATGTGTTGGATCAAACCCTCTGTAGCAGATGTAAGGAACTTAGCATAAGTACCTCAATGGCAGGCGGTGCACCACCTCATCATCTGGCCATTCCATTGTCCTAGGGGCCTCGTGTCTGAGCAGGCTCTGGCCCTGCCCGGGCTTTGATGGAGAGCGTCATTTGTTGGAGTGGCAGGAGTAATAGGAGAGAGTGAGTGCTCCTATTTTCTAAGTGGGCAAAACTGGGGAGTGTCATGCATTTCGACAGGAGCTTTTCATGAGAAGGCAGCATTGTCTGGCTGCTAAAGGCAAGATTTAATTGTTTCAGCAAATCAATTAGTCTTTAGGGACTTTAATCAGTCAAATCTGATGCATGGATGAGGCATTAGAAAGCTTGTGCCTGTAAGACCATTAGTCCTTAGCGTTTCTCTGTCGTTTGTGTGTATGCGTTTGTGTGTAAATACTGTGGCTTCTACATATTTCTGTTAGTGATCCCTTTACTGAGAAAACTTAAGGTAGCAGATTGGCTATAATAATGTAAGAGGAAAAACAAGGAGATCTTGAGACCCAATTTTTTATTAAAATGTTCTCATTTGAAATTGTCACTATTGTGCTATGAGAACATGAAAGATGTTCACAGCCTTCTGTTATCTGGTTGACATTTCCTCCCGTTGGTGTTACTCATCTGAACCGTGTTGCAGGAGTGGTTCCGCACCCACCAAGTCTTACTCCTCTGTTGTTTTAAGGCTCTCCCTGTTTTTTCCACCATGGCCCTGCTCTTCATTCCCCGTTTGGAACCAAGTGTCTCCTTCTTTTCCAGATACACATCAGGGGATGTGAGGGTGTGGGACACCCGCACCTGGGACTACATAGCTCCCTTCCTGGAATCGGAGTATGAGGAGGACGAGCCTGGAATGCAGCCATATGTCTCCTTTGTGAGGATAAACAGCTCGCTGGCAGTAGCGGCTTATGAGGATGGTAAGTAAGCGCAACCCTCCTCCCTATTAAGGAAGAAAAAAGCATTACAAAAATTAAGCAGCTGTGGCCAGCTTCCCCCGTAATCCCTCCATACATACACGTGGGCACACACACATGTTCACACACATACACTCACTCTTGCCTTTATGTGAAGAAGTTGGCCAATAACCCTCAATGCATTAGTAGGCATTGGAACACAGCACCCATTAAAACTGGTGTTTAATTCCTACTGGAACTGTCGGGTTGGGATTTAGCGCCAGACACGAGGCTGGCCAAGCCATCTTAAGCAAATGACTTGTTTGGTGTAAAATATTAAATATACTTGGCCTACTTTTCCTTTAGTCTCTGCTCAATCCAAAGGGAACAGTGAAAAGGAGATAGATGTAGATAATCTATTGACAAATATGGAGATAGAAAAATAAAAGTCAGTTGCCTACCTTTTCCTGGCACTTAGCCACATACCCTGTGAGATAACTTATAGTAATATGTTGTCTCTCTGGGCAACTGTGGATATACAGAACTAGGAAAAAGTAGTCTAAAAGTAGTTTCACGTAAGTAATGAGACACTTGACAGTTTACAGCTAGTAGGAGTAATAATTCCGATGGCCATGATATCCTGTACTTCACCTCTCACGCTCCTGCTTCCATCATGTTGTAAAGTTTGAATCTCCAAAAGCTTTGTTTCCCTGCTTGCCTGGAAGTTGGACCACAACTGTTGCAGAATGTTAGTCATCACGTGTGGCACTGTTGCAGATCTTCAGAGTCACTGTAACATTATCGGTTGGCTCAGAGAGACAAAACTATAGTAAAGTAGCCAGTGGGAATTTTATATCCACATGCCATTTAAAAATAGGGGTGAAATCTTAAATATTTCCATTTTATTACTTTAACAACGTGAACTCTGTTCTTTTGGTTTGACATGAGTAGATGCCATTGATGGGTTATTTTCATTTCAGCCTTCAGAAATTCAGCTAAGCTGTGTCTGTGGTATATAATACTTCATATACATTTATTGAGATCCTGGATAGATAACATATGAGCAGACTGAGTGTGCTTGCTACTTTCCAAATTATCAGTGAGTTTTTTTTTTAAACAACTATGCAAAAGTTGCAGTATTTTTAAGTTAGTCATACAGTTTTAGAATCATAGGATAGCCTCCCCCTGCCACACACACATGCATGTGCGCACACACATTTTTCTTCCCATGGGGAAACTGAGGTCCAGAGAGGCCAGCTAAGTGGTTTGCTTGAGGCTGAGTCGTTAGTCAGTAGTGAATCCAGAACTGCGGTTGTGTCTCCTAGGCCATGCCGTGGTTGTGGTGCTGTTTATGTGATACCAAACACAGAGACGCTGGTCGAAATGTGCGCCTGATAGCTCACATCTCAGGTTTTGTGAGTTTGAAAATATAGCTTGAGGTGATGTGCAAGTGTGCTGCTGGTTGTATATTGTCTCTTAGAGTTGTCTTTGTTGCCCTCATCCCTATTGTTGCACAGAAATATTGGAGAACTGTGTAGATATGATAGAGAAACTACTTTCTTCAGCAACTGATTGCCAAAATATATTTTAAATACTTGGTTTTTAAAAAAAATTTCATAGATAAAATTCAAACAGAGCAAAAAGGTATAAAATGTAAAAGAAAATGCATCCAAAAAGAAGTTGAAGTGTTCCTCCTGGTCCCCTGCCTCTAGGCCCTCTTGCATTTTACACATAGGTCCTACTCTAGGTATGTTTCTGCACCTCGCTTTTTTCACCTAATGGCTCGTCTTGGTGTCTTTCCATATTAGCTCTGGTAGGTAAACCTTATTCTTTTTCAGCCTGTGTAGTATTGCATTATGTGGCTGTATTATAATTTATTTATTAGGGCCCTTAGTGAAGCATATTTGCAGTGTTTATTTTTGTTATTAAAAACACTGTGGCAAGCAATATTCTTGAACAAATACCATGACGGACTTGTGCAGGTGTATCCCTGGGGTAAATTACTAGTCATTACTGGGTTGGAGGCTACAGATGCTTTACTTTTTTCGTGTGTGTGTGAGGAAGATCAGCCCTGAGCTAACATCCACGCCAATTTTTGCCTTTTTTGCTAAGGAAGATTGGCCCTGGGCTAACATCTGTGCCCATCTTCCTCTACTTTATATGGGACGCCGCCACAGCATGGCCTGGCAAGTGGTGCCTTCGTGCGCGCCCAGGATCCGAACCCGGGCTGCCAGCAGCTGAGTGCGCGCACTTAACTGCTACGCCATGGGGTGGGCCCCACTTTACTTTTTGATAAATATTACCAAATTGCCCTCCAAAAAAGTTTCACTAGTTTATAGTCTCACCAAAATATGTAAGAGTGCCTGCTTCCTCCTGCTTGTCTGATAGGTGGAAATGGTATTTCACTGTTTTTGTTTGCCCTTCTTTGTAGGAATATATGGACATCTTTTCATTGTGTTTTTGTTTCTGTTTCTCTGCGCATTGTTCTTTCCCCATTTTTCTTGGCATTGTTATCTTTTCTGGTTAAAAAGAAAGGGCTAAGGAAATAACCCTTGTCATATCTATTTCGAATATTTTTTCAGTTTGTCATTTATTCTTCAATGGACTTTGTTTATGATTTTTTTTTTTTTTTGTGAGGAGGACCAGCCCTGAGCTAACAACCGATGCCAATCCTCCTCTTTTTTTTTTTTTCGCCGAGGAAGACTGGCCCTGGGCTAACATCCGTGCCCATCTTTCTCTGCTTTATATGGGATGCCGCCACAGCATGGCTTGACAAGCAGTGCGTCAGTGCGCGCCTGGCATCTGAACCCGCGAACTCCAGGCCACCGAAGCAGAGCGTACACCCTTAACCGCTGCGCCCCCAGGCCGACTCCATGATTTATTTTTCTAGATGGTAATTGTGTGTGTGTGATTTTTAATTTTTTAATTCATAAGTGAGTGGTTTTATTTTGTAATGTTTTTGAGTAATATATTTTTAGGGATGTTACGGTCAAACTAATATCAACAGTTATACATTGAAAAGTCTTGCTTTTACCCATTTTTATCTACTCCATTGTAAAGCAATCATATATTTTAGTTTCTTGTCTGTCCTTCCAGTATTTCTGTATTGCAAATACAAGCAAGTATGAATATCTATTCTTATTTTCCCCCTCCCCGCTTTTTTTTTTTTTTTTGGTGAGGAAGATTGGCCCTAAGCTAACAGCCATTGCCAATCCTCTTCTTTTTGCTGAGGAAGGTTAGCCCTGAGCTAACATCTGTGCCCATTGTCCTCTATTTCGTACATGGGTTGTACAGCATGGCTTGATGAGCGGTGCGTACGTCCACGCCCAGGATCCGAACCTGTGAACCCTGGGCCGCTGAAGCAGAGCGCTTGAACTTAACCGCTAGCCACCAGGCCATCCCCTCTCCCCCCTCTTTTTTAAAAAAAAGATAGCATACAACTTTATATTATTCCACACCTTGACGTTTTTCACTTAATGACATCTTGAGAGGTTGTCCATGTCAGTGTACAGACAATGCTCCTTTTTCTTACCTGCGTAGTGTTCTGCTGTGTACAAGTACCTTGGTTTATTTACACAATCCCTTATTGAGGAATAATTATGTTGTTTCTGATCTTTTGCTATTAGAATTTTGTAATGAAAAATCTTATACATATGACATTTCATGTGAGTGTAGGAAGGATAGTTTCCTATAAAATTTCTGGGCCAAAGGGTAAATGCAAATGGGGTTATACTATTTTGCACTATTAACAGCAAGATATGAAGGTGTGCCCATTTCCTCACAGTTTTATCAGCAAAGTATGTTTCAGACTTTTAGGTATTTGTCAATTTGATAGATAAGAAATGGTATCTATATGTAGTTTCAATTTACATTTCTTAATGTTGAAAGGTTGAATTTTTTTCATATTTGTATCTGCTGCTTATAATTCTTTTTCTTCTGTTACTGCTATGGTTCACTTTTCCTGTTTCAATCTTGTTCAATATAGAGTTCATCCTGGGACAGTATAAGATATGAATCCAAGTACAGTTTTGCGTCACTTAACAACAGGACTATGTTCTGAGAAATGCGTCATTAGACGATTTTGTCGTTGTGGGAACATTATAAAGTATACTTACACAAACCTAGATGGTATAGCCTGCTACACACCTACGCTGTATGGTACTAGTCTTATGGGACCACCAACATATATGTGGTCCGTCGTTGACTGAAATGTTATGCAGCATGTGACTATATCTTTTTTTCCAGCATCTCTTATTGGAAAGCGCATCTCTGCTTCACTGGTTAAAGGTGCTACCTGTATAAGTTTTTCGATAGGAAATTCTTCTAGTATTTGGGTCTGCTTCTGGATGTTGTGTTCTGTCCCAGGTGGACCGTCTAGTTGTATACGTTTACATCATCATGTGTGTCCTTTTGGGTTTCATGTCATACTCGGGGGTTCCCCCTACTCTTAGATGAGTTAAATCTGTAGTAGTTCCCTGGCTGCATCGTTTACATTGAAATCTTTGATTTGTCTCAAATTCCTTTTGATATTGGGATTATTTCTTTGATAAGAGCTCTCGTGTTTTTTTGTTCCTCTCTCACTCTGAGCTTGTTTTATCAGTCTGATCGGGGCTGTTACTATTTCTGAGATAAATGACAACTTCTCTTTTTTCCCCCAGACCTCAGGTGGCATTGTTTTTGGTCTCACTTCAGTTTAACAGATTGACACTGTGATATTTATACCAACATATTCATGAGTAGCTACTTCTGGGCAAAGACAGATTGAAATAATCAAATGCACATTTTTGTATTGCTCCTTTCCAGGAGCGGTGAACAGGCCCTTCTTAGGCACAACATGGCAAAAAGGAAATTTACCTTGTGGGGTCTGCTGTATAAAATTTGTGACTGTGCTGCATAGAAGAAAAGGATAATAAAATGAGTTAATGAACTTCAGCTCCCTGGTTGTGCCAAAGGAAAGCTCTGTAGCCGTTGAGACCCCCTCCACAGAAGGAGTCAGATCCAGAGAGGGAGATGGAAACTGCTCTGGGAGAAAGTAAGTCATCCCTACGTCCTTTTTGGCCTCCTTGCCCGGTAGGAACACTGCACACCCACCTGGGGTGTGGAGATTTGGCAAAGTGGTCCACAGTTGTGATTTTTTGAATTCCAACCCACTGGCCTCATATTTCTTCTGCCTTGTTTCCGATTGTCAGCACTGGCCGTCCTCCAGTTTGATTTTACCACTAATTGTGTTGCACGTTACCGTACTGAAATGAATCAAATCAAAATGCTTTTCCTGGAGCATTAGATAAAGCAGGCGAAGGTTCTGAGTAACGAGCAGATGCTGCTAATGCAGGGACAGTGGGGACCTTGCCAGGACCCCATCTGCTCCATGCTTGCCTGCCTTTGGCCTCGAGCCACAGCATTAGGGAACGGCAGTGTACTCGAAACCCGCTCCCTGTTCACAGAGTTTGTCTTGAAAACTCACTCTTTGGTGAGAAATGAGATTACACACTTCTTAGGTGCAAAGAAGTTCTTATTTGTCCCTGTAAGTGGAGAGAGACAAGACCCAGCGCATATTAGCATATGGAAACCTAGGTGGGACAGCCAGCAGTCGTCTTTACATGGTGCCATCAAACAAGGCAAACTGGCTTATCCACTTGTGCAGCACTCCCCGTGCAATTGTCTGAACACACACATGCTCCATTGTCCTGGCCTCTGCCTGCCCTGGGCCGCAGTAACGATGATTTCTCGTTTACTGACGTACCAACAATGGATCGGAGTGTGTCCTCCAAGCTTCTTCTTAGCAGTGAACGGTAGGACCGCGTTTTAGTTAGATGGCTGTGGAGACTAGGTGCTTCTGAAGTTTTGTTTATAATTTTATGTTTAATAAAAAATCAATTCTTTGATAACTTTTCTCATGTCTCTTGTTTGTATGTTAATGACATTTGAATGTCATGATGTAACCTTTGAATGTAATATACAATCTCCTCCCCTCCCCTAATCAAAATTGAAGTTTTAGAAGTGGATTATTAGCATACTAAAGCATTATCTGGGAGATGGCTGGGACAACTGGCTGTGAATTGTTGAGAATTTTGGATTTTTTTCAAGGCCTTTCTTTTCTGGTCATTTTTCTCTTAAAAGTTTCAATAACCAGTTCTTATCTGAAACCTTTTCCTACCCTCAGGTGTAGGAGTCTTATTCAGACACTCAGTGAACAAAACAAAAGGAAGCAACTTTCTGACAAAAACCAAAAAAATACCAGGTGTTGTCCTTGTAAAGGACAGGATACATTTATAAATTTAAACAATTTTCTTAACAGTAGGAATGCTCACATTTTAAAGAGATTCAGAACAAAATTAATAATTGAAATGCAGAGTTCTGAACCCCGTGGTTCTTTTGGTGTTGAGGAGGCATTTCTCAGTGCATTGAACTTTAAAGCTGACTGCCACCTGGCGTGGCCTAGGATGTTAGATTTTCTTGCATGGACAAGACGTAGTGACTATGTTTATGTGATGGAGGAAGTTGATGAATAAAAATACCTTTTAAAAGGTTTCTCTGTTCTTCAGTGAGAGGAGTTTGAAATATTTTTGCATTACACTTACTATGCTTTGGACTGAGTATGCATTACAACTAAATAATAGGGCAGTGTTCCTCGAATGGGAGTCTACAGACATAATCTTAGGTGGGAGTTTTGAGATCTCTAGGAAATTTTTAAAAATCTGTGTATTTTTGTTGTAATCAAAAAAAAAAAAAATCTGGATCTTTTGGCTTTTTAACTGAACCATGCTGTGGAATCTTAGAATCTGAATTTGCATTTTGTAGTCACAGGCTCTTGGCCCCAAGTGGTCACCTATGTGCTTTGTAATGCTTTGTTTTTCACACTGAGGAGTCCACAAATTTATTTTCAGAGGTCTGCAAGCTCTCAAATTTCAGAAATACTAGAGAGGGAAGTTCTCATGCTGTAGGTGCCAACTAGCAGATGATCAATTTCTAGGATAACTACAAATTTTTGAAGTTACTGGTGAAAATAATTTCTCGCACCGAAAAAAGTGGTTACATTGAATTTACAATACAAGATTTGTTGTTAATCCTTTGGTTTATTGGGGTGGTTTTACTGAAAACTGATTTGTAATAGGACACAGTGTGACGCATAAATTCAAAGTAGCTGTGCTGTCTCATACAGTTGAGGTTGAAAATGGAAGGAGCAGTGAAGAGCACAGGGTAGCTTTGGAGAGAGAGTAGAGACTAGAGAAATAAATTGTCCAAGTTTTTAAATGCACCTAATGAAAACTGAGCATGAATTTGTTTTTTAGAGGAAAATAAATCGAATTTTAAGTCAGAATTTAATTTCCTTTTCAATATTTGCAATTTTGGTTGTAGCGTTTATTCCATTCTAAACCCTAGAGCTCCGTTAAAGCAGAAATGTATTTGTGGAATGTATTCTTGTTTTAAAAGCAAAATGTGTCCTCCTGCTTTTTCAGTTAAAAAGCTGTTAGCCAGGCCCGTGGAGTAGGAAGGCAGCCCCGTGGGGCCAGGGGCAGGTGGGGGAGGAAGTCTGAGTGGGGCAGTGGGCCTGGTGGGTTTGGGAGGTTGGCTGCATACAGCGATTGAGCAGGTAAGTATACTGAGGAGAATAGTAGCCAATTTTCTCATTATTGGGGAAGGGAGGTACAGGTATGGAAGGGGGATAGCCAGAATGAACTCTGTGGGGCTGGACTGGAATAGAAGGTGTCAGCATGGAGTTCCTGGTTTTCAATATAGATAAGGAAGTAAAGAGAGATGTGTGTGTGTTTGTGTGCACATATGCGCGTGTAGGTCCTGGCTGTGTTTGCAGAGAAGATGTGGCAGCAGCAGCAGCAGCGCGGTAGCAGTGAGCACACCTAGTGCTCAGATCTTGAAAAATATTCTCCACTAAAAGGAGGCAGGCCTGCTTGGAGAAGTGGCTGACTCCAGGGCTGGGGCAGGGAAAATCTCCAAATATGTGGAAATTCAACAACACACTTCTAAATAATCCGTGAGTCAAAGAAGAAATCACAAAAGAAATTAGGAACTATTTTGAACTGAATGAAAATGAAAAACAGTACTGTCATGCATCACTTAACGACAGGGATACATTCTGAGAAATGAGTCATTCAGCGATTTTGGTTGTGAATATCATAGAGTGTCACAAACCTGGATGGTACAGCCTACTACACACCTAGGCTATATGATACTAATCTTATGGGACCACCATAATATATGCGGTCCATTGTTAACCAAAATGTCATTATGTGGTGCATGACTATATATCACAGTGTATGGGACGTACGTAAAGCAATGCTTAGGGGGAAACTTGTAGCATTAAGTGCTTATATTAGAAAAGAGAAAGTCTCAAATCAACAATATAACTTTTTACCTTAAGAAACTAGAAAAAGAAGAGAAAACTTAAAAAGGTGGAAGGAATAAAGTAATAAAGATAAGAACAGAAATCAATGGAATAGAAGAGAGAAAAAAACAATACAGGAAAATCAGTGAAACAGAAAACTGATTCCTTTAAAAAATTGTTCAAATTGACACACCCTAGCCAGAGTGATCAGGAAAAAAAACCAGAAAAGAAATGAATTACCAACATCAGGAACGTAAGGGGGGACATCATTACAGATCCTACAGATGTTACAAAGACTGTAATGAAATATTGTGAACAACTTTATGCCAGTAAATTCATCCAGTTAGATTAAATGGGTAAATTAATTTTTTGAAAGACACAAAATACCCAAGTTCACTTAAGAAGAACTAGAAAATGAATAGCTCTATTTCCATTAAGGAAATTGAATTTGTGATTTAAAAGTTTCTCACAAAGAAAAGTGCAAGCCCAGTGGCTTTACTGGTGAATTCTACCAAACATTTTAGGAAAAAATAATACTAATTCTATACACTTGCATAAAATAGACTAGGAGGAATACTTCTCAACTCAACTTATGAGGCCAGCATTATTCTGATACCAAAACTACATAAAGAAGAAAAAAAATAACTAGTACATGAAAAAAAGTAAGCTACAGATTGATATTCCACATGAACATAGATGTAAAAATCTTTAACAAAATATTATAAAATTGAATCCTGCATCGTTTCCAGTTAGGATTTATCCCAGGAATTCAAGGTTAGTGTAATCAGTCGATATAATTCATCATATTAACAGACTATAAAAGAAAAACCATACGATCATCTCAATGAAACAAGAAAATATTTGACAAAAACTAATTTGTATTTATGATAAAACTCTTAGCTAAATGTCATAGAAGGGAACTTTCTCCATCTGCTTAAGAGCATCTATGAAAAGCCAACAGCTAACTTCGTACTTAATGGTAAAAGACAGTGCTTTCCTGTTAAACTCAGAAACAAGGCAAGGATGTCCACTTTCACTACTGTTATGCAACATTGTTCTGGAGGTCCTGCTTACTGCAGTAAGGCAAGAAAAAGAAATAAAGACTTACAGATAGGAAAGGAAGAAGTAAATTTGTCTATGGATAAATTGTCTATGAATACAATCCTAAGCAATCAACAAAAACGTTACTAGAACTAATAAATATCTTTAGCAGTGTCACTGGATATGAGGTCAATATGCAAAAATCAACTATTTCTTCAAGTTAGCAGCAAACAATTGGAAATTCATATTGCATCAAAACTATAAGATAGTTGGGTATTAATTAGCAAAATATGTTTAAGACTCATGCTGAAAACTATATAATATTGCTGAGAGAAATTAAGGAAAGCTCAAATAAATGGAGAGTTATCATGTTCATGGATTGGAAGATTGAATGCTGTTGAGATGTCAGCTCTTCCCTAATTGGTCTAGAGATTCAATCCAATCCCAATCAAAATCCCTGCAGTCTTTTTTGGGTAGAAGTTGATTCTAAAATTTAAAATCTAAAAAAAATGCGTGGAGCCAAGATTAGCAAAGACAATTTTGAAGAATTACGAAGTTGGAGGACTTACCCTACCTGATTTCAAGATTTGCTGTAAAACGACAGTAATCAAAATAGTGTGATACTGGTCTAAGGACAGACCTGTAGATCAATGGGACAGAATGAAGTCCAGAAGTAGACCTGCCTACTGACTTTTTACAAAGGTGCCAAGGTAATTCAATAAAGAAATGATAATCTTTTCAATAAATGATGTTGAAATGTGGATATCTATATGCCTTCTCTTCCCTACCCCTTAGGCTCTACTCTTACTTTATGTCATATACAAGTTAACTAAAAATGAATGAATTGTAGACCTAAATGTAAAACTTCTAGATGAAAACAAAGAAGAAAATCTTTGTGATCTTGGGTTAGGCGAAGATTTCTTAGGACACAAAAAAATGCATATTATAAAAGACAAATGATGAGCTAGACTTCATCAAAATTAAAAACCTTTGCTCATTAAAGACGCTATTAAGAAAATGAGAAGGCAAGCCATAGACGGGCAGAATATATTTGGGAAACGTATGTCTGATACATGACGTGCATCCAGAATATATAAAGAACTTGTACAATTCAAATATAAAAAGACAACCAATTAAAAATTCCAAAAGATTTAAATAGACCCTTCACCAAAGAAGATATACAAATAAACAGTAAACACATGAAAAGATGCTCAACATCATTAGTCATTAGGGAAATGTGAATTAAAACCATTATGAGATACCATTACACACATGCTACAATGGCTTAAAAAGACTGATATTACCAAGTATTGGTGAGACTGTGGAGCAATTTGTAATCCTCTTCCTTGCTGGTGGGAATGCAAATGGTATAGCCACTTTGGAAAACAGTTTGGCAGTTTCTTATAAAATTAAACACAAACTCACCATATGACCCAGCAGTCACTGGTATATATTTATCCAAGAGAGTGAAAACATATGTTCACATAAAAACTTGTACTTGAATATTTATAGGATTTTATTCATGATAGCTCTAAACTGGAAGCACCCCAGATATGTATCAGCTGATGAATGAATAAATATGGCATGGTATATCCATGCAATGGGACCTTACACGTCAGTAAAAATGAACAAACTACCGATACCTGCAACAACATAGATGAATCACGGTAGCATATGCTAAATAAAAAGAAGGCAGACACAAAAGAGTACATACTGTATAATTCTACTTATATGAACTTCTAGAAGCACCAAACTGTAAAAAGCAGGTGAGTAGTTGCCAAGAACTGGGACTAGGGGAAGGGGACTGGCTGTAAAGGGGTCTGAGGGAACTTTTTGGGTGATGGTAATATTCTATATTATGATTGTGGTGGTGGTTACGGGACTGTATATATTTGTTTCCATCAAATCGTACACTTGATGAATTTTTTTTTGCATATGGATTATACCTCAATATTTGAAAAGGCAAAAAATACCATTTTAATACTTTTTGCAGTGTGATCAATGCTACTCGTGCAAAGTTAATTTTTAAAAATTTTTTGCTCAACAGGAGAGGACAGTGTCTGAGATGTATTAGGTTAGAAGGACAAGAATGCTTTCCTGCTCAGTTCTATATTTGAATAGATGATCAAGAGCAGAGAATTCCTCTGTTGGCTCCTGGCCACCAAAACACATTTAGTGATTTAGGTTTGTTTCTGATTTTTTAATTTTCTAGTAATCTTTCATGAATAAATCTGGACCTATTTCCAAAGGGATCCAAAGAAGTGGTTATTGCATATATGGGATCATCGTGGCAGCAGGCTTGGCCAGAGATAGTGTCCATGTATACTCTGAATTGTTCCTTTTTCTTTGCTTTGAACTCTACTCCCCAACAGGACTTAAAAACCAGGATTGTGCAATATTACATAAAGGAGTTCCTGGATCAGCAGCTCTCCCTCACCCTCTATACCAAGGCCATGGAAGGCTTTTCTGCATATTTTTAAGTGCTTGACTTATGACCTTTGAGGTGAAGACCTGGACTGACATTCTAATTTCTAAGAGTTATAAGAATACATAACTCTTATAACTAAGAGTTGTAAGAATACATAAGAATATATATTATATATAACTATATTCAATATAGTTATAAGAATATATAACCTAATATATTGTTATAAGAATAAGAGTTATAAGAATATATAGTTATAAGAATATATTACAAGAATAATATATACCCTAGTAACATTGAGCACAGCGAGTGCCCAGATTTTGGTTTCCAAATATTAATTCTTTAATAAAAAGAACCAGTGCTAAGACAGGTAAATACAAGATGAGTCTGGAATGTCTTGTGGGGCCAGAAAGTAAGGACGTTCAACAACAACAACAAAAACGAGATACAGGGGAGCAGGGGGTTCTATTTATAGGACAATGAAACCAAACTGGAGTTCCCAACGGCCAAATCAGGGCCAATTTGAACAACAAAATATGGTGGTAGTGGATTATAACCTGTAGAATCAGGTAAATATCCATGAGACCGTACTGGTGTAAATAAATAGTTGAAAAATGAAGGAGAAAGGGCAGCTCTTCCCTCACAGTAGCGTTTCAGTTAATATGTGGAGAAGGGATGATGAAAATAGAAAATCAACATTTGGCAAGCACCACAGTGATAATTGTTGCAGGCAAGAATCATCACTGGATGCTAAAGTTAGTATGATGAGAAACAGGATATTTGCATAGTCTCAAACTCTCTCTCCACAAGAGAAATATAGTAACTTTATAGTGGAGAAACCTGATGATAACCACCTTAGCCAAGAGATGAAAGTTACCATTATCGATAATGAGACACTGACATCAGGGACCTCCTGATATCCTAGGCTGAGCAAGCCCAACATTATTTCCTGTGCTATTTTTGCCAAAACTGTGTAACCTGATTTAAACATGAATGAACATCAGACAACTGTGAGACCTACAAGATAAATGTGCAGTACTCTTCAAGTGTCAAGGGCATGGAGGACAAAGAAAGACGGAGGAATTGTCTCAGATTGGAGTAGAGGAAGGAGAGATGACAGTTGAACACAACGTGGAGTTCTGAATTGGATCCTGGACCAGGAAAGTGATGTTGGTGGGACACTTGGTGAAATTGAGTAAGATCTATAGGTTAAACATATTGTATCAATGTTAATGTCCTGGCTTTGATCATGCTGCTATGGTTATATAATATGTTAACATTCCGGGAAGCTGGGTAAAGAGTACACTGTAACTTTGTATAATTTTAGCAACTTTTTTGTAAGTCTGAAATATTTCAAAATGGAAAAAAGAGTATGTTAGATTATTAAACAAGATTAGATTTTTTTTCTCACAGCAGTTTAATGCCATGCTTTTGTATGTTAAATGATTGCTCAGAAGAGATTGTGCCTGTCCCTCTTCTGTTGTCTGGATGGTGTGGGGGCCTGAGTTAGATGAGATAGAGCCTGTGTTCTTCTGGTGGTGGTTATACAATTAGGGATTCTCAACACACTGTTTCTGTTTCTTGCTATTTATCTTTGGGCTATTCCTTCCCCGCACCCCCCCCCCCGCCCCGCGCGCCACATTCCCCCCCGCCCCGCCCCTTTTCTAAAGCTTGATGGTGAGTATCTAATCTATGGTGTTTTGTTCCCAAAGAATAAAGAATGAGGTAGCCATTTTATTTTCAAATGTCAATGTTTAGAAATATGCCAGAAGTTAACATTTTTTGCCACTACTTAAAACTTATGATAAACAATTTTTGCCAGTTTTATATATAAAATGTGAAAGAGAGACCTAGTTTTTGAAAAATTATTTTAAAGGGTAAATGAAAAAGTCTGAAGACCACTGGTCTTAAAGGCAGGTAGATCTGTGGGTCTGGAGTTCAGGGGAGAAATCTGTCTTGGGCTGTTGTGATCCTCCTCTGAGGGAACACGGAGGGAGATGGAGGAGCCCCAGCCCAAACATATGGGGTCCTCATGGCAAAACCCGTCTACACGCTGGGGAGATGTGCATGTGAATCTGAGTACCAGAGTGAGATGTTAGGTTGTCTGTGGTTTCTATTTTCTCATTGTCATTTGGTATCAGGTGACTCAGAACTGAGAGCAGTTTTGCCATAATCTAAATCTTTATGTATGGCTTTTTCCCCTGTTTTTGTTTGAGCCTTTTAATACTTTCATTGAAAGGGAATTAATTGATAGTATGGTTTCAAGATCTTTTGAGGATTTGGAATGGAATTTCTAAAAGCTGCAAGATGTCATCACTGGAATTTTCATTGTAAATCTGTTCTGAGAAGTCACTTAGTTTGCAGTGTAGCTACTGAAAACATTTGTAAAACACAAGTTAATGTTTTTACTTTTGTTAGTGATAGCCTTTCAAATTAAAAAAAAATCATTTTATTATGGGAAATTCAAAATACACAAAATTGGAGAGAATAGTGTGACGAACTCCCATATATCCATCACTCAGCTTCATTAGTTACCACATTATTTTAATTATTTTTATTTATTTATTCCCCCAGAGCCCCAGTAGATAGTTGTATGTCATAGCTGCACATCCTTCTAGTTGCTGTATGTGGGACACGGCCTCAGCATGATGGGAGAAGCGGTGGTGCATTGATGCGTGCCCGGGATCTGAACCAGGGCTGCCAGCAGCGGAGCACGCGCACTTAACCGCTAAGCCACAGGGCCGGCCCATACCACATTATTTTAAATTACACGTTTCTAAATATTATGTAGTTATGTCACTGAACATACGAATGGAACTATTTTTGAAGATAGACATATTTTCCTTTTAAAAATACACAATATATTTAAAGAGAGGAAGAACAAGGAGACTAAGACTGAATGCCAGTCCTGGCCCAGGCCCTGTACCCATCTGTCCCTCACTGGTCTGCCCCAGGGGATGTGGTGGCGATGTTATGGACACCTTTGCACTTTAATTCACCTTAACCCATCGATGGGTCAGAAGTAGAATTTGAGTTTTTAATTTAATTTTGTACATCAGAGTTAAATATTATAAAATCATGCAGATTATGACTGGAATAAATAATAAAAATATGCCATTACTAGTATTTATAAAGATGTATATACAAATTGTAATACATTGTTTGAGATGGTAATTCATGTAGAAAAAAATCAAATAGTACCAAAGGATGTATAGTAAAAAGTAAATGCTCTTGCTCTGCCTACTGCCACCTGGTCCCCTGATTCCCCGGTAACCCCAGTCTCTTCTCTGGAGGCATCTACTACTACAGGGTCTGATATACTCTTCCAAATATATTGTTATGTTTCTGTCACTCAGGTAGGTTGTAGGAAAGAACTGGCTGGAATTAGTGGCTGCGTGCACAGTGCTGTCTCTGCCACGTTGTCTGCCGCCTTGGCATTTGCCCTTGCGGAAGAGCTGGCCCAAGGGGCTTCTCTTCTCCATCAGTCTGCTTTTCCTTGAACTTTGCTAACGGTCAATTCCTCTATCCAGTCACACTGTCGTAGTCTTACAATATATGATCTGCCTTCTTTTCAATTTTTGATTCTTCTCTTTTCACTTTTGATTCTTCTTTTTAAAATATTTTTCTGCTTTGAACTTGGAGACCACTAAATACATTCCTCTTTCCTTCTTGACTCGGTTTCTGCTGTGGTGATCTCATGTCTGGTTGCTGCTTTGCTTATGCCCTAAGCATTGGTCCACAAGCCCATTCAGATTTTCTTACTTGTCAGTCTAAAATGCAGCTTCCAGAATGCCTTGTATTTATTGTTTTTCTGCCGTAAGCAACAGAGTTCAGCTTTAGAGCTATGTGCAACTGGAGTGTTGAGGACGACATGCACAGTAGATGCAGCATCCAGGTGAAGAATGAATTGCATTCAGCTTTTTTCTTTTTCAAGAACGTCCATGATTTAGCCGTTATTTATGACCCTTGTTTGCACTGATATTAATCTTCCACTGGCCACCTCTTCCCTGAAAGCAAAACTTCTTTTGTCCTTTCAAACCTTTTGCCACCTTTGCATCTCTGGCCTATATTTCATAGTGATGTTTTATGCACTTAATGAATGAAGAGGTACATGTTCAGTGAGTGCAATGGGTATATCTTAAATTTTTGTTAAAATGCTTTTTCTCTTGTTGCAGAATTTCTTTTGACTCCTGCTTAATTTCTTAGAGGCAAGTGTTTATTTACATGTTGAAAATTGAGATTGCCAGCTGTCTTTATAAATAGTCAGCTTCATTCAGTGTCTCTGAGCTGCATTTAATTGATCCTATCTACTTAACTTGTATGAAGCTGAGCCCAAGCCTCAGGTGTTTATTGTGCAAGCTCAAGAGGATGGGAGCTCTTGGCTAAAAGGAGCTCTAATCAAGAAAGCACTAAAGACCATCAGACAAACTGTAGTTCAAGAGGTGACTGATCTATGCCTTTCTAAACTGTTAACCTATTTTAAATTTTATGGTGCATGAAAAAGATCAAAGGGGAGGGGCAATACCAGTTGTGTTTGTTTCCAAAACCAGTTCAGCAGTTATTTACCTTTCAAGCAATTAACATAATTACCATTATGCTAAAAAGTAATTTTGGAAAGTTCTGCCCTGAGCTCTTACGACTCCACCGGGACAGTTTTAGTTGGGACTTATCTTTTTGATGGAAGCCTAATTGCAATTTTGGCTTTGTGCACACAAACAGAAGCAGCTAATTGTTTAGGCAAATAGCAGATTAATTTAAATATGCATCCCTAATAAAACAAAAATGGTATCCGTTATGGTCCTTGTTCCCATGACGAGGAATATAAATATTCTGTGCAAGTACCATTAGGCAGAGGTCTTAAGGATTGTCGACATTATTTCACAGTGGTAGCACTTGCCTGATACCAAGTAATCTTTACAAAAGCCAACATAAATCAGTGTAAACTCATTTAGATCCCATTTCCGCTATGTGCAGTTTCATTACCACACTCTGGCTGGCCTCCTTTGGGAGGTGGGAGGGGCGTGCTGTAGACTGGCATGGGTGCCCATCCACAGCTGCGGAGCGGGCTTTATGTCTCTCCAAAAGACTGGCCGTCGTTACTAATGTCATCTTTCATGACTGTTCCTAGGGTGACTGTTCTAGGGTGAACTCACAGTTCTGTCAGCCCTGCTGCCGCTTGTCAAGGTGGAGGGTCCTGAGCCCAGAGAGTGGGTGGGACCGCCAAGCCCTACTCCTGTCCACTTTGTTGGGCTGAGGGCCCTCACTCATTGTATTCTTTCAGATATTTTGAGAGACCCTTTTTCTTCTTTTGTCTGTGTCCTTTTCATATTTGTCATGAATGAAACAGTGTTGTGATCCCAGCGCAAGCCAGAGTTAAACATCTTCTGTCCAGCTATTGAGGTTTCGTCAGGTAAAAAGACAGACGCCTGCCCTCCTTTCGGTTTTCTCAGCGTGGGACAAATGGAAGCCCTTGAGCTCCAGCTCTTAGGGATTATGCCTGGTTCAGGGAAAGATGGCAACAACCAGCTTACGTCACTACTAAGGAACTACACAGAACCTCACTTTGCAGTTGCTGAGAAGTTTTCTCTTGTCTTACCTTGGCCAAGCATGCAGGATAAGTGCAGGAGAGACCTTTCGGGATATTTCTTTGCTCTGAGGTCCTACCTCAGCACCTCTTTAGGGGCAGGCATGTTCATAGAATTTGAATGGTCTTTTGGCCTCAGCTGGTTAGACAAGGATGGGGACCCCAGGCCCTGGGGGCAGCTGATTCATCGACTGGGATGAGCCTCAAACTTTCAGTCTCAGTTGTGTGCTTGGAGGAGAAGCCCTCCTAGAGTGGCGAAGAGAGAAAGCTGGTTTGTGGAGAGAGAGGCAGTGGCAAGATACGTGGTCAAGAGACATATACCACCTTGGTTCCGAATGTTTTCTAGGTCCTGGTTCTGATCCCTTATAATCTCCAGCTGTATTTTGTGCCCTTGGGTTCCATCAGATAGCTCTGTTCCTTTCCAGTCAGTTTCCTTTTGTATTTAAGCCAGTTTCAGTGGATTTCTGTTTCTTACATCAAATGTTCCCTTGCTAAAACATGACAAGATTCAGGAAACCTTTATTGATGTTCAGCCACATTCAGTAGTCTGAATTTACTACCACAGGGAATGTAGCAGGAAAAGGACACAATCCTGTCGCTTCGTAAGCCCACGCAATATCAGGAGCCAAAGCCGTGTTGTTGCTGCATCTGCAGTATGATAAAACTTGGCCTTTCAAATGAATTTACATCAGATTTTTAAAATCATCACCTATTTGAGGAGTGAATTTATTTGGCCCTGACAGCATTGACTACTTCTTCCTTAATGTCGTGCAGTGGACGTGGACCCAGTTCAACTTGAAATGTCTGGAAGAGTTAGCTGCTCCTTTTTGGGGATCTTCACATAGTGTGACAACATGACCAAAAGTTAAGCTCATCCATTGTCCCATTGCACTTTGTATACATCTCTCTGTTATGTAACATTTTAGTTATTAGCTGTTTATGTTTCTCTCCAATGTGAGTTTTGTGAGAATAAGGGTCATATCCTTTCTGTGTGCCCCCAGATGAGATGCCTGGGAGATGCCACTAGAGCATCAGCTCCGTGCAGTCAGGGACCTTTTTGTTTTACTTTGTCTTGTTCACTGCAGTTTCCCCGGTGCCTAGAATGGCAGCTGGCCCAAAGCAGGGGCTCAGTAAATACTTATTGATTGTATTGTTGCATTGATTCTTTTTTGGCTAAATATTGGTTAACATGGATGATAATCTGCTACAGTATTGTAAAGCATTCTTATAATTCAAGTATTCACTGTTTGAGTCCCTGCAGTTTTGAGGTTGTAAAAGTAGCCATGATGTAAGTGTATTAACTAATAAATCGACCATTTATAAAATTAGCTTTCACTCAGATATCTCTCTTGTTAGCTGCTATATCTGTTCCTGCTTACCTTGCCCATGTGTTTTTGGGTCAGATATCCAAGAGTACAGTTGCAAAATGAAACTGCAAATCTTGCAAAAGCTGCAGGGTTTAAATGTTAAAAGTGATATTGGAAGAGCGGTAGAAGTGGTAATTACATGGGTAAATATAAATGACTCTTTTTCTTATTATTTAAGTCTCCTTAAAAGATAATTGCCGGGGCCGGCCTCGTGGCTTAGCGGTTAAGTGCGTGTGCTCCACTACTGGCAGCCCGGGTTCGGATCCCAGGTGTGCACTGACGCACCACTTGTCCGGCCATGCTGAGGCCACGTCCCACATACAGCAACTAGAGGGATGTGCAACTATGACATAAAAACTATCTACTGGGGCTTTGGGGAGAAAGGGGGAAAAAAAAAAAGGAGGAGGATTGGCAATAGATGTTAGCTCAGGGCCAATCTTCCTCAGCAAAAAAGAGGAGGATTGGCATGGATGTTAGCTCAGGGCTGATCTTCCTCACAAAAAAAAAAAGAAAGATAATTGCCTGCTTATGCAAAAATAATAACAGTGCATGTGGGGTTTATAACTTGTAGAACTAAAAATATGATAACAATAGCACAGGCTAGGAGGGAGGAAAGGGAAGTACACTGCTGTAAAGTTCTTACACTATGTAAAGTGGTATATTATCACTCGAAGGCAGACTGCATTATCTTACAGGTGTATGTTAAAATCCTAAAGCAACCACTAAAATAACACAACAAAGAGTTTTGGCTAATAAGCCAACAAAGGAATTAAAATGGAATAAACACATAATCAATCGGAATAAACACATAATGAATCCAAATACTCAATCTAAAAGAAGGCAGGAAAAGAGGGAAAAAGGGATCAGAGAACAAATGGGACAAATAGAAAACAGTAAAAGGGTATTCAACCCATCCTCACCAATAATCACATTAAAGATAAATGGTCTAAGCACCCCAATTAAATGTGAGACCAACTGTATGCTGTCTACAAGAAACCCACTTTAAATATAAAGACACGGCAAAGTGAAAGGACAGAAATATGTACACCATGCTAACACTAATCAAAAGAAAGCTGGAGTGGCTGCATTAGTGTCAAGCAAAGTGGATTTCAGAGCAAAGAATGTAACCAGGGATAAAGAGGGACGTTTCATATAATAAAGGGTCAATTCATCAGGAGGACATAACAATGCTACATGCTTATGCACCTAAAAGTGATCTTGGAGGACTATGCAGATGATAGTGGCACCATTGGCAAGTGAGGATCTGACCAAGTTATACGCTTAATAGTTGAAGCAGAGGAAATTGACAAAGATCATGACACAGCAGGCATTTGGAAGAGAAAGATGTGACCATTAAATTGATGGAACCCGACAATATATTTTCCAAAAAGACCCTTCTTAGGATAGTTCTGTGAAACTCAACCTTGTGGTGAAGGGTATTTTATGGCATACCATTCTGTTGGAAAAATGATGCCAAAAAACCAATACATGATTAATAATGAAAAATGTGTTTATAGATAAACTCCATGTGTGCTTTGAGTGAGCTGTGGTTGAATAACTTCCACACTTGGCAGAACACAGGGTGAGTTGACATCGGTTACTCATCTAGCTCATAGTTATTTTATGCACTTGTGAATGCAGCTGCTTGTCCTGCACTCTTCTAGCTAAATTCCAGCCCAGCTTTGGACCAGTAATGTTTAATGACTTGGAGCTTCTGTTTCTTCTCTTATAAAATGAGGATAGTGATGCTCCTCCCAAGATGGAAGTGAGCACTGAAGGAGAGGAGACGAAGGATAGTGTCTGAACGGTTGAAAGCTCTATGCAAGTAGCAGTTTGTATTTTCTTTACTTTACTATTTTCTTTACTGTTTTTTGTGATGTCTCCAAGCAAATGCAAACGAATGCAGTACAGAAGTATGTGCAGGAGGCACATCTTGGAATGTGCCTATCTGCTATTTAATGTGTAGAGCCATTGGCATTTTCTGCAGTGTATCAGTTTCTTCTGGGTCAGAATGGAAAGAATTTGCCAAAATCTTCGTCAGGGGAATGTGTCGTGGAGCCTTTTGCGATCTGCTTATCCCCCATGTTTGTCATGATTCTTAGGAAAGTATGCTGTGTTTTACATCTGAAGCAACATTTAACTTGAAGAAAGCTCTGCTTTTGTTTGTAATCACCTACTTAGCCTACTGACAGCTTGAAAGTCTCGCAAAGCAGCCCAAATGTATTATTTTCTTCTGCCTCTATATTTATTTAGTGCTGAATGATACTTTATAGTAAGATCCTAAGTTCAAAGCATTTAATGTTGAAGGACAATGTATGAGGCAAGAAAAAAGAAAGATGGGAAGATGGATTGCAAAGAGAAGAAATGTGAAAAGCTTTATCTGTTTTAGGCAATAGGAAGTTATAGGAAGTGGAACTGGATTTATGGATGAGCAATAGAGAGGAAATTAGCATTGTCAGTAGATTAAATATGCTTTATAACACAGCAGGCACTATAGAATACATTAAAGAAAGGTAAAAATGATAGGTCTGTCTCCAGCATTTTATAAGGTCTATCTTCTTTAGTCTCCCCAGCAGTGGGATGTTATCTTCAGTTTTAAAGAGGAGGAAACAGGCTCACGGCTTTGAGTAATTTGCCCCAGGCCTTCATCCAGCAAGTGGTGGAGCTGGATTTGAGTTCTAATAGCCACGGACTGTGTTATCTCCACACAGTTATTTCTCAGTGAATTTTGAAAAATAAAATCAGGTAGAATTGGAATGGGAGATTATCCAACAGGATGCAGAAAGAAATTATTTTCTTGGATAAATCTTTGTGGGAAAGAAGTGGCTTAGTGGATGGGAATGATAAAAAGAAATTATTTGGTGAGAAATGAATAAGTAGCATCGCAAATTGAGAAAAGTTTATATTTCTGATAGAAAAGTTTAAGTTCCCGTAGACTACTGGTTCTCAAACTTGAGTGTACATCCCCAGAGTGTCTGTTGCCTGAGCATCTGCATTTCTGACAAGCCCCCAGTGATGCTGATGCCACTAATCCGGGCGACCACACTTGGAGATCATTGCTGTAGACAATTCCAGAAGGGTGGAGACATGGCCAATGTGTGTAAGAGGAATTCATCTGGGTAGCAGTACTCAAGGTGCTGGGGAGAAGAGTGTATAATAAAATCAGAATTTTTAACAAGCATTGGGTAGTCAAGCTCATGTTTTTGAACTATTTAACATAAAATGCCACTGCCAGCTGGGGCCAGAAGAGGGTGGTGGTGAGGGAGGATGTAAAATACTTGTAAGAACCACTAGAGTAGGTTTATGGCTGTTTTCAGGTATTGCTGATGTCTAGAACAGTGCCTGGCGTATAACAGGTGCTCAGTGGTTATTTGTTGCATGAATGAGTGGGCAAATAGAAGAATGAATTAAGAACTCCATATGTTAAAACTCAGCAATTAATATATATATTCCCATTCTTCTTAGGTCTCTCTCATAAAAAACATTAAAAAAAAATTTTTTTTTTTGGTAAAGATAATTTTTGGTAAAAATTTCAGGGAATACAAGGGGATATACAGTAAGTTTCCCTCCTACTTTTATTCCTTTTCCCTAGTTTCTTTCCTTAGGGGTCAGTCATTGTTAACAGTGTCTTGTGTGTCCTTCTGGGATAGTCCATGTATACATTTGTGTGTGTGTGTGTACATTTTATAAAACACAAAAGTAATATAGCATACTATACCGCTATTCTCTCCTTTACTGTTTTTGTTTAGCAATATATTTTGTGGATCATTTCATATAACTTATATGTAAGGCTGACTTTTTTAACCGCTCATTTTATTTAAATTCCAAACTATGGAGGTACCATTATTTAAGTAGTTCTCTATTGATGGACGTCTAGATAGCTTTCGATCTTTAGACATAATTAAAAACATTACAGTGTCTAACCAAATTACAGATGTATATAGGAAATGTTATCAAATTGCCTTCAAAGTGTGTGAATTAGTTTACATTCCCACCAACAATTTAAGAGGGAGCCTGTTTCCTTGTATCCTCAACAACAAAATGCTTTATGAAATTTTTCTTTATCAGTTTGATGAAAAATGGTATTTTATTACAGTTTTTATATTTTTCTGAGTGAATTTTTACATTTTTTTCTCATGTTTATATGTCAGTTGTGTTTCTTTTTATGTGAACAGCATGCTCATGTCCTTTGCTCACCTTTCAATTGTTTTTTTCCTTATTGAATCTTAGAAGCCCTTTATATGTTAAGGCAATTGGCCCTTTGTTATATGTGATGCAAATATTTTTTGTAACCAAACCAACTTATCATTTATCTTTTAGCTTTCTTTATATTGCATGATTGTTATTTTATAACTGGGCATATTAAGTGAATTTAAAATTGTTACTTGCATTTTTTTTTCTACATAGGATTTCTCAATATTTGGGATCTAAGGACTGGAAAGTATCCTGTTCATCGTTTTGAGCATGATGCAAGAATACAGGCACTAGCCCTAAGCCAGGAAGATGCAACTGTTGCCACAGCTTCTGCTTTTGATGTCGTAATGTTGTGCCCCAATGAGGAGGGATATTGGCAAATAGCTGCAGAATTTGAAGTTCAGAAACTGGTGAGGTTTTAGTGTGGTCATTTTATTTTTCATTCTTAGAATCTCTGGTCTCATATAAGCAAATAGTAATGATGTTGGCAGCTCCCATTCACTCAGGGCTTAGTGTGGGCCTCACATCCATAAATCTCACAATAACCTTGTGAAATAGGTAGTAAATTTCTCCATTTATGAATAAGCCAGTAGAAGCTTAGAGCAGTGAATTATCTTGCCCCAGGTCCCAGAGCTAAGAAGTTGTGATTCAAACCTCAGGGTTGACTTCAGGGCCAGAGTGTCTCACTGTGGTCCTCAGCCTCCTTCACATTAACAGGACGTTCACCCCTGGAAATCTGAGGTCAGTTTCTGGCCTAATTTATAAGTGAAAATGAGTTCAGTGCTATCATCCCAGTCCATATGGGAAGGGAGGTTTCCATCCTACACTTTCTTCATCCTAAGATTTTCTCACCTGGAATTTAGAGTAACTCTTGAGTGAAAATGGATTTAAGTCAGTGTTAATTGGGTAGCTGTGTTCCAGGATGCCATCTGCAAAGCTGAGCAACCTGAAGAGTTCTTCACATGGAGCTTATTTCTGAGTTGAGTTGTACATGAGTCTCTACATTTGTACGGTAGGAGATGGTTTGGTGGTAAGAAGGAAGGGCATTCTCTCTATGCTGAATTTGGATTTAATTTAAACAAACTTGATCTTGGCACTAGGAGGAGAGTGAGGAAAGCCAACGCTGAGTAATGAATTGATGGCCTGGCCTGGAACAAGTCCTGTTCTTCTCCCTCTTCCCCTCATGGAAATCTGGTCAGACTTGAATAACTAAAGAGCCATGGCATCACCATGTCACCTCCATAAGCTTCTTGTCCCTTTAATGATCAGTATTTGCAGTTTGGGTTTAGTATTCCCCCAGACTGCCTGATGCTGTCATCTCCTCTTGGGTTTATTTATTAGAAAAATGTGAAAATTCCATATTTCTGTTTATTCTCAAATGTACCATAGTGCTTATTATTTGGTCTTTACCTAAAGAGCACCATAGACCAGCAATAATTATATGAACTCAGACAGTTACTTAAGATGCAAGTCCCTCTATAAAGTGTAAATCCTGCCTTGGCAATAAGGCGGCATCCTGGCACAGACTGGAAGCTTTTTGAAGTAGTTTACAGCTCCCAGCAAATGGCACAACCACTGTCAATCTGAGCCTCTTGGTCTGTCCAAAATCCAACATTAAGTTGAAATTAAATGGCTAGACTAAGGATGTTGATTTTTGGAAAATAAATGATTTTTAGAATAGGAGAAAGAGGAGGCAAGCAACCATTGCTTGAGGCATGTGTTATAACACTTTTTATGTATTATTTCTCACCCTGGATGAGGGGTTGCAACAGAACGCACTGTCACTGGAAAAGGCACCCCCCGGCCCATAGAGCTGGGCCATTTTTGTCTTCCCCAAGATAGGCTCGCTGAATCACAATGGCAGTGTTCCCGGGTTTGTGATACCGGCCTAGAACATCCTTCCTTTGTGATGGGCCCTCGGCTCGGGTTGTGGGGCCGCCATTCGTACGGTCGGGGCCAACGATGAGCAGAGTCACCTGGACGTTTACTTTCTCAAGCTCCTCTGGAAAGTCCTCAGGATTCAGGGTTTTGAACTCCTTTAGCTTATTGTCAGGGCCGTGCAGTCCTTTTACACTGCAAATTTTCATAATTACATAGCATGGCTTACCTCCTGCTTTTGTACTTTCAGAATTTACTCAAGGAGGTGAAAACCTGATGTGAACTGCACTCAGGAGATGTGTCACTTATGGATGTAGAAAAACAGATTATTCCCAGGGAGCCCCTCATACCTGTGCAGATTAGAGAAGGAGGGAGCAGTAATGTGGTTGGGAGTACTGTGCTAGTGTAAAAATGCTCGTAGGGGCCTTCCTGCCCTCGGATGACATTGAAACCAGGAGAGAGCAGATAACTCAGATACTTTCAACCTTTTAGCAGCACATTTTTGGTATTTGCACAGATGTTAAAATGAGATTTTTGCTAATTTGGAATTGAGTTTTATTTATTCAGTTCCCTGTAAAAAAATTATTATTTATAATAATTATTACAAAACCTTAGCTTTTTTTGAATAGTTACTATACTCTCATGGCTCAGAATTTAAAAGACTCAGTAAGGTTTGCGGTGAGAAATCTCCCTTCCACCCCATCTCACAATTCATTTCCCTCCTTGAAAGCAGCCATTGTTAGATTTATGCATGTACAAGCCAAGCACATCATACACTTCCTCTGCCCCACCTTTTACACACTGAATGCTGTTACTCACCTTGCTTCCTTGCTTTTCCCGCCAAATTTACCCTGGAGATCCCATTTGTATGAATTTATAAAGAATGTCTTCATGCTTTTTTCTGTGACTGCGTGGTGTTCCAACCGCATAGATTTACTGTAAGTTATTTAATTAGTCCCTTAGTAACCCATGTTTAGGTTTTTCTAGTTTTTATCTATGACAGAATAGTGCTACAGCAAATAACAATTGTTTTGCATAAATGCGAGTTTATTTGTAAGTAAATTCCTAGAAGTGACCTGTGGGATCAGAGCATATGTGCGTTTGATGTTGTGATAAGTGTGGTCAGACTTCCCTCCATACCAGTTGGACCAGATTACATCACACTAACTGTAGGTGGGAGCCATAGATGTGGTTGTCCTCCCTCCACTTCCAGCCCAGTGTCTTGGCAGACTAATTGGTCTTTACCAATATGACGGGTGAAAATGGTATCTTAGTGAATTTTTACTTTGTGTTTCTCTTATTAGGAGTGTATTGTGTTTCTTTTATGATGAGCATCTTTTCATTTGTGTATAAACTCTGTTTCATTTCCTGTGAACTGTCTATTTGCCCATCGTTTTCTGTTGGGTTGCTGGTCTTCTTGTGGATATGTGGTAGGAATTGTAGGTGAGACCTAAAGGACTAAACAACTCTTATCCTTTAACAGGTTGACTACCTTGAGATAGTTCCAGATACTGGAAGGTACCCTGTGGCAGTAGCCACCGCTGGAGATCTGGTATACCTGCTAAAAGCTGAAGACTCTGCCAGAACCCTCCATTACGTCTACGGCCAGCCTGTCACATGCCTAGATGTCTCAGCCAACCAGGCTGCTTTTGGTGTGAAGAGTCTGGGATGGGTGTATGAAGGAAATAAGGTACAAAAAAATAGCAAGATGTACAACTAACAAAAAGGAACATTGGTTTTATTTTTTAGAAGGCAAATGAAAAATTAAAGCTCTCTGATATGTTTTTTAAAGATGTATTCAGGCAATATATCAGCGTGGTAAAAAAAATTCAAGCACTTCCATAGGGTATAAAATGAAAAGTAATCATTTCCTTTCTCCTCCTTTCCCCCAGCCCCACTCCACAGAAGAAACTATTAACAGTTTTTAGGTATCCATCTAGAACAATTTAATGCGTATATACGTACATTTATACACTAAAAAATGTATCTTTGTAGAAATTAGATCATAGTATACATGCTGTATAATATACCTTGGAGAGCATTCCATGTCAGCATACACCAAGCTCCCTCTCCCTAGGATTCCAACATATGCTTACAGTCCATAGTCTGTTTAGCCGGCCTCCTCACTGGTGGGCATTTAGGGTGCTTTCTCTATTTTGGTTATTATAGACAATGCTACAATGCATGTTGTAATTTGCACAAGTCCTTGTGTAGTATATCTCTAGGATAAATTCCTAGCTAGCAATTATGTTGCTTGGTCAGAGGGTATGTGCACTTAAGATGTTGATGGACGTTGCCAAATTGCGGTCTAAAAAGGTTGCATCAAAATTTACATTCTCACTAACAGTGCATAAACGTGCCTCTGATACTCTTTGAGTCAGAAGGAAGGAGACAAGTTTTTAATTGAAATTCTTTGCATGAAGACTAAATTTTATCGCTACCTAGCATTTTGCTGTCCTGACCGTAGGCCAAGTACTTAGTCTTACAGCTGATTTATAGAACTCTCTTTCTCTTCCAGTGGAATCAGGGGAGGGAGGGATAGAGTTTTGTTTTTCCTCCAATTTGCCTGCTATTGATCCTGCTGGCGGTTGGTGTAATCCCTGCGAAGGAACTTCTCTGAGCCAGCAGCTCCTCTGATAACATCCTTCTCCTAAGAGATGTGATTTTTACATCTTGTTTCCCCTGTGTGTAGTCATCTGTAAGGTCAAATCCCATATATCTAGGTGTTCACTGGTTTTGCAACTTAAGTGCTCAGAGAATTGAAGCATCCTGATCCCAGTATATATTCGTCATCCGGGAAGATAGATAAAGCAGTAGAAAATACATGTGGCTTCTTGTCATCTCACTGTGAGAAGGGACTCCCTTTGTGCTCAAGTCGGCCTGTTTTGGTGGAGCACATTCGGCATGTCTCAGCTGGAAAGTCTATGATGGTCTAACTCCTGTGTTTCGCCTTCTCAGGAAGTGGGGGAAGAGGACAGCAGTTGGTTTCCTGAGGCAGTTTCCTTTCTCTGGCTTTGAAAACACTTTCTTTTCCGGTCCCTGGTGAGCTCATTTGTTGAGAGGAGAGAGACTATTTGCTTTCTAATTTTTCATCCATCATGCTTTCAAAGTTTGGTTATCTCATTTATTTCTCGAGTTGTCAGTGTAGTGAGGTTATAATTATGTTTAGTACTAGCCTGGTTTAAATTTTTCATATTTTTAATAAATTTTTCATTTGGCAGGCCCTATTTCTCTTTGACTTACCTGAGTGGATTTATTTCTATGGTGATACAATCATGGTGGATATATTTGAGAAACCAGTTGAAGGGATAGTTCAGCACAAAATTAGACTGGGAGCATCCTTTAGATATTGATGTAAGTAGGCACTTTTTTGGATGCCTCTCAAAATTTCCAACGCAATTAAAAGCATTAGTTATAAGAATAATTAATACATTATTATACATGACTTTTATTATATTAATATATTATTATACATTAATTTTCTGAAAATTGATTTTTAAAATTTATAGTCCCTCAAATAACTTGTTACCCGGTATTCTTCATTGGTATTTTACAATTAAGAGTGGAAGTAAATTTGCTATATGAATGTGTTTAAATATCTCTTTGGAATCTGACAGAAGCATTTAGTCATCCAAATATTTTGTGAGTACTCCACCAACCCTCACACACTTGTGTGGGTGGGCGGGTGGTTGCTGTTAGTAGTGCTGGGTTATAATAACTTTGCATTGAGATGTTTCTCCAACAGGAATGCCACCCACTCGAACGTGAGGGAAGCCAAGCTTTATCTATGAAACTTTCCTTATTTTATTTTGCAGAGACAGAACTTTCCATCTGATTGTGTTTAATGGGTTTTCTGCTTCCTCAGAAAAACATGTATTTTTAAGGACTGTAATTGTCAAGTTACATTTGTGTGAACTGAGCCATGTCATGGGTGGCTCTGTGAGATTTTAGTCTCATCCTGCTATCCTATAATGGACTGTCATAATTCTCAAATGGTCTCATGTGCAGGCTCGGTGTCACTGTGCTTGTAAATACCATATTTTGGTTGTATCTGTGCTCAGCCTGGCAGCATGTGTCCAGCACATTTATTAGGTTGGTGTGAGACTATTAGCAGTCCAGTTTGCCTGGAGCTGTGTACCCATGGGGGGTTAGTGTCTGTGTCTCTGGCCAGTATATCTAGGATTCAGGTGAAGGCTTTGAGAGAACAGAGAGTTTGGTTTATTTTCGTTTGTACCTGATACAGAACTGGAGTTTAGCTATAGTCCATTATTGATTAACTGTGGTAAAAACAGACAGTGAAGTCCAAATGTTGATATAGAATTTTAGTCCCTAATCGGTAGACATATTCCAGAGGGGTTATTTTTGTTTAGCTAGAGAATATCCTTGTACCATATGATGATCACATTAGCATTTTATAGGCATCACAGCTGTCTGAGCATGGAGTAATAATGGTTCCGATTCCTCCCTTCACATATCTACTAGCCAGCCCGTCGTGTATTCATCACAGATAGTTACGGAGCACCAGTTGTGTTCCTGGCACTGGAGTGTTAAAATAGCAAGATGCACAGGTTTCAACACACTGGTACTTGTCAAGTAACCTATCTCTGTTAATAAGCATAATTTTCTAAGGAAGTGAAGCCAAGTAACTTAGCGAAAATTTATCTGTTTAATCTTAAAAAAGGTTTGTGAATACAGCTGGTTGAATCATTCTAGCTCAGGCAGGCAGGATCAGAGAGAGTCAATGCTCTGGTACATCTGGGTTTGCCTATGGCACAGGGCTTCCCAGACCTTGGGGTTTCAGAGGCCCGAATTAGGGGCCACAGTTGGGTTTGCCAGCATTTTCTTTGGCCAAGTAAAGTCAGAGAAAAAATGGCTATTATCTATTTTCACTCCTTCTTAAAAGATCAGATCTTTAAACATCTTAGGAAAAAAAAGTATTTTTTGACTAGGTAATGTATTCACCTGATTCAGAAACCAAAGACACGAAAGGGAGAGTGTGCAGAGGGATGACTCCTTCCCACTCTTTTCAACCTACCACCCAGTTTCTTTTCCTGGAGCCAAATCAGTGTTGCCAGTTTCTTGTGCATCCTTCCGGAGATGTTTTATGTATATATAGGCAAATTACCCATACGTGCGCTCAATCCCCTCTTTTTAAAAAATATAAATGGTAAAATGCTATATTATTCTGCACCTTGTTTTTTCCTGCAACAAAGTCTCTTGGAGATCATTTCGTCATTTCTTTTAACGTAATAAAGAACTTCCTGGTGTGTTTTGTGCGTGCAGCTTTGAGATTGCACCTTGTGGATGTACCTTAGTTAATGGGGCTAGCCCCCTGCTGATGGAAGTTAGATTGCTCTCAGTCTTTTGCTATATCGGATGACACTTGGTCCGCATAGATGTGTTTTATAGGATTAGTTCCTCAGAGTAATGTGCTGGGTCAGAGGGGTCTGTGCCTTTATCATGTTGATGGGTTTTGCCCTCTGTAGAAGGTGTTCCTTGGAAAGTGGTGGATGGCACTGCATCCCATTCTCCTAGCAGCTCCCTAACATCTTTTCTCTCAGGAGCCTTACAGAAATATGACAACAAAATGAGGCCGGAAGGAATAAATTGAGATCTATCTGGTTCCTTCATTTTAATTATTTTGTAACTTTCTGCTTTTAGGATAAATGACTTCATCTAGAATCACGTGGCTTCACCTAGAATCAGTGCAGCAGGACTGAGAGCCCTGTCAGACCACCGTTAGGGTGGAAGGCGCTGCTACACTCAGTGATATGTGCCCTTCTCGGCTTATTTGGTACCTTTGAGGGGGAATCCGGGGTTCTTTTAAGACAGTGAGCCGACCTGCCTCTTCTCTGTAAACTGCCAAGGGTTGGACGTATGACTTTTGGGCTCCTGTCCAGCACCCACGCTCCTCGATTCTTTGATTACGTGGTTAGGTAGTTTAAACTCTTTCCTTTGCCTGTGGCGTCGCGTGGAGCTAATCCACCGTTGGAGGCTGCTGGGTAGCTGAGGGCTTCTGAGATGGGTTGAAGAATCCATTGCTCTGCTGTTACTTCTTTAACAGGATCTCCTAAGGGCCCTGCTGATTGCTGGCAGGAATGCTTGGGCAGGAACTTGTTTAGTCCTTTTTCATCGATCCCTGTGTCTTGCTGGGCAAGGGGTATGTGTTCAGAAGGGCTGCTTGAAAGTCCTTTACTTTTAGATGAACATGGGTTCTTAAGTTTTGGTATTGCATTCTTGGGTTCTCAGACTTCTTTTATGGCTAAATGACCTTAAAAGTCGCCATTGCTAAGTTGCATAGGATTGTGAAAGGAAACAAATGTGACACAGTTACTCTGGCCTCATCTCTTCATCATGCTGCAGTGTAAATATCAGTGTCAGCTCTGCTAATGTAGCCCTCTGTGTCCAAACATCCCTTTAAAATTTGTTCTTTTGTCTCGTATTTCCTGAATCTGTCAAAAATACTTCCATCCATGAAAATGTATTTATGATACCATATCATCTTTATTAATTCTTTTGCTGCCTGAATTAATTTTGCTCTCAGAGGTGGAGGGTTAGAAGATAAAATTGCCTCATTTAAGAGCATTATGTTGACGATGAGTCTCACGCCTCATAAAGGAAAAGAGACCCGCTTAGGGCTCTCAGCATCATTCTATGTATTTGGACATATTTCCTAATTTAGTTCTGAAGTACTTGGCATTCTATGGCAGATTGTATTAGGCAGCACGCGGCGTGCATCCTAATCAGGGAGATGTGAGTGAAGTAATCCAGAAGGCTGGAATGTGTGTGACAAGGACGCTTGCCTGGCGCTGCTGCCTCAGCTCACATCACACTGGAAAATGATTGCTAACGTCTCTTATGGTAATCATTCCCTGTACATGGACGTGAAAAGACTCTGGATTGGTTGCTTGCACTCGTCACGAGTTGAAATATCTGTCTGGGAGAGCCTTTGGAATCAGAAAGGTAGTGCTCATGGATTCTGGCCACATTCGCCCATACCTACACCAGAATAGGAAATCCATCTTTTCGCTTGTTCAAGGTTCCGTTCCAGAGGAGAATCAAAAACTTAGTATTTTACAAGCAAGATGAACAATTTAAAATTGAAAGTTCCCCAAGTAAATATTTCATTTCCTTTTTACTTTCACCTTAAACCTTTAACATTTTTTATTTTTACTTTCTTCTTGGAGTAATTGAGGAAAATAGCCCTTGGAGACCAGTTTTCTGGGTTATTGAGTGATGTTACTACCAAAAGGATCTGTTTTTGTTGCTAAGGTTCTGTCATTGTTAATGGCTATGCATTGAACACAATACTATATACTAGATTTCTGATGGCACTGGAAACAGAGATGAACCAGACATGACATCTGCCTCGGGGCTCACAGCCTGTGGTCCTTAACAACAACTTGGTGATATGAAGGTGGTTTTCTCCATGTTGAGATGGACACAAAGTCATAGGGAGACCTTCACAATGAATCCCCGAGTAATGAAACATTATGCAGATAAATAGGTGAGGATTGAACATTCAAATGTGTTTTGTACATATTTTAGTATTAAGATGATAACAGTAATTGATATGTTAGTGTATTGTTAGTAATTAATAATAATAAATTCTCCTCACATGTTGTAAAAACCCTGAAGCACCCCCATAGAGTCCTAGGGTTTCTCAAGATAGAGCAAAACACCTCTGACTGAGAGACTTTTGAGGACCCAACCACCTCTGATGTTCTCTACAGCCATGGTGGGTGATTTCGACGAAAAGTAGTTTTTGGAATGCTGCTGCTTCTTACAGAGGCTGTGAGTGCTTTAGGGTCTCTAGCGATCCTGAGCTATTCCTGGGAGGGAGTGAAGAAGTTATAGGAAGTAAGTATAGGGAAAAGTCAAGGTGGGGGTATAACCACTGGGGACTGAGCGCAGGGTTGGGGGTCAGATAAACCTTAGACGAGCTACTCATATGCCGCAGATGTCGCATTTGGAAAGGGGACAGCACCTGGGAAGGGCAGGTCATGTGCTTTGACTGTGGCTGGTGCTCAGTAGTTCTCGGGTTCCTCCTTCCCTTCTCCATCCCACCAGCTTTGGGGTCAGGCTGGAGTTCATCAGGAAAGCCTGAGCAAAGGGCAGTCCAGGCAGAGGCAACAGGCCTGGAGGAGGGGGTTTCCAGGGGGGCCAGAAAGCTGGCCCAGGGGGTGATCCAGGCTGGCTGGAGCACAGGTGCCGTGGGCTAGTGTGGGAGTTGTACTAAAGCCATGCTTGTAGTGATAGTAGTCTGTGGTTCTTCACAAGATTCATTTTCCCGAGAATTGTTTTGAAAGAGTGCATTTAGAATAGAAAGGGACAGGTCAATTTAGCTTCTTGCGGAACTAATGCAGGAAATTAATGTGAATGCTGAGTCACTTTGTATAAAAGCCTTTGGGATGTAAAGCCTTGTTGGAGAGGGCTGGCGCTGTGTCTTAAATATCTTTTGTCTTCACTCATACTATAGTTTTTGGTATGCCAGTGACATTTGTATCATTTTCTAATTTTCAAAAACATTGATCAGTATTTTTGAATCTCTGAGCAAGTTTACAAGACCATTACATTGGTATGTAATGATCATTGCCTTTTTTCTCATTTATCTTTTGAATTAAGCTTAGAATTTTATTTAGGGCCTAATTTTTCTAATGGCTTTCCTGATTATTTCTGTGGAATTTCCAACCTGGTTTACCATTCCATATTGATGGGAGAGTGTGAGCCTTGAGTTGATATTTGCATTTATTTCACCTTGTGGATAGGTCTGGCTTTGGTTCCTTTGTGTCAGATGAGTTTCCGAATAAATTCGGCCCAAGCAGCAACTAGTTTTGTTAGTGTTAAAAATCAGTTTGTTTTTTTCAGTTAATGAGGATTGCGGGGGCGTGTTGGAAATGTTTGCCTTTGCTCTGCAGGTGAAAACAGTAACACTATAGACTAGGCTGTGTGCTTTCCATATATGTCCACACATATCCATACGGTGGAGACTGATGGTGTTGGTTTGGGGGAGGGTAGGAGAAAGAGGGCACATGGAAAATGGTCTGTGTGAGTTTGGATTTCAGAATATTTAAGATATTTTACTGTTTTCAAATACACATAGCAGCTTCAACTAGACTAACAAAATATTACCAAGTAGAGAACTTTTCCTTTTTACTCAGTACGTAGATGAATATGATTTATTAGTTTACTCAGCATTTCAGTCTTCTGTAAGGCACTGTGTTAGAGAGTGGGTTTATGATTAACTTATCAATTATTGAGTTGCAGATGAGTTCTTCTAATGGATGCAAAGTTACTCTTTTAAGCATTCTCTCAGTGTGTTATTAATTTACAGGGTAGGTCCGGTTTTGTAGATTGGCAAAGGAAAACTCCATCTCATTTCCACATCTGAACGAGCACATTCCAAATTAAGGGACTCGGGGGGAGTGATGAGGTTTACAGTGTGTCCAAGTGAGGCCAGGAGTCCTCTGACCTGTGCCACAGGCAGAAAGCAGCTCTACTGTGACCAGGGTTCCAGCCCCGGCTCACCTCTCCTGCCCTGGAACGGTCCATTGATACGGAACCGACTGACTGGACCCAGACCGAATTCATACCCAGATTTCTTTGGATCTGTCTAGGTTAGGACCTCTGGCCTAGGCTCCACCTATGCCCTTGGGTGGCCTCTTTGCGCTGTGGTGTTTCCTTAGGATGTGATCTCTTATCTCATGTTCATAATAAGTTTTAAAATATATGTTGAAAATGACATGAAAATAGTTCCTCCCCAGCGCCCCACCCTCACTTGCCCCCGCCTTTTCCCCACCTGTGTGCTCTTGTTCCACCTGTCGGCGCCCCTCCTCGTGGTCTCTTTCAGGTTTTGTCAGAGCGATGGCTGCGTGCTGAGGACTATGGGTGAGGCCCTGGTGCCGGCCTTCTGCCTGGCCTTCAAGACCGGGGGAGACAGGCTCCTGCTCTCCATTCCACACCTCCAACATGAGCCCCTTGCTCCAGCCGGCTGGTGCAGCCTCAAATATGGCACGTGTATTCCTGACTAGCAATATAGCATTCCCTCTTCCCCTCTTGTCTCTCCCTGTCCTTTCAGGAAAGGTCCTTCCAGAGTCCCACTTATCAGAAGGAGCCTTCCCAGCTGTTCTGGCTCTCAGTGAACATCCTCCTTCTCTGACTTCATCCTCCCTACAGTACACAGGGTCTGCATCTTACATTTTGGTACTGTTACTGCCCAGCACTATTCTTAACCAGATTGGCATCAGTTGGAAGGCAGGAAATGAGCATTTATAGCTGAGTAACACTTATTTAATGTTGAAATTCTTTTTTGTCTTGGGAGGCAGTGTAGGGTGTGGTGCAGGGTTCTCAAATGCCAGAAAAAATGGATCTCTGGACCCCAGCCCAAAGCTTTTGATTCGGTGAGTCTAGGGTAGGGCCTAAGGATCTGCATGTCTTATGAGTGTCCAGCGCTGCTGAAGCTGCAGTCCTGGGGCCTCGCTTTGAGCACGCTGGGGTAGAGGTTTAAAGAGCGTGGGCTTGGAAGTCCACCCACCCGGGTTTGAGTCCCAGTTCTAGAACTTTGTAACCGTGTCAGTGGATCGACCTCTATGCCTCTGTGTCCTCATATGTAAAGTGAATAAAATCATGATCCCTGCCTTATGGAATCATGGGGATCAGGTGAGAGAATGCGTCATAGCAGTGTTTTGGACATAAGAGAACACCATAAATATTAGCCATTATTGATAACCATTTTTGCCAGGAACCGGAAAAGGCATTGTGCTGTGGTAGCAGACATTGACACTGGAATAAGAGTAGCCAGGCTCTGCCTAGTGCATCCTCAGCTGCTGCTGTAATTTGGGGCAAGTCACTTAAAATTATTTAAGCCCTAGTTTCTTTACGCATAAAGTGTAGACAGTAGAATTTGTCTATCTTCTTAGTGCTTCTGAGAATCAAATGGAATGATATTCTGAGAGGATTTGTGTGAAAGGCGTATCATGATTATTAACAACAGCTAATATTTATAGTGTTCTTTATGTGCAAACAGTGCTAAGCATGTCTGTGCTAATACAGTTGTGTACGCATAGTGTTGTTCAAGGTCATTGTGCCCTCAGGGGTGTGAGAGGAGCACGTGGAGTGGACGGTTTGCTGCGATTTTCCACTCTCCTGAGGACAGTTTGTTTCACTCTCCTGATTTTAGCACTCTCCGTCATTTGTTTCACTCATCTGATTTTAGCAACATTCTGCCTTGTCCAGTATGACTTGGGACCAGACTAGAAGTTGCCAGGCTAGTCAAGTGAAAATTGACAACCAAGCCATTGTAAAATCCTGACTTAACATGTACAATGTTAGTGAAGTCTGTGGGCTTACAGATATCTTTACATTACCATCATCTCACCTGTAATCTTCCCATTTGAAAAATAATGTCCAAGTCACCTTTAATTTTAAAGAATTCATTTCATAGTTTGCAGCCTGTTTTCCTCCCTATATAAAATAGATTTAATAATAACTTTCTTTCTCATCGGGACCGTGATTAGTTACATGTGGTTAATATTTGTGAAGTGCTTTGAAACTGTCCGTACTCTTCATTATGATGAGGCCTATTGGGAGCATAAAAGGAGGATGTGAGGATTTTCAGCTTTCAGTTATATATTTGCATAATAATTATAATCTCTTTGTTGGAGTAAATGCTCTGATCATGAACATTTCCTGTTCGTTTTATGTCCCCTTAACCAGTTCCTTGTAATCGCATCTCTTTTCCTCATTCTAGCTCTAGGACAGAGATTGTCCAAAGAGATCCCCGATGCAAAATGGAGAGCATGTTCTGCTTACTCCAAGAAGTAGACCTGCCCCCCCTATTCCTTCCAGCACCCGTGGATGTGGGGGGAGAGAGAGACTTGGATGATGATGGCCTGCATTTTCACCCAAGCGTACTCTTGCTCTCTGGGTTCTTTTCAGGCTTAGGTCACAATAGGTATTGGTTTGGCCTCGCTCTGGTCCTTTGTAGACATCTGCCCACATCACAAAGCCCCACGTTTGGCACAGTCTGCGGTGATTGGCAGTGCCTCCCCAGGCAGAGTCCAGTCCTGGAACCGCAGGGGTTGCAGGTGCATTGGCACGTGGTGGTGGGGAGCGCACACAGGCCTTGCCTACCCGGTGCCTGGCGACGCTCAGCAGCACCATCCCGTCCCTGAAATATCTGGGCCTCGTGGGCTTGTCACTCCAATTAGAACTTAAACGTGAAAGCAGCCCAGGCTGCTTCTCCCTTTGTTCTGTACTGGAGTGTGGACTGTGCCAGAAGCCTGTCATGGAAACTGTTGAGGGGCTGCTCTGTTGCAGGGATCTGTGCTTGTGTCAGGGGTCCATTTCTTCAAGCTTTGCATCTTGCTGGTTGCTGCTGCTAAGTGCACCTGAGAGGGAGGTTTTTGTTTGCCAACAGAAAGTCACCTTTGGGATGGTGGTGAAAGTCATTTTCCACATGTTCACAGATACGCCTGTTACCAAGCCTCACGCTCTGACTTATCTCTGGCAAGGACTTACAAAATAGTCTCTCTGGCTGATTGTCAAAAATTACATCATATCGGAGTAAACTGCTTTTAAATCAGACATCCATTATTCATGTATATTAACTGCTTTTTTATTTTTTTATTGGCTATTTTGTGTATGATTTACTCTTTTCTTGCTAGCACCCCCTCCCTCCCCAATTGTCTGTCTTTCTCATCGTTTTTTAAAATCTTAGCTCATCTGTGAATTTATAGAGGCTGTTCGCTTAGCTTTGTATGTGAACATCGATATGCAGACCCTGCATTTTTTGTAGTGAAATTTTAGTCCACATTTTCATGGGTCACATTTATGTTGGTCAGAACAGCTACTTGTGCCGTTTCATGGGTAAATTCTACCCCAAAGACTGAGAGGTCTTTCTTTTGTGTGTCTTTTATTTTTAAAAAATAAGCATGACTAGTCTTGTACTTCAAGATCTGTACTGAGGGAAACTGTACCTCCCACCAATGAAACAGCTAGATACGTTGCTGTTGGTGGAATGCAAATTGACTTAATGTGTTCATTTGTATGCGTGGAGCATGTCTTTACTGTAAGGCTGGTGTGTCGTTCACCTGTAATCGATAGATACAGGCAGAAATGTGTAGCATTTATTCATTCTTTCATCAAATATATACTGAGTCCTTCCTGTGTGCCAAACTGGGTACAGATAATCAAGGAAGCCTCTGTTCACTCCAGACCAATGCTAGGCGGTCCCCTATGCATCTGGCGTCTCAGTGGGCGTGGTACATTGCCCTGATTCAGGGCACTTGACTGTGTGGAACACTAAGGACTAGATACAGTTAGCTCTACGTATTTAACCCCAAATCAGCGTTGTTGCTGTATATGGTCCACATTTGTATACTTTGTGCACATTTACCTGAATCTTGCTCACTGTTCCTTCCAGCACCCCAGACCTTTTTTCTGGAATAATTTTCCATCTTGTAAAAGTATATGTTTTAGAAGTTCTGTTAGTGAGGGTCTCTTAGCCACAAGTGTTCACTGTGTTTTTATCCAAAAACCATCTTTATTTCCCCCTCATTCTAAGGTAGTTTTACTAGTCCATTATGTTTCTAGGTTGACTTTCTCTCAGCCCCTTGGAGAGATGATTGGTTTTGACTTCCGTCGATGCCGCTGAGAATTGGCTATCAGTCCCTTCTATGACTCTCTCTTCTTTTGGCTGCCTTTAAGATCTTTTCCTTGCCTTTAATTTTCTGTGGTTTCGCTCTGATGTCACTAGGTTTGGATTTAGTTTTATTTCCTGTGTGGGATTTCTTGTGCTTACTTCCTTTCAGTTGTAGAAAATTCTCAACCATTGTCAAATTTTCCTCTCTCTCATTCTCTCTATTCTTTCTGTCTGGAACTCAGGTTAGATGTGTGTTGGACCAACTTTTCTCTCCTCTGTGTTGTTCACAGCTCATTCGTATTTTCCATCTCTTTCTCTCTGTGTTGCATTCTGAATAATTTCTTAAAATCTGTCTTCCAGTTCACAAAATTCTCTCTTGGACTCTAATTACTTTAACTCATCCATTGATTTTTTTTTAATTTCTAGAAATTATCTTTGTTTTTCAAAGCTGCTTAATCAGTTTTGCTGCTTTTGACCCCTTACCGTAACTCTTTTATTTCTGTAAGCATTTTCAGCATGAGTATTTTATATTCTTTATCTGATAAATACCTGATATCCTTTGAAGTCTAATTCTTCTGTTTGTTTTCTGCCTCTCATGTATGATGAGTTGTTTCCTTCTGCATTTGGATTTTTTGTGTGTGTGTGAGCTCATATTTGGCTGATCTTGATTTGTAGATCTCCTAAAGGGCCTGGATTGAGAGGGTCTCCTACTGAGAAGATTCTGCCAGGTACTGGGAGGCATGTTACCAACCTGAAAATATTTCAAACTAATTACTAGGCATGGGGTTTTTTGGCCTCGCAGGTAGTCTAAATTCAAACTCTGAACCTGTGTGAGGGCAGATGAGTGGTTGCAGACCCTAGGGCAGACGTTTTCCATCCTGAGCTGAGCCTGAGGCAGACAAGTTTCTGGGTAGACTCTCTTTGCCAATGGATAGATTTTTTTCCTAGCTTGCTTTTTACTGAGTGAATATAGCTGTATGAGGGCCCCAGCTTTATGTGGAGGTCTCAGTTCTGATGTTCCACTTGGTGCTGGCTGGAAACTTTGCCTCCTGTTTCCACAGTTCTCTGGGCCCCTGACCCTGGCAGAGCAGTGTCCCCAGACAGCCCCTGGCCTGAGAGCCACTTCCCTTCCTGGTTTTAGTGCTCTCTTTGTTTTTGGCTTCTCCAAATTTCTCTATTTTCTTAGGAGTTAAACAGAATGTTTGAAGGAATGTTTGTTAATAGACTGAATCTTTTCCAGAATTTTCAGTGTTTGTGAACAGGAGGGTTTTCCAGATGTTCTGGTCTGCTGTGTTGTCAGAGGTGGAACCTTAGGCCTGGATACAGTTTGAGGGTCCTAGAATCTGGATATTATGGAGAGAGATCTGTGGAACCTCCTTCTATTTTGAGTAGGATGAAGTTGTTCCTTTATACAAGCCAGCAGTAAAATTAGACCTCCAGAAAGGGGGAGTGTGTTAAGCCACAAAAGGGATATCTGAGTATTTGCTGTGTGCCAGACTGTGGTAAGCTCTGGGTTTGCCTGATATTGTGCACCAGTCATTCAGTCTACCAGCAGTTACTGAGCACCCGGCACACGCTGGGCCCTTAATCAGTGCTGCAAGAATGAATGATAGGATTTCTGCCCCAAGGAACTTATAGTCTAAGTCTAGGACAGTGTTTTATAACACGTGGAGTGGCACTTGGTAACAGAGCCTCAGCTGACCTGCTAAAATCATATGCTTGGTGACTCGCCTACCCTCAGTGTTTGAGAACCGCAGGGCTGGGAAGAAGTTGGAGGAAGCTAATGCACAGTTCAAGATGGCATCTTGGGAACACCAGCTGCAGTGTGCAGACAGTCAACACCTCCAGCCCTGACAAGAGGGAATGAACTATGTGTGTTGAGGGCACAAAGAGAGCACAAAACAGGCTTGAGTGGGATGGAAGAGGAGAGAGCATAAGGGTTATTTGCTTTACTCTCTATGATTCGGCCTCTTATGACTTCCCCCACTTAGAAGGGCAAAATATATGTGGTAGTGATGGAGGTGGGTTATTAGGGATCAGAAAAGAAAGTAGGTAGACTTTGTCATCACCAAGAATGTCAGTCAGATCTTCCTCCCATGCCTTTTATCTTTCCCTCCACTTCAGTCCACCACAGTATCTCCTGACTTTTGCTCTCTTTGTCACTTCTCTTTTTGTTTTTTTTGGGAGGAAGACTGGCTCTGAGCTAGCATCCATTGCCAATCCTCCTCTTTTTGCTGAGGAAGACTGGCCCTGAGCTAACATCTGTGCCCATCTTCCTCTATTTTGTATATGGGACGCCGCCACAGCATGACCTGACAAGCCGGGCGTAGGTCTCTGCCCGGGATCCAGACCTGCGAACCCTGGGCCGCTGAAGCAGAGCACGTGAACTTAACCACTATACCACCAGGCCGACCCCTGTCACTTCTCTTTTTAAAATGGTAGACAGACAAATCGTCTGTAATTCACAAAGCCCTTTTAAATCCTATAGTCTTGTAAGGAAGCCTGCTGACCACTCCTCACCCCTTTGGAGAGGTAGTGCTGGGGTTCTCAGGGTGAGCTGGCTGCTCAGGTTGACATTATTGTTGGTGTACTGCCTTTGGCAGATATAGGAGTATGAAGAATACTCACTGTTTCGGTGAACTTAATCAAAGAAAACACAAATGGAGTTCCTTGCGTTATTCGTCAATATATGACCAAAAGTCTGGGGCTGCAGAGCTCTGTAATCTCTTCATAGAGCGTTTTGTATGCAAGTGGTTCTCATTCAGTTATGAGGGTAATATCAGTCCTAGATTGAGAAAACGTTTGCAGTGCTAAATCCAGGCCTTACTGTGTGAAGGAGGAAGTTGGCCTGCCTTGAGCGCCCCCCATTACAGGGACAGTAGCCATTTCTCAGCTCTTTCCCTCGTGGTTTGGTTGGAAAGCCAGTCCTGGACACACTAAATTGTCGGGTCACACCTGGAAGATGCAGGGCCTGCCTGCACCAGGGCAGCTGCTGATGCTTCCCAGATGTTGGGCCTGTGGCCACTGCCTCCTTCCTGACTCTGCACTGCTGCCCCTGCCATTACAACGGCAGCTACTAGGACATGGCTGTAAGGTGGGTCTCCTCGGAGAGGCACGTACCATGTACGGAGGAGCAGGACAGCTGGTGGCCATGCACCAGCTGGCGAAGAGGTGGATTGTTTCAGCTGGCAGCAGGCTGCGGCTTCTGCACGTCATCTGCCGTCCCTGTTCATTCCAGTGCCTACTGCATACAAGATGATTAATACGTATTTCTTGACTGGGTGTTGAATGCATTACACCATTATTTATTTTGTCTAAAAAATTAGAAACGACACAAAAATCCACAAAAATCCAAATATCAATATGGAATTATATATTCATGGAGAAATTCTGTGTAGCCATTAAGAAAACAAGATCTATCTATAGTTACTGACAAGGAAGAACTCTCATGTTATTTAATGGGAAAAACAAGTTGTAGAACAATAATCCCATTCAGAGAAAAGAAAAATTTTATACACACACATACACACACACACACAGAGAGAAACAGACAAGACAGACGTGTATAGAAAAAGTCTAGCAGTATATACACCAAACAGGTAAAGTGTTTGTTTCTGAGAGACGGTTACACAGAAAGCTACCACTTTTTGTTATGTAATTATATTATGTTAGAATTTGTTACAAGATGTATGTTTGAAATCAGAAAAAAGATTTTTTTAGAAGTAGATTTCAGAGAAATCTGAATAATCGACAAAATTGAAAGTTAAAGTTCTAAGACTAGGATTTATAAAAATACTTTAAGATCTCAGAAGAAAAAAACGACAGATCTTTGCTCAAGTTCTTATTAAAGACAGTGCTTGCTTCCACCTACTGTCCTCTAGATCTACCTGGAAGCCAAAGAGAAAGGACAGCCACCCAGTGTCCTGCGATTGCACACTGCATCTCTTGTAGTTCTCTTTGCAAAATATACGCCGGTCTTAACATGGGTTAGCCATTTTAGATGATTCTTAAAGAAACATCTAACTCCTATAAAAATTTTCCCTGAAATCACTATTTAAGCTCTTTTGTAATATACACTTGGTACTTAAAAGGAAAAATCACGGCGACATGTATTGATTTGGCGGCCACATTAGTGCAGAACATTTTCTCCAAGATTTTAGCTATGGGTAGTTTTTTCCTTCTTTCCAGCATATCCATACACCTCTGAGAGTGAGTTGAGTGGCCGTGGGTTGAGACTCACCCAACTAGGGCAATAAAGAGAAAAATTAGTCTAATGCATGGTCTTAACAAGAGGGAGAGTGTGAGCATGAATAATTAATCTCACTAGTCTGTGGCAATCAGATAAAATGAAGTCCCATTTGCTCAACCTTATTAAAAGAGAGAGAGTGCAGGGGGGAGAGAGAAATGGTAAAGGTCGTTCAGGGACTTGTAACATGGAAAGACCCGCCTTTGAGATGGGTAATGTGTTTTCTAATCTCTGTGGTCTTTAACTAAACGTAATGTTAAAGGTACTCTTCAGATAGTTCTGATTCATTGAATTATTGAACATTTTAGAAAATACTTGATCTTAACTACTAACTAGATGTCTTTATGCTGAATTTGCAGAGTCTTCTTAGAGAGGGATTAGCTCTCACTATATCACTCAGAGATGATCCATCCACTTGTCAAAAAGAACTTCTAGAAAAAGTAAAGACATACGAACTGACTCAGTGTCAGATTTTAATTCTTATATTTACCTATGGACATGTTACATGTTAAAGGCCTGCCTTCCTGCTATAGAAGTTGAAGTATTTTAAAAACAAGAAGATACTGAGTCAAAGAACCCTATTGAAAGCTCTATAATGATATAGAAGTGCAGAATATTACTTTTATAGGAGACCATGAGGTTACTGTTTTTAATTTTCTCTTTCCAGGAGCTGATTTTATGCAATTTTTAGGTTATTCACTGTAGATAGAAGATTTGATTATTTCTATGTTCTTACTTGGAAGAATAATCTTATTTTGGATATTTTAGAATGGTTGAAATTTTCTCAGTCAGAAACTTTTATTTTTAACTTCATGAAAATAAAATTCAGCTTGTTCTCTGTAGTCTTTATGGATTAAGATTGCATTTTAAATTTTGAAATTGCCCTCTTTCCTTTCAGATGCTGTTGGCAATAGTTAATTAATATTATAGTGTTGTTTTGACTGTTAGGAATTTCCAAAGAGTCACTTGTTAGAAATGTGTGTTGACAATGAGATTGATGGTTTTCAAGGTGGAGACAATTTATTAACTTCTCAGTACTAAAATAAGAATCTGTATGCTGATAATTGATAAACGTATAGGTTAACAAGAAAAAGAAAGCACATCATTTTCATGCATGTGCTAAGAGAGTTCCTCTGCAAAATACTGATATTAAAACTTTTGAGTTCCGTGATTAATTTTAACCACATGATTAACAGAATAGAATGCATGCTCAGAAGTGTGTGTGTGTTAATGAGGAGGCTTTTGAACTGTGAATTTTGGGGCAAGGACTGTGTCCTCAGTACCTACAACAGTTACTGAGCCATAGCAAGCATTTAATTTTAATTGAATTAAGTCAAATTTAATTACTAAGATTTTTTTTAGTAGAAGACTTAAATAATCTTTAGAAAGATCTCTTATGAATCATCCTTGTTTTTCTTTTGGCTGGAGAGAAGGTACGGACGTGTTCAAATATAGTGAGTACACTGTCTGGAGATCAGGGACACCTTGTTTGCCTCTGTAGCTTATAGGACAGAGCTTTCTACGGCTAGCTAGCGGAGAGGACTGAGGAGGGAACGGTTTGGGAATAAGGCTTGGTGTTTTGGTTTATAGTTTAGTCTGAAGGAATCGTCTAGTGGCTAACTATGCAAGCGTCCTCTTCCTGGGTACTTAGTGTTCTTTCTTTTACCTTCTGTGGTATAAATACAGAGGGGGAAAAAGAAAGAGAACCGCTGTCGGCTCCTCTGCTAGTTCCTGATCTCTCGTGAGCGTCCCCATTAATTCCAGAGCAGAAGCAGTCAGTGACCCTCTGGTAGTTTCTGTGCCTCTTTTCTGTTAGGAAATTGGGATACCTAATTTCCCCATTTGGCATTTTCCTTTGTGCATTGTGAGTTTGTTTGCACCTTGACCTGAGGAACTCTTTGGATTTTCCTTTATGTTCTTTTGCATTTCCGTTTGTCATTCTAATAGCCATATCCCTTTACTGACGTTACCTGGAAAAGGTCAGGATATTAAGCAGCAGAACATCTTGAACAGGAGCTGAGTGGTAGTGACCACGCCCTGGATGATGCTGAAGTGAAAAGTGTTTGATTAGGTCTGCTGCATGTAACTGCGCACCCACATGTTTTTCTCCGCCCCCCAGATCCTGGTGTATAGCCTGGAAGCAGAACGCTGCCTTTCGAAGCTGGGTAACGCGCTTGGTGACTTCACTTGCGTCAACCTCAGAGACAGCCCTCCCAATCTCATGGTCAGTGGCAACATGGACAGGAGGTATGTCTGAGTAAAAAGCAGCATTTTGGGGCCACAGCAGCTTCCACTGAGGCCTTGCCCCTCAGCCTCTGCTGTGCTCGCTCATTTCCCCTGCGACTCGCCCCCCTCGGTTCTCACTCCACAGCCTTGCCCACCTGAGTTCAGCCCTGATCCCATCAGTACCGTCTCTGTGAACTTGGAGAACAAAGTCTGGTATTAGGTAATAGTTGGATAGAGCCATGTCTCTACCTCGTTTCTGAAACACCATGGCAAGGTTGTTTTTTAAGCCATTTGGTGGACTCAGTTGGTGGAAGGTCCAGGGAGACCACTTGGAATATCTTTTGTCCCCCTGCTGCAAAATTTGTTTGGCATTTAAAAGCTCACTTTCTAATATTAAAAACAATAACCTAAGGGATGAATCATGTTCAACAAAATAGGGTTGCCTGCCAAATGATGTCAAGAGTGTATTTCAGAACACTGTGGTGTCCCTCTGGTGATGGGGAAAAAAAGAGACTTCATGTGAACAGATTCCAGTTTCTATTTAGCTGATTAGCAGCCTTCTCTTTAACGCATTGGCTTAGGGAGGCGGATTTTCCCGGTACAGGGTCCGGTGCCAGCCATGGACGCTCCAGGAACCATCAGCGAGAAAGGATTAGAGTGTTTGAAAAGACCCTCTGAGTCCAAATTTTAGGTTTTTTCCCTCCCTGCCCCCTCTCCCTCTTGTCTTTTCTTTTCCTTTTCTTTCTGGCTGGTTATCTGCCATGTCTGATCCAGTGCCCTGAAGAGAGGTAGCGTGGCTGGAGGCCAGGGTCTGCCGGCACCCCCTCCCTTGGGCCCGGCCCCAGGCTGCAGGTGGTGGGCTGCTCACTGGGGGGATCAGATCGTGAGGCGGCTGCTCCTTCGTGCCAAATCCCAGATCTCTGCGGCACCAGTGCAGCAGCTTGCAAAAATAATGCTTTTGTCAAATAATATTTTCAACTCCTGACCTTCACCCCTTTACTACCCCCTTCCCTTAGTAAGTATGCTTTATTGAAGGAAAACACTCCATCATTTTTTCTCAAGGTCTTCTAAAATGGCTGGTATTTCCAGTGTTTGAGAATTGAACTCCCCGGTGTATGTCCAGGCAGTTTTTCTCTTAAAAGAACTAGGCCTGATAAGTGACCCCACATGTGGCACAGCAAATGAAACAAATCAGTTTGTAGTTTTACTTTCACGTTTTAGTTTCCAGACTGAGCTGTACAAAGGCTCCAAGCTTATCAGACAGGATCTCCCCACAGGGACCTAGCAGCCACTCGCTTTCCAGGAGAGCAAATGCAGAGGGCTTTTTGGGGCATCCAAATGGAAGAGTTTGGGATTGTAGGTGATGCTTCGGAGTTTGTTTACAGCATAGCTTTTACGTGTTCAGCTACAGCTCGGCTCACAGGAAACTGTGGTGTTCCAGAGAAGAGACCTCTGTTTTCTGCATAACTTAGCTCAGTTAGCTCCAGAAGAACGGTTAAAGCCAGATTGTCATGACCACTGTCAGCTGTGCATTGTACTGTCAGTTAGGAGACCTGTATACCTAGTAAAGCTGACTCTCTCCTCTGGAGCCGGGCTGCATAATCACATCCCCATTGCCAGAAGAGGAGCTAAATTCTCAGTGTAAAAGGGCTCTCTGGTCATTTTGAAGGCTGGATTTGACCATGTGAAGTGCATTTTATTAGTAAACTAGTATGTTTTATAAAACCCTCTGTCTCAATGGATGAAAAGAACAGACTATGACTTGAAGGGGGGGCTAGGGCTGTCCAAAGTGGCATTTAATTCAGACAGTCCTAGATCTTTGTGCCAGCTGTCTGACCACTGCCAGTACATCAGGGGCTCGCCATCGTATATAAGATTGTCCCTTATGAGTCAGAATAGCAGTGTTAGCAATATGAATTTGAAACACAGGGGTTAAATTGTACATCTGGAAAAAGGGAAGAATAAGGAATCTAGACTTTTAAATGTAGCAGAGGGGAGTCTTTTTTTCCCCCAAAGGCTTAATAGCTATGAGTAGGATCTTGTTAGAGATGTACACCCGGGCTTGTACAGCTTATGTTTTATTTCAAAAATGGGAGTAAGGGGTCAAATATTATGAAGGGAACTATGTCCCTGGCTGTCACTTAATGGCTGATGCAATTAAGAAAACTCTGGAACCTCCTTTTTTTATTTAAAAGCCTGGATTTCCACTGCATTCTCTTAGTACTTTATAAATAACTTGAGAATTAAATGGACTCTAAAGATACATAAAACTGTCCAAGGTTAAGACAAAAATAAAGCAATTTTTCATTGAAGTAAGGAAATCAGCTTGAGTTAGTTTGCAAACAAGGGTGGAATTTCGCAAGGAGTTTTTTTTTTGGGGGGGGTTAGAATAGGCTGAAATTAAAAATGAAAAAATTACTCACCTAGCCTATCACCGTTTCCAGAAAAAATGAGGATAATAGAGTCTGATGAAGATTAAGAGAATGATTAGGGTGGAAACTGAGTTATTGTTGATTTATGCTTTCCCTTGCTGAGAGGGAAGGGCTGTACAGTGGGGAGAGAGCGGGGGGTGGAGGAGGGGGAGGCTCTGTGCAAGAGTTTTAATACTATAGGTCAGTGAGTTTTTCTAAATGCATATTTTGTCTTTCCTGTTAAACCAAGAAGAGCAAGCAGTGAGTGATGTTAGAAGAGGCGTGGTGTACGTTAGGTGTTAGGACTGGGTGCTGGCGTCTGTTCTACTCGCCACAGTACCTGCCTAGTGCTCAGTGAGTGCTTAACACTATGCTCTGTATTTATTCTAAGATGCAAGTTTCTTTTGTTCTTTTTTTTACATTTTCACATCTGTGAAATCAGGATGTGTCCTTTACAACAGCATCTTAAAATTAATTGGCAGCATTTTTAAATGTTAGGTAAAGTAATGATTCTTCTTACCATCAGTGGTGTTTTCAATTAAATGAAAGTACGTATTTGTTCAGTGAAGGCAAAAATGAATAGCTTAGGAATTAGAACATTTAGGAGAAGCTTGAATGGGTTAGCAAGAGAAAGTCTGCAGGAAATAGACCACTTTGGTTGTTCTTTAGTTTAACCTCTGTTTGGGGTTCACTGAGCATTTAGAATCTGTAAATTTATCTTTTCCACCAAATTTAGGAAGTTTTTAGCCTTTATTTCTTCAAATATTTTTTCTGCACTAATCCCTGTCTCCTCCTCTTCTGCAGCTCCGGTGATGTCAGTGTCAGACCTTTTGATATTGTCCCACAGGTCACTGAAGCCCTGATCATTTTCTTTCCTAAATTTTGTTTCTGTTCTTCAGATTGCATAATTTCTATTGAGCCCATCCAGTGAATTTTTTATTTCAGATTTTGTATTTTTTGGTTCAAAATTTCCATTCAATTCTTTTTCATAGTTTCTGTTTCTCTGCTCGGAATGTCATTCTTTTTTATCATTTTGCCTTTGCCTCTTGAAATATAGTTACAATCACTGCTTCAAAGTCACTGATAATTCCCAAAATCTGGGTTATTTTAGGGTTGACATCTGCTTGTTGTTTTTTCCCTTGAGAATGGGTCGTATTTTCCTGGCTATTTTGGGGGCGGGTGGTAATGTCAAGTAATTTGGGGTTGTATCTTGCACATTTTGAATGTTTTATTGTGTGCACTTTGGATCCTGTACACAGCCCTCTGGAGAATGTTGAGATCTTTTAAGCCGGCAGTCACCTCGTCAGGTTTAGACTGCCGTGCTGTCTTGCCTTCTGTGGGTGGTGATTCCAGGGTCAGTTCACCTTCCAGAGCCTTTCCTTTTTCTCGGGCTCTGGCCTGCCCCTGGGCTGCTCACGGGGCAGTGTGAGGTGGCCGTGGTTTAATAACTCTCGGTTGAGTTCTCAGAGCCTTTGCTGTACTGCTGGGATCTGTCTGGGATTTGTGTGGGGTTGTACGCAGGATTATGGCTCCCCTTCTCCAGTTTCCTCCTCTCATCCCTGCATTATCCAGCCTTCAGAGGCTCCTTTCCCTGGGCCTCTGACCAGAAGATGGCTTTCTCTCAGAGTGTTACCTGCCTGCATTGCTACCACCATGCGGCTCGGTGACTTAGGGACTACCTTTGGGGCAAAGCTACAGAGAAAAGAGGGGGAAAAACCCACAGAGACCCCCCACACACTCATTCTTTGGACTGCAGGGGCCCCTTTCCTTGGTCCTTCAGGAAGACGGAGTTTCTACTAGAGGTTTAGCCCCTGCACCACCACAGAGCTCTGCTGCTGGAGCTCACACTCAGGGCAAGGCTGTGAGAGAAAGGGGGGAAATGGGAACCCTTTCCCCATGGCCTCTCCCCCCACAGGCCACCATCTTGAGTGGACGCTCCCCAGTCCTCAGGTATTCGCTGTTTGTGTTTTGCCCAGAGGTTTTGGTTGTTGGCAGCAGAAGACAGAGGCAGTAGTGGACTGTCTCCATCTTGGTCGGAATCAGAACTCCCACTTTCTTTTAAATGATTTAAATAAACACGATAGTAGGCAGTAGAGGGCTGAATTAGATGAGGTCCCTTCCCGTTCTGTTGTTCTCAGTCCTCTCATCTGTGATCTGCTCATTCCTTTCCCGTGAAGTCAGGGATCTAGAAGGGAGAAGCTTATCAGTGCTCTGCTGGGAGGCATCAGCATGACAGTGGGTGGTCAGGGCTTGTGTCCAGTGGCTCGTGGGTTGCCACTGCACGTTCACCACACCAGCAGATCCCACTGCTTTTTTCTCCCTGTCATTTCAAGTTTATTTTTAAAAATGTTAGCAGCTTTATTGAGATAAAATTCACATGTCTACAATTCACCAGTTTAATTTGTACAATTCAGTGTAAAGTTCACAAAGTTGTACAAGCATCACCAAGTCAATTTTAGAACATTTTCATCACCCTAAATAAGAAACCTGTACCCATTAGCAGTCATTCTCCATTGCGCCCAACCCCTGCAGCTCTAGGCAGTCACTAATCTACTTCCTGTCCCTGTGGATCTTTTTGGACAGTTCGTATAAATGGAATCATTTAACATGTGACCTTTAGTGACTGGCTTCTTCCACTTAGAATAACGTCTCATTCTTTTTCATGGCCAAATAATATTCCATTGTATGAATATACTACATTTATTGATTCATTTATCAGTTAATGAACACTTGGGTTGTTTCTACTTTTTGACTGTTAGGAATAATGCTGCTGCTATCATTCAAGTATGATTTTTTGTATAGATGTATATTTTCAGCTCTCTTGGATATATACTTAGGAGTGGAATTGCTGGCTTATGTGGTAACTCTATGTTCAACTATTTGAGGAACTGCCAGACTCTTTTCCAAAGTGGCTGTACCATCTTACATTCCCACCAGCAGTGTATGAGGGTTCTAAATTCTCCACATCCTCACCAGCACTAGCTGTTGTCTCTGATTACAGCTGTCCTAGTGGGTATGAAGTGGTATCTAATTGTAGTTTTGATTTTCATTCCCCTGATGGCTAATGATGTTGAACATCCTTTCATGTGCTTTTTGGCCTCTTTGGATAAATGTTTATTCAGATCCTTCACCCATTTTTTAACTGGATTGTCTTTTTATTTGAGTTGTAAGAGTTCTTTATGTATTCCAAATACCAATCCTTTATCAAACAAGATATATAAATATTTTCTCCCATTCTGTGTGTTGTATTTGCTCTCTCTTAATGGTGTCCTTTGAAGCAGAAAAGGTTTTAATTTTGATACAGTGCAATTTATCTATTTTTTCTTTGTTACTTGTGTTGTTGGTATTATATTGAAGAAGCCATTTTCTAGTCCAAGGTCACAAAGATTTACTCTTATGTTTTCTTCCAAGAATTTTTATAGTTTTGGCTCTTACCTTGAGGTCTATGATGCATTTGGAGTTAATTTTTGTATATGGTGTGAGGTGGGAGTCCAGCCTCGTTCTTTTGCGTGTGGATATCTAATTGTCTTAGCATCATCTGTTGAAAGACTATTCTTTCCCTATTGAATTTTCTTGGCACCATTGTTGAAAATCAATTGGACCATAAAATAGAGAGGTTATTCTAGGTATACTCATCTGATTAAAATTTAAAAGGATATTAATGCTGAATGTTTCTGTGTTTCCAATTTGGGATCATGTGCCTTATTATTTGGTGTTATATACATCATCATTATTGTCTACAGGTGGTATCATGGGCTGGCTTGTTATGGATCGCAGAATATTCAGTCTAGTAGAGCCCCTCAAGACCATCTAATGCTGGCTCAGCTGAGGAAACAGATCCAGAAAGGTTAAGTGATCAGTCCGAAGGGCTTATTACTCTTTTTGGGCAACATACAGAGAACTCTCAACTTCAGAGAGAGCTTTAAAATATGGAGAGCTCTGAGCAGAGCCTACTTGGATTAAACTGGGCAGTCCTACCTTGAAAATATATTTTTCTAGTTGCTGTTTAAAATGAATCATTCACCAAAGGCCATCATCAGTGCTGTATAGATAAAGCTATTGATTTTGGCCCATAAAGTTATATTTAAAATCCTCTTTAATAGCCCAGGTTCGATGAGACAAAACAGAATCATGTATTGATTTAAAAAAAAAAATACTAGTTTACTTGATTAATTTGGTCATTAAAAAAAAAAAGCCTACATTTTAATGCCTTCTTGCTTGTTCCCTTTATTTTGTGGATAGAAATATAGCTGAAGGTCAGGTCCTTCTTAATGAAACTGCCAAGCCAGAGTCTGAGTAGGCTTCATTTTTGCCATCAAGTACAGTTTGCTATATTATATGGGACTGTTTAATCCAGACCAATGGGAAGCGAGCCCTGAGTTGTGACCCCCAATTAAGGAGTCTCGGAGCTTACTTCTTGCCCTGACAAATACAAATACAAAGTTGTGATGTGCTCCTGGTACTGCTGCCTGCTGTTAGAGAGAGAGTGAGTGGGGTGTAAATGTGGTGTTCGCTCCATCTGCAAGTGTATAATAAGTTATTCAAAGCTCTTAGCCCAGGACCAACCAGAGCGTGCCTCCATCTCAGTTCCAGCACGTTTTCCTGCCCATCAGATGGATGCTCCTCTGTTGGAGTCTTTGGAAGGTTCTGGTGTCTTTTGTTTTAATTGGCGGGCTAGAGCTGACTCCTGTGGTGTGATTTTCATTAGAGAGGGACTGGAGAGAGGGAGTGTTGGAGCAGCCCTCCAAAGCCAACCATGAATATTAAACATAATACAATTACAGCTTTCGGACCAATTATTTTTCTTTTCAGCAGGCAAAGTTGATGAAATACTCGCTAGATAGGGATTCACAGTGTCTACCATTGGCTTCTTTTTGTCCTGGAATCAGTTGTCTTGGCATATTTTTGTGCCCATTTGCTGTGCTACCTGTTCCCAGCGCTGAGTATTTGATTTGAGTACAGAAGATGGTGGCTCTGCCAAGGTCCTCCGCGGTTCCGTTGGTGCCCACACTGTCCGCTGTTCCCGGCAGACACCGGTTTCTTAACGTGAGTCTGAATGGCTCGCGTGGACTTTGCACGCTGTGGTGTCTGCTCTTATGTCTGTCGACAAGACACCAGAGTGACGCCTCTCAAAGGAGATGTCATATAAGTGCTTTTCTTTTTCTCCTGTGGGGAGAAGGTCAAGGCTGCTTTGGCCCACTTTGTTTTCCTTAGTGACGTGAAATTTACGAGCATTGTATCTTTTGGTGTATTTGTTTATTTTGTTTGGAGCCATCCATGCTGGTATCTAAATACAATAGGAAAACAGATGGCAAACTTTGAACTTCTGGACCAAATTTGTGTTTGCCTTTGTCTCCTTAACAGCCAAACTGTAAATTATGGAGGATAAATATTCAACAGAGGAGCTCTTTATGAAAATCACCACAGCAGAATAGACCATTATTAACCAAATATGCACTGGAAACTACTTGGGCTAGAAATTTCTCCCCCCATCCTTTCCAAGTTGCCCTCAGTAAGCGGTGCAGCTGTAGCCCAGAGGCAGGTTCCTTTCACAGCATTGAGACCTCTTCTTTCTTCTCTGCCCAAACATCCTTAGCTCTCCTGCCCACAAATGCCTACAGATAGGTGTCTCTAAATGCTGACAGAGGGAGACCTGTGTTTCATGCCCCTCCACGTCTCCCTCCCCGACCCCTTGCTGGAAAGTGGGGATTGAGTGCATGCTGGAGGGATAGAGCTTTTTCTTAGTCTGCGGCATCTGCTTGGTTCCCTGTTCTCGTCAGGAGGAATAATGGATCTCTCCTCTGTGTTCTGAGATGACATGTTTTTAAAATCCTGTTTTATGTGACATTGCCTAAGTAATAGATGCTTATATTATTTTAGAAATGATAAAACAAAGCATACGTATGGGAGTGCATATGAGATAGTGTACAATTTGAAGAATAACAGATCGCCTGTGCACCCACCACCCTGCTTAAGACACAGAGCCTGAAGGCCTCTGCTTGCCCCTCCCAGCCATGAACCAGTTCTTGTTTCTTAAACAACATGGCAGCGTCTAGAGTAAAAAGCAAAAGCCGCCTTATTCCCCTCATTCTTCCATTACCACTCTTCTCCAAGGTACTGCTGTTGCCAATTCAGGTATGTCCTTCCAGAATTTTATCTTTAAAATTTTCGGTATTACTTATACAGGTAACTTGCTTATTTGGAATTGAATTCAGAAGCACAAAGACATATATAGGGAGAAGTTGGCCTCTGGGAACTTCTCTTCCGGAGCAGCCTGGTCAGCCTCCTCAGCTGTGACTGCGTAACCGTCAGTGTTCTCCAGAGGCGTCTGCACCCACACAGCGTGGGCGCCTGTATCTCCACCCCCAGACCCCCACCTGTCACCCTGCTGGGCCTGGTGCTCCTCACAGGGCTACAGATGCCTATCGTATGTATGGATCTGCCTCATTCTCTAACGACTGCACAGGCTTCCACTGTATGGATGTACCATAATTGCTTTAACTAGCACTCAGTTGATGGAGCCAGTTAATTGTGCCATCCACATCGAGTCATTCAAATTCGTGACAACTTAAATGTTTCTAATTTTTCCTGTCAGTTTAATTATTGTTCCTTAATAGGTAATGTCTTTTTTCCTTAGGTTGCTTTTAAGGCCTCTTTTGTTTTTTGCATTTTCCCACGTTATTATGATACTCTTAGATATGTATATATTTATTCTGATTAGTGCTCATTGAGTATGAGTATGTATGTCATTCATTAATTCTGGAAAAATATCAGTCATTAACTATTTGAATGTTGCTTCTTTGTCATACATTCTGTTTTCTCTTTTTGGACCTTCTTTTGGACGTATGCTGAATTGTCCCCTTCTATCTGTCATGTCTCTTAACTTCTCTTTCACATTTTTCATCTGTGTATCTCTTTGTGCTCCATTCTAGGTCATTTTTCAGATTTATCATCTAATTCACAAACTCTTCTAGTCTAATGAATTTAATTTCAGGGACTATGTTTTCACTTGTAGAAGTTTTATATGGCTTTTTTATAAAGCAAGAGTCCCAGCACCCCCATGCCCCCACCTTTGGGTGGGCCAAAGTCTTATCATCTCGCCCCTGAGTTGCAGTAAGATCCAAACCCATTGGTTCCTGAGATTGGCACCTGCCAACAGCCTCACGCCCACCACAGATACATATAGGCAACCGAAATTGCATCTCAAGCTCTCCAGGGTGGTTTTCAGCCTGGGGCCTGGGGAAGTCGCTTACTGTGTGAGCTCAGAAGTCCATTTAACAGAATGTTTACTGTTAGCGCCATCGAGTCGAGTCTGACTCCTAGCGCACCTGTGGACAGCAGAGCAGAACCCTGCCTGGTCTTTTTATGCCGTCCTCTCACCTTCCTGTGTAATATCCGTCAGTGCTCCATTGCTATTCACAGGGTTTTCATGGCCAATTTTTTCAAAAGTGGGTGCCCAGGTACTTCTTCCTCTGTCTTAGTCTGGAAGCTCCATTGAAACCTCTCCACCATGGGCGACCTTGCTGGTATTTGAAATACCGGTGGCATAGTTTTCAACATCATAGCAACGTACAGTCACCACAGTATGACACCCAACAGACAGTAGTGTGGTTCCCTGACCAGGAAATGAACCTGGGCCACAGCGGTGAGAGCACCAAGTCTTAACCTCTAGACCACCAAACAGGTTGTTAGTTATATTTTATCCAGCAATATTAAGTGATTTTCAATGGGAGGGTCAACAAGTTGTCTGAAACAGAAACCCCATCTTTTGCTACTAAAAAGTATTGCTGTGGGTTAATGGCCTTGTGTGGGTGTGTGTATTTGTACACATGTATTACACAAATCTGAGATAAATTCGTAAAAGTGGAATTGCTAGGTCAAAAGTGAAGTATATTTTTTATTTTGTTGGATATTGCCAAATCACTCCCCAAGGAGAGCTCTGTGCTTACGTTAGCTGTATGTGAGTACCTCTCTCTCCAGGTCTCATCAGCATGGAGGGTCCCACAGAGTACATTACCACGCTTGATCTTGGCTGGCTGAGTAGATAGCTGACAAGTGGTATTGCAAAGTAGTTTTATTTTGTAATTTCTCTCATTGCCAGTGAACTTGAACATCTTACACATGTTTAAAAGCCATTGGTATTTCTTTTTCTGTGAACTGTTTTTTCTTTTCTCTCATTTTAATATTGGGTTGTCATTCTTAACTATCAATTTGAAGGATTTTTTTTTGCTGAGTAAGTTTCGCTCTAAGCTAGCATCAGCGGCCAGTCTTCCTCGTTTTGTATGTGAGCCACCCCCACAGCATGGCCACTGACAGGCAAGTGGTGTGGGTCTGCGCCTGGGAACTGAACCCAGGCTGCCAAAGTGCAGTGTGCCAAACAACCACTAGGCCACAGTGCTGGCCTGATTCCCCCCCGGCCCCCCCAAGAAATTAGCCACTCCTCTCTGTTCCAGACATTTCTTCCACTTTATCATTTGCCTTGACTTTATTTTTCCCCCCATGTGGGAAAAACTTAAACACTTTTATATACAGTCGTATTTTCCTTTTTGACTTCTGGTTTGTTTTTTTATGTTTAGAAAGGCCTTCTCTATTCTGAATACTTTTATAGTTTAATTATGTTTAACTCTTTGAGCCCTCTATAACTTATTTTGGTGTAATGTAGATGGTAGAACTCCAAGTTGAGAAAGTTATTATAGGGTATTTTGCCTTTAATTGCTATTATAAATGGGATATTTTCTTTGATTACATTTTTAAAACTAATGGTTATATATAAGAGAGTTCTTGATTTTGACATATTAATTTACATTTGATCCTGAGTTACTGAATTATCTTGGATTGTCATCTCTAATGATAAATTTGTCTACCTCTCATTTTCTTCTTTTATGTAATTTTTTTAAAACAATGTGAAATAATAGTGGTAAAAGTGGATCACTATTTCTTTTAAGATTTTATATTAGGAATAAGTGTTATATTTCATCAAATTTCTTTTTAGCACCCATAGTAATGACCATGTGGTTCTTATCTGTTAGAGTAACATGGTGAACTATACTAATAGAGCTCCTGGATGGACTCCACCTGTTCGTAGCACATTGCCTTGGATTCTGTTAGTTCGTATTTTAGCGTTGTCTTTCATTGAGCTCTCATTGTCGGGATTTTGGTAGTAGAATGCTGGCTTCATGTAGAGAGCTGGGATGCTTTCCTCCTCCTGTGCTGTGCAGCAGTGCACAGAGCCCTGGGATGGCTGTTCCTTCCAGGTCGGGCCAGTGTCACTTGTGCTTTTTTTGGGAGGACTGTTGCTCCTGGACAGCTCTCCCAGTTTGCTCTTTGTTACTTTATCTATTTGGATTTTCCATCTCATGGGGGTCAGTGTTGGTAATTCTTATTTTCCTGGGAAATTTATTCATTTATTCATCTAGGTTTTCAAATTTGGAGATTTAAAAAATTAACTCAATAAATAGAAAATCTGAGTAGATGATAATGACTTAAGAACCTGAATTACTAAAAAAAAAGAAAAAAAAAACTATCTACAAAAAAAATTAGGTCCATGTAGTTTTTTTGTTTTTTCCAGGCAAGTTTTACCACCATTTAATAAACTGTACCCTTCATCATTATAAAGTACTCTCATCTAATGCTTTTTTTGCCCTGAAATCTACCTTTTCTGGTATTAAAATTGTCACCTCTCTTGCTTGTCATTTGCACGTGTCTTTTGTGTGTAGATGTGTTGTTTTACTTGGTGGCCCGTGTGTGGTACTTCTTGTTGAGGTGGGTTTGCCCCGCGTGCGTCTGCTGACCCAGCAGATGAGTCAGGACCTAATGTAAGCATCCATCTCCTCGGGCTGCCTTTCAGTGTTTGTTTTATACGTCGCTGCATGGCCCGTGCTGGCTCCTCACAGCCCTTCTGGCATTTTGCTACATCACTTTCTTTCAGAGAATCCACAGGTAACTCACTTTGAGTCGTTTTCTGTTTTAAAAAGAAAAGGTCTTAATTATGCCTTCAACCGTGATAGGTAAGCTAGGTATAGAATTTTCAGTTCAAAATAATTTTCTCTCGGAACTCTGAAAATAATTTGTGTGTGCACACACGCACACACTTATATAACTAAGAGTTTAGGACAGAGAACGTGTTTCAGATAATCCTTTCTCACCTCGTATTTGTGTCAAGCACGTCTGTGGTCACACGTTGCATCTCAGCATCCCGTCTGTCCAGCTCCCTGGCTAGATGGCGAGGTCTTTTCAGGGTGGTGTCTTTTCCTTTTTGACTCACAGCAGAGGGTTGTTAAACTCACTTGCACTGAAATTTTGCCACATTCACCTTTAGCATTTGTGGCGTATTTCAGGAACTAAGTATGTTAGTGTTTTTAGTGGGTAGGAGATTTCCGTCTCATTATCTAATGTATCTGTGTGTGGAAATTCAGCATATACTTGTATAAAAAGTAGTTTTTAAAGAGAATCTTAAAGAAATTCAGATTATTACAAAGCTGGTAATTATTTCAAGACTTTAGATAAGTGACTGCCAAGTGTCCACACACTCTTATCACGATTCCGTCTTGCTCAGTCCACCACAGATCTTCCTCAGTTTAGGATGGGGTTACGTCCCGATAAACCCATCATAAATTGAAAATATTGTAAGTCGAAAATTGTTAGAGTAAGAAGTTGAAAAAGATCAACAGTTTTCAATGACTTTTTTAAAGCAGTAGAAAACTTTACACACATGCAGTGTCGTTTCACAAGATAATTTATTTAATTGTATGTATATTTTAAAAGTAAAAAAAAAACCAGTCTATTACAGTGTAGACATATTCATCCTTCAGTAAATGTTTGAAGTAAGAGGAATCCCAAAGCTGACCTCATCCCAGAGTTGTGTGATTCAACAGTAGATTGAACTCCATGCTGGAACCCACCATCGTAAACTCAAAAAATCATTAAGTCGAACTGTCATACGTCAGGGACTGTCAGTATAGACACATTCTCTCTCCAAATTTCAGCAAGGTGGTGATGAGCTTACAAAATTATCAGAGTTAAATACCGAAAAAGTGTCGTTTTCCCAACCAGGTGAGGGTTTGGGTTGCAGACAAGTGTAGCCAACTTACCTCTTGTCCCTAACAGAATAGTGTTCCACCAGCAAAATTACCATGCTGGGCTGTCAGCTTACCCTTTGGATAGCCTTTGCAGGCCAATGCCCATGTGGAGGCACAATGTCCGTCAAATCTCACTTCCCTCCACCTGGACCTGCACCCAGGGCAGGTGTCTTCCCTGTTGAGCAGATAACATGAGTGACAGGGCAGCTGATAGATTGGTCCTGAGTCTGTCTTGTTCTGTGTGCTTTTACATCATTCTGATTAAATAGTTGTGGGTACTCTGAACTAGTTTATTTCTATTGCATCTTGGCGTCCTATGATAGTATACTAATAAGGACAGAAACGTTTTAGATCAGTATTTAGATGTTTGCAACTGAAAGGGTTTTATATGCTGTTTTCATAGGATCCTTGTGCACAACCGAGGAGGAATTTGTCATTCTGGGCTTAAATCCCATTTCCCTTCTCTCTGCTCATCTTGGGCCTTCCAGGGTGAGGATCCATGATCTCCGCACTGACAAAATCGCCCTGTCACTCTCTGCCCACCAACTTGGAGTCTCTGCAGTCCAGATGGATGACTGGAAAATTGTCAGTGGAGGCGAGGAAGGCCTGGTCTCTGTGTGGGATTATCGGATGAACCAGAAGCTGTGGGAGGTGCATTCTAGGTAAGTGGTTCCTCTGGTGATTTTAGTAATAACAGTCACAGTAATGATAATAGTAGTCACCCTCTGAGCCAAGCAGGCACTGTGCTAAGAGCCGTCCATGTGTTACTGTGCAGGCCTCACCGTACCCTGTGAGCTAGCTGCTCTTATTATCTCCATTTTTCAGAGGAGGAAACTGAGGCTCAGAGATGGAGCTGGTCATTGGAGAGGCAGTTCCTCTCTCTTGCATCATTAAAATTGCCACAGTTCATGCCCGGCTCAGGTAGAGACCATGATGTGACGCTCCAGCTCAGGTGCAGGCAAGACAGCACGCCACCGTCCTCCACTCCACATGCATGACGGTGATTTCTTGGACTTTCTAAGACACTGTTTTGAAGGACGCTTAGGATTGAAAGTATTTGGGCTTCAGCTAAGGAGGAATTTGTAATTTCAACTTTTAACTCGAATAGTGGAGAGAAATAGATACTATCCCAAGCAGAGGCCTATGGCTTCACGGATGTGGGTACATTTATACTAATGGAGGGGGCCTAACTGGTTCAACATGTTGGAGCTTCTCCTGACCCTTAAAGCAGAGGCAGCCTAACCTGGAGCAGGGTCAGCTGGAGCTGCCCGGAGGCCGTCCCCCTCCCCGACATGACCCAGCCCTGCATGCCGCCAGTGGGAGACCCTGCTTTTGAGGCAGCTGGGAAGAAAGGCAGCAAGCCTTCTCCCAGCTATCCCTCAGTACTGTTGTAAGGAGACATTTGGAGGCAAGTGACCGTGAGGACAGAGGAGAGCAGACACAGATGCCAAGGCCTGCAGCTGCGAATGGAGATGTGTTCCCTCTAACTGCTAGTCCTGATAAACCAGACCCATGAAAAGGCAGGACAGTCTTCATTGTAAGTAACAGAGGCGGCAAGGTTAAAAGAAGAATTGGTTTCTCCCTTGGAGGGCAGTGGTAGCGAGTGCGTCCGTCTGCCAGCAGACTTGAGCCCCGGGGGGCGTGTCTGCACGCCCAGCTCTGGCTCTGTGGGCATTGGCCCTTTTTCTGATTTCTGTGGAGATGCACTGAGTTGCCACCAGGTGGTGCCAACAGGCAACTAAAACTCCCACACATAGCATCGTAGAGAGATTTGTCTTTAAGGAAACCCTTTTGTTTGTTTTAAAGAGCGGGCTCAACCTGGCCTCTAGGGCCATTCTCACTGCAGCCAGGCCCCCAGGGACTGCCACCAGCCCCTCTCCCGGTTCCCATCAGTGGCTCCACTTAGTTCCCTAGGCCCCACTCCAGCAGATCTCTTGTTCTTTCCCTGAAAAGCTGCACTCCCTTGGATGGGTCATTCAGGTGAAGCCAGGGTAAGTAAGGTCTTCCCCAGGATTGCTGTCCTGGCCCAGCATCTGCCTTCCTAACTCGTTGGTAAACGCACACACAGTTCTCACCACGGTTAATGGCTTGTCCCTCACGAGGTCACCGTTTTCACCAGAATAAGGCTGATGCCTCACCCTTCAGTCTGTTGCCCAGAACTCATGTCTCACTCAGGTCCTTGCTGCCTGTGCTCACTGCCGATCTTGATTCTCTTCTGAGTTCTGGTCCAGCTGTCACGTGGTCAGTGTCCTGTCCTGCCTCACTGGGCCCTTCGTGAAGTCCTCTAATAATACCACTTTCCTCCAGTTGGTGCCCCAAACCCTGGACTGACAGGGCCGGGCTCAGACTCCTCCTTAACGTTCATTGCTGTTGAGAGACTCCTCTACTCTAGCAAAGAAGCCTGTCCCTGTCCCTGGCCATCCTAGGAGCAGCCCTGGCTCAGCCTGAATGGGCCTCTCCCTCGTCCCCTTCTCTGCTACCCTCTGCCCTTCTGAAAGGGCCTGGCTGATGGGCCAGCATCTCCTGGGGCCTGGCGGACCCTTTCAGCCCGTGGTGATGTCTCCTGTTCCTCCTCCCAAGGGCTGAAGTCTGTGTCCCATCTCTGTGGCTTATAAACATCTCTCATGCTCCAGAAACATTGGCTACATTTTGTGGCAATGTATCTTACCTTCTTAACTAGTTAGCGTTAAAAAGGACGTCTGATGCAAGCAGCTGCCTGTGCCCATAGTAGGCACTGGGTAAAAGTTTTCAGAATGAACAAAAGCCTTTACTGCATAGATTTCAAGCCATTTCCTTCCAAGGTTTTCTGAATATGCTTTCACAACGCAGAGTACATGTGTCATTTGTAGTCCTCTGACTCAGGAGAGGGGGCCTTAGGGGTCACCCCCAGGCACTGCAAATAGGGAGCCTGGCTTGGAGAGCTTGAGTGACTTGTCTCAGGCCCCTGGCCAGGGGGCGCAGAAACGGGGCTGTTGTCCACAGCATGCTGAACCCGCTCAGGTTGAGTGTGTCCCTCATGTGTAAACACGCCCAGCTTTTGGGGCCGTCAACCAGGATGTGTGAGGGCATTCAGACTTGTTTTCAGAGTAGGGCCCAGAGTGTGGCCTTGCTCAAACCAGCTTTGGAAACTGAGGCAGACACGGTCTCCTCCTCCTTAAAAGAAAAGCTTGGCTCAGAGGGTTCTCGAGGCCCTTGCAGCTGTAAGCTCCTGAGACCATGGTACAAAAATGTAGGATGTGCTCAGTTTCCACGGGACTGGCCTTATAGGAGTTCTCTCTCCCTCTGTGTTCCAGACACCCCGTTCGTCACATCTCCTTCAACAGCCACAGCCTCATCACGGCCAATGTGCCCTACGAGAGGGTGGTGCGCAACGCCGACCTGGACAACTTCACCACTCACAGGAGGTCAGTGGGCTGGGCCGGCTTTGTGGGTGTTCAGAAAAGACCATCTTAGTTTGATTTTATCATAGAACCCCCTCCCCCATGCCACACTGCTCCGTGTGTACCCTTGGGCACAGCCTTCTTTCCATAGAAATTGGGAGCTTACGTGTAGGTGCAGTAGAGTGAATTAGCCGAAAAGATGTGCTGAGTGCCTGTTTTAAGTGCTTCCCCAACGGTAGTTCACTGCTTCTGCAGGGCGGCTGCGTGGGGCGGGGATACAGGGGGGCCCGGCCATGTGTGCCGAAAGCCCGAGACACAGTGCTTAGGGACCTGTTGTGGTTAGAATCCGAGTGACAGTGGCAAAGCTCAGTCCTCTGAGTGGAGTCCCGTGCTCGGTCTGCTGGGTGGCTCAGTTGCCAGACAGGAGCGACCCGCAGGCAGGTGGTGCCAGTCCCTCCCTCCAAGCTCTTAATTCCCATCATCAAACTTGTCCACTCACCTCTTTACCTCTAGTCCAGGGATCTTGAGTGTCCCACACACTGTGGGCCCAAAGGCCAGATCTGTTCAATTGAATCACCATCCTGTCTCAAGCGAATACCTGCTGCCAAAACAGAAGCTGTAGGGGTGAGGGCCGGTCACACAGTGCTGACCCTGTCGCCCTCTTTGTGCTTCCTTTAGACACCGGGGGCTGATCCATGCCTACGAGTTCGCAGTGGACCAGTTGGCCTTTCAGAGTGCTCTTCCCATCTGCCGGTCGTCCTGTGACACCACGGCAGGTTACAACTACGACCTTGCGCTTGCATTTCCCTATGACAATATTTAGAGAATAGCCTCACTTGGGAGCAGGGATGAAAATGGGAGGAACCAATGTTATGAATTTTAAAGCTACAGCAGAGCTCTGCCCCAGGTTTTAAACGTTTGGGGGAAGAACGGAACCCCAGGGTCCACTTGTGTGACACCACACATTCCTGAACTGCCTTTGCTTTTCTCCTTTGCCTGCTCGTTTTCCTCCTGTGGAAAACTGGAATTTGTCAGGGCTTGTTTCATCTTACTATGTTCCCTCTGTCTTACGGCTTTGAGAGCCATACACTGACGACTCAAATTTATACCTCCTTCCCCCTCATACACCTCCAGCTCAGCCCTGTGGCTGCTCCCGCCGTCTCAGGAGTGGCCCCCCGCCCCAAGCCGAGATGCCCTCTCTCCTGGCCGCCTCGTGGGTCCCCCGTATCATTGTGTACACTCGGCACAGGGCCTTGCTGCAGCTCTCCACATCGGGCCTGGACTTATCACTGCTTAACAAGGTCCTTCAGTGCCCTGCTCCTGCCTGCTGGCCAACTTTCCAGTCTCCAGACCTTTCCTCTTTGGGGGCCTTCGGAAGTGCTGGTCTCCTAGCCTACACGGCCCCAACACTCACCCATCCTTTGGATCTGAGATCCAGTGTTCACTCAGGGTGGTCTTTTCTGACACACCCTGACCACCACCACCCTCTATAACCTGGGCCAGCAGTACTTCTTCCTCATGGCTCTTACCACCGTTTATAATTATATATTTATACAACTATTTCATTAATGACTATTTTGCTTACTATTGTGTCTACAATGTGTGATACAAGGTAGATATTTTCTACATATTCCTTGAATAAACAGCCATCCTCCATGTGGGATGGAAGGTGATTCTAGGGTAGAGAATGAACCGGGATCTTAAATCACTGAGATAAAACAGGGCAACACGAGAGAACTGTTGTGTTTGATCAGTAGCTTCCATTTCCAAAGGATTAGGAGGGCAAACCATTGATCACTCTTGATTCGGGTTGTTCTCAGCAGCAGCAGCCACCTAATAGACCATCAGCATATCAAAGCAAAGACTGATAGAATTACGAAGGGAAACAACATCCACGCTCAGTGGGTGATCAACAGATCAAATCATAAAAATATTTAAGGATTCAGAGGAATTACGTAATTTATAAGCTTGATCCAATAGATGTGTCCAGAATTTTGAACTTTTCAAATACCCATAGACCATGCACAAGAAAATGACCATGTATGAGACCACAAAGAAAAATCTCAGATTGTGATTGATTGATAGCATACCGGCCAAATTCAGCGACCACAGTCCCCAATGCAGTAAACTGAGAAATCAGCAAAAAGCAAAATAATAAAACATGAACATACCCCTGGAAATTCCTAATACTCCTGAATTAACCTGGTTTTAAAGAGCGAAATAAAAATGAACAACGAGCTCTCTAGGCCCGAGTGACAGTGAAAGCACTGAACATCAAAACCCCATGCAGCCAGAAGGGAACAGAGAAGCTGTGACTTGGTAACAGAAGCTCAAACTGAAAATAAATGAGCTCCACTGTCACCTCAGAGAGCTTAAAAAAGGTGACAGTGACCCCAAAGAAAGTAGGAAAGAGTGAAATAAGGGTAAAAATATACATTGACTTCAGTGAACAGAAAACCAACCAATAGTAGAGTTTATCATAAAGCCAAAAGCAGTTTTTTGAAAAGATGAAGTAGACAATCCTGATCAAAAAAAAGAAGGCATAAGGGACCATCAGAAACAGAACCAGAGATAACTGTGGGCACAGTATTCTTATTGTGAGGACAGTTTGCCCACAGTAGAGAAAAGGGGAGCTCTTCTGCTGAACCACAAGCGTATGAAGTTGGGAAATGCATGCCATTGCTCAGCATCCTAGAACTTTTGAGTTGTGAAGGTTTTGGAGGGTTCCTCAGATTGCGTAAGATATTTGTTCATTACAAATCTACATCCGGCAGAGGACAGCGGGGCCAGATGAGGAGCTGTGGCTGGGAAGCCTCGCTTCTCGAAGGGAGAGCGCTGCTTTCCTTCAGGCCGCCTTCTAGGAGGCAGCTCTGTCAGGAGGTTGAAGGGAAAGGTTGAAAGGAGCACTGCTTCCTTTCAACACAATTAGTCCGTAAATGAAGCCAGTCTGCAGTTAGCAAATGGAGTCTTTTATTTACTCTCATTGTCTTGTGGTGGTCTGACCCTCTAGTGACCTCGCTTTATAAGGTTTTCGTCTTTTTTTTTTTCTTTCTTTCTTTTTGGTGAGGAAGATCAGCCCTGAGCTCACATCCGTTGCCAACCCTCTTTTTGCTGAGGAAGATTGGCCCTGGGCCAACATCCATGACCGTCTTCCTCCACTTTATATGGGACGCCGCCACAGCATGGCTAGACAATCGGTGCTTCGGTGCGCACCTGGGATCCGGACCTGTGAACCCTTGGGCCGCATTAGCGGAGCGCACGCACTTAGCACGCACTTAACCGCTGCACCACCGGCCCGGCCCCTCTCATAGTCTTTTTTTTTTTTTTAAAGATTTTATTTATTTATTTTTTCCCCCCAAAGCCCAGTAGATAGTTGTATGTCATAGCTGCACATTCTTCTAGTTGCTGTATGTGGGACGCGGCCTCAGCATGACCAGAGAAGCGGTGTGTCGGTGCGCAGCCGGGATCCGAACCCGGGCCGCCAGCAGCAGAGCGCACGCACTTAACCACTAAGCCACGGGGCCGGCCCTCCTCTCATAGTCTTAATGCAGCTGGACCGCTGGGTAAAATAAGTAGCGGTCCCACCCACCCCCTAACCCAGGCTGACTTTACAGTCATTTTGCAGGATCCTTCTCCCTAACTTTGTAGGAATTAAATAGAAGAGTTCAAAAGAAATTAGACCCAGAAAATTTTACTCATGTTAAAAAGAGTTTTAAACTATTGTTATTCGCTGCTAACAGCTGACCCAGTATAAAATGTTACAAGCACGGGGTTGGTTTGGGTTTTGTTCCCCAGCCTGTTGATAACATCTCCCATTCATGAAAATTGCCTGGGTTTTGTGAAAGAGAGTATATCAGACCCACACTGTAATCTCCAGGTACACCCACCTCAGTCAGTGTTTTCTGCTGTAAACTTTACATCCTGGAAGAAATCGGCCTCATGGGGAAAGGATCCGAGTGCCTTTATAAACCAACACTTACCCAGCGACTTGAAAAAAATCTTGGCCCATGTCCACCCATTCTGCTCAGCCTGTCTTACCTCTGTCCCCACTGTCTGTTTTGAGGGAGTTTCTTTGCAAGTTCCAAGTGTTTAGTGGAGTTATCGTCTCCTTCTGTGGCTCCTCTGCTTCTCCAACTCTCCCCACCCCCACCCCCGTCTCCCCTAAAGACAGAAGAGACTCATGCTGCTGGGGGAGCCGGAGGGCCAGACACCACAGCTCTCATGTCTTGTCTTAAAACGTTCTATGACTTGCTTTGTGCTTTATGTGTCTGTTGGATATGATATTAAATTTTTTCCAATGTATTCATTGCTCAGATGACTCGTCGCCTGGGCAAGGTGTGCATGCTCGCCCTTGGCGTAGCTCTTCACCAGTGTTCCCCCCCTCCCCTGCTGGTCTCACCACCTTCATGTGGCTTGTTTTCCAGTCCACAGCTGAGTCGTTTCTCCCAGAACCACCTCTACAGGGGCTCTTAGCCTAGGATCTAAGCAAGTCACAAAATTATATAGGAAATTGTGCATAAGGGCATTTTCTGGGAAGAAGTGTGGCTCTTGCACCAGATTCTCAAAGGGGACTGCAGCCCCCTTGAGAATTTCATCTCTGCCACTGGATTGTGCTGTTCAGTCCAGGCCGTGTGCTGCCGTTGCCCAGGCAAGAACGCCTGTTGGAAAGATTCCGGGGATGGCCTCATTTCCCCTTCCAAGTAGGAACCTCGCCCTGGCTGACGATTTCGGCTGATCAGAGGAAACACTGAATTTCCCTGAGGGTGGTGTTTCGGTCCTTTCTGAAAGGGAAAGCTGACAACCCCCAAGATGAAGTCTCAGCCCCTGCACTTCTCTACAGGACAAGAGGCCCCACTTTTAAGGGGGTAGTGCTGCCCACTCTGCATTTAAATGACGAACACCAGCCACTGCAAACCCACTGCTTATCCTTGTCAAGAAATGGCTTCCCCTAGTGTGGGCACAGCCTTCTAGTGAAGACCATCCGGTGGCCTGCCACTGCGGGCAGGTCTGACAATGGGCTTCAGTGGGAGCCGTCTCCTCCTCTCTGACCGGGGCCTCTGCTTTGAGCAGCAGCTGCGGCAGCCGGGAGCTTATGGTGCCGGCCAGCCCGGCCACAGCACACAGACCTGCCCACCTCACCCTGTGTGGCCAGGCCAGATGGTTACCTGGCTGCTGCTGCAGGGGCCTGCAGCGATTGGGCCGAGGCCACCTCTGATGTGCGATGGCAGATTCCCCTCACTGGGCTCCAGTGGGTGCTGTGTGAGTGCCCGGCCCGCTGTCAGCCTCTGGTGTTGAACGCAGGCTTCCATCAGCAGGCTTTCGACGGCTACACCGGGGACCTTTTCCTGGGAAGGGAGGGAACGCTCCCCCTGCCCCTGCGAGCTGAACCCGTCGCGTCACATCTTTTCTTCCCCTGCCCAGTGCTAGGACAAACACTGCCTGTCACTTCTCTAAGATGGAGGTGGCTGCCAACTGCTTCTCAGCACAGCCCTTGACCTTACTGCTGCCCGATGAACCACTCTTGGGGTAGAGACCAGAACCCAGTCCCTTGCTGAGCTGGTCAACAAGCGGATTAGAAGGATGAGCAGCCACCACGTTGCCATCAGAGTCTTCAGTCCGCCTGGAGCCAAGTTCGTCCATCACTGAACCCCTGCTGGCACTTGATCACTGGGTCTGGAAGAGCCCGGAGACAAAGGCAACACTGATGCCTGGGAAGTTGTGGTTAAAACCCTGGCTCCTCCCACTCAACTCTCCAAGGCCTTCCCAAGGTCACTGTGTGGGAGGACAGCTTGCAAAGCAGGTGTTTGCAGAACGCCTGCCAAGGCAACTTATATTTTTAACTAACTCCATCAGCCCACGTGTCACTCTCCCTTTTGCAGTGCCACAGAGTTGAGCTTCAGCCTTAACTGCAAGTAGGTAGGGACGGGGGCTACTGCTCAGTGACAAGGACCAGACCATACATGACCTGCCTCCTACTAGCAAAGCACAAAAAGAACTTTCCAGCCCCTTGGACCAGAAAATAATGGCGTTGTCTTGTTAAAGTCTAGCAATAATTCGTTCCCTAAGAGGGTGCTTGGCCAAAATTGGAAGCCGTTGTCGTCTTGCTCTGTCCCCTCATCCATAATTCATGTTCAGCGTAGCTGCAGCGTGTCTCCCCTGAGCTTCTCAGATTAGATTCCCATCACATAGCCCTTTTGTAAACCTACCAAATTGATGTGTTTGTGTCAAATTGCTGTATTCTTTTAACATCCAAAAGCTGAGTTCTGCTACCTTTTCTCCTTGGTAATAAGGCAATATAGGACTAGATGCCACTTCTTCGATTGCTGGCAAATAGGTGAAGAACATGGTGACCTCACCCCACTATCCCGAAGGCTGAGGACACGTCCCTGCTGGCTTCTCCACCCACAGCCTGAGGACCTCAACGCACTGACTTACCTTCCTTCAAGTATCTGACTTAGCATTGATCTCTGCCTGTTTCCTTTTAGTCCCTGGTATAATAATTCCTGATACAAGGAAAGCTGTTAAACAGGCACATTTATTGATTCCTCAACTTTCCTGTTTTAGAACAAATTTCAGTACATCACCTGTCTTGGGCTGGTTCAGATGAGCTGTCTCATCCAGGGACCAGGGGGTGCTGCACTTGCTCGGGGTCTGTGCAGCCAGAAAGCCCCTCCTGGGCACGCCCACTAGTTCATCAGCCAACAGGAGCCATTTCTGAGCCACGCCTCTGTCCTCGGCACAGACGGCCATCCCGAGACCTGGCCCCGAGCAGCAACCCTCGGCCTTTGTTAATCAAAGGCCATCAGCCCCGTAGACGATGGGGAACTGACCTACCCTGTCTAGAAGCAGGTTGGCACCAGTAGGCAACCCGATCACTCCCTGGATGACTGAGCAGAAAGTCTCGTGTACATGGCCCCCTTGAGCCGGGCGGGCGAGCTCTGGGTGAAGAAGCCCACGCTCTGGTGGGAAGGAGCCCTAACCCCACAATTATTAGATGGCACCCTCAGTGACTGTGAACAAACTGCCTTTCTCCTGAGCAGCATGGACTGGGTTCACAGCGAATAAATCTCATGTTAATGAATGAGCTGTTTAAGTAAGCCCTGGCTCAAAGCTTCAAAGCCATCAGGCTGGCCCCTCGGCGGTCTGGCCAAGGGAAAACGTTTGATGTGTGCCCCCAGTAGCCACATCTCCAGATTAAAACTCGGGGCACTGGGGCTGATGGAAAATTTATCATTTATAAAAACACTTTGTTAATGAACTGCCTTTGTTGAGAAAAAAAACAAAATCGAAGCAAATTGGGAGAGTCCCAGAAAATCCAGGCCTTCGGTGGCCGTGCCAGCCGTCCTGCTGCTCAGTGACACCGTGGATCCGTCTCAGTTGCTTGGGGCAGGAAGGACAAGCGTGTGGGGAGGTGGGAGTGCACGCCTCTGCAACGCCACAGGGGTCACTGGGGACGCTTCCCAGACAACAGCTGACTAGCACCACATCCCCACACCAGGCTGTCCTGGGACTTTCTAGAATCCTCCTGCTGGCAGCCAGGAAACCGAAGGCAGAGCAGGACGATGCCCAGCTACAGGGAAGGCAGGGGAGCGGGGAGGGAGTTCACATCCCCTCGCCCAGGAAACTGCCGGGTGTCTGCTTCCCAGTTTTCAGGGCTGCTCTCCCACTGGCTTGCCGGCGCCTTGAGGGCAGCCCTAGCTACCGATTTGAATGCCAAAACATTTGTTGAGTTCAAACCCAGCCTAAGGAGCAGAGCTCCGAAAGTGACGTCAGCCACGCTGCCTCTAAGGGCCCCGTCTGCAGCATCGGGAGAGCGAGGCCGCAGTCCGCCCTGAGCCTGCGGGGCAGTTCCCGGCCAGCCTCCTACAGCACGCGGGGTTCAGAGGCCCGGCCCGTCTCCCACGTGCTTACTAACGACAGGACGCAGCCCCCTCACCTCTGAGGTCGTGCGTGTGAACCAAACCGTGAGGGCTTCCCGAGCTCCACTTCCGCCAAGGAGTGCCACCCTCGGGACCTCTGCCATCCACATGGTCCTCCGTGCTACGTGTCCACACCTCCCTTTAACTCGCCTAGCTGCTCTGCTTTGGTTTTTAAATTTAAGTACCCACGTTAACGTCATCCTAAGCGACGTATTTGCTTACATGTGCATGAAACAGCTCTGGAAGGATGGCAAAGAAGGGCTGGCGGGCTGCCTCGGGGAAGGGAAAATTGGGGGGCCAGTCCAGTGTAGGATAGACTCCATGCGTGCCTTTCTGTACCTTCTAAATTCCAAACTCAACGCATGGGTATAAGTAAGATAAAGCACGCTTGATATCAAAACTATGAATTGGAGGGCCAACCCGGTGGCGCAAGCAGTTAAGTGCGCGTGCTCCTCTGCGCGGCCCGGGGTTCGCCGGTTTGGATCCCGGGCGTGCACCGACGCACGGCTTGGCAAGCCATGCTGTGGCGGCGTCCCATATAAAGTGGAGGAAGATGGGCACGGATGTTAGCCCAGGGCCAGTCTTCCTCAGCAAAAAGAGGAGGATTGGCAGATGTTAGCTCAGGGCAGATCCTCCTCACACACACACAAAAAACTATGAATTGGAAATTTGAGAATGCAAATAATCGGAGTTGCCAGTTATCAGGAGGACTTTCTTGGAAGGCCAGCAAGTCTCCTTCCGGTGAGTGTCAACGACAGAAACTGAGCATGTGGTAAACGTGACTACCAGGAGGCGGCCTGGGACGTAAACAGTGACAAGTTGTCCACAGCAATGGGAGCACTGTGCCCAGTGCTGTCAGCCCTCTGCTGACTCACAGCCACGGCCACCAACTGAGATGGACACCTTTTGTTTTCTTGCTCCCACCACAGCCCATCCCCAAACTGGAAGGTGACATCTAGAGTTGTGGGAGATGCTTACCTGGGGAGTCACCTCCCCACTGTGCCCAGTCTCCACCGATGCCACTGACGTGGGAGCTGCAGAGTGCTGGCCCCTGCAGCTGGCCCCATCCTGCCAGCAGGGACCACGGGCACAGCCAGTCTGACCAGCTGTGGTCAGGAGCCATGTCCAGAGTCACCAGCCAAGCCTTGAGATCCAGCGCCCCCAGCAGCACCGGGGCCTCGCCGGCACAGGCTGAGGGCTCCGGCCCTTTTCCTGACAGCCTCAGTATGCGGTCAGGACACTGAGGAGGCCCTCCAGCCAAGTCCCAGCCCCTGTGGAGCAAGGGGCTGCTCTTCCTTACTCTACTGCCTAGGATTGAGAAGGCAGGCGAGTTCCCAGCACTTGTGCAGGGAAAATAGCAAACGCTTTACCCAAAATAAGCCAAAAAAGGAAAAAGAAAAGCCTTCTTCCAAACCAGCCTTTGAAAATTAGCTAGCGGCTGCTTGCTCCTCACCTTCAGCCCCCGCCACCAAATGGCCAGGCTACCTGAGTGGACGTGAGGAACAGACGGGAGCCACCTTCATTAACAAACCCTTTTTATTAGAGATAAAAACAGCCAAGTCCCCCATACCATACCCTATAGGGAAAACGAGACGGGCAGAGGAGTGTTGACTATTTACAAGAGCTGTAGCAAAAGGACCCCGCGAGGAGCCTCGCCGCTCCAGGCCCCGCGGGGAGGCCACCCGTGCGGAGTGCAGTGTCTCCGTGGGGGCGACGGCCATCAGTGGCAAAGGGCCATGGTTTCCACATTAAGGAAGCGGACGTGCATCTTGGTCTCGATGTCAATCCCCTGCCAGATCTGGAAAGGATGGAGCAGCGTGAGAGAAAGTCCCCGAGGCTGCCTCGCATGGACCAGCCCAGTTCCTCACCATCTCCACACCCACCTCCTCTGCCACCCACTGCGATGTTCCAGGCAGGTGAAAAGCAGAGGGCTGTGTTTCAGGACGATGAGCTAAGCGAGGAAGCAAAACTTCCATCTGCCTTTTTGCTGGTTAATTTGGCTCTGACATTTGGATTCTCTCTGAGATTGTCACAGCAAGTTGTTATTAAGTACGGAATCCAGGCTCGTAGCTCCAAGTCATTTGAATCCCACCCACCACTTCAAGCTCTGTGATTTTCATGCAAATTTCTTAACCCTGTTAAACCTCCTTTTCATCAGTAAAATGCCAGGACCACCACCTGTGCTGCCCACATCCCACAACACTGGGGGTCTCCAATGGAAGCATCCACAGAAGCGTTCTGTAAACTGTTAAGGGCTGTGCAATTGTAAGGTTTTACAAAGCCATCGTTGTTAATTAAAAAGTCACAACAGTTTGCCCCCTATAACCCCCCTGGGATAGGAGGTCACCTTGTTCTTTGCAGACCAGCTCACGCCCAGGAAAGGTAATTGCTACTCGAAGACCACGCCCATTGCCACATACCTGGTACTGGTACTGTTGTCACCGTCCTGGCCGGGTCCCTAGGGGACATCTGGGCTACCAGACCCTGCCACCCGACAGACCCCCACCACTCCCAGGACTGTACCCTCGCCAGCTCCTTGGCCACTCGGGGCCCAAGAGGGCCTGAGAGAGAGAGAGGGTGGGAAGGATGCAAACACCAACGGAGGGATGTGGTGGGCGGTGACTTCTCACTGGCTCTCTGCTTATGTAAGAACTTCAGACTCTCAAGCTGTCCCCTCAGCATCTCCAGGGACAGCCATAAGGCTGGAAACAGGGAGAAATCATTTCTGCACCTGTTCTGGGTGTGGCGAGGATGCCGAGAAAACGTACCCGGTTCCGGGTGAGTGCTCCGACCCTTGTTGAGTGGACAAGATGTCTCCAGGGAAAGATACCTGGACACCGGGGGAGTTTCTGCTGAATGCCAGGTGGGATAGGGTCGCTGGTGGGGCTCAGGGAGGGGAGGGGCCGCTGGGCAGGACAGGCCCCCACGGTGCAGGGACGTGCTGTGGGGGGAGCACTGGAGGCATGGCGGGAGGTGGGGGCGGGGGGCAGCCATTCGGGGAAGAAGTTGGTTTCTCAGGTGAAAAAAAAAATTCATCCTTCTTCACCATGCCCAGCCCTGGCACAGGGCATGCGCGCGGGACGAAGGAGCTTGCTGCCCTCCGGCCCAGCAGCCCCCCTCCAGTCTTTCCATCGTGGCCCCACTCTCCTGCCACGTCTGCCTCCCTCGCATTTGCTGATGACTGGCCAGGTTAGCAGTGCAGGCTCGGAGGAGACGCCCAGCCCAGCTGCCCTTGGCTCTGTGGGGCTGTGGGCACCCGAGTCCCTGGCCTGGCTCCAGGCACAGGCCCGTCAAGCTGCTGGGTGCCACCCTAGGTCGGAGGCTGGCACAGCATGGCTGGACCTGGAGCCTCTGGGTCCTGTTCCCCTGACTTCCTGTCTTCTTCAACTCCCGGAAGGGGCTTGGGGCACCGCTGTTGAGGTGCTCAGGCCGAAGTGCTCAGAGCAGGGTGGGCTTGTCTTCCTGCCACGGGGTATCTGCCAGTCAGAGTGGCGAGAGGTCCCAGTTCCCAACCTGGGAGCCGGTCTGTAACAGTGAAGGCCCGGCGAGGCCTGAAAGTCCACTAGCGGGGGCTGGAGAGTACACCCCAAGGCTGGAAGAGTGGGCAGCCAGTAACAAGTGCCATCTACAAGGCACAGTAAGAGAAAAGTGAGGGGCAGAACCACACTTGGCTCCAGTGTGTGCTTCTGAAAAAAGCTGGTACTCTTCTAGAACATTCCAGAACCCCAGTACCAGCTGTGAACAAGGATGCTTCTGAGGAGGGGGACCAGGGTCTCATGCAGGAGAGAAATGGAGTTTTCCTTGTATGCCCTTCTGTACTGCTTAAATTGTTTTGACCATGTGTGAATATTACCTTTTCAATAAAAAGTAAAACCAGTTTACACTGTTTTACAGGCCATGCCCAGGCTTAACCTCTTTCCACAGAGACGCCCATCTCCTCCTGACCAGTGGGCCCCCCTCAAGCCCCAACCCTGGCCCGCAGCCCTCCCCCTCCTCCCAACACCCACCTTCAGGAAGTCGTCAAAGGTGATCCCCTCGTATACCTGGTCAGGCTCCTGGGGACAGAGCACACAGCATAGTGAGCGGTTCTGCCAGGAGCCTCTGCACCCCACCCCACCCCAGAACACACATGGTTGGGCCTGTTTAGGCAGAGTCGCGAGAAGAGGGGATCATTCTGGGTTGTTCGCCTCCAGCTCGAGGCCAGTCACACTGAACTCCAAGTCCCCTTCACTGGCTAGAGGCGGGTTGGGAGGAGGGTGCGGCCCCACAAGGGAGGACCAGGTAGACGAGGGTAGAAATGGAGGGAGTGGGCACAGAGGCACTGGCTCTCCTTCCCACACAGCCGCCTCTCCACCCTTCCCAGCAGCACCGCCACCAGGAGACCCTTCCTGCTGTTTCCTCGTGCAGCCTCACACCAGCCTCGATAAGAACCAGTTCCAGGCTAATCTGAGCTCCCAGAGCACAGGGGAAAGGGGTGAGGGGATGAAGGGCTGGCCTGTGCGGCCCACGCCTGGCACCCAGTGAGTCACTGTGATAAGCCGGCCATGGGGCCTCTCACTGCCCAGTCACGGGCAGCGCCAGTCTGTCTGCGTCTTTCCTGCTCTGGGCACACAGGGACCACAGGGACGATAGTGGGGCTCCTGCCCCTTTTGCTGTTATCTCAGGCTCTGCCACACCAAGTCTCCAGGAACCTGCCTGCAGCAGCCTTTGTGACAGTGGAAGCCCGGTGACGCCCCAGTGCCCATCAGGAGACCAGCGGACTAACTCTCGGTCATCCACGCTACTGATTACCATGCAGCCACCAAGAAGGGGGCGATCTACACGTGCCGATACAGAGAAGCCTCCGAGATATGTACATAGTGGGAAAAACCAAAACAAGCAAGGAGCAGAAAGATGTTTGCAGAGCCCGTGCATGCAGATGTTTCCTACACCACTAACCAGACCACCCCCATCTGCCGTGTGGATGTGGGGTCAGGACGTTCAATTCCACGTTGTGTAAGTCAAAAATGAAAGACACGCACGTATACATTGGTAGGAAAAGCCCAGCAAGGCCGTTCCCCTTAGGGAGAAGGACAGGAGGAGACCCTTCTCTTTTTGCCCCTCTCGGAAATTTGTTCCTGCGTGTATTTAAGAACAACAATAGGCACTCTCCGTCAGCTACGTGCCAGGCACCGTCCCGAGTGCTTTACAAGTGTTATTAGCATTAATATTGACTCAGGACAGCCCCCGAGGTGGGCTCTGTTCTTACTCCCATTTTACAGGTAAGGCCACTGAGGGCACAGAGGCGAGGCTGCCTGGCCAGCTGGGAGTAGCAGAGCCGCCTCCAAGCCTGTGATAGGATTCTTCGTCCTCTGTGGTATCTTCTTTATACTTTTGTAATACAGAAAACAAATCAATATGTATATTTTAAGGTTATCAAAGCCACCAGTGCTCAGATGCCTGGGCCAGCCCAGATCCTGGGGCTCCCTGCTCTTCCCGCCACGGACACAGGGAGAAGTGGCCGCCCTCTCCCTGTGGGCACCCCAGGTTCCCAGGGCAGCCGAGGAGAGCTAATTATAGATAAGGCTGCACTAGCCCGAGACCAGGGCTGGAGGGTGGGCACCCGACGGAGGGGAGGGTAGACGGGGAGGGGATGAGACCCCAGCGAAGCAGCCCCACCCTCCAGCTGTAGGAAACCGCAGAGAAAGCACTCTGGAAAGAAATCGTTGCCCCAGTCAATAACCAACTTGGGAAGTCCACTAAAGTGGGGGTGATGGATCGCGTGTCTTTGGCAGGCGGCGCGGGCAGAAACGGTAAGGTCCTCCGAGGCCAGATGGTATTGAACCGACACGGCTGCCCCTCGCTCCCGGGAGCACACAGCTCGTCTGTGTTTATCTGGCCGACAATCACATGAGAAGATACTTTAAGATCACACAGAGGATCCTAAGTAAAGACAGACGCCTGGGACGCACACTGGGAAGCCAGCCGCGGCAACGAAATGCCTCAGCTTCTGAGGCTGTGCAGGTTTTATGCAGATCAGCAGCTGCCAGCTGCCAACAATTTTACTACAGCAAATTAAGAAAACCGTCGCCAATTGAAACTGGAGTGGGACGGGGAGCAATTTAAAGAAAGAGTGTAATTAAATCAAATGGGAATTTGGCTCCACAACCCGGCAGGGGATCCCTGCACTCCCCACCGAGGTCACCAGCCCTTTCTGCGGATGTTCATTTGCTGAGTGGGGTGGTTTCACCAAAGCCAGAAGCATCCCCCTGGGCCCCAGAAGCAGACAGATAAAAGGCCAATACAATGATCACAGCCCCCGGGCCCGCTGTAGCCCCTGATGACAGGCTGGGGCGCACACGGCAGGTTCCAGCAGGAAAACATCCCTCCGCTCGGGTGGTCGTGAACCCAAAGCCATAAAGGGGTCTGGACCTGCAGCCACTTTACATACACAGGAGTGAAGAGGGGCGGTCATGTGGGACCACCCAAAGCCCTCAGGAAACGCTGAGATGGTCCCTGCGGGCTCAGGGCCACTGTGTCAGGGGCTGACCAGGCTGGACCGGCCCTACAAGAGTGAGTCTACCGAGCACAGTAAGATTGCTGCCCCTGAACTCCAGAAAATTCTTTATGTCCCTGAGCCTTGGTTTCCCCACCAGTAAAAAGAGGCTAAAATCTATGAAACGATGCATGTGAAGTACCTAGTGGGGTACCTGCACATGCTGTGTGGTCCCCCTATGGGGGAGGAGTGTTTGGGGGCGCCTGGCCTGCCTGGAGCCCCCCAGGAGGCCCTGCAGGAGCCTCCACACGCCCTCTGCTCACACGGGCAAAGTGCCAGTTACCCCTGCACTTACCACTTACCAGCAGACCTCATTTTACCGCACTTGGCAGATACTGCATTGTTCACAAGACCTTCCACCAGCAAAAAGATTACAACTCACTGAAGGCTCGGATGATGGTTAGCATTTTTTAGCAATAAAGTATTTTTAAATTAAGGTATGTACATTGTTTTTTAGAGAGATTGCACACTTAGTCTACAGAATAAACAACTTTTATGCACTGGGAAACCAAAAAATTTGTGTGACTCACTTGATTGTGATATTCGCTTCATTGCAATGGTCTGGAACGGAACCCGCAGTATCTCCGAGGTCTGCCTGCTGCTGGGCCCCTCTAGTTCAACTGTTCTTCCCTGGGGACAATTTTGCCCCCACCCCGCAACCTGCTGCTCCCCAGGACACGTGGCGACGTCTGGAGGCATTTTTGGTTGTCACAGCCTGGAGGGTGTGGCTGGCATCCAGTGGGTAGAGGTTGGGGATGCTGCTCGACACCCCACGAGGCCCAGGACGGCCCCACCACGGAGAGCTATCAGCCCCCCGTGTCCACAGTGCCAGGTGAAAACACCGCTCTGCCTTGCCCGAGTTCATCACAGGCCTGACCAGCTCAGTTCTGAGAAACGACCTGGCCATTTCTACACCAGCGTGACCCTGACGAGCCTCAGGATGTGTCCAGCACTCGTGCTCATGGTCCCCTGGAGGCCCTGCCGGCCTTCCTCCCCATCACAGCTCCACCCGTGGTGCTGCCTGGAGCAGCGGTGGCAGCCTCCGAAATGCCCCGGTCTAATCCTCTCACGTCTCTTCTGGGGCCGGCGGGGGGGCCTCCCACCCTCCACAGCACACAAGCCCCTCTCCTCTGCTCCATCTACACACCCCCATTCCCAGCTCACCTGACCCCAGACCATGTGGCCCAAAAGAGAGCTCCCTGCTGACCCCTGCCTCGAGGCCACACATCCCCACCCGGCCACTTGAACAAGGGCTCCCCCTGGGCCTGGGGAGGCTACACAGCTGGGTCTATGGGACCCCAAAGCTGGGCTTCCCTGCCTGGCATGGCTCTCCTGGGGTTGGGACCCCCAGTCAGTCTCCTGGGGGACAGGAAAGCAGCAAGTTTTCTGAGCACTGCTCTGTGCCAGGCCCGGTTAGAGTGGCGAGCAGGACAGGCATGGTCTGCCCTCTCAGGCCCTTCAGAAACAGACTATAACCAGGGCAAGGTGGTGGGAGTCAGCGGGCAGAGGGGGCAGGGGGGAGGGTGGGGTTCCCGCCCCTCTCTCCCTCCACCCGGGGAGCTCACCATCTGCCCCACGCAGACGCTGGCGGCCTCCATCATGGCCCCGTCGGCGATGGAGCGAGCGGACTCCTTCTCGATGTGGGGGTTTCCTGAGAGCAGTTCCTCGACCACCTGCCGGGCGTGGCAGAGACAACCATGACCTGGGGCCTCCATCCAGACCACAGGGCGGGAGGCGCCAGGAGCCCTGGCGGGCGGGGAGCATACTTTACATTTCGATATTCTTCCAGGGTGATGCGGCCGTCGCTGTCCGAGTCATACATGTGGAAGAGAACTGCGGGTCGGGGGAGAGAGGGGGCTCAGTCAGGCAGGACGGAGGGGCCCCAGTCCCCTGCTTCCCCAACCTTCCCCGCTCCGAAACCCACCTCAAACTAAGCAAAAGACACCAATAATGAAACCTAAATGCCAAAGCCTTAGGGCTCAAAGGCAAAGCCCAGGGGGCCAGACTGACCCCTTCCTGGTGGGTGACCATGGGCAAGTGACCTAACTTCTCTGAGTCTCAGTTTCCCCATCTGTAAAATGGGAATAGCAACATGTCTCCCTCATGGTGGTGTGAGGGTTGGTGAGCTACAATGGTGGATCAGGGCCAGCGACCGCCTGGCACACTGTGAGCGCGGATGATGTGACAGGATCATTAACGTGCGGCCACGTCACTGTTATTTCAAAGTATCATTCCTGAGTGATCATTCCGTCATCACGGCCTCGTGGCAGGTCACGGCCCCGCTGCCTGCATCCTGCCCCCTGGCTGATCTGAGCCAGCCAGGACGGCACGAGGGACACTAGCACCTCCTCTGGTTATTCCTCCCTTAGTGACGGCCACTTTGTTCCTTCACTGACATCACTCAGCATCCCGCAGCCCGAGAGAGGACAGGAGCAGAGGGGAGGAGACCCCCCTCCCGGCTCAGCCTCAGGGGGCCTCGGCTCACGTAGCCCCCCGCATGGGCGTTATCCAGCCCTGACCAGACGCCCGGTGCTGTGCAAAGCACTTCAAAGACATCTTTCATCTTTCCTGGGCTGCCCGGGGCCCCTGCACAGACTGGGCTCTGAAGTTCACACAAGTTAAGGCATTTGCCCACAGCCACCCTGTTGAGGGAGGGGAAACCAGGGGTTTCAACCCACCTCCATCCGATTCCACATCCCCCACGACCCCCAACCTGGCCCTTGGAGCAAATGGGAAGCTGGGCCAACACCAGGTGCCCCCTGGTCCGGGCGCCACAGGAGGGCACGGGACCCCAGCCGGGCAGTTCCCGCAGCCCTCCCGTACACATTCCAGAACTAAATACGGGCCCGGCCTCCATGGCTACAGTCTCCTGCAGATGAGGCCGCCTCGGCGGGACAGGGGGGCGTCAGGGGTCATGGGAAAGTCCCCGGGAAGGGAGACATGACACAGGCCACCGGGGACCCTGCGCCGCTGGCCCGCCCAGCTCACAACCAGTCACGCTCCGGAGCCCAGGGCCCAGCGAGGCTCCTCCAGGACAGACCCGCCCGCGGCCCAGGGAGGCGGGTCTGCGAACTCTGCAGCTGCAGCGGCTCGTGGAGGAAACCAACTTTCAGGGCGCACCTCCTGCTCGGGGCGCGGCAGGACCCCGGGAGACACGGCCCGGCCCGGTGTGGCGGGGAGGGGGACCCGAGGCACGCACATCTCAGCTTCTCTTTCCGGCACAGCTGCACCTGCTCCTCATCCATGGCGATGTCGATGGGCCGGAAGTAGGACATGATGGTCAGAAAGTCCTCGAAGTTGATCTCGTCGGCCAGGCCGCTGGGCCCCTTGCGCAGGTTCCTACGGCGGGTTGGAAACGGATTAAAACCTGGGCCCTGTCCTTTAACCACCAACAGCTCCCGAGGACTCGGCCCTTCAGGGCACACACTGTGCCCAGAGGGCTGTCTGGCCTCGGGTTCTCTTTCCCAACAACCTGCTCGGGGGGGGGGCGCCAGGGGCCCCACGAGGTTTCTCCCAGCCCCTGCACCGCCCTCCCAGAGCCCAGCATCCTGGGGCTGGGGGAGTCAGACAAGCGCACAGCTGTTGCCAGGACGGAGGGCTGCCTGGGCGTGCTGCTCATTCACGGGGAAACCGAGGCACCGAGCAATCCGGTAACCCACCCAGGGTGCACCTCCTGACCCTTTCCTGAGACCAGAGGTCGGCAAACTGCAGCCCACGGGCCACATTCCGCCTGCCGCCTATTTTCGTAGGGCCCATCAACTCAGAAGGGTTTTATATGTTTTTAAATGACTGCAAAATGCTTTGGAAAAATACCCCAAAGAAGAACAGCATTTCATGACAAGTGAAACTTACATGAAATTCAAATTTCACCGTCCATAAATAAGGTTTTATTGGCACACAGCCACACCTCTTCATTTGCTTTCTGGCTGCGGCTGCTGGCGGGTGACAACGGCAGGGCTGAGCAGTTGTGACAGAGACCATGTGGCCACAAAGCATGAAATGTTTGCTCTCCAGCCTTTTGCAGAAAAAGCGTGCTGACTCCCGCCCCCTCTCAGCTGTCTGAAACTCTAGTACCGTGATCAGCCGCAGGCAGCGCTGAGGAAGCTGTTTACTACCCAAGTGCAAATTTCGCCAAGGATTTCAGGGTTTTTAATAAATGAGGGCAGGTCGAGGTTGTCCCTATCGATGTGCTTTTCTGGAGAGACAAGAAAGGGCTCGTGTTCCGGGCGGGGCTCAGGGAATGTGCTGTGCCCTGCACAGCGCCTGGTGCACAGTAGGTCCTCAGCCAGTGTGTGCAAGCACATCGGAAAGCCACCAGCGCGGGTCCTGGCACGAAGAATGGTTGTTGGGAAAACAGAGACGACCGGCTCCCAAGCCACTGCTGCCAAACCCCCATCACTAACCGACTTGTGTCACAACAGTCTGATGGCGGCTGGGGCACACTGCCATTGAGCTGATAGGTGAGGGGTCCCCCACCCTCACTGTGCGTCTTGCAAAAGAACAGTTGCCCAGCTGGCTCCAGACGACCAGCAGTTAAGGGCTGGTGCTTGTAAATTTACCTGGGTCCCCCCTGCTAGGGTCATGACTGTACCTTGATTTAAAGGGATATGTTTTCAGTTCTCTCTTGAGGGGCCCATCTACTCCCTTTCAGAAACCGACTGCCCCACAAGTGTGCACTACACTTCACAGTTTGCAGTTCTCGCTATTCCCAGTTTCCCATTCCAGGAGATCTTCCAGAAACAGGTGGATCCCAAGCCTGGAATAGGGAAGGTGGATCGTGAAACTACAAATCCGAGAGATGAGACGAGGCAATCTTTCCCACCCTCTTGAAGCCCCGGCTTTGGGTGTTTTTCACAGTCTCCCCTTAAATCTTCTATCTTATAAAGTTTCCCCCTGCTCCTCCTGACAGATTTTTGATCATCTCAAAGTTCTTGCTGTCAGAGACAGAGGCCAAATGTATAGGGCATAAAAAGAGTCCCTGGATTTATCAGACTCCTCAGAAGCACCTCTCACTGCAGTTGGTCACCCGTCCTTCCCAAGTGGTTTAGGCTGCAGCAAGAGGGACTAAGATTAGCGCCTGGGAAAATATGATAGGCCCCAGGAGGGCAGGCCATGTGCCTTTCTCGGAGAAGGTCGAGACCCAGGCTGCTTTGGCATCAGGTCCCAATTTGAGAGGAAGGGGTCCCTTCCCCTCCTAGTGTCCCTGGGAGGTCCACATGGGCCAACATCATGGGCTCTAAAAGCAACGAGAGTACAGAGGCCACGAAACCCCAGACACGGCACCTGGAGCCAGCCCCACCTGCTCTCCACTCCATTTCCAAAATGGGGAACGCAAGGTCAAAGCCGGTGGATGGAAGAATGGGGGCTGCAGCCAAATCGGCAACCCAGTGCAAGAACGCTCTTTTTGCAAAGACGCCTGATTTAGAGCAATATTTTCGCCTCCTTATCTTTCTGATGATCCCGTAAGGAATGGAGCCCCTGGAGGTGGGGATGGACCCCACCCAAACTGCCTGCAAGACTGGCTTCTCTGTTCTCTGTCCTGTTCCCAAAGGGTCTTAGGAAGCAAGGCTGACACTGGTATTTCAAGAAAAGAAAATCTGTCTCCAGCACGCCCTCCGAAGTCCTCACTTGCCTCCTTCTCAGGGTGAGATGTGAAGGATGCACAGGACATGCAGGGGCTTGGCTGCGGGCCCCAAGTTGTCCTGGGTGCAGGCCAGGGGAGCCTTTCTTTATCCCCTCCTCGGTGACTTCCCGGCTGCCACCCTCTCTCCAACACCCAGTTTTCTAAGCACTGCCTAGGCCAAGGCGAGAGCCACCCCCTCCCCGGGCACAGCCCTTCGCTCCTGCTCATCGTCCTGCGTCATCGTCCCAGAGCAATTCCCTAGAGCAGGCGCGGCATCGTGAGATCCCTCGATTCCCCCCCCACCCCCCACAACTACACGTCCAGTCAATCATCAGTTTCACTCGCCCGATCTCTCTGGGGCCCTCCCCCTCCTCCCCCGGCCCCCAGGCCAGCCTCCACCATCCCGGGGGATCCTCCAGCCCTGCCCTCCACAGGCAGCCAGAACGAGCTTTGCAAAACGCAAGTTGGCCCCTGCGGCTCTCCTGCTCGCCCAGCTCTCGGGGAACCCCCAGTGCCCCCACTTGGTCTCCCAGGCCCCGGGAGGTTCCGTCTCTGCCATCCACCCCACCCCTCACCGCCCCTCCCTGCCACACTCCCCTCCCAGGGTCCCCACAGGCTTGTTTCAATGTCTGCCTTCTGGATGCTCAACATCCCCTCATGGACTGATGTCCCTCAGCCTTCAGGTAGCCCTGCGCCTGCACCAGCCCTCTGACGGCCGGCCTACCTTCGGACCCTCAAGTCCTCCCTCTCCGGCCTCTGACTCACCGTCCCAAGTCCAGCGGCTGCCTACTCAGGGCCGCCTTCCTGTCTTCCAGCCGGAGGGAGGTCTCGGCTACGGACCTCGTCCAGGCCCTGTCCCCTTGGCACAGGCAGCCACTCACGGGGAACAGCCCCGCAGACACCTCAATTCCACCCCAGAGCTGGAAACACAACTCCTGGGTCTGTCCCCGGTTCCCGCAGGTGAAGCTGAGAGCCAGGTGACCTCGGGTCACATTTGTTTTAAGGAATAATTACATTTAGCAAAAGGCACAGATCTTGCGTTTGGACAGAGGGACGCACCTGTGAAGCCCACCCCCCAGGCAGGATACAGACCACTTCGCATCCACCCCAGAGGCTCCCTTGCGTCGCTCTCCAGGCTAGCCACACTCCCCCAGGGTGCTGGTGGGGACCGAGGAGCCAGACCGGCTGCCACGGGCTCTGCGGCAACAGGTTCGCTGGTTCAGGGCTGTCACCCTGTTCTCACCTCGAACCATGGAGACATGGGCCCCTCCAGCCTCTGACCTGGAGGCCGGGTCCCTCATGCCCGGCCAACTGCACAACTGGTCGGGTCTCCATCGAGGCTTTGGAAACAAGCCTCACAGACACACACACACAGGCAGGGATGTGCACACACAGACACACCCCACGTGTGCACTTACACCTTTGTCACGTCAGGCACCCACTACGCTCTGCTCACTCTACCATCATCCTGTGACGCCTCCGACTCTAGACCCAACGGCCTGTGTCGACTCCACGTCAGGGCCTGCATCTCCCCCCCGCCGGCACCTCCCTCCCCCCGACCCTGCCCTGGCTCACTCGGCCCCGGCTTCCCGGCACATCCCTCTGAGACGCCTCAGGCGGAACCAGGGTTAAAAAGGAGGTGGGGCGCTGACTCGCACTCCCATCTTCACCACGGACTGTGTGACTTTATCCAATGTGACCATGTGCTGTGGAGACTCCTCTGGTCCCGGTTCCCTCACCTCCACCCCCAGATCTAACCTTCCCTCTCTCATCCCCTCCCAGGTGCCTCAAAGCCGCCCACTGCTCTCCGTCTCTATTCAGCAGCCCTGGCTCAAGCCTGGGGACCGCAATATACCCCCCTCCCTGGCCTCTGTCCCCTACAATCCACGGGCAGCCAGAGTGAGCTCTACAAAATGCAAACCTGGTTCACGCTCCACCTTAAAACCCATCAGTGCCCCCCACCGCTGCTCCTAGGTTGACGTCAAGACCCCTCCTGCTGGTCTAGGGGCTGCATGATGCAGCTCACCACCTCTCACCATGCTCGGCCTCTCTGCGCTCCAGCCAGGCCTCCTCTCTGCCACTCACGCTCCTGGACTCCCTGTGCCACTGGGCCTTTGCACATGCAGCTCCATTCTCCCAGAGCACCTTCTCTCCCTGCTTGGCCTGGTTAACTCTTGGTCACTCTCTCCTCAGGCCTCGCCCCACAGGCCCTGGAGGAGGCCTCTGCATCTTCTGGGGCATCCTGAGGACCCCTAACCCCCATCCCATGAACAGGTGAGGCTCAGGGCAGCTCAGGGTCTCACTCAGGGCCCCACAGTCCTGGCAGAACCAGAGCTGAGCGGTTCAGCCTCGTAGAACTTGAGACGCACAGGGAAGTCCCCACCCACCTTCTGGCTGCGACATGCCCATTCCCTTCCTTCCTCTTTCTGCTGGTTCCCGTTCCTCAGCCATCTCTGCAGACACAGGGTGTCAGGCCCAGGGCCCCGGTGTGCTTGTCCCCAGGCCCCGGCAGCCTGGGGAGGGCGTGGCCACCCTACCTCCTGCACGGAGCCTCAGACACAGTGAATCTCCATCCGGTCAGGTGAGTCTTTCAACCCAACAACACTGGATACGTGGGGGCACGAGCTCCGGGACGCTGGCCAAGGTGCGCCCGCTCTCTGTGCCTCAGTTTCTGCGTCTGTAAGCCAGGGTGATGAGCATACCAATAGCTAACCCAGCACTGCGCCCGCCTCGTCTCAGCGCACACCCACAGCAACCCGCGAGGCGGAGGCTATTACCACCTCTACTTCACAGATGAGGACACTGAGCAGCCTCCAAGATGGTCCCCAATGAGCCCTGCCTCCTGGTTTTCACACCCCTGTGTAGGCCCCTCTCCAGGTGTGGGGTGACCCAGTGACTCACTTCTAATGAAGAGAATACAGCAGAAGTGATGGGATGTGAGATTAGGTTACCAAAAGATAGTGGCTTCCGTCTCCCTCTCTCTCATTCTGATGTCTCACCCTGGCGGAAGCCAGCAGCTACCATGTGTGAGTGGCCCTGTGGATTAGCCCATGAGATGCCTCGGCCCAAAGCCAGTGAGGACCTGAGGCCTGCAGACAGCCACGTCAGTGAGCTCGAAGCAGAGCCTCCCCTAGTCGAGCCTTCAGATGGCTGCAGCCCCAGCTGACCCTGAGCCCAAGAACCCAGCTCGTCCGTACCCAGATCCCTCATCCCCGGAAATGGTGAGATAATAAACACTCATTGTCTCAAACTGCTAAGTTCTAGGGTAATTTGTTACGCGGCCATAACTAACTAAATACAGAGGCAAGAGAGATTGATGAGCTTCTCAAAGTCACCAGCTCTGAATCCAGACTGTCTGACCCCAAACCTGTGCTCACAGCGCCCACCCAACACAGCCCGTCTTCTCTGCCCCAGTTTAACTGCGAGGAGTTACCCCCAGAGGACAAAGTCCCCTGCCATTGGCTGGTGCTGGGAAAGGAGCCCACCTGTTGTCGAAGAAGGCACGGACGATTTTGGATCGGATCGGGTTGAGCTCCAGATCAGGGACGTTGTTGAAGTTCTCCTTGCTGGGTTCCAGGAGGAGCAGCGCCAGGAAGAGAGAAGAAAGTGGATGTCATGGAACGCTCATCGCTCATCACTCATCGGGCTGTGTTTTTCATCCCGAGCAGGCCCCACGGGAATAGTTCAGAGACGGGACTGGAATGCACAGCACGGATCCGCCTCCTCCTCCAGCCTCTGGACTGGCAGGAGCAGGGAAGATTTGGAGGCTCAGAGATGCTTTTGTGAATCCAACAAATGTCCTGGACATTCACCTCCAGAAAAATGCAGGGACACACGATCTGCACCCCATTCTGAGGGGTCAGAGACCGCCTGAGGCCCAGCGCAGACCCCCAGGTAGGCCCAGCGCAGACCCCTGCTGTGGCCGTTCTGGAATCAAAGCAGCAAGATGCTGACTTGGAGATTTGGGAAACAGTCTGACAGGCTCTCAACTGGTTAAATGCAGAATTAGCACATGACCCAGCGATTCCACTCTTAGGCATATACCCCAGAGAAATGAAAACAGACGTCCGCATAAAAACTTGTACATGAATGTTCACAGCAGCATTATTCACAATAGCCATAAAGTAGAAACACCCCAAATGCCTTTCGATTGATAATTAGGTAAATAAAATGTGGTCTCTCCATACAATGGAATATTATTCAGCCATAAAAAGGATGGAAGATGAACACACTCTACAACACAGACGAAACTTGAAAACATTACACTAAGCGAAAGAAGCCAGACACACAAGTCCACACAGCATATGATTCCATTTGTATGAAATGTCTAGAATAGGTAAATCCATAGAGACAGAAAGGAGATTAGTGGTTGCCAGGGGCTGGGGGACTGGGAGCAATGGAGAGTGACAGCTAAGGGTACAGCGTTTCTTTTTGGGGTGATGAAAATGTTCTAAAATTGACTGTGGTGCTATCCGCCCAACTCTAATTAGTAAAAGCCACCGAATAGTGCATTTTAATGGGTGAGCTGTGGGGTATGTGCATTGTATTTCAGTAAAATTGTTTTCAAAAGAAAAAGATGCCGGCTGCGGGCAGGAGAGGGTGAACTCCCAACACAGCGCTGGGTCCCGGAGGCGGCGGGTCTGCAGCGTGGAGGCGGCAGTCCCTCAGCTGCCTGACCTCCCGCATCCTTTGTTCTCGGAATCTGCTCCCTGCTCACCTTTTTCTTCTGCTCCGTGGACTTCAACAGGCAACGGCGTTGGAAGGGCCCCAGGGACACAGGACACTAATCCCGGGGCACAAGGAGGCACACCCGGGTGGAAGGATATCAGCTACTTAAAAGGAGAACGTCCAGGGGTGGGATCTTCATCGGATTTGGGACTCAAAACTAGAGCAGACCCGTGCTGGGAGAGGAGGAAGCGCCACGGACACAGAGAATCAAGCTCTGTCTGTGTTGGAAGGTTCCAGAAACACACGCTGGCCCCTGTCCTGCCTCCACCTGACAGAAGGGGAGGCTGGGGCTCAGACAGGAGAAGCAGGACCTGGCCCCGGGGCCCGGATCCCCCCGTGTTCTCTCCTCGCTGTGCTGCTTCCTTTTTCTCTCTCCCAGCACTCCTGGAGGCCTCTGGCCAAACTCAGGAGCCAGCGTCAGCGGACACCAACATTTTAGACTCGTGACAGCCCAGTTCTGAGAAGGAGGGCACTCCCAACAGCTGGCCTGGAGTGATGGAATATTATTCTGTCATTAAAAGGGATGCAGCACTGATTCATGCTACAATGTTGATGAAGCTCGAAACCACGACGCCGAGTGAAAGAAGCCAGACGTGAAAGGCCTCATATCGTGTGACTCCATTTATGTGCAATGCCCAGAATAGGCCAATCCATAGGGACAGAAGGTACACTGGTGGTTGCCAGGGTGATGGGGGCAATCGCTGATAAGTACAGGGTTTCTTTTGGGGGTGATGAAAATGTTCTAAAACTGACTGTACACTGTAAATGGGTGAATTGTACAACATGTCAATTATATCTGTTAAGCTGTTTTAAAATTCCCCTAAAATATTTTTAAGAGCCAAAAAGCAAAGGACGCCTGCACTATGACTCTGTTTATATAAAGAACAGAAAGTGCCCACACTGACCCATGCGGCTGAAGTCAGGATAACAGTCAACCATCTTCGGGATGGTGACTAGGAGGGAGCACGAGGGGGCTTTTGGAGGCTGAGAATGTTTTGTCTTAATCTGGGTGTGGGGTCCTGGGTGTGTTCAGTCTGTGAAAGTTCATCTTGAGATGACCAGTCACTTTCCTCTGTGCATGTTACAGTCCCCACTGCACCAGCATGCCCAGCTGTCCTCCCCTTTCTCCTCAACTGTGGGAGGCGACCACAGGAGGAAACACAGAGAAAGCCCAGAGTGCCCTGGACGGGAACAAGTCAGGTCGAAGGGGTCACAGGGAGCTTGAGAGGGGATTTTGAGAGACAGAAAGGAAGCAACCAGCTGCTACGTGCCCAGTTAGTACTTGAGACGCTGAGCCCCCTCCGGCTTTCACTGGCCAGGGAGTCTTGGCTCCTGCTAACCCTTCCTCAGCCTCAGTTTCCTCATCTGTGAAGTGGGCACAGCCTCTGGAGTCAGATTTGGGTTCTACCTGGCTCTGCCACCTGGGACAAGTGAGCTAGCCTCTCTGAGCCTCCGTGTGCTCCTCTGGAAACAGGAACCTCAGAGGGTTGTCATGTGCTAACGTGAGATGAAGTCTGGAACACGCTTAGCACCACGCCCGGTGAGGAGGGAGTGCTCCACAGATGGAAGCTTCAGCCACGGCACCCTAGCTCGTGGGGCAGGACCCCACGATTTCCACAGCATCATCTCCTCAATGCCGTGCACAAGCGGGGCGCACAGGTGAACGAACAGTTGAGCAAAAGGATGGCGGGTGCGGGCAGGGCTTGTCTCCTCGTCCGGTCTGCCCTGAGCACCCGGCCTGCGCCCGGCTTGGCTCCTGCCCCAGGTGTCCAGACCCTTCAGCCGCCCCCCAGGAGTTCTCCGTCTGCGGATCCTTGGAGAGCATCAGGGGCCTGCTGTGCCTTGCTCGGCTCGGAACGGGCTCTCAGAGGAGCCGTCTCCCAGGACTGCTGGAAGGATCCGATTCGGGGACACATTCGCGGGAGTGGAAGTGAGTCTGGTTAACTCCCAGGAGGAAACAGAGGCCCAAAACAAGGTAGCTGCAGGTTCCGGGGGTGGAGTCCCCATGCTTGTGAAGGTGGCAAGGGACCCACGAGCACCCCCGGCCACCCTGAGATCCCAGAAAGGGCCAGAGGGACTCTAGGGCTGACCGCGAGGGAGAGCAGGCAGCAACGCCCTGGGACGGAGGGGGTGGAGGTAGGAACGACCTCACCTCGTAGAGCCTGACCAGGAGCCTGGAGGAGAAAATTAACAACACAGAGGCCTGATTTCCCACTGAGAGCAGAGGAGGTGAGGCAGATGCTAGGATCGAGCTGGGGGCAGGTGTCCCCAGGTCCCGGCCTCACAGCCCTGGCAGGTCTGTGCAGATGTCTTTGAAGCCCAGTTGTCTTTGCTCCATCTCTCCTAGGCACCTGCTAGGCCCACACTAGAATCTCTCCTCTCCCTCCCCGCGGGCACTGTACTGACTCTCCAAGCCTCAGTTTCCTCATCTGTGAAGTGGGTACAGACCCAGCACCTTCCATATCACAGGGATGTGAAGTCTGGCACACCCAGGGGCCGATCCAGGCTCTGCCCCTGACTGGGCACATGATCCTGGGTGAGCCACTGCACGTCCCGGAGCCTTGGACTTCTCATCTGTAAAATGGGGATCATGGGACTAGCTGGGTAGTATCATGGGATTAATGAGATGAACGCATGTAAGGTGTGCAGCATGCTGCCTGACACACCGTGAGCTCTTAATTCTAAAATGATGATAATAATAATAGCAGCTCGCCTTCTATGTACTTCCAAAGTGTCAGGGACTCTTGTAAGAGCTTTACATTATTATGTTATAAGGTAGGAGCTTATCTCCATCTTTTTTTTTTTTTTTCCGTGAGGGAGATCAGCACTGAGCTAACATCCATGCTAATCCTCCTCTTTTTGCTGAGGAAGACCGGCTCTGAGCTAACATCTATTGCCAATCCTCCTCCTTTTGTTCTTCCCCAAAGCCCCAGTAGATAGTTGTCTGTCATAGCTGCACATCCTTCCAGTTGCTGTATGTGGGACGCGGCCTGAGCATGGCCGGAGACGCGGTGCGTTGGTGTGTGCCCGGGATCCGAACCCGGGCCACCAGTATCGGAGCATGCGCACTTAACCGCTAAGCCACCAGGCCGGCCCTTATCTCCATCTTAAAGATGAGAAAACCAAGGCAGAGAGGTGAAGAAGCTTCTTATTGTGAAGATTGGTACCGACTGACCCAGGCAGCACAGGGAAGCCCGAGAGCAGCTGCTCACGACAGTCAGGTCCGGCTGGCTGTTCCTGGGGACACTCCCAGGTACCTGCCCACTTCCCAATTCAACAAGTTGAGTTGGTCCTCTAGCCCAGAGCCTGAGGCAAGCGAACCAGAGCTTAATCGCAGCTTAATGCCCCATCAATGCTGGTTTCAGTCTTATTTTCCTTCTCCCCGACCTGCCCCCAGGTGCCCACTGGGCTGGTCAAACCGGCTCAGCGGATGTGTCTAGCCGTGGGAACAGGCTTGACTCGCCCAAGCCCAGGGTTGGGGACAGGTCACTGCTCTCGGGCCAGAGCTGATGTAAGGTGGCCAGTGAGTGGTCCAACTGCTCCGTGACCAGCGGGGGGTGGTACGCCCCACGAGGGCCCCAGGGGCACACGACTTCCTCCCTCCTCCAAGGGTTTTTAAATTTCCCCCTCGGGTCCTGAGGGCTTTCACTGTACAGGCTGTGCTCAACGCTTTGTGAGCACCGCCACATTTAATCACCCCCACGCACCACTTTTCTTGCCTTTTACAGGCAAGAAAATGAGGCCCAGAGAGGGGAAGTGACTAAGCCACAGTCACACAGCAAGGAGAGGAGCTTCGAATCCGGTTCTAATCGCCCCATGCACTTCCTCACACTGGCTACTTCCTTTGAGTTGCACGTTTTTACTTTAAGGCAAGAGAATGAGCAAGATCTTCGTTGGGCATCTGTTCCCACCCAGCCCAGAGAGGCCCCATCCAGCACCCAGAACAAGCGCAAGACAAGCGTCTGGCCCACAAGGGAAGGAGAAGACGGAAAAAGCACCGAGGGCGGGCGGGCTCGTCCTCCGGCTCGTGGTGTGGGGTGGTTTCCGGTTGTGTTTGAAGTTCAGCTCAACGGCAGAGCTCTCTCTGCGGGTTCTGGGCTTGGGCCGCCCTCAACCACACCAGGCTCACTGACCTCCGAGCTGAGGAGGCAGCAAGGCCCCAGATGCTCAGCCCAGAACGCCGGCCTCCCTGCTCTCTGCTGGTCCACGGCTCCCTGCAGCATCGAGGGAGGCCACTGGGGTCTTTCCTCCGTGGGGCGCCTGCCCCACTCTCCCCACCCCACTCCCTGCGCTCGTTGCTTAGCATCTGAAGTTTCCCACGCGGTGGCCACGAGACAGTAGACACTGGGGAACCTGGGGCCCCACGGGGACTCACCAAGGAGGGACCACATCTCATTCAGCATGCGTCTTCCCAGGCAGAGCTGAGCTACTCAAAGTGCGGTCCCCGGACCAGCAGCATCACCTGGGAGCTTGTGAGAAATGCAGTCTCGGCCGCTCCAGAGCTGCTGAATCAGGACCTGCATCTTAATATGATCCCCAGCGGATTCGTGTCTAAGTTAAAGTTTGAGAAGCACTAGGAATTCCCTAAATGCACTGGGTGGTTCTCCCATCCACGTGCCTTTGCATAAACGACTCTGGTAAGAAAGGCCAGGTCCCCTTGTCCCCAGGCAGATGCCTCATTCGAAAGCTGGGGCAGCACCACCACCACATTCCTCCTCATCACACAGGCTTTCTCCCCGCCCCTGTAACCACTCCACGGGGCCTGCTGCCCTCCCAACACCTGTCCTTGACTTATCACAGGGTAGCAACCAGTATTCCAGCACCTTCCATGTGCAGGCACTGTGCTAGGTGCTGGCTGCAGCAATGAACGGGACTGACATGATCCCTCCTGGGATTCTAGTGGAACAGAGACGGAAAAGAGTCTCTCAGGCAGCAACAAGCACTTTGCAGACAGACCAAGCAGGGACAGGACAGAGACTGCTCGGAGCTGGTGAAATCTCACTGGGGTGGTCAGCAAAGGCCATGGCAAAGGAGACACACGAGCCGAGACCTGAAGGCGGCGAGTTCTCAACTCCAGGGAACGTGTGGCGACGTCTGGAGACATTTGTGGCTGTCACACTGGGAGGGTGAGTCACTGGCATCTAGTGGGTCGAGGCCAGGGATGCTGCTCAACATCCTACAGGACAGCGCCCCCCCCCCCCCAAAGAATTCTCCAGCCCCAAGAGCCAACAGAAACCCTGCTCCAGGGAAAAGCATTCTAGAAAGAAGGAACAGTGTGTGCAGGAGCTCTGAGCGGGGAACAGCGAGAACGGCCACGCGGCTGGAGCAGAACGGGCCAGAGGGTCAGGAGGTCGGAGGGGCAGTGGGCCGATCGTCCGGGATCTGCAGGACACAGAGCGGCCTCGGGGGCTCTGACTACATTTCACTCGGCGAGCTGGAACGTTTTAAGCAGAGAAGTGCCATTTTAATGGGCTCCCCCGTACGTTACTGTGGGTCTATACCATGGAGGGGCTTGGGGGGGCGAGAACAGAAGCAGGAGGGCCAGGGAGGAGGCTGCTGCGATAATCCAGCTGAGACATGACACGGCCTGGACGGGACATCTGGGAGGACGAGGAGCAGCTTGCCTGGGGACGTGTTAAGTGTGAGGTGCCTTCTGGACATCGAGTGGCTATGTGAGTCTGGCGTTCAGAGATGTCCTGGCCAGAGATACAGACTCGGGAGTTAGCCTCCAGGCGGTGTCTCGAGCCGTGAATGTGTATTTTATTTCAAGGACAAGGGGAAGGCCAAGATGACCCTCGGGGGTCTGCGCCCAACCCCAGCTCTCCTCTCACCACTCAGCACGCAGGCTGACGAAGCTCGGGCCGTCTCCCCGCCTTTGCGCTGGCGGTCCCCTCGGCCTAAGCTCCCTTCCCTCTTCTCTTCACACACCGGCTCCTTCTCTCCACTCCGCTCCCAGCCCCATCGCGCCCACCGCAGAGGCACCTTCGCTGACCACCTATCCCAGGGTCGCCCTCCCTGCCCCGCTTCCCTCCTTCATCATTTGCCGATATGTTAGTGACCTCTCTGGCACTCGCTCACTCTCACACACACACACACACACACATATGCATGCACCCCGGAACAGAAGCCCCCCGAGGCGGAGGGAGCCTCACTTCTCATTCAGCATCCTCGGCACCAGAACCGGCCACAGAAGACCCTTAACACCTGCGTCTGAAAGCAAGGACCGAGCCGGTCTTAAACATCCCGGGAAACGAATCTCTGAAAAGTTTGATGTGAGCACCCGCTAATGAATCTAGGACCATCTAGAAAGCTCCTCCCCGCTTCGGGGGACAGCTTGGCGTCCTTTCACACCAAACGGCTCCCTCCCGGCTCTCCTTCTCACACCTGCCCTCACACACTCACCGGAGCAGACGTGAGAGCCCCGACTGCCCGCTGACTGCTTCCCGGGTAGTTTCACAAGCCGCTGCGGGTCTTCCTTTTTACACAAGCCTGCATCCGCCTAGCTGAGGCTTGCAAGGGGGCCCTTGTCAAGGCTTGGGATACATTAAATACTGACTGCGAAGCAGCCTGACGCCCCATGCAGGGCTGTGACTCTCACTATCGTGAGAACTTTTAAAAAAAAACTGTAAATTTTTAGCTACCTGACAGGCTAAAAGCAAAGTGACTGGATTAAGAAGTGACTTAAGATGCAGAAAAGCAATGTGATCACAGAGGTTCAGGGCTCCAGCTCTTTCATCAGCCAGCTCTGCTTTGGAACCCCAGTGCTGCTGGGGTAAACTTTAACCTCTTTAGCCTCAGTTTCTTAACCTGTGAAATGGGGTAATGGGGTGACCTTCAGAGGGTTCCTGAGACCCTTGAGACCACACAAGTGAGCATTCAGCCAGGGCCTGTCACACGTTAGCATTCGGCTCACGGCCGCTGGGGCTCCCGTTGACACACATGACCCTGAGCTAACCTCTAACTCGATAAAGCTGTGGGAAACCCTGCCGAGGGTTACAAGACAGGACCTCGAGCTAGCACTTCTGTGGGTGCCCTGGTGTCTGGCTGATCAGAATGCTGTTCTGCACCTTGGAACACCTTGGCATTCAACAATGAACCGTGCGTCCTTTCTCTTCCCCACGTACATCTGTGGTTGCATTTATCCCAGGCATCACTCCAACATTCAGTGGCTTGATGAATCTAAAAATATTTTCGTAACGTGGCTCTGTCTGATCAGGCCTCCTGCGGGCCTGCACCGCTATGATTGAAGGATCCCATAGCATCTACTTCTGGGCGTAGGTGAGCCCGCGAGAGCGCTGTCAGGAAGTAAAAAGTCGCGGTTTGTGACATTCACCAGTTAAGTGACCCAACTAAAGAAACACAAGTGCACGAAGCCATTACTGTATTTTCTTCACCGTCTAAATTAGTATCTTTTAATGGTTTCCTTATGGAGGGTCTTCCCTGCCGGAAGAAAAGCTTTTGAGGACAGGAGAGAAGTCTCTGCAGGGTAGACGTTCAATAAATGTGTCGGATAAAGATTTCCTAGGCAAGCATTTTGCCAAGAGGCCTCAGAACTCTGTGGTCAGGGTGGATTCAGGCTTTGGGGGTCTTGAAACATATATAATTGGGGGGGCCTCTTAAAGAAAAAGGATGCAGCATTATGAATTTTTTTAAAAATCAGGTGCCAGGCCTCGTAAGGAACCCCCACAGAGAGGGGCCCCGACGCAGTGGCTTTAAAGGCCTCAGGGTAACCCCCACCCCCAGACATCCTTAGATGATTTTCAGAAAGAGAGGGAACCTGACCGAACACGGGCAAGAAATAGTGGGTTAAGATTAAAATCAATTTGGGCAGGTTTTACCTTGTGGGATTATTTTTTTAAGCTACATTCAATTTATCAAAGTGACAAATTCAGAAACCCAATTCTTTGTCAAGCTTTTAAATGCAACTTACAAATCTTACCAGTCTATGTATAAAGCCCGCAGGTTTGAATAGTCACTTTGGAAAAGGGGCCTTTTGCACTCAAGGTATTCTAAAGCCCTCTGTGGGATCCTAATAAGCTCCCGCCACCTTGGCTCTCGGGGCGGGGGGGGGGCGAAGGGACGTGCACCCCACACCCCACACAGACTGGGGTGCTGAGGGTCTTGCTCAGGGAACCCCTGGCAACACCTTTCTCATGGGGGAGCATGTCCCCACAATCCAGCCAGCTTTCACCAACAGGCCTCTAAATGCTAAAGAAACGAATCCTTTCCATGATGTGAAACCCCAGCACAGCCCAGGGCCCCGTGGACAGCCCCAGGGATCAGGGAGGTTGAAGGCCCAGCCTGGGGTCTCTCGGGAAACCCTTAGCAGAGTGGGGACGGCACTGGGGACCAGATCACAGCCCAGGGCCTTCATCCCTCGGCCTGGGAGGCAGGAAAACAAAGGGGCCTGGAAAGCTTCCCCACCGCCCTTCTCCAGGCCCCGGAGGGGGGATTAGGATTAGGCAAAGCAGTTCCCGGAGCCTGGGAGGAAGCTTTCCTGTGGGCCTGTTTGCATAAGGTGCTGCTGCTGCAGTTTGTCACCTCCTTCCTGCAGGCTGCGCCTGGCTGTCACCGTGTGAAGCTGACACTAACATCCCAGCAGAGACTGCAAGACACTGGAACAGGGGCTGTGATGAGGGGAATTATACACCAACATCCCAGGACGTTAAGGGCAGAGGGTCCTCAGATGGCAGAGTGGGGAGACAGGTCCTTGGAGGTCATTCGCAAGTCAGGGCAATGCCCCCACTTCCTTACAGAGAGATCTCAGCACTGGGTTCAAATCCCAGCTCCTCCACTTCTGAGCTGTGTGACCCAGAGCCAGGTACATGGCCTCTCTGAGCCTTACTTTCCCATCTGTAAAATGGGGAGAACAGGTGTTCCTACCACTATTTCCCATGGGTTTTATGAGACTGAAGTAACACACACCAGCTGTGCAGCACACAAAACATGCTCGAATTATAATAGCTTATATTTGTGAACAGTTCTTATAAATTCTTTTACTAGGACTATGTAAACCCTATGAGGGAAGTACTATTACTAACAATGGGTCTCATGTACACCATGCGTTATGGGTTATAAAGAACCTTTCTAGTCATTATACTCACTCACTTGTTCCTCACTTCATTGCTCATTCATTCATTCATTCATTCAATCAACCATTCCCAGAACATTTGCTGTTACAAGCCCCAGACTCAGCACTAGGGCCAGAGAAAAAGAGAGGCCCGGTTCCTGTCTCCCAAGGGGCCAACAGTCTGTTAGGGGAGGGGGTTGGGGGGACAGTTATAATTCTGTGCTGTGAATGTTGGGATGGGGCACCCAGGAGGAGGGTATGGGGGTGCAGGGGCAGGAGGGGTATCTTGGAGGAAGTGGTGTCCACATTGAGACCTCAGCAAAGCATCTTCAGGGGCCAGCATCTGAAGACCTGGGTGGGCTCCAGCTAGAGCATGGACATGACCTGGAGGGCATTGGGGAGCCCCCGAGGGCTGGGGAGCAGGGGCCGCTCACTGGGTCTAGGCAGACATGCTCAGGGCTCTTGCGAGGGCAGGTGTGGAAGGGCGATGTATATGGTGGTCCTGGGGTGGGCGTGCAGGAGAGGGGCGGACGGGGTCCAGGGAGGGCGGCAGAGCCAGCGGCTCACCTTCCTCAGCCCCGGCCTGGCCTCTGAGCCGCACGTGGGCCGCTCAGCGCCCACAGGGGTGCAGCCCCCCCACCCAACCCTGGAGGGCCCAGTGGGTGCTGTCCTCGGTGCTGGGTAAGGCCCACCTGACCGCGACCACCCCGCTTGTTAGAAATGCAGAGTCCCAGTCCCTGCTCCAAACCTGTGAGCCAAAACGTGCATTTTAACCAGGTTCCCAGGTGACTCACACCCACACTCGCACCCACCATCTGCGGGGGAGGCAGAAACAGATGCTTAAGACACCTGAGCACCACAGGGAAGAAGTAATGGGGCCTTGAGAGCCTGGCAGGGCGCCCATCTGGTCTGGGGGGAGGGGCCATACAGACTTTCCCGAAGAAGTGCCATTTCTGTGGAGACCTAACAGATGTGCTGGATTTGGTCAGAGAGAGATGTGGGGAAAGATGGGGGCTACAGGCCTGAGGAGAACGAGGAGGTCTGAGCTCTCTGACGGACCTCCCAGGCCAGGTGGCGGGGGACCGGGGGGCTCAGGCTGTTGGTGGGGGACAGAAACTAGCAGCATCTGCTGGGCTCTAACTATGATCCAGGCACCGTGCTCGCCAACCCAGGACCGCGAGACTCAGGGTGCGGTCCAGGGACCCGCAGCATCGCTGCGGGTCAGAAATGCAGCGTCTCAGGCCCCACCCCAGCCCCGCTGAAGCCAAACCTGCATTTTAGCAAGATTCTCAGGTGATTCGAGCACACACTCAAGATGGAAGGAACTGGTGTAGGACCCATCATTTCAGTACATCCTTGCAAAGGCCCATGAGGGGCCCACGAGGGGCTCAGATGCTGGAAGCTCAGAGTGGGAGGGGCCTCCTATGGCACTGCAGCCACTGCCTCACTCAGCGCCTGCGCTCCCCACCTCCACTCCCACCCAGGAACAGAGGGCACCACTTGGGCATCTCAAGGAGGGTCCTCACAACCTCACAAACAAGTGGAATGAGGGCAGTCCCGTCTGCCAAATGCCAAGGAACCCAACTCAGAGCAGAATCGTCCTGCAGGCATCTGCTCATTTTTAAAGCAAAGCAAATCCCAAATGACCGTGCTCACTCTACAGATGAGGGGACAGGCTCAGAGAAACAAAGCAGCTAGTCCAAAGCCACACAGCCAGTGATACAGAGGATTCAAATACAAGTGGTTTCCCAAGTCTGGGTTTTTGCCTCTGCTTCCTCAAGTCTGAAAATTAAACGCACGTGGAATTTGAACCTAAAGCCTCTCCCCAGCCGAGACCCACAGACCCCAGACCCATAACAACGAGAAGCCCAAGGCGGCTTATTAAGGGGTTGGGGGTGCAGCTTGCTGGAAAATTATCTTGAGAAAGGGGGCTCCGCCTTCACACACGCCCCACCCTGAGCTGCCTGGTGGTCGTGTCCACTGGTGCAGGTTCTGAGCACCTGGCACAGAGCACGTGCCCCTGAACTGCTGCAGGAAGGAAGGAAGGATGCCCTTGACACGTCCACATTCCAATATCCAGCGTGCACAGGTGTCACCTCCTGTTGCACCTCGAGGTGCTCAGCTGAGGTGTTCCCACCTTGCACCCCTTCCTCAGCCCACGGCCCCAGGAGGCCCACCTTGCCCTGGGAACCACTCCACCCTCCAGCCCCGCCCCTAGCTGGTGACCCAGCCCACTCCCTCACAGCTCTGGGACAAAACAATTTGCATTTCTGGCCCCTGGCCATGGTGATTGGCTCAGACCTGGTCACATGACCCGCATGAGAGCCAATGAGAAGCAGGTGACTTTTTGCGGGGCTGGGCTCTCTCTCCTTCGTGGGGCTTGGTGAGCCAGATGCATGGAATTAAAGGTGTAAATCCTGATTGTCTCTATTTCTGCCTTGGACACAATCCAACTGAGACCAGAGACCACAAGAACCTTGAGACCACCAGGATCTGAGCTCTGGAAGTGGATGCTTTGAGAATACCAGGCACTGGATTAACAACGTGCCTTTGTTTAGACAAGAGAAAGTGGCTATTTACATGTCAGTTTCCATAAAACTAGGGTGAAACTTAAATCTGTTTACTAAAAAGAAGGAGGTTTTCCCGCACTATTAGAAGGTTTGTTTTAAAGTTCCAAGACCGTAACCTTGAGACTCTGAATGTTTATTTTAGGAAACTACATCTGTTAGAAAGTTTGCAGTAGAGCACTGTCCACTTTGGGTTGGAAACTTCCATAATTCAACTGGAAGCTTCCTCACCAACTTTGTGATGATCAGCTGGCTGACCAGGACATCGCACTCACCTTGTTCTAAATAACTCAATCACATCTAAGACTGAACACACTCCCCTAGAAAAAGGGACACAGTTCAAGGCATTCCTGCTCATAAAAAAGTAACCTACACAGCTTCTAAAAGATTAACGTTAAAAACGCAATGTGGGATCTTTCTTGACAGAAATCTGAGGCTTCCGCCCACCCTCTTGTCTAAGCCTGGAACTAGCATCGCAGAGGAAGCAGAGTCAAGAGATGGGGCCTCATGACAACATAGGAGCCCCTGAACTGGACTGCCCCACACTGACTCATCTTTGGGTGCCCAGCAGTGGGCATGATCCTGGCATGTAACAGGTCCTCAATATGTGTCTGAGATTCCAAGCACAGAGGCCAGAAGCATGTTCCATTTGAGAAGTCAGAGCAACGTAGGGGCGGCTGCCTGGCTCTTCATCCTGCCCCTTGTCTTCACTCTAATTATAATTTTCTGGTCCTAATAGAAACAGATGTGGCTCTTGCCCTCTGAGGTGAGAACATCTTGTCTAGAAGGGACCAGAATTAAAACAACTACAGGTTTGCCTCAGGCAATGGGGCAACCCAGGGACCACCGTGCCCTCAGGGAAAGAGACAAATGGACAGAGACATCCCCAAGGGCTACGACCGGCCCAACGCCAAACCCAGCTGCAGATCTTACCGAATGGTGGGCTGGTCTCCACTCAGCTGCTTAAACCTCCGGTGGAGCTGCTCGATCTGGTCTGATGAGACTGAGGAGGAGGAGAAAGAAAGAAAACAAGAGAGAGAAGGACATCATTGACCACTGAACTCACTCCCACAGGGAGGCTGGAGACATCCTTCTGCCTCATCCCCCATCCTGTTCCGTTTGTTCTCATGCCGTCTCCCCCCGTGGCAAAACCGAGCACGGGAGGAAGAAGCAAAGGGTCTCCCGTTCTTCCTGGTAATGCAGCTCTGGGGTCATTCGTGCTGCCTCCCTTAGCAGTAATACAACTATTCCTAGATTCAACAGCTCCTGGGACAGGACAGACGTGAACCAGTTTATTTTCTCCTTCCCCAGCTCACTAAAGAGATCATATCTGCTTGTCTGACTTTCTGCCCTCCATTCCTGAAGATGGCTGTTTTCCTAGCTGAGAAAGGAGCTTTGTGCAGTCATATAGTGAGAGGCAGAGGAGTAGGGAAGGGGAGAAATGATGAGGCTGGTGCTGGAAGTGACTTGGGAGCCTAGTGAGAAATGTACGGGGAATCTGCTGCAGCAAGAGAAGTGGAAGGGAAAGATAGAATTTTGAGAACTGCCTCTGTGGACGATGCATTTAGATTCCCCCAACAGTTTTAGAAAACCTAAGTAGAGGAGTTTTTTTTAATGATCATTTTTGGCTGGTGGGCCATGTTTCCTCCACAGCCAAGACTGGACCTTCTGGGCTCCAGGTTTTATAAGGGTTCCACCCTCACGTGAGTGCTGATTTTATGAAACACACAGTATTAATGCTCGTAGGCACCTTCTCACTTCATCCTCAAAACAACCCTATGACGGAGTCGTCTTGTCTTTGTCTTATAATTTGAAAACTGCAGCTCAGAGTGGTGACGATCACACAACCATAAGTGGCAGAGCTGGGATTCAGTCCCAAGTCTGCCCAACTCCAAAGCCCGCCCTCATCCGCTACACAGTATGTCCTGTTCGTCCAGATTCTCCTGGTGTTCAAGGCCTGAGGTCTGGTTCCTGTGGACTACATACTGTTCAGGCAAAACCTTTCAAAACAGTGGTTGGGCTGGGGAATAGCTGTCTCCCCCACAACCCTCTCAGCATTTCTCACCCCTTAACACCTTTTCTCCTCTTGTTCCAGAGGCAACTCATTTCTGGGGCCAACTTGTCACCTTACTTCATGTTCATTTGGGGGGCCTCAGGCCCAAAGCTGTGAACCCTTCAAGAATCTGCAGCTCAGAATTCTCGAGCCTCCCTAGAAGCTGTTGTTGGCTAGAAAATACTCATTATGACCGCCGACCGGTACTGAGGGCTCGCTATGTGTCAGGTGCACATCTCCACGCATTAGCTCATCTCTTTCTCACCACCCTGGGAGGGGGCTGTATCCCCATGTTACAGATGTAGAAACTGACACTCAGAAAGTTTGGATAACCACTGCGGGAAATTACCACCTTTCTGGAGGAAAACATGGCCATTTATATTACATGTATGTCAGCAAGGACATTCACATACTCGCTGGCCCAGCAATTCCACTCCTAGGTACGTATCCAACAGAAACGGAGGCTCATGCTCACTAGAAGATATGTAGAAGGATGTGCATGTCAGTGCGATTTTAATAGCCCCAAACTGGAAGCTACCCAAATGCCAAGCCATGGCACAATAAATTGTTCAAGTGTGGTATATTTAAACAATGGAATAGTATACAGCAATGAAAAGGAACAGACAATATGTGCAATAACTTGGCTGGGTTTCAAAAATATAATAACAAGCAAAAGAAACCAGACCTGAAAGAGCACATACTTTATATTTCCATTTACATCATGTTCAAAAACAGGCACAACTCACCTACAGTGTTAAAAGTCAGGATAAAAAGACTATGTATTGTATGATTTCAACTCTATGACATTCTGGAAAAGGTAACACTATGGAGACAGTTACAAGATCAGTGGTTGCCAGGTGTTGAGGGGCAAGGGATGAGCAGGCAGAGTACAGATTTTTAGGGCAGTGAAATTATTCTGTATGATACTATCATGGTGGATACATGTCATTGTACATTTCTCCAAACCTGTAGAATGGACAACACCCAGAGTGAACCCTAGCGTAAACCAGGGACTCTGGGTGATATGATGTATCAATGTAGGCTCATTGATTGTAACAAATGTCCCACTCTCGTGCGGGATGTTGATAGCAGGGGAGGCTGTGTATGTGTGGGGGTAGAGGGTATATGAGAACCCTGTACCTTCCCCTGAATTTTGCTGTGAACCTAAAACTGCTCTAATAATAATAAAGTCTTAATTAAAAAAAAAAGTCAGGATAGTGGTAATCCTTGATGAGGGGGTAATTTGAATGCAGCACAAGGGGGCAAGAGGGGCCGGCTTCTGGGTACTGGGAATGTTCTTTCTTGATCCAGGAGCAAATTACACAGATGTGTCCTCAGAACCTTCACAGAACCATATGGATCAGAAAAGACAGATCTACTTTTCTGTATGTGCTATTGCAATAAAAAGTTTACTTAAAAAATTCAGTAATTCTACTTGGCAAGAATTTATGTTGAAAAAAATAAATCCAGCAGGTACAAAGAGATGAATACATACATGTGTTTACCTCTGCATTCTTTATAACAGCTTAAAAGCTGGACTTAACCTAAGTGCTCACCAATGACAGATGGGTCACTTTATGGTATGTTTAGCCAGTTGAAAAGAAGTATGCTACCTTTAAAAGTGACACTGTATATCTGACCTGGAAATGCATTCTACACATAATGTTGTCCACAAACAGCTTTCTAGAAAAACAGCATGACCGCATGTTAGGGAAAATATATAAATATAGACAAATGTATATAAGTAATGAAAGAAAATTTGGACTTGATTTTCCCCAAAATAATAGCAATTCTCTCTCATAAAGGGATTAAGGACTTTTTTTGTTTTGCTTTGATATATCTATATTTTCCAAATTTTCTCTAATACACAAAGTATATTTATTAGTCATGTAATGAATATTTTAAGCACACAATATGGTCCATTTGGGATTGTCAAGGGATCTCAAAAACATTGTTACTGGTGAATCATTCATTGGCTAAGTGCCATGTCCCGGGCACACGTGTTTTATTGAATCCTTTCCATGACCCTATGAGGGACAGGTTATTCCCATCTTACAGAAGAACAAACTGAGGCTCTGAGGAGCTAGGTAACTTGCTCAAGGTCCCTAAACTTGAAAGAGGCAGACCCAGGATTTAAACCCAATTTGTCTGGCAGAACATGTGTGGGGTTTTGTTTGGTTTTCTGTTTGTTTGCTGGGTTGGTTTTTTTTTTTTTTACTGACCCCCCACACTGCCTCCCTTTGGGTGATCACAGGCGGTTCCCAGCTCTAACCTGCCGATTAAAAAAATACACTGATCTGATGAGAAATAATGATCAGAAATTACAGCCAAACACATGGTGCTCCTAAACCACGTCTATCGGAGATGAGTTACCTTGAAAACACCGTGCGAAGCGAAGGAGGCCAGTCACAAGGGCCACACATTGTATGATTCCATTTGTATAAAATGCTCAGAGAGGCACAGCCACAGAGACGGAAGGTAGAGAGTGGTCGCCTGGGGCTGAGGGAGGAGAATGGGGAGTCTCTGCTAAGAGGTACCGAGTTTTTTGGGGGGGGGATGAAGATGTTCTAAAATTAGATAGCGGTGATGGTTGCACAACCCTGTGATTATACTAAAAACTACTCAGTACAGTACACTTCAAATGGGTGAAACATATGGTATGTGAGTTACATCTCAATAAAGCCATTAAAAGAATAAATTACATGCATAATCATGACAACCACCATAGTCAACATTAATTCAGCATTTACTGTGTCCCGGGCACTATGCTCAGCTCTTTTTTTTTTTTTCCCCTCCCCAAAGCTCCAGTACATAGTTGTATATTCTAGTTGTAGGTCCTTCTAGTTCTTCTATGTGAGCTGCTGCCACAGCATGGCTACTGACAGACAAGTGGTGTGGTTCTGCGCTCGGGAAGCGAACCCAGGCCGCTTAAGCGGAGCACGCTGAACTTTAACCACGAGGCCGTCAGGACTGGCACTCAGCTCTACTCTTGCTAAGCCCTGGCTGCTATAACCCTCTCGTCAACCCCATCAGGTCGGCACAGTTTTATCCCCATTCTAGAGATGGGGACACGGAGACTTGCCCAAGGGCGCGCAGACAGAAAGAGGAGCATAAATTAGAAACCATCAGCGTCCCGGTTTCTCTAAGGAGGCGTTTCCAGCTAATTGCATCCAAAGTGCACACACACTCACACACGTGCATGCACACACACACGTGCACACCCCTTCCGTCATGCCTGATTAAAGCAGAGGGATTAGGGAGACAACCTCCCACCTCTGGTCCCCTCTTTTCACACCCAAATCCCCAGAGCCAGGAGCTCAGTGCTCAGCTTAGGTCGGGCTCCTCAGCCTCAGTAACTGGAGGAAAGAATGTCTGAGGCCTCAGGAACTGACTTTCAAAACACCTCACCCACCCTCAGCTCCGGCCCCCGGGCTGACCCTGGGCAGCTGATAACACGTGTGGCTGTGTCACACACCCAGGACTGTGCCAGGCCCTGTCTCTGGTCCCTGGGATGGAAGCTTTCCCACATTCCCTGCTCCCCACTCTGAGCCCTTTCTCCAGGCCCCCGTGAGGTCACAGTTGCCATGGGGACGAGGGGCCGACAGGCTGCCTTGGTGCCTGGCATCTGGACCTCGTTCAAAGTCTTTGGTTTTAGATTTCAACCTGAGGGAAATGCACACCCTTCCACTCGACTGGTGGGAGTTTAAATGGCCCAGCCTTTAGGGGGCTGACTTGTCCCTTTGTATCAAAAGCTTTAAAAAAAACTGTACACCTGTGCTGCCCAACAGGACCAGCCACATGTAGCTACTAAGCCCTTGAAAGCTGAGATGTGCTGACGTATAATACACACCAGCTTCCAAAGACTTAGTACAGAAAAGAATCTGTCTCTGTAAACTGTCTCAATAATTTCTATATTGACTATATGTTGAAATAATATTTTAGATAAAATGGGTTACATAAAATATATTATTAAAATTAATTTCACCTGTTTCATTTTTTTAATGTGGCTACTAGGAGATTTAGAATTACATATATAGCTCCTAGAAAATTTAGAATTATTACATTTGTACTGGGCAGTGCTGGTATATGTGCTTTGAACCAGTCACCTGATCCCTAGGAACAGATCCGAGGAATTGAGACAAGTATACAGAGATACACAGATAAAAATAATCACTGTTGCCCGTTTAGAACAGTAAAAAATGGGGGAGATGCTGAGCCACAGGAAACTGGATAAAGAAATCCTGGTACCTCCTGCAGACAGAATACTACACAGCCTTAAAAAATATTTTCAAAATATTTAGAACACAGAAAAATGTTCATGGCATATCTACATGGAAAAACCAGCAGACTACAAGATTTCATTTATATGAAAGTTCATACTGATATACACATACACATACTGATTGACAGGAAAGGATTTAAAACCTTTTGTAAATTGTTTCCAGATGACAGAATTACAGGACATGTCTCTCCTCTCCCCTCTCCTCTCTCTTTTGTGCTTATCTGTCCTTTTAACTTTTCTGCAATTAACAGGGATACTTGTGTAATCATATGTAAAATTTAAAAATTTTAACCGTGATGGCTATAATGAAAACTAAAACAGAAAATGACAAGTTTTGGTGAGGCCATGGAGAAAGTGGAAGTCTCCTGCATCGCCAGTGGGAATGTAAAAGATACAGCCACTTGGAAAACAGTTTGGTGGTTCCTCAATAAATTAAACATAGATTTAGCAAACAATCCAGAAATTCCACTCCTAGGTATATACCCAAGATAAATGAAAACGTGCGTCCACACAAAAACCTGTAAACAAATGTTCCTAGCAGCATTACTTAAATTATTCATAGCCAAAAGTGGAAACACCCCAAATGTCCATCAACAGATGAATGGATAAACAAAAGGTGGTCTATCTGTACAATGGAATATTTAACCATAAAAAAGAATAAGTATTGATCCATGCTACAACATGGATGAACCTTGAACACGTGATGAAAAGTGAAAGAAGCCAGACACGAAAGGGCACATAGCGTATGATTGTATTTACATGAGATGTCCAGAGAAGGCAAATCTACAAGCACGGAAGTAGATCTAGGGGCTGGGGTGGGGTGGAGTGGTTGCTAACGGATATGGGGACTCTGTCTGGCCCTGGCCTCACCCGTCAGGCTGCGGGGCGAGCTTGCAGCCGCGCCATGGCTAAGAAGGGGTGGCCTGCGGGAAGAGAGTCACATGGACCAGGGGGTCAGAGACAACCCTCAAGAAGGAGGAGGCAGGAAGACACTGGGGGCAGAGAAATGGGCCTGGAATCCCCCTTGAGGTCCAGCCTCCGTCGCCTGACTCGGGAGGAAATGGAGCACCAGCAGGGGCTCACGTCCATTACGGAGTGGTCGGGACTACTCAAGCCTCTATTCCCAGGGGCCCAAGCCTGGTGGCGAGGGACACGCAAACTATCACTTGCTCCTTCAGCATCCATGCTGGCTCTCAGAGGTATGGGGGCCCGATGGACTTCCCCATGGCCCACCTGTGTCCACTCAACCCTCTGACAGATGCGCCCACCATTCATGAAGAGACACTTACTGGGCACCTCTGGCTTGCTAGGCACTTGCTAGATGCTGGGGATGCAGATGCAAAGGGCAGAGCCCTCATCTACTGGAAACGCATGTCACCTCGCTGGGATCCAGGGTAATAAATGTGGTGTCAGCTTGCCAAGCGACACTGAGTTTGGAGTGGGGCTTCCAGTCCATGGGGATGGGGTGGGAGGTGATGCCCGATGGGACCTTGGAGGCTGAGGGCCGGGCTGGGGAGGGCATGGCTGGCAGAGTGGAAAGAGCTTAGGGAGACCCAAGTTCTGGAGCAGGGTGGAAGGCAGACGAGGAACAGGGGAGCACGGGGTGGGTGGGGGTGGTCGCACATGTCGGCATTTAGACTGCACCCTGAGCTTAGGTAGGATGCTAAGGCAGGGAACAAGATCCCGTGTGCCTCGAGACGGAATGGAGGGTGGATGTGGATGATGGGGCTGATAACCTGCTGAGAGGCTGCAGGTGTAGCAGCCCAGGGGGATTGGGGGGAGGCAGGAGCCGGGTAGGGGCTCAAGACCCAGGTGGAAGAAGCAAGAGCAGCTGCAAGCATGCTCGTTGCTCTCTGCAGGGGCTCCCCAGGGCCCACCCTGTCTCCCCCAGTGGTGCCAGCCTGGATGCAGGCCCCAGGACACCAAGTGGCATCACTGGGAAGGTCTCAATGGCTTCCAGGGCCCCCAAAGCTCTCCCGCTCACCATGTCCCAACAGAATGGCCAAGACTCACCCCAAGCATCAGCTGAAGTCCCGGAACACAGAGGTGAGCCAGGCCAGGCGGGCAGAAAGGCGAGCTAAGAACATCGCCAGTTCAGCCCCAGCGTCACCTCCTCCTAAACTGTCTCCCTGAGGCTGCTGCCGCCTCCTCCTCCTCCTCCTCCCTGGTGATGCAGAGATAATAATAGCACCACCCTCACGAGGCTGTTCACATGAGGAAAACAATCAAAATCACAGACACACTGTGCACAATCACCAAAAGGTGGGAACACCCAGATGTCCGTGAGCTGGTGAATGGAGGAACAAAATGCGGAATATCCACACAATGGAACATTATCCACCACAAACAGGAACGAAGCACTGACACCTGCTACAGCACGGATGAACCTTGAGAACATGATGCTCGGTGAAAGAAGCCAGACACACAAGGCCACTATCGTACGCTTCCATTTATATGAAGAGGCAAATCCATAGAGACAGAAAGGAGATTAATGGTTGCCAGGGGCTGCGGGCTGGGAGATAAGAGTGACTGCTAGTGGGCATGAAGTTTCTTTTGGGGGTGATGAAGATGTTCTGGAAATATACTGGTAATGTGTGTACAACACTGTGAATGCATTTAATGCCACCGAATTGTATGCCTTAAAATGGTTAAGATGGTAAATTTAATGCTATGTGCATTTTGCCCTGATTAAAAAAAAATCACATACTCCTTTGGCACTGGACCTGGCGGAGGAGCAGGAGACACTGGAGTTGCCATGAGTGTCACGATGCCCCTAAAGCAATAATCCCGTGGTACCGCCTCGGCTCTTGAGCCGGCTCCAGGCTGGGGAGGGAAGAGGCAACTTGTTGTGTGCCACCTGGGGCTACAGCCAAAGCAATGACTAATCCTGGGCCTCGGGAGGGAGAGCAGAGGGCCGGGCCTCCGCAGCCTGGAAGGGACCCACCCTCGCACGCCTGGTGCAAGCAAAATGCTCCACGGTGCTGGGTCTTGCTTCTCTCTTTGACCTGCCCATTGTGTATGCATTACAGACCACGCCTCACTGCCGGAACTTTAAGATAAAATAAACCAAAGATGTACCTGGGTGCACCTGGCCTTGAGAAGGAAGTTATCAACCCAATTCTATTCTCTGAAGCAGCAACAAGAAGATGAATTGCTGGCTTTTATCCAGCACCTCTAAAGGCTTTTCATGCAAACTTCAACCCACTTTGCAAATGCGAAAGCAGAGGAATTCCTGGTAGGAGCTGCCCCAGGCCCACACCAGCATGGGGATGGCATTTATCTTAATCTCAGGTACAGAGGGTGTCCTTAGGATCGCTGTGGGTTTTTTCTACGCAGAATGAAGCTTCTGATTCTCAAGATTGGAAGGGAAGCAGGGACAGAGTGAAGTGACTTGACTTGAGAAAATCTCCTCCTCTCATGAGCAATGAGACAACTTGGAAAGCTGTCAGAGTGGGCGAGCATGACTCTCAAAATCACACAGTCTGTACTCTGCACATCCACACTCACCTCCCCCCAGCTATGCTCGGGTCTTTCCACTTGCCTTACAGCAGTAATGATAACCGCCACGTGGAACGTTCACTCAGAGGCAGGAACTACGCCAAATGCTTGGCATACCTTATCTTATTTAGTCCCATAACAGTGCCCGCCTCTTAGGGTGGTTATCATACCCATTTTACAGATGAGGAAGCTGAGTCTCAGAGAGGCCAAGTTACTTGCTGAAGGTCACACATGAGTGGCAGAACTGGGATTTGAACCCGGGGCTGTGACTCCAGAATCTGTTCTAATCACCGGTTGCTATGCTGTATGCCAAAACTGAGACGTGATTGGGACAATGAATACATATCATTTATGTAACTCAAGAGACAAAGAGGTCTCCATTTTAATAAAAAGACTAAAGAGGAGGAAAGGAAAAAACAAAGTCAATCAGGAAAGATCTGGAGAGTGGGCGTCTTTCAGAGCATCTAAGGAACTTCTTTTCACATCCTTCCAGAACCTATCTTCAGCTCCTGATTTATGCTGAGGCCAAACCAAGTGGAGATGGGCTTACCGAAAGTACCGGGGCTTATTATGGTAGGACATTTAGATAAAGAACTCTAGTTCATTTATATGGAGCTAACACAGACTCTCCATTCCACTACAAATACATAAAGCACTGGATAAAATAAGAAAAAATTAAATAGACCACTCAGCTTGAAAGAAAGGGAAATACCCAAGTGAGGAGGGAACTCAGACCCTGCAGGGTGAGAGTGTCAGGTGCTGCTGGGGTGGCTCAGGGCTATCAGAGGGGTTACAGGCTCAGACAGCTGAGGGCGGGGGGCTTCCAGCCCACTGAGTGACAGAAGTGGCCTTAGGTGTGAGCTAGAACTGAGACTCCTATCAAAACGTGGAGCACAAAGGGCTGCTTCTCCATGTAAGGTGGGCCAGAAAAAGTGTTCCCCACCGGCCCGGAGAATCAACAGGGAAGCTGACTCTGCCAAGGAGGTGTCAGGGCACAGAGAAGAGGGGTAGGCCTCCATGATGAATCAAAACTCTAAGCCTGTGCCATGCACAGCTGAAAAACCCAAACCTCCGTTGTGCAGGAAAGCCAAATTGAGAATTAAGTAAAAAGTGGTTCTAGACCAGAGAAAGCCTTAAGGTAACCAGCACGATAAATGCAGAGCACTGTGTGAGCCCCTTCTATAACCCAGGGCTCTCAAGGGGGGTGGGGTACTTTAGGTAAGCCCATCTCCAGTTGGTTTTGCCTCAGCATAAATCTGGAGCTGAAGATTGTTCTGGAACAATGTGAAAACCAGGGGGAGACAGCCCAAAGATGAGCTCATAATCAAACACCAAAGCACACAAGCAAATGATCCCCAATATGGGAGAATCAGCAGACAATTAACAAGAGCAGTGGTACCCCAGCAAGGTGGAACAGAAGAGACTACATAGTAAGCTTTAAATTATTACAAATAATGAAAGAACAGTGCTCTATGACAAAAGCAATAAATTTGAAAACTCTATAGAACTCATACGATGTTTTTTAAAAGTCATTGGAATTAAAAAACTTAATAGTCAGGTTAAGGCAGCAAAGACGTAACAGCTAAAGAGAGAATTAGTGAACTGGAAGACAGACCTAAGGAAATGATTCGGACTACAGCACCGAGCAATAAAAAGATAGAAAATATGAAAGAAAGGTAAAGAGGCATTCAGGACAGACATATGGTCCAACATATTTCTAATAGGAATTACTGAGGAAGAAGATAAAGAGAAAGGAAAAAGATAATATTTCCATGATGAAAGACATGAGTTGTCTGTAGAATAAAACAGCATAACACATTCGCAGGCAGGATAAATAAAATAAATCCACACCAAGACACAGCATAGTACAAAAACACGAACAACAAAAATTTAAAAACAGAGGAAAAAAAGCAGATTTCTACAAAGAAATATCAATTAGACAAAAGAGCTGACTTCTCAACAGCAACAAGAGACCAAAAACAAAGAGAAAATATGCAGCAACCTCAAATTTTATACCCAGCCAAATCATCATCTGTGTGTGCTGGCAAAATAAAGACATTTTCAGATAAAGGTGACAACTCAGAGTCTCACTGAAAAATCTAGGGAAAGGTGTATTATTAAGAAGAAAACTAGGGGCTGGCCCAGTGGCATAGAGGTTAAGCTTGTGCACTCCACTTTGGCAGCCTGGGGTTCGCAGGTTCAGATCCCAAGCATGTACCTACGCACCGCTCATCAAGCCATGCTGTGGCAGTGTCCCATATACAAAATAGAGGAAGATGGGCACATCTTAGCTCAGGGCCAGTCTTCCTCAGCAAAAAGAAGAAGATTGGCAACAGACGTTAGCTCAGGGCCAATCTTGCTCACCAAAAAAAAAAAGAAGAAGAAAACTAAATATATGAGGAAGAACAGTTGCAAGAATTAATAGTATCTGCATAAAACAATAATAACAACCAATAGGTAGGTTTTAAAAGTAAAGAAAAAAATACTAGAGTGATACAAATTAAAGTATTTTAAGGTCCCTTGAGCACAAGGGTAAGATAATTAACTTTAGGCATATCAAAGATGGCAGACATGTTAAAAATGGAATGGATTACTGAAGAAAGTTACAGAATGCCCTTAAAAAGGAGAAATGTAACCAGCTTCTGAAAGGTTTATAATCAAAATGATTAGTACCTGCCAACAACTATTGAACACTTACAATGTGTCAAGAGCTTTACTCCCATTTTACAGATGAGGGAACTGAGTTTCAGGGAGGCAAAGTTACTTGCCTAGACAGTACAAGGCAGCAATGTGATTCAAACCCACATCTCTCTGCTGGTCAAGGCCAAGGAGGTGGGAGGCCACTGTGCACCCAAGTGGGACTCTGGCTAAGGTCTCGGGGGATGCAGGTGAGGACAAGAGAACCCCTGAGAACTACCAACTGGGTGCTCCCTCGGGGTTCTTTGATCACTGGGACTCTGGCATGAACCGCCTCACAACCTCAGCACCCCGGGAAAGTCGTTCACTGTAGCCGCCTTCTCTTTCCATCACTGTCTAGGACTCAGCCACGCCAACAGTGCTGGTGTCTCCTGCTGGCCACCTGCCCTCCCTCCCAGAGGCACCTGGGCCCTGAGACCTGACCGCTCTTTCTCGCCTCCTAGGGAGCTGTGCCGAGAACGGAAGACCCACTTCTGACAGCCTGCCCGTCCACAAAGGTCACACCACTGGGACAACAAAGGCCTTTTTGTCCTAGTGCTTAAGGTGGCTGCCACCACCAGCAGAAATCACCCTCTCGACCTTCTGGCATTATGAATTAATAATAAAGTTGGAGCCAGCGACAGGATGCACGGCAGGACCTTGGTGATGCGTCCTCCCGGTCACCTTGCCCACTCTCACCAGCACGGGCAAGCAGAGGCCCGCCTTATCTTCCCAGAGCAGCGGGCACTTGTGAGCCGAAAACACCGCGTTCCCTCGGCTTGAGATAATAGACACTGAAGTGCTTTGCAAAAGGAAAGGCATCTTATCAACAGGCGAGGTATTTTGTCTGTCTGATTGGGCAGTATGGCGTATCTGAGTGTTGATTAAATTCTGTGCTGCATTCTGGGGGCCACTAACTCACAAAAAAATGACCTGCCAGGGTGGGGGGGTAGGGGGGAGGCAAGAAAGAAAGATGTGTGAGAGATCTAATTACTACTACTCCGTGGAGCTAGGAAGACTTGGGGGGGATTGCCAATTGCTTTCACACAGAGAACACACAATTTCTTCTTCTGAAACAGACGGGAGCCACCCTGTAAGACCCCAGGAAATGGAGGAGGTGGCACATCCCTACCTCTCCCTCCCAGAACTTCCCAGCCCCCTCGCACTGCCCATCATGGAGCCTCCCCCACCCAAGGGTAGCTCACAATTCTAGAACCTTCCACATCACCCAGAGCCAATCCTATCAGCCTTGAGGCCCGATTCTCCTCTTGCCAACTTAGTAAACGAGTGGGTGGAACACAATTAACGAGGTCATGGGGTAACAGTGTCGCCTCTCCCACATATACAGGCTCTTCGAGTCGCAGTCTCCATCACGTGGGTCTACGTGACACAGGAGAAGTAGTTTCTGCTTGCACTTGAAAAAGAGGCAACCACTAAAAGGCCTGGTTTTGAGTTTGGGTTCCACGCTCAGCACCGAAGTGACCTTGAACAGTCACTTGGCATATCTGAGCCTCAGTTTCCTCATCTGTAAACTAGTCACAAAAGTCCCATTGGGCTCTTACGAGGATGGGAAGATGACTGACACCAAGTGCCCCAGAAAGAGCAGGTCCAAGGTGGAAAGGGTCCACTTGGGCCTTCCTCCCATGGTCTCGGCCACTGTGCCCAGGACGCCAGACCAGCGCCCCCAGGGCCTGCCCCGAGTGCTCAGCCTGCGGGCACCGGGCCTCCGTGGGCCTCACAGACATGTTCCTTCCTCCCCAGCCAGTTTTTCATTTTCCTAAAAAGATGTAAGTGCTTTTATTATTTTCTTATTGAAGTATGATTTACATACAGTGGATACATTTTCACTGTTTTGAGACCTGATGAGTGCTGGGGGTCTACTTCCCCCAGAGCCACACAGACACAATTCTGCATCCTATTTCGTGGGGTTTAGAGACTCCCCAAGCATCCCAGATTAAAAGCCACAGTCCACCCCAGAGGAAGTGGAGAGGGGCCGGGTAGGGTTTGATGTCTGTTTAGCTTAATATGTCCCGGCGGCCGACAGGAAGACCACAGCGGCCCTGGCCGGCCCGCCCTCGCCCCTGAGCTTCTGAGCTTCTGGAGGGCAGGGAAGGTGTCTGGCCCACCTGGGTATCCAGTGCCTGGAACACGGTGGACATGGCGAATGTGCCGAGGCCGTGGTCCGGGGCCGCTTGAAGACTATAACCCAACGGTATTGCCCAGGGCGAGAATCCAGCGGAACACGCAGTGCCACCCCCACCAGCCGGCCTGGCCCACACAGGCTTCCCCGCATCTCTGGCTCCCTCCCCAAATGGTGAGTAAGGTCTAGGGGTCAGACCAGGAACTGATACCCCACTCTACTTCTCAGCGGCCTGTGGCCTTGGGCAAGTCACACCATCTCTTGAGCCTCAATTTCCTCATCCATAAAATGAGAAATCCCCAGTATTCCCGGGAACTGCATGGATCAGCATTCGGCAGATGACAAGCTCTTGACAAACATTAGTTATTACCATTATGAGGTCTGAACTGTAGATCTGGGAGATTGTTTTCTCGCCTCCCTTCTGGCAGCTTCTTGGCATCTACACAGACATGCCTGTGGAGCTGTTTTGGAGCCTGAAGGAAAAAATAGACCCTCGACCTTTCCCAGAATCCTCCTCTTACTTCCTTTCCAACTCCAGGAGCAGGCACGGATCGGGGGGGCAGGAAGTGGCCACCTCCAGGCCAGCGCAAGGTAGTGAAGGGGAACGGGCTCTGCTAAGTGATTCCTAAGCAGCCTTTCTTCCTGCCCAGGGCCCATTTCACACCTCGGGACGCACACTGGGCCTGGCTCCATTCCTGCCATGGAGGGAGCGTCAGAAGGGCCAGCTCACCACTCACACACACAACCAGGGTGCCTTCGCTTGGGTTTTTTTATTTTTTTCCCCCAAAGCCCCAGTAGATAGTTGTATGTCATAGCTGCACATCCTTCTAGTTGCTGTATGTGGGACGCGGCCTCAGCATGGCCGGAGAAGCGGTGCGTCGGTGCGCCCCTGGGATCCGAACCTGGGCCGCCAGCAGCGGAGCACGTGCACTTAACCGCTAAGCCACGGGGCCGGCCCTCGCTTGGGTTTTTAATACAAATTTTAACAATCTAGGTAGCCAGCTTTCTTGCTTAGAAAAGATGATTGGAAATACCTGTTTCTGTTTTAAATCAATCAGTGAGACTCTCACAGGCAGGGGGAGGTGGGTGTACAGACCTGAGGATGACCTGCGTGGGCGAGTCTGTGCTCAGGCCTATTTTTGGGGGGCTGGCTCAGTGCTGAAGCCAAGGGGGTGCATGGCATGGGGAGGGAACCAGAGATGCCAGGAGGGCTGGCCAGGCCAAGGCCGGCTGATGGGGTGGCACTAGGTTTCCTACTGGACACGCGCTCCTGGGCAGTACTCCACGGGTTATCAAGTCCCCAGGCTCATGAACCTCTTGTGTTCTGAGTACCACACGCTACATACAAAGGTGAACAAGACACATTCTCCCCGCTCGCAGGGAGCTCCAAGTTTCGAGAGGGCGGCAGATGACAAAGCCAATGATAACATGGTGCGATGTGTGCTATTACGGGAGGGAATGCAGGGCCTGCGGGAGGCCCGGGGACGGACATTTAACCCACAAAGGCTGGACGGAGTGTAGCCAGGGATGGCTTTCTGGAAGGGAGCCACAAGAGCTAAGCTGAGCCCTGACCGATGAGGAGCCTTGGCTTCATAAAGAGACAGTGTTAAGAGGAAATGTTTACAACCTTAACCTGGGTGGTGGTTAGAGAAGTATTCCCATATGCAAACACCGAACTGTCCACAGTCAAATGAAGAGTGCTCCAGGCAGAGGGAACAGCTTGTGCAAGGGCCTCCAGGTGAGAGAAATATATGGGCAGGCTGTTCCTACCCCCTCTGGGTTCCTAGAAATCGGAGGCAACTACACACAGTGAAAACAGAGAGGTGGCAGGATAGTGGCCTTGGGGATCTGGGGATCTCCTACTCCTCCACTTATGAGCCGTGGCACTGCAGGCAAGTTGCTTTACCCCTCCGAGCCTCAGTTTCCCTTATCTGTAAAATGGCCATATTATCACCTTCCCTGGAGGGTTATTAGAAGATTCCAGGAGAGTGCATGCAAAGTGATCGGCACAGAGCCTAGTGCTCAAGGAATGATGTCAACCATCACCATCCTACGCTCGCCCTGCTCATCGTTTCTGGATGGAGTCCTCAGGAAGGCACCAGGCTGATTCTTCAAATCAGGGACCACCTTGATGCTCAGAGAGGCGAGGGGAGCCCAGCAACCCTGTGGGCACAGCCTGCTCTCTGGCTGCCCTGGCCCTAGGCTCTTCCCCCATCTCAGGGATGCTTCCCAAGGGTTCTGCCCAGCCCTCAGGATCCTGGGAGCCGATGTTCCCATGCCAAGCCGAGTACTTCACATATAGATACATACATACATCATCTTATTGATGGGGGCACTGATGCTCAGAGAGGTCGAGACTTGCTTATGCTCATGAAGCTGGTAAGAGTGACACAAAGCTTTAACTCTTAGCTGTGGCTTAGAGTGACCAGGCCATACAAATGTGTTTAAAGCATGGCCAATAATACTCAACACTTTACATACATTCTCTCATTTACTCCTTCCCAACAATTGGGAGGAAGGTATGGCTACTATCCCCATTTTACAGTGGATGAAATTGGGGCACACAGAGCATAAATGACTTGCCCAAGTCCACGTACCTAACAAGACCCCTTAAATCGGGGTCCTGCCACTACCTGAGCCCTGATTATGGCTGTGTCCTCATCGCATACAATTCTCATTTGTTGTCCTCAACTCTTTCCTGCCCAGGGCCTTTGCACGTGCTGTGCCCTCTGCCCGAAATGCACTTTCCACTGATTTTCACGTAGCTGTCTCCTTATTTGGATTTCTGCTCCATTATCACCTCCTCAGAGAGGCCCCCCTGGTCCACCCTAAAGACTTGTTTCACCATCTCTCCCCCAGCTCTCATGCCACTGTATTGTATCTTGTTCACAGAGCTTGACACCTATGGGGTGATTTGTTTATGCTGTGTGCCTGCCCTCAGGAACATCAGCCTCTCTGGGTCACCTCTAAATCCCCAGCTCCTGGTCGATAAACACTTGCTGAATGGGTAAAAGTGTCCAGACTGTGCCACCCTTTCAGAAGACTACGGGGCACCTTCTACCTACTTAGAATTCGGAGGACTGAAGGTGTTCATCTCCCCCAGTCTGACCTCAGAAGCCCTTCCCTGACCCCTGCAGTCTCCCTTCCCTCTTTAGGGTGTGAAATTTGAGTTCTGGGCAGCAAAACGGGAAGCCACATCAGCCCCTTCTAGGAAAGCTACGGAGCAGGAACGCTCAGTATCTGCCTTCCCCGCGGAGACCGGACCCAGGAAACTGACAAGATTCCCAGCATGCTCTGCGCCTCATCACCTGTCAAACCCACAATGGGGTGGAATTCCCCCTACTGCCTGCTGTGGGCGCTGCCTGAGAGATGGGGCTGGTGGCCAGCCGCCCCTTCCTGGCAGATCCCAGCTACAGAGAACCCCCGCCTCCACCCTGCAGACACCAGGCAGCCAGAGGACACTCAGGAAATAACAAAAGCAGGGGAAACCCAAGAAAGCCCAGGAAAGAGAAATCCTACCTCCTGGCTCACATGAAACCTTGGGGTCGCATCGGACTTGACGAAACTTTTTGAAGAAGTAAAATATTGACACATGGTTCACAACGAAAATATTACAAAGTTCACAGTGAAAAGCTCACTCTCCCTTCATCCCCTCCACCAAATCCCCCAATAAGTATTCATTATTCGTACTTCCTTGTGGCTCCTTCCAGAGCCCTTGATGCCAATAAAGCAGTTCCCAATATATACTCTTAACTCCTTTTTTTAAACAAAAAGGGTTCCATATTTATATACTGCACCACACCCTTTTTTCTCCAGTTGCAGAGTTTTATATCTGTACCTAGAAAGATACACACATATACGTATGTGTATGTATATATACATACACACACACACACACACACACACCAGTTATTAACGGCTTTCTGTAATTTTCACCCAATTCTCCTGGAAAGAGGTGTTTAGATTGGGGGTCAGGAGGGGTCGTCTTTCAGCCCACACACAAAGGCTGGGCCACGCCTCCGGTGATCAACTGCGGACGCTGCACTACACTCAGAGCAGGCGCCAGGAGCCAGCTCCCTCCTGGAAACAGTATCTGCAGCTCCCATTTCTTGAGCATCTCCCAGGTACGAGCAGAACTCCCCTTCCAGAGAGAAGGAAACCGAGGCTCAGAGAGGCAGAGTGACTAGCCCAAGGTGACACCGTCAGGAAGTGGTGCCGGCAGGGCTCACACCCGGTCTGTCCATCACCAAAGCCAGTCAAGCGCGCAGCCCGGCTGGACTCGGGCAGACAGGCGCTTCCGCTGTCACCTGCCTGCGGTCGGCTCGCCCGGAGGTCCGGCCTCCCCGTGCGCCCCGCCCCGGGGCGCGCAGCCTCTGCCGGGGCCGGGGACCGGGGAGCTGGAGGAATGTCGCGGGCGCTGCCTCGCTTAAACCTCCCAGCCACCCGGGGCGAGGGGGGCGCCTGAACCCATTTTACAGACGGAGGACGAAGGGAGGCGCAGAGAGCCCGGCTCACCCGCCTAAGGTCACACGGCCGGGAGCGCCAGAGCCCGGCTCCCACGCGGGTCCCGCCGACTTCAAAACTTCCCGGCCCCTGCGCGCCGTGGAGCCAAACGCCTCTCAGGTGCGGGGCGCGCGCACCAGCGGGCATCCACGGACGCCCGCTCTCCCGGGCCGGGGCGCCCGCCCTGCGCTGGGGGAGCGCGGCCCCGCTCCCTCTCCGGTCCGCAGTCCCCAGGCCCGGGGCTTCCCAGCCAACTCCGAGAGCACCGAAGCTGAGCGGCGCGGCACTTACTCAGCATCGCCGCGGGGCTCCCGGCCGCAGCCTGCCAAGCGGCCGGCGGGGACCCATTTGAAGGAGGGGGAGACTGAGGCGCAGAGAGGGCCAGCTACTCGCCCAAGGTCACACAGCGCGGCGGCGGCGGGCTGGGAGCCCCCGGGCCAGCCAGCCGGCCGGCGGTCCCCGCTCCGGTCCCCGCGCCCGTGCCACGCGGGGTACTCACAGCCGGTCTTGCCCACGAGCTCCCGCACCTCCTCGGACGCGGAGTGGGCAGCGCCCATGGTGTCCGCAGCGGGGGCCCGGGGGCGCGCGTCCCTCGCAGGCCCCGGGCTGGCGTCGCCTGCGCAGCGGCCGGTCCGACCTCGGGTCCAGCGCGGGCCGGGACGCGGGCACCGGTCTCAGCCGCGGTTCCGCGTGGGGCCCCCGCGCGGCCTCTTATAGCGGCGGCGGGCGGCGCGCCGCGGTCCTAGCGCGCGCCGGCTTCGCGCACTGCGGGCAGGGGGAGCGGCCCGCCCGGGGCCGGAAACGGCGGGGAGGGGGACCCAGCAGCCCACCGCCAAGGTTCCTCGGTCCCCAAAGCAGCGGCCGTGCTCGTCGCGCCTCGCCCTTCCGCACCCTTGCCGGCTCTGGAGAGAAGCAGGTGTGAGCAGAGTTGGGGTGTAGGTAGGAGGGCTCCGGCAAAGTGGGAGCCCGGGAGGTTTCCCTGCCCACCTCCACCCCGGTTCCAGCACACATCCTCCTAGACCTCAGGAGGGAAACTCCCCTGGGACAGTGAAGGAAGACGGGAGCATTAATTCGTTCTGTGCTGAACAGCAATCAAGGGAATATAAAAATAGGACTCCAACTTGAATGCGCGTTGGGGGCTCGTTCCACCAAGTCCCCTCCGCCTCCCCAGCACCCTGCTGAAGTGGACACACCCACGTGCCAGACCGGCCCATCCTGGAGGCCCAGCCCAGGAGCTCGGGGTGGCGGTGTTGTCAAATTTTAGGAGCAGGGAGGTCCGCCCCCAGATTCTGACTCAGGCGGGGCCCCCGGGGGGGAGGGTTGCATTTCAGCCAAACTGCCCAAGAGCTTGCGATGCAGGTGGACCTCGAGCCTACTGGGCGAAGTTCTGCGTTAAGATTGCTCGGGTTCAGTAGCCAGGCTGGGTGGCCAGCGCCAGTCCGGCCACCTGTCTGACTATGATTCCTTCTCCTAAAATGGGGATAATATAGTTAATGAGATGTCTATGAGAAGGGCCTGCCATGGGACACAGCACAAAGTCGTCTCTGTGGAGTCATGTCCACTTCACAGGGTAGAAATTCAGAGTCCACACTTTCTGGTTCTCAAGGCCAGGCCTTCGGGCTTCATCGTGCTTGGTGACTTGGCCATCAATGATTGGCATGCATACAGTGCCTGTCCTGGGCGCCAGGCTCTGATAGGGCTGGGGTGCAGGCGCGGGTCCTTCGGGGCTCCCAGGTGGAGACTTGGATGGGCCCACCCACATCAGCTTCCCAGGGCACTGGGGAGGAGGTGTCCATACCTGTAGACCACAGGCCCAAGCCGAGGGTCACAGCCCTTTCCGGGGCAGGGTGCCTTTCAGAGCCACCAGGGGGCTCCTGAAACCTGCCAGAGCAGCGGTATCTGCCCGTTCCACTCTGTTGGCATTCACAGAGCTGGGCAGTGCCTGGAAGCTGCATTATAAAAACTCCCTTGGGCGGAGCTGAGGCCTAGCCAAGCTGGGGAAATGTTGGCTGTGGGGCATCGGCTGGTCTGAGTGAACCGGAAAGCTGACCCAGAGACTGCCTTTCGGGTCAGGATTCTAGAAACCCAGACTGGCCTCCGGGGTCAGGAAAGGGGTCCCCTTGGGAGATGTGGGCCCCTGAGCCAGCCCACTACCCACAACTGCTGGGAATGATTTTATTCTGGCTTACAATATCGGTTCCCGGAATTGTATTATATTAAATGATCCCAGGATTAAATGATGGGGCTTTCTGCTGGGGAGACAGAAAATGGTGCTCTCCTGACTGTGTCTCCTCCCCCTTGGCATGGTGGCTCCCAGAGCTAGAGACAGGGCAGGTGGGTGGGGAGGAAGCCCTGCGACAGTGCTCTGGGGCAGGGAGGGGGCACATGGCTTCACTCTGCCGCTCGGGGGATCACGGAGAGGCCCCCAGTGTGTGGGGTGAAGGGAGCCCGTCTTTACTTCATCACCTGTCTAGACCGTCAACCTTGTCTCCCCACTGGCCGCCCTCAGCTCCTAGATGAACGCATACACTTGTTTCTTCGGCCTGGAGCTCCCTCCCCTCCCCCTTCCCCAGGCCGGGCTTCCTCTTCAGATCGCAGCGTGATCACCTCCTCCCAGAGGCCTCCGCAGGGCCCCCATCCGCTCTCCTGGGTCTCCTGCCAAACAAGCCGCCTTCGCCAGCCTGCGGGGAGCTGGAAGAGAGGAAGGCTGGGGTGTTCTGACCACGGAGAATTTTTTTCCTCATTGCAGGGCTTGGAGAAATAATCAGGAACACCTTGTGGCAGCAGGAAAGTGGGGACAACAAGGCACAATTTGGGGGTTTGCGCGTTCATTTATTCATTGCACATATATTGAGGCCCTGCTGTGTTTAGAGCCCTGGCTGGTCCTGGAGCCACAACCGGGGATAACCAGCAGCCACACTTTCACTCCTAAGGACTCTTGGAGGAGTGCGGAGACAGAGACACAGGAGGTGACAAGGCAGGGGTAAACACGGGCTGACTTGGGCTCTCGCAGGGCCGCGGAGATCTGGAGTGTTCGAGCCAGAATGGCCCCTGGAGAGAGTCTGCTATCCCTTAAGCTGAGCTTCGGGGAGTCCATGCTTGTCCCCAACTGTGGTCCCAAAGCCACACACCAAAGGCAAATACTGGGTGGAGAGACGAATCCGTGAGATTTGGGGGCCCCGCAGTGGCACCCACCCTCCTCTACCTGGGGGTTGCCCCCTCCTCTGGCAATGATGCACAGACGCCGCAGGGCTCCGTCCACACAAGGCCTGCTGCCGCCAGTTCCAGGACATCACGGCGTTAATTCAATCCTCCCAGTGGCTCTGTCCGCGTCAGAGCACGAAGGAGGTCTGGCGCTCTGCATGGGGTCTGGCCCGGCTGATTGGATCTGTTGTCTGGAGCCATGGCACAGAGGCACCCCGTGTGGTGATCTTTATCCTCCCATCACACAGCGTGACCTTCTGAGGGCTGGCAAACACTTCAGTCACCAGGCAACTGTCTCTCTTCTCCTGGAGGAGCTGATTAAAAACAGTGGCCGCAATTAGAAGGGCTGGTACCTGTGAGGCCCGGAAGGGCAGCTGAGCCCAGACATGGAAAGGATGGTCCTCATTCGGCTCTCCCACATTCCTGTCTGGGAAGAAGACTCCCGAACCAAACTTGGGCAAGTGACTTCACCTCCCTGGGCCTCAGTTTCTCCATCTGTAAAATGGCAATAATAATGCTGCCTTCCTCAGGGTGCTTATGGGGGTGAAATGTGGATATTTGTAAAGTGCTTCAAAGAGCGTGTAGGTAGCCAGGCTCTGAAAGGGAGAGAGGAAGCCCTGATGTGTAGCCTTTGCCAATTTCTGTGGTGTAAATACTCCCACTGTGGTCAATTTCAAGCTACCAATAATTTAATAGCTGGCTTGCAAAACTCCTGAATGTTTAACAATTCGCTCTTGCAAGCTGGTCCGAGACAAGTCAGCACACCACTACACAGTAGACTGTTATTATTATTCATATGTTCCTTCATTCATTCATGTACTCACTATTGAGGGCCAGAAATTGGGACACTACAGTGAAGGAGTCAGTCCCTACCCTCAGGGATCCCAGAGTCTGGAAGGACAGAGAGAAGCAGACCATCACTAATGGGTAGTACACTAGTGGATACTGGATGCTGTGGGAGCCTGGAGGAGAGGCACCCGACACAGGCACATTTCATTGATGGGAAAACCAAGGTGCTCAGAATGGGCGGTAAACCAGAATCAGAGAGCAGTGAGGAAGTTGTGTAATGGCAGTTCCTGTAATGTACCCGTCTCACTCTCCTGTCCCTCTGATCACTTAGCTTGGGGGTACCCCCAAGGCTTGGCAATGTTCTGGGAGCAACAAGACACTTTTCTTAATCTTTGGGCCACTGACCCCAAGAAATTTATGGGGAATCCAAGTGCCATCTCCGTTGGCCTCTGACTTAGAGAAGACCACACCTAAACCACTTCAAACAAGTAAGGATTAGTGATGCTTTTGTAAAATGTATCTGGGCATGGCGGGGTGGTGGCTGGATGGGGAGACCCACAGGTGCCTTATGCCAGTGTTTTGGCTCTGACACACACAGTTTTAAGCTCATTCAGCCTCCTTCTGCTGGTTTCATATGTCTTGGTCTCTTGGTTTTAATGTCAATGGAATCAGAGATGAATCATCCCCGGGTTGTACTTTGAATTAAAGTTGTCCTTTGGGTCATTTTTTAAACAATCCTTTTTCACCCAAGGCACCCCGATCTTTTAAGCTAACCTTGGGCAACAGCGTGCTGTAGGAGATAGATTCAGATCTGAGTTGGATCCCTGCTCTGCCATTCCTGGTGTGTGCCCTTGCGTTCGTTCCTTTGCCACTCTGAACCGTGGCGTCCTCATCTGTATAATGGGTCCACAATCCCATCTTTATCAAGAGGATTCAGCAAGGGTGAAACGGCTGGCATGCAGCACACCCTCCACAACTGTTCATTCCCTCCCTTGGGGGCAAATATCCAGGACTGTATAGCTCGCCTGGCTCTCCTCTTTCTGCTAGCTCTGCATTCCTCTCTTCCCCACGATTCTTAGGGAGACGAATGAACAGAATTCACACTTGAACCTCTGTCCAGCCCCCACTTCTTATTAAATCATTTCCGGTCCTGGGAAAGTGATCTCTGCAAGGGGATTTTAGAATAGTTGTTTCTTCTCTTCATTTTCTGAGAGGTTTCAACTCACCCCTGAGTTGGAAAATCGTGTCCTCTCGACTGCCTGGGATGAGGGTCCTTCTGGGTGTCCAGCTTCCCAGACCCTTCAGCTCCCAGTGAAGTGCCTCCCGCCCTCCCCGGCTGCCCTGCGCCAGCATCTACGTCACAGCCCAGCCCGCAGAGGGATGCAGCTCCATGGGAGGGAAGGCTGACCGGCTAAAAATAGGAGCCAGGGGCTCTTTGGGGAAGGCGACTCGAGCATGTTTTTCTATTATTTATATAATTACAAATAGTGACCTATTACTGGAACTTGCAGGGGGCAGATGGAAGCTTGTCCCTGGATGGGCTTCAAACTCTGCCTTGTTGTCTGAGAAACAAGCTCACCAGAGAAGCAGAAAGAGGTGGCAGGGGCCCAAAATCTATTTTACATGCAGGCTTTGCAGAGTAGGGTGGGGGGGGCGGCTGTGGAAGGAGATAGCGATAATCAGCGTGTGGAAGGGTCTGCTGGAAGCTTTTCTCAGACACAAATGCAGCAGCCCGGGGATGGGGTTCCTGGTAGGGTCACTTTTATTTATTCAGTGTCTGTGATGTGGGGAGAAGCATCCTATACCATTGAACAGCAGGACTGTATGGAAGGCAGAATAACATTCCCCAAAGAGGTCCGTGTCCTAATCCCCGAAAGCTGAGGTTATGTTATGTTTCATGGTAAGAGAGAATTGAGGTTGAAAATCAGCTGACCTTGAGATGGGGAGATTACCCTGGATTATCTGGGTGAGTCCAATGTAATCCACAAGGGTCCTTATCCGTGAAAGACGAAGGCAGAAGGGTTAGAGTGAAGAGCGATGTGACGCGATGTGAGAAAGACTCTACGGGCCATTGCTGGCTTTGAATTGGAGGATGGGGCTACAAGCCAAGGAATGCCGGCAGCCTCTAAAAGCTGAAAAATGCAAGGGAATGGGTTCCCTCCTAGAGCCTCCAGAAGGAATGCAGCCCTGCTGACACCTTGATTTTAGCCCAGGGAGACCCACTTCAGACTTCTAACTCCCAGAACTGTCAGATAATACATTTGTGTTGGTTTTTTTTGTGTGTGAGGAAGATCAGCCCTGAGCTAACATCCGCGCTAATCCTCCTCTTTTTGCTGAGGAAGACCGGCTCTGAGCTAACATCTATTGCCAATCCTCCTCCTTTTTCTTCCCCAAAGCCCCAGGAGATAGTTGTATGTCATAGTTGCACATCCTTCTAGTTGCTGTATATGGGACGCGGCCTCAGCATGGCCGGAGAAGCTGTGCATCGGTGCACGCCCGGCATCCGACCCCGGGCCGCCAGTAGCGGAGCGCGCTCACTTAACTTCTAAGCCACGGGGCCAGCCCCATTTGTGTTGTTTTAAGCCAGCAAGTTTGTGGTCAGTTGTTACAGCAGCCATAAGAAACTGACACAGACTGGGTTTGCACTTGCAAGACCCCAGTGCCAAGGAAACGGCATTGACCAAACTGTCTTCCTAGAGGGACGGTTCTCTAAGTTTTATGTGCATGCAGATCACCTGGGTCGTTCTTTAAATTCTGGTTCCTGGGCCTCTCTCCAGAGGTTCTGACTCAGGGGGCCCAGGAATGCATGTGAAATGAGAACTCCAGATGATTCTAATGTAGATGGTCTTTTTTTTGCTAATGGCTATGTTGAGATATAATTCACATACCATAAAACTCCCCAATTTATAGTGTGCAATTCAGTGGTTTTAGTACCTTCACAGAGTTGTGCACCCATCACTACCATTTTAGAACATTTTCATCATCTCCAAAAGAAACCCCATACCCTTTACCTATTTGCCCTTAATCCCCCCATTATCTCCAGCCTCTGACAACCGCTAATCAGCTTTCTGTCTCTAGAGATTTGCCTATTCTGGATATTTCATATAAGTGGAGTCATACCATCTGTGACTTTTTGTGTCTGGATTCTTTCACCTAGTATGACGTTTTCAGTTTATCCATGTTGTAGCATGAATCCTTCATTCCTCTTTATGGCTGAATAACATTGCATTGTGTGGATAGACCACATTTGGGGTATCCATTCATCTGTTGATGGCCACTTGGGTAACTACATGGCTTTCCTTAAAGTATCTCATTGAGCCATTGCAGCCAAATGATAGGTGACTGGGCACTTGAGCATTCCCATGCTGCAGATGTGGAAACTGAGGTACATAGGGGCTCAGATCACATGCTCAAGTTGACATGGTTAGTAAGGGACAGAGCCCTGGAGGGTCCGAGCCCCCAACCCACAAACCAGGGATACCTCTTGCAGGTGTCTGTCTCCACTGAAGGTGACACGGCTGGCCTGGCAGTAAAGGGAGAAATGGAAAATCTACTTCTCCCATCTGCTCCATCGGTTTGCCACAATTTCGCTCTGCTACTGAGTAATGAGCCAGGAGCTGAGGGTCCTTAGCTGAGGGCTGAACACTTTCTGTAGTATGTGACCTCACTGACTCCTAAGACCACACCGTGGGAGGTGCAGTCTTCACTCCCCATTTTAAGCACAAGGAACTGAGGGCCTGGAGAAGCGACACCAGGGTCACAACATCTTGGCTGCCACACGGGTGGTTCTCAAACGGTTTTGTGGCTCAAGGTTCCTTGTGTAAAAGGTGGGCCCAGGTATCTGCTTTTTAACAAGGGCCCCAGCTGTGTCTGATGCATCTGAGGACCACACGTGAAGAAATCCTGCACCACCCCAAACGTCTGGGGCAGAAAACAGGGGGCCGGGTATGCTCATGAGACCCCTTCAGGAGCTCCCCAAAGGCGTCTCATGAAAGGTGTGGCAGGCTGGTGTCCAGGACTGTGCAGGGCGGGGGGGTCAGAGGCCCTTTGGAGGAGTCGCTGGCTTCTCGTGGCCTCACTGTCCCCGGGCACCTGTGGGAACAGACTCCGCACTCCTGGTGCAGGGAGGGAGAGCCTTCCCAAAGGGCCACAAATATTCACAGACCATGAGGAAAACCAGGTGCTGGCACATTCTCCACTATTACTGACTGTCCCCTTGGATGCCTGGCCGCCTCCAGTGTGCTGGGAGGCGATAGGGCTGGGACGGGACGCTGAGCCAGCTGCCTTGGGGACCACGAGCTGCTCCGCCGAGCTGACGGGGCAGTACCACTGGCTGCGATCCCGCCGCCTGCTTCATCTCAGCGCCTCCCCAGCCAAAGGATGGGGGTGGGGGGCAAGCACAGCCACCTCCCCCCGCCTTCCTCCCTCCACTCCCGGGGTGGCTGCAAGTATAAGCGAGACCCCGGCTAAGAGCCTGGGAGACAGGATGATAAATACCTGCTGGGGATCAGAGTTGGCGCAGTCAGTAATTTGGGGCTTACTCGGGAGGGGAGGCAGCAGGCACCTACCATTTGGGCCAGCTCGGGCAGACGGCGGCGGAGGGCACAGGCAGGCCCAGGGGGCAGTGGAGGTGAGAGGTGGGCCCCGAGCCCCACCGCCCCCAGGTCCCCCAGGCCGTGCTGACTCGGCAGAGCTCAGAGCCCGCTCCGCTGACTGGGCGTTCTTCCCAGATGTCCACTCTCAGCTGTCTCCTAGAACTCTCCTGGGGCTGGCTGCTGAGCGCAGAGATGGGAACCACATCCAGCTCTGCCCCTCTGTGAAGAAAGAAAAAAGTGGATATGAAGGAAAGGCTTCCCACTGCTCTTTCGAGGCCCTTAAGCAGAGGAAACGTCCCCCTGGCAGAGACTCCAGGGCGGGAGGATGGGGGGAAGATGGTTTGCGGGCTGCTGGGTGCCCGACTGCGTGTAGAGCCAGGTGAAAATCCTGGACAGGGTTCAGTGTTTTGACCTGGCGGAGGGGCCCGCTGGAGGGAGGAAACCTCCCTCCCTCCCGGCATTGGGTGGGAGCTGAGTTGGGGGCTCCAGGCAAGATTGAAGAGCCCCTCGGAGTTGGCCCGCTCAACCCTTTCATTTTCACAGGGGAGGAAGCTCAGGGAGGTCAAGGTCACGCAGCAAGGACGAGCTGGCTGGGCCTAGAACAGGGCCTGAAGTCAGAGCAGGGTGTGGGGAGGGCAGTGACTCTCCAAGGCTGGTCCCTGGGCCATATGTCAGGGTTTCTGGGACCTACTCGGAGAGAATCACTGGGGTGAATTTTATGGACTCTCACATTTGAGAGCCTCTGTTGCAGAGGTCGGGGGTGGGGTGGAGATCTGGGTTCAGATCCTGTCTTCAGCCTTTGGCAACGACTTTATCCCTCGAATCCTTGGTCTCCAACTGTAAAATGGGTACATGCGACTTTATGTGATGGGCTTACACAGTGCTGGCGCACGGAGGGTGCTCGGTAGCTGGCGGGTATAACTCTGGTCACCTGGCCACTTCAAGGCCAGTTGCTAGTCCTGGCCGTGTCTTGGTGGGGACTGGGTGGGGGGCAATCTCCTGCACCAGCTGACGCGTGGGGGAGAGTCTGCGGTGGGCAGCTGTGCTCAGCTGGTGATGAGGAAGACACATTGGGGCCTGCCCCTCGGCTGTCCCCAGGGGAGGTCTAAGCCCTACGGAGGGAAGGGGCATAGACAGGGCCAGAGAGGCCTGAAGCCCAGCCACCAGATGTCCCAGGGTGAAGGGAAGGCAGCCACCAGATGTCCCAGGGTGAAGGGAGGGCCAGTGGGTTTCTGGGGAGAGGCAGGCGCATGTAGACAGGAGTGAACTCAGCACTGTGGGCCCCTGTGGGCTTACAGATCAGCACGAACAGGAGAGTGCATGCTGCGGACAGCCCAGGAGCAGGAGTGTCTAGAGGGAGGCATCCCTCCCTGGGGACCTCGGTCACCAGGAAGGCCAGGGAAGAACATGAGGGCAAATGAGACAGCACCCCGAAATACCTGGGGGACTTTGTGGGCTCAGATCCTGCAGTGTGCAGGGGGGGCGGGCTAGCCAGGACCCTCCAGAGATGAGGACCTGGGGGCTGGATTACAACAAAGGCCCTTCCCTCTATCTATCCATAGAGCACGGCAGACGGGGCTTGCCTCCCCGCCATTCACGCTGAGCGCTTATTTCCTATTCCAGAAGATGCGGACAGACGACCCATCCCATTGCTTTTTGACATTCAGAAGTCAGGAACAGAGTGTTCTTGAAATGCACAGATATGTATATATATTTAGAAGCAGCAACGTAGGGCTAAAGTCTCTTTTGGGACGACTTGGGAAGGGCAGGGCAGCCTTGTCTGCTGAGGGGCGGGGGTGGCACCATGAGTCCAGGTGCAAAATGAACCAGAGCAACTTTAAACCTGGCCACACATTTGAACCACCTGGGAAGGTTTAAAACGCCTAGTGCTCAGCCGGCACCCTAGACCCCAGTTAAGTCAGGCTGGGGGGCGGGCATCGATAGTTTAAACCCCCAGGTGATTCCAGTGCACTGTCAAGTTTGAGAGTCCCTGTCCCCACCCTGGCTGCAAGTTAGACCCACCTGGGGAGCTCTGAAAGATGAGTGGGTTCATCCCAGGTGCATGGAATCAGAATCGGTTGCGGGGGGCAGGTGTTGGTGTTTTCGAAAAGGTGCCTCCAGGGTGGGGAATCACAAAAACCATCAACCTGGTGGTGATTCCTCTGCCGCTGGTATCCTGGGTGTATGGGTGTGTGCACGCTATCGTGTTTTCTTGGCGAGTTCCAGGAGTGTGACCTTGGGCTGAGACCAGTCGCTTGGCAGCTGTGCTGGAAGACGTAGCTCATTAACCCCGTATCCCAGACACAAGAGGGGCACACAGCCTTGCCAGCGCACCTGGGAACAGCTGTCCATCACCTCCCCTCCGCCTCTTTCGACTCAGGGGGCATTTGGGGCCTCATGCGGAGAGCCCCTCTCTGTAGGGACAGTCCTGGTAAAGGAAGCGTTAAGAATTTGGGGAGAATGTCAGCGTGACCTTGGGCAAGTCGCTTCTCCGGCACCGGTGTTTCCTTGGCTCTCCCTTTGTCCTTCCTTGAAGACAAAGCGTGTCGGTGCATGCTTCGGGCTTTCTGAAGTCAGGTGTGATGAGTTTTTAAAAGATGATCTGTCAAGCTCTTGCTGGATGTCAGAAGGCAACACCAGGCTGTAGAAAGGGGGAAACTGAGGCTCAGGGGGCTAAGTTTGGTGGAGCCAGGGTGCAAGGTCAACATCCCGTGCAGACACAATGACCCTCAAATCCCCTGGTGACCATCCACTAGGTACTCATCGCTTTATGCACACAGCCTGGGCAGTAAACATGTATGATACATACATGCAAATGACCAGTAACATACCGTGCGTGAGCCCCTCCAAATGGCAAGGCATAATTTGAAACAGAACTTTAATTTATCCTGTTTACACTGTTCTCTTTCCCTGTTCCCTCTCCTCCCCTCCCCTCCATCCCCCTCAAACCTCTGCTAAAAGCTCACAGCTCCTGGTGGGGAACCACAATTTAACCTCGGTTTGACTTCATCTTTGTACTCTATCCCCAGAATTTATTTTAACTTCAGAAAAAGTCAGCGGTCACCCACTGGGGATTTGAGCAAGTTCCGGACTGAAGGTCTCCCCTCGGATCGCAGGAGTTCTGCAACTCGAGTGTGCCTAAGAATCCCCCAGAGTGTCTGGTGCAGTGGGCAGGGGGCTGGGCCTGGGGTCTGCACTTGCAGAAGCCCCCAGGTGATGGTGAGGCGGGGTGAGCCTGATGGAGGCGTCTCTGCCCCTCACTGCTGGGTGAAGGATCTCAATCCTGCCCCGTCCCCTCCCCTGCTGGCAGCTGCTTTGTCCCCATGCTACCCATCAGCAAACAGTGGGATGGTGAGGAAGGGGAGAGGTGACAGATTAGACACCTCCAGACTCAAGGAAAAGCCCACTCACCTTGGGGACCACCTGGCCCCTTTCTGACACCTTCGTCCAGGCCCCGAGGCTCAGGGCAGCCCTCTCTGGAAGATGGGTGAGCCCGCACAGCAGCTGTTGCTTAGCTGGGAGAAAACTCACATCCCCTGAGCCGCTGCTGGGAGGGAGGGGGCTGCTCCGCCACGATGTCACCAGAAAGTGTCTCCTGTCAGCCCTCAGCAGCTATTCTTAGCCTCGCGCACACACCTCCGCCTGTTAGAAGTCTCTAGACTTCAGCAGGCTTTTTATAAATAACTTAGAAACTTGTGGTGTGCCAGGCCGCTGGTGGAGTACTGATTTCTTTTATGCAAGATGTTCAAAGAGACTGGGCGATGGGCACACCCTCCCTCCCCGGCAAGCTCTGTAAATACTGTCATGAAGTCAGGATGGTCACTTCCATCAATTGAACTCAGAGGCCCCTTCAGGAAGAACAGCTAACAGAGCCTGCGTTGTGTGTGTCGAGCTGTGCGCTCGGTAAGCACCGAGCGATTTCAGAGGCAGTCACTGTGCGGTAGGTACGGCTGGACGACCTGGGTTCGAATCCTGGCTCTGCTGCTTACTGGTCACGTGACTTGGGGAAGCCATTGGCTTCTTTGCCTCCATGTCTGCGTCTGTGAAACCGGGACAGCACAGTCAGGCCTCTGAGGCTCTGCGTTGCTCCCGATGGAATGAACGAGGAAGCAGCCACTGAGGAGGGACCGCTGTCTCCACCCACCCACAGGAAACGGAGACCCCGCCTCCAGGGTCAATGACTTGCCCACACTGGCTCCATCAGTAGCACAAGCCGGATTTGAACCCGAGTCTGTTTCAGTGACAAGCTCACGGTCAATTATAAAGCTCTGCTGCCCCCTAGGGACGGGGGGGAGTCAGACACGATCAAGACAAGCGGGACTTCCCACCTCTGTGAACCTAGGACCAAGGGGAAATCAGCCCCACTGCGCGCCGCGGGGGAGCCATCCTCCTCTGCCACCTGTTTCCTTCTCCTGGAGACCTTGGGCAACTCAGTGCCCCCTCGCTGAGCCTCAGTTTCTTCATCTCTAAAATGGGTTTATAATAATAGCGTCCACTCGGCAGAGTAGCACGAGGATTAAATGACATAAGGTTTTTCAAGGCACTGCCCCTCTCTTCTTCTACTAGCCCCGTCAGGGTGGGCGCCATCTTCAGCCTCCAAGATAAGGCTGCCCTCCTCCAAGGCCAATGATCTTCAAGAGGTGTCAAGGCAGAGAAGGTACACGTCTTCCTCCAGATGTCCCCACAGACCTTTCAGAACTTCGTCTTTGGCGCAGATCCTCTGGGGACTCGCGCTGGTTGTGTGTGTGAACGCCTCTCTCCATGGACAGTGAGGCTCTGCTGACCGCCTCGCAGGGAGCAGGTGCCCAGGGGAATCAGAATGATGCTGCTGCTCTCCCTGGTCCCCCTCACCCCCCACCCTTGGGCATTATGGAGCAATTCAGTCACCACCTGGTGACTTTATCCCGGTGCTTTCCACAATTTTTCACATGTGCAATGGAACCACACTTGTCTGAACTCACAGCTCCAGCAGGGAGTCAGGAATAGGGCTTAGTGATACGACCCTCAGGACATAGCCTCTTCCCTGGCCCCTCCTCTCTGGCGGCTCTCAGTTATCCAAGGCTGCTCACCCACGTCTGGCCTCACCATGGCCTCCACCCTATGACGGAAGAGGCGTGCAAAAGTGATGCACTGAATGGGGGGCGAAGCTTGCTCAGAAGCTGGAGGGAGAGGAAACAGTGCACCCAGCGAATGTGTCTTTTATCGGACTGGAATGAATTCCCCTCATCTCACAAGTTTTCTCTCCTTTCGGCTCATCCTCCAAAGACCAGTTTTAAGCTCTCCTTTCTGGAAAATCCTTCTCTGCTGTCCTCAAATCATACCACCCTCTTCCCTCTCTGGAATGCTCCAGAGTAACGAGGAACAGGGGGTGCAGAATCAGCGGGGTGCATTGAAAGTTCTCTGGCAGGTGAGATGAACTCAGTATAGAAGGAAGCAGTATGGACAGATGACAGCTCAGTGTGCGGATCTGAGGGAAAGGGGGGCTGGAGATTCAAATTGGGGGTGAATTAGATCTGTCCTTGGACCCAAGGAATCGAGCTTTGAGACCACTACCTCACGTGGAGGGTGAAGGGGACCTGGAATCTTCCATCAGCATAGTGACTATAATTAGGGTTCAGCCGAGGTCCTTGGAAAAATCAATTCCTCCTTCCTGGCCAAAGAGCACTTTGCAGCCTTCTGCACTTGGTGGGGAGCATTGACCTGCTTGGGACGGCACAGCACTTTCTTAGTTGGGTCTTTAATCTCCAGAAGAGTTAGTATTTAGTACAGAGATGACAAAGTAAAGCAAAGCCATAGTTTTTGTTTCTTTGCTTTGTATTATATTGGAAAGTAATCTATGTATATTTCGTATTTTAGGTGTTTGAAACATTTAAGAGAATTTGGCATCATCTAACAGAAAACCCTTGTGATTCCAATTTTAAATGAATTGTGTAATCAATTACAGCCAGATCTTTTTTCTAATTGTGGTAAAATACACATAACATAAAATTCACCATCTTAACCATTTTTAAGTGTACAGTTTGGTAGTGCTAAGTACATTCACATCATTGTATTGGACAGATTTTTAACTTGAAAGTTATAAGATTTTTACTAAGTTTGCAAACGGTATGCTACTGTTTAACAGAACTTAACATTAACCATGTTTAAAAGTTCAGCTTAGTAGATGTATAAGAATTCATGAAGTACTTGGGAAGGCTTTGAAAAGTGCTTAAGAAGAAATAAAATCTATTAAATTCACTGATGCACTTAAAGTATTTAAAGGAATTAAGTGTTTTTTTAAAAAAAACTTAAAAGTGATTGTAAAATATAGTTAATTTATAAGCAAAATAGTGAGATTCATAAATTCAACACAAAATCTTAGGGAAGAACTGATGTTTCGAATTTGTATTTGTAATAAATAGAATATTAATTTTAAAACAAAACAAAGTTGTCCCTGAATAATCTGAATAATCTTTCACAAAAGCCTTTAAGGACAGACACCAAAAAACCCTTGTTGACAAACCATTTGTGCATAAAATACCTCACTACTCGGCGGTTCCCAAACTTGAGTGTGCCTCAGAAGCCCTTGGAGGGCTTGCTCAAATACAGATTGTGGGCTGCACCCCAGAGTTCCAGATTCAGCAGGTCTGGGGCCCAAGACTCTGCCTTTCTAACAAGTTCCCAGGTGACACTGATGCGGCATGTCTGGGGACCAGACTTTGAGACCCTCTGCCCTAGATCCACATGGACCCACAGAGGCCAGGCGTCACCATTGTCAGCTGTGTGGCCCTCGTTAGTTACCACTATTTTGGGGGCCTTCATTCTCCTGGCTCTAGCACTAGAATAACACAACAGTACTGACCCTGCAGGGTTGCTCTGAGGGTCAGAGAGAGCTGCGTGCAGGGCAGGCCCGCAGTGGGCGTGCAGTGTATGGTAGAGACGACCCTATGATGCTGGTAGACGCCCACCCTGGCCTCAGAGCCTGGGTGCCTCTTATGTCCTCCATGTACCCAGCATAGTGCTGTGCACACAGTAGGTGATCAAGAAACACTGATGTCAAGGCTGCTTACTGCCCCTTCCCCATTTACCATGAATAGTGGAGGGCTGGCTATGGGGGCAATACTTACGTGTTACTCCAGGCGGCCTCACTAAGAGCACCTGGGTCTTAGGGGCTGCTTTCTCCATGAAGGGGGAGAACTGAAGATGCCCAATGGGAGGAGACGGTGAGGCTGTGCTGGTCCCGGCTGTGGCTTGTGGAGACGTGGGATCACTTTCCACTGAGTGTTGAGGGAACCTAAGGCAGAGCGGAGCGGTTGGCCGGGTTCAGAGCACCAGCCCGGCTGCAGAACAGGGACATCAGACCCACCACGCAGGTGGCTGGGAGGAGTCAAGGAGAGGTGCCCCGCACGCAGGGTGACACGCCAGTGCCCGCCACAGAGAACACGACACGAAGTAACAACCAGCTCATCATCTGGGGAAGAGTCCCTTTGAGGACAGCCTGGCGACTTTTCAAATGCAGGCTGTCAGATCAGGTTCTCCTGTTCTTGGGGTGTGGCTGCCACTCTGATGAGGCCCTGGTGGGTCCCCACGCCTGCTCCAGGTCACTTGGAAGAGAGAACAGCAGTTTCCTCCCCTGACTGTTCCTGCGTGAGAACATTCTGTCATCCCACCCATCGCCCGTGCCACACTCTGTTCAGCTGGTTCTTGGATCTAACGTGCAGAGGCAGTGCCCGAGTCGGGCTTCTCTAAGACTGACATGAGGAAACAGATGGCTCTCCCAGCTGGGGCTCCTCAGGCCCCTGGTTCCCTGGTATCTAGGTTTTCACCACAAAACTTCCCCTCAAGGATTCTGCACATTTGGTTGGAAAGTGAACAGAGAAAGATTCAAGATTGGGAAGCCACAGTGGGAGGAAATGTATTCAGCTGCCTGCTCTTTGTACTAATGAGCATTTATTTATATTATAATATAATAATACAGCATTATTTAGGTTATTTAGGACCTGTTAGATTGCGAGTGAAGAATACTTGGTGTAAACATCACAGATCGATATTATCCCTCTTAGCAAGAAGTTGGAGATGGGCATTTCCAGCGTTGGTACAGAAGCTCAGCAAAGTTGGGGCTCTGGGCTGGCATTCTGTAATTCTTGGGCCTTCCCCTCATGGCTGTAATGTGGTTGCAGCAGCACCAGGCATCACATCCTCTCTTGATAGTATTCCATCTTCAGAGCTGAGTAGTTGCAACAGAGACTGGCCTGCAAAGCCTAAAATATTTACTGTCTGGCTCTTTATAGAAAAACTTTGTCAACCTCTGCCTTATTGTGATAAGCATTTAAAAGACAGAGCTGTGCCTGCCCTTGGATTGGCAAAACTCTGGCTGGGAAGATGACACACACAGAAAGAAAAAACAGTAGACACACCCCATCACCAGAGTCTATATGTCTGGAACAGTTTTTGGGCAGCTCTTGAGATGGATGGTTACTTCCCTTTTCCTTCTAAAATTATTTCTTCTACCTGATGCCCGTTGCTTTCAGAATATCATGAAACATCATCTCCAGTCAGTTTAGCAAATGCCAGGCACCACACTAGGTGCAGGAAGTACATATATAATGGTGATCCAGCCTGTGTGCCTGCCCTTAAAGAGCTCCAAGCGTTTTGGGGACACAGGCAGGAAGTGAAAATTCAGAGTGGCAAGCGCTCAGATAGGGTTAAGCACGGGATGCTAAGGGAGGGCAGAAATGCCCCGCCCAGCCAGGGGGAAGATGGGGTAGTAACGTGGAGAGGAGCCAGCGGGAGAAAGCGAGGTTGAAGCTGCACTGGGTACAGGACAGCGGTGTTGGAGGTAAGCTGTTCCCTGCAAAGGGAACAGCCTATGCAGTGGCCCAGAGGTAAGTGCGAGTAGGGAAGTCAGGGAGCCTGTACTTCACGGCTGATGCAGAGTCTGTGCACTGGAGGGTAGTAAGCTGCCCTCAGGAGTTTGGATTTTATCCTGAGGGCAATGGGGAAGCCATCAAGCAAGGGGGTAACTGGAGGAAATACATATTTTAGAAAGACCAGGTTGGACGCAGTTGAACTTCCAAGACAGGAGAAAATGGTGGCCTGGACCAGGGTGTTGGCAGCGGGGATGTACCCAGGTCCATATGGTCCCCTCGGCAGGACCTGGCGATGGATGAAACGTGAGCAGTGAGAGGAGGGGCGGTGAGCCCCTCATTCATTTGGGACTCAGCAGACCCCCCCCGAGAGGGAGGGTCCCCATTTCCCTGCGTAGCGCCTCTCAACAGAGGGTGTGGGGCCACATAACCAGCTTCCCTCCAAGACCCCTCTGATTTACTCAGTGAGTCAGCAGTCTCCACATGCCTGACAGCCACTGATGGGGAAATGGCAAGTTCTTCCAATACCCGGATGGTTCTAGGCCTCAGTGAGAAATAGCCGGTCCTGGTCCGCGGGAGACATGGAGGACAAGAACTGTGTCCCTTCTCTCCGAGTCACTCGGTGGAGCTGAGGAAGTCCAGGTCTGGTCTGCAAACATGTCCCAAAGACAGTATTTCGGAAGGCACGGCGTCTCTCGTGTGACTTCTCCCAGCCCGGTGTGTTCTTGTGGATCTGTGGCACGTGCCACAGAAGCAGTGATGCATGACCAAAACCTCACATCTAAGCCTCCGAACCCCACACGTCACTGGGCCACCAAGGGGCAGCGGCATTTTCATTTAAAATAAAGGGACAACAGAGAGACAGCATCTCAGGCAAACGGGCAGGCAGGCCCCCGGCAGACGCAAGGCTTCTGAAGGGGAAGAGGGAAGCAGGTCGTGGAAAGGATTCACGATCGGGAGGCGGAGCGGGGGTAGACGGATCTCTCCCAGCATCAATCTGCGCGGCTCAGCAAGAGAAATGATACAAGTAGTAAAACAAGGTGGGCACAGATTTCGCTTTCTTCTGAGTCACCCAGGGAAGGAAAGTGGAAGATTACCGCCCTCCCTCTCTCTCTCCTTCCCAAATGGGAACACGGGTTCCTAGGAGGGAATAGCGCAGCCTGGGGTGTGCGACCGGCTGGCAGGATACCCGGGCCATCCTGTGCGGCGGCTGGCTCCTTCCTGGCTCTCTTGGTGCCCCCCATTCCGCAGAGTCTTCTCTTGGCAGGTCGCAGCGTGCTGGAGCTTAATGAGCTATTATGGTTAGTGGCGGGGTTTGCTCTGGGCTACTGTGCAGCCGCGCCAGGGTGACTCATGCTGCATGGACCTTGCCTAGACCGTGACACTTAGCAGCATCTATCACTATCAGATGAAACGACAGAACATTTGCTCCAGAACCGTCTGTTTGTCTCTATCACCGCGTGCACAATGCTGCCGGCAGGGAGACTTCTGCTCCCTCGGGATTGCCGCTCCACGCATCAGACACCTGCGCATCTCAGACCCGGAACCAGCCCTTCTGTTCAGCAGTGGCGTGTCCACCCCCAGCTCCAAGTGCAGGGTGAAACCAAACTAAAGTGAGTAACAAATGGTAAATGGTGCTGGGATGACTTCTAATTAAGAGAAGAGGAGAGTAGGAGATCTTAGCTGTGGATAAATAACAAGTTCATATAAATATGTGACTGAGTCACCATCTTGAGCTACCAAGAAATCGGCAGGTGGTCCTCTGAACATCTTTGGCTGGCAGCTTCTAATCCCTGGAAAGGCAAGATGAGGATGAGCACACAAATGAATCATGCTTTGGCATAAGGTCGTAAAGTGTGTGTCCTGGGTCTACCCTTTTGAGTTTCACTAATTCAACCAAACTGTGATCACTGAAACCCTGTCACAAGTAAGATCACAGAAAGCTGCAGACATCTTTCAGGGAGGGCTGCCAAACTCTATGTGTTTCCAGGATAAGGAGTTAAACTCCACCAGGAGAGTTGTAATCTTAGTCTGTTCGGGCTGCTACAGCAAAAATACACAGACTGGGGTGGCTTAAACAACAGATGTTTATTTCTCACGGTTCTGGAGGCGGCGAAGTCCAAGATCAAGGTGCCGGCAGATTCGGTGTCTGGTGAGGCCTGCTTCTTGGTTCATAGACGGCCACCTTCTTGCTGTCCTCACATCACAGAAGTGGGGGAGGGAGCTCTCTGGGCTCCCCTTCATAAGGACAGTAATCCCATTCGTGAAGCTCCACCGCCATGACCTAGTTATCTGCCAAAGGCCCCACCTCCTAACACCATCACCTTGGAGGGTAGGTTTCAACAGATGAAGTTCAGGGGGACACAATCACTCAGTCTATAGCAGTTGTAAAGACCAGCCAGGGTTTTGGAGTCAGGCAGAGCTGGGTTGGGATCTGGGCCCTGTCACTCAGTGGCTGTGTCATCTTGGGCAAGGCACTCAACTTCTCTGAGCCCTAGTTTCCTCGGGATCGTTCCAAGTCCACCCAGGGCTGGCCCAGAATAAAGGCTCAGGAGAGTGTGAGCTTTGGCACAGTGTGGACTGTCTGTGCTTTTTGGCAAAGAGTGTCCTGTCACAGCAAGGCAAAGTGACTTCATCTAACATTCTGGAAGCATTCGGCTGCCTCTTGTATGTCAGCCACTGTGGACAGAGTCAGGAGTTAAGTGTGGAGGCTGACCTCGGGACCTCACACTCCACATTCCCACTGAGGTCTACAGGAAAGAAAAACAAGGTCTCCCCCAACGCAGAGGGAAACGGAATGAAAGATGCCAACCAGCCTGGGGTGGACGGGCTCCTGCTCCCCAGAGCCAGGCGAGGTCTAAACAGCCACGACATGACACCTGTGGCCACCTGGTGTGTAAATCACCCACGCACTGAACCCGGTTATTCCAGGCCTGAGAGGACAGTCCCATTCGGTTCTAAAGCTCTGCTGATGGTGTTTTCCACTTTAGGAGGTCCAGGTCCTGAAAGCAGAGGATGAACAGACTCGCCACAACGGAGAAGAACCGCGGCCCTGTGCCCAGCACCCACGCCAAGTGCTAACAGACTACTGGCCCAGCTGGATTCACATGCACATGTGCAGAGCTGAAGTTTTTGGGAACAATATCAGCCAAGGCCAGGGGACTGGGCTGAGCCCCAGCACGCAGTATCGCCAGGCTTAGAAGACTTCGGCCTGGGCCTCTCCAGACGAATGCTTTGAAGTCTCTTAAAACAAAGCTTTGATGAGACTGACACGTATATAAGAACATTTCTACTATCCAGTGCTCAGAAAAACAAAAGCCCCGTGAGTCTGGAAGGGGAGAAGTGGAGAGTTGTGGTAAATAGCATTGAAGACAGGGGATTATGGAAGATGGAACTGGCTGGCTTGCTTATTAGAAAGAAACAGCCATCAGCATAGCCAGACCGCTGGCTATGCATCCTTAGTGGGCAGAGAAGGGTAGAAGCTTAAGGTACAGGAGGGGTAAGAGGCGAGCGCACGAAAATTTCAACGCTTCAGTATGTCACTGGCTCATTCATAGGACGAGGCAGGCTCAGAAGACTGAGACTGTTACGTTCTCGGCAGATGCAAATGGAATTGCTAAGCATGCGTCCCACAGAGATAAAGCACGGCCCCAGACCGAGCTCAGATGGCTTCTTCTTGTTCCTCAGCCCAAATCATTTTCTTAGCCAATGCAGTAGATTGAATTAGGGTCTTAGATACAACTAATTAAAAAAATAAGGGAGCCACAAGATTGTGCGTGGGCCATTGCAAGTGAACTCTGCCACCCCCCCCATCTGCACAGCTTTGTAAGATACAGGCTAAGGGACCAGTGCACTGGCTCTCAGGCGACAGGGACACAGTGCTAAGTCTGTGGGCTCCCACTACATTTTGATTGGAAAATGTAAGCAACCCGTTCCTTTGAGGATGGCACGTGCCCCTGCTAAATTAGCAAATGCTTAAGAAAAAATTTGTTTCCACTGAATTTTATAGCTGTAGTAAAAGAACACTTCAGAACCTAAGCTTAGCTGAAACAGTAGTTATTTTGTTAGTTATAACAGCTACAGGGTTCACCTTGGACAAATAGATTTCGAGTTGAATGATTTTTAACTGTCTTTCTTTGACAACTTCTACCCTAATGATTCAAGCTGTGGGCCAGGGTGGATGGAGAAAATTGAAGTGGTATAAGATTCTAGGATAAAACTGGTCATTCCTAAACATACAATTCCATCATATTTAAGAGGCACTTTTTGCATCATTATTGTTAATTTTTTTAGGAATGACTGGTATTGTGGTTATGTAGGAAAGTGTCCTTATTCTTGGGAGATACATGCTGAAGCATTTAGGGAGAAGTCTCATGTTAAATGTTATTACCACGAAAAACCAAAAATCCCAAAGGGACACAAGGAAACTCCTAGAGGTGATGGATATGTTTCTTACCTGGATTGTGGCGATGGTAATATGAGTATATACATGTGTCCAAACTCACCAAATTGTATACATGAATTATGTGCAGTGTTTTGTATACCAATTACACCTCAATAAAGCTGGGGAAGAAAAAGCAACTTCCTTTAAAAAGTCTTCCTAGGCTTGGAATAGGGTTTCCCCAAACTTCAAGAGCGCCATTGCTGAGATGGTGAGGCATAACCCCTTCTCATTTTCCCTCAACAAAGTCAATGTGAGTAAAAGAACAGAGTGGCTGAAGCGGGCCAGGAGGTTGTCTCAGCACAGTTAGTGATGAAGAAATAACTAAGTTTTGAATCCCAAATAATAATGATGATATTATTAGCAAGACACTTTCTATAGGGCAAGAAAACCCCACAGAGGAAGAAACACCACTGCTGTCAAGTCCAAAGGCCCAGGCTTGAGTCCGGCTCTGAGACAAGCCAGATCAAGGCACTTAACCTCTCTGGGCCTCATTCCTTCTCTTTGTAAAAAGCAGGCACAAGGGTCTAGCAGCTGATGATTAAGGGGCCCTCTAGCTTTCAAATTCTCTAATCCCATGGAGACAACTTAGGAAACAGTTTTGTCCAAAGGTAGCCATTACTCAGAAAGTCTTACAACTGTACTTCTTTCGTCCCACTTTTATAAGAGGCAAATCACTCTCAAACTAATCAGGCTTTTTTTTTTTTTTAAGGAATAGATTCTAGAAGATCCTGGGGTCAAGTCAATATACTAAGCAAAGAAGATTATGCAATCCATATCCAAATAGGCCGTTAGAATATATATATTTTAGCATTTATAGGTGACAGAAATGTACTTCTCCTGGATCACTATAGCTCCAGGCACAAAGGTGGGCACATTAAAAGACACCCAAAGCCGTCCCGTGGCTTAGCGGTTAAGCGCGCGTGCTCGGCTACTGGCGGCCCGGGTTCGGATCCCGGGCGCGCATCGATGCACCGCTTCTCCAGCCACGCTGAGGCCGCGTCCCACATACAGCAACTAGAAGGATGTGCAACTATGACATACAACTACTTACTGGGGCTTTGGGGAGAAAAAGGAGGAGGATTGGCAATAGATGTTAGCTCAGAGCCGGTCTTCCTCAGCAAAAAGAGGAGGATTGGCATGGATGTTAGCTCAGGGCTGATCTTCCTCACAAAAAAAAAAAAAAAAAGACACCCAAAGATAAGACAGCAGTGGTCAACCAGTGAGAACGGACAGACAGCTGCTCTTCCCAATGCCTCCTCCCGGGTGGGGCTCGAATTCTCAGTGGGGCGATATTGCCCCCAAAGGGCAAAACAGGCTCTTGGAGGGAGTGAAAAAAACCATTCCTCTTTTAATGTATAAAGCACAGATATACGTACAATACCTAAGCAGACATACAGTTATCTGTCGTATTAAAATTTCATGAGGGTTCACAGGAGCTCTATTCCCAATAGCTAAAAGGTGGAAACAGCCCAAACATCCATCAACAGCCGAATGGATAAACAAATGGAGGCTATCCACACATAGAATATGATTTGGCCATGAAAAGGAATGAAGCACTGATGCATGCTACAACATGGATGAACCTTGAAAACATGACGCTAAGTGAAAGAAGCCAGACGCAAAAGGCCACACATTGCATGGCTCCATTTATATGAAGTGTCCAGAACAGGCAAACGTATGGAGACAGAAAGCAGACTGGGGCTTTGAGAGGGAGAAAGGGGGAGTGACTGCTTAATGGGTACAGAGCTTCATTTTGCAGGTGATGAAAATGTTTTCTAGACAGAGGTGATGGTTGCACAACATTGTGAATGTGCTGAATGCCACTGATTTGTACATTTTATTTTATTTTTCTATTATTTCTTTTTGTGAGGAAGGTGAGCCCTTGCTAACATCTGCCAATCATCCTCTTTTTGCTGAGGAAGACCGGCCCTGGCCTAACATCCGTGCCCATCTTCCTCCACTTTATATGGGACGCCACCACAGCATGGCTTGCGAAGTGGTGCGTTGGTGCGCGCCCGGGATCAGAACCAGCGAACCCCGGGCCGCCGCAGCGGAGCGCGCGCACCTAACCACTTGCGCCACTGGGCTGGCTCCTGTACATTTTTAAATGGTTAATTTTATGTTCTATTAATTTCACCTCACTAAAAAAAAAAAGGTCCAAACAATTTCATGCGGGGAGGACGATTAGAAAAAAAAAATCTAAAAAGGCTCCTGGAGGGGGAGGTTACTGGAAAAAAGGTTGAGAAAGATTCAGGTGGAGGATGGTAAGAGACACAGGGAAAAGCACTCTGCACAGTAACAGCCATGACTGAGAACATCACCATATCACAAATGGCAGTTTGTGAAAGAATTCTAAAACCTTGACATGATAGCGTTTGGAGATGGGAAAAACAATGAACTCTCATTCAAGGTTTTCTCTACTGTCCCCTAATTCAACACCTTGATATGAAAATTTCCATTAAGAATTCTGTTATTTCACCAGAAGTAGACGGAAATTCTAACATGCAAGAATTCTATAATGCAGACTGTCCAACTGGTTCTCCCTCCAATTTTTCTTTCTCTGTACAACCTCTTTTCCTAAGTTCACTAAACAACTGGCTTTAGCTCTTTCCACTCCCCAGAAACTTGACATCCTTGTCCTCAGTTTTTTTTGCACAGCCAAACAGGAAGCAGAACTTCCTATGGAAACACGAGCCCACGTTCAACTTAAAAATAAAACAAAGAATCCTTGAAAGGAGAATGGCTGTGACGAAAACCTAAACTATATGGTGTCAGCTTAGCAGTCAGGTGGCAAGGAAACCCCCAGGGCAGGCTGTGAGGTTGGAGGGCTTTGTTTGGGGGTTACACTTGGTTAAATTGTCACTTATAATTTGTGGGTGGAGCCACCGAAGCTGTAGCTAGAATAGGGAAGGAGTTGAAAAGAGACAGAAGGTAGTGTGTGTGTGGGTTGCTCTTTGCTGCTGACAGCAAGGCATGACAAGAAGAGACGCTCAGGCAAAAATGTGCTGGTTTGAGAACTAAAATGGAAGAGTCAGGAATCCCAGGCTTTCTGTGTTGAAAGGGCAACGGGTCTGTGCACCCACAGCAAAAGATGCGTAGGAAATCACTTTGAGCCCATTAAACAGCGAGACTCAGCATTGACTAGTATCAGACTACGGCAGCCCTCACTCAGTTGGGGGAAAGAGACAGGCACGTGGCGGAGAAGCAAGGAGGTAAAGCAGGCTGTAAAGTTCTGGAAAAGAACTTTGGGTACGATTACTGGCACAGATAGGCTAGTGGCCTGCTAAGTTTTTGAGGAGTCATGGGCAGAGGACTCACAGGCTTGTAAAATAGTCTTGGATGGGCCCCCCAGCCTGCACCAGGCAGGAAGGGAACTTGAAAGCCGCACAGCTCCCAGGGAGGGTGCGCCCCCAACACACTCTTGTGACTGACCAGGGGGGAATTCGACCCAGAGGGCAGGATGGGGGAACAATGGATGAGTTCCTCCCAGAGAGGGGAATCACCCCCACCCCAGGGCACGGGGTCTTCATGACGCCCACCCAGCAGTATCTCGTCCCTGTGAGAGCCCAGGGGCTTCTCCATGTCTCATTCTTTCTTTTTCCAGGTGGGAGTTTTTATTGCGGTTGTGATGTCCCTGCTTCACCAGTGAATGGGAACTGGGGAGATGTGATAAAGGTGGGGGGTCAGACAACTTCTTTTAGTTCATGGGGGCCGGCCCCCGAGGAGCCACATTGGATTGAGGGAGGGGACAGCATGGCCTGCAGAGAACTGAGGTCTGGGCACGACGCGGAGAGTGGGGAGGAGACGCTCAGGGCACAGACAAGGCAGGGCCCCCAAACCTTTCTTCTTCGTGGGCACCCAGGAGGCCATTTTCCAGCCTCCTTTGGAGTTAGGCTGTGAGTCTGTGACTTGAGATCTAGCTACTGAGGCAGAAGTAACAGATTGTGGCTTGCCCTGTGAGGTCTCCTCTCCTCCCCTCCCATAGCATCTGTTGCAGAGACTATGGATGTGAGACAGCAGCGTGACCTGTAAGGAGTAACCCCCACTGCCTGGTGGTCATGCTGTGGCAGGAGTGAGCAGTCCATTTCTGGACTGAGCCACTGACATACAGGCTGTCTCCCTGGGAAGCGGGGCATGTCCTGCCACGAGAAGAGCACCCCCGAGCAGACTGAGACAGTGGACCGTAGCTGACAGCCACATTTGTTCCCTCTTCATTCCCAGCCTCCCTCGAGGAATGTGAGTGGAAGTGGTGAGTGTCTCCCAGTCTCGGCTCATGGAACCCTCCCAGACGTGGCCCTCCAGGCTCACTCCCCTCCAGGCTGGGTGAAGGGAGATGGCCCCAGGGTGCTCTTGGAAGCCACACGCCGAGAACAGTTGAGCCTGGGTCACCCCGCTGCACGAGGGCCACCCCGCCACCCCATTCCCCTGCCCGGTATTACGTGAGCAAAAGAGTTCTTTTGTGTTCAAGCCATCATATATTTTTGGGTCTATTTATTACAGAACTAGCATTACCCTAATACAATCATTGCTAAATGGCCATAATACATTTATTCTGTAATTGCACATAATTTTATTCACCGAAGGAATGTCCTTTTCTCTTAAGATTCTAAATTTCCAGAACTGAGACATTAGAAGTTAAAGTTGCTGCCAAGGCAAAGGAGAAAAACATGGCGAGGTAGTTGCTCGAGTTGTCGGTTGTCAAGAGCTGGGGCTCGGAGGTCAGACACCTGGTGCAGGGCCGGGCCTCCCGCCCCCAAGCAGCATGCTCTCGACTCCCCATCTGCACAGCGGAATGCTGGGCGGGCCGATCCCGCAGCAGGGCTCAGCAAACTAGGGCCCCTGGGCCAAATCCAGCCTGTGGCCTGTTTGTGTACAGCCCGCGAGCTAAGATGTTTCGTACATTTTTAAAAACAAAGAATATGTGACAGAGACCACAAAAACATGCGGCCTGCAAAAATATTCACTACCTGGCCCTGCCTCATAGGGTTGCTGTGAGGATTGACAGTTGAGGCCAGTGCCTGGCTCAAGGTAAGCACACGATGCAAAGTAATACATGCAATACAGCTATTAATGTCCCCCAAAATAAACTGTCACATAGCCAAATTCTGCATTTCGTCTAGGTGAACATTCTCCCCTTCCCTCCAAAAAACAAAAGAAAAACATGAAGAGCAACATCTTGGTTATTATGGCCACAATACTTTTGAATTAGAAAGTTGCTGGTAGTCCAATTTCCCTTACTTGGAATGTGGACCGAGGAGAAGAAATATTTTTCCTGTAAAGGGACCTGATGGTGGCAGAGGAGCCTAGAACATGAAAGCTTGACTCAGTTTAATATGTTAAGAGAGACCGAGACATCTTAAAATTAGAACAAGACTTTAAGTAGATATTATAAAACACAAAATTGATTTAGCAACAGTATTAATGCTGGTATTTGCAATAAAAAAACTTTGCTGTGTAAATGCACTTATAACAGAGATCTATTATGAGGCTCAAGCAGAGACAACATAAAGCCGACCTTTCAAAATCTGATTAGATGCATATGTTCTCAAAGAAGTCGTGTGGCCAAACTGGTCTGATGATAAGTTAGGTAGACCAGTTTTGGACACACTGAGACAGTGTTTCCCAGAGTTTGTCTGCAAACACTGGACTGCAGGGATGCTGTGTGTGTGTGTGTGTGTGTGTGCGTGCGTGCGTGCAGGGGGAGGGAAGTCCTAGGGCCTGATAAGTTAGGAAGACACGGCACACTATACTCTCCTCTTGGAAGGTCACAACGCACAACCGCATATGAAAGGTTTTGAGAAACGCCGCAGTGTGGGAAACTGGTGACTGTTTAGCCCAGGACTTCCTTCCATCAAGTCTGCAGCAACATCGTGGAGAAACGGCGCTCTGCAGGATCGAGGACATGGCACATGCCGTGCGGCCATCAGGTCACCATTAACAGCACACTGAGACCCTGGGCTTCCCTCACAGCATCTGCAGTCCCTGTTTCACAGCATGTACTTGAACAGAATTAAAGAACTGCACTCTTTGCGTTACACCCAGATACTCTCAAGATTACCAGGGAGCTTCCAAAATTAACAGTTGGCGGGGAAATCACAGTATAAACGTCCCGTTCACTCACCCACGTTAAGAAAAATTCAGTAGAGCAAATTTTTGCACATTTTGAGGAGAAGGGAAGTGAGAGACATTCTGCTGTTGTCACGGCTGGGCTTTGTGTTCTGGAAGGAAATTGGGCAGGCCATTTGTACGGTTTCTCTGGGTAAGTTCTATTTATTAATCATTGTACAAAAAAGTCTTGGCATTCATTTGAAGAGAAAAGAAGTTACTATATCCAAATATTTAGTATTTTAACATTGTGAAAGTTCTACTTTTATAACAGGGCTTTTAAAATGGAGAAAATTTTTGGAAAAATTTTAAAAAGAAACATGATTTATTAGAGTACAGGATCCAAAACACGTTTTTAGAAAAATATAAAGTGCCCAAATACCAACTTACACAGGTGACATAGGCTTCCTGGAGCCAAATGAAGCATTCATGAAGAAACACATTTAAAAACAGTCTAGATACATATTTACATGGGGTCAGCAAAGGTCAACCATCTTTCTTGACTGTGATGTTATTCTAAGAAAAAAGGAAATCAAACCAGAAAACCAACAGTTATAACTCTCAGCATGCTCCCGAGTTTCTGAATAATGCATCTCATTAGTATTAACTCCATATTACCTAATTTTCCCCTTTACGTGAGAGTAGTGTAAAGTCACCCACCTCAGGCAGGCTGGGCACTGGGAGTGGTCACAATTCCAAAAGCAAGTCCAGATCACCTGCCTGTGGATTTGACTGACCCAGCAACATGCACCCTGGACGACAGCTAACTCAGGCTGGAAGGAGCCAGCTGGCCAAATCCCCATCTCTTTCTAGTAACTGCTTAATAACTGTCACTTGCTACTAAGTGGTCTCAAGTGGCTTCCTCAAACCTTGGACATCCCAGGGTTTCTGAAGGGTAAACAAGAGGCAGTCATCAAACGTGGTGTGAAAACACTGCATGCAAATGAAGACAGGTGGCGAGGCGTGCCTGGGCCACAGCCCCCTGAAGCCTCACTCACTAGAGCAACTGGATTCTTTGAATCTTAGAGAGTAAAGTGACTAGGTCCTACCTCCAGAAGTTAGCTCCTACTGGCTAACTACAATATCAGCTCGCTGGAGAGCTGGCAGGTCGAGAATGGCGGGAGCTCCAGAGCTGCGGAAAGAACGGTTACCTTCATGCTCAGTCACTCAGAACACGGAAAAGAAGCCAGTGGCATCAGAATACGAGGTGAGACCCCCACGGGACTGGAGAAGCGCTGCATCCCGACGCCTTCATGGCAATGGTGACCGGAGGGCAGATGACACTCACGTCTCCTTCCCCACTGATCCAACACTCTTGACATTCAAGATGCTTTCTTTCTTTCTACCTGCCATATTCAAGAATTCTGAAGTGACTCTAAGGGATGATGGGGGCATTTTAATTTTTAAGGTTCATTATTTCTTTTTTTTCCCTGAAACCTCATTTTTAGGTCTTTGGAGACCATAGAGCATGGTTTCTAAAGGCAAACATTTTAACATTAGATTGTACTTCCTACTATAAAGAGAACCCATCACTAATTTAAGATCTACACATGATACTGGATTTAAAAAAATACTTATTTTAAAGGGAAGAATAGTAGATGAATGTGGAAAAATTCATTCACAAAAATCATTATTATGCATTTTCTCAAATAATGTTATATAATAAAATAGAAAACTAAGGATTCATTGAGATATAAGCATAAATCCCGAGAGGAATATGGAAGGGAAACCATGTCATTCTCCCAATTCAAATAACCAAAAAAAACACCTGAAATCTGCTTTAAAAATTAGAAAAAAAATAAATTCACATGATTCTGATTACCATTAGTTTGTTAATGTCTCTATTCCCAAGAGGCTACCACATCACTTACAGCGTTACCGTTGAATAAGCAACTCAATTCGGGGTAAAAAGAAACAATCCTGACTTAGGACTGCACACGTTCCACAGAGAAATCAGGAAGAAATGAGTGCAAACACATAACCCCATCTGTCCAGCAAATGAAACGTTCTGAGACAAATGCAAACAGACATAATGGAAAGGGAACAAAAAGAATGATTCTAAGAGTGTCGACAGTGAGACCTCATGAAGACAGAATGTCACGAACTGTCACCACAGGACAAGCATACAAGCCATGCCACTGAACACAGTGCCTTTCAAATGAATTCACTAGTGTAGGCGGAGAGCAACACTGTCTTTGCAGCTGAAGGGGAGCACACGTCATTTCAGCTTGGAAGGAGGCAGACAGCACTACTGGTTCAGTGGCTTTCCCGGTGGTGTGAATCCAGAGGGACCCGTGGAGACGTCTTCTTCCGGAATCCTGTTCTCTGGGAAGATAGCAGCAGCAGCAAAGGTCCAATGTCCCCTACTAGTCTTCACTCCACGTTCTCCTTCTTTGCACTGTAAATGTTCTGCACTGTTTCATAGACAGACTCCAGATCCTCTGGATATCGAATTTCTAGCTCTGCGTTCGGGATGTAGTGAGTGCCAGTAAACTCTGAGAAATAGCGTCCAACATCGGGGTGTGAGATTTCTTGAGGCTCCACGTTATATTCCAAGTTTTCTGTTGATAAAGAGGCACATGGACATTCTTGTTAAAATCGACATTTCTGCAGCATTATCCAGAGAACTTCCAATTACCCCTTTGAGTGGCATTTGTGAGGTAGGGCAAAAGGAAAGACAGGATGTTTATGGAATTTGGAGGAGGTAACAGGAAAAAGGCAGCGAGCAGCAATCAGGGGATGGAGGGATGGTGGCATGAGGTCCCCAACAGCTCCACACTGAACAGAAGTATTTTCCTATTCTCTGAGCAAGCAGTTTTGGTTCCAGCAAAACACCAGCAGTCTCCTGGGGATTGGCAAACTGGAGACTCGCCGTGTTCCTGTGACTTGATCTAGCACATAGAGATGTATGGGACTAGGGTATCATTTGTCACCTGTGGTTAAGCTTCTGAAGCCTCCACATATCTGGTTACGAGTCTCATATCTGCCATCCTTCTTGTCTACTAACGTGAGTCCCTCCCACACAGATCATTTCTCCACCCGAGTTCCTTTCAATATGGCTGTGTACTTCCAAATGCGAGCCAGCCAGTTCACAGGGCAGTCGTGGGATCCAGTGGGAGGAATGGAAAAGTGGCTTGCACCTCTAGACTCTATATGGATATGGGTTATGACATTTGTATCAACTCTTAGGAAAACCACATTACATCCTCTCCTTGCCTCTATTTTGCCACTAGGGAAATAAATAGAAGATTCTTTTAAAGTGGAATGATAAAAAAAAGATGACAATACATGTGAGGTATTTTAAAGGCTGAAATCCTTTCAGATGGCTTCTCTCCAAAAAACTATTTGAAAAATGGCTCCTCCATGGGCCCAACGAATGGATGACGTCTTGTGTGCCCTTCCTCACTGGCCACAGAGGCCAGGCCCTAGACTGGGTGTGGGCCCTCGATCCAGCAGAAGCCAAGCTATACCCGTGAGCTGGCACCAGAAAGGAGCAGGGCAGGCACACGCTCCCCACTCTGACTGTGTCCCAGTGCAGGCTCGGTTCCCGTCCACATGAAGCCATACTTGGCACAGCCTACCACTTCAATCAATTCAAGTGAGCCCGTGCAAGCCTGGCCAGCAGGCCAACTAACACCAACAGCGCAGGAGGGTATCTCTTAAACGGCTTGGTTAAGCATCCTAAAATACAGAACATTCGGTGCCCTCCACCCAGAGGCCCTGCATCCCCAGAGTACACAGGATAAACGTGAGCATCTTTCTGAACAGCTTATCTTTTTAACTGGTATTTGTCTTTCAAGAGAGAGAAAGAGTTGTATAATTTAATCTGTAACTTTTTTTTTTACCACAAGACAGGAAGATTTAAAGACATTTTGTGCTAATTGTTGTTTTAGGCTGTTTCTTCAGATTGCGGTTACGGGATACATCAATTCGAGAATCAATACTGCTGAGGAACTCACATACAAATCACGTGTGAAGACGAATGTTCAAAGACTACCTTAGCATCACTTATAATAGCAAAAATGTAGAAACAGTCTCAACATCCAGCTGCAGGTCACCGTGTAAATAAATGGAGGCGTTAACTCAGCAAAACACCAGGTGGCCAGAAAAGCCGGCAACCTGCGTTCCCGGTCCTATGGGGCAGTGGGGGTAACAAGTATCCATTACCCACAAAAGGCCTGAAGGCCACGTATCCCGTGGCTGCGTCACACGGTGCAGCCACACCCTCTTGCTGGTGCTTTGACACTGGGCACTGACGATGCACCGAGCACCGTGGTGGCTGTCCAGGCTCCAGCTCAGGTGACACTCACGTCACTCCACAGGAGCTCTGGTCACGACCCCCTCTGCAGCGAATCAACTGCAGACAGAGTGAAGGCCTGGCCCAAGGAGCCGTCCAGGACTAATCCCAGACGGGCCACTGCCGGAGCCGGAGGGAATTGACGGAAGAGACACAGACCGCGCAAGGGCGAGGAGCTGCCATATCAGGAGAGAGCAGGGAGGGCAGGGCTGGGACAGACTCCGGGGAGCGCCACCACCGCCTCGAAAGGGCAGGCTCTGGCCCAAGGTGCTCTGCAGAAACAGGGGCCGAGTTTTTCAAAAAGGAAACTGGGCAGTCTGCTAACCTGGATGTCTCTCTACTGTTACCACTAGACCTCTGTAGGTGACTTCACTTCTTTCTTCATGTTTTACATTTTCTAATGCTGTAATCAGAAACATCAATGAACGTAAAATAAAACTTGAATGTTCCAAAATGCCAGTGCCTGAGGAAATGCCCTTCCTGCCCACCTGCCCCTGCCGCCCCGTGCCCCGTGGAGTGAAGCGTCAGAGGTGATCTTCCTTGGGGGGCTGAGGGGGACGTAACCACGGCCTGCGCCTTACCCAGGTCACTGCTGAGGGCCTCATGCTTGGCTTTTCCTGCAGAGCTATGCAGAAACAGTGGAGGGAGGGTACAGACTCTGGGAGTACCACCAGGAGATCAAAGTCCCTTTGCTGTGACCGCTCTACCCCCGGCAGGCAGGATAGAGACAGTTCAGGTAAAATTCCAGGGGGCGAGTGAGAACAACTGCTTTGCTGCCAGTTTGTCTAGAGCAGTGGTTCTCCCCTGGGGGCCATTTTGCCCCTGTTGGGACCTTCGGCAATGTCTGAAGACATTTCTGGTTGTCACAAGCAGGGGCTGCTACTGGCATGGAGTGGGCAGAAGCCAGAGGTGCTGTTACACAAACGCCCAGGACAGCCCTCACCACAAAGAACTGTCTGGACCAGAATGCCACTAGCGCCTGCTCTACAGAAACTCAGATGTGTTTTAGCATTGTTTCTCTCTCCTCCTCTCCATGTATTATTAAACAGAAGCCTGGTGTGGGTTAATACTTAGCTTCTGAGTGTTGGGAGGAGGGCAGAAAGGTGGAAGTCAGGTTATCATCACGGATCTGGAAGGACAATGTGACTCGCAGCTGCTGCACAGAATTCCGAACGTGGACCCCAAACAAGAGGCATGGAGAGTAAGGTGTGCAGAATGCAGGTGTGCAGAGCACTGGGGAAACATGTAAGGGGTAATAAGCGATGGTCCAGAAGGTGCTCACAGCCCCACTCCTGGCTGTTCAAGATCAACACGGACTGGGATCAGTGCATTGACCTGCCTGGGCTCCTAGTGAAACAGGAAAGAAGGTACTAATAAAAAATTTTTTTGAGGTGAAAACAAGATAACGAAGTTGGCAATACATGTATTAGGAGGGGAAAAGAAATACCAATCTGCTAAACCAGGCCTAAAAAATTACTTGCAGAAGAGTGAAAAATCTAAGTGATACAAAATTGAGCAAAATATTAAACAGGACTACTTAAAAGTCCTGGAAAATCTTGAGGAATCTTTCCCATTCCCTTGAAATTTTCAGAGAGATGTGTCTGCTTATTTTAAAATTTCAGTGACCCCAAATATATGACCACACTCCTGTAAACTATGGAAACACCACCAAGAGTCCTCCGTGGGCATCTGTCCTGTCCTGGTCCCCGCCCCGCCTCCCCTCCGAGAGGAAACCACTGCTAGCGTGAGTGGACCCTTCCAGTCCTTCTGTGAACGTACACATAAGTAGCTAAACACAACTATATACACTTAAAAGGTCGGCATTGTTCTATGCATGTTTATTTGTACAAAACATACCATAAGCATTTACCTGCAACTGGTTTATTTCATTGCAGCTTAGTACTCCACAGTTGGGATATATACCCCAATCTACCAGTCCTTATGAAGGACACGGTGTGGCTACCATAACCAAGGGGACCACAGGCGCTTTGGGTGAGTGCGTCTCTGGTGGAGGGACCAAGGCTTGGAACCACCACATCAGAGAAGGAACACTTGAGAATTCTACAATTTAAAAGACAGAGCCAAACCGGCCTCTGAATTGGCTGAAGGTTTACACTCCACCCCTGCTGCAGGGAATCCTCCTCACACTTGTGCCAGCATGTGCAGACTGCCATGGACTGTGCGTGTGGCAGTGTGGTGGAACTTCAGTCTGGAAGTGGACGATAAATTCTGGAAGAGGAAACTGACATTTGGTGAGGGCAGACCAGGCACCGAGCGTGCTACGAGATGCTTCCTCATTACATACAGAGCACATGTGAGAAGGAGATGTTCACATCGCAGCTGAATTCCCGGCCCTCCAACATGAGCAGCTGACTTGAATTCAGAGCATCTGTGAAATTCATTTTCCGCAGTATCTGAGAAGCAGGTACGGAAGGGGAGACAGGAGTTGCTGTTCTCCTACCCGTGTCAGCAAAGTATTAAAGCATGCCCCCTAGTGGGAACAAAAATTATAAATATGCAAGACACTGTATATCCCTCCATTAGGATTTAGGTGAAATCTAACATATTGAGGGGAAAATTCTCTTAATTATGCAGAGTAAAATTATGTGAAGATGTCATGAATGTATGTGGTTTATAATTTACTCTTGAACTCTCTGTGGAGAGCTAATAATTAGAAAACCATTCATTAATGGATTCTACCCACGTTACTAGGATCACTGGAGCCAAAAGTCAAAAGTTTAGATCAAGAAAAAGTTTAAAAACAAATAACTTAATGCAAATAAATTAACCCAGAAATGTTAAAAAATATATTTAAATAAGTGTTTTTAAAATTTAGCCTCTCAAGGTCTCCCACTGGCTAAATATGAGCTAATGTGAGCATAAAATTGTCCCAAATGATTATAACACACTGACTAAGTAAAAATACAAGAATCTATGGAAAGGGGGGAAGGAGAGAGAGAGAGAGGGGAAGAGAGCAAGACAGGGAGAAGAGAGTGGGGGGTTGGGGTAGGAATGCTCTTATTTGCAGAAGTAGAGGGAATAACAGGAGTAGAAAACCACCATTTTCCAATTCTCACCTAATAATTTAGGCAAGGAGATTCAACAGGTGGTAAAACAAACCATAAGGTTCAAGATTACCGGGGACAGGATATTAACAGGATGGCACAGTACGACCCCATGGATCTCTTGTTAATTGCAAAGAGAAAAGTGTCCCTTAGAGTGAGTCACCATCTTAGCCAAGTGACCAAACTTGGCCTAACAGGAGACATCCAACACCATGGGCCTCTGGACAAGATGCAAGGCGAGGCACACAGCATCTGACAGTAAGTGCTCTGGTCAAAAATATTAGCCTGATCCAATCAAGCTGCAGGCTTAACTTCCAGGTAACACACAACACACAGATAAGGAAACAGTGAGACAAATCCAGAATGTCAGACAATTTATAAGACAACTGGCCTAGACTCTTCAAAAATCAGTCATATGAAAAAGAGAAAAAATGAGATGAAGAATGAGCAACTGTTCTTTAATAAGAGAGATTAAACAGCCATAACAACCAAATGCAGGATGTGAATCCTGGCTGGATCATGATTCAAAAGCAAACAAACAGCTAAAAAAGTTATTCTTGTGACAACCGAGAAATCTGAATAGTGACTATTAGATACTATGAAATAATTCTTATTTGTTAGGTGTGATGATGCAACCGTGGTAATGAAGAGAACATGTCCTTATTCTTAGAAGACACATGATTAAGCATTTAGGTCATGATGTCTGCAATATTGTTTCAAATGGTTCACCAAAAAACTAAAATCTCTATCCACAGATGAAACAGATATGGTAACTGCTCAAGGCTGAATCCAGTGGCGGGTGTATGGGGTATTCACTGTATTAACTGTTTCATGTTTGAAAATGCTCTTAATCCAAAACTGTAAAAAAAAAGTTAGCCTCACATTAATCACCCACTGCATGCACTCACTTCACTGTTCTGAACGTCTGTTTAAAGCTTCTCTCTCTCTCTCAGACAGGCATCCCTCCCTCCAGCCGAATGTGAGCACTTAGGTGTTGTCTGGAATGACCCACGGAGCTAGGGCCCCATCAGTGAACAGGGTAGCCTCAGGTCCACACTCACGGAGCTTAGGATGGAGCACAGGAGCCAGATCGTCAAACAGGAAACCTGGCGTGGAGGTCCAAGGACTCTGGGTGGCAATGTGCTCAGGGAGCGCAGAGCAGGGGCAGAGGACCCAATGTGAGGGCCGTGGGGGAAGGGGAGGGGTGAACAGCTTCTTGAAGGGAGTGACATTAAACACGAAGCATGACCTGAAGCATGTGAGGGGGGAGGAAAGAGCCTGTCTATAAGGGTTGACAACAGCTGTGGGAAGACCTGTCTCTGAGAAGGACGATCTCAAGGAACATCCAAGTCTGATCCGGCTGGAGTATGACGGGGTAGGAACAGAGAGGAGGTTGTGAGAGAGGGTCTATATTACCTCTGGGCCACGCAAAGGAGTCTGGTCTGCCAAGAAGACACACCTGACAAGTAGTTTAAATAGCAGGTGGCCTGGTTCGAGGTGCACGCTGGGAAGATCCTTTAGCTGTTGTGAGGAAAAGCCCTATGGGGGTTAGCCTGGACGCAGATGCCGGTTAGGAGGGTGGTGCAACACAGGCAAGAAATATTTGTGGCACGGAGAGCAGGAGGGCGACAGGGATGGAGATAAGTAGATGGAAACATGAGAGACATTCAGAAGACAGAATCGGTGCGATCTGCTGACTAACTGGATGTACGACCAGGGGGAGGGACCGAGAAGTGAGAGATGGTGCCCACGTGGCAGCGTTCGATGAGAAAAGCAGAAGCAGGTTGGGGTGGGGACGAGGCAGCGGCACAATGAGCTCAGTTAAGAACACTGCTGAGTGCCTCCAAGTGCAGACGCCCAGGGGGCTGCTGGAGAGGTGGGCATGGTCCCAAAGAAGAGCTGGGGTTGAAACAAGGCTTCGAGAGTCACCAGCATGTAAACACTTAACGAGGCCACAAGAGAAAGGAGATGGCCCCGGGGGGGCCCTACACGTCATGTGAGGCCCTTCTCGGGGGAGCCCACGATGCAGCTCCTCTTCATCTCTGTACCTGCACAGCTGAGCACCGGGCTGGCAGGCGACAGATGCCCAGCAAACACCGAAGCCCACATACCCAGGAGCAGAAAAAGTGGACAACTATCATAGGGTAATGCAGGCTCCTCAGTTCTAAGAATTTTCCACAAGTCTCAGAATTTAAAATTAAAAAAGGCAATTTGCTAACATTACCCATAATCGTTTAGTTCAATCTCAACTTTAAGAGTGTAAAACTGACAACCAAATAATAAATTTTTTTTACGAAGTCATTACAATATTATGACTCGACACCTTACACTGCATGTTCACTTAAGATACAGCTAGAGATGAAGCCTGAATCTTCACCATGGACACTGGACAAGTTCACAACACCTAAAGTCAAATGCCTAGCTTTACCTACTCTAAAAAGCCCATTTTTAAGTTAACATAAATGTTTCTAGAAACTCAAATATCAAATGTAGAAAGTCTTACTATCAACCATATACAATGGGCAATAATGCACATGTGAAGCCACAGATACTGGCCCGCAGTGTTGGTGACAATCCCCTTTATCCTTGTGATACACTCTACCACGTAGACTGTGAGATGCTTACCGAGTGATTAGTGGGGGTGCAAACAGTCCATGAATCATTCCGTAATTTCCTAACCATTTGTTGATTTTTAGAAACTGTTAGTACAATTTTTCGTTTGACACGGCTTCAAAAGTTAAATCAAATCGCCAGCACCTTCCTCGGACATGGGGCGCAGGCCACCCCCTCCTGTCACTTCCCATCATACAGACAGAGATTAAGTGACCTGTAGTCTCTTGATGTGCATGATCCTCTCTCAGCTTCTGATGAACTAACAATAGTTAATAAGAAACTTTTTCTAGTCTTTTTGATCCTCTGAGATTTTTATACATCCAACATTTCTATGATTGCATTTCCTAGAATATAACACTGAGTTAGGTCAAACCTGAGGTCTCAAGTGAGATACAGAATGGTGCAGCATGATGGTTAAGGATATGGCTCTCTGCCAAGCTGCCTGGGTTCAAACTCATACCCTGTACGTTAGAAGTGAAACGACCCCACGTGCTTCAGATCGCTCATGTATGAAATGAGGATGCGGAGACGATGGTAACTGTAGTTCCCAAACGGAGTTCACACACATCAGAACACTGCCAGTGGCCGAGCATTCAGCATTCGTGATCGTTTTTATTAATACAACACACGTTGTGAAAGCCCTGACAGACAGGTAGGCATCCCACTGGATGGAGGGACAGAGAAAAGGGAGAGCCACCCGAGGGCATCTCTGTCTAACCTGCCCCGCAGGCCCCATCCATCCCCACCCCAGGAGTACCTTGGGCTAGCCCCTGCTAGGCTGGCAGTGGGCCCAAACGCCTACCCAACACTGCTGACTCTCCCAGGTGCTCTTGGAGCCAGTGCTGTGGACTACAGTCGCCACTTGAGGGCGTCTCTGGGGGAGCACAGCTGGCTGCCAGGCTCAGGAGCCCAGAGGGTGCTAGGGTGGCTCCCCCAACAGTGTCCATTCAGTGCCCTCCAGTCCAGGCAGGCAGTACGGACAGGGCACAAGCTGACACGCCTTGCCTGGAGGGAGCCAATGGCAGTGCCTGGGAAGCAGAACTTACAGGAATTTGATTGGCACAGGCAATGCCCAATGAGCACAGAGGGCGGCAACAGCACTGGAATAGGGTCCTGGCTGTGGTGGTGACCGAGGTGGAGATGCTGTGGCGGTGACTATTTAACCTGTGGTACGGCCACACCAGTGCACACCCACCATGTTTAGCTGGCTATGGGCCCCGATGAGGTGAGCTGTGGGACAACCGCCCCCTCTGAAGAAACTGATGACTTGTGCCCACAGTATCTGAGTGCTCAATGGAGTGCTTAAAACAAGCCTGGGCGTCATTCCAGTACAGACAGAACCAGCCACTCACCTTGGGCTGCATATCTACAGGAACCATCCTCCACCAGGACATTATAGAAAGGCTGATGATGGCCATGAGGCAGGCTGTGGACGTTCATGTTTCGAATCCATTCGTGTCCCATCATGCAGGTGGGGTCCCAACCATAGATCACACAGTTATAGCCATACCTAATCAACATAAGAACAATGGCAAATCAATTCCCGGGACCCAGTCATGACAACTATGAAAGGTATAGGCAACAGCTTGGCTTCTCTTAAGCTTACGTTCCTTTAAATTTACCTGCTTTTACTCCATGTTGAATCATTTTTCAGGACACTCCTGCCCCTCTTTATAAACTCCTCTTATTATCAGTATGGCACTTCATTTGGAAAAGTATAAACTTTCAACAAAGAGTGATGGGACAACAATGGCTAACCAAATGGAAAAAGCTATCAGGACCCAGGCCTGATAATCCACCAAGTCAGTTCTTAGTAGAACAAAGACCTAGATGTAAAATGCAGAACTTTACAAATATCTTCATGACTCGGCACAGGGAAAGATTTCTTAAACAAGGTACTAAAAATACAATCCATAAAGGAAGAGATTGATCAATCTGACAGCATTAAAGGACCCTGATTCAAACAGACTATTAAAAATACAGGACAACTAGGGAAATGCAAACTCCGACCAGATATCTGATGAGGTTAAGGAATTGTTTATTTTATCTCAGATATGACCACAGGATGATAAATGTATTTTTTAAAAAAGAGAGAGCCCGTACCTTTCAGCGAGACCTACAGAAATAGCTGTCGATGAAATGGCATTCCGGGGAGGAGGAAGAGGTGCGGGGGAGGAGACGACACAAGGAGGACAGACCCTGTTAGGATAACTGCTGGTGCTGGACACGGGAACATCACCTGCTCGTTATACTTGTTCTCTCTGCTCTCATATATGTTTGAAATTTCCATAATACAGTTAAAAAAAAAAAAAGCATGCAATAAAAGAATGAAGAACACTAGCCCAAAACTGGGAAAAGAGTTGCAACTTATCTGCACATAGAGACTAGTATATGGAATAAAGAACAACTACAGGGCCGGCCCTGTGGCTTGGTGGTTAAGTGCGCGCGCTGCGATGCTGGTGGCCCGGGTTCGGATCCCGGGTGCGCATCGAGGCACCTCTTCTCCGTCCATCCTGAGGCCGAGTCCCACATACAGCAACTAGAAGGATGTGCAGCTATGACATACAACTATCTACTGGGGCTTTGGGGGGAAAAAAATAAAATAAATAAAATCTTTAAAAAAAAAAAAAAAAATAAAGAACAACTACAAATCAATAAGAAAGACTAATAACTCAACTGAAAAATAAGCAAAACACATGAAGAGGCGCTTAGTAAAAGAAAACTTGAATGGCCAGTGAACTCAATCTGCGTAGTAATCAGGGACATGCAAATTAAAACCACAATAAAATCCCATTTGCCATTTACTGCATAAGTGCATTTTTAAAGGTCTGCCAGTAACACAAGTTGGCAGGAGTAGGAACTCTCGGCTCCGAGCCTGCTGGTGGGATGTAAGTCAGTACAGTCGCCCTGGATACAGTTTAGTTTCGCCTAGTAAACCGACCATGAGCATATTCCACGACCCAGCAGACCCCTACCCACAACTCACACTCAAGGAGGGCGAGATTAAAAGACGGGAGGACAACAAAGTGTCAAACTGACTACAGTGGAGCTGTTTTAAATGGAGTCAGAGCTGCTTTTCCAGAGAAACCACCTGCTGTTTGGAACCCTGGACTGGGCCAAACCTTTGGCCTGGGCCACAACAACAACTGTTTTACATGCAATTGTTGGTGAAGTCAGCAGGAGAATGGACGTCCTGGTCACAAAGACTGAGGACATGGACTTTCTGAAGATAGAATCAATGGTCAATGTTTGGTCAAGACTAGCTCTCTGCCTCCAATTAACATTCTTTGTCATACAACCTCACTCCTTTGCCTTTAAAGGCCTGACTTTTACTCCCCAGTGGGACACTATTTGGGTTTCTACCTGAATCTGTGCTCCCCGGAACTGCAATTCTTTGATCCCAAATAAACGCTTTGCCTCTTAAACTGGTTTCTGTTTTTGCAGGCTGACAGAAGAAATGAGAGAAAAAACTCTTTGCTTACAGTTGCTTCCATCTTCCCACAAAGAGAAGGGTCAGACATCTAAAGGTCACTAAAAACATCAGAAGCTCTCCCAGCTAGGAAAGTGAGTTCCTTCTCAGAAAACAAGAAGGTTAAAGATACGGTTCGGCTTCCGGTCCTTCCTTCGGGGGCACCAGCCGCTGCTTCCAGGCAGGTCCCCTTCCAGGCGTCTCACAGGTGCTCGTGTGTCCTCTGCAGCCCCAGGGGGGCGGACGCCGTGGGCACTCACCTCTTATGCTTCATAATGAGCCCAATGGAGTAGCAGACGTCTCTGTGCTTCTCGTGGGACCGGAGCTTCACCTCCACGCCCACCTCCTCCTTCTTGCGCTCAATGTGCTCTAACGTATGCTGCACCAGATAGCCCACCGCCCCGTGCTGCCCGGGGTCGAGGGTCTGGATGTGCTGGAGGATGTCAAGCACCTTCAAGACAAGACAGAAAGACTAGGAGATAATATTTTCATTTAGGCCTTTTCTTTTTCACGGCGCGGGATTTAGACCTACATAACCTGAAAAGGGTGGCAAGGCGGGGCGTGCTGATGGCCCAGGTCCCTGTGACCGATTGGCTCTCTCACCCAGTCAGCGCTACGTATGACGCCCAGAGTTGGTTGGCGTACTCACTTCTAATACTGGGAACAGGCCCCAGACACCCAAATGCAGCCAGCGTGAACGTGAGGCATTACTCAGAAACACGGTGGACTGGAAGAAGCATGAGGTCAGGAGGCAAGGGTCTGCCTTCTGCGGGCACGTTTGGATTAGGTGAACTCTAAAAGGTTCCAACATTCTTGGTCAGTGTGGGGGTTCAATTTTTTATACAGAGAAAGAAAAGAATTTTGGGAATGCAAACTGGTGTAGCCTCTATGGAAAACAGTATGGAGATTCCTCAAAAAATTAAAAATAGAAATACCTTATGATCCAGCTATCCCACTACTGGGTATCTACCCAATGAACCTGAAATCAACAATCCAAAGAGGCTTATGCTCCCCTATGTTCATCGCAGCATTATTCACTATAGCCAAGAAGTGGAAGTAACCCAAGCGTCCCTCGCCTGATGAATGGATAAAGAAGATGTGGTATATATATACCATGGAATACTACTCAGCCATAAAAAAGACAAAATAGTCCCATTTGCAACAACATGGATGGACCTGGAGGGTATTATGTTAAGTGAAATAAGCCAGAAAGAGAAAGACAAACAGTGCATGATTTCACTCATATGTGGAAGATAAACCAACACACGGACAGACAGAACTGTTTGGTGGTTACCAGGGGCTAGGGGGGTGGCGGGTGGGCACAAGGCGTGGAGGGATACACTTACATGGTGACTGATAAACAATAATGTACAACAAAAATTTCACAATTAAAAAAAAAAAAAAAGAAAGAAAGGAAAGAAGTTTAACCTGCCACTCATGAATTGGAGGAAAAATAAATGCTAAGCTGCTTCAATCAAGACCAAGAGGATAGGACCGGCCCCGTGACTTAGCGGTTAAGTGTGCACGCTCCGCTGCTGGCGGCCCGGGTTCGGATCCCGGGCGCGCACCGACGCACTGCTTCTCTGGCCATGTTGAGGCCGCGTCCCACCGGCAACTAGAAGGATGTGCAACTATGACATACAACTATCTACTGGGGCTTTGGGGGGAAAATAAATAAATAAAATCTTAAAAAAAAAAAAAAACACCAAGAGGATGTCTGAGAAAGCTGCCTCAGTGCTGCCTAAGATGGAAGGGGTCACAGACAGGCCACTGAAGCGATGCAAATTAGCTCAGGTACGACGTTATACTTGAAGAACCAAGACGTGTGCATCAGGGTTCTGAAATCCCACTGGTCGTTTCAACAATTTTAACTCACAGTGGAATTCAGTAATCCACTGGGCAGGCAGAAACCACACCTCTGTGGAATTTAAATGACCAGGTGGTAGCAGCAGAACTGCCTGACTCCCGACTCCAGGGTTACATTCTTTCTACTGTACCTGGTGCCTCTGCGGGAAAATACAAATTCAAATAAAGTTAAAACACACATACAACATTCTCTGGCACCCCTTACATTACAGCGTTTAGCAGCATTCTGACAGGCTTCTCCTTTGGAAACAGGATCGCCTCCTATTTACTGACTCCTAAGACAGAGCAACCTGGATTCTAGTCCCAGATCTATCAAACTAGCTGTTTTTACCTTCGGATTAGTTTATTCAATTATCAAATGATGATTAATAACTGCCCTACTTCCTGATATATTTTGACCCAGTAAAAGTGTTGTGAAAACTAGTTTTATGCAATGTAAGATATTATTATTCCCAAACCCAATCTTGTCTTCCAGGCTGAGATCTGCAGGATCTCAATATTTACTGAGCACTTATTCTCCACTGGTCACTGTGGCAAGCCTGTCACATTTTTAAATTTCATTTAATCCTCCCAACTTGAAGGCCAGCAGTACAGTCACTGCCAATCTCCAGAGAAGGAAGCCGGCTTGGTGAAGGTAAGTCACTTGCCTGAGGTCACAGGGTTATGAAGATGTGGAGAGAAGATGTGGACCTGGGGCCAACTCTAAACCCCAGGTGTCACTCACCGTCACACCAAACCAAGAGGAGGAGTATTTTAATTAACTGTTATGAAAAATGTCAAACACATAAAAATGGACAGAATGGTATAACCCCAAGTGCCCCAAACCCAGCTTCAATCAATATCAGCTGAGAGCCAGGCCCCATCCACTTCCCACCTCCAGGAGTGTAACTGTAGTTTGGGGGACACTAACAGCATTTATTCTCTGTAGGTAACAGCATCAGATTTAACAGTAAGCTTCCACTTACTATGCTTGTGTAATGGCTTTCCTTGTGTTCCCCTCTGTAGCTCCAATTAGCTACTTTTTACCACACTTCCACTACATTCTACAGACACAGCTTCCCCTCCTTTCCTAGCAGCCCCTCCCCAGCAGGGAAGTGAAACAGACATAACCTGGAATCTTCAAAGCTCAAAGGAAGTCTTGAACTCAGAGTAGCAGAGGAGGAGATGTGGTTCAGGGATAATTACCCCCTCCTTCCCTTGATGTGTGGGTGACAGGTGAAGAGAGAGGGCAGAAACGGATAAGATACAGCGATATGGGGTCTGGTGTGTTCCTGGAGCAGTGCCGACAGCTGGCACCATGTCTCCACCAACGTCTAGGCCTAGAATCCCAGAGTCCACAACTCTTGGGGTAAAGATCTTTGAACAGGGGGTCTATCACTTACAACTGGCAAATGTTTCCTGTAAAGGGCCAGCGTGAATATTTTAGGCTTTGGGGACTCAACTGCTCACCTCTGCCGCTGCAGCTGGAAGCAGCCAGGGAGAACAAGCAGACAAATGAGCACGGCTGTGTGCCCATAAAGCTTATGCACAAAACCAGGCAGCTTTGGGCCCACGGGCCGTCATTTGCTAGCCCTGCTCTGCCCACTAAGTGCAGGTTTCCCCTGAGGATCTCTCTCAGTTCGTGGCTCCATCCTCAGGGTCTGCTTGTCTGTGGGCTCTGCTACTTTTGGGGCTTTGGCTACCAGGTGCTAGTGCTGGCAGCCCCTGCCCGGTGCTCCAGGACAGCGGCACTCGACGGCTCCAGGTCCTATCAAAGTCAACACACCCCAAACCGAACACTTGCTCCACCCCCAAGACAGGTCTGTTCTTCAAATACCCCCTCTGTAAGTGGCCACACAGTCACCTTTGTTGGGAAATCTGGATACCCTCTTTGAACCTTCTCCTTCACTCATATCTAATGAAGTTCTGTCGTTTCTTAATCATTCATTCAAAAAAACTTTTAAGCAGCTACTGTGGCAGGAACTGTGCTGAGAGTAGGGGGACCAGCCACAGTGAAGAATGAAAGAGACGTGGCCCTGTCCTTAAAGAGCACGGTCCAGCGGAGAGGACGAGGGAACGCACAGCTACAGCACACTCAGACTGAGTTCTGTGAAAGGGCGAGCACAGGGCTGGCACGAGGGGAGAGCCTGACCTCAGGCCGGGGGCCAGAGAAAGGGTTTCAGAGGCAACGTTGGAGCTGAGGCTCGGCAGAAGTTAGCGGGCAGATGGAGTCGAGGGACAGGGAGAGGGGTTCTAGGCAGAGACGCAGCACGTGCAGAGGACTGACGCGAGAGAGCAGGGGTGAAGGGGGACGTGGCCGCGGCGGCGCAGAGTACAAGGAGGCTCAGGCCGGCAGGGCCAGGCCACCAAGAACCTGGTGTTCACACTGGAGAGAATGAGGCTGATCTTCAAGGCAATGGGGGAGCCACTCAAGAGGGTTCTGAGCAGTGAAGGGACACAATTGACCTTCTATTACTCTGGCTACAGTGTGTAAGACGGGTTCAAAGAGCAGAGGGAAGGAGAGCACGCAAGAGGCCTCTGCAATCATCTAGGAGTCAGCCATGCACAGACGTGCACTGCATCTGGACAGGGTGGTCTGGAGCCCAGAGTCCAGGCAGGAGACCAAAGATTCAGGAGTTGTCAGCTACAGATGGTAACTGAAGCAAGGAGACTGCGTGAGATCACCCGGGGGGAAGGTGCAGAGTAAAAAGAAGTCCAGAAAGTACTACACAGTGTGGAGCCTTTAAGGGAGAGACAGAGGGCAGCAACTAGCAAGAGCCTGGGAACCAGGGGCCACCGAGCCAAAGGACCGGAGTGTACTGGGTGGGGAGTGGCCCCAGCGATCAAGATAAGGAAGACAAGTATCTACGGGATTTGGAACACGGAGGATGATTTAGCAAAACGGGGTCATTGGCTTCCTAGGCAAGAGCAGCTCCGTGGAGGAGGGGAGGGAACGGGTCCCTGTGTTCTGAGGAGTGTGTGGGAGGCGAGGCAGGTGGCCGTCACACAGTGCGGTCACACGCATGGCCAGCGAGCAAGGATCTTAGCCGTGCAGGGGAGGAGAGATAAGGAGGCAGCCGCGGGAAAATGCCAGCAGGGCTGTCCTGGGAGTGCTTGTTGTTTTTTTTCCCCCAAGATAGGAGAGAGCTGAGAATGTTGAATGCTGACGGCAGGCAGCAAGAGGAAGCTGAAGATGGAGGAGGAGAAATAAAGGAAAGCAGTGGTCCAAGGAAAGGCAGGAGAGTGGGATCCGAGCACAGCGGGGTTTCTGCCTTGGAAAACTGGAGGGACATCTTCTCCACTGAAATGCAGACAAAGAGGGAAGGGATAACTATGCTCAAAAGGACGGAGGTCTGGCCGCAGGAAGGAGAAAGTGCTCGTCCGCTGGCTTTCTCTGAAGCAATCCTGCCTTAGCCCACTGTCCCACGCGGGTAAGGCACGTGAGTGGGCTTGGACACCAAACTCCTGTGCGGGTGACCTCGGCAAATCACTTAACTTCTTGGTGCTGCCTCAGTTTCACTGTTTGTAAAATGGCAACAAAACAGCATCCACCCCACAAGGCTGGAATGAGGTGTTCAGTAAGTGTTAGCAACTTTTTAAAATTTGCCTATCCTACACTCTTTCCGTCACAGCCACAACAACCCTGGATTACTGCAACAGTGACCAAGTGGACTTGTATTTCTCAGCTTTTCCTGATTTAATTCTATTGAAAACAAGGTAACCTTCCGGTCTTCCCAGTTTGGGAATGCTTCCCTTTACCTAATCAAGTCAAACAGATTCCAAGCCCTCCACACTGATCTCACGCTCGAAAAAAGTGTATACACGCACCCACTTGTACCTATGCATGTGTACATGTATAGAAACCCTTGTTAGGCTGACCTCCTCTGCAGACACCAAGCTCTGCCACCCTTGTGCCATGCGCAGGCTATAACTGCAGTGACCTACTTTTCTGCCCTCTCAAGGTGTTTCCCATCCTTCGAGGTCCCCTTTGAATCCTTCCTTGGGAGAGGAACCTTTTCCACTTGCTGCAGCACCCCCTGGATTCATCCCCAGTGGGAGGCCCCAGTTTTCCTTCACCGTCTTGGGTGTCGTCTCCCTAGATGGAGTCTATGTTTGTTGAGGGGAGTGCCCGAAGCACTGAGGGTGAGCCACTTTTCATTCCTGATCTCCGAGTGAGGGGTGGGTCGAGGTGCTCGACCCCAGCAGCAAATGAATAGCTGTCGTGAGGAATAATGTCCTGCATGTAACAATCCTGGAACTTGTTTCAGTGACATTTGCTGGGCAGAAAGGCAAACTTGACCATCTAAGGAGGATACAAAGGTAATTCCACAGGAGGCAGGGTTAAAGTGTGGGCACTAGACCAAGTTAAGTCCTCGAAGGCAAGGACACCAGAGCGCCTGCAGACCTTCCCCCCAAGGGGATGTTAGCCTCCCCCCTTCTAAGGCTGGCGTGTAATGTAAGTATAGAATTTACTTATAAAGTACTGTGCTTTGAAAGGATCTCTGCATTTTACAAGTTATCACAACATTCCTTAACTAATCTAAAGTAAAAAGTGACAAGAATTAGTTATGTATATCATAGTATTAAAAACACAGTGAAAGAATAAAAATAAACTATTAAATTCTGGACAACAGGGTCCTGGGAAGCAGTGGTAACTTCAGCAGAGAGTCTAGTTTTCCAGCAACTCTTCTACCAGATCACACAGATGTTCTGGGAGGACATCTGTTACCTGGGCTACAGGTGACACCCTAAGATAGGAGCCTGGGGATTTTCTTGCTGATGTGTCCTTTCTCAGAACTATTGTGGATCTTTGAGGTTGTGAATCAATGAGACTGTTTACATCTAAGCAATGTCATTTACACTATTTACTTTATCAGGGAAGATGTTATCACTCTCACAATACAGGCGGTTGATTTCACGGTGATGTCGCTGTGAGACCTCAGAATTCAATTCTCTCACCAGGCTGTTCTAAACACACAAAATGGTTATTAACATCTTCCCATGGAAAAGTAAGTGCATGACGGAACCGCGCCACTGCTCCTGCACGTGACACAGCACTGGACTTGCACACCTGCCGCACCCACGGCTCGCTGAGGAGCAGCTCTGACCTCAAACACGGCAGCCTTCTGAACGTGCCTGCTGCAGGCCACAGGGGCGCTGAGGAATGCAAGTGGAACAGCACCAAATCCAACAGTTCTCAGAGACGTAACCAGTCCTTAACTGGTCCAGCAGCTGGACCCGAACACCCCTAAGACTTAACTTTCCCATGTCAAGCAGAGGTATTTAGGTATGGTCAACGGAGTCACTAACAGCATAGCTGCAGGGTGACCATTTAAAGTTCTGCTTCCCCCTGCTGAGTCAGGGTGACGTGGGGAAAGCACACCCTTGGGGCACCAGTGGGTGAGTGGTGGCATAGGCCTTCTTGTTCTGGGAGTTTAAGGCGCTGACCACAAAGAGAACTCTTCGGCAATATAACCCATTTTTTATTAGAATAAAGGAGACAAAAAAATATCATTGATGGGTCGAGATAGGGAGACTCCGAATAAATTTGTGTTTATCCCCCATGTTAATACAAGGATAAACTTGTAAGAGCCGCCTTTCAAGCTGGGATTTCCCTCTCTAAGGCAAGTGCAAAGCATCAAAGTAAAATAATTACCTTCTCTGGCCAGATTCCCAGGTGGAAGTAGAGCCGGGCTTGAAGGAGGAGAAGCTGCACCTGGTCCGGGTACATTGCCAGGTACAGGTCCAACGAGTCCCTCAGGAGCTGGTACGACTGGTCGATGCCTTCCCTAGGAGGGGTGAGAAATCTGTGTCTTACCCTGCCTGTTTCTGAGCTAAGACCCTCTTGTTCAAGGCCCAGGTTTTAAAAGTAACTGAGACAAATCCCATACGTTTTCTGATTCTGATACTTCCTCTCTGTTCAGCTAATAGTTACAACGCTCTCTTTTTTTTGGTGAGGAAGATTGTCCCTGAGCTAACATCTATGCCAATCTTCCTCTATTTTTCGTATGTGGGATGCCGCCAGAGCGTGGCTTGATGAGTGGTATGTAGGTCCACGCCAGGGATCTGAACCCACGAACCCTGGGCCACCGGAGCAGAGTGCGCGAATCTGACCACTATGCCACCAGGCTAGACCCCTACAATGCTCTTAATAAAAAAAAAAATACACAGGAAATATAAATTTTGTACCCCACTTTGGTGATGGGCACTAAATTAAAATCCTAAGTGTATTCATTATGTAGTCACCTCAATAACACTGGACATAATTAAAAATGAATTCTGAATAGGTGGAGCACAGAGGACTTTTCGGGCAGGGAAGCTGTTCTATGTGTTACTGTAATGGTGGATACATGTCATTATATATTTGTCAAAGCCCAAAGAATGTACAACACCAAGAGTGAACCCGAACGTGCACCGTGGACTCTGAGTGACAATGACATGTGAATGTAGGTTCTCCAACCGTAACACATGTACCCTTTGGTGGGGGATGGTGATGATGGGGAAGGCTGTGCAGGTGTTGGGGGGCAGGGGTAAATGGCAACTCTGTACTTTCTGCTCAGTTTTGCTGTGAACCTAAAACTATTCTAAAAAATAAAGTCTATTAAACAAAAAGAATTCTGCTACTAGGCAGAAAACTATTAACAATGTACAACTTTCTATTTTCCCTGTAAGACAAATTTCCTTGGACTCAGAAGCAAGAGTTTCATACTTTTACATGTTTTCTTATCGAAGTGATAGAAAGGTAAAAATTAAAAGATGACTAAGCACTTGGACATGAGACTAGCCTGCCCCCGAAAAATAATCTGTGCCAGACTCAGATATTCTTGTTACAGAAGAATGCTTTCAGTATTTATAAGCAGGACTTGTCCACGTCCACTGCAAAGATATCACAGAAAAGTCACTCAGCACATCTTAAATCTGGATAGCACTGTGTCATGGGAACCATTTTCCTCCGTGGTGGGCAGACAGTGTAGACACCCCACCTGTGCCACATAGCATCCAGTGCTCTGCTGTATCCCAGGGAGGCTCATTACATACAAGGCTCTGTAAGGCCATCTGAGCCTCCCAAGACATGCCCTCGCACAAGTACTGGAAAACCAAGGAAACCTTACCGCTTTCCCAGGCTTAAAAGGTTTCCCACCATTCGCTGTAACACCTTCTTTACGTTGACCACCCCATATAGCGCTGCGGTCACATGCTGGCCGATCAAGTATTCACATTCTTTCACTGTCAGCTGCTTGCCTTTCCCAAAGGCATCTATGTAGATGTAGTCAAAGATGTCCAGAGTCGCCCTAGCCAAAGAGCACGTGTAGTCAGCCAAATCTCAGATTAGAGCCGAACAAGTCAATCTTTAAAACCCCCGATAAGTAGCTCAAATCAGAGACTAAATGTTAACACAGTAGCATTTCTACTTAAAATATCAAGGTCTTGTCTCAAGTTTAAACTCGGACGCTTTGTACATGCTCTACTGTGTTGAGACTGCAATACACTGATATTTAAGGAACAGCGCTGAAATGTACCATCTAATACAGTTTTTTTGGGAGATTAATCTTAAAACTCATTGCCAGGGACATCCATCAGAAGTTTGGTTGAGAAAATATTTACGGAATGCCCGAGGCATTCCACAGATTAATTCCACAGATTAGCAGTAGTTAATGTCTGTGGATCCTGGGCCCCTTGAGGCTATGATGAAAGTCATGGCACCTTGAACCACAGGTATTCTGCCCTGGGTTCTGCAGACACATTCAGGTGGTCACAGATCTGCTGAGCCCACCATGGCCTCAGGCTGGGACCCTGCCCCAGACCAAAGAGAGCTGTGTCCCTGGACTATAGCATGTCACTCCTCCCACGGAACTGTTGTCTGTGAACCATGCTCTCGAGTAAGCAGAGCGGTGGGAGGCAGTACATGAAACAAGCTCTCACGGCATTACCCAGTACACTCTAGGAGGACTCCTGAGGGGTTTAGGAGAGTCTTTGTTTCAGTGGTAGTTTTTTTTTTTTCTTGAGCAACTGTTTCACTTTGATCGTATGCCCACCGCAAATCACCTAAGAGATTTTCTCTTAGGTGCTAAAAAGCCCAGTCAGATTACTTCCTCTAGTCATATTAATAGCCCACCTTTAGCAAGACATATACAAATGTTCCAGAAACAAGGAATGCTCTTCAATTCTTTTTATGAGTCTAGGAGAACCACACATATACACACAAATCTGCAGGCAAAAATCCTAAATAAAACATAAGCAAATCAAATATAGCAATGTATTTTAAAAAATCCACATGATTAAGTTAGATGTACCCCAAGAATGAAAGGAGAGTTGGACATTTAAAAATCTATTTCAGCACATACAGACTAAAAGAGAAAAACCATATGATCCTATTAGTAGACACAGAAAAGAGATTTTGGAAAAAAAAAATCCAATGCCTATTTCTTAATAAACTCTTAGCAAACTAGGAATTTAGAAGGCAGCTTTGATAATCCCAATATAAGGTACTGCCCCCAAACATCATGCTTGATGGTGAAATCTTAAAAGCCTTCCATTTGAAGTCACACCCAAGGCAAAGATGCCTGCTATCATTGTTTCTACCCAACTTTGTACAGGAGGACCTAGCCAGCAGAGTAACGTAAGTAAAAGAGAGAAAAACATCTAAGGGCTAGAAAGAAATAAAGAAACACAACTGTCACGATTCATAGGCAATATGACTATCTACATAGAAAAGGCAAGAGTTGACAAATTATTAGCACTAATAATTTATTCAGCAATTATCAGATTATCAGACCTATATCTAAAGATCTACCCATGTCCCTGTACACTATCAGTACTTAGAAAACATAATTTTAAAAATTACTATTTACAATAGAAACAAAAATTTAAGGTACCTAAGGAATAAATCTAACGACGTCAAAGAGCCCGATGAAGAAGACGATAAAATCTTTTTAAGGACATTAAAGAAGATTTACATGTGTAGGGAGATATCATGTTCACAGACAGAAAGAGTCAGCAGTGAAACACTGGCAACATTCCTCCTATTAATCTATGAGTCCATTCTAAAGTAAGCTCTGGTGCCCGTCAATATCCATACGGAGTTTTGAAGGAAACTGATAAACCGATGCTCAATCTACAGAAGAGCCAAAGGCCAAGAACAGCCAAGGCCGTTTTGAAGAACCCCATGGGGGTCTCACCGTACCAGACATGAGGACAAACGGTAAAGCTACAGTAATGAAGACAACACGATCCCGGTGCGGGCACATACAAGCGAGGACGTGAAGGCCCGCAGCTCAGCTGCTGGGTCACGAGTGTGCACTCGCCCACATCTTCCCTGCCTGTCCCTGAGGGCAGAGCCCTTTATAGGTCTCAGTGTTTGTTTCTGCCAAGTGCCTGGGGTGCTAACAAATGATTTCATTGTTTGTTTGCCCTGTACTGTATGTTCATTGTAGCCTAAAAAGGAAAAATGACACTGTTACCACACAGAAATGTACTCAACAAGGGGTTACTGTGGTAAATAATATGGTAATTGGTGTTTTAAATGCTTTATATCATGCAGAAATCCTTGGCGGATCATTATATGGGCATTTAAGAATATTTCAGAGATATTTGGGGAAAGAGGAAGACCAAATATGAGATGGATTGACTCCACAAAGGAAGCCAGAGACACGAGTCCACAGAAGTTGAGTAAGGCTGCTGAGGACAGAACATTGTGGACATCGCTCATCCACAGGGTCGAAGCCGACTTGATGGCACATAAAAAACTTAGGGAAAGGGAATGAGCTGAAAAAACATTTTTCCCATTTAAAATAATGGAAAATCGGTGCCTGCTATCCAAAAAAGAAACCATCCAATACATTTTTAGGAATAGATTATATTTGGAAAACAAGGGAAGCCTGGACACATTATTTAAAGAAACACATATATGTAATGAACTGTAAAAATTTGCATGGAAATAATAAATACTTTCAAATTAACTGGTGGTTACCTCTGGAGAGGAGAGGAGAGATAAAAGGATAAGGAAGTTTGTGACAACATGGATGGACATTGAGGGTATAATGCAAAGTGAAATAAGTCAGAGGGAGAAGGCCAAATACCGTATGATTCCCTTCATTAAGTAGTAGATAATAACAACAATAAACAAACACATAGGGACAGAGATTGGATTGGTGGTTACCAGAGGGGAAGGGGAGAGGGTGGAGGGTGAAAGGGATAATTCGTTACATGTGTGTGGTGATGGGTTGTAATTAGTATTTTGGTGGTGAACATGATGTAGTCCATGCAGAAATAGAAGTACAATGATGTACACCTGAAATTTTTGGATTGTTATAAACCAATGTTACTGCAATAAAAATAAAATATAAAAAATAAAAAAAAAAAAAAAAAAAAAAAAAAAAAAAGGATAAGGAAGAATGCCCAGGAGGCTCCAACTCTACGTATGTTTTATTTCCTATACCAGGAGGTAGAAATACAGAGACCAGCCATACTTTTTTTCTACCTATGCATCAGAAACTCTACTAGGTGTGTAAAGCACTGATGTCATTTAATCCTCCAAACCACTTTATGAAAAACATCAGCCCCATTTTGCAGAGGAAAAAACTGAGGCTCAGAGGAACCCGAGGTTTAAAGCCAGTCTGACTTCAAAGCTCAGGGACTTTTTTTAGACTGCTCATCACATCACCCAAGGGTATCACAGTTAGCCATCAGGAATGGGTTTCAAAGAACAGGATATAATTAAATAATTTTGTCTCTTTTTCCTCTAAATGGCACATTCAACGAGAAGATATTTCTACCTATTTGATGAACCATTTCTTTCAGAAAAGCTAGGCTACAGCTGAAAAGGAGCTTTATGCCCACTAGGACACCAGGTTTAAAAAAGAGAACAAAATAGAACTCATCAACCCGCTTTACAAAATGCACATCAGTCACCAACGTGGCCTATAAGAAGCGCCATTGATGGTGAGAACTCGAATATTTGCTTTGCACACGAATGAAGAAATTGGTTGCCCTGTTCTCTCTCCCCCTTTCTCCCCTCCTCTTGTGTGAGGAGGGAGGGAGAGGGAGATTTCATGGAAGACTGGAAACTAAGAGTTTCTTTAAGAACTCTTTGATCTGATCTGCTTTGGAACAAAGAGACTTTGAGATCCACATAAGACCTTGAACTCCTTAGTCCTAGTCTTCAAAATTAAACTTCTTACTTTGAGATAACTGTAGATTCACATGCAGTTGTGAGATATAATACAGAAAGATCCAGAGTGCCCTTGTTCCACAACCAGAATACTGACACTGATACAGTTGAGAAACACGCAGTTCCATCACCACCCTAGTCTTCTTGACCTCAGTTTCGTTACCCCCCTCTCAGCACAGTGGAAATCAGCACGAGTCACAGATGGCTCACCCTTCTGCACCCTGGCACCACCTCAATAAGAAGTGACTTGGGAAGTTGACAGGCTCCAGTGGGACCCCCAGCTGCCGGGCAACTGTCAAGTAGAGCAGAGACATGCTGATCGGGATGCCTGTTCTGCGGATCAAAACCTACAAGAGAAGAATGCTTCAGCTTCACAGAGATGACCGTGCCTTCTCACTCCCTCAGCACGCCTTATGAGGCTCCTGCTGTGCCAGGCATGATGCCAGGCTTGTCTGCATTTACATCTGGGGGCTGCAAACCACAGTTCACGGGCCAAAGCTGAGCCACCACTTGTTTTTGTATGGCATGCATAAAAAGAGTTTCAACATTTTTTTAATGTTTAAAAACACAGTAAAAAAAATACTATTTTGTGACACATGAAAATTATATTAAATTCAAATTTCCACGTCCATATATATAGTTTTATTGGAACACAGCCACATTCATTTGTTTTGAACTGTCTGTGCCTCTTTTCACATTACAGCAGCAGAACTGAGCAGTCAGGACAGAGAGCATATGGCCTACAAAGCCAAAATAATTTACTCTCTGGCCTTTTATAGAAAAAGTATGCAGACCTGTGATTTTTAGGCCCTCCTTCTTCCAGAAAGAACTGAAGGCCATTTCAAGGAAAGTATGTAACGTATGACAAAAGAAAATACAAGTAGCATATAGAGCAAAAACACAGATATGAAAATGGGCCAAGAGGGAAGAAAATGAAAACTAAGGATCGGGGCCAGCCTGATGTGGCATAGCAGTACAGTCTGTGTGCTCTGCTTTGGTGGCCCAGGGTTCATGGGTTCAGATCGCAGGTGCACACCTATGCACCGCTTATCAAGCCATGCTATTGCAGTGTCCCATATAAAGTAGAGGAAGATGGGCACGGATGTTAGCCCAGGGCCAGTCTTCCTCAGCAAAAAAGAGGAGGATTGGCAACAGACGTTAGCTCAGGGCTAATCTTCCTCAAAAACAAACAAACAAACAAAAAACTAAGGATCAATGACACGGCTGGCCCGATTGCCTCCAACATTCCAGGAGGTCAGTGCAAAAAGAAAGACCCGTTCAGTTTCACAGTTAGTGTTCATAAGATACAAACTGACCAAACAGAGTCAGACAAAGACCTATTTCTAGTCAGGAATTTCTCTCAAGGGTTTTCATACAGAGGATACTTCGTGATAAAACACATAAAACCCACAGCAATATCCTTATGGTAGAGGCAAAAATGAGTTTCACCGGGCATTGAGAGATGAAAAGAACACAGTATTTGCTTTCAAAAAATGTACGGTTTATCAGAGATGAGCTTAAACACACGTTATTATTTTTTAAGATATCCACATTTACCTGGTGCATATATAAGTTTAGGGCATTATAGTAATCCATTCGGTTCCCCTTGAACTTCAGCTGGTCATAAAGGACATAGTTCATGGCATCCAGCACCTGGCTCTGGAGTTCTATTTCCATTATCATGGAGGATTCGCCTGAAACACAGAGATCTACTCTGAGGACACAAGCACAGATAAGGTTGTGACCAGGGTCCCGAATAACTCATAACACGCAGACACTGGCAAGGCCTAACAATATTCATCAGGTGTTGCCAATCCATGTGGAGAAAAGAATATGTATTCAAAGTCTTTTACATTATCCAGGTGAACACATGATTGAGTCCTTAGTCACTTCTTCGTGACATAATGGGAACACACTGCAGGATTTCCCAAATTAACCAATTACTCTAGGTTCCTGCACAAATACAGCTGGATCCAAAGCAATTCCACACCTGCCTTGAAGGCCAAGCTAGGGTGTCGGCTGTTTATGCCACGGAGGGTTTTGCAAACCAGCTCTACGATGCTGTCGATCTGGGCCTGGATGTCTCTGAGGCTGATGTCGGAGAGTGGGTTGCAGTACTGGTCAATATACACGGCACCTGAAAACAAACACCAATTATTCAATAAAGCCCTATGTTTACCCTTTTCTTATCAGTTTGTCATTTACCCCAGACACCTGGGCCATAGCTCTTTCCACCATCCCACCAGATAAGCTTTGTATCCTGGATGCCAGGCCTTGCTGCCAAAACACTGAGAAGGAGCAACAAACATCCTTACAACAAAGGAGCACAGATTTCACTATTTTTTTTTTTTAAATAAACCAAACCTCTCTCAGAGATCATGGACTCAAAAAACTGCAAACTGCATGACACATGGCATATTCCCATAGTCTACTGCAAAGAGAAATAAATGCTCTCAAGGAGATCTTCTCAAGCTACTTCTCTCACCCTCTCTAATTCTCTTGTAGTTCAAAATCCAACAACTCCAAACACTTAATGGTATAAGACAGTTCCTTTACTTAAAAAAAAAACAGTTGAAAGCCCTCACTGACAGATATGCCTTTCCACGAATGTACCTCTCAAAGGAGAACCAGTCAGTGGACTTTGGAGGTAACTGTACTTTCAAACTAGAGAAACAGTTACCCTCAGGGAGCCTGCAGCTAAAAGCCTGTACAAAGCACACTGGAGACACTGTCTCTTAAAGATCACCACTCTTCACGGCCTTAGGGAATTCTTTAACCAAAGACGGAAGGGCTAACCTCATTATGTGGTTACAGGACATTTTCACTTGGGAAGCCATAGAGTCATTTTAAATTCAAGAATCTCAAACCAGTTCAGGATCTTGATGCCCTACCCATACCCTAAGGAGCCGAAAGCAGCTGCATGGGGGTCAACATGGGGGTCAACTGGCTCCTGGGCCTCCTGGGAACCCAGCTTCTCCACCTGCAGCTGAAGGAATTCTGTTCCACCCTATTGCTATGATTCCTAGACTTCATCAACGGCATCAGATTATTCTACTCAGTCACCAAGTACCAAAATCCAGAGCCAAATTCCACTCACTCAACTACTTAAAAACCTCAAAGGCTTCCCAACGCCTACAGTGCTGATTTGGAAGGGTTATTTGAAAATTATAATATTACTTCATATTTACAAAATGAAAAAGAAGTACTTGTTTTCATAAAAAAGCTACAGAATATAAAGCTTGTCAAATTATTCTCGACTGTGGAACAAACAGGAGGATGACTTTCAACTCCAGTATGCATGTGAGATGATTCCAGGGTGGCGAGGATATTTTATTTTCGTGAACGGAAACAGATTTTTCATTTTCTTTTGGATAACACTTTCACACAATCAACAAGAATCTGCACTAGGCATTGTGGAATGATGGCAACATAAGGACGAGGAACACAGCAAACTGAGTGACTAGTTGGAGAAACAACTTGTACACACATGAAACAGAAACAACGCAATACAGTCAGCGCTACTGTCTTAGTTCTGAGGGGAGTAAAACCTGCAAGTGTTGCAATAGTCAGAGAAACTTAACGGAAATGAAACCTGAACTGAACCTCGGAGGGTGAGTAGGATTTAAGAAGGAATTCTAAGGAAAAGGGATACCATGAACGAGGATGTGAAGTAGGGTATCTGTAGGGTGCCAGTGAGGACAACAGCCCAGCTAGAGCAAGTGGAACATTTTGGAGAGTAACGAGGAAAGGCTTGGATTTAGGGAGAGGGCTGAATTATGGAGGGCATTGAGCAGCAGGCAGAGATTTAACAAAAGAGGCAATCAGCTGGCCACTTTGCAGGCTTACATAGAGTGCAGAAAACAGGTGGGGTTTCAGACTGGACTGGCACTGGTACGTTGGTTGACTTGAGGGCAGGAGGGGGTGATGCTCAGGAAGCAAGTATTACTTAGAAAGCTATTGTTGGGAGAGGTGGTGACAGCCCACACAAGAACAGTAACAGAATGGAGACAAGACAACGAGAAACATTGGAAAGGAAAAAAAAAAAATGACTTGCGTAAATCACTGAGAGCAGGGAATGAAAGTGAACGGTCCTATCTGTATTTCACAACCATAAACTATGGGAGTGTCTGTGTAATATGCTAGGAATTTAAAATAGTTAAAAAAAAAATAAAGTCACATTTTGTTCTTGTTCAACTTAGTCGGAACAGAAAGTTATTCCCTTCATCTTGCCCGTCCACTTGATTTCCTTCTACTCACTTCTCACTATGGACGAGCACTCACTGATCTGTAAGAACATTGCGTCCTCATTAAACTTCAACCAGAGGTCAAGGGATTTGCTTGGGGTCATAGGAAGACAAAACTAGACAAATCTATTTCTGATTTGAAATGATGCTGTAAAGCTTAGAAAAACAGGGAACTAACCTCATTAGTTAAAATATCAGCCTCCATGCTTTGAACTGATGGTGCATCTTTAGAAAACACTGTCTCTTCAGCTGACGGCTAAAGATTCTGACAAAATCTCAGCTCTAAATTTAATAGTTTTGCCTACCTAATTGATCAGACCCTTTAGCCCAACCTTCAGAAGCCCAGGCAGCACAGTTTACTTTTCCACTGCTTTCTCATCAGGGACAGTTTCCACTACGGCTCTGAAAGACAGCTTAGCTGCATATTGAAATGTTGTTCAAGTCTCACCTTCAAGATATGATTCATAGTCATCAGGCTGCTGAAGAAAAGCCTTAAGATTATTTAAAATTTTCTGTTGTCGTAGGTAGTAAAGAATTTTTTTTGCGTAGTATTTCCAGGTTAAAGCTTTTCTGGAAAAAACAAACAAACAATAAGTCAATAATAATTAAGATACTAAAACTTCCAGTTATCTATTTTTCACTTCACACTAATCATACCATGTAAAGAGTCTACTTCACAAGAAAAATATGATTGGCTCACGATCATAGAGAACTTATTATCATGGAGCAGACAGCACAATTTAGGACTTTGCACTTGTAATCTAACACTCAATTAGTCGCGCTGAAATTCAAGAAACAGTTATCTGTTTGGCTTCAGATTGACTAAAAGGAAATAGAAAAGAAACCTGAAAAGTTAGGGGACCTGGATGAGTCTCCGGAGACATGGCTGAGGCGTCTGGAACCCTCGGCATGGGCTGCTTCTTGCTCCCCTCACTGCCATGTGACCTCATCCAGTCTCCTGGTTTCCAACAGCACCCATACTGACAACTCCCAATCTATTTTCCAGAACAGATGCCGTGCCTAAACTCCAGACCTACATATCCAACTGCGACTCCTCCTCCCCACTTGGGTACCTGGTGAGCACCTCAACATTCTTCCCCTCGCAGAGTCATCCCCTCTCAGATAATGGCAACCGCATCATTCCAGTCAGGCCAGAAACCCTGGAGGCATCCTTGACTCCCTGCTTTCTCTCATGAGCCACATTCAATCCATCTGCCAATGCTGTCAGTTTTATCTTCAAAATATATCAGAAATGCGAACGCTTCTCACTAACTCATCTAAGCCACCACCGTCTTTTGTCTGTACCATAGCGGCATCCTCCTCACTAAGCTTCCCGCTTTGAAACTCGCCCCTCATAGTCTATGCTCAGTGGAGCAGCCAGAGTGCTCTAGCTAACACGTTACATCACAGCACAACAATTCTCCGCTCCAAATTCTCCGATGGTTTTCCACCTTGCTCGAAGTAAAAGCCCAAGTCCTAATGACAACCTGAAAAGGCCTTTAAACTCTCACCCCATTACCTCTCTGACCTCAATTCCTACTATTTCCCTCCTCAGGCCAGTCCCCAGCCATGCTGGCTCCCCTGTTGTTCCTTCATCGCCTGGCCAGTGCTCCCCTTAGGCCTTAGTACTCACAGTTCCTTCTGCCCGGAACGTTCTTTCCCTGGAGATCTGCAATCTGTGCCCTCATCTCCTTTCAGGTTTTGATTCATATGTTCCTTTGAGTATGGCTTTCTCCCACCACCCTATTTAAAACCGTACCCCACCACCACCACTCCCTCACCCTCTTCCCTGACACACATTTCTCTATAGCGTTTCTCATTGTCTAATGTAATCAATATCTTACTTTGTTTAATGTCTATTTCCCCACTAGAGTGTAAGCTCCGTGAAGGCAGAGCTTTCTGTCTTGTTCACTGCTGTATCCCCACTGCCTAGAATAGTGTGGGGCACATGGTAGATGCTCAACAGATACTTGTTGAGTGAATGAAATTCTTCACCAGATCTCCCAAATACACACAGGGGTCAAGGGAAGCAGGAGAGTGATCAACTTATCTGTCTGACTTCATAAAGAAACAAAGGACTCTCACTCTCCAGATAGTAAATGAAAATCATCAGAGCTAGGTTTTACCACTTTTTAACCTTTGAGCTGTAAAACATATATCAATCTAGAAAATCACATGAAACAAATGAGTAGCTTAATGAACTATTATAAGGCAAACACCCTTATATCCACCACTCAGGCCAAGAAACAGAACTTTGCAGACACCCCAGAAGCCCTCCATGGGCCCTCTCCTCCCCTCTCAATAATCAAATCCATGCCTCTATGGTCATCACCTTGCTTTTCTCTATAGTTTTTGCCAAATGTGTATCCCTAAACACTCTAGTCTGTTTCAATGTCTTTTAAGTTTCTTAACCTACAGGATCGCCCGCCATCTTTTTTCCCCTTGCATTTTTTTTGTTGAAGAAACCTGGTTGTTTGACCTGTAGTTTCCCACAGTCTGGAATTTGTTGATTGCATCCATATGGTGTAGTTTAACATGTTCTTCTGTCTTCTGAGTTTCCTGTAAATTGGATGTAGAGGCTTGATCAGATTTGGATTCCATTTATTTGACAAGACTACTTCACAGGTGGTAACAAGTTCTTCCATCAGGAGGCAACCATACCTTGATTGTTTCTTTTTGTGATGTTAGCAGCCACTGCTACACAATGCCCAGGTCTGTTAATTCATTAGAGGTTACAAAGTAGTGATAATCTAATTCAACCATCTGTTCTTCATTTATTAGCTGGAATACTCCTATAAAGAATAATTTGCCCATATCTACTATTTGGTCCCCCAATGGCATAGTATATTATAAAAGCAGGGTAAATGCTCATTTCTCTCCTTTATTATTTTTCAAAATAATAATTTGGGTTCTTATTATCCTCCAAAGGTGACCTATTAGTTGTTGTTAAATATTATTATGAACTCACGGAGCTAAATATATTTGATGTGTTTCAATCCATTCTATTTATTATCCACACTGATGCTCCAATCGTCACATTTGGTCAATGGAAGCCTCTTCATGTTGGCCCCTGAATGCTTCTGACATGAAGTGTTGTTACTGTTCTTGCTATCTGGTTCCAGGCTTCCAAGACGCTCCAGGCTCATCTTTTACAGCTCCTGTATTGGACCTAGAATCAGCCATTTCTCCAAAAACCCTGGCTTCTTCTGAGAGGTAATGGTATACCAAGACCACAATCTGGGTACTAGGGATGATCATTCCTACTAAGTTGTTATTGTTTCTAGACTTTTCGGTGGACAGAGATAGTAAGTCTAGTGTATATATGTGTGCACACACACATACACACACACCTCTACATATATTTAAATATAAGCTATCTCATGAGTTCATACTGACACTTCTAATTCAAATTCAGAACGATAATTTTTACCTTATTCTATTTTAAATCTACATCTTTTTTCTTCCAGAAGAATCCTGCTTCTCCAGTAACATAATTACTCATTTGCTTTATTGTACATCTCATTCTCTCTCTCTCACACAACCCCCCCACCCCCCTCAGCCTCAGGATAACAAGACCAATATTCTTATCATCTTGATGATTACTCGAAAACAGCTAAATATTTTGCTTATGTTCTCCTCCATTCTCTGCTCCTTTTTTTAAACAGTTGTAGTGTACCTACATTGTCAGGGCTTATGGCTATTACATACACTACCTTCTATCCTATGAACTGGCATCTGGATTTAACTCTATAAGTAAATGCATATTTAATGTTCACACTAGTCCTTACGTCAGTCTCTCTGATTATTTTGGTTGTTTGAAGCTCATTTTCTAGCTCATTTCTTGGGAAGGGCTTGAAAGTCCCCGAGTTCTTGTAAGATAAGTTTGTCTGCAGCCTTTTTACTTGGAAGTCACTTTGGCTGGATATAAAAATCCTTGGCTGACATTTTCAATCCTTGAGTATCTTATATATGTTACTCTTTTTCTCTCTGGCATAGAGCATTGCTGTTGAAAAGTCTGATGATATTCTGATTTTCTTTCCCTTATAAGTGACTTCATCTTTTTTGCTTGGATGCCCAAAGGACTTTTCTAAAATCCAACAGTTTTAGTGAAATATGTGTCAGTGTTGGTCATTCTGGGCGAATTTTCTCAGGTACAGTGTATACTCTTGTACTATGTTGTTTCAAATCTTTATTGTGGAATGTAGTCTTTTTAATAAAGACTGCACAGAACAACATAAACGCAAATTGTTTTCAAATATCCAGGGGCTGGAGCTTTAGTGTTTGCAGAAACTACCCTTCTTCCTTCCTATGCTTTCCACATCCAAACAACAAGCATTGCCACGAATGAATACGAATAGGGTCCTTCATGGAAATTGGTATTCCAAAATATTTACAAATGTGAGAGTATTCCCTGTCATTTAAAATCAACCCTATTTTAGGCTCAAAATACACACATCAGGTCAAGGGGTAACATTTATGATCATTACTTCTAAAAAGACTATAACAATATATATTTTTACTGGTTGTACATGATCAGTCTTTTTCGCTAATCTGGTAAGTACAAAAGCAATATTTCATTGTTATTTAACATTTCTTTGAGAGTGGATTTAAAGGTCTTTTTACATGATTGCCAGACACTTGGATTTGCTCTTCTCTGAGTGTCATCCTCCTATTCTTTGTACATTTTTTGATTTCTTCTTAGAAATTTTAAGAACCCTACTGACTTTGTTTATGGTTTCTTTGGTCATACAGAAGTTTATTTTTCTATTGCAAAGTCACTTGTCTATATTCTTTTATTGCTTTTGTATTATCAGCCTTGGTTAAGGAGGTCTCCCTAGACTGTACATGAAGTCTCCTATTTCCTCGAGGGATTTTCATGGTGATCATTTTTAAATTTAGGTTCTTTACTCTTTTGGAACTTAATTGCTGGATATGACGTAAGTTTTACTTTCTCCTAGATGGAAATTCAGTTATGCCCAGGACCACTCATTAAATAATTGATGTACCACCTTTTCCCCTCCAAGTTTAAATGTATTCAATTATCTTTTATAGCTGGGACACATTTCTGAATTACTCTTTGCCACTGATGTGGCTATCTACTTTTATTTAAACATTGTATTGTTTTCATTACAGGTAGCTTTATATGTTCTATTATCTAGTGACGTAAGTTTCCCATTGCAATCATTAACAAATTGTTTTTTCTGGCTCTTCTTGTGAATTTATTCTTCTGTATATATTTTATGACAACATTATCCAATAAAACACCAAAAAGCTTTCTTGTCCCATAACTCTTTTTCGATCCTAACTGGAATGGCACTAGGTCTACGTATTAATTTCAGAAGAACTGACATTTTTGTGATGGTAAGTCTTCCCATACAAGAACATGCTCTATCTTATTTTAGGTTTTTCAATAACGTTCTACACTCTGACCTAGGAAACCTATTCCCAGGAATCCATTTAGAAATGAAACCACTAGAAACATCACCTTCCACAGTAACACAAAATGGAGAAGAAAGTGGTTACCCACCAATAGAGGGATGATTAAATAAATTATGGGATATACTACAAAACAGTACGCAGCCATCAAAAAAAGTGAACTGGATTTTTTACCCCTTGATTAGGATAGATTTTCATAAGGTAAATTTGAATGAGAAAAAAAGACATAGAAAAGTACCTATTTTATGATCACAATTTCGTGAAATAATGATCCCCACCATCCTCACATATATCAGTGTATATTAGTATGCAAGACTACAACCTAGGTTGTCACCATGAATTACAGGGGTGGGGGCAGGGAAAGCCAATACAAATGGAGTAGAGAGGAAGGCAAAAATAGCATAAACAAGAAAAAAACAGTCTGCACTAAACATCAAATCAAAACTAAAACAACCAATAAACTCTGTATGTATGATATTACATTTATGTACTTAAAAGTATATGTGTATATATGCAAAAAAGACAGGTCAGCTTTTATTTTTAAGGCTGCACAATACTGACTATTAGATCATACTTCAAATCATTTATAGATAAACCAAAATAGAAACGGAAAAATGACCTGTGTACTGAACTTATCCAAGGCCTAGAATAGTGACACATCTTACCTCTCCCCTACGGTTGTTCCACTGATAGATATTTCTCTCCTAAACCCCCTTAAAAACAACAAGCAAAATATCTTACACCTTGTTTGTGAGATATTTCACAATGATCTCTCTTAAGGAAGATGCTAAACTAGCATTCTTATCTTCCATCACTAGTAAACGTTTCCAGAACTTTTAGATCAGAAAATCTTTTCCCTAGGTAAGTTAGTCTGGAAGCCAAGTCATTTTTCAGTTAAACTGGAAATTAACCTTCACAGCAGAAAATATAAAGAATAAAAAATTTTAAGCAACAACCAAGAGATAATAGATTCTTCTTGATTAGGAAAGATAAAAGAAAGGCTCAACCAAGTATCCATACTGTTCTCGGCCAAAGTAAGATTACTTCTTACCAAAATTCAGAAATAGTAAAAAATCATCCATCAAATTAAGACATGCCTATAAAATTATTTTAAAAAAAAAAAAAGATTCAATTCACGACAGGCAAATTTGGTGGTGGTAGGTGGAGGGATGGTTTATATTACCCAAACAATGTAATAGACACATGTGCCCGGAGCAGGGTATTTAACCCACAGTAGGACTAAATACTAATTCTCTGTTCTTTCCAAAAGAATTTCTGCACAGTTTCTTTAAATATCCACTGTCTCAGTGTACTTATCTAATTTACACAGACTTTTTCAAAAATATAACTACAATAACACATGAAACATTTGGAAACGCAAGTCCTATGGTTCAGCCACATACAAATTATAGCAATTCATTCTGGGGTTATTACTAAAACAAACAAACAAACAAAATCTCTGCTAAAACTATGGCTTACCTTCCTTCCATATTTAGGATACACACCAGTTCATCTTCAAAAAATATCTCTGGTCCCTCAAGATTCTCAATGTCACTAAAACCGTTACAAGGGACCTATGAAGAAGACATATACAAACAGGCCTCAATAAAAAGTAATAATGTCATTGCCACTCTCTTACACAAAACTGAGTTGCAAACAAAGATGCTTATTTTCATGGAATGAAATAAGTGCACTATCTTGCACCACCCAGGATGGGTAGAAAGTAACATGCAAAGTAACAATTTGTTCAGATCTTGCTAGTTGCTAATGAGTTATATTTTCATAGACTGGAATTTCTGAAACTGGTAACTCAAGAGTTCTAATGTGAAGAAAAATAGCTCTGAAAAAATAACTAGAAATACAAAATCTCCTAATTCACAATAACTATCTTGTGCAGTCTACACTGCACTCCACTAGGAGAGGAGGGCAGAGAGAGAAGTCTAGTGCTTTTGGCAACTCAACCCACTGGACATGTTTTCTCCTCTGTAAATTGAGGTGGTGGTACCAATTGGCTTTTAGGTCCCCTTGGTTTAAAATTCTATTACTTCTCCCACTTTTCTTTTTGAAAGTAGCCAGGAAATTTCACATCAACCTATGTGCACGCAGAGAACACAGGAATACAAGGGTCCTGAGGCAAAGTAATCACCCGCCCACAGATCAATCTTAAGTATACTCCTGCTACGTTCAAAGTCCTTGACATACTTCTAATTAGGCAGTGGTACAGGGAAAGAGGGAGCTAAGGAAAAAACACAACAATTCATCATTATTAGACAAAGGCACAGGCTGTTAAAAATGCACATAAAACCAGCTGGACTAGAAGTAGAGGCTGCAAACCAGTAGCCCATGACCAAGGGCATCAAACATATTTAGCACCCAAATATATGTGGGTACAAACACATTTAACCAGTATTTAAAATCTGTGATTATGAATGCTTTAGCCAGCTTATCCAAAGTTGAACGTAATTTTGTCCCTTCTAACATTAACAAACATTTATTTATAGAAATGAACCACTCTAGGAAATATCTAGTTTTATTCTCCATAGGGGAATAAGGTCAAATTTGTCCCAAGTTCAAATTTTCCCTTTCAAAACTTGAAAAGCCTGGAAAATACTTCAAATGTATGAATTCCATTAAGTAATAGTAATTAAAATTAGAAAACAGAGATTTATCTTCAGTAAACCAGGATAGTAAAATACATCAGATTGGCTCTATTTCTAGATCCCTAATGCGAAACAAATTTAAAACATTTTTTCTATTTTCCAGAGTTACAAAAAGTTGAGAATCAGGATCTGATACAGAAACTTCTGTGAGAGACTCTGTGGAAGGAAAAAAACCAAAAAAACCCCCATGCATTTCAGCAATATTAAAAAAACAAACTTAGGATAATGAATGCAAAACAATTTAATTGAGGGAGTAATACTTCTGATTTACAGATAGCTTTTAATCCTGTTACCTTAACAAACAACGCAGTTTACTACTGGTTAAAACTTGCAAAGCCAGAGAGAAGAACCATATTAATTTTGTCAAACGTTCTGGGAAAACAATGGGGTGAAATCTGTAGTGTTCAATCACTGATGATCCCCCAAATCACGTGGAGATTGCAAAAAATACGTTTAACCCACTTGCAGAGAAATAACGCTGATCTGAATTCCCTTCACATTGTGTTACAGGTCCCTCCCTCCCTCTCCACCCCCCTTCTCTCTCTGGCTTTAGTAAAGTCAAGCTGGCAGGGACAAATGGCTTCATGTTGTCGGAGAGGAGGAAAAGGACACAATGACTCTTGCAGCCGTCTAAGTGAGTAAGGGATTGTGAGAGCACTGAAAAGGGAGATACCAAAAAGCGCTGGATGAGCTAAGACGCAGACACCACTACCAGGCAGAACCGTAGAGCTACATCAACAGATCCTTACGTGCTCTGAAAAGAACCTCTTTGAGAAGGAGGCTACAATCTTCCGGGCTTCTAACCCAGCTTTTTGCCGAACTTTATACTCCTCCAACCAATTGACGTAGTCGGTGGGGCTGTAGTGTTTCATAAGGGAAGGCCACCTACAAGGAGAGAAACACCCCCTCAGCTTCAGAGAGACTCAAAGGCAGGCGGGCAGACAGACACGAATCAAAGGCAGCCTTGGAAAACAGGGAAAGCGGTACGGTTTAGTGGTCAGAGGGCCCCCGGCGGTGGACCTAGTTCAGCTCTCCATCCGGCACGCACGCACTCGCTCACGGTGTGACCTTGGCGTCGCAAAAGGAATGCTGCGTCTCCACTCCCCATCTATAAAATGGGGACAGTCGTAGCAACAGTAATAGCGATGACAATGACAGTTAACATTTACTGCGCGCCTCCCAAGAGCCGGGCCCTGTGCAAATGCTCCCTACACATCTTCTGGTTTAATAACCACAAAGGTGGGTCTCAGGATCACCGTTCCAAGTCGACGAACGAGGCTCAAAAAAGGGAAGCCGCTACCCACAAGGTCATACGGCGAGTGTGCCAGGGCCAGATTTTATGCCGGGTCCCCCACGGAAATCTGTGCTCTCGGCCAACAACCCGGGGATGCTGCGCCCGCTGCCTCCAGGGCTGAGGCTCAGCGCATCACCGGATCCATGTAAACATCTCAGCACAGAGTCGGGCACAAAAGAAGCGCGCGGGCTGGGTGAGCCGTGGCACTACCGTGGTCATCCCTCAGGGAGGGCCCGGCGGCTGGGCGCCCCCCGATGCGCAATTTGGGCACCGGAGGGTCCGCGCGGCGTGGACCCGAGGGGCTGGCGGCCTGGAGGCCTTTGTCTGTCGGTCCGCGGGAAGCGGTCCGGGGTGGGCGACGGGGGTGGGGTCCGCGCGCGGGGAGGGGCAGCGGCGCCGGCCGGCCGGGCCCGGGCCCGGGGGGCGCAGAGCGGGGGCGCGGGCGGCGGGGCGCTGGCTCACCTCACCCGGAACTGCTCCTTCCACACCTTCCCGCTACTCTGGCACAGCTCGCGCAGCCGCCGGCAGGTGCTGGAGACGCGGCCGATGTCGGCGGCCGTCAGCGAGCCGCTGCACAGGATGTACTCCAGCACCTCGCCCGGCAGGCTGACGAGGCAGCTGAGGCCCGCCGCCTCCGGCGCGGCCTCCTCCGCCAGCGCCGGCACCACGTCCATCGCGCTCTCGCCCCCTGCCGCCGCCATCTTGTCCGCGTACCTGGGCCGCCGCGCGCGCACGCACACGCCGGGGCGCCCCGCTTCGCCCCGCCCACCGGCTCGAGGGGCGGGCGCGACATCGCCCCGCCCACGTCCGTGGCCACGCCCCCCCTCCTCGCGGGCCGCGCTCCAGGACTGCGCCGCCGCCAAGGGAAGGAAATGCGTTTTGGAAAAGAACTGCGCTGTGGGCCGGGAGCCGGGGTAGCATCCATCTTTCTCGTGTGGGCTGAGCGCTTCCTGTGCATGAGCTCCTCGGACCTTCCCAAGAACCCGGTGCACTGTTCCTCTCCCCAGGTTACAGATGGAGAAACTGAGGCTCAGGAAGATGAACAGACTTGCTCAGAGTCCCTTGTCTTAGATTCTAATCCAGATCCGCTTGACTTCTGCTTGACTGTAATAACAACACACAATATTCTTGAGTGGGTGCGGTGCGAAGCACTTTACATACGTTCTTCAGGGACTCCTGATTTGAGTCCTCTAGGATAGGTACCACAATTATACCATTCTACAGATAAGGAAAACAAGGCTCATAAAGGTGGAAGTCACTGGTTCAAAGTCACAGAGACAACAAGTGGTAGAGCCTGGATCTGAACCCTCAAAGCAGGAGTTACCACTCAGGTGTGAGTGGGGCCTCTTCTATATATACATATTTAAGCCCAGTTCAGTGCCAAGCCCTGTGCTGTCTGCCCTGGGGAGACAGAGGTGAGTGAGATGGTGCCCTTGCCTCCCAGGAGCTCAAAGTCCAATTAGGGGGACACACAGTTATAGAACAATCTGTTGTCAGTACATGGAGGTGCAATCAAGTGTTCCTTTGGAAATCAGAATGCCCTGAAAGAGTTGAACAAGTAAAGTTATTGTCAATGGATGGTGTTAAGCCATCCATGGATCCCTATGGCCCTTAGAAATAAATCTGAAATCTCTAACATTGTTGCAAAGGGAAAGACTCCTGTCTGCCTCTCCTTGCCTCTTTGAGGCCATTTTCTCCCTCACTAGCCACGCCCCAGCCAGGCTGGTCTCTTTCCTCGTGCTTCTGTCCCTCACATGTATACTATTCCCACTGCCTGGAATGTGCTTTGTGCCAACATGCCCTCCTTCCAGCTGCTCCTCCTCTTCCTCCAGGCCTTAGCTTAACCTCCCCAGATGCCCTCCCTTCCCTCACCCCAGCCCCAGCACCAGATATGGCTCCTTCCCAACATTTTGCAATCTTGTAACTATTTGCTTAATTTATAACTATTTGTTCAACCTGTGTCTTTCCCACTACATCAGAAGCAACTTCAGGATCAGGGCTGCGTTTGATTCACCTCCAGAGGCCCAGTTACTTGGCCCAGGCCTGGCACGTAGCAGATTCTCAATGATTATCTGTTGATTGCAGGCCTTTCTGAGGTCCAGTTTCTCATCAGTAAAATGGAGAAAATAATAATAATGCTGGGCTCCTGGGCTGTTGTTAGAATTAGTACATTTGTGTAAAGTGTACAGAACTGTACCTGGCACAGAGAAAGTACTCAATAAAACAGTGTTATGGAGAAATGGGGAGAAACTGCTTAAAGGGAACAGGTTTTATTTTGGCGTGATGGAAATGTCTGGAACTAGATAGAGGTGGTGGTTGCACAACATTGTGAATGTACTAAATGCCTCTGAATCACTTTAAATGGTTTAATTTTATGTTATGTGAATTTCACCTCAATAGTTTTTTTGTGTGTTACTGCATATGTTAGTTTGCGAGGGCTGCCATAACAAAATGCCACAGACTGTGTGGCTTAAACAACAGAAATTTATTTTTTCATAGTTCTGGAGGCTATAAGTCAAGAGCAAGGTGTTGGCAGGGTTGGTTTCTTCTGCAGGCTCTCTCCTTGGCTTGTAGATGGCTTTCTTCGTGTGTGTTCACGTGGTCTTCCTTCTGTGTGTGTGTCTGTGACCTAATCTATTCTTATAAGGACACCAGTCATATTGCATTGGGGGCTCACTCGACCTCATTTTACTTTAATGGCCTCTTTAAAGACCCTGTCTCCAAATCTGGTCACATTCTGAGGTCCTGGGGGATAGGGTTTCAACATATGAAGGGGGGGCGGGGACAGAGCTACCGCTGCTGCTCCTAGTCATTAAAACAGAGAGGTTTAGAGCAGCCGCTGGAGTCTGGCAGATCTAGGAGAGAGTCTGCACCGCCACGCTTCTAAATTCAGTGGAATTTTCCTGGCCTTGTTCTTGTCTTCCCCCTGCAGACACTGTTTACCACTTGCTTCTCCTCGAAATGCTGGTTCCCCTTGGCCTCTGTGGCCCCACCCTCTCCTGGTTCTCCTCCTACCCCTAGGGCAGGTCCTTCTCAGTCTCCTTTGCCACCTCCCCCAGATGGTGCATGTTGGGGTACCTTGGGGCTCAGCCACAGGCCCCCTTCTTTCACTTTCTCACCCCTGTCTACAGCCGGAATGACGATCCAAACCCAGTTTAAATGTCCACGTTTCCCTCTTTGGCCCAGCCTGTTCCTCTGAGATCTAGACTCAGTCAGCCAGCTGCTCCCCTGACATTCCCTTTGGGGCCCTGAAACTCAACTTATCCGAGAGTGAACTCACACCCCCACCCCCACTTACCCTGTCCTCTCCCGATGGTTCCTGCCTTGGGAAAGGCTGCCCATCCATCCATTCCTGCAAAACCGGAACTTGTCGCCATCCTTGGCACCTCTCTCCCTCACCATCCATATCCAAATGCGCAATAGATCTTGACTTCTCTGTGCCTCGGTTTCCTCATCTATAAAATGGGGATAATGATAGATCTTCCTATTAAATGAAACAATACACATATATCAGTTACTCTTGCAGCATAACAAATAAACCCAAAACTTCGTGGCTTAAAACAACCTTGTTTTTCTCCTCTTGGTTTTGTGGGCCAGGAAATGGAGAAGGGCTCAGCTGGGCAGCTCCGAACTGGAATCAGGTGGCGTCTCCAGATTCCGTGCTTTCAAACACTGCATGTCCTCACTGTTGTCAGACCCCACAGGATCTCAGAAAGGGCTGAGATTTTGTCTTAAGTGCGCTCGGAAGCAGTCTCCATATTCAAATGCCCAACAGAGGTTAAGTTCTCTGTGTCTCAGTTTCTTCAGGGAAACTTTTTTTTTTTTTCCTTGGAACAGGGAAGCCATTTTCTTTTCTAAAAGATCATTCCTAATATTTCTCAAATCTGTGTCTTTCTCTCAGTCTCCTCAGCCACTGCCCTAGTCCATGCCCCCTCTGTAGCTCCTAACTGTTCCCCTGGCTTCCATCCTGGCCATAAGAATGTGAAAATCAGCCCTGATGATGCTCAGACCTTGATAAACCAAGTTTCCACCCAGTAGGGCAGAAGGTAGACCCCCTCAACTGCACAGACAATTGGTAAGTCGTTCTTATGAACAACTCTTGCTTTCTTATCAGTGACATCCCGGCCCTCCTTCTTGCTTCCTGTCTTCTGATCAAAGATGACTAAGATACTAGAATCGCTTGCCAATCCAGAAAATCCTCTCTGTGACTCTAGAAAAGATGGAGAACAGTTTTATTATTGAACAAGCGTTAAACCAGACTGTGATGCACATCACAGGTAATCCGCTGATGAGATTACAAAGACAGAAAGAAATCCCATCCTTTTTATATACGCCAGTCACTGCCTCACGTACGTGTTCTCGAGATTAGTGTTAACTTGTCCTCAGGTAAGAGGACCTGACCACACCTGTCCTAGTTCATACATTCTTTCCTAGTTCATCCTAAGCTCACCCGGTAATTGGGGTACCTATTGTGCTAGCTAACTGCCCTCATCTCAAAGAATAATAAAACTTCTCATCTTTACGACAAGCAGGTGCTTACAGCTGGGAACAAGGTGCTCATGTTAAACTCCCATGGTCACAGGGAGATAGGGACACTATCTTCCCTGATATTTACATTTCAAAGAGATAGTTCCCAGGTCCCTAAGAAAAACATTCCTGGGTTGTAATAGTGGCAAGAGGCGTACTTAGCCTTTAAAAAGATTTGTAAAATGTAGTATGCGTGCACAACGGAACGTTCTTCAGCCATAAAAAAAAAAATGGAGCACTGATACACGCTGCAACATGGACAAACCTTGGGAACATTACACTAAGTGAAAGAAACCAGACACGAAAGGACGAATATTGTATGATCCCACTTACGTGAAACATCTAGAATAGGCAAATTCATAGAGACAGAATGGAGATGAGAGGTTACCAGGGGCTGGGAGGGAGGAGGGAGTGGGGAGTTATTGCCTAATGGGTACAGAGTTTCTGTTTAGGGTGATGAAAAAGTTCTGGAAAGAGACAGTGGTGATGGTTCCACAACACTGTGAATGTCCTTAATGTCATTGAATTGTATACATAAACATAGTTACATGGTAAATTTTCTGTTATGTATATTTTACCATAATTTTAAAAAATAGCACGCACAAAACAGATTTGCATACATCTCAAAGAGACAGGAAAGCTTTACACACACACAATTTCTCAAAGAAATGCTTTAAGAAAGGAAGGAGGGAATGGGTTTCTCTTCCTTTTGGCAACAGGGAAAATAATGAGTTTTTAAACTTACCCTACAATACCCTCTTGCTGGACTGCCGCCTGTATTCAGCTGAGAGCTGGTCCCCACTACCTAAGTTCCTGCTTCAAGTCACCCAGCACAAGCCCAAATCCTAGAGTAACCCCCTCCCAGCCCATCCTGCCTGGCCCCCCTGAGTTCCTCCGGGGTGCCCTATCCCTGCTGCAAGCCAATAAACCTCTTTGTGGACTAAAGGTGTATTTCTGTTTATCTTTGGCTAGAGGACTTCAACATCGCTCTCCCATGAGATATTCACAGTCTTTGAGAGAGACCAGTTCAACCCCCTTCAGCATCTTCAATGGCTTTCCTTGTTCTCAAAATAAATATACACATCCTTTCTCTTCTGGTCCATCTCCCCAGACTCTCCCTCCCACCAGAGAGCCTTTGTTAATACAGTTTCATTTTCCTGGAGTGCTGGCTTCCAGCTCCTAACTCATCCATTAGATTTCAACTTAAGCACTTGTCTGCAGAAACACACATCTGCTGACCACAGACTAGGTGAGCTTCTTTTGTCTTGTGCCCCCACAGAATCCCCTCCCTTTCATTCGGTGCACACTCCCAGACTGTCATAACGCACACCTTGGCATGATTATTGGATTCACCCACCAGCACAGGCAGATCCAGGTTTCGTGGGGCCTGAAGCTTATACTGTTTAGAGGCCTTAATTTATTTTTATTTTTATTTTTTTGTGAGGAAGATTGGCTCTGAGCTAACATCTGTGCCAATATTCCTCTATTACGTATGTGGGATGCCGCCACAGCATGGCTTGATGAGCGGTGTGTAGGTCCATGCCCGGGATCTAAACCCTTGGACACCGGGCCACAAAAGCAGAGCACGCAAACTTAACCACTACGCCACTGGGCCAGTGTCCAGAGGCCTTATTTTAGAAAAGGAATACACAGGGATGAATTCATAAGTAAACAGGAGAGCATGTATGTAGAATGAGAAATGAAGGGGCCTTGGGTGGGGTCTTTCCAAGTGAGGGGTCCCGAAGTTAAGCTTCATTAGCTCCATAGTAAACACGTCTCTTCCTATAGAATGGTAACCTCCATGAAAGCAGGGCCTCTGTCCAGTTTTGCTCAAATACTTATTGAATGTACTGCTGGGGTATGTGAAAGGATCTCACACTCTCCTACAGAGATACTTCTTCAGACCAACTAACTCCCACCGTCGCTGTACGTGTGTGGCTTGTGCCCTCACCTTCCTGAAGTCTCGTCAGTCACCTTATTAATGGACCACCCTATGTAAACTCTCCGTCACTCTGCCTGCTTTGTTTTTCTCCAAAATTACTTACTTATCACCATCTACTACTCCCCATTTCTTAAAAAAACGCACTCACTTGCTGTCTCTCTCTTTCTGATAGAATGTGAGCTCTACACTTGATCTCCAGGCCCTACAAAAGGACCTGACACATAATAGGTCCTCATTATATTTCTATTGAATGAGTGAATTAATCCTATAAATGCAACTCAATTGAGTTGAATGTATTTTGCATGTGGGTGGACATGAATCTTGGGGGACCAGAGGGCAGACTACGATAGGCTGAATAATGGCCTCCAAACACATTCACATTCTAATCTCTAGAACCTGTGAATATATTACTATGATGTGTGGGATTTTTTTCCCCACACCACCAAGCAGTTCTCCAACATCAGCTGAGTGGCCTACAATTCAACTCAATTCTGACACTACCTACCTGAGAGGCACTATCTACTATCGACCTGGGGACAGATCCCACAGGTTAAGGTTTCGGTCCTACAAAACTGCCCTTTGCAAGTCCGTGTTGCCACCTGTGCTTCAGACCAACGGGCTACAGGTCAGGGTTCCCACGACCCCCTCCTTGTGTTTGATTAGTTTGCTAGAGCAGCTCCCAGAACTCAGAGAAACATTTGACTTACTGGATTACCAGTTTATTATGAAAGGATATAATTTAGAACAGCCAGATGGAAGAGAGGCACAGGGCAAGGCATGTGGAAAGGACGCAGAGCTTCCACACTTTTCTGAGCACGCCATTCTCCCCGAATCTTCACGTGTTCAGCAACCTGGAAGCTCTCCGAACCCCGACCTCTCCGTTTTTATGGAGGCTTCCTTACATAGGCGTGATTCATTAAATCATTGACCATTGGTGACTTATTCAACCTCCAGCTCCTTTCCCCTCTCTGGAGGTGAGGGGGTAGGACTGAAAGTATCACCCCTCTAATCACGTGGTTGGTTCCCCTGGCAACCAGCCCCCATCCTCAGATGCTTTCCAAAAGTCAGCGCATTAACATAAACTCAGGTGTGGTTGAAAGGAGTTTGTTAAGAATAACAAGACATCTTTTTTGCTGAGGAAGACCGGCTCTGAGCTAATATCTATTGCCAATCCTCCTCCATTTTTTTTCCCCCTAAAGCCGCAGTAGATAGTTGTATGTCATAGTTGCACAGCCTTCTGGTTGCTGTATGTGGGACGTGGCCTCAGCATGGCCAGAGAAGCGGTGCGTCGGTGCACGCCCAGGATCCGAACCCGGGCCGCCAGTAGCGGAGTGCGCGCTTAACAGCTAAGCCACGGGGCCGGCCCCAAACAAGACATCTTTATTGCTCTCATCAGTTAGGAAATTCCAAGGGTTTTAGGAGCTCTATGACAGAAACAAGGAGGAAGACCAAATATGTACTTCTTATTATAAATCACAATATCACAGTCTCCTTACATGGCAAAAGGGACTTTGCAGATGTAATTTAGTTAGGAATCTTGAGATGGAGAGATATCCTGGATAATCTGGGTAAGCCCAATGTAATCACCAGAGTCTTTATAAGCAGGGGACAGGAGGGACAGAGTCAGAGACAGGAGATGTGACGATGGAAGCAGAGGTTCGAGTGATGCTGGGCCACAAGCCAAGAAATGTGGGCAGCTTCTAGAAGCTGGAAAACACGTGAAAATGGATTCTTCCCTTGAGCATTAGCAATAAGAAACGAATACAGATTTAATATAGATTTTAGTTTTCTACTGTTGCCCTAACAAATTACCACAACTTAGTGGCTTAAAACAACACGTATTTATTATCTTACTGCTCTGGATGTCAGAAGTCTCCAATGGGTCTTAGGAAGCTGAAATAAAGGTGTCAGCAGAGCAGTGTTCCTTCTGGAGGCTCTAAGTGAACAGTTCTGGGCCTTTTCCAGCTTGCAGAGGCCACCCGCATTCCTTGGCTCATAGCTGCGTGACTCCAACCTCTGCAGCAATAAGGCAGTATGCCAGGGAGGTTTCGTGGTTGTTACTCAGCATCCTTGTGGCAATAGGTAACGAATACACAGAGGCAGATAAAACACATACACAACAATTGCAAAGCAATACCTTCAATGTGCCAAGTGATTGGTACAGACAGGAAGTATGGTTGGAGGATGGAGGGAGCAGCAGAAACAAAGGTCGGGAGGAGGGAAAAGAAGAGCTGTGTTTAGAACCACTGCAGCAAATCCACAGACGAGCAGCTTGGTGTGGAGCAGTGGAGGAAGCAGACGCTGAGAAGGCTGCTTGTGGCCAGCGCAAGCGCTGAATGTTGGCCGGAGGGGTTGGTCCTCCTCTGGTCCCTGGTGGCACCAAATGCCTTTGAGCACAGGCATGACGGGATGAAGGAGACGTATCTGGAAGGGCAATCTGGGGGCAGTGTGTGCTTTTCAAGGAAGACGATGCCACCAGCTTGGAAGAAAAAGGACTAGATGTCTGTCTCCCCACAGATTTTGCCGGCAGCTTTTCTGCTAATAACTGCACTTCCATTAGTGACTCTTTTCAAAGGCTTCAAAACAAACTGATTCAATTAGTCACTGCATAGGGTTGAATTAATGCCGTGGATACTACACCTTGAGTGTACAGTATGTCTCAGAAGCTTTCTTGCACTCGGTTTCTTTACCTACGAGACCAGAAATGGGAGCAGAGAGGAAAGTGGACCTCGTCACCCTTGAAGATCTAAAATTCTTGGAAACAGTAAATTAGGGAAGAACTGAGAGATTAAGTTTTCCCATATCAACTTCCAACCTCAGCTCTGAGCTCCAGCGGAGAAAACAGACACAGAGAAGCCAGGAGACCCCACAGCACTGTCCCCTCCACCCCCAAGTCTAATAATACAAAAGATTTGAGTTTTTTAAAAAATCACTTTACTAATTACTTGGGTTTTAATCTTCTGCTATTTGATTAACTTAATCTTATTTTCCTCCAGAGCCCACGGCTAATGCGATTTCCTTTCAATGATGTAGGTTAAGCTCTAGATTGGTCCCCCCGATTGTAAATACTTTCCCTGTTTTTGCTCTCTTGGTGATTCAGCCAAGGGTATGATGAAAAAATAAGTACATTTTTACTATTTAACTGACTGTGAAGGCCATATTCTATATTGATCTGCAGTGACTCAAAAATCCTTCCCCCCGCCCCCTCCACTTTTTTCCTTCCCCCTGCTCCTTTCCATTTGTGGGTGGGAAGGTCCTGTTTTGGGGTAAACTTGGAGTTGTCACCTGGTTGCCAGGCAACAGAAGCCGCCGCAGTCGGGATGCATAGAAATGTTAAGTTTCCCCAGCCATCTCTGAGACTGGGCCCGACAGAACTTCGACAGAACTCCAGTGCGTGTATGAATCACCTGGGGGGAGCTGGTTAAAAATTCTGCATCAGACCTTATCCCCCATGAGTGCTAATGGGCAGGTGGGGGGAGAGGCCAGGAGTTGGCTTTTAAAATGAGCGTTGCCTAGGATGGCAGGTGGTCTGCGGAGGGCTGAGAATGCAATGCAGTTGAAACAACCACCGCCTATTTTACAGTGAACAAATGGTACAGAGAGGTCAGGTAACTTATCCTAAGTTGCACAGCTAGGAAGTGAAGGAGCCGGGATTTGAACTGTGAGCGACAGTCTGAGTCTCTTAGCAGCAGCCCTAGGTGGTGGTTAAGAACGCGGATTCTAGAACCTGATGGTCTGGGTTCAAACTCCACCTCTAACATTTATTTGCTGGCTATGTTGACCTTGCACAAGCTGTCTGATCTCCTTGTGCCTCCATTTCCCAAGTATTAAACTGGAGAGAGCAGTGATAACATGTCAAAGTATTTTTGTGAAGACTGGCACTTAATAACCGTTAGTCATTATTTTCATTAAGTAACAAATTTCTGTAGGGTAGTGTGGAGCTGGGTGCTGAGGAGTTCCCTGACTCTTGTTCCTTCTCTGACCTGCATCTCACACTTGAACTTGGGCCTGAGGATCAGGGGTGGGACGGAGGAGTCAGGAATGGTGTGTGGGGAATATTTGATGTTGGGCAAATTACTTTGTCATTTAAAAGGCTGAATATCTAGTGTCTTGTGCTTTATGACCAGGAAATAGGTATGAAGGTCAAAACAGCCTCAGCATCCAAATGGCCATGTCCGGAAGGGCATGACGAAGCCTTAGGGCCCCCACCCTCCGTTTCTCCTCTTATAGTAACCACCTTGTCAGGGCATTTGGGGTCAGCTCCTCTTTATCTGTCCTTCTCGGGCTTCGAGATCTCTTCCTTTTGACACTGGGTCTGAAGCCAGCTAGGACTCAGGTATTAGGGTCCTCAGGGTTGTATATACAGGGGGCAAGGGCTGAGGGGGAAGGTGGTACAGTTTCTTTGGGGCCCTTTCTATGGATGCAGCTGTGATGGGGAGGAGGGTGGGGAGGATGCTGAGATGCGCCACCCAGGTCCGTGTCAGGAGTCAAGAAATCTCCCTCCACCTGCTGGGAGTGCCCTCTGCGGGTCAGTCCCTGGGGGCGTGAATTCCACTGCAGAGATCTGCCTGGTCCGAGACTGACTGATGGAGGGGTATGAAACCTGCTTTCCTGTCCCAAATCGGGACAGCTCTGGAAGATCATCTTCAGAATTCCCTGCAGGGTTGCCTGAACTTTCTGTTGGGACAATTTGCAGCTCAGGCTTCCCCTCTGACCAGTCGGACTGCTTTCCTCACTTCCCCTCCCCTCCCTTTCCCCAAAGCACTCCCCCATCCGCCTCTGCCACCTCTGTCTCAGAGTGGGCTTCCTGGGGTCACCCGGCCTGTGACAGTGGACAAGGCATGAGAAATTCCAAGCAAATCAAAAAAAGACAGCAGTCAGTCGAGTTGAGTCCACTTTTTAATGTTTTAACCATAATGCAAACAGGCATAAGTAGACTTTTGTTGAATTCCATCAAATTAGAAGATGAGAACTATACAGAAGAAGAGCATGCGGTGAACACAGCCTGGACAACCTCGCAGCGAGCGTGGGGCGGGCGTCAGTCCTCAGAGGGCGGTGCCGGAGCACACGGGACACTTGGCGGAGGTTAGCAGCATCGAGAGCTCAGAGGTAGGGGAAGTCCGCGTTTCTGACAGCGTGTGTGTGTGGTGAGAGGCGACACCCGCTCTGCCCACCAATTCCCCAACCCCGGCACGGAAACCCACGGGGACAGCAACGAGGAGCGACCGACCGCGCCTTCCGGAAAACCACTGCTGAGCCCGGAGAGGGTCTTACAATCACAGTGACAACACACAACAAGGAAACAGGGTGGAGGCAGGGCGAGGGGCACGGAGAGCAGTGGGCCCCCACGGGTCTTCATCAGAACCAAGGGCACAGCATCTTACAGACATGGAACTGTCATCCTTCTGTCTTGAGGGGGAGTTTGTGAAACCACGCTTTTTTATTCTCCCTCAAAAGCCTTCGGGTCTCAGTTGGGCAACAGATAACGGAAACAAAACCATGGGGCTGAGGAATGCTCTGCTTACTCCAGAAGGTCCGTGATGAGAAGGCCTGGGGCAGCCAGTAGAGATTCTGTTGCCCTCAGAGGACATCTGGCAATGTCCAAAGATATATTTCGTTGTCACAATTGGTGGGAGGCTGCTACTGGCATCTAGTGTGTGGAGGCCAGGGATGTTGCTCAATATCCTACAATGCACAAGACAGCCCCCACCACAAAGAATGATCCAGTCCCAAATGCCAATAGTGCTGAGACTGAGAGATCCCTGGACCAGAGTCTCCTAGAGCTTAGGAGCCAAGGCTGGGCACTTGGATGTCCTGGAGTCATTTTCTAGAAGACTATGGAAAGCAGCATCTTAAGGCATATTAGTTCCTGTCTGCCAGGACCACCCCATAAAGAATGGGCTCTGTCCTGGACCAGGCAGACATGCTCTGCTCATTTAGAACTGTTCAGATATTCCACGACAGACCCAATAGAGAACAGACCCCAAACAGACCTGCTTTCCAGGGTGAACGTTTGCCTAGGTCCTCACATCTGACACATGTCATTGTTGGGCAGAGGCAGGGGCTGGCAGTAGACCGAGGACAGGGTAGGCGTGAGAGAAAGAGGGGATGCTGGTGTCAGCTCCCACAGGCCAAGTCAGGTTGGTGGGGACCATTTGTGCTGAGTCCCTGGGGGCAGGGCCCCTCCCTCAGCCTCTCAAATCTGTTTTCCTCCATCCTGGCTCCTAGCCTTTAATTCTTGAGTCAAACAGCACATTTGGATGCAGGAGACTTTATGAGGGTTGGGAGAAGACAGGGAATATGGACAGGTCACGTAGGCAGCCCAGATGAATAGTTCTTGCTCTTTGTCACCTGCAGGCAGTCTCAAATTAACTTGCCGATTCAGACAGAAGGCTTTGAGGATAAGGTGGGCAGAGTGACATGCTGGAGATCGGGGGCAGTGGAGATGGAAATATACAAGTAAACATGGCTGGCTTAAAGTCTTAAGTCCATGGTTTCCCTAAGGGCATGAATTAAAAGGCGGTACTGGGGGCCGATGCTGCAGGGGTGAAGGGGCCCAGGCATCCAGCTTGCCCATCCTGGCAGGAACCATCTACCCTGTGATCTAGGTCAGAGAATCTCACTTGTTTTGGACTTAGGGCAAAATCTGACCTTCTTTTGGGAGCCCAACGCAGGTGGCTGCTGAGAGCGTGTTTGGCAAGAAAATCCTGTGTTCTCAGGCCAATGTCAATTGGCCTGGAGTCAGTTCTCTTTCTGTGCATCTAGGCATGGCTGGACCTTGGAAGGACTCACCCTGTTGACTCGGGGAGAAGCTGACTATCATGTCAGCACTGCAAACTCATCTTTCCCTTGAGCCTGTTTTTTCTCACAAGACCTGTTTCTCAGCTTAGAGGCAAGACTCTTGATTTTCTCGTTGGTTCTCATCCTCCACAACAGATGGGTCTCCAGGTCTTCTTGACTCAACCCCTAGAATCTCTTTATCACTACCTCTGCCTCTTCCCTCGTTCAAGCCTTGGTTACTGCAATAACCTACCCATAGTTCAGTAGGCCATCCATCCTCGCTCTGTGCTGCAGCCAGAACATTCTTTTCCAAGCATAACTCCAATCACCTTATTTTCCCCCTTTAAAGAACACTCTTAAGGACTCCCTGTTGCCTACCAAATAAAGTCAAAATTCCCTGATGTGTCCTCCACCTCTCCCCACCATCTGGTGCCTGCCCGTCTTCCCAGCGTCTCTCTCCCCACCCCCACCATCCACAGCTTTCCAAAGCTGGGCTACATCTGAAGCCAGCCCTGATTTACCCTACGTGCTCCCCGTCCATGCCTTTCCTCTCGCTCTTCCCACTTCCTGGCAATCTTCTCTCCCCAAACCCACTGGTGGAAGCCCACTCATTTCTCAAAACCCAGACATTTATGTCAATTCTAAGAATTGTGTCTCTACATACCAGATTCTAACCTTCTATAAGAGAGGAACCGTATTTTCCTCTGACTGTTCCACGGTGCCTTCTGCGTACTAGAGAAGCAGGAAATGTTATAAATTAAGTGAAAAAATAAAATGTCACTGGGCATCGTAGGGGCATTATCTCCTTTGTGGCTACGTAGACTCAGAATGGTGACTTGATTGCGGAAACAGGGGCATAATTAGCACATGGACCCAGGTCTGCTTCCCAAACTCCATTTTGGTGGGTCTGAAGCATTCCCCCCAAAGAAAGATACCTGGCTGTCTCACCTTGTAGAAATTAAGGGAAAACCTTTCTCCTCTCAGGGAGTCTAATTAACTAGTTCCGCTTCTTTCGCAACACAAGGTTCGAGAATTGGATTCATAGTGGCAACAGGAAAGCACTAGATTCCAGCTCTCCTGTTGTCTCATTCCTCCTGGCGAAACACACTTTTGCTAAATGGGGTTGGAACTCTGCAGGCCAATTCAAGGGGGAGAGGGAAATAAAACGCCTGTAACCTGGGTAATCTCCAAATGCCCAGTCAACCCTATTTTTGCTCATCTATTGTTAAACCAAATTTTGCACCTGTTTTTTGGCCATTGGGACTGAACTAAAAACCACCACGAGAGGGCAGCATTTACCCACTCTGCATCAGAGCTAAACGCGAAATCAGGACTCTGCTCTCTGCCTCTTGATGGGCTCAGTGGAGCCGGCTTTCGGTATCAGGAATTCTGGCAAATGAGAGAAACACATGCGACCAGTCTGCTGTCTTCTAGACGGGAGTTATGAAGCAGCTTGTGTTGGGGGTTGAAAGGTGTTTACTTAGATAAAAATCTTTCCTGGAAAGAAAGATGAATCCTGGTTATATGATCATTTCTTTGGCCTCCCTGATAAAACGAGACGATGTTTCCATCTGTCTGCCTGCTACTAGAAGGGCAGGGATATACGAAGAAGGGGCCTGGCACACAGTAAGGGCTCACAGGTATTTATTTGGCGATGGAAAAGCATTCATGTGTACAGCTTGATTTGGAGGGGGAAGCACTGATCAATTCCTCTTTGACGGAGGTTGGACACAGCAGTTCAGTCCCTGGGGAGTTAGTGACATCTTAGGAGGCATCTCCAAAAGGCTCAAAGAGTTGGAGAGAAAGCCCCTGGAGGAAGGTTACTAGGAGCCGGAATTGTGTTTGCAGGAAAGAGAGGGTTTACAAGGGGCTTCCCTCCAGGTTAGAGTGGGGTGGTGGAGCACGCCCAGGGTTTGGTCTCTAAGCCATGGGAGCCCGAGCAGGAGGAAACAGGATTAGAGGAAGGCAGGGAGGTCACAACTGGCGTGAAGACGAAGTCCCCGTGCCAGGGATGAGACAGCAGTGGGGGCCGCCAGGGAGGGTGGGGAACGGCGAGATACGGTTTGCCCTTTGACTTGAAGAAGTTGTCCCCTCCTGGGGACACCTCTTTGGCACCCCCATTCTAAGGCCCTTCCAAAGAGGGCCAGGGCACCTTCTCTTTGGCAGACCCCCAAAAACTGAGCATCAAGAAAGAAACGCCCATAGTGCAGTATATAAAGGAAATGCTGTCTTTCTACATAATACAACAAAACAGAGAATAGAACCGCCCGAATGCTTCCCTTCCAACCCCGGGGCCCAGGGCAGACCCCTCGAGGCAGTCCCTGGGGGTCATGGAATTTCTCGGCTCTTTCTGGGCACAGTCTGCCACTAAGTGCAGAAAGGCACCCTCCCACCTCATTTACTCCAAGAGGGTAAACTCAGCAGGTTGCCTGCCAGGCCCTGATTCCTGCTAAAGACTCTGCTGCCCATTTGTGATCTGAGTCAAGGATAATTTATTTGTCAAAATTACCTTATCACGTTAAACATTGGGAGGACCACTTTCAGAAGGCCAAAAGCATGAGGGCCGGGTTCTTCCCGTCCTGGGGTGTGTCCTGTAGAAGTAGCCGTGCAGTGCCTCATTACGGCTTCCCCGCCCTGCCTGATCTGCTTTAACTGGCTTCCATTATTCTATCCTCAAGGGTGAAACAGGAAGCCCCATATGGAGGAATAAAAACATAGCAATGATTCTGCCTTGGTACTGTTTCCAGGCTCCACAACTTTCAAGTTTGCTCCATTCACACTTTTTAGCTTCATAGCATCGAGACTGGGGGAAACTGGGGACAAGTGACCGGTCCAGAGTCACCCGGTGGTGAAGATGGGGAGATTCTTATTTCCAGCACACTCGCTTGGACATCACTTCCGGTCTCATGAGTGGGATAGCCGGGGGAGGGTGTAGTCAGGTGGTCCTGGCCCGGGTGGGTGGGGCTGGGGAGGGGGTTTGTCCGGTCCATTAGATGGGTTGACTTCCCACCAAGGGCTCTGCGAACAGGTGCCAGAATCCAAATGCACCTCATTCTGTGATTCCCCCTTTGGTTGGAGATTTCTCCGTTAATCATCACACCCCCCTCTCCATGCCCCAGCCCTTTATAACTGGGACAATGAGGGTGCTTCCCAGTGTGTCAGGGACACTAGCACGGACCCTTAATTATGCACATGTGATGGCTGGGGCACGTTTCTTGGCACCGAGGGTCTGCAGGCCACACCCTCACACAGGCAGGAGGACAGACGGAGACCTGGGCCCGTCACACGCACACACACATGACCAAAATGTCACCATAAAAAAGGATACGGGGGGACTTCAGCGGCCGAGGGACTGGCTCACAAAACTCTTCTGTCCGGTCCCTGCAGCCTGTCCAGGGGGCCCCAGGAAACAAGCCCTGACACAAGCGATGGCCGTGTGACAGTGGTTTCATGCACCGGTGAGTTGCCCGTGTCAGGACGAGAGAGGGGGAAAGGGCGTGTAAGAGCCACTGCGGATTATAAAGGCCTTGCACTGCAGCGGGGAAACGCAAGGAGAAAGGCCGCAGGCCCAGAAGAGGAGAAAGGACACGGGACAGGACGAGAGGCAGAGCAGGGCCACACGGCCCGGAGGAAAGGTTCAGCGGCGTCCACGCAGGCAAAACCCGCAGCCGCCCCGCCCAGTGCATGGGCCGGCCCCTGCCATCCTCTGGGCGAGAGGATCCAGTTAGGAGCTGAAAACCCTGTGGGGGGAGAAGGGGGAGGAGTCAGCGCCCCAGGGGTGAGAGAGATGGGGCGTCCTTAGAGACCCAGAGAAAACCACTAGGCTCTGGGCGCAGGGCTTTGTCTCTTTCATTTCCTCTGTAGCCCCAGTGTCTGGGACAGGACCCGGCACCTAGTTGGGGCTCATCTTGAATGAATGAATGAATGAATACACAAAGAATGAATGCTTGAATGAGAGAATGAATGCTTGCACAAATGAATGACTGCTTGAATGAATAAATGAATGAATGCTTGAACAAATGATGAATGAATGCTTGAACGAATGAACAAAGGAATGAATGCTTGAATAAAGGAATGAATGCTTGAATGAATGAATGCTTGCTCACCAACACACCTGGCCAGGAAGAGGGACATTTAAAGAGACTTTGTGACACCAAAGGAATTGTGACCGTAAAGGCCAAAAACATGAGCCTACTGGACACAAAAGTATAGTTTTGAGACTGTGGTGTTGTCATAAGGGGAAAAAAATGAGGATGCTTAAGAAATGGCGAGTGTGCCTTGTGCTGCTGAGAACGGGACAGCTGAATTCCTACTAATTTAATGTAAAGGGCACACGGTGGTGGTTCTGTGGCAGGAAACGTGGCAGTGAGATGACAAGCAAGGTTGATGTGTCATGGCGTTATAGTAAGGTTTAAATACTCCCGCGGTGCCTCAGACTGTCTCTAGCAATTTCTAGACAACAAGTGAAATTGTCCAAATAATACCACTTGGAATCTGCATCAGTGAGAAAGCTCCCAGCAATTTGGGGGGTTAGGGAGGTGATATAAATGCTAGGAATACAACTTCTCAGAGGCGAGAGTCATCATTCCTCTAGGGGTGACCCCAGGTGGAAGCTGGCATCCAAAGCTGGGGTTCGCACACTTGATGGGGCCTCAGAATCCCCTGGAGGGCTCGTTAACACACACCCACTGCTGCACCCTAACCCCAGAGTTTCAGATTCAGCGGGTCCGGGCCAGCCTGGGAATCTGCATTTCTAACAGGTGGTGCTGATGCTGCTGCTCTGGGGAGCCCACTGTGGGAAGCCATGGCAAATGAAGTCAGACGTCCCCGCCCATCAGGCCCCGGAGGAGAGGGCTCTGCCCACCCTGCACCCCTGGGATGGAGCCAGCTTACTCATCCGTGTCTCTTTTGCTCTCCTCAATGAAGGCAATGGATTCAGATCTAAGGCGGTTGGTCACTTCGTACGTTCGCAGGGTGACCCCGAAAATATCCTCATGGTACCGGTTGTCATCCTAGGGGACAGAAAATGCCAGGAAACAGCCTTCAAATGCCAGCCAAAGGCACGGAGAGAGGCAGACACACTGAAACTCTGGAATGGAATATCTGTAGAAAAGATGGTTCCTCAAGACACGAGGCGTAACCCCGTGCATCCTGGAGTAGCTTATGTCTCCAAGACTCTGTTTCAGCGAGACCCTCTGCCCTCCAGGGCCTGGGGCCGCTCTAGCCCAGTTGGCAAAGAACACTTATGCTCCCCTCCAGAAACGGTGCTGCTACTTTGTCAATTCCGAGGACAGAAGAGGTGAGGAGGTCAAACGTAGACCTCGCCATTCTCCCCTTCCCTCCATCCTCCTTGTTCCTACAAGTTCCCATCTGGGCACAGCTGGGTTTTGCATGAAGCATCATAGCCCATGGAGACCAGCAGAGATGGGAGAAAAGAAACAGTGCCTGCTTTGCACTCAGGGAACACCCCCAAAGCTGCCCCCAGTGGAGACTTCTGGGCCACACATGAGTTTATCACAAGATGAGCATCTTGGCTGAGAAACAACCAACCAAAAAGAAGAAGCTCCTCTGGGGACGCAAGAAACAGCACAAGTGATGATGAACTTGCGGTGTCTAAGACTTCCGGGAGCTGTGACGGCTCCTCCGGCAGAACTGAGGGGCAGGGATCAAGAGCACCCTCAGAGGCGGGTCTTCGAGGATGAGGCGGGGGAATGCACCTCTCTGCTGAGGAGGGGCACTGGTTGGGGCACACGCGATTGGCAAGCATGGCAAAGCACATCGATGCACGGAGTTAAGTTCCGGCATCCTTTGGTCCTGAAGGTTTTGAAGAAAGTTGCCCATTGGTAGAATAGGTTCATTTTTAGTTGAGGTGGATTTTCAACCTTATTCTGCAGAGTTCCGCGGAATCTGTGAGTGTCTCCTGAGGCTCATACCAAAGAGACTGAGTGATGGGGGCTCTGCGGCTCTCCTTGGATCTCTGACATTTCTACCAGGAAGTTTGTTTCTTTTTTTTTTTAACCCACTGGGGTTTAGCACCAGGTTTAGAGCAAGACTTCTCCTGCAAAAATGTGTGATTCCTGCTCTTTTAGGGAAGCAGGGGGAAAGATGGGATCACCCCTGGAGCTTTGTGGAGGCCTGGACTCAGTTTTTTTCTCTTTGCTTGCTGAGCTGCTGCTAGCCTTTGTGCAAATCAGGAAATGGCATCCCTCCTTCTGGGGTGGGCACAGCCCCACACCCAGGTGCACAGCTTGGAGAGCCAAGCATGGTGTGGCTTTCAGTCCTAACTGGCCCCCCTTGGACAGAACTTTTTGTGCAGTGCTCAACCTGCACAACTGCACAGGGCAGTGCTACTGCTTGGTTCTGGGGGCAGGAAAAGTTAGGGTAGCATGGCTTCTGTCTAGCTACCCAGTGGCCCACCCACTTATTATCTGCACACACCACAGCCCCCAACCATATTTAATACATGCACCTGCACGGCTAGCTAGCCATCCTTCCTTCTCTCTCAACTATGGTTTGGACTACCTGTATCCTCTACCCTCAGTCATAAATGGAAAAATGGGAGCAGAGATACCATCACGGCTCCCCTAAAGGTGGGATGAGAAAGAGGTGGTGGGGTGAGAAAGAGGAGACAGGGAACCGGATGCTGGCAAAGGGACCCAAGAAGCCAGCCCGTCGCTCACCCTCAGCCTGCTGATGAACACGCCGGCGTCCTCCACCGACAGCTTCCCCTGCTGGGTCATGATGCGCTGGATGGCTTTGAGGACATCGGCGGCCATGGTGACGTCTCCACAGACGTAAATGTGGCCTCCTTGCTCCTTCAGGGCTCGGTACACGGCCTCCGCCAGCTGCTCCTGCAGGATGTCCTGCACGTACTTCTGCGGGGAGCAGGGGGACCCGTGAGAAGGAGCCGGGCCGCGAGATGCTCTCGCATAGCTCACTTCCCCCCAGGGAGGAGACTCTGCACAGGGGCTTGTGGGCAGGTGGTGTATTCTGTGAGGGGATCCCAGGGGGCTGGGAAGAGTGAAATAGGGGAGGGGGAGCAGGGACTGCCAACCGAGGGTGTGTGAATGAGCTGCTCCCCACTCTGGAGCTCAGCTGTGCTGAGGACCCTCCAGGGAGCCATGTAGAACACACCCAGAACCACCCCCTGGAGGGGCACAAGAGGGGGGCGTTATCTACCTGCTCCTCTCTCCAATGGCCAGTGGTCGGTCACCCATGGGGTGTTAACAGCCGTGCACGTCTAGGTGCGGGGCTGGTTACTGCGGGCCTCCTACACTGGGGCGCCAGAGAAGCCCAGGGCGGACAGCGAGGGCCGGCGAGGGGAGGGGCTGTGAGGCTGCCTGGGCAAAGCCAGCTGCCACAGCAACAGCTACAGTAAAAGGTGGGCTAAGAGAACGGGGCGGCACAGGGGTGTCCAACACAGCCTCCAGGGAATTGTCCTGTTTGCTCAGGATGTCTCTACCTTGGCCAGGAAGCTGCCCCCAGGCGAGGCTGACGTTCAGCCGGTACGTCCCGGCCTGGCTGTCCCGTTGTTAAAACATTGAGGTTCTTCTGCACCAGCTGTCACGTAGCCACTGCCCAGACGCCCTGAATGTCCCCCACCTCCAGCTGTCCTGGCCCCTTTCCTGGGAACCCCCCGAACCCCCTCCAAGATCCAGTAGGAGTGTGCTCTAGTCCTGTGTCTGTTCTGATTGGTAGTGCCTCTTATGGGCTGTTAAATATATTTTTTAATTCATATTTTTAAACATTTTTATTGTGATAAAATATACACCACATAAAATGTACCATCTAACCATTTTAAAATGTATAATTCAGTGGCATTAGGTACACTTACAATGTTTTGCAGCCATCACCACTATCTAGTTTTGGAACTTTTGTTTTGTTGAGGAAGATTCACCCTAAGCTAACATCTGTGCCAATCTTCCTCTATTTTGTATGTGGGACGCCACCACAGCATGGCTGCCGACGAGTGGTGTAGGTCCACACCCGGGAACCAAAGCCGGGCTGCCAAAGCAGAGCATGCTGAAGTTAACCACTGGGCCACAGGGCCGGCCCCCTGGTTCCAGAACTTTTTCATCACCCCAAACAGAAACCTGTGCCCATCGGGAGTCACTCCCCATTCCCCCCTCCCCCAAGCTGCTGGCACCCACTAATCTGTCTTCTGTCTCTATGGGTTGGGCTGTTCTGGATATATCATGTAAGTGGCAGCATATAATATGGACTGTTAAATATTTTAAATAGATATTTTCACCCTCCATACTTCCCAAAGTACAGAGCAATTTCACGGAAGAGAATTCAGAAAGGGTGAGGGGCTTTCTGGGAGTGGGATGTGCATGTGTCTACGAGCACATGTGTGTTGGGCTGGTGGGAGACCGTGAACGGGCTGGGGGTTACCTTTGGTTTGTCTGGCTCCCGGGAGTAGGCCGTGTACAGTTCTCTGAAGACCCCCGTCTTCTTGGCCTGGAGGGCCTCCTCCCTGTAGATGTGGTCTATCTTGGACTGCCGGCACCCAAAGACCAGGACCATGGGGCAGGGACTCATTCCTGGGGACCAGGAAGATCTCGTGTCACCGACAGCTCTGCCGCCTGATTGCGGGGGTGGCTGGTGGTGCCAGGGGTGGGGTGCTGGCACCTTAGCGTGTACCACGCAGATATAGGCACATGGACCCAGGTGTACCCACTCACACACATGTACACACACATGCACACACTGAGGGAAGCAGGTAAAGTATGTTCAGACTCCGGCAGACCCCTCTTCTCTGGGTCTCAACCTTTCCCTTCCGCCCCCCACTACTTAAGCAGCCCCCACCACTGGGTGGCGCTAACACCCCAGGCTCTGGAGCCTGATGTCCTGGGTTTGAATCCCAGCTCTGTGTGAGGACGAGCCACTTACTTAACTTTCTGTGACTCTGTTTCCCCATGTACAAAATGGAAATAATGAGAGCATCTACCTCATAGGGTTATTGTGAGAAATAAATGCAAAACATTACAACCGTGCCTGGTACACAGTGAATACTCTATAAACGTAGCTAGTCCCCCAGAAGGATAGGTCCGTAGGAGCAGGTTTTTAAAGTCGTTTCTCTGTCTCGTTCATTGCTCTGCCTCCAGTGTCTGCAATTGTGTGTGGCACTTATCTGATGCTCAATAAATCCCTGTGTGATGCATGGTGCAGCTGTGGGTTTCTTTCTCTCTCTCCTCCCAAAGCTGATCCTTTGTGTCTCTCACACAGCAAAGCCTGCTCTTGAATAACAGCCTTTGGGACAATTGCATCACTGCAGCCATTTGATAAGGCGTAACACTTGCCCCTTCTGGGGCTGCTTGGATTTTAAGATGGGGCTCTATCTTAACAGTCAAAGAAATGTCTTCCGGGGATGGAATTTCAGGCCCCGGGATAAGCTGTGTGGAAGATGCGTTTGGACAGGTCCTTCGAATTACACCACGAACTTCGCCTATGGGCCATGTCAGGACATGTTCCCCTGCCCCTCTGCAGGCAGGGATGCGATGGAGAGAGAGCTCCATCACGCCCCCTCCAGGCTGCTGAGACACAGGGGGCCTCCCCAGGTCCAGGGGGTGGAAATCACGTGGCTGCTGGACCATGACCCACCTTTGTGCTGGATGTCAAATTGCCGCTGCTGCCAGAAGCTTCGGAAGGGGGCAATGCCGGTGCCTGGGCCCACCAGGATGCAGGGCACTAGGGGATTTCGGGGCAGGTGGAAGCTAGGCGCTCTGGATGAGGAAGGGAGAGTTAGAAGGCTCGCTGAGGCAAATCCGATCAAGAACAGTTGGGTCTTAGGTAGACCCGGTGGCCATCTTGGGTGGAAATACAGAAGAACTTGCAAGTGCCCCTTATCAGGGTGGAAGGGCCCACAGATTTGGGGAATTCCAAAAACAGGAGGTACTCAGGGTCTGGCTATCACTCCACGTCCCAATTCTCCCCATTGCTGAGCTAAGCCACAAAGGGCAGTGGAGTGACTTAACTCAGGGTTTCCCTGCCTTGGCACTATTGACATTTGGGGGTGCGAACTTCTCTGTTGTGGGGGTGCTTTGTGCATAGTAGGACACCGAGCAGCACCCCTGGCCTCTACCTACAGCACCCTCCAGCTGTGAAAACCAAAACTGTCTCCAGACATTGCCAAATGCCCCTGGGGGCAACATCAGCCCTGGTTGAGAACCACTGATGTAAACACTCACGAGATCTCCTAAAATCAGGGAGTCGCAGACCTCAGTGTGCAAAAGAATCACCCAGGGGTGTCAAAAGGGGTGCAGATTCCTGGGCAATGCAGTTCGTCTGGGCTCAGGACTCTGTATTTTTGAAGGACCCAGGGGATTCTGATGCTGATGGTCTGTGGACCATACCATGAACATTCTACCCTCAGTGGTTGAGAAGGATGGTGGCCACTGTTCAGGCAGAGAAGTTATCGGTTGACAAAGCAGGTACCTCCAGTGGGCCTAAGCTCAGGCATAGCCTTTGTTTCTTTATTTTTATTTTTTTAAAGTTATATTTTATATTTGATTGATTGCGATAAGAACACAACATGAAATCTACCCTTTTAATAAATTTTTAAGTGCACAATACAGTGTCATTAACCATAGGCAGGAATATCCTTTAACAGTAAGTTTGGGAGGAAAAGCTTTGATTGATGGGGGGGGTGTTGGATCTGCCCCATCTCTAAGAAACTGGGGAGAAATAGTGTGTCCAGTAGAATTTGGACAGAATTTCCACAGTCTGCCAATTCCACGCAGGCTGAGACTGCATTTTCCCAGTTCTCTATGGTAGCCCCAGCTTAGCCCAACACATGCCCTTGATAAATATTTCTCGCATTGACCTGACTTTGACCAGAGGACTTGCTTAGCTCTTAGCTTCTGCCATATTGCTCTGTTCCATGATCCTGTTTCCTTCACAATTGAAGTGATGTAGTAATGTTGATCTCGACTCGGTCTGACTCAGCCATCTCTCCAGAACCCTTCAGGCTGGCCCACCCACCCCAACTCAGGACATCAGTATGGAGGTTTGGGATGGCCGCTCATTTCTCTCCATTTGCAACTCACCCTCTCACGAAACAGGGGACCACTTCGTCAGCCTGTATCCGGTTGAGCCAGGAGGAGCACACGCCGTGGTGAATTGGTCCTTCTCCATCTAGCGGAATAACCAATGTGGTGTCACTCACCTACCGTCCCAAGCTTCCCCATCACTGGCCTCCCGGCTCCCTCCAGCGCAGAAGGCTCACAGCCCCATTGCCAAGGTTCTGCCTCAGAGTTCCTTGTCTGGATCCCTTACTCTGAAGTGGAAGAGGAAATGGCATAGCTGGGGTGAGCTTGTGGCTGTGACACTACCCAGGATTCTGTTGGATGGGGTGGAGTCGGATTCAAATCCTGCCCGCTGAGAGGGCGTGGTCAATGTGCTCTCAGGGGCCTGCTGGGATCCTGGTCTCAGCGTTCTCTCAGGCACCCTGCATTTTAATTGCTTCATCAAAGAGGGAAAATAAAAATATGGGAGCAGAGTCTGGTTATCTGACTGACCTACAACCAGCTGGACATCATGCAGCAGAGAGCTCCCCCTCGGAGGGAATGGGTGGTGGGCGCTTGTCCTAGCTGCTGCCTTGGGGGGACGAGGGGATGAAGGGAGTAAAAGGGGGTTCAGGCTTTGGGAGTAGAGGATGCTCCCACATACACATCTCCCTTTCTTCCTGGTTCTGCACGGGGTTGGCTTTGCCTAAGGGGGCATTTTGCCCCCTCTGCTTCGTCCCTCAGTCTCTTGGTCTTGGGGGCAGGTCTCTGCCAAGGATTTGGGATCTGGCAGTAGTTTGGCAGACCTGTGGAGGCCCCTGGGGGAAAAAAGCAGACGTGGAGGCTCCTGGAGCCTCTGCCCACCTCCGGTGCGGTAGGAGACAATGGCCACGGTGAGGTGCACCTCATCGGGGTACATGTCCGGGGAGGAGCTGATGGAGTAGTAACGAGGCTGCAGGAGGGACAGCTGTGTCAGAAGCAGGGTGGCGGGCATCTGGATGGACGGGAACTCCTCCAGCACCTCCACGATGGTGGGGTTCTTGCCCCATTTCCATTCCTCGTACTCCTGCAAACCCTGTGCCAAGGAGAGGGAGAGAGGAGAGCTGGCACCAGCTCCTGGTACACACTTCCAGCGAGCACTTCAGGAGGTCCGGTGAAGACGGCAAATGAAAATAAGAACAGTTAACACACAGTAATTATTCTGTGCCAGGGTTTAATTCTCACAAGGACCTTATGAAATAAGTATGATTGTTATCCCTATTTTATAGATGAGGAAACTGAGGGATCTAGGGGTCCCACGGCTATGAGGTGGTGATACTGGGTTTTGAATCTAGGTCAAGGGGCGGCCAACTTGAGCCCGCAAATCTGGCTCACCACCTGCTTTGTATGGCTTGCAAGCTAAGAGTTGTTTTTACATGTTTAAATGGTTTGGGGGGGAATCAAAAGAAGAATACTATTTCATGACACAAGAATATGATGTGAAATTCACACGTCTGTGTCCGTAAATAACGTTTGACTGGAAGCTAGTCACGCCCACTCATTTAAATATGCTGTTGTGCTACAATGGCAGAGTTCAATGGTTGAGACAGAGACCAAGTGGACCACGAGCCTAAAATATTTACTACTGGCCCTTTGTGGAGAAAGTGCTGACCCCTGCCCTAGGCAGTCTGGCTCCAGAATCTATGCTCCTGACTGTTACACTTCCCGCCGTATGTGAGGGTCAAGAGAGACGCACTGTGGAGGGAATCATGAATTGCAGGTATAGAATGCAGACTTGTGGTTTGTGGTTTGCACGGCTGGAGATGCATCCTAGGGGAGCAAGGTTCATGTTCAAGATGGTAAATGACAGCCCTGAGGACCACATTCAGGGGCGTGTTTACAGCAAAGCCCAGCTGTTACCGGGGAACAGAGGAACCCTCTGGGGCTCTGGAGTTATTTCCCTACATCTCAGAAGCTGCCCTGGGCAGTCCCTTATTGCTTATAGGAGGCTCAGATTCTGAGGAGGGGTAAAGCCTATTTTAAGTGCATTGTATAACAAAGCTTTTTCCCATGTTCCTGAAGACCATCCTTGCTTTATTGATAGGTTGTGGCATCCTTGAGAACGCGCCTCCCAGCCCTCCAGCCTCATTGACCTCCACCTGCAGGGGCGCAATTGAAAAGAGCCCCAGCAGCTGCTCTCTGAAGCTGACATCCACCTGAAACTGACACTGATCACCTGTGTTGGTCCTTCTCAGACGCATCTGCAGTCCCGGCCGCTTCCATTCAAACCCCCTTCCCTCTCCTTCACTTGGGGGGTCAGACTTGTTTGAGGTCTGATGGTTCTCCCAGCCTTATCTGACTCCCATCTTCTCTCACACAAGTGTTTCCCCCAATAAAAATCCTCACTCGTTTAATCCCATCTTGGAGTTGCACTTTTCGGAAGACTAATACATACAGTTATATCAAATTCTCCTTTAAATAATCCCATGCAAGCAGTGCGATCTCTGGTCCCTCTTCATATTAGCGTCCCCATCATTAATTTAAAATTTTGAATCAAAGTTATACATGTACATACTTTAAAAGTTAAATAATTCTGCAAAGCTTATGATGAAAAATAATGCTCTCTTGTTCCATCTCTCCAATCTGTTTCCAACTCCCCAGAGGTAACCACTCTTTGAGTGTTTCTTCTGGTGTTTATTTTCATATTTCTAAAGAATATGCACTCCCTGAATTAGCCTCTTCTTCACTGCCCATCATTCAGTCCCCTCTCTTGCACAGCAGAAGAAAGTGAATCTATCTTTCGCTAGTGGCTTGCTTACTGGGGAGGGGCCCCCTGGGAGAAGCCTGGGTGGTCTTCCCAGGTAGGATTCTGACTGAGCAAGGCTTTGTAGCAGCTTGGGGCAGGCGAGTCCTCGGTCTCTAAGCAAGGGTGGTGGAAGCTGTTTTTTTGGTTCACCTTACCATCAGAGGCCTCTGAAGGAAGTAAATTGTATTAAAAATTTAAAAGTTACTACCTTAGAGACAGGCACCTCCACGCCCTAAGGATTCCTGGTATAGGAGGGAACGTTTATCGATCCTGACTGACTCTATTCATGAAAGACCCACCCTAAACTGTTCGGGGAAGAATTGAGAACAAGAGAGTGCTCCAGAGGGATAAGTTTGGGAGGGTCGGGGTGGAGGGGGTCCAGATGGGGACGCGTGTGTGTAACCTGATAATCGCTTCGCGCCATAGCAATTCGCGCCATAAAATGTAACTGTTTAAATGTTTTAAATTAGCCAATCATGTAAGACCGCGCCAACCTTTCCCGCTTTATGCTTCCGAATCCTATAAAAGAGCTTGCCCTTTAAGGTTCGGGGTCGACTCCTCTGTCTCCTGCGAGAGATACATGTCGGCCCGGAGCTCCGCTTAATAAACCTCTTACCTCTTGCGTTTGCATCAAGCTCGGTCTTCTGTGTCTGTGGGTCCGCGCCTTCCCGAGGCTGGAGTTGGGGTTCCCTTTTTGGGATCCTACATTTGGGGGCTCGTCCGGGATCTGTGCGGTCACCCCAGACTCCGAAGACCCCTTGGAGGTAAGCCTGAGTGACTGGGTGTGTGAGTGTGTGCGGTGCCGCGAAGCATTGTTTTGATTCGGTATCTGGGCAGCCGCCGCTTCGGCCGTAAAGACCGAGCGGCTGCAGTGGCAGACGTGCTGGGAGCTGCAGGCTGCAACCCTGGGGGACGCCCCAAGGGACAAGGGGAGTCAGGAATGTTTTGGTGTGTCTTTGATGTTCGTTGTTCTGTTTTTGTTCGTCACGTGGACCTCATTTGACGGGATGGGATCCTACAGCTGGAAGACCTGCCTTCTCCCTGGACTACTGCAGATGATGAGATACGGGAACGCCTGACAAAAGCCAGCAAAAAGGTAAGATTTCTTACCACGTCAGCCTCCCGGAATCTCTATCTGCGGAGTCCAGCGGAAGGAAATGGTGAGAATTTTTTCTCTTTCTAAATTTAGATTGGCAGGAGAGAATATTTGGGAAACTAGTTTCTTGGGCTTTTAGTGACTCTTGGTTTAAATTTGGTAGAGTACTCTTGGTTTTTGATCTTGATCCCTTTTCCTCCCAAAGGTAGTCTCTGTTTTTCTCTTTTGTCTGTGTCTTTTGTCATAAAAAAAGAAAATACCATAGGGTAGGACGCAGGCATAGGCCCTATTAGCCTGCTGTCCGGGCTGGCCCCACAGACTGGTGAGTTTGCGGGTCTCACCAGACTGGCGTCTACAAACTTTGCTGTGTGTTATTATACACATGAAGTGAAGGTCATTGCCGAGGGCATCTTGGAAGCCAAAAAGGCCGCAAATTTAAGTGGGCGCGGGTCGAGCAGTTAAGAGCCATTAGGGCGCTCGCCACTTTCAGAAGACTCCCGTGACAGGATAAGTTGGGTCACGGAACGGGGTAGATGACACAGGTCCCCCGCCAACTGCAAGAAAATGTCCGTGCAACAACGAGGTACTCTGTAAAAGCACACAGTCCCCAACCCTGCGGCACCTCCCCCGCTAGGTATTATTCTGGCTCCAAGAGACCTAAGGCGTGGCATGGCTAAAGCTGTCATTGTGCACATAAGAAAAAAAAAAAAAAACCAGATGAGGTTTTTCCTTCTGTCTTGTTCTGTGTCCTGAGAAAACTTGGCTTTGTGACCAGTGAGAATATTCTCCTTGGTCTCCACCATACGGAAGGTGCATTTACCGGGGTGCACCTTGGTGGCCAGTCGAGTACACTGGGGTTCCGAACTGTCTCTGTCCGGCTGGGCCAAGCTCTCAGGGGAGTCTGAATATCTTTGGGAGTGAATTCTGTGGATCATGGGGGCTACATCATCTGCGCCCTCACCAGGGACGCCTCTTGCGTCCATGGGAAAGATTTATTCTAAGCGTGAAAAGTTACCTCCGGGTCTTTCCTTAAAAAGGCTTATTGGTTCGAGTCACTATTAGAATAAATATACAAGTGAAGATCCTACTCGTCAATGGCCAGACGACGGATCCTTTGAATTGGAAAAACTTCTAAATTGGGGAAAAAAAAAATGTTTTGAGAGCTCTCACATAATTGCTTAATTGGTACCTAAGAATTAAGGCTAGAAAAAGGAAGGGAAAGATTTGACTAGTCTTAAGACCTTGACTCAGGTTACAATTGAATTGAGAACATGTAAAAGTATAAGTGTTGATAAGATTATAAAGTTGGAATGTTTGAGCTGAATTTGTATAGAGAGGTTGCATCAGCCTTGCCTGAGTATGTTTTAAAGTATCTGACTGGGAATGCTCCCCTGGTCCAAGATTATAAGACCAAGACCTATTGATAAAAATCTTAGTGATAACTATGTTTAAAGGTATAAGAAGTGATAAAAACTGCATGAAATTTTATAGGAAAAAACTGATGTTATTTCTATTACAGAACTGGTTAACAAAAATAGTAATTTAAATGATGGCTAATTTTATCTGAAGTCTTATGAAGTCTTGTAGGCAATCTAAATAATTATTGGGAATAAGTAAATAGTTATGAAAAAGATGAACGTTGGATGAACTTTACACAATAATTATGTGTTATGGTGGTTACAGCTTCCAAACTCTTTCTGGTAACTTAAAACTTTAGAGTTTTGCTAAATTTTATGATGGAAATTCTCTGAGTATCATCATTTCCAAATAAGATAAGATATTAGACATTGATTGCTAAATGTACATTTGTCTACTTTTGGCTTTTCATTACAGGAAAACTAAAAGGTGTTTTAGGTCTATTGGTAAACATGTGTTTTATTAAAAGATTGTACTATATGTGATTGAAGCTACTAAAAAATTAAGAAAAATATGTCTGTGTACAAGAAAAGTAAGATATATAAAGAAAGAACAAAAAAATGGAAATGTTTTGTTTGGTCGATTAAGAAAAATAAATTTGTCCTCAAGTACTAGAAGGGAAAAGAAAGACATGGGACAAATTCTGAATGTAAAAAAAAAGTTATAAGTTTGTAAAAGAAGAATTCTAAAAAAAGAGTTTTTACATGGTCAAGTTGGCTAAGATTAAAATAAATTTAATTAAATAAATGAGTTTTAATATCAAAAGTAAGCTGGTACAAAATTATAATTTGGTCTTATTTCTCTTAAAAGGATAATTTTCTTAAACTTGATAAAGAGGTTACAAAAGATTTTTCTTTACCTTTGAGTAAGTCTACCTAAAGGACAAAAAAATCTATGTTTTGTTAAAATAATTTCCTGTGTTCAAAAGACTGAGGTCTCTATTAAGGCTTTTTAGACTGTTAATGCTATGTTTGCTTTGACTGTTTATATTTTTGATAAGCTCCCCCAAAATTCATATCTTAAAGTCTTTTTTTACTTTTTTCTTTGAGAATTTTCAAAGGGCCCTGGAACTTCTCAAAGAAATTTGCTCTCTTCCTATAAGGGGAAAGATACTAAACTTATTAGGCTGATTCAGTATGTTAAATTACATGGAAAAGATTGTCAGACAAGTGATGATAAGTCTGCTTAGATGCTATTATGTGGGTAAATGTTATTGACATAGGTGTTTTAAAATTGTACAACATTACTGAAATGCTGATCTGTCCTGATTATCAGTCATAATTCTGGTTATTATTATTTTAAAGTGTTGTATGTCACAAAATTAGCCAAATTTCTCTGTCAATTGCCATTTTGAGGTCTTGTTCTTTACAGACTTATTTCTTTGCTCTAATGCTTTTGCAAAATGTTTCAACTTCAGAAAAATTCATAGAAAGGACTCTGACATTTACACTGAAGTACAGGCTTCTGATAAACTTTCTGATCATAAAACTGAACTTGATAAGAAATTACAGAAATCTGTTGGAGAGACTGATAACTTCATGAAGCTGCTAACAAAAAGATTGGGATCAAGAATGGATTACACAGGACTGAATGAACTGATTATAATTTTTGTGATTTTTCATTTGAAGTATTGCTGAATTTTTAATGTTTTGTTTTAAGGAAAACTTTTTCTCTTTTCTCCTGAGCTAGCTATGACTTATAGCAATTTGGTAAATAATACTTTTGTAAGTAAAATTGAAATATTTATCTTTTTCTCTCTATCTGATCCCTCGAATTTGGAAACTCTTAATGAGTATTGTTGTTTTCATGGCAATATAGTTATTTGCATAAGTTCAATAAGAATCTGTTCTCCTTGTAACAGGACACAATTGGAAACACTGGTTATATTACCAAGGTTATGACTGGAACATCATATTTGCGATATAACCATACAGCTTTTGAGGAATGAAGATTGGACTTTATGGAATAAAGCCACGTGGAAATATTGGCCTGGTACCTTGTGTTCCAAGCAGCACTTACCAGGATAAGTAAAGAATGTCACTTATCTGGCAGGTACAAGGAACCTTGAAATATTTTGGGGAAACCTCGGAATAGAGGAATTCACCCAAATTTATAGGTATTGCAGGCAAAGTCTGGTGACAAAATCCTTGGCTTGGCTTTCCTGGCCTCGAGAGGCCTTTAAAGTTCAATGTGAGATTCCTTATAAAAAGTTCCAGCAAAGCAGATTTAAAAGAGCCTATGTGATCAATTGCTATTCTTGCTGTACTTATGTTAATAATTGGGCCAACTCTATTGGAACTAGACTTATTTTGCAAACTAGTTAGTTTTAATTTTGCTATCTTAATAAAAATGAGGGTGATTTTAGAGAAAAAAATTATATTTCAGTAAAAACTATAGTATACATTTGCAGATATTAGATCCTAGTTTTGTTAATTGTCTTTTGAGGTTTTTATTTTATATCTGTTGACTAGACTGGATCCTGATTTCTTCCAGTCTCCTGAAATATCTGGCTACAGATCTCCAAACTAACGTTTTGATTTTTCCATCATTTTCATTTGGAATCACTGAGAACTGAACCTGCCCTTTTTCCTGAAGCCTTACAAACTGAAGCTGATGGACTTGATACCATAATATAGGCGTAACCTTGAGAGCCCACCTGCATCACCACCTTCCAAAAGGAACTCAATTGAACTGATCTATCATCAGGACTATGAAATGTGATCAGTGAGATGAAACAATCTACCAACTCAGCTTCTGGACTATGAAACTTCTTTAAGTTTCAAGAGGACTGTGAAACTTTTAGTTTCAAAAGCGGGACTGTGAGAGATCAAGATTTGGCCACCCTGAAATATATCTCTTTACCTTGATTGTTTTCTCTGAAGGACATTTGACCTCCCGCAGTACCTATTGGGCAAAGATGGCACAGACTGTTTAACTTAGTACGGGGAGCTTACTACACCTTAAATGGCTCCAACCCTGAAATGACTGAAGCATGCTGGCTATGCCTAGCGGTCAGCACCCCCCCATTATAAAAAAATTGCCACCATGGGGGTCTATAATAACACCACGGACCACACGACTTGTCTTTGGGGCAGAGAAGGGCGGCTAACCCTAACGGATGTGTCGGGGACCGGTTCAGGACTATGCTTAGGAAAAATTCCCCCGGGCTACCAGGCTCTATGTAATAAGACTGAAGTCAGCCTTCCGACCACTCCTGGTTATTTTTTGATACCAGGGCCCAATAGGTGGTGGGCTTGCTCCACAAGCCTGACCCCCTGCATCTCAACTGGCGCATTCAATTCGTCACAAGATTTTCGCGTGCTTGTGCAGTTGGTGCCTAGAATTTATTATCATACTGCCAATAGTTTCTAGGATAAATTTGATCAGAGATCCAGATTATGGAAAAGAAAACCAGTATCCCTCACCCTGGCTGTACTCCTGGGACTGGGAGTTGCCGCGGGCGTAGGGACTGGCACTACGGCCTTAGTCACAGGAGAGAGAAAAAACTTTGTGCGGCCCTTAAAAAAGACTGCTGTTTCTATGCAGATCACACAGGGGTAATCCGAGATTCAATGCAAAGATTAAAAAAAAAGATTAGACATGAGGCAGCAAAGTAGGGAGGCGCAACAGAGCTGGTTTGAATCCTGGTTCACTAAGTCCCCTGGATGACGACCTTACTGTCCTCCCTAGCAGGACCCTTGCTGATTCTTTGTCTACTTTTGGTCTTTGGACCGTGTGTTTTCAATAAAATTACTGCTTTCATAAGAAAAAGGGTCAATGCAGTGCATGCTATGATGCTCCAACGCCATTACCAAGCTCTCCCACGCAATGAGCCACTGATAGTAGACACCGAAAACTAAGTTCTAAGATTAGAACTAGGGACAAAAGAAGAAGTGGGGAATGAAGGAAGTAAATTGTATTAAAAATTTAAAAGTTACTACCTTAGAGACAGGCACCTCCACGCCCTAAGGATTCCTGGTATAGGAGGGAACGTTTATCGATCCTGACTGACTCTATTCATGGAAGACTCGCCCTAAACTGTTCGGGGAAAATTGAGAACAAGAGAGTGCTCCAGAGGGATAAGTTTGGGAGGGTCAGGGTGGAGGGGGTCCAGATGGGGACGCGTGTGTGTAACCTGATAATTGCTTCGCGCCATAGCAATTCGCGCCATAAAATGTAACTGTTTAAATGTTTTAAATTAGCCAATCATGTAAGACCGCGCCAACCTTTTCCCGCTTTGTGCTTCCAAACCCTATATAAGAATTTGCCCTTTAAGGTTCGGGGTCGACTCCTCTGTCTCCTGCGAGAGATACGTGTCGGCCCGGAGCTCCGCTTAATAAACCTCTTACCTCTTGCGTTTGCATCAAGCTCGGTCTTCTGTGTCTGTGGGTCCGCGCCTTCCCGAGGCTGGAGTTGGGGTTCCCTTTTTGGGATCCTACACCTCCTATATCTTGAAGTCCTACCTACAGCTCCTCAGCACTGAAAAAGGCTTATTTTGAAAACAGGGCACTGTGGGATTCTCCCAGTTTCTTTTTCTTCTAACCATGGGCTTGGATGGAACTAATGGAAACTCAAGGGTTCCAAAGGAAGGATGAAAAAGAGTTAGAACAGCAATTTCTATTGTGCCAGAGAACTTTGAGATCCAGTGGGGTCACTCTCGTTCTGTTAGACCTTAGCTGGAATGAGGGGAGATGGTCAGGACCAGCCAAGATGGACTAGCCAATATGGCGACCTTCTGCAAACCAGAATATGGCCGCCCTTGCTCAAGACTGCCCTCTGCTGGAAATCTGTGGTAATAAATATGCAACTCGCTCCAACCACCAGGACATGAAACGTGCCCCCTGGGTTGTATGAGACCAGGGACCCACCTTGCTGAGGACCAGCAGACGCTGCTTCTCTTTCTCGCTGGTGGCCAGGGAGGCAAACTGCTGCAGCTGCAGCGGCGTCGGCGGCGTGGTGATGTCCAGGTAGTACTTGAAGGCCTGGAAGATGGTGCAGGGCGGGAGGCGATGCTCATCCCTCCAGTTACTGATCACTCCTGTGGAGGCACAACGGGGGTGAGAGGTGGTGGGGGAAGGAGAGTCTGAGCTCTGAGGCTTGGGTCCAAGTCGGGGAGGCCAGCTCTGCTTCTGGGGCAGAGGATGGGGCCGGATGAGCCAAGTAACCCTTCGGCTGTCCCCCTTCCATGTCCCACATCTACACCCAGGGTCCTGGGGACCATGTGACACACCCCGGGTACACGGAGCATATCCAAAATCAAGTGAGCAAACTAGTCCAACATTTGCTCAGCCAGTTGGACCAACGCTGTTCAATCATGAGAAAGGGGGAGTCTTCAGTCTCACAAGCTGGAGGCGACAGAGACCCACTCTCCTACCTGGGTTGGTGACAGGGAGGAAGAACAGGTCTCCTCTTCCCCAGACTCCCACTGCCCCTGGACTCCCTGGAGACGGGAAGGGCCCTTGGGAGCGGCCCTGGGGGGTGCCCGGCCCAGCCATAGTTACCCAGAGCCGTGTTCCGCTCCTCCAGGAGCTCCACTGTCACCAGCTGGTTGACGGGTGGCGCGTCCTCCAGCCGCTCGATCAGGGCGTTCACGAGGTCCTCGTGGTTGCCGGGGAAGACGCCCAGGTGGTCCCCAGGCTGGTACTGCAGCTCCTGATTCCCATTGGTGTGGAGACGCACGAAGATGGTCGATCGGCTGGAGGGAAGGGCGGGGCAACAATCAGATAAGGGCCACCAGCCACCTTCCCCTTCCCCCCTTCCGTCACTCCTTTGTCTGTCCCTGTGGCTGCAATTTCCCTCCTTCCATTCTCGTTGGGGCCCATGCCAACCAGACTTCTGCCCCCATCATTCCACCCCACGGCTTTCAGCAAGGTCACCCATGAGCGCCTCATGGCTGATCCAACGGCCAGTTCCCAGAGCTCTTCTTGGTCATCGAAGCAGCACTGGACATGGCTGCTCACTGCCTCCTTCTCAACTCCCTTCTCTTGGATTCTAGCCTCCCAGGCTCCCCTGGTCCTCTCTCTGGCTGTTCCTGCTCAGTCTCCTTTGCTAGTTCCTTCTCAGCTCCCTTAACTCTGGATACTGGAGCACCCCAGGGTTCTAGTCCTCAGAACTCTTTGCTTTTCCATCTTCCTGCTCCTGCTTTTCCTTTCTCCATAGCACTTACCATCATCTGACCTCCTGTAGAGTTTACTTCATTGTCTGGTTTGGGGTCTGTCCCCCCCACCCGCCCCTTAGCCCCCAGGACAACATAAACTCTAGAGGGCAGGGAATTTATCTGTTTTGTCCACTGTCTCTTCCTGGACCCAGGACGGTGCATGGCACCTAGAAGGTGCTCAAGAAATATTTGTTGACTGAAAGAATCTCAGACTCCCGGGATTAACCAGCTGCCAGAACAGGCTCTGTTCCCAGTACCAACTGGGGGGCTCTCAGGAACCACGACCCCACTGGAGCCACAGGCAGTGGTGTCCCCAGTCTGTGAAATTCCATCTCTTCTAGGAATCCCAAGCTACACCCCCTTTGCAACCGGAGGTCCTTATATTCTCACGGAAAAGGGCAACGGACTGGGGCTTAAGCGCAGGCTCTCGTTAAACACAAATCCACTGATATTATAAAATTGAGAGATCTAGGGAGAAAACCCAGAGAGAAAGTGGTTTATGCCTGCCGGGCCATGCCCTTCCACACTGATTTTTGTATTTCAGGTGCAGGAGACCTATGCTAAGGAATGGCCTCAAGAATGACTTCCCAGGGCCGGCCCCATGGCTTAGCGGTTAAGTGCACGCGCTCCGCTACTGGCGGTCCGGGTTCGGATCCCGACGCACCACTTCTCTGGCCATGCTGAGGCCGTGTCCCACATACAGCAACCAGAAGGATGTGCAACTATGACATACAACTATCTACTGGGGCTTTGGGGAAAAAAAAAGGAGGAGGATTGGCAATAGATGTTAGCTCAGAGCAGGTCTTCCTCAGCAAAAAGAGGAGGATTAGCATGGATGTTAGCTCAGGGCTGATCTTCCTCACCAAAAAAAAAAAAAAAAAAAAAAAAAGAATGACTTCCCAGACTCTGATTATTCTGGTGCTTTTAAAAGTTTTTGTATAGATACACTGCATTTTACACAATACCCGCAAACTCGGGGATGGATTACACTTTGGTAAATCAAATCCTTTGTACTTTTTGAGTTATGTTTGCACTTCAGATCTGCCTTTCCTTCATTGCCAAGTGGTTTTCCGTTCATTTAGACACTTGCTATTCAACATGAAGTTTCCACATTCTCCGTGGTATGTAAAGCAACACTTGAATAGACCAATGGGACTCGCTATTTAAAGGAGTTTTTGGCACGACTAAGAGCCCTTTTGTGCTGCAAATAGCCACCATTATTAACAGGAGTTGTGCTGGCACATTTACTTTTTTGGGTGTCAAGTATTTTCTTGAAGCAAGCCACCCCTGTCCTGAGTATGGTGGGGAACTCGGAGACTGAAATTGTGAATGGTGGTGTTAGGGTCTGGGGTCCCACTCTCCTTCTCTGGGCAGATTTTGCCCTCTCTGGGGCACCGATCTTGTCAACCATATGGACTTGCACGACTGATTCTGCTCTGAGCTCACACCCATCTTTTGGTTCCTGGAGAGTCAGGGACAGCAGAGGCCGAGAGCCAGCAGGGGGCGCTGTGGGGTTGCTAATTTGGGCCTGCGGAGCCAACCACAGGAAGGCTTGATAGGCCCCGCCAATCAATTCCCACTTTCTCCCGGATCATCACGATTTCTTTCGGAAGTATATTTGCCTCCCTCCTTTTGGCGGGTACAAAACAGAAACGCGGAGGACCCAAACTTGCTGAGCCGGCTCACGCTCGCAGCCACTTCCTCCAGGTTCTCTTGAACCTGGAGGAAGGTGCTCAGGCAGATAAGGGGCAGGCACGGATGAGCTGGCAGGTAGCTGGAAGGTGGGCCCAGGCTCTGCCTGTGCTGGGAATTTAACCAAGGAGACTTTGCAAGCCACTGACCAGGCATGGCCTGCTGAGAACCTGGCACTGAATGGCCACGTGGACCCACAACACCTTGATGGGCTGCTCGTTGAAGCTTCGCAGGAGGCTGATCCCTGGTGAGCAGTGCCAGCTGGAGACCAATCATCTTAAATTTCAGTTCTGCTGGGGGTTTCTAATTATAGGATTTTCTACTTTTTTTTTAAACTTGGGACACATATAGGCCATTGAGAAGAATCAGGGAGGGAGAAAGGGCAGAATCAGGAAGGAGCAGCCAACTGGGCCCTCTCCCCACACCCCCCCAGAGTATCCCCTGCATGTGATGTGTTTATATCCACATACAGGAGTATGTTTCACACACAGACGTGTGTGCACACGCACTTGGCAGTGGTTCAACGACAGGTTCACAGACTAAAGAAAAGTCTGCTGGTGTCCAGCATTAAACGGAAAAAAAAATAGCTAATGTTCATTTGTCAATGAAAAGAGTAAACATTGTCCCCTGTGAGTGCTTTGAGTCAATAAGGTTCACACATTCAACAAATTTCTATTGAGTGTCAGGCACTGCTCTAGGCACTGGGAGAGAGTGATGGATAAAGACAACGAAGTGCTCTATTCTCATTGAGAAGTAACTTAAAAGATCTCAGATGGGGTTGGTGAAGCAGATGGGTGGGTGGTGATGGGCTGGGGGCAGTGGGCTCAGTGACCATTAGATAGGATGGTCAGGGAGGCCTCTCTGCTGATTTGACATTTGAGCAGACCTGAACAATGAGAAGGAGTGGACATGCAAAGATCTGGGGGAAGAGTGTTCCCAAAAGGGGGGCAGCATGTGCAAAGGCCCTGAGGTGAGAAAAAGCGTGGTAGGTTCGAGGAAGGGAAAGAAGCCTGGAGTGTCTGGAGAGTGGTCAGCGCAGGGGTGGGTGGTGGGAAGAGGAGGTCAGAGAGCTGCACAGGGGCCAGATCATGAGGGCCTTGCTTGTCATGACCCGCCATGGCAAGGATTTGGAGATTTCCCTAAGTCCGGGGAAGCCATTGGATGGTGTCAAGCTGCAGAGTGATAGGCTTCAATTTACGTTTGTAAAAGATTACACTGGCTGCTGTTTGGAAAATGGATCTTTGAGAGAAAAGCCAAGAAACAGGGAGAGAAGCTAGGCATCTACTGCAGCCATGCAGACCCGAGATGCTCCTGGCTTTGCTCAAGGCGGCAGTTGTAGATCTGAGATGTGGCTGAAAGACAAAGACTGAGCCAGCTGAGAGCTGGATGACCAGTGAGAGGGAGACAGAGGAGGCGAGGAGGACGCTTGAGTTTCTGGGTTAAGCCGAATGTCGATGTCCTCTGTTGAGATGGCGAAGGCTGGAGAGAAGCGATTTTATCCGAGGGGAGACCTCACTCCCTTGTAAGGTCCTGCCACTCTCCAAGACACCCTAGTGCTGCAGCCGCCTTCTGCATCTTCGCTCCTGCCAGTCTCTCTTCCTGGAAGTCCTGCTCTGTCTCACTGCCTACCTAAAGCCTACCCTGCATTTCCCTCCTCCTTCGGACTTCTAGGACTCACCATCCACGCTCCACCCATGAGGCTCCATTATACTCTCCTCTGTGTTGTTGGCTAATTGGTGTACAGAGAAAATATATTTCCTGGCCAGGCAGTAACTGCGGTCACTTTTCTCTTTAGATTTGCCAGGATCACCCTCAAAAGGCTGTTTACTTCCTCCTGAGCACTTTGCGTGCAATTAAGGGTCTCTGGGGCACTTGGGAGCGTCGATTTGTGATACCTGGCTTATGGCCTTCTTGCCTGATTTTGGCCTTGGGCAGGGGAAAACGGGAGAGGGAGTCAAGTGTTTTTCACCCAATTCTTGTTTGTTTTTAAATAAACCTTATAAAGCTGGAAATGGTAGTAAGCCTGAAAATAGGTAGTGCTACGGGGCATGCTTTTAAAGAGATCAACACTCAGACACAATTTGACCCTTTTGCATTAATCATAACTGATTTTAATACTATCTTCCAGATCCTAACCTTGCTGAAATGTTCTCTTGTAAGTCACTCAGCATAAAGCCAGCTTTCCTTTCCAGAAGTGAGTGGGGGGTTATTCTGGGACTTTGGTCCCACCTAGCATTAAAACATTTGCAAATTACCTTGCTTCTTACGCACTACGGTTTAAGGAGTAATTTTTGTGATCTGGTCTTTCACAGTTTGTTGCTGAAAGAAATTTCCAGTGGATTCTTAGTCCTTCCTCTTCCAATGCTACTTAAGTTGTATCTTTCCACAGGACAGAAATGGGAAGTAAGATGCGTATTTCAAATACACTGTCCCTCTCTGTATCAGAGATTGTTATGCTCTGAATATTGCATGTAATTATTCAAAGGGATTAATTTCCCAGTCCATTTCTTTAACGTTTGAGGATTTAGGAGAGAACACGAGAGCTCTGGGGCTCCATGCTGTTGATCAGTTTATCAAAGGTTTGAAGTCCACGTGGAAAGCATGCATACCAATTCTGCAGGTGTATGAAGCTGGGATGGATAAGGAATAATGATGGGGACTATGACATGCTAGTTGCTTTGCGTACGTCATCTTTGATACTTACAGCAGCCTTGCAGTGCTATTGAAGCCACCTGTATAGCCATTCAGCATATTAACTTTGGAGTCAGAGTCAGGTCAGTGTGACCTTGAAAAAGTCACTTGCATTTTCTAATGGTCATTTCTCACATTTAAAAAGTGGATGATAATGGTACCTACTTCCTGGACTGGTCAGAATTATGGGAGATCCTGCACAGAGAGGACTCAAAACAGTGCTTGGAATACGGAAAGTACTAGATAAATGTCAACAACCTTTATAGCCACTATTCTCATTTTAGATAAGGAGACAGGGGCTCAGAGGACCTGAGTGGCTTGCCCAAGGTCACACAGCTGGTGTGTGGCAGAGCTGGCATCAGAACCCAGGGCTGTCCAGCTCGTGAGCCCACTCTTTGTACCAAGCCATGTAAAGAATCAAGATTTCAAAAGATCTTCATGACGTGTAACGGCAGAGTGAAAAGATTCCTTTCAACAGGGATCAATGCAAAAAGCTTCATTAATGCTAAAATATTTACTATCCAAGTAGGGGGATGGACAGACCTGGCTCGATCATTCTGAAAAGACTCGATGTATAGGAGCAGCAGAGCTTAATGGGAGAGCAGCCTGCCTGTTAGAACAATGCCTGCAATCGGGCAGCATCAGCATGTGCTGTTCAGATCGTGGATGGTAATAATAGCCTCAGAGCGCTCGGCAGTGATCACAGGACCTCCACTGCGCTGTGACCAGGTCTGAGAAGGACGGCTCCAGCAGGACAGAGCATGTCCTTTTACTAAAGCAAAAGGCTTGGGAAACCTGGTCTCAGGAAGAAAGTCAAGGTCCTTGGCTATTTGCAGGTCTCCCATTTGGAGGAACTGCATTTCTTCTGGGTGTCACTCGAGAGCGTAACTGGGATCAAAATGCGGTGCTAGGAAGAGATGCTTTGCTCATAAGCAACAGTAAGATAATTTCTAACAATTAAGACTTCAAAACACAGAGTGGGCTGTTTGTGAGGTAATGAGCCTCTTGTCAAACAAAGGAACTTAAGCAGAGTCTGGCTAGCCATTTTGCAGCACCCCATAGAAGAACTATCCACAACGAGGAAACGCCTGGACTAAGTGATTTCTGACTAAGATGCTACGGTACAATGAACATTAGCAGCTCAACAAGGGTGTGGTCTACATTAAAAATTCTTCGCAAAACCTTTCTCCTTCCTCTTTCCACAATGACCATCACCATCTCCTTTTCCCATCTCTCCGGGTCGAAGCTCGGCAAAGAGAAAGCAGGCAACCCAGATGCTACAAAGCAGCAAGGGGGTCTAGATGGCTCTTGGAATGGGTAGGAATTAGGAAGCCAGTCCTCAGAGTCAACAAGGGCTCCTCCCTCATTGTGGGGGGCAGCTCGAGCAGAGGTGGGCAACCCCAAGTGAACCAAGGTGTTCCTACCTGGATTTAGGGCTCTGAAGGTTTTGGCGGCTGAGGAGTCGAGCGGCTGAGACCCGCTTTTTGTGGACATTGGATAGACCTACGGGGAGAAAATGACAGTCTTCCTGAGATGGGCTAAACAGTTGTTAATAAGACGTCTCCAGCTTCCACTGACCATCTACGCACACTCCCACTGTCCTCTGAAGTGAAGTGAAGCAATGAAAGAAAAGAGGTCGGGCAGGCATTGGATGGGGAGGGTGGGGTGATTGTGGATAACGCAGCACAGAAAGCAAATCTGAACGGCGTTGAGAAGAGGACGGTTCAGGGTAACACGCCACACTGGTGGAGAGAGAGACTTTAAGCACACGTTTTACTGAGTGGGGGGCAGTCGCAGCGTATTCATTTGGCGAGGACGGCACTAAAGGGGGACCAAAGCAATGAAACCCACCTTCTCAGAGTGCCCGTCAGAGGCGAGAGCGCCTGCCTTTTCCCCCATGATCACGAATGCACCCCCAGGAGGGTGGTGAGAGGTACCTTGAGTAAGTTCCGGAGCTTCGGCCACATAGGTGAGGCGGAACTTGTTCCTCTTCCAGCTGCGGTCATTGCTGATGAGGGAGTTGTTTGCCTTCTCGATGTTGACGTCATCTCCCACGCAGAACACATCACAGGCTGCCTGTGGCACACACACGGCTTTCAGTGACCTCCTTCAGCCAAGAGGGACTCTTCCTAAACTACTCCAAGTCATGGCATGTATCTCTCCATTCAGCCACCCACCCATCCATCCATCCAACCATCCATCCATCTATCCACCCACCCATCCATCCATCCACCCATCCATCCATCCATCCATCCACCCATCCATCCATCCATCCACCCATCCACCCATCCATCCATCCATCCACCCATCCATCCACCCATCCAACCATCCATCCATCTATCCACCCACCCATCCATCCATCCACCCATCCAACCATCCTTCCATCCATCCCTCCATCCCTCTACCTACCCTTCCTTCCTTCCTTCCTTCCTTCCTTCCTTCCTTCCTTCCTTCCTTCCTTCCATCCCTCCCCCTACCTACTCATCCATCCACCCTTCCTTCCATCCTTCCTTCCATCCTTCCATCCATCCATCCATCCACCCATCCACCTACCTCCCTACCACCTGTTCATCCATCAATCCATCCACAAATCCATGCTATATATAGAGTGTCTTTGATGTGCTGGACATAGCACATTTACTATTGACTTTAGGACCTAACCTCTATTTAATATGTAACTTTTATCATTTATTCCTAAAGCCAATGTGTGTAGAGGCCAAACATTAAACAAGAAAGTAAACATCTTAGCATTTCCTATCCATCTTCCTCTAAAGATTTAAAAAATTATACTAAAAGCAGAATATATTGAATGTTTGGATAGCTGCATATATAAATTTTCTTTTCTTTTCTTTTTTTGACAAGTTCATAAGTTCTCCAACTTTATTGACCCTAAGAATTACTGTTTGGAATTCAGGTTTTTTGAGATAAAAGCCATGGATAGATAATTCAAAAGGTTTTCAAGGGTAGCTTTTACCATTTTTTGGCCTCGTGTTGATTTTCAGACAATCCAAATGTCCATCAACTGATGAATGGATAAACGAAATATAGTATATACATACAATTGAATATTATTTGGCCATAAAAAGTAACGAAGTACTGATATATACTACAATGTGGGTGAACCTTGAAAACATTATGCTAAAGTGAAAAAAGCCAGTTCAGAAGACCACATATTATATGATCCCATTCATATGAAATGTCCAGAATAGGCAAATCGGTAGAGACAGAAAGTAGATTAGTGTTTGCCAGGACTGAGGGTGGGGTGAGAGGATGGGGGGTGATAGCTAAAGGGTACAGTGGCTTGTAACAGGCTCTGTTTCTGGGGTGGTCAAAGTTGGCTTACTGAAGTGAAGAACCATACAATTATCTTGAGGTGTGAAAAAAGCCAAGTTACCTTGACTCTCCTTGTCTAGAAGAATTGTAGGAACAGGCTTATTGACACAACCTCCCCGCACAGATATCCTCATAGTCAGGGGCCTCAGTTTCCCCTTTTGCTCTTTACCTGCATTTTCTGGCAGGGTGAAAAGTGTCAATTGAGTGACAGGAGGTTGCATAGTCTCCTTTCTCCTGGGGCTGCTGATGAGAATACATTCCAGGGCCGAGGAAGGAACAGGTAAAGGTGGTAGGTCCACATTCATTGCTTTTTTTGTTTTTCCCAGGATCGCCAATTAAATCATGCCCCACGTGCATACAGAAGGCCATTATTCATTTATTCTCCTGTGACCTCATATTTAGAATAGTGCTGTTGGAGAGGATATTCTATCACGACGGAAATGCTCTGTGCTGTCTAATTTATAGTAACTACTAGCTACTTGTGGCTACTGAGCATATGAAATGTGGCTAGTACAGACAAGGAATGGAATTTTTCATTCTAGTTAATTTATATATAAAAATTAATAAATAATATATTAAATTAATACATAATATATAAATTAACATATTTATATTACCTTTCTCCCTATATATTGTTTTATATATATTGTCTTATATATATATATATAGAGAGAGAGAGAGAGAGAGAGAATTTATATAACATAAAATACACCATTTAAAAACGTACAATTCAGTGGTTTTTAGTATATTGACAAGGTCGTGCAACCATCACCACTATCCAGTTTCAGAACATTTTCATCGCCCCAAAGAAACTCTGTACCCACTAGCAGTCACTCCCATTTTCCACTCCCCTGAGTCCCTGGCAACCACTAATCTGCTGTCTGTCTCTATGTATTTGCCTATTCTGGACATTTCATATAAATGGAATCATACACTATGCGGTCTTTTGAGTCTGGCTTCTTTCACTTAGCATCATGTCTTCAAGGTTCATCCATGTTGTAGTATGTATTGGTACTTCATTCCTTTTTAACGGCTGAATAATATTCCATTGTATGGACACACTACATTTATTGACCCATTAATGATATTTAATGTTAATTAGTTTAAATTTAAATTTAAATAGCCACATGGGGTTAGTGGCTACTGTATCGGTCAGCGAAGATCTAGCACAAGAGGAATAAGCTTGTTGAAGTAGACAAATTGGTGAGATCTAGGTTCCAGGTTGAGGCATGGCCCCCTGGTTTGGTTAACCAACTCTATGTTTTTTGTCTGCTTGTCTGCCAAATGTGAGTGAAGGATGGGTTCCTTCCAGCCCTGAAATTCCAAGACCTTATAATTCTTTATAGATCAACTCCTTACCCATAATGCAGGAGGTTGGATTCTGGGTGAAAAATGCATGTTTTAAGACCACCTAAACTCATCTGAGTTGTTTAAAGCTGTATCCTGGCTGGATGCATGGGGGAAGTACCAGGAATTCTCTCAAGTTTCTTCTATGTCTGATGGTTTAGGTACTCTGTCTTTGGGGGTCATGGGGGGCATGACTTCTCCTCCTGAGTCTCTGAGATCTGGGCAGACGGTTACCTTGAAGACCTTCTTGGCCCAGGTCCTGAAAGCCTCTTCCTGCCCACAGAGCTCGTCCCCCTCCCTCATCTTCAGGATCCTCTCTCCTCCCAGCTCTTCCAGGAGGGTGTCCACGGCGTGTCCAAAGGCGCAGAAGTGAGGGTATGCCCTCGAGCCAAGGCCAAACACTGAGAACCTGCCAAGGAGACAACAGAAGTTCATGCTAGGGGCCTGTGAGGGTGTGGGGGTGTCTGGTGTTATGCATGGAACTATGTCCCCCCAAAATTCTTATGTTGAAGCCCCAATCCCCAGTGTGGCTGTATTTAGAGATGGAGCCTTTAAGGTGGCAATTGAAGTTGAAGGAGGTCATAAGGGTGGGGCCCTGATACCGTAGGACTGATGTCCTTATAAGAAGAGTGACAGACACCAGGGACTCTCTCTCTTTCCCTCTCTGCAAGCGCACAGAGGAAAGGCCAGGTGAGGACACATGAGAAGGCAGTCGTCTGCAAGCCAGGAAGAGAGGTCTCACCAGAAACCAATCCTTCTGGCACCTTGATCTTGGACTTCCAGCCTCTAGAACTGTGAGAAATAAATTTCTGTTGTTGAAGCCACTCAGTCTGTGGTATTTTGTTATGGCCGCCTGAGCAGACTAATACATCTGGTAGCTCCAGAGGGTCTGAGGTTAGCCCACGATGGTCAGTCAGTCAACTCCAAGCCATCAGGGGAAGCCGTCTTTAAACCTGGGAGCCCCCGAGGCCTCCTCTCCTTTCCTTCTGGTCTCTGCTAGGTTTTACTGTCCTCAGGAGACAACTCCCCATTGGTCCTAAGGAGGACAAGTTAGGGAGGGCGATGACCTAGAACCATTGGCTGTTCCTTGTGTGTCCCTTCCTAAGCTGAACTCATTGGGGAGATTAGTCTACATTATCAAAAGCCTTGTATTCTACAAGTTTTGTAATTCTACAAAACTAGATTAGTTTTAAGTACAAAGATAATGAAAATGGTAACATAGAGGTCCTCAGGGACCTGTATTAATGAGGAGATGGGGAGGACTTGTCATTAACACATCAAATGTTGGTATGTAAACAGGCTCTTCTAAAAGGGAATGCAAGATTTATAAAGACACTGGCTCCACCCCTTACAAAGTCTGTGAAATTAATTTGCTTCACAAACCCTCTTTGCATAGATACCACCAAGAAAATGTTGGCGGGTGGTGGGGGGTCAAGTTTATAAGATTTTTCTCTGTGTTGAGGTGGGGCTGCGTTGACTGAAGTATGGGAAATGGAGGGCTGTGTCCCAGATGGACCTCTTGCTAGTTCACGGTACTACAGATGTTTTATGATGTCACACTTCTAAGGCTTGGTCCCGGCTGTAGGCTTTGACTTCACTGGAACTGGAATGATGGGTTCATAAGGGCGACAAGAACACCCCACCCCACTTCTTTGCCAGGTTGGAATGTTCTTCTGTGGACTGTCATCTCAGACAAGCCAAGGCGTGGAGCTGCTTAATCTGTTCCACACAGGGTCTGGCTCTGCCCCTGAATCTCTTTTTTAGGATGATGGGGCCAAGATGGTGAAAGATTGAGATGGCGGATGAGGGGAGGAGATGGGGGAAGTTGGAAAGGGACTCTCCATCACTGGAGAATGAATTTGAGACGGGTCCAGGTGTCTCACAGATCAAATGAAGGTTAACATGGGTCAATATGCACTCCTTTCAAATCCACATTCATGCTTTCTCAGCTCACTCTCCTCCTTTCCTGCCCTCCTTTCCCTGGGGTTCCAGAGCCTTTCCAAGGAAAGGATGTGGGATTCGGCAGCATTTTCCCATCACTCCTTCACCCATGATCTTCCTGGAGCTGGATACCTCACCTTTCCTTGCAGGTGGTGGCCTGACAGGTAGAGAGAGCTGGTGGTAGGAAGGAGCACTTCTGCCCCAAGCCATCCCCCTCAGCCTTAGCCGAACACCGATTTGGCAGCTCCCAGCACTAGTCAGGCCTTGTGGTTAAGGCCTCGTTCCCCAAACCTCCAATATTTATGTTCACGATGTCCGCCATACTTGAATCCCACCAATACTGTTAGTTACTTATTAGTGCTGTTTAACTTGCTATTAATTTGTACTCACTGGTGCATAGAACCCATTTGTGTTCACTAACAGATGGTTCAGGTGGTTAACTCATTAATATGCTTCCCAATGCACCGGAAGGCCCGCATCACAGTCGCCTCCTAGACGCATGTTTCCATCACAATCTTCACCTCACAATTTCAAAATTCCTAATTTAACCCTCCAAACCAGGAGTTGGCAAACTTATTATTTACGGGGCTTAAATATTTTTTGGCTTGTAGGCCAAGAAGCAAAATCAAAGCTGCTACATAGATATCTACATAACAAGAAAGAAAACATATTTCTGCACTTTATTTATTGACAAAATTAAAATATCATAATTATTGAGTACAATTTTTTAGTAATATATGTCTACTAATGAGAAGAATGGAATTCTTTTTTGGGGAGGATAACATTTTGCTTAATTGGGGTTCAAAGGTTATGTTTTCTATCATCAAATGAATTGCAAATGTTCATCTGTAGAAACCATTCTTAGCTCACGGGTTGTACAAAAGTATACAGTGGTCAGGCTGGATTTGGCCCATGGCTGTGGTTTGCCAGCCCCTGTTCTAAGCCATGATAGATTTAGTAAGGGAAAAATGGGTCTACTGTTGTGGGAGATCAAAATTGGCCACCCTGAAATACGTCTCTTTACCGTGATTATTTCCTCTGAGGACATTTGACCCCTCCCCACTAACTGGCTGAAGGAATTTAACTCTGGGTATGGACAGACTGGCAGGGTCCTCACTAAGCCCATTCTTATCAAAGTTCTGTTTACCAAACATTTACATTTGTAAAGGTATCTCCCTCCACGTACTGGGAAGAGGGGAGGATGACCTTATCTCTGGAAACTCTTATCAGGACGGAAGGAGAGGACTTAAATCTACACACCCTTGATCGCTGTGCTTTCTGGTGATCCCCCATAACTGACTCCCCCCACCCCCAACATCCTCCTTTGTCTTTAGCTGAAGATAGTATTTAAAGTGAAAATCTCTGCCATTTTGTTGAGAAACTCAGTTTCCCTGGTCTCTCCCATGTATACATGTTATTAAACTTGGTATTATTTTCTCCTGCTAACCTGTCTTTTAATTATTTGGCCAGCCATAAGAACCTTAAGGGAAAGGGTGGAGGGGGATTCTCTCTCTTCCCCAACACTGTCAAACCACAGAACTGATGTTTCAATGTTGAGCCAAAAGAACTAATGTTAAAACCCATAGAATGGACCAAGGACATGAAGGATGAATCCTAATGTAAACTATGGACTCTGGGTGACAATGACATGTCAGTGTAGGTTCATCAACTGCACAAATGTACCCCTCTGGTGGGGGATGTTGATAGTGGAGGGGGCTGTTTGTGTGTGTGTGGGGAGGGTGGGGGGTATATGGGAAATCTCTGTACTTTCTCCTCAATTTTGCTGTGAACCTAAAACTGCTTTAAAAAAATGTCTATTAGAAAGTATACTGATGGACATAATACTTCAATATATAGGAACCCCGTGATCTGTATCATCTATTAAGCATTGCCCTGAGCAGGTGTGGAGAAGGTTCAGTTGGTGAAAGTCTGAGAGATTTGTGCCCAGGCCTGGACACTCTGCCTACATCAGATTCGTCTTGACCAATGTCCGTGAAACCAAGCGTTTGACATCTAGTCTTATTTCTCTCCGAATACCCATTAAACTGAACACACAACGGTTGAAATACAAAATATCTGTCCATGTACTACCTAAAATCTCTTGGTATGTGACTACACTTTGGGAAACATGGGGTTAGGCCAGTGTTTCTCAAATTTGACTGCACATTGGAATCAATTGGGGAGAGTAAGAAAAAAACCAATGCTTGGGCAATTGCAGCAGAATCTCTGGAGATGGGGCTTGGTTATTAGTATATTGCAAATATCTCCAGGCGATTTTGATGAGCATCCAGGGTTGAGAACTACTAGGTCATGGCAAGGTGTTTCCAGAAGCTTCTATTAAGTGTAAAACATATCACTTGGGAAGGGAAGCTCATTGAGTAATTTCTAGGGATTAACATTCTTCAGCACAAATGATGTGCCGATGATGGGGTGAAACTTGGGTGCTGGGGGCTCTGAGAAAGTGTGTGTAGGAAGAGGAGCCAGGTACAGCCAGGGTGCAGCTGGTTGTTCGAGGGATGAATGGGAATGGATGGGAGACCCCCAACAAAGAGCCCACTTTGCAGCTACGTCCAGTTCCCCAAGATCCTTCATCTTCCCTGATGCCCTGGGTGCCTTGCTTACCTCACATTTGCCAGGGGCCCCGCACTCTCAAAGTTGTCTCTGAGGTCCGGCCCATCACCCGATGATTTGCGGGAGTCGGAATATGAGGAGACACTATTGAATCGGACCTTGTAGCTCCTGCCAAAATGAAAGAGAGTCTGTGAGCTCTGGCTTGGAGCCCCCTCCTGAGGTCAACACCCCGACAGATCTTCAAATTTCCAGTCTAGCACCTTCTCTTGTGTGTTGAGTGAAATCCTATGGCCTCTTCTAGCATGTATCAACTTACCTTACCCACCACAGTGATAGCTAGCCACCTGCACTTGGCCCTGCCTGTATTTAAAAGGGTTCTGACCACACTCGACTCAGGAAACTTGAGAACCAGTCAAAATGATTTAATCAGCAAGAAGTCAGGAATAGAACAGAGCACCCCTAACTACCAGACCATGCTTCCTTGCTTCTCAAATGTTAATGTGCACAAGAATCAGCCCCTGATCTCATTAAAATGCAGATTCTCGTTTAGCAGGTCCGGGGCAGGGCGTGAGATTCTGCATTTCTAACAAACTCCCAGGAGATGCCAATGTTGCTGGTCCCCAGACCCCACTTTGAGTAGCCAGGAACTAGACTTGTGCTGTCTAGTATGGTAGCCATTGGCTACATGTGGCTATTTAAATTTAAAGCTAAATTAATTCAAATTAAATACAATTAAAAATTCTCTTCCTCACTTGCACTGCCCATATGTCAAGTGCTCAATAGTCATGTGTGGCTAGTGGCTGTCGTATCGGATGGCACAGATACAGAACGTTTACATGACCATAGAAGGTCTTATTGGATGGTGTCAGACAACCCCATTCACCTCTCTCTTTCCATAAAGTTATGGTCCTTAGATGTTTCAAGGGTCTGCGACATTTCACATTTCAAGTAAACATAAAAAACGTTCAGCGCTGACACGTGGCATGAAAAGAGATTGGATTTCTTATTAAGTTGTTTTGAAGGGGAAGGAAGATGTCATTGGGGCTCAGACCTCAGCATCAGAGGCTCAGGAGGCTTGAGATTAAAAAAAAAACCCAGTTTACCAGTTTTCCTCTAAAAGTGGTAAGTTTTGTTCTCAGACAAGGGAAAACAAAACAAAACCAAAATCCACAAGACCAAAAAAACCCCCAAAAACCCCAAACCAAAAAGACACCCACCCCTCACTCCCAAACAAAACACAAAAACTCAACACACAAATCTGAGTGCAAAAGACAAAAAAAGAAATTGCGCATTCTGGCAGCAGGGTTTCTAAGCTGGATGTTCTTCAAAGTTTTCGCTCCAGCATCAGGAAAGTTCTAAATATACGTAAGTGTATTTTCTGCCCTGAAATAGTCTCACATTGAGTCACTTCTCCAAACAAGTCATGCAACATATCAGGGGGTGGCTGTGTTGTTAGTGTGGGGGGGATGGTTGCTGGTTGTGGGATAAAAATACCAGCACATGTATTTGTATGAGGTTTGAGGTTTTCCCAAATGCTTCGTTGTTATCCTTTGATCCTCATAGCAGCTCCCAGAGGTGGTCAGGGTGGAGATAGTTTCTCCCCCTTTGGCAGATGAGAAACACTGAGGCCCAGAGAGGTCAATTGACTTGCTCAAGGTTGCTTTGTGAGTTAGCAGCACGCCTGGATTAGAACTCAGGTCTCTTTGAGACCCAGATGTGGCTTTGGATGCTTGGGCATTGGGCATGCATGCACACATATGCACACACACGCAAACACAGCGAATACACACGCATGCACACACACGCTCTACCTGTGCTGGCTGTCACGGGCTGCAGCCAGACCACGGAGTTCTGTGTCACCTCGGGGGAGGGGAAGCCCTTTACGGGGAAAGAAACGCAAGGGTCCTGGGTACCTAGAGGGGAGAATGGATGGTGCCCTATCTCTCCCTGAAGGAGGGGTGAGGGGAACCAGCTGGAGGCCACCAGGACGAGGTGGGAAGGAGAGGGGCAGGGAGAGTGAGGTCTAAGATGCTGGCGCTGGCCACAGAACGAGGGCTGCCCACAAGGGACTCGGCTATGGCCCATCCCCTGGATATGGAATGCAAGTGAGTTTGGCAACATGTGCTTGGCTAAAAGAAAACCAAGAGAGACTGTCTGCACAACACAGCTCTAAACACCAGCCAGCTCTGGCACTGGATGCTCAACTTACAACACGGGGATCTGCTCCATGCTGGAGGAGACGCTGCGCTGGCCTCCGTGAAAGGCAGCTCAGTGTGCACACGCCATATGTTCCCTCCTTTACGGGAGATTTAAGGGCTTTTCAAGGGTAATTTTGATTACAGGTGTTTGTCATCTTGCAAAATATCTTTAGAACCCAACCCCATGTTAGATGTAATTTCACCTCGACCATCTTTGGACTACAGGCGTTTTTGGCCTTATGAGGTCTTTTGGACTCAACTCCACATTAGCTGCAACTCCACTGTAAGCATCAGATGGAAAAGTTCTAGGCAAAGAAGCTCATTTCACTGATTTTGAATGTAGGTTTCCAAAGGTGGGAAGATAATATGAACTGATATGACACAGCGCTCTTCGCTTTTCACAGGACGCTTACATCTATTTTCTAATTTGATTCTTAGAAACTAGAAAGTTCAGGCAGGTCGAATAAGCCCTATTTGATGGAAAAAGAAACTGAGGCACATGGCTGTGAGGTGACCAAACCAAGACCTCCTAGTCATCAAATATCAGCTCCAGTGGGCCACAGACACCCACCAGCTAAAATCAGTCACAGATGGACCTTAGATCACAACCACCACCCAGACCTCAAATGTGAACACCAGGTGCTAAGAGACAATTTTCAGTTACCCCTCTGGGATGCCCTGTGACACTGGAGGGTCATTCACTTACTTCCTTTCCTCATGCACCGAGTTGGGGTGCCTCATTTCCATCAAAGCACAGCCGAATTTCTGGAGGCAAAAGAGATGAGTGGAATGTGAAGCAAGTATTATTAAATCTGGATTAGGGTCGGGCACTGAGGACCTGGGGTCCTAGCCGGTAAAAGAGGAGCCTGATGCCTGTGGGCCAGGATGCCAGAGATGGCCAGGGGCTCGGCTGGGCAGCAATGCTTGAGTTGCAGACACATGTGGAAGGGCCAGCTGTTTAAAGGACTACAGGTGTGGACTCCCCCACCCTCAGCACACAAATCCCCTGTGGCTTTCTCTCTGTAAAAATATCGTCCCCACTTCTCTCATCTGGAGCAAGGGACATCAAGCTCTTGATTGGAGCATCCATTCCAAAGAAGTAGCTCACGTGGGTGACAATATTTTCACTAGGGACTGGCTAGTTGGTGGACACCAAAGGACTGAGGACTTGGAATTATCCAGTCTTTGTAGAACCTGGATCCAAATTGAAGTCACTGGCTTTGAGGCTCTGGGAGGATTTGCTACTGAATTGCAGGTATAACTGCTGCCCCTCCTCCCCGCTGATGGAAACACACGCCAGAACAGGTGAAGCTCATCTCACCTCTCCGTTCTCAGGGGGGTCTCCATTGCCAAAGGTGCTGGTAACCACCAGGACCAGAGCTTCGTGTTCCAGGTGCACAATGTCATATTCTTCCATGGACATCACCTAGGTGGGAGAGGGCGAAGGAATGGTGGAGGGAGAGGAAGGAGGGAGGTGAGGAGAAAGAACAAAAAGGGATGGGGGAAGGAGAAGGAGAGAGAGAAGAAAAAGATGAGTCATCTTGAGCCATGCCCTTCAGAAGGCGAACCAAAGTTCTGGGCGTCACTACTTCAGTGGGTTCAACTGGGTAGAACTAAAAGCTTTTTGTTAGTGTGGGACCTTTCTAGGGTCACTGTGGCTTGAAGGACCATAGAGAATCCGGGGCAATGGTGCAAGGGGTCGGCTGCCAGTAGAGACAGATCTTGATGGAGACCCTTGAGCTTCTTATAATCAACTGATCCTGGAATCTTCTTGACCACATTTAGGCTGGGAATGACCTATCTGCTCAGCCTCCTTTCTAATCCTCCCTCCAGCAGTGTGGAGGACCTGGGCCAAACAAGTCTGAGACACCTGCTTTAGGGAAGAATTGTTGGCCTATACCTTAGCATCATTTGAGCAACATTTCTCAAAGTAGATTCTTAGGAAGCCCAGTCTCCTGAGATGCTCCTTGAAAATAAGTGAGCCGTGAAACATGTTTGAGAAACATTTACATTCTCTCCCCTCATCTTTTGGAGATTATAACACATACTTGCAGATGAAAGGCTCTGAGAAGACCTGCAGCAAAAAAACCCATTAAATTGTATTTAATGTAGAGCTTCCCAAACTGACTCCAGAATTGTTTTTCATAAACTTTCTAACATTTTGCTCTAGAGATGGGGGTTTCATTTTGTGACTCCTGGACTCCTGGAAGGCTCATAGGGAGAGGGGCAACACAGTCCCCTCAAATTTATGCAAATGTGTGGGTGCATGCTGACCGGCATCTCTGAATGTGCTTTCATCCATTTTCAAAGGGTTCCTCTCTGTTGACTTCCCTCTCTCCCCTTCCTGACTTTATTTACCAGGAGGGGCCAGAGAGCTGGCGCTGTCCCCACCCACCTTGGCATCAAAGGCGTGTTTGAAGATCTCACACAAGGTTTTGGCGTAGGCTTGTGATTTGCCCGTCTCTGTGGCATAAAGGATGGTCGCCTTGACCCTCTTGGCCATTGCCTGCCCCATCAGCTTGGCCGAGAACTTGACGGCTCTGGGGGGAGAGGATGGAGAGGAAAGTGGGAAATGCCAGGCTGGGACTTTGGGGAAGAGCCACGATCCATGGCATATAATAGGAGAGAACTTACCCTCCGGATCTTTGACAGCTGCAGAGACACTCGAAGCCTGAGTTTAGGCACCATGTTGACCCCATTATTAAATCCCTCCGGAGCAATTAGTCATGAGCTAAAATGGCTGCTTAGTTTTGTTAGTTTGTTACTTGATTGATTGAGTCCAGTGTTGAGACCTTGGTTTGCCAAGCATTGCCCCCAAGATGATCATTCATTCATTCACTCATTCACTCATTCATCAAATGTTTGTTGAGTGTTTAACTCTGTGCCAGGCATTGTTATAGGAGCTGAAGAACATAGATAACATAGCTATGGATAAGCAGCTGCCATGGGGCTTACATTCATGTGTGTGTGTGTGTGTGAGACAGAGACAGAGAGAGAGAGAGAGAGAGAGGGAGAGAGAGCGAACCACTAATAAATCACCAGGCATTGAGTTAAAAGGAATTTTAGAGGTTTACGGATCCACAAAGGAAGGACCAGGGCTGGTTTAGGCAGCCACACATATCCAGGATCTTGCACAGAACTTGACACCCAATAGGCCCTAAATACTTATCTATCAAAGGAAAGAATGAATTTTAAAGATGTTGCTGCACCGAAGCCTTGGGGAGTTTAAATGTCAAGTCTAGGCTCTTTCTAGTTGACTGGAGAATTCAGAACCAGTGTTCTGTCCTCCCCGTCTATAAGGGCGTGGGGGCGGCAGACAGGCCAGAGGCTCAGGAATGCCCGGGCTCACCTTCCGTGCAAGCATGCCTGTTCTAACCAGGAACCTCGGTGTAGAAGAATTGCTAATTACCTCCACCTGGGGATTATTGGTGGTAAATTCATCATTTTTTAGAATTAGGGAAACCACCCACGCTGCAGGAGCACTCTAGCTAAGAGGAGAAACATAAAAGAATAAAAGGTGCCTGGAGGGTTCCCTTTGAATGATCAGAGCAGAAAAAGGCATCTATAATTAACTCCCATTGTTTCTACCCCAAACTTAATAGTGCAATTAACGTTTTAGATTTCTCCCTCCCTTCTTCCCCCGGAGACAGTTGAACTGAACTGAAGCCAAAGGCTGCCCTCCCTGAGAATATTTGTGATTCTCTCGTTAGGGAAAGAATGGCTGCTGATGTGTTCTTACTTGGCTGGAAGATGAGGTTAGGTGGCAGGAGAGAGAGGATGGGGAGAGAGGGAGAGAGGTGCATGGGCCATATTAACGGAGCCAGGACCTAGGTTTGAGTCCCTGCAAGACCCACCAGTGTCTTGTTTCAGGGATCCATGGCATGGAGGGCACCTTTTGCACAACTAGGTACCACACGTAGAGAGTTCTGGATGCAAGAGGGCTGAGGAAAGAGAATAAGGAGTTTGGTGCATACCTAGCTCCTCTGCCAGAAAGCCCCAACCAGGGGGTCTGTGCTGAATGGATCAGCGGAGTTCTCTTTCTTTAGGAGAAGGCTGGCATCCCCATTGGATCATCTCAGTTGGTCTCATCCCACTTGTCAGCTGGTCCCTTGGCTGCCCATGTGTTCTTCAGGTCAGTTACTCTTCAGTGGCCTTGGTCCATGACCCCCTTCCCTCCTTTCTTTGCTCAGTTAAGCCTTATTCATCTCATTCTTCAGCTCAGTTGTCATCTCCCGAAGGAAGCCCTCTCTGCCCTCTCAAACTTGGTTAAGCCTATTTTATGGCACCAGGAATCATTCCCCAATGGCACTCGCAACATTTACTGCATTTGTGTGATTCTTCGACAAATGAATGGCTGTCAGCTTCATGAGGGCAGGGACCACATTTATCTGGCTCATCGTGGCATCCCTGGAGCCTAGCACAGTGCCTGGCACAGAGTACGCACTCAGTATTCATTTGTTGGCTGAATGAATCAATGAATGAGTGAGTGAGTGAAATCAGAGGTCAGCCCTGGACGGGAGCCCTCTCTAGGCAGTGGTGTGCGGGAGCCGGCTCATCCCAGCTCCTCCCTACTCTGGGTTCAGTGACTTCTTGTTGGTATCTTGAAATTGGCCAGAGTGGGAGTATCTACACCACGGAAATTGGCAAACATTACAAATCTATTATTATTATTATTATTATTACTATGACCATTATTATTACCAGGAGAGCTGGTTTACTAACACACCACTGCCTCCAGGACAAGAATTTAGGAAAATGGGGCAAGGAAAGTGAGGTTGGGAAGGAGAAGAGTTGTGGCAACATTCACATCCCAGACTCTGAGGCAAAGAAGGCACAAGGGGGTCGGAGAAAATGCAGAAATCATATCACACAAGAGGTCAGAGGCACAAGCATGTGCGCAGCCTCCTTTCTGGGGGCTCTCGGAGTTTTGGGGCACGTCCATTCCCCTCCCCTGACCTATTCCAGGAGACTTACTCTGCTAGCTTCTTGAAGCCGATGGCCCGCCGCTTTGTGGGGGTCCCATTGGTGCCTTTCCAGACGTGGGTGTTCCAAGGGTCAGGCTGGGAAGAGAGGACTACAGTCAGCAGTGGGCGAATGTGGCTCCTCTTGGGAGAGGCTCAGGACTTCCTGGGGGCTTGTGGCTGCCCAGCCATGCCCAGTCCTCAGCCCCTGAAGGGAGTGATTCTGCTGGTGGTGACCACAAGGGTCCTTGCACAGAGTGGCTGGTCCAGCCTCCCTGCATTGTCCTGTTAGACCTTCCCACTCACCCTCAGTCCCTCTCAAACACTCTCCTGTGACCCCAGACTACTCATTTCATCTCCACTAGTCTTTCAGCTAGAGCTGTGCTGTCCAATATGGCAGCCACTAGCCACGTTGGCTTTTGAGCACTTGGTCCAAAGCACGGGTCTGAACTGAGACGTGCTCTAAGCATGACACACACATGGGATCTTGAAGAGTTAGCCCAAAAGGGAGCAGGGAGGGGGCAGGACCTGGTATTCGAAGGAGGGGGTGAGCCGGTAGTTGAGCATCTCCTGGTGGAAGACGGGGGTGATGCTGCCAGACATGGGGGGCACAATCCACACCCAGTCGGCGGGGCAGCCCCCCCGGCAGCGGTACTCATTCTCCATGTGCTTAATGAAGGACTCGGTGGCAGAGTGGTGGTCAACGATGGTCACTTTGTCACTCTGTAGGAGGAGAGGGGACAAGGAGTGAGGAGGTAAGAGAAGCTGGGGTATTTCGGGAATCCCTCCCCCATAGAGCAGCATTTCCCACAGGGTGGTCCTGGCGCTGATTTCAGGCAGTACAGAGTGATCCTCCACATTGCTTTTTCAATCCTGATTATACCCAGGAGAAAGTCTCTGTTTGGTGCTAACGCATCTTTAACGCCTCTTTTGCCAATCTTCCTCTTTCCTCCTCCTTACCTCCTTTTTTTTTAGTAAGAGAGAGGAACCTCTCTTATCTAGCTTGAATTTAACAACCTTGTTTTGTTTTTCTTGTGTTATATATTTATTTACATTTACAATTCTCTTCCTATTGTGGCAACTGGTATTGGCTCTCCACTTATGGTGGTGATACAACATCCTCTTAAAATAGAAATTTTTAAGTCATAAGGATGAGTTTATTAAAATGAAAACGAGTAAAACCCAGCAGAGACGGGTGGACTGAATGTCTGCATACCCGACGTTGGGGCCCCCTGTGATTGGCTGGTTTGGATTCATACCTTATTCAAGCAGTGCTGTCCCTCTCTGCCCACAAAACCTTGCTTCCTTCCTGCCCTTTTCTTCTTCAGTCACTCATCTCCCTCTCATCTCTGCTGTCCCTGGCTCGCCGGTCTTCATACCAGTCTACCAGTCCACCAAACCACGCTCCAACATTTCAACAACTCCTGAAACCTCGCTCCTTCGTGGTTGAGAGAGAAGGGAGGGCACTTCCTTCCCCCTCGCCCCATCTCAACTTGTCTCTTCTCTGGGATATTCCTCAGTGTACCTGTTCTCCCTACTCCTGACGTGGGAACTATAGTCTATATTCACTTCTACCCATGACTTGCTATGGTCACTCTACTGTCTGTATGTGCCTTCCATGTATGTCTAAGAGGGTCTAGCTCCCCAGACTGTCAGCCCCCAGAGCACAGAGCTGGACTTATGGACCTCTATTCCATAAGTCACCTGGTTTGCCCAGAAGAATCCCAGCTTATGACCGTTGTCCTGGCACAATTAGTGGTGTCCCTTTTTTGCTCTCAAAGGTGTCATGGTTTAGATGATACATTTTCCAGTCATCCTACTATAATACCATTTACCACGGAGCCACATGCACTGAGGAGCCTATGTGCTTCTGAGAACAATGATGAGTATTTGTCTCTGTTATGCGATTGTCTGAATCCCCAAGAGGTGGCAAGACACAGAGGATGCCCGCCATCTCAATTCTAAAAAATCATAAGCAGCAAGTCACCAACTCCCCTATCTATTCATCTCTTCCTCAAATGGTCCCCACCCAAGATCCACAGTGGAGAGGAAGGCACGCATGATGGGAAGGAGACCTCGCAGGGCGACAGATCCCTCCTGGTAGCTAGGTCTCCTGACCTTCTGCTCCAAGGCTCTGAAAGGTTTTCGTTCCCCTTTGAGGGCTGACAGCCGGGATGCATGGCCTGGCGCTACCTGGAAGCTGTAGAGAACAGCGATGTTGATCTCCACCAGCGCCTGGTCCTTCCACAGGGAGGACGTCTTCCTCAGGTCCAAGTTCATCTTCTTGGCCACTTCCTGAAAGGGGAAGGACACACAGACTCACAGGCTGGGGCGCCTCTGGATTTCAGACTAAAGAGGGATGGCGCCAGCTCGTGTCACTAATGAATTTCTTAAGCAATTAATCAACCCATTGGCAGACTGATTCACTCACTCACTCAAAAGATTTTTTATTGAGATTCTACTGGTAGCAGGAAACTAGAGAGACGTGGTTGGCCCTTTTATTATTGAGTTTAACCTTCTAGTGGGGGAGAGAGATGGTTAATATTGTTTTTTTTTTTTTTTTAATAATTTTATTTATTTATTTTTACCCCAAAGCCCCAGCAGATAGTTGTATGTCATAGTTGCACATCCTTCTAGTTGCTGTATGTGGGACGCGGCCTCAGCACGGCCGGAGAAGCGGTGCGTCAGTGCGCGCCCGGGATGTGAACCCAGGCCGCCAGCAGCGGAGGGCGCGCACTTAACCGCTAAGCCATGGGGCCGGCCCTGGTTAATATTGTGATGAGTGTAATTCCTAGGAAGAAAATAAGTCAAGGAAATGGGATGAAGAGGGATATGGGGGCAGGATTAATTGGGCCAGGATAGTCAAAGAAGGCCCCTTGCGGAGGTAGATACCAGGTGAGGCCAAAATGATGAGAAGTAAGACACCTGCAGATCATGGGAGGGAAGGTTCTAGGCAGAAAGAACAGCACGTGCAAAGACCCTGAGGTGGGATCAGGCTTGCGCCATCTGAGATACAGAAGGAAGGCCAGTGTATCTGGAGGATAGCGAGCCAGGGGGAAGAGACAGGAGAGAGAGGGGCAGGACTGGATCATGCAGGATCTTGAAGGATGTGCCAGGAGTCAGGATTTTATTCCATATGTGATGGGGTGTCTTTGGAGGGTTTTAAGCAGAGGTGTGGGTCTGGGAGTGACATCATCTGCTTTCTAGCAGGAAAAGCTCCCCACCCATCCTGCTCCACCTGGAGTGGCCACTCTTTGGAATCTAGATCCTGGGTGGTTTGAGCTCATGGGGACACCTGCTTGACTCCATCTGGCGGAGAGGAAACTGAGGCTCAGAGAGGTGCAGGGACTTGCTCAGTGTCCGCAGAGCCAGCTGCCCTTGGAGCTGGAGCCCAGGCAGAGGCATAATGTCCAAGACCCAGGAGCGGCTCCCCAGCCAGCCGACTCCTTTCGCAAAACTGCCTGGAAAAAACAACCCCTGACGTTTATCTTACAGCTCGAGTGGAAGCAGGAGCTGCTGTCAGGAGTGGGGAAGACCCAGTAGAAAATTCATTAATTAGAGCCTCGCTTTTCCCTTCCTCTGTCAATTCTAGTCACTGTGGAAACCCAGGTCTCATTACGGGGCGAGAATGCGACAATGTCTCAGGTTTGGGGAGATCGCTTCCCAGCCCCAACTGTCAACATTTGCACATGATGGCAGCTGGCATTGGAGGGCTGCGGTGGGAGGGAGGCTCATTTAAGTTACCCAGTGACTAGTCTTTGCAATCGAAATGTAAGCAGAGATCATGAAAGCAGACCTATTAATTCACTCTTTGAGCCTGAAGCATTAGGTTCTGCTTGGGGGTCTGTTAGCAGTGACACATAATGCAGAAAATAAGAAATTTGCTGTTTTACATAAATATATATAAAACCTGAGTTTTACTTTATGAGAGAGAAAAGTGTGTATAGTCAGACATGCTGCTATTGTTACTTCTACAGCATTATTTTGGTTAAAAGAATAGAAACTAGTTGCAGGAGAAAAAAGACTACATGACTTAAAAATATCCCCAAATGTGACTTGAGCCAGATCGATGGAAATTGCCTGAAATGTCTTTTCCTTTCCTGCCAGAAGTTTGTACAGATCAGTGGCTGCCCTGTAGAATCTTCTGGGGAGCTTTGAAAAATGCTGATGCCCAGGCCCTGCCCTAGACCAAGTATATCTGAATCCTGGGGAGTGGAATCCAGGCATAATAAAGCACCCTAGATAATTCCATCTAACGTGTGGCAAGGCTGAGGACCCCTGGCTTCTGTTTTCCAGGCTAACACCCATGGAAGTTTTTTTAATTGAGATGTAACTGACATATAACATTGTGTAAATTTAAGGCATACAAGTTTAAGGGGTTTGTTTGATACGTTTATGTATTGCAATACGATTACCACCATAATATTAGTTAACGTCTCTATCATGTCGCATACTTATCATTTCTTTTTTGTGGTGAGAACAATTAAGATCCAGTCTCTTAGCAACTTGGAAGTTTATAACACAGTATTGTTGATTATAATCTTTACGCCGTGCATTACATCTCCAGAACTTATTTATCTTTTGGTTGCAAGTTTGTACCCTTAAACATCTCCTCCCTAATTCCTCCACTCCTGCCACTGGTAGCCAGCATTCCACTCTCTGTTTTTATGAGATTGGCTTTTTTTAGATTACACATATGAGTGAGATCATACAGTATTTGTCTTTCTCTGTCTGACTTATCTCATTTAGCATAATGCCCTCAAGGTCCATCCATGTGAACATCCATGGATTTTAACAACTGAAACCTAATGCTGGGTTCTCGTTCTAATTTTGGCTCTGTGCCTTATTACTGGGTGACAGCACTTAACTTCTCTGTTCCTCGGTACCCTCTTTGAAATAAGGCGAATCACAGCCTACTGTTGTAGGAACAACATTTGCTGACAAAACCACAGCAATCCTGATGCTTTCACCAAAGCTGAGCTCCAGGGAGCACTCTGCCCCAGCACTCTTCAGGACATGAGGATGACTCAGCCAGGGAGGGAATCAGATCCTCCACCAAGAAATGTATATGGTGGGGAACCACTGGCAACCCTCCTCCCTTCTTTTCCAGAAAAGAGACAAAAATGTCCCAAGTTCATGGGTCATTCTCAAACTCCTCTAACAAGGTTTGATGCTGAGAGGCAGTGTAGCAGAGTGGTTATGAACTTGGACCATAAAGCCAGACTGGGTTCGCATCCCAGCTCTGCCACTGGCTAGCTGTGTGACCCTGGACTCATCACTTTATCCTTCCAAGAGGCCTGTTTCCTCATCTGTGAAGGGGGGTTATCACACCCGAAGGTTGTGGTGAGGATGAACGAGCACATAACACATGCAAAGTACTTTGCACAGTGCCTAGCACAGCACATGCGCTATTAACACCACAGATGCCTCTGGAACTGCCAGGGGCTTCGCCAGGATGGCAGGTTCCGTTTTAACCCCTTCCAGTTTCCAAGCTCCAGAGCTCGGCTGTGGGGAAGGACCGCTGAGCCCACCCCCTCTGCCTGTGCTTTCCCATCATGTGACCAGGGAGGGACCTCACCTCTAGAATGTTGTATCTCGAGTTGTCACAGTAGTCACGGACGCCAATCTCCGTGCCCATGTACCAGCCACTGAAGGGACAGGCAGTGAACTCCAGGCCGCCAATCTCCAGGAGCATGTTGGACACAGCGGGTAGGCCGTACCACTTCAGTCCCAGGTCCTTGAACCACTCAAACCTGTGGAGAGCAACACAGCCCAGCTCGCCAGGGGGCAGGAGCCTCCTAGGCAGGCCCGTGGGCGGGATCTCCTTAATCCGGGGACGCTGTAACGCCAGCGACTGACTGTGACTTATCATGTCAGAACCTGATTCCTGGGCTCCGCTTATAACCTGTGGAATGGCAGGTTCCACAGCTGGGGCCTGAGAATATGCATTTTTAACACATTTCCCAGGTGATCTGGATGGACACCCAGGCCCGGGAATCACTGCCTTGGCTGCTGTTTATCTCCCAAATCCAGTCTGAAAGGTAGTCCAGGAGAAAGTGAGTTTCACTGAGTTCCTTCCTGCCTCAGGGCCTTTGCACGGCAGTTCCTTCCTTTTGGGATCTTTTCCCTTCCTTCTGTGCCTGTCCAGCTCTTAGCCACACTTTAGTTCTCAGCTAAAATGCTGCTTACTCTGGGAAGCCTTCCCTGATGCCCAGTCTGGGTGGGGTCAGGTGACCTCATGCCTGCAGCACGATAACATTTCTTTTGCAGGACTTCACTGGAATTAAGTGGTTATTTGGGTAATTGTATGTGTAAGATCTTCTCCTCTGTGAGATGGAAAGCACCATAGAGGCAGGGACCAAATCAGCCCCTAAAGCTAGCACAATGCCCGGTCCAGAGTGGGAATAATCAACTGTGTTGAATGAGCAAATGAATGAATGAATGAATGTAGGCCAAGTGTCATCACGGAGACTGGGTGAGTTCCCAGATATCAGGCAGAAGGAGCCTCGGGACACTGGCTCCGTGTCCAGGACTAGGACTAAGGCACTCACTAGCCTTGGATGCAAAATTTAAGGGGGCACCAATGAACCCAGTCATCAAGATCAATACTATTATTTATTTACTTACCAATATTCTAAATTAATTCAACGTTTAAAAAACATCAAAATTGGGGCGGCCCCATGGCTTAGCGGTTAAGTGCGTGCGCTCTGCTGCTGGCGGCCCGGGTTCGGATCCCGGGTGCGCACCAACGCACCGCTTCTCTGGCCGTGCTGGGGCTGCGTCCCACGTGCAGCGGCTGGAAGGATGTGCAACTATGACATATGACTATCTACTGGGGCTTTGGGGAAATAAATAAATAAATAAAATTATAAAAAAAAAAAAAAACAAAAAACATCAAAATTGATGCAAAAAAAAATCCATGCTGAACAAATTATCAAAACTGTAAATAAAGACAGGATCCCACCTTGGGCTTGCATGATTCACCTTCATCTCAACCCTGAGCTGGATCCTGTCTTTATTTTAAATTTTGAAATACCGTGCATCATGAATTAAAAAAAATAATAATTTTGGTTTAAAAAAATTGCATTAAAATATTATTTATTTTGATTATTGAGTTTTCTGGTGCCCCGTCAATTTTGCCCCCAGGGCCAGTGTCTCTCTGTGGATTTCCTTCACTCTCAAAGTGCAAATTCTGCTGTGCTGCTGGCCATCCTGGCTCCAAATTCCTCTTGGACTCGGCCCACGCCAGGTCACGCAGAGTTTTAAAGGGCTCCCCCCCTTTAAAATTTGTGCACACAACAGGACAGTGGGTGCTTCTGCTCTCCCAGCCCAGGCTGGAAAAAGGGCAGGTCCGCGTTGATTGCTTAGGAGTGGGGTGAGGAGGGAGATTACGATTCAGAGAACATGGCGGGCCCCGGGCTGGTCAAGGAGGAATTACTGATTCTCGAGGGAGCCCAGTCTGCCCAGGCCCCCGGTGAGGGTAGGAATCAAGACCCCCTTTCAGCCTCTGTCTGGGCTGGAGAGAGAGCCAGGGGATACAGGAACGGGCAGAGGGGCACTGGGCAGTCCACCCACCTTCCCCCACCCCACGCCAGTCCCTCTTACTTGGGGTGCCTGATGGGCACTTCCAGCACCAGCTCTGGAGGGATCTGGAAGAGCTCAGGGTCATTGCCATTGGCCTGGAGCAGGAGTGGCAGGACATCGAAGCGGCCTCTCGGGGGTTTCCAGCCCTGTTGTGTGCAGATCTGCAACCAGACCCACCAAGTCATGCCAAGGTGCCCTAGACCCTCCAGATACGACCACAGTAGGGGGCAGGGCAGGGATCCCAGCATGAGCTGCCAGCAGCCCTTCCTCTGGAGGCTCTGGGCCAGGCCACCTCCTCCAGGAAGTCCTCCCTGCCATCACACGTGTCTGGTATAACTTCTCATGGTCCCACAGACAGAGGGCAGACCTGTCCTCCTGCACCACACTCTGTTATGTTTACCAGGTCTTCCCTGCCCACTGGGGACTCCGGGGGGCTAGGGCTGAAACTGGTTGTTGCACCTACAGCACCCTCGAGCACAGGGCCTGGAGCATCACAGGCGCTCGCTCCAGAAGTGTTTGCACTGGGTGCCCTGAGATACGAAGAAAATCTACCAAATTTGATGAGGGCAGATCTATTAGAACCAGTGCATACAATGCATCCATTAGCGCAGCTGTCCAATCGACATATAAAGCAAGCCACAGAAGTAATTTAAAATTTTCTAGTAGCCACATTTAAAAAAGCAAAAGCAACAAAGTAAATCCAAACAAAACTAGGCAAAAGATATTCAGATTAATTAATTATATTAGTTAATATAACAAAATAATATATTAATTTTAAATAATATATTTTAATTTCAATACTTTTTAATTATTAATTACTCACTATAATACATCAATTATATTTATATTAAGTTATTAATACTACATTACAGTATTAATATCAATATATTTTAATAATATAATTGACATTAACATTAAATATGTAATATATTTATTAATCCAATAAATATATCAAATACTATATAACATAATTAAATGTATTAAATATCATCATTTAAGTTACTAATGATAAATTATTAAATAAATTATTAATATTAATACACTTAAAGATATTTAACATAATTAAATATGTTTATTAACCCAATAAATGTATTAATTTATTAATAAATATAATGAATAGATTAGCCCAATATTATTCACAATATTATTAGTTCAATATGTAATCAAGATGAAAATTCTTAATGAGATATTTTCCAATCTCTTTTGTTCTCTGTCTTCAAGATCTGGTGTGTACTTTACGTTTATGGCACATTTCAGTGTGGACCCACCACATGTCAAGTGCTCAGTAGCCACAGTGGCCAATGGCTGGCATACGGGACAGTGCAGGGACAGAGGGTTTCAGGAGATACAATTACGCGGTCACGTTTGGGGTGACCCTTTCTGCTGTGTTGGTAGAAAGAGGAGGCACGAGATCACGGGCGTAGGAGAACGCGCCCTGTCTGCGAGGTTTCGGGAGACAGAGGGATAGGAAGAGGCCGTGGCGCTTATGTCCTGATGGCCACGAGGACAAGGTCAGCCAAGTATACAGTTAGCGCTCAGCCAAGTGCAGCGGAGAGTCTGGCTGAGCCTAAACCGGCACAGGTGCGGCTCCTGGTCGCCCTGGTTACGGCCCCCTCCTCACAGCAATAACATTTTAACAAGAAAAGCCACATGCAAATGGAGTGGCAGCAATGAGGAGTAGGGGGCCGTGCCGGCTCCATCTGGGGGAGGTGCTGGGGTGGCGTGTGGGGGGCCGTCTGAGGAAAGAACAAAGATGAAGTTCAGCTAGGGATGAGAGGGTCATCAATCAAAGGGGCGCCAGGCCTGTGTGCCCCAGACCATTCCAGGCTCTGTCTGCCTGTGGCGCTCCTGTGAGCCACTGTGCCCTACCTGTGCTACCTGTCTGCGTGACCACCTGAACCACCCCTGGATGGGGGGACAGTGGTGTTCGTCTTCCTGGCGGCTCTTATGGATTGACTTGGGCTGCCAGCAATTGTGGCAGCACTGGTAACACGGAGAGTCAAGCCCACCCAAAGAGGGGTTGGGTAGATAGAACTGTCGCATAAACAAATGAGATGAATGAATGATATGAGTCTGGCATATTACCCAACTTGGAAAAGCTGGATGCTAGACACAGCTGCCATATGTCAGCTCCTCTCCTCTCCTCTCAGTGGGAGGCAGGAGATTTGGACTATAGTTCCAGCTTTCCCTCTGCTCATTCAGTAGCCTTGGATAACTCATTTGGCCATGGTGAGACTCAGTCTACTCATCTGTGAAATGGGACAATAGTTCCCACCAAGAGGGTCGGGCGAGATAAGTGCATGAAAATGACCCAATGACCAGCTGTAAAAGAACCAAATGGAGCAGGAGGTCTGGAGTAGAGTACACTGTACCCCACTGGCTGCTCTCCCTGCGGTGTTAACACGAAACTAAGAAGTGTCTGTGGATAAAGACAGTTTGGGGGGATGAGAGCTCGGGTGGGGGCCACGCACCTCTGTGAACTCCACATTGGCTGGATCCCCCAGGATGGAGCCGTCGGGCTGCTTGTAGCCGGCGTAGCGGATGAGCTGGGAGTTCCAGACTCGGAAGTCATGCTTGCCATCGGTCCTCTGGGGAAATATGGTGATGGCAGACCTGTCAGGGAGAGAGGGGGACATCTGGTGTCAGGGCGGGGCTTGCGTTTTGGGGACATATTGGAAAAGAGGTCGCCCAGGTCAACAACTGCCTGAGGCTCATTATAGATTACGTTTATGCCAAGGTCCCCAGGGCCCATGGAGCAGCTGTTGGAAGGGAGGGAGCTTGCTCTGTCCCTCCACTGGACCCCTGGTCTGAGGAAGGGTGGAGGATGGGAGGCCCCACGCCAGCTCACTCAAGGAGGGAGAATGCTTCTCTAACTGGAGACTTGCACACAATCTTGACTGGGGCCAGTTTTCCAGAGAGTTCATCTCTAGGGAAAGATATTGGACCCTCTTTCCCTTTAGGAACGCACCATCAATTCCCAGTTCCAATCTTTCTCCTACCACCATCATTAATTCTCACCCAATTTGCCCACCCCCCATGCCATACCAAAGTCTATAGACTTACCACCAAAGAGAAATCAACTTCCATTTGTTTTCACATTTATTTACTTTAAAAGAAAACTATAGATCACCAGTGGCCTCGCCTACTAACCAGGCAACTATGAGACCGTGTACTGTTTTATTAAATTGTGGAAAGACGTTGTTGCCTGCTGAAGGTGCCTAGCTGGAGCCCTGCTCCTTTCTTGTTAAGAGGGAGATCAGCAGTGTTAGAGAGGTGTTAATGACGTCTTAGCACCAAATGGAGACTCTCCTTGGCGTCATCAGAAGAATTCAAAAAAACTGAAAGGAGAATAACTTTTCAGGATGTGGTTCACTGTCACCTCATGCCAGGAGCTCCTGTCACTTGGACTTATCAGTCCCATTAGTGACCAAATCCCAGGCTATGGAAACACCATCCTGGCTTGTGTCAACATGGAGATGACACTGTAGGTCCAACCCGTTGCTCCCAGATCTTCCCCCAAACACATCCTGCCCCTGGAACTTTGCCCTGGTGCCCGCCTTGGTTGGAATCCCTCTCTGCTGTCATGCATCCAAATTCAAGGCCCAACTCAAAGTCGCTTTCTCCACATAGCATCCCTTGTCTTGTCTAGTCCCCAAGGCCTTCTTTCGGAGCACATTTAGGTCTTACTGTCTGCACAAGACAACATCACATTTAATACTGCAGAGTGGTATGTCACACTGGGAGGTGAGTCTGGAATGGGGGCTGAAGGTGAAAGTCACAGAGAACAGAGGTGCTCTCAAAAATCTCTTAGCAAAGGCGCCATCTTGGAGATGACCACAGAATAAGTCAAACCATCAGTTTCCCCTCCAGCAGTAAAACACACGGCTGTTCCTTTGGTTGAGCACCAGATAAGGGGTGTCTGTGTAGTATATATATTTAAAAAGCACGTGCAGTAACACCAGAATGGCACACAGCAGCGTGGAATGCTTATTCTATGTGCAGGAACCAAGACCAACAGAAGAAACATAACACACGCCTCCCATCTCCCATGTCTCCTAAGCATCATCTCACCGAATGGCAGGTTGAATGCTCCGCACTGTTTAAATTACACCTCTCTCCACCCCTTCTTCTCTCTTGCCTGCCTTCCTCTCTTATGTTTAGATTATTTCTAAACATGGTATACATTCTCTTATGGCCTTCTCATCGTGTCCACAAGTGAGGTTTAAAACTTGTGAAGAAAGAATCAGCTGAATATTTTCTTCAACGGAAGATCTCATGAAGACCTCCAATAGATAACTGAAAAAAATGGAGGTGCAGTGCCTGGCCTGTGGCGACTCCCCCAAATTGCCTTGTCACAGCACCGTTTGGAAGCTACCAGAATGGCCCATAAACTCCTTGAGGGCTAAGGCCTTGACTGGGCCCTCCTTTAATGCTCAGGATCTGCAGGAGGGTTCTTGGATGTTCTCAGAGGGGTGAGGTCTTTGGGAAAAAGATCTAGATACCAATGCCCCAAGCAGGCCCTGGGCTTACAATACAGGCCCTTTTCCTAGTGGTGGGCTCAGCTGGCAAACACTGTTTCCTTCTCAAGGAAGAGACACATCCAAGAAAACCCATGCTTAATTCCAACAAGCCACTTTGGGGATGAGCTCAGTGTAGCCCAGGGCCTTGTGGGAATAGCCCCACATGGCCCCAAGATGGGGCTGGTCCTCGGCAGCTGGGAACAGATGCTGGGGCAGGACTGAGTCAGCAGGATTAACAAGTGTAAACGCGTGTCTTCGGGGCCCAGCTGTTCTCTTCCAGCTGCTCCTCTCCCCCGCTTGTGGACTCCACCAGCCCACACCGGCGCCTTCCTGCCTTGGCCTGCTCCCTGGGGCTTTGTTCTTTGTATGGGGCAAGAGGAGTCCAAGGCGTGCCTTGGCTTGGTGGGAATCGGAAAGGAGTGGTCCCCACGGCAGCGGGAAGAGGAGCTGCCTTTGAAACCGAGGGAGCTCCAGGCAACAGCGCAGGAGCCGGTTAGAGCAGGTCACCCCTGGCAACGCGATTTTCTGATTCCCGGGCATGGGAAACGTTCCTTCCTGCCCCCTCCATGGGTGATAGTGAACTGGGGGTCGAAGGTGATTTTGGTTGCTGCAGCTTTGCAAGCCACATGGGTGTTTGTTTCGCCCAGAAGAGAAGGGGCATGGCGGGTGGAACAAGGACGCCAGGCCCCCTCTCCCAGCTTGGCCCCTCTCCCCGAGAAGAGAGGGGGAGCATTTTCCCGGCTGGAGAGCCAACTTCGGACCCAAGGGTCGGCACTGTGGGGACATTGGCCTTCCCGCCCCTAAGCTGGTCAGCTCACCTGAGGTTCCCTTTGTTGGTGGCATACTTGATATGGTTACAGATGTAGTTGAACATTCCATGAGCCGTGGTGCAGTCGCGGGCATCGAACACCTGGAAGGGGTGCATTCTGGGACTGAGTGCCTCGTCCTTTCCTCCCCAGTTCCCCCAGGCCGCCTTCCCTTTGGAGGAGAGCCCAGAGCCCCCCCCAGCTGCTGCCGCATTGGCACAGTGAGTGTCTCGCTAGCGAGTCCCGGGCTGCGTTTTGTATTTTCCTTTTTCTATCCTAATAACCATGGTCAATCAAACCAAGAAAAATCCCCTAAAAGTAGGCATGGAGTGTAAGTGAGTGTGGGAAAGGAATGGTGAGTAAAGGAGAGACTTTTAATGGGCTGGTTATATTTCCTATTAGATTCCTAGGGATTATAGATTTAAAAACAAAACAAAAATCAAACAAAAAACCCCTGGACTCAATAACCTAATTCCCACTCCAAACTATTCCCCAGAAAAAAAAATCATATCAGGGGATGCAGAATCTAATGCTTTCAGGGAGTAGGCAGATAATATAAATAAGCAAAGAGAGTAGGTGGAAGACAAAAGGTGGGGTCTGCAGTAAACTGGAGAGTACAAGCCCTACCAAGAGACATGCAAAATCATTTTAAAAAAAACACAGTGTTGGCTAAATAAGACATAACCATAAGCCAGATTTGATCGTAATCTGAGAACCTGGGACCCCATGACCGTCATCTGATAGTTCACCATGGCCTCCAGGGGCCCTCGGTAGGAGCCGACCCTTTTTAGGCTCATCCCTCCCCATCCACCAAAGGCATCTTCAAGGAATCGGAGCCTCGCCGCCTACCTGCAGCTTGGACCACTGGATCCTGCCGACACAGCGGGAGGCGTTCCTCCAGGCGTGCTTTGCCCCGTAGATGAGCTCTGTGTCTTTGAGCTGGTAGGTGCTGCTGGTTTCAATCTCTTTGTTCACCTCTTCCAGCCGCTCCATGTGGGCTTTCGAGCCAGATCTGAGTGAGGAGGGAAGGGACACAGGAGCATCACCTTCTCTCCTGAACTAGAGGTTAGTGGAAAGAGTGAGCTATTACACGAGCCAGAAGCCACAGCAAGTCTGAGTTGACATCTGGACACGATAGTTTAAGCATAAAGCAGAGACTGCAAACTCAAATGGCCACAAAGGCCCGGTAGTGACCAAACTGGCTGGGTGGGGACTGAGGCAAACAGGCCAGCCCGTGCCTGGTCCAAAGGAGGGAGCCACAACTCTGCTCAGGCCAGTTGTTGCCTGATAGGAATGGGGGCCCAGGCCTGCCAGATTTTTCAAGAGAAACTAGAAATCTTATTTTTAAAGAGAACTCTTCTAATTTTTAAATGCTGGCAATGAATTCAATTTTAGAAAGTTACAAAAATTCTTATGAAAAATTTCAGGCGTACAAAAAGGTATAGAGAATAATATTATGAACATCTGAGCCTAGGAAATAAGAAATAAATAAGAAATAATATTACAGTTCCTTGGGGACTACTTCCCCATCATATCCCACTTTCTTCCCAGAAGTGACCGCTATTTTGAACGTGGCATTTACCATTCTTATGCTTTTGTTTACATTTTTGCCACATGTGTATACATCCCCTAAATCACATACAATATTATTCTGCATATTTAAAAGTTTATATGAATGGTGCTGTCCTGAATATATTCTTCTTTCTTTTGCTCAAAGTGATTTGTGAGCTTCATTCCCATGAACACACAGAGCTCTAACCCATTCATTTTTTACAGCTGTATAGTATTTCATCACTTGGAAAATACCACAACTTATTTACACTTTTTCCTGTTGATGGAGTTGAGATGGTTTCCAGTTGGTTCTTTAATTTTAATGACTCTCCTATTATAACAATGTTTCAGTGAACACTTTTCTGCATGCCTTTTTGTGAACTAGCGTGAGAGTTTCTTTAGGGTATACATGCAGGCGTGGAATTGTTTGAAATGTTTCAAATTTAAGCAATGCTTTGCAGGCCAAATAGAAACACGTCTGGGGCCAGATTTGGCCCTTGGCTCACTAGTTTTTGACCTCGGTGTATGGTGAGCAGAGGCCCTGTGCTCAGGCTTTGGTTCAACTGTCTGCAAAGTTGGAGCTGAAGTCTTTGTCCGCAGGATGTGCTAACTTATCCTGGGTTGCCCAGAGTCGACATCAACTTGCCTTTTAATTGATGAGTAGTACTGATCAATAAACTCTTTGGCAAGAGGGAAGAGCTGTTCTTTTGTGCGGACGTCTTCAGGCCTTCGTATTTCATGAGCAGGGATCATGATGGAGCCCATACAGATGTGCTCGGTGCATCCCGTTTCCTGGAAGAGAGATCTGGGTTACGGCTTGGTTTCTCCCAAGTGTGGCACGTGGCGGACCTGGCTCTGACATTCCTGGTGGAGGTTACCTGGCCTTTAATTCCCAAAGGGGATTTCTCAAGTACCAGCTTCAAATTCTCATTGGATGTGGTCATCAGCCAAGGTGAGGAATGAGAAGCAGCATTTTAAGGTTCTGAAAGTTCTCTCATCAACCGGGGGAAGAGGAGCTTTGTGAGTGGCATTTCCAGTAATCAGAACCATTGGTACTGAAGCCCAAAATATTTTTGATCCCAAGTTTATCAAGAAGGCCTCAAGAGCTCTTGCGTGCTTCTGCTCATTTTCTCAGAAGCCCGCAACCACCCTGTGAACGAGGCCAAGCTAGCCTGCTGGAAGACTAGAGACCACATGGAACAGAGTCGGGTCATCCCAGCCACGGCTGTCCTAGACCAGCCTGCCCCTAGCTGACCGCTCAGATGACCACAGATGCAAGAGATCAGCTGAGATCAGCAGAACCACCCAGCCAATCCATAGACTTTTGAAAAATAATAAGTGGTTATTGTTTTAAGCCACTAAGTTTTGGGGAAGCTTGTTATTCTGCAATAGCTAACTGATACAACCTTCCTCCAAGAGGCCCATTTTCAACAAACATTGAAAGCAATGTGTTGATTTGTTGGCTGTTAAAAATATGATATAAAAATTCAGAGGGCACATAGTGAAAGCAAAGAAGGATTTGGTCAATATTCCATCAGTGGGCAGACTGTGAGAGAGAGAGAGAATGCATTAGGAACCAGCCACTCCTCTTAGATTATTTTGGGTACAAGGCACACACATAAAAAGTATTTACATGAGTGAGTGTCCAACTGTGGTTCTCTAACGAGGGCGAATCTCCCACCCAGGGGACATCTGGCAATATCTGGAGACATTCTTGGTTGTCACAAAGTCAGGGGGTGACTGACATCTGGGTACAGGCCAGGGGTGATGCTAAATATCCTACGATGCACAGGACGGTCCCCACAACAAAGGTTTATCCATCCCTAAACATGGACAGTGCTGGGGGTGAGAAGCCCTGGTCCACACCCTCTGGGACACTCACCAACGTGCTCTTGAGGTGAAGGGTGTCGGTGAGAACCACGTCCGTCTCCCAGTTCTTGACCTTGAGGAAGCGGGGGCACTTGGAGGGGCTGCCGTTCTTTGTGGGGGACTGTTCTCCCGAGGCAGGGGGCTGGAGGAGAGAGTGAAGATGGGACGTTAGGGAGGTCTTAGGGGCACTGGAAAGCCGTCTTCACTGGGACGGGGAGAGGCGTTATTCTTCCTGGAGTCTGCTCTGAGTACCAACTGTTTTGCACAGAGAGAAGGATCCGACTCTCCCTGGTTGACTCGAGCAAGGTGGCTAGGGACCCGGTCCCTCCACCTATGCAGAAGGAAGCCCCGTGGAAGCCTTTTGGTTTCTGTTCTGGAGAGAGGGGTCAGGAACCCAAAGGTGGTCCCTCTGGTGCTAGCACAGGGTCCTGCACATAACAGAGACTCAATGAAGTTTGCTGAATGAATAAACGACTGAAAGGACACTATAGAGCTCTCTGAATGATAACAGCCCTCGGGGCTGAGGAATCAAACCTGAGGCTGGGTCAAATTACTTGGATTTCTGGGGCTTCCTGCTACAGCCCAAACTCACCATTTCTGGCAAGTACTGGGAAAACAGCAGGTTTAAATTAAAAAGGTTTGAAGATGGAACATTTTCCCAAATTTCAGGTCTCTGCCTCTCAAAAATGCCAAGCGCGTCCCTGCCTCAGGGCCTTTGCACTTACTGTTCCCTCTGTCTTGAACACCTTCCTTCCCTCTTTGTCTTCACCTCTGTAAACAAATTGGCAGTAGGTGGTGGGGGATAAGTCCTGGGCTGACCAATGCTGGGCCATCCGTTTTAGACCTCACGCATAAAGATCACATTCTGTCTTGGGTGTTTCTGAGTCATTGTCTACTTGCCTGGGCAGAGATGAACTTGTGGATCAGACAAGTGTCGGGCAGTCAGCAACTGTGAGGGAGAGGCAGCAGGCACACCCCGATGTGCTAGCTGAGCAGGGGAGGGGAGAAGACGAGCCGATGTTGAGTGATGCTCACGCCAAAAAGCAGAGCAGTGGGCCGTGACCTTGAGGCAGGGCATTCACACACTCAACTTGTATTTACTGAGCCCCTACTCTGCACTAGCCACCGTTAGGCACTGAGGACACTGTGGTGGACAAGACAGACACGGTCCTTGACCTTCTGGAATATCGTTGTGGGAGAAGTGGAGATAAATAATAAGCAAACTAAAACAGGAACGATATAGATTCAGGTGGTGATGAGAATATAAAAGAGAGGGAGGTGATGGTGACTAAGTGGAGGGGAGAAAGGCAATGCAAAGGCCCTGAGGTAGGGAGGGGCTGGCTAAGTTCAAAGGACCAGCAAAGAGGCAAGTGTGGCTGGAGTGTCTGAGTGCGGACAAGTGCAAGTAGATGAGGTCAGGAAGGAGGCAGGGGCCACATCTCATCAGCTTGGAGGAGCTCGGGTCGGTGAGGGAGCTGTGAATTATGAAGAAATGGGTTAAGTCTAGGACAGAAATGACAGAGAATGATGAAGGACTAATACTGAAAACCAGCATTCAGGGAACACTTACTACGTGCCGAGCAACAACCTTACCATCCCCCTTTTACAGATGAGAAAACTGAGGCACAGAGAGGTTAACTAAGTTGTCCAAGACCACAGAGCTCGTAAGCTGGAGCCAGGAGTGAAATCCAGGCACTGTGGCTCTCAAACCATGCCCTTAACTGCTTGACTATCCTGCCTCTTAGCCATTATGCAAATTTCATTCATTCATTCAACACATGTTTATTGAGTATCCCCCAAGTGCCAGGCAAGGCAGCAAGGGCCCGAGCTACAGTGACAAACTAGACAGACGTGATCTCTGCCCTCATGGAGGTCACAGTCCAATGGGGGTGCTGATAATTGAATGAGCCGTTATAATCGTGTGCAGTGGGTGCCATAACATCGGCCACTGGCAGTGTGTGGGGGACTCTGGAAGCACACAGAAAAGATGTCTAACCCAGAGCATTTGAATTCTAAGTCAAGACCAGAAGGACAAGTGGGTGTTAATCAGGCAAAGAAGGGGGAGCAGGGTCTTGCAGGCAGAGAGAACAGCTTATGCAAAGGTCCTGAGATGAGAGACATATCATAGCCACCCTTCTGGCCAGTGGATAGGAGCTCTGTGCTAAAGCGTCCATGCCGCCATGTTGGAGTTTGCGGAACAGGAGGCAGGTGAACAGCATGCCACTGTTAAAGATTGCTCCAGAACAGTGCAGGGAGCGATAGCCAGGAGCAAATGGAAGGTGCTGTGACTCATGATCCTCCACATCTCCCCGCCCTGGCCAGACCCAGTCGTACCCAGTGGTTCCTGTGTCAGTGCTGGGCACCATCCATCCAGCTGTACAAGCCACAGGTGGGAGCTGTCCCGGATGTCATCCTCTTTATCCCCCACACCTAATGCATCCCTGACCCCCACCACATTAGCCTTCTAAATAGCTCTAGAATCCATCCACCCCTCTGTCCAAGCCACCACCATCTCTCACTTGGATGACTGCAATCGCCTCCTGAATGTTAGCCAGTAGTTAATGACTACCAGTGTTATTATTCTGCTACCACAGTAGAACATCTAGTCCTATTGTCACTACTAGTAGGGCTGCAAGTATTATTACTACAGTACCATCCTGGGAGCCGGAGGAGGAGGATCAGGATGAATTCTTCCCTTCATTCCCTTCATTCATTTGCACTTTCCACCCCGCTAAGCTCTAAGTCATTTTGCTTATGTCCCCATGCGAAGCCACATACAGACAGCCTCACTTCCTTCCAAGGTCTGGCCAGACATCCTAAACGCTTCCTGAGGATTCTGTCTCCACTCCTGTCTCTTCCAGCAGACGTGCAGGCGATGGAAGTCACATCTGGGCAGGCCTTTGTCATAACCAGTTCCTCTGATCGTGCTGACAATGCGCACCCTTGAGAAAAAAAAATCTTACCTTGCCCATGTGGGAGGCACCCCAGCCAGCCTCCCCAAATACTGGGCGTCGCTCAGCCAGTTTAGCAACTCTCTCAACCGTGCACATTAACGCCCTGGAGGCTGAGGGGCAGCTAGAATCCCAGGGGTTGGTAACAGACACGGTGTTGGCGTTGGGGTTGGACCCAGGAGCTGTGGACAGGGTGGGAGGGCAGCCGGGTGGGGAGCGCGGTGGGGCAGGAGGAAGAGGTGTGGGGTGTGGCCGGTGGGTGGGCAGCCGGCAGCCTTGTTGGCAGGCAGCAGAGGGAGCGAGACAACAGGCCTAATAAAAGAGGCCATCTGTTGAGGTTCCAGATGTGCGAGGGATGGTCATTACGAGCCAAGTAATTGGGGGCCTGAGCACGGGCTGTGCCACTCTCCACCCTGGGCTGCGTTGAACTGCACACTTGAAACCAGGCATTAGGCGGCCTCTGGCAGGGCTGTTGTACTTGGGCCTTTGATGTTTTAATTAGCCAGCAGTAATATTAGGTGACTCAGGAGGGGACAAACGGGGAGATTAATATAGCAGTCAGGGGCCCTGCATGGGGGGTGCAAATGACTTTTCCGAGTGAGGACTGAAGTGCTCCCGCTAGAAATGCAGATTAGTGGTACTTGTGGTTATTATGCTGGGGACAGGGCTGTGGCTACACGTGTCCTTTTCTGGATTTGTGTCCGGGGTGGACAATGGAAGCTTCTCAGGTGGCAGGGACACTGACTCCATCTCAGTGGGTTCCCTGGGAGGGCTGTCTGGGATGCCTGCTCCTAAATTTGGAAAGGAGGCTCTGAGCTGGTGGGCATTTCAAAGGCTGTGTCAACACCTCTTGCTTCGGAAGCCTGCAGAGGCCCTGAGGAAATGGAAGGAAATGGTCTTGCAGCCCAAGAGGAGATGGCGAGGTGAGGTCGTGTCAGCCTGGGGCCCTGAGTCAGGAATTCAGTTTTGCAGGATCCCTGACTCCCTGATTCCTTCCCGCCTCTCCTTCTTTCCCTTCTTTCTCTCCTTCAACAAATACATATTGAGTACCTACTGTGTGCCAGGGACTTGTGTTCCAGGCCCTACAGTGGTCCCCACTCTCATCCCACTACTGGGAGAAGCATCTTGCAGCTGCATGCTCTAAAGCAGGGGTCTGCAAACTGTGGCCCGCGGGCCAATCTGGTCCACTGCCCATTTTGGTACAGCCCACAAACTAAGAACGGTCTTTCCATTTTTAGCTTGTTGAATAAAAAAATCAAAAGAAGAATACTGTTTCATGACACACGCAAGTTATATGAAGTTCAAATTTCAGTGTCCATAAATAAAGTTTTATTGGCACACAACCACACCCATTTGTTTCTATATCGTCTATGGCTGCTTTTGTGATACAATGGCTGAGTGGGTGGTTGTGCTGGAGACTGAGATGATATGGCCCGCGAAGCCAAAAATATTTCCAATCTTGCCCTTTACAGAAAAGTATGTGGGCTCCTGACCTAAAGGATTGAATTCTAGTGACTGAACTCTAAGTTATTTTACTTACGTCTCCCTCTGCTTAAACATCGCTGCGTTAGAGATCTTTCCTGATTATTCTTTAAAACAGCGCCCCACTCGTTACTCTCTGCTCCCTTACCACACCTACTATGCTTTATTTCTCATCATCTCACTTATCACCACCTACAATTGTTGGGAGTGTATACGCATTTGCATGTGAATGCATATATCTATATCTCTGTATCTTGTAGATATAGATTTATATATCGCTATGGATATTTAGACATATAGTTGTCTGCCTACCCACTGTTCATTTTGCTCTATCTCCAGCCGCTAGACCAGCACTTAGCATGTGTTCAACAAACATTTGAGGTCGGCTGTGAACTGAATTGTGTCTGTCCTGAATTCATATGTTGAAGCCCTAACCCACAATGCGACTGTGTTTGGAGATACGGCCTTTAAGAGATAATTAAGGTTAAATGAGCTCATAGGGGTGGGCCCCTAATCTGATAGGATTGGTGCCCTTATAAGAAGAGGAAGAGACATCTCTTTCTCTCTATCTCCCTGCACAGGCACAAAAGAAAGGACATTTAAGGACACAGCAAGAAGGTGGCTGTGTGCAAGCCAGGAAGAGAGGCCTCACCAGAACCCGACCAGGCTGGCACCTTGATCTCAGACTTCCAGTCTCCAGAACTGGGATAAATAACTTTCTGTTGTTTAAGCCGCCCAGTCTGGGATTTTATCATGGCAGCCTGAGCTGACGAATAAAAGGTCTAAATGCATTTAAAAACTGTGGAGTCTCTTAAATGCTAAGCCAAAGACTTTGGTCTTGATTTAGTAGAGAATGGAAAACCCCTGAAACTGCCCGACTGAAGGGGTGACCTTATCAAAGCTGAGTTTTAGGAAATGTGGCTTCAAGGGGTGCAGGGGGGAGAGGGCGAAGGCTGAGAGACCCCTGAGGGGGCTGCTGCACCAATGGAGGCAAGAGGCCGTGAGGGTGGAAAATGCAGCTGTAGGAGGAGATGGAGATTGGGGTGCTGGAAGCAGGATGAGAGCCTCAGGGTGTGTGAGGATGAGAGGGAAAAGGGCAGAGTCAACACACTCAGAGGCTTCCGGTCTGAGTAAGTGGAGGATGGTGAGCCTGTGAGCAGAAGTTGGGAAGTGAGGAGCAGGAGCGACAGGAAGGTGGAGGGAGGGAGGGCGGATTTTAAGGCAGGAAGATGGACACTAGACATCAGAATCTGGAAGATCTAGACACAGAGGCCAAGCACCCTGCCCCTCCCCATCCTGGGCTATGACCATGAGGAGCCTCACAGTGAAACGGGGACGAGAGCCTGACAGCACGGAGGGAGGTACCTGTTAGACACAGATCATCTCAGGAACTGTTATGGGCTGGATTGTGTCCCTCCCAGATTCATATCTTGGTGTCCTAACCCCCAGTAGCTCAGAATATGACCTAATTTGGAGTCTTTAACGTGGTAATTAAGTTAAAATGAGGTCATTAGGGTGGCCCTAATCCAATATGACTGGTGTCCTTATAAAAAGGGGAAATTTGGAGACAGACACGCACACAGGGAGAAGGCCATGTGAACATGAAGACAGCCTTCTACAGGCCCAGGAGAGAGGCCTGGGGCAGATTCTCCCTCACAGCCCTCAGCAGGAACCACCCTCGCTGACACCTTGATTTCAGGCTTCTGGCCTCCAGCACCGTGAGAGAGTCAATTTCTGCTGTTTCAGCTGCCCAGTTTGTGGGGCTTTGTTACGACAGCCCTAGGAAACTCATCCAGGAGCCAAGGCCCAAACCTGTACAAAGTGAGCGGCTTCTTCTTCTTTCGCAGTTGGTGCCAGCGACACCTCCTCCATCATAGGCCTGCAGCAACCTGCCCCGCTTGGCTTGTCCTAAAATGAATGTAGCTTACTGGGGAGCAGGCCACCCATACCAGGGGCCATATGCCACACACCATGCCCTTCTGCAGCCCCAGGCAGCATCGCTCCAACCCGTGGGTACCACCTTTTCAGGGCAGCAAGCATAACCCGGTTATGAGCTGTGGCAGCTCAGGGTCCAGGACCACAAACCTGCAGGTACACACCCATCTATGCAATTAAAAAATTGCTACTTATAAAACGTAACCAACTGTGTTTAGTACCTCAGAGTACAATTTCCTCATAATGTATTCAAAGCATTATCTCTAGAGTGATTCATTCTTTATAATAACTCCACAGAAGCTTGAAATCACTTATTCTCCCTCTCTCTTTCTCCCTCTGATACAAAAGTCCATGTTCTCTAGTCTGTGGAGGATGATGAAGGAAGGGGGTGCTTGGAGTCAGACCCATCTCCTGGGTCCACAGACGAGGGCCTCTGGAGATGAGGGGTCTTGAAGATACATCATTGATGCTTTCTCCAAATGAGTTTATGCTTATAGTTGCAATGACCTCACAAGATAACCAGATGTGATTAGACAACCTTAAACTTGGTTCCATTACCAGACCAGAATGTCTATGTGCACTATGAATTAATTTTAAAAGAAATCCTGTAATTATCTTGTGGCCTACCCCCATTACATTGCATTGTACTGTGTGTGTGTGTTTATTGAAAGCATTAACTTGCTAGATGTGAATATTTAAAATGCACAAGAAACTTTATGACTATGTTTTGGCCTTTCTACCTTTTAAAATATCCTGGGACTCTCAGAAAACAGAAGCGGGTGGGGCTCTATCAACCTCTGAGACTCTCTATTTGGAGGGGTTTTGGCAACTGATATCAATTTGCAAAGAGAGGAGGAAAAAGTGACTTTGACCCAACTTGGCCTAATTGGGAAAGGAATTTGGATACGGTTTGATGCGATGAATGGGCATGAAGAGTGGTGTCACTGATTTCAGAACCAGAATGTCGTTGTCCCGCTCAGACCACAGTTGGGACAGCTTGCATTGAATATATCCACTGTTAAAACAAACAGCCAGCAAAATATGTGGAAATTCCAGCAGGGTTAAACCCAACAGCGTCAATCTGGGCCCCGCTTCCTGGCTCCATGCTGGCTCTGACCACTTAGGGGAGCCAGACATGGAAGGCTGGTCTCTCAGCTAAGTGACCTATAGAGACCCTGGCGGTCACTGAGCAGGTGATGGTGGGGCAGAGGGGTGTGAAATGTCAACAAGATTCGGATTCTGCTGCCAGTGGAGACTGAGGGAGACTCTGTTCAATATGTATTCCTGGGAAGCATCATTGTTGAGGGGCCTTTGTCCGCTGTTTGAGGGCACCTAGGGAACGCTGGGTAACCCAGAAGTGGGGGCACTGAAGATGCTTTTGGGAAAATCCAATGTGGTGTCTAACTCTGGTCGTGAGCCAGACCAAGGCAGACGATAGATGGCTTGATGGAGTTGGGGGCAAAAATGAGTCTAATAGCAGCTTATACTAGGGATTGGGGATACCCTCCCACAGAGAGAAATTAATCTCAAAACACAGGAAGTTTCTCAAATGCTTAGAGAGAGGCTCGGGGAAGGGAGTAATTCAACAGGCGCCCCAAGATGTCAACCTGAATGGAGCCAGTGGAATGTGCTAAAGCCAGCCAGGTGGGCTCTGCGGGAACATGGGTGCACGATTCTACGAAACCCTGAATATCACGGTGTGGTAAGTGCTGGGTGCAGGTCTATGTAGCTGGTCTGGGAAGTGGAAGTTTCTAGAGGTTGAGGCAGATATCAGATGATGAAAAGATGATGCCTTGGCTGTGAACTCTTCCAGGGCAGTGATCACGTTCGATCTCCTTTCATTTTCAGTAACATTTAGGTAATGCCTATTTTGTACCTGACCTGGGCTAGGCCATTGCACATCCGCTGGTTCACTGAATCCTTATGGGAACCCATTTTTCAGATGAGGAAACAGAGGCTCTGAGAAGCGAGGTGACCATCCCCCAATGAACAAATAGTAGGCAGCAGAGCTGAGCTTGGAACCCAGGCTCTCTCAGTTCCTGCCTGCTCTCCCTCTGTGTATTCCTAGAGCCTGGCCCCCAGGAGGCATAAACCACATACACTCCATTGATGTGAATGATCGACAAGGATGATGATGTAGCCACACAGGAAAAGAGGCACAGCTTGGTCGCCAAGGCTCAGTGGGTGTCATCTGTAAAATGGGGATAGTGCTTCTTGCCCTGTCTGCCTCATATTAGCAATATAATAATTAGCAAGGTGGGGCCAGCCGTGTGGCCTAGTGGTTAAGTTTGGCATGCTCCACTTCGGTGGCCTGGGTTCAGTTCCTGGGCACGGACCTACACCACTTGTCGGAGGCCATGCTGTGGTGGCGGCCCACATAGAAAATAGAGGAAGACTGGCACAGATGTTTGCTCAGGGCTAATCTTCCTCAAGCAAAAAGAGGATGATTGGCAACAGATGTTAGCTCAGGGCAAATCTTCCTCAGTAAAAAAAAAAAATTAGCAACATATGTATACCTATTTAGCAATAAAATAATTAGCCAAATAATAATAATAATAATAATAATAATAATACATTTTTGGAGCCTTTATTCTGTGCCTGGCTCTAGAGAGTTAAGAGTGGGCTCTGGGGCTCTGTGGCCTGGGTTCAAGTCCCATCTCCCCCACTTACTAGTCATGTGACCTTCATCAAGCTACTAAACCCTCTGCGCCTCAGTTTACTCATCTGTAAAATGGGGACAATAATAGTACTCATTGGGTTGGACTGGGGATTAATTGAGACTGTGGACCTAAAATGCTCAGCACAGTGCCCGACACTGCTCAACAAAGATTCACTGTTCTTGTTACAGCTGATGCTGTCATTTCACACACTATCTCATTTCATCTCCCCACAACTCCAGAGCCCATTAGCCCCTGCTGAGCAATGGAGGCTGAGGGCAGATGCTAATTAGTTGTCTGACCAAGGTCACCGGTAGGAGGAGGCTGAACGTGGGCTGACCCCAGAGGGAGTGAGGCCAAGGGTGAGAATGGCCACACCCCCACCAGGAGGTATTGTTATCAGGGTTATTGTTATTTTTCTCCTCACATCATTCGTGGGAAGTGAGTCGGGGCTGGCTGAGAAGGGTTCCCCGAGGCACACGCTTGTCGCTGCGAGGCAGAGAGCGTTTTGCTGGGTTCCCTTCATTCAGACGCAGCCCAGCTGAGTGGCTTCCTTTCCAGCAAAGCCAGCAGCAGCTGGCCAGTTGGGGTGTGTGCTCAAACGGAGAGGGGCCCCGGAGACCTTTGATCCTCTGAAGATTGGGGACCCACAAGCACTCCCCTCTCGCCTCATAATTTAGAGCTCCCCAGAGAGGCTGGGCTGATGCTGACACTCACCCGGAAGCAGAAAAAGGCTTCTCAACAGATTTTGACATTTTGAAAGCAGCCAGCAAGCCCTGAGTCCCCAGGGGTGAGGAACGGCCAGGCTCCTGATGGAGAGGTTTGGGTGGGAAGGGGGATTTCAATATAACAGTCGTCTGATTACCTGATCCCCTTTGTCAGCAGGAGGCTGGAGGGGCAGTGGGCTAAGAGGGGAGAACCTCAAATGGAAATCCTACTTCCCCGGGCCCAAGACCCCCCTCTTGCACCTGCTAAGGATGGGACTGATGCTTAGTTAATATCTGGAAATAGACATTCTGCCCTCAAGCCGAGCATGGTTCCACCTATTACTCCTTAGGAAAGCAAATTAGGCAGGTAAGGGAAATAGATGCTTAATAAGGAGGGAAGGTGAGAAGCGCTTGATTCAAATCCTAAGGTTTCGCAGGGAGAATGGACAACCAGCAGTTTCTCACGTCGTTTACCTAGGGTAGCATTTTCACCTAAAGGGATTATTATGAAAAGGGCCTTTGGAATGGTGTCAAAACTCAATACCTGTCTCAGGCCGTATTAGCACTAAAGACAATGATCTTCAGCAAGAAAAAAAAGGCAATCTATCAGCCACAGCTGTTCCTTTTAGTGTAAAACCTTTTCCCACTTTCTTCTAGGCAAACTCCTACATGATCTTCAAAACCCAAGTCAAATGTCACCTCTTCTGGTAAACCCTTCCTGATACCTGCTAAGGTATTTATGTTTCCACAGCATTTTGTGTCCCTCTCTATTTTAGGATTCACTGTGCTGTATACGCGTCTGTCTCCCCACATTCACGTGTGGGGGTCTCAAAGGGCAGGGAGGATGATGTTTGCATATGTTTGCTTCCACCCCAGAGCTATGCACATGGCATATATTGGGTGAATGCTGGGTAATGGGTAAACTGATTCCTTCTGTCTACCAGCCCAGGCCAGAAACAATTTGCAAGGGGATGTTAAAGACGAGCATCACAAGCTGTGTTCTAAGGACCAGGGACTTGAGTCTCACTGGCCCCACCCACGGCTGACCCAGACTATTGGCAAGAGAGATGACTGCTAGATAAAGATTAATGTCTCAGCCTCTGAGACTGATTTAGGAGAAGGTGCCTCTATGGCTGATTTTCCTGGAGTTTGGACAAATGAAAGCATCAAGGAAGATGGGCCAGACCTCACTCTTCCTTCAGGGAGCTAATAGTTTTCTGAGTCAGGAAGTTCTTTCTCATGTCTAGCCTGCATCTGCCCTGATTCACTTGGGCTCTGTTGCCTTTTCCGACAGAGGAAGAATGCAGACCAGCTGTCTTCCTGAGTCAAGGAAGCAGGCAGTGGCTGGGTCTCTCTTTGTGTTATTAACAATGCTAACCCCCCATAGATTCCTAAAGCAGCAGCCAATGTGGGTGACAACTGGGAGGAAGGCAGGTGATTCCAGGAGCTCCAGGTGAAGCGGCTTTGAGCAGGAAGAGAAGAAGCCAAGCACAGGGGCCGGTTTTTCAGGTCGGAAAGAACATTGCGTTTTCTACTCATTTGCACAGCCTGGGAAACATATCTGAGCCCTGTGGCTCTGGAGATGTCTTGCAGGAGGTAACAGGCCTGTTTCCTCAGCCCTGGGACTCAAAGATAACCGAGCGCTGGGTCTCTGCCTCCTTTCAGGTCTATTTCTGAGAGGCATTTGGAAAACTGAGTCTCAGACAGCAGAGCCAGGATGATCTCGCAGGCCGGTGGTTTTGAATCTTTCTTTGGGTGATGGAGGATTTGATGATGATAAAGGAGTGATGTAATCCTGCACTGCCGGTCTTTATGTCGTGCTTCTGGGAGCTCCCAGTATAGAGACATTTGGCAGTTAACCTCAGGAAGACTCAGTCTTCCCAAGGGCATGGAATTCCAAGGAAATGGAACTGCCATTTTAGGGGGCCCTAAGGCAAGTTCTCAATACCTCTCCCTGATTGCTAGAGACTGAATGTGTGTCCCCCAAAATTCATATGTTGAAACCTAACCCCCAGTGTGATGGTGTTAGGAGGTGGGGCCTTGGGGAGGTGATTAGGTCATGAGGGTGGAGCCCTCATGAATAGGATTAGTGCCCTCATAAAAAAGGCCCCAGAGAGATCCCTTGCTCCTTTTGCCATGTGAGGACAAAGAGAAAAGATGCCTTCTATGAACCAGGAAGTGGGCTCTCATCAGACACCAAACCTGCCGGTGCCTTGATCTTGGACTTCTGGCCTCCAGAACTGTGAGAAGTAAATTTCTGCTGTTTATAAGCCACCCTGTCTGTGATGTTCTATTACAGCAGCCCGCGTGACTGAGGCCTGATCATTGCATCATGATGCCCCGCAAAGAAGGCCAGTGGTCCTATTAATCATGCCTGCCCTGTTCCCAACACTGAGCCCCACTCCTCAGGCTTGAAGTTCAAGGTTATGTTTTTCAGGCCATCACTGTCTAACCGGGGTGGACAGCATGAGAGGAAATGGCCGTAGTCCTGCCATTGCTCAGACTTCAGCAATGACTTTAAGGGTCTTTCTAGTGGGGTCAGGGCCTCCTCTGCTTCTCCTCTATAACCCAGATCTCAGGGGTTACTGGAGACCAGCAGTGACAATCTCTGATACCTAGAGGGGACAGGTAGGTAAGGTAAATCAGTAAAGTGTGCGTGTGAGAGGGAGGTCATTTCAAGACAGAACACTTGGTTGCATATTAAACCCATAAGAATATTCTTCATTTTCATAAAACATGAAATCTGTCTCATCTTCCCAAAACATACGAACCTCTTGGTCTGTCTCTACTTGCCACTTATAATAAAGATATGAATACAAAAAGATTGAACTTTCATCCTAACTACTATAAGAAAATCAATAGCACTAATGTTATAACAAATGATAATAGACACTGGCCCTAATGAGGGGGAGACAATAGGGAGTGGTGGGGATTGTGGCAAACTGGAGAGCTCATCTTCTGTCTAGAGGAGCAGCTGCTACTCAGTCCAGGCAGATTATTGCCCCACAAGAAGATAAGCTCAATGCGGTCAGATCATCCCATTTTTAAGAGAAGCTGTAAATATGATATTTATATAAAATTTTGAAACATTCGCAATAAATTCGAAGTCTAAATATAAATTGTCTCTTAGGACGATACAGGGAAGCCCTAACAAATCATGTCTACAGCCTGGATCTGGCCTGAGGCTGCCTCTTTCTGTCCTTTGTCTTGGGAGGGTTGGAATTATGGCAACATCCTTTTATTTTCAGTTAAGAAATAAAATATAAAGAAAAATTTTAACATTATTTGTTCATTTAATCATTAATGGATAATAGTCCTCTCACGCTCACAGCTGGCCATGATTTTTGAGGACAGCATAATAGGAACCTACAATTGTGCTCATCTTCCAAACACTCCCAGAGGTCACTGCGAGGGGGAGAGTAATTGGCCAGCAGAGCATGAATCTGAGCACTGCAGAATCTCTCACCTCCTTATCTTCCTGGCCAGCCACCAGCAGCTAAGAAAGCAATCCCCACTGAGGCTCTGGAATGTCCCATCCTCCTACGTGAAGCTATGTGAGAGGCTCTGAGTCATTGCTTAGATGGGGTGGTGATGAAAGGTGCCAGTAGATCACGCATCAGAAGAAAGAGCTTGGCAACCTGGCCTGTGCCTCCAGGGCTGGGGGCAGGAAGGAATAAGATGACCTGCTGAGTGATCTGAGCCATCCCCCCATCCTGACCTCCTGCTGGTCAGTCTACCCAGACTGGCTGCAATGCAGAGGAGGGGTGGGAAGTCCACATGCTTCCCTAAGGATGCTCTGGCTTGGTCTGATAGCTGATCTCCAGCCAAATCGCCACTCTCGGGAAACAATATTGACTCAGCTGTCAAAATCATCTCAGCAAATTGGCCAAGACTGAAAAGTTTGATAACACCGAGCTGGGGAGGCTATGGGGAAACAGTCACTCTCCTACTTAGCCAGTAGGATTGGTACAACCTCTATGGTGAGCAATTTGGCAATTTCTGCCCCAGTCACAAAGGTACATGATCTCTGACCCAACAATTCCACTTGTAGGAATTTATTCTATTGAGAAGCCTGCCCATGTGCCAAACAAGGTATTTATACAATGCCACTCATTACAGCAATGTCATAGCAAAATATTGGCAAAGACCTAAGTGTCCTTTATGTCTGGCTCAATAAATTATGGCAGAGCCATTCAATGGAATATTATGCAGCCGTGAAAAAGACCCAGGACTCTTTTTATCTACTAATTGGGACTAATCACCAAGATATGTTGATAAGTATAAAAGCAAGGTACAAAACTATATGTATAATGTGCTCTCATTTCTGTAAGAAATAGATGAAAATAATGTTTGTGTATCTGTGCATAAAATATTGGTAAAAGGACCACAAAAATGATGAATATTGCTCGCCTCTGTGGAGGGAAACTGTGTATCTGGGATTAGAGGAGAAAAAAACTTTTCACCATGCATCTTTTATATCTTTTAATTATGGAACCATGGGAATGCCTCTCCTGGTAGAAACGATTGAAATTTGCAAAATGGCAAGCTCACAAAGAAAACAAACAAAACCAAAGCCCAAATCCACAGCCCAGGAGAAGCACTCCTGGCCTCAGCCCTGAGATCTCCAGCCCTGGTGGCTGATTTCCACCCCAACACGGTTCAACCCTCATCTTCACATCCGAGAGGCTTCGGGGAGCTGTGGACTGTGGGTGCCAGGCTGGCACCGCCCGCTTACCTGCTCCTTCTCTGAATATGGGTTGTTGAGGACAACGGGCACGTTGCCCTTCCCCCACAGGTCATTGAAGACTCGGTCATTCTCCACGCCGAGGGGCCGTGGTTTGTGTGACTTGCCGTCCAGGTCTCTGCAAGGCAAGGTGGGGGAGGTGAGGAAGGTGTGATGTCAAGAGCGACTGGCCAGTTGCCCCCGTCTGGACGTCCTGAGTCAGCACAGAACCTCCACCATTCACCCACATCACCCTACAGGGAGCCAGCGTGCTTTGGGTGCCCAGCCTGCTGCTTCGTAGCATCACCAGCGACAGGTGGGAAGGCAGCCCTGCTGTTAGGCATGAACGTGAGCTCATCCAAGTTGGCACCGATGGCTGACACACACCCATCTTTGTGGACATCATTTAGAATGGCCGTGATGTGGATTTTGCTCCCTCCTCCCCCATTTCACAGATCTAGAAACACAGGGGGCCCATCTCCTACCAGAACCCCATGCCGAACCCTGGACAACTTAACGCCTATGAGACTTAATGGTGGAAAATGCGGGAGGCAGAAGAGGTAGGGAAGGAAACCAGTCCTGTGGGCCAGGGTGGTAAGTCATTCCATTGCTGACTGAGGCATTGATACTAAGACTAATGATACCAGCCCAGGATAAACAGGAATGATTCTGAAAATAAGGGGAACAGAGGGGCCAGCCCAGTGGTGTAGTGGGTAAGTGCGCGCATTTTGCTTCAGTGGCCGGGGATTCGCAGGTTCAGATCCCGGGCACACACTGACGCTCCTGTGGCGGCGTCCCATATAAAGTAGAGGAAGATGGGCACGGATGTTAGCCAAGGGCCAAGCTTCCTCGGCACAAAGAGGAGGATTGGCATCTGATGTTAGCTCAGGGCTAATCTTCCTCACACACAAAAAAAATAAGAGGAACAGAGCAACAAAAATAATACAATTAATAATGATAGCTAGTGTTTATTAAGCACTTACTATATGTCAAACATTTTACCTATGTTTTAGTTAATTTAATCCTGTGACAACCCTGTGAGGTGGGTATGAACATTAATCACCATTTTACAGATGGCATGAGACAGAAGCTAAGTGGCTCAGGGTCACAGTATTCCAGCATACTCTTCACACCCATTGCGAAGTGGAGGCTCTCACTGTTATCACCATTCATCATCATCACCACCACCACCACATCACCACCATTCTTATGATCATCACCATCACCATCATAATCATCATCGTCCAACGTCTCCTTCTCATCAGCATAACCATCATCACTATAACCATCATCACCAGTGTTATCCTCATCCTCATCCTCACCATCGCCATAATCACCCTCCTCATCATCATCACCTTCATCACATCAGTCTTTATTATCATCATCCTCCTCCTCCATTACCACCATCGTCATCCTCACAATCATCATCAGATGAGGAAACTGAGGCTCAGAGAGGTGAAATCACTGGCCTAAGTCACACAGCTAGTGATGGTGGAGTTGGGATTCAAACCCAGGCTTGTTCCTGACTCTAGAGGCTGACTTCTTAACCACAAAGCCTATCTGGCTCCCTGCTCTTGAACTCTAACAGGTTCAGGAGGAGGTTCTCTCAGCCAGGTCTCACACACAGGCCATCCTCTGCGATGGAGAGAAGTCGTGGCTGAGATGGGACTGATCGCGTCAAAATCCAGATCTCCCGACCAGCCCCGCCTCACCTCTGTTCCCCCACCTTCTGAGAGCTACCCTCCTGCTTCCCGACAATCTGCCTCTTTTTAACCCTCCCATCCAGTTTTACTCTATGGCATCTGTCCGTTCCCCAACTTTGGGCAATGTGGCTTGCTCTGTGGCCCATCTTGGTTTCGGTCCCAGGCATCAAGGCTGGCCCTGGTCTTGCCCTCTTTTCTATGTTCTCAGCTTTGGGGACTCCTGGTCCTGGATCCATAGTCTGCCCCAACCCCCAATCTGGTGCTGACAGTCGTTTGGGATAAATCAGAAGCCAGAGCCCAAATGAGTGCATGGCCCCGAGTGGCCAGCCCAGCTGCTCTCTTGGGACCAGCCAGACCCCTCCCCTTGCTGTGTTTCACCAAGTCCTGGTGGCCCGTGTCAAAGCTACTTCCCCTTTTCTGCTTGGAGAGGTCTACAATTGTCACAGAGAACATTCTGTTTTACCCTCTTTAAAATGTCACCAAAACACACCGGGAGTAGTTCTTGATTACAAATATTTTCCAAGTCAGTGGTTTACCTACCTGGTGATAAACAGATGAATTGTCAGTTGAGAGGGCTACTCTAAATGTCACTCAGTTCCCTCTTGGCTCTGAAACTCCTGATTCTATGATATCGCATGACCACAAACGGGGATTCAGCAGAGAAGGGAGGAGGTGAGTATTGTTTGAGCATCTGTAATGTACCAGGCACTCGCACAGAAGTTATTTCATTTAATCACAACAGACAGGAAAAGCCCTATTTTACAGATGCAAAAACTGAGCCCCGAGAGGTTATGTAAGTTTCCCAAAACCCTGCAGTAAGCACACAGCAGAGCTGGGATTTGAAACTAGGTCTGATGGATGCTCGGCCCAGATCCTTCGCTTATTTAAATAGAGACAGGAAAACCTAGTCACGCCAAGCCAGAGGCTAAAGAGTACTTTATCCAACATCTTTTACTGAATGAGGCCAGTTTACAAAATTTCCAGGGTACAATTATCTAGGCAACTCTGACAGGGCTCGTGGCTCATCTCCTGTGAATCTGCAAGCAGAGAGAGTTCCTTTTACTGTCATCCTTTTTTTTTTTTTTTAAAGCCTTTAACACCTTCGGTTAAATAACGCGTTTGAAGTGTTTTGTCAACACGAACTTATTTAAGAGTCCTGTGTGATGAGCAGGGGAAGAATATTTTTAATATGGGGCCACGTGGAACATCCAGGTTGAGCTATTTTGCTTCTCTTTATCCAGGAGCGATATCGGGAGATTTAGGCAGATTCCCAGCCCCCAGTCCGGCAGCGATAACCAGGGCTGAGGGAAATGTCTGCCTTATTGCCACGAATTTGACCACCCTGGAATCCAGCTGCTGCACGGGTTCACACGGGCTGTGTGCATCGGGCTGTGGATTCGGTGGAACCGGGTTCAATTCTCTGCTTTGCTGGTTACAAGCTGTGCAACTTTGGAAATTTTGAATACTTAAGTTTTCTAATTCTCAGTTTATTCATCTCTAAAATAGGGTTAAAAATAATACCCAGTTCACGGAGTTGCTGCAGTGGTTAACGAGGCAGAACTCACAGCCCTTAGCTGTGTGGCTCCTGTGTAGCTATAGCCCTTACTACTCATTTGCTTATGGGCTGATCAGACAGAAACAGAATGGAAAATGCTAGAAAACAGTCAAGATTCCTCTAAGCCAGCATGGTCTAGTAGAACTTTCTGCAACGATGGAAACATTCTACATCTGCGCTGTCCAGTATTATAGCTGCTAGGCACACGTGGCAATTGAGTACTTGAAATTAGCTATTGTCACTGAGGAACTGAATGTTTAATTGTATTTGACTGTAATTAAATTTAAATAGCCATATGTGGCTGGTGGCTACAGTATTGGGCAGTGCTGTTCGAAGCCTTAATGTCTCTCAAGACTGGGAAATGGAGGGATACATGGCTTCTAGTTGAGAAAGGGGCGTCTTCCCTGGGGGTTAGGGGGGCACAGGTATGGATGTCTGTACTCAGACCCTTTCTGATCTGTCATGTCTTATTCACAGAACCCAGGAATTTGGGAATTCTCTGCTTCCCTTCTAGATTCCTACCTCCCATCATTCTCAGCCTTGACCTCCACTCTCCCGTCTTCCTGAAGAGCACACTGTGTCCACTCCGACATTTATACTTGCCCTCCCAGGAGGCCCTTTCATCTTCCCTCTGCTGGGAGCCAACTCCCACTCATCCTTCAAGGCCCACTTCCCAGCCCACCTCTCCCAGGGGTTAAATAAGGCCATGCAAGTAAAATGCCTAATACACAGTTGGCACTAACTAAACAAGAGCTATGTTTATCTTCACTGACGGCGAAGGAAACTGAAGCTCAGAGAGGTTAGGTAACTTGTCAAAGGTCACACCGCCAGCGAGCAGTGAGGAAAGCTTGAAAGTCAGGTGTCTCCTTCTCGCTGTTCTACTAGCTGAGAATCACTGAGAATAGGGCTTTTGGGGGCGGGGGAGCTATTTGGTGGGACCTCATACTTACAAAGAACCTCACATTTAGATATCGGAGAGTCCCTCCAAGCGAGGTAGAGATGTTGAATGTATTTATCTGTTAAATGCAATTTTGTTAACTCTGATGTATATTTCTTCATTTAAATAAATATCCCGGAGCCCACAGATGGAGACGGATGGGTCTGTTTTGACTTCTGAGAAGGTGGATGGTGACTCTCCTTTCCCAGCACTCCTAGGTCTTGGTCCCGCCCAGCTGCCTGGAGTGGTCTCAGTTTAGACCAGGGTTTCTCAATCTGGAACTATTGATATTTTAGGCCAGATTATTCTTTGTTGTGGGGGGGGGGCTATAGGATGTTTAGCAGCATCCCTGCTCTCTACCCATTAGATGCCAGTAACACCCCTCCACCCTGCCCCAGTGCCCCAGCTGTGACAACCAAAAATGTCTCCAGACACTGCCCAATGTCCCTTTGGGGAGGAAACAACATGGACTCCACCCTGTTGGGAAGTACTGGCTTAGACGTGGCTGAGGACCCCAATCTCATGCTCCCAGCACCTCCCATCCTTGCTCTGTGCCCACCCAAGACTCTACCGGGGTTTATTTACTAGTCCCTTGCTCCCAGATGGGATTAAGGAACCTGCCTTCACTAAGTGGTTCCCACCTCCACTCTGGTATCCTTACCCCTCTGGAAAGGCTATCTTCCCGTGGCCTTGGCATTCTAGGGGGACCAGTGTCCCCGGAGCCATTATGTGGTCACGTTTGGTGGTTCTCAAGCTTCAGGGTGCATCAGAGTCAACTGAGGGGCTTGTTAAAAATGCCTGAGCCCACCCTCTGGGGAGTCTGAAGTAGTGGGTGCAGGTGGGAACCCTGCAATCTGCATTGTCAAAGGCACCCCACACGGGGCATGGATACCCTTGAAGACCCATCTCCCTGGGAGAGCTCTGGGCCCGACTCTAGCAGTGAACAGCAAGGCTCTCTCCTGGTTAGGAATGTCACCGTCCCCCCAGCTCTCCTGCTGCCCCTCTGCTTTCCCCCTCAGACCAGGTCTGGAGCTCCACCTCCCACCTGGCGAGCATTTTCTATGCTTTCCAGCAAGGACTCAGCGAAAGCCCGTTTTCTTCCACTTCACTAGCTGGACGATCCTACTCAAGCCAAGAGTCTGTCTAGCATCTCAAATCTTCTGAGAACCTTTGCTGGATCCTTCCAACTGAGGCTTCGTGGGAGCCAGGGACCCCTGATCTCTCACAAAGCGGGGACGGGGGTCCTGGGCCTGACTCCACAGGAAGTTTGCACAGTGAGGGTGGGCCCCGCGCTGACCACTAGCCAGCCCCGAGGACCCAGGATGGGGAGCAGGTGGGCCAGGCCTGTGTGCAGGGCACAGCCTGTGGGTGGGGGCCGCCTGCTCAACCAGGCGGGGGGGCCACTGAGGAGCAGCTGCTCCTGGCAGGAAGCCCTGGCCGCTCTCTCAGCCGACACCACACTCTGACTCCCCTTCTCGCCCTCCGCGCACCAACAGCCTTTGGTGTCTGCCTCCACCTGGTCGTGGATGCTGGGAGCTGACTTCAAGCAGGAAGACTTGGGGGCTGTGGAAACCTGGTCTGGGGTCTCTACAGAGCTTTTCTCCTAGACTTCTCCTCCAGTTTTAACATGGAAATCGCTTGATTGCCACACGTTCACTTTTTCAGAAAACTCTGAATAAATACATAAAACTCATGGGAGAACTGGATGTGACCTTCAAGCTCCAGTGTGTGACCTCTGACCTTAAGGGATGTTGGAGCTCCTCCTCCTGGAGTGATGTTCTGGAGAGCTCCAAGGGAGCGGTAAACCTGGGTGTGGCTCAACAGGAGGTGAACTGGTCAGTTGCCTGCCCGCAATGAGCACGCCCACCACTGACCTTCAGGAGGAACCTGAATGGTTGTTCTGGAAGGAATCTTGGGGCTCATTTGGTCCACATGCCATTTTTACAGATGGGGAGACTAAGGCTCAGAGAGGTCAAGGGGCTTTTCTAAAATATGTAGGAAAGTGAGCGGCAAAGGGGAAGACTGGGAGCCAGGTCACTGACTCCAGGCCACTGAGACCTCATGGTGATGGTGATGGTGACGGGAACAGCTATTGGTCAGTGGAGGGCCTGGCCATGGTATTGCTCAGTGGGGCTTGCTGGATGAGTGTGGTAGGCTGAATGATGGCCCCAACGATATCAGGTCCTAATCTCTGGAACCCATATACGGTCCCATGAAAAAAGGGTCTTTGCAGGATGATTAAGTTAAGGATCTTGAAAATGGGGAGATTATTCTGGATTCTCTGGAGGGGCCCTAAGTACAATCACAAGTGTCCTCATAAGAAGAAAGCAGAGGGAGATGTGACTACAGAAGAGGAAGGCCACTGATGATTGATGCAAGATATGCACAGCTGGCTTTAAGATGGAGGAGGGGACACAAGCCAAGAAAGGCAAGGAACTCAGCTCTAGAAGACCGAAAAGGCAAGGAAACGGATTCCCCTCTAGAGTCTCCAGAAGGAACGCAGCCCTGCTGACACCTTGATTGGATTTTAGCCCAGTGAGATCCACTCCAGATTTAAGATCTCATGCCATTCAGAAGGCAGTGTTCTGATGCCGGCTTGTCAGTGCATGTCTGGGACTAGGTTTGTATAGGACTGGCAATCCAGAGTGGAGCTGAGCCAAACCATGTATAGCACCCATTCCTGGAAATAACTTTATGCCCCATCTCCCTTCCTTCCAGCTAGTTATGATCTCATAATACCTAAACAATATTTGGCACAGATTCCCGTTTTGGACGTTCACAAGGAATCTCATGTTCCTTTGATAATGCACTTTCTGATTCCAAGTTCCAAGTCGGTGTCGAGAAAGAAGTTTCTATAGGACTGGGAATCATACCTAGAGCCGAGCTAAACTGGGTATGACACCCATTCCTGGAAATAACTTTCTGCATGATCTCTCTCCCTTCCATCTCGTAAGGATCACACACCTAAACCAGGTTTAGAACATGATGCCATTTATGGCCTTTGAGAAGGAATCTCACATGCCTTTCAGAAGGCAGTGTTCTGATCCCGGCTTCTCAGGGCAGGTCTGGCAACACGTTTGTATAGGACTGGCAATCCAGAGTGGAGCTGACCCAAACCATGTATAGCACCCATTCCTGGAAATAACTTCATGCCCCATCTCCCTTCCTTCCAGCTAGTAAGGATCACATAATACCTAAACAAGTTTTGGCACAGATTCCCATTTTGGGCCTTCAGAAAGAATCACACCTTCCTTTGAGAAGGCAATTTCTGATTCCATCCTCCAGAACCGTAAGGGAATAGATGTGTGTCGTTTTAAGCCACCAAGTTTGTGGTCATTTGTTACAGCAGCCATGGGAAACTGATACGGTGAGTGGATGGTGGCAGGGGACAGTGATGGCATGGTGGTGGGAGGGTTGATGACTCTTGCCCACGTGTCTGACCTCACCCGCTACCAGTCTCCCCTACTCACTACACTCAAGCCCCACAGGCCTCCTTCCAGTTCTTTGAACATCCTAACCTCATTCCTGCCTCAGGGCCTTTGCTCCTGCTGTATCCTCCATCAGGAATGCCTTCCCTAGATTGCACATGGTTTGTACCTTCTGGCCTCCGTGTAAAAGTTGCCTCTTCAGGGAGGCCTTCTCTGATCTAATCTAATGTTCTACCCAACTGCAAGCCATGTTCCTTCAAATCACTGTTTTATTTCCTTCCCAGAGTGCAACACTATCCAAAATGATTGCATGTGTCTATTTGTTTGTTGTTCATTTCTAATCTATGATCTGATTTCAAATGGCAAAAGTTCATCAATGGATCCCCAGTTCTGAGGAGAGTATCTGGGGCAGAAGAGAAGCTCAATAAAGATTTGTTGAAGGAAAGATGGTGAGAAGACCCCTGGTTACACACAATTTGGGGTGGGTGGGTTTAGTCCATAGCTCTTCCTAGAATGGGGGCTGGGTGCCCACCTGACAAGATGGGCAGGGACACAGATGGAAAGAGGTGCAACACAAGAGTCACAACTACAAACAGGACCTCTCTGCCCTCCCCAGGGAAGGATGGATCGGGGTGCCACTCACGTCCAAACGGTCGAGGAGAGAATGAAGAGCTACGCTGAGATTCAGCGTGAGGAACGTTCATGGACTCAATGCCTTAGTGGAGAAGTGCCACCAGAGTGACTCAGAGCTATGAGGAACGTCAAGTGCAGATGGGGAGGAGACGGTCCAACGCAGACAGTCCCGGAAGCAATGCTGTCACTGGTCGCTCTGAGGTCAGTTCTCCATGGATGCTGTCTTTCGTAGACGGCACCTCAGGGCCTCAGTTTCCCTTTCAGACCGAGAAAACATTCCGATGTCTTCAGAAACCTGACGGCTAGTGGTCAAGGGCACTGTGGCCAACAGTGCAATCTACAAAGTCAGCAGAGGTCAAGAGCATGGGCTTGGGGTCAAGTTCTGGCTTCGTCACTTGCCAGCCGTGTGAGCTGGAACAAGTGACTGGACCTCTCTGAGCCTTAGTTTCCTTATCAGGAAAATGGGGTGCTATGAGGAGCAAATGAAGTCCTTGATGTAAAGCCCTCAGCGTGGGGCCAGGCCCACCTGGAGTGCTCAGCAGAGGTTGACTAGCATAATGATTTTAAAACTCCGGCTTGTCACAGAAGGAGGCCTCCTCCCCGCAACTAAGCTGACTCTCTAGGGTCCAAATTGACTTCTGTTCCACCAGCCACGTTCTCTGGTCTGGTTTCTCTTTAATTTTACACACTCGGAGTGACATTTCTAGGTAGAACCAGGACAGCACCCTGTGACCAGTGCTGTGTGACCCTGGGCAAGTTGCTTTACCTCTCCGAGCTTTGGTTCCCTCGTCCATAAAAGGAGGCTAAAACCACACATCCTACTTAGGGAGCCGAATTCATGCAAGCTCTGAGGAGGGGACTGTTGTGAAGGTAATCTAAGAAACCGAGTGCCCTGCGCATGCAGGAGCAGTTATCAGAGCGCAGGGCGAGGCGGACCGGCTGGTCCAGATGGATGCTTGGACTGGGGACCTTGGCCTCTTTAAAACCCTCCTTCAGGGCAGCAAGCTGAACAACCTGGATATCCTCTGAGACGCAGCCTTTTAAAGGCACCGCTCCCAAATGCAGAAGGTCCTGGAAGCTCCCAGATTTCTCTTCCTTACGCTCCCTCACACGCTGCCACCAGCTGCCAGGGCCACCTCTGCTTGGGATGAAGGGTGAGGCCATGTCCAGAGAAAACATCACTTCCCCTCACATAAGGGCCAGCATCCTGAACAACAGGACTAGGGATGCCTCACGAGGGAAAGGGGCGAGATGGAGCAGGAGAGTAAGTCTGCGTCCAACAGCAAAGGGGGACGGAAGGAAGCAAATGAGGCCAAGAGAACAGGAGAGTCAGGACCAGTGATGGCCCCAGCCTCTGCTTGGGCCCCAGAAGGTGGGGGTGACCTGGATGTGGGGCTCCCGGCCTGGGGGGCAGCTGGTCTCCTGGTCACCCATCCATCCAGCATCCAGGACCCCAGTTCTGACCCCCACCCCAAAATGCAGCCTGGATGGAGAGCCCCTGGGAGGATGAGTAATTTCCAGGCAGCCGCGCGCTTCAAGGGGCTTGCACCCTCCCGGACCTGCCAGTGTCAAGAATGACGCTGAAGAACATTCTGTCTCCGGGTTTCCATGTCCTGACTTGGGACACTGATTCTTAACGAGGCGCTTATTGCAGCCGCTAGGAGGCAGTGTGGCAATTTGTGGGGGCACGTTTGGTTGTTACGATGATGGCGAGAGTGCTCCTGGCATGACGCTGGGAGGGAGGCGGCCTCAGGGGTGGTGGAGATCCTGCTACGCCAGCGACAAACCCACACAAGGAAGAAGGGTCCTGACTGCCACACAGCCTCTGAATATCCACGTAGATAAAAAACAGACTCAAATTCCTGAGCCAAGGTCCCAACGCTGGCTTACGTACAGACATGGCTTTAAAACAGACTGACTTTTCCATGCATGCAACTATTGGGTAAATCAAAGACACACAGGACATCGTTTTATCAAGAGTCGTTCACCATTTCAGAAAGTCATATCACCAAGGCGACGCTGCTGGTGGCATCTGAGTTGCCAAAACAACACACCTGTGTCAATCTGCATTCGATGCTGTCGTGTCTGCAGCAATTCTACGCTTAGGTGCAAACATCCGACCATTTCAGCGGAGTCAGGCCTGAGCACTGATACATTAAATTATAGGTTCTGTTAGTATAAATTACGTTTATGCTCCGTCTCCTTTATTTCACAGTTAGGGCAGTATATTGATTAAAAAATGTACAGTGTGGGTAGGTTATATGATCCATGAATTAGCTTCTAGTTAGTAAAGGGTAAAATATTTTTAAAATATTTGTTAGAAATGGGGGGTTTTGAGCCCAGCACGGTGTGAGCCACTGAGCTAGAGGAACATGTGCTATTACTAAATATTACTCGTCCTTAGAACCACTCACCTTAGTGGGTTTCATGGAGCCCTGTACTCGCCCTGGGTCACTTTCTCCCAAACCTGACCCCCTCCGAAGCAGTATTTTCTGCTCCTTGTGGTCAGACAACCGCCCTGCGTGCAAGGCTGACATGGGGTCACTGGAGGGAGGGTCGTGATGGATGAAGGCAGGCTGAGAGCTCAGATGCAGCCTCTCAAGTTGGGAAAACAGGTCTGCCGGAGCAGGACCCCACGTCGGACTGGCCTGTCTCTCCTTCATTCTCGGGGAAACAGAGGCTGCTGACCTCAGATGGTGTTTGGAGAGGCCCCTCGGGGTCTGGCTGCCAAGAGGGCTCCCATTAAAGCCCTTCACGCTGGACGATCCCATCCAAGCCTGGTGTCCTGAACCTGGCCTCTGTGTCCCAGACTCTCGGCGGGGAGAGAGGGTGTTATTGGCTCCTCGGAGGGGAGGGCCCAGCTCCCAGTGATGGGAGGGACTTCTCCATATCACACACGGAGATTCAGACTCCTGGGCAGGTGGGGTGTGACTGTAGAGCCCCTGGGAATTCTGACGCTAACCAGCCCTCGCCCACCCCATGCCCAGCTGAGAATCAGAACCAAGTGTGTGGTACATTGGATACAGTCGGGGTTCAGCTGCCCGCAGGGAGGAGACTGCCCACACAAGGTGACAGAGCCCCGTTCAGGGCCTCACTGCTCCTCTTGGGAGAGGCGGTGTTAGGATGAGGGAGGCACGTATAGGACTGGGAGTGTCCAGGAGCCTTTGAGGAGGGCACTCCCAATGCCCCCTGGAAAACAAGACCAATGATGGGTGCTGGATTCTACAGCAGCTCTAGAATTTAAATCCACGGAATGAGACCCGAGGGGCCGCTGGCTGCCCAGCAGCTACGCTGAGACTAAACATGCCCCTGTGCTGCTGTAGGGACCCTGGGAGGTGGCAGTTCTCCTAAGGGCTGGGGTCTAGCCTGGGGGGCCTCCCGTGCTGGTTGTGGGTGAACTAGGTGCCAGACCTCTGCCAGCTGGAAGAACCCCGAGGCCTGATCCTGGCCCCCAGCTCTGGAAACGGATATCAGGGCAACAGGGACCCTGCCCATCTGCCCCACCAAGAGGGTCCCACCATGTCCTGTGCACTGGGGCCAAGACTCTCTGTCTGCCGACTCGTGGAGATGGGACCAAAGGCCCAAGTGGCCCTTGCTTCCCCTCTGCTCAGGGGCTTCCAATGGAGCCTCATCTTCCTGCCTGGGGGGCTCTTGGGTCTTGCTGGAATTGGCTTCGTTTTTGCCCGGGTGTGGGAAATTGGGAAAGCCTAGGATGCAATGGTGGCCGAGGTGGGCTGCCACGGACTGAGGGGCCCACCAAAGGGCAGTTTGGGGGCTGCCCCATCAGGAAGGAGGACCGGATCCCATGCGGTTCCCCAAACATGCCAGGTGCTCTTGCACTCCAGGACCTTGGCACCTGCCATTCCCTCTGCCTGGAACGCTCCTCTTCCACAAAGCTGCAAGGCTCCCTCTCTCCCTTCCCCTAGGGTCTTCCAACGTCGCCTTCCTAGTGAGACCCGCCCAGCCTCCCTATCTAAAATTCCACCCTGCCTAACATTGCCTACCCGATCCCCGCTCTGGGTATCTCCTCAGCACACATCACTCATGCTCTAAATGCTCAGGGGTCCTTGGGGAGAGGTTGGGAAATCTTGGCCTGGATTTCTGGGTGGCCCCAGACCTGGGCCTCCCTCTGTAGTCAGAGGTGGATAAGAAGGGTCTGCCTAGACCCTCCCTGGCAGCACAGGGGGCCGTAGGGTCAGTACTAGACCTAAGATGACAGTGGCAGGGGACAGAGAGAATCTTCTCTCTCTCTATCTCCTGATCCACTACGTCTCCGACCCCCTGGCCCAGCTGCTGAGTCCTCCCAAGAGAAGGAGCTAGAATCACCCACTATTCTGCCAGTTCTCCTCCCCCATAGAATCAGAAAATGCCAATCCGGCAAACACAGAGGGACTGGTACCCAGTTCTTCAAGTTCTAATCTCAGATCCCACATAATCTAATCAAGATCACTCTTTTGGGGAGCTGGGGCCAATCCTCTACTCTGAGTCCATCCCCCTCCTTTAGAATCTGCCTTGCCCTTGACCAGCTGTCACAGGGAGAGAGCTGGTTTAGGCTGCGCGTTGCCCAGCGCTCAGCTCTTCCTTTCTCCCTTCCCAGAGCCTTAGCGTCCACCCCACCCCCGAGTCTGCCATGCACACACGCCTCTCGCTCACCGGGTGACCTCAGGAAAGGCCCTTCCTCCCCGAACCTCAGTGTTGTCATCTGTGAAATGTGGATTGCAAAAATGTCCACCTGAGGGGTTGCTGGGGGATTAGATGGGAAAAAGATCGGAAGACATGACGTCAGCTGCCATGATGATTAGCTCTGGGATGCACGGCAAGAGGTACATTCTAGAAGCTATGCCCACTCCACTCTTGCAATTGCAATTTTAAGGGAAAGAGGCAAGGTGGTTCAGCGGCCGTGCCTGTGCACGCGTCTGGGACAGCTCAGGGTGGCTTCTGGGCTGTGAGACTGAGTCGCAGTATATGGTTATGCGCAACACACACACATACACACGCACAGACACACACATACCTGTGGAGCTTACCTGTCCACTTGGACTTCTGCATCTTTAGTCTCCACCTTGGCAGGTCCCCCGCCATTGATCCCTTTTCCCGCACCGGTGAGAAGGCTCAGCACAGGCTCTATCTCTTTGAGCAGTTCGTTGTTCTTCCCGCTGCCCTGGAGGGCGACCCCGACACTTTTCTTGGCAGGGTCCTGGCTCGAGGGCCTGGGAGCCAGGCCGTTGGTGTGGGAGAGCGGGCCAGCTTCCTGCCTATTGTCTTGGGCATGCTGCGGCCCATTGCCAGGACCTTGGGCTCTGTCGACTGCCAGTGGCTGCTCTTTGCTGGCCGACGGCTGGTGGGACAGATCAACAGCTGCAGTGGGGGGACCCAGGGGCCGTGTCACCCGGATGGTCTTGGGGGTCCCATCCCCAGTGAAGGTGGTCTCCAGGTGCGTGGTGAAGCCCTCGGGGCCCCTCAAAATGAGGACCACGTGGGTCTCGGAGGCAATGCCCCTGAGGACCTCCAGGGCGTTGTCATAGCTCAGGTCCACCAAGGGCTGGCCATTGACAGCAAGGATGATGTCTCCAGCCTGGATGAGGCCGCTCTGCTCCGCGGCACCGCCCCGAATCAGGTCGGAGATGATCACGGGGGGCTTGCTCACCCGCTCCTTCACCAGGAATCCCAGGCCCCCCACTTTGCGCTTGAAGAGGCGGACAGAAATGACGTTGGGTTGGATTTGCTGAACACTGAACATATGATTCTCCATGGTGCCTAGTGTCCAAAGGTCTGAAGACCTCAAAATATGTCAAGCCAAGATGATTTCACCAGAAGGAGCCAGGCTTCAGGCTGTGCGGAGAGAAGGAGCTGGGGGGCTGGCGCTGCAGGGGCTGCAGAAAGTCTCGAGAGCGAGCTGCTCTTGGGCTTTGGTCTTCTCTGTCTTTGACGTCAACTTGGCGTCATCCACTCATTGCTGTTCGGTCGTCGGTGGCATGATTTCATGCGTCTGCCTCCCTCCCTGTTCTCTAAGGAAGCGATGGTTGATCAGGCAGATGTCAGGAGAAGCAGTGGGACGTGTCCCTAAGCAACAGGCCAGGCAGACTGGGGAGGAGAAGTGTCTGGTGGATGTGTCTAGATGTGTCTAGGGGTGACACATGCTAGTGTGGACTCTTCTCTGGGCATTGCCAGCCCGTTAGACTCAGATCTGATGCGAGGCTTCCTGAGCTGAAGAGAAGGAACAGGGAGGGGATGAAGAGAATTAAAAAAGAGACATTGTGTGGAGTGCCCAACACCACCTTCAAAACTAAGATGGAAAACGTAGCCAACTGAGAAGTGTAGCCATAAGATGCTCTGGAGTTTTGAAGCCAACCTAGAAACAAAATCCTTCTTCCTCAATGGGGACACCTTCCCAGTTAGCTGCAAATTGCCTGGTTTCATCTCCATAATCAAAGCCCTCCAAGACCAAGGGTCTCTCTGGGGAAACCACTGACAGCCCCAGAAATCAGATGGCAAGAACCCTAAGACCTGTCTCATCTCTTTTCCACTGCAAGAAGTCCCCACTCCAACTTGTCATGTGACCTTTGGCTCTCTGTGTTTCACAAACATTTTCCATTCACAGATCAGGAGCTCAGCTGCCACAGATCTTTGGCTTTCTATTTTGGCCACTCCCAAAGCCCTCACAACAAACCCACTGGAAAGGAAATGATGTCACTTTCCACGGAACCACTGATGGGTGATGTCAATGGCCTTTATGACCATTTTTGTGATTTGACTTGTTCTAGGTTCAAAAGGACAGACCTGGCCACATTACAAACCATCATAAACCAAATTTGTTATAATAATTACTAAAGACATGGGTCCACACAAAATGTTGGAGAACATTTGTACTCTACAGATCGTCTGAAACCCTAATGGAGAAACATGAGGAAGAGCGGACTATGTGCCCCCAGCGTAAGCGCATAGCAGGAGCTCAATGAGTATTTATCGAATGAAGAAGAAAAATCCCCAAAGACTAAACATAGCAGACACTTACTGAGCACGTAACGCTCTTCATGTATATTTTTTTCTCCTTTGATCCACACAGTAATAGACAAGAAGACTGACCCTTGGGAAAGTTCAGTGACTTACCCAAGGTCACATAGAGAATGATGGTAGATGGAGGATTTGAACTCAGGTTGGCCCCGCTCTTGAGCCTCAGCGTTTTTTTGTGTGTGTGTGAGGAAGACAGGCCCCGAGCTAACATCTGTTGCCAGTCTTCCTCTTTCTGCTTGAGGAAGGTTGTCCCTGAGCTAACATCTGTGCCCATCTTCCTCTATTTTGTATGTGGGATGCCGCCTCAGCATGGCTTGATGAGCGATGTGTAGGTCCATGCCCAGGATCCGAACCCACGAACCCGGGCTGCCAAAACAGAGCACGTGAACTTAACCACTATGCCACTGGGCCGGCCCCTTGAGCCTGAGCTTTTAAACTTACACTCTAGTTTTTAAAAATTTATATTCTAGTTATTGTCACAGCTCCCACTGGCTCCCCCAGGCTCTGGGAAATGGCGTATGGCTGGGGTACCAATGGCCCACAGGAGACCCAAGTGGAGATGCTGTGGCCCAGGTGAGGTGTGTGCACCTTCTGTATCTGGGCTGGGGCAGGTGATCTGCGGGTTGTGGGTGGAGTGGGGGCAGGTGTGGGACAGCAGAGAACCCCTCCCTCTCTTTCCCTACCCCCAGCTAAGTTCCAGTTCCATCTCTGCCCCAGCACCCTTTCCTACCAGCATCCTCACCACACTCAGTGCAAGGAGGGAGCCCCCATCTGTCACTGCTAGCAAAGTGACACTCACTCCTTCGCTTCCCTTTTAGTGAATTCCCGGGGTCACCCCAGGGCTGAGGCAGCTGACAAGTTCCTGCTGCCTCTGAGCGCAGGAGGTGGGTGCAGACATTCCCCCTGAGAAGGAGGTGCCACCTGCTGGATCCCCTCAAGGCGGGGTGGTTAGCAAGTTCAGCCTCCCCCTTTGGCGGCTTGCATTACGTAACTCCGCCAGCCCCTCTGTGTGGGTGAGGGAATAATGAATACCCGGGCCCAGCCCAGGCTGTGTTCTCCATCTGGCGTCGCTGTGTGTGTGTGTTTCTCTCTGTGTATTCATGCATCGCCCTCGTGCTGTGTCATTTCTCTGCTGCGTGTGTGAGTGTGTGCGGCCCGTGTGTCGACCGGCTAAGTGTCATTCAGCACCTTGTTGCTGTGGTCCTGGTTTGCAGAGAAAACCATCCAGAACCACTGTGTCCTTCCTCACTGGGGAAATTGGTCCACCTCCCTATCTTGCCTCCTTAACTGTCCTCGAACCCTGTGTCTTCCGGGTACCAAACCCAGGATGCTCATTGTTAAGTTGGAGGCAGAGACAGCTGGGACCTCCAGTTCGCTCTCGAGGGTCCAAGTCTGGCACTGGGCTCCATTCTTTAATTAAAGACGAGACCTGAGGGTGAGCTCTTGGAGGGCGAGGCCCGCCAGCTCACTTCTTCCAAACGCTGGCTTGGGCCAGGCCTCATCCAAGGACAGAGGCTAGACTTGGCTTAAGAAAAAAGGAAAAAAGAAATAAAGCAATCCAGAAACCTCCTCAGCCACTCTCAGCTGTTCCTCTCTCCTTCTCAGCTGCTTTCTAAATCAGAGATGGCTGTTGGCTGGTGCTTGGGGAATTGGGGTTCTGTTTCTCAGACTTTGGCCTTAGAAAGGCAACTTGATCTTTGGAAGGAATTGGAAAGAGGCTGGGCTTGGGAGACGCTGGGATATTCAGTGTCTGCCGAGAGGGAGGGAGGGAGAGAGGCGGGGAGGGAGGGGGGGAGAGAGAGAGAGAAAACAGTTCTGTGTTGAAGTAAGTGGACTCTGAGCATCGCCAGGGTCAATCATAAACCTAATAACAACCCCACAACACCAAGCCTCCCTCCTTTTCCCTCCCAAAGCACATCCTCATCTACTGCTGTATTTTTATCCTCATCCTGACCAGGGTCAGGTTCAATGATCCCCATTTTACAGATGAATCAATTAAGCTGCCATATAAGCTGGAGATGCACTTGTCCCAGCTTGTGAATGTCCAGCATCCAGGAGCTCCCTCAGTCCTGGGCCAACCAGGCCGCCGGCCACTCTTCTGCCCCAAGGAAGACTTTTAAAGCCCTTTCTGGCTCTACCTTTGCATTTCTGGGTGAGTTCTTTATTTTCTCTGAACCTCAGTTTCCTTATCTATAAATGGTGTCGCTAAGGAATGACTGCCTCCTTGGGGGACCGGGAGGAGTAAATCAAACAGTGGATGCAGAGTACTCAGCAATGTCACAGAGTGAATGTTCAGAAGAAACGGCTTCCTGTTATTGTCATATAATATCTAATGATTCGGGCTTCCTGGCTTTTAATTCAGTGCACTTTCTACTCCGTCACAGTCTCGCCAAAGGTACTTCATGCGCCACCCAGAAGGGGGCCCTTTGCTTGAAATCACATCAAAGAATCTCGAGTGGTCACAGTATCGGGCATTGAATACAGGGAGACGGTGTGGGTAGCATATCCTGCCAACCCAGCCTCTGCCCTCTGGAGCTGCGATTTTAAACAAATCACGTGCGCACTCCGGAGTACATGCCATGGAAACGACACTTGGACCCGGGCCTCATTCAAGTAGTTCAGTGGTTTTGGGTGTATTTATTTCATTTACCTGGCTGTGAGGAAATCAGTGGCTGACTTTCGGGGACGACTGCCAGTGAGAAGGAAGGAGGCAAAATAGGCCAGCGTCTCCTACTACCATCTCACTGTGTGACCTTGGGCAAGCCACTCCCCATCCTGGGCAGCGTTTCTGCAGCTAGAGGAATGGTAACAGCAGAATTTTTGAATGATTGAGAGTTTGCTGTGTGCTAAGGGTGGCGCCAAGCCCTCTGCATGGACGTCTTATTTAATCCTGACAGCGACTGTGTAGGGTCAGTGCTGTTTTTATCCCCACCTGACAGACGGACGAGGTGACTGCGGTTCAGAGAAGTAAACCGAGGAGGTTGCCCTGGGTCTCAGTGAGTGGACTCTGAGCATCGCCAGGGTCAATCTTACTCCTAACAACAATCCCACAACACCACACCTCCCTCCTTGTCCTCCCCAAAGCACATCCTCATCTACTGCCGTATTTCTCATCCTCACCCTGACCAAGGTCACATTCGACCGTTCCTATTTTGCAGATGGGGAAATTAAGCTGCAATAGAGAGACCTCTTGTCCTGGCTTGTCCATGGCTTTCTACTTTTAGCAGTGAAAGTCGGAGGGGTTAAGATAAAGTTAGGATGAAGAGGAGCCATTGAGAACACCTAGTCCAGCTCCCCTGCTCAAAAATGAGGAAAACAGAGGTCTGGAGAAGCGAGGGGTTCATTCACCATGAAACAGCGACAGCTGGGGAGTCTAGAGCTGGGCTGTCCCATAGGACATGTGGCCACTGAACTGCTGAACTGGGGATGGTTCCACTGAGATGTGCTATAAGAGTAAAACACACCTTGGGTCTCAAAGACTCGCATGAATAAAAGAACGTGAAATATCGCAATAATTTTCCAATACTGATTACATGTTGAAATGATAATATTTTGGATACATTGGGTTAAGCACCATTGTCAGGAAAATTAATTTCACCTGTTGCTTTTCACTCTTTTTAATGCGACTGCTATGAAGTTAAAAATCATACATGGGGCTCACATTACATAGCCATTGGGCAGTGCAGGTCTAGAGTCTGATCCTTCTGGACCAGAGCTCCTCCTCGTATCCCCCTGTCCTCAGGCCCCCTCAAGAATCTACTGATAACTCAGCCAGACAGAAGACACTTCTTCTTTCTAAAGAAGCTAGAAAAATGACACAGAAGTTTAGCAAACATCTCGCCACCTTTTGAGGTTGGCCACTGGAAGTAGACCTGAGAGGGTTAAGAGGGAGGAGAGAGAACGTCCACCTAGAACCACGTGAAGAGAGAGGTACTATAAAGGGGTCACCTGGACTAGTCCAGGATCCAACATCCTGCCATCCAATGTCATTTGAAATCTAACCCATCTGTACAAAGAATGTTTCATTAAAAAGAACGAGGCAGATCTCTATTTACAGTAGGAAATGAGCTCCAAGATATACCATTAGGTGTAAAAAAGAATGGTGCAAATGCGTAAATTCTGCACACATAAATGCAGAGAATATTCTGGAAGGAACAGGTATCAATGGTTGCATCTTATGAGGAATAGTGGAAGTCAGAAGTAGGAGGGAGACATACTTGGCACTCGAATACCTTTATTTCTATTTGAATGTCATTTAAATTTTTTAAATCACATGTGTATTACCTTTTAAATGAACAATATTAAAGAAGACTGTGAACTCCTGGGTGTTTTCAGTTCACACACCCAAAAAATCTCTGATGGAGTTACAGCCCTGTTTCCCATCTCCTTCCCATCTCATTTAAAAACAAATTCCAAGTCCTCCATGTCTTAAAAACAAAACAAAATACCGCCACCCCCAACATAAACAAAAGACCGAAACCACAACCCAACTGTGCTCTTCAAAAAAACCAGCAAAACAACCAACTTCCTTCATCTCCTGAACTGCTAATTTGCAGTCTTTCCCCAGAGAGAACACCACCCAGGAATCAAGCTGACGTGCTTTCTCCCACGCTGGCAAGTCACAGCTACAAACCCGCCAACCTCTGCAAATCAGAAGGGTGAGTTGGCGTGGTGTGTCTTGGGGATCCCAGAGGCACGGGCACCTTGGTCCCATGGGGTCTCCCCAGCCACCTAATTCCCCCAGTTTCATGGCTACAGCTAGCCGGTGAGGACTTGGATCTTCCCAGATCCAATGCCCACACCTCAGGGCAGGAATGAGCATCGTTTAGAGTCAGGAGCACGAGGATTAAGGATTGTCTGAAGTTTAATAGTATATCCTGGCCTGAGGCCTTGGGAAACCCACGCTCTCTTACATCCTTGCTTCCTACAACCTCTTTGAATGGCAGTTTGACAATATCTACACCCAAATTTAAAATATACAGATCTTTGGCCTGGCGATTCAATTTTTGGGACTTTCTCCTGCAGATAAACTGGAAGGAGCATCCTTAAACACACACACACACACACACACACACACACACACACTCTTCCTTGCAGGGTTGTTCAGAATATCAAGAGATTGGGAAATTCTGGTATCCATCAGTAGGGGATTATTACATAACCTATGGCACATCCATTCGATAGAATCCTGTACGGGCATTAAATAAGTGGGATTGGATCTAAAAGGACTGATGGGGAACGATCTTAAACTTAAGAAGCAAGAGGGAGAACACTGTATATAAATCTATTTATATATCCATCCTATGTATTCATCCATACTTCCATATAAGCTTGGAGATGCACTGAATACCTCTGGAAAAACACCCAAGATATTGCTACCAGTGGTTGCTTCTGGGAAAGAAGACTGGGAGGCTAGGGGTAGGGTGGGAGGAAAGCTTACTTTTTATTGTATATTCTTTTGTATTATTTATTTATTTTTACTATGTTTTTGTATCATCTTTAAAAAAAAAGAGCAAGTTCTTTGAAGTCAGAGTATCTTGGATTTGAACCCTAGCTCCTTTACTTGGCTTTGTGATGGTGGGCAAGCTACTTAACTTCTCTGAGTCACAGTTTCTGCATCTATAAAATGGGGATGATAATAGCATCTATTGAGGGTGTCTGTGAGGATGGAATTAGATAATAGTTAATAACTTCTGAGTTCTTACACTGTGCCATATACTATGGTCAGTGCCCCATAAATGGATCCTTTTCCCACTACTATTGCTAATAATCATCATGCAAGCATCCATCCCTCTAGTGGGGGTCTGTGGTGCCAAATGGACAAGTGTCGCTTAAATGCTTTGGGCTGAAGGACCAGGTAAATGCTGTGGACACACAGATTGGTCCTGCTTTCCAGTGGAGTGGGCGCTGTCACCGGCTCCTCCTCGGAACACCAAAAGAGCAAGATTTGGTGTATTGGGACGTGGAACTCAAGAGAGGCAGCCAGAACTCAGGCTCTGGAACCTGGTGGTGAGTCAACATCACTGGGGCAGGGTGGGGGTGTCATTGGTCCAGTCCATCCTCAGGAGAGAGCTACAGGGCTGTCGTCCCCATGTTGGAATAGGTCTGGGGAATTACGGAGCCTTCATTTCATGTTCATTTTGTAAACCTTGTTTTTATGAGCTAGTTCAGCCGGGTGTAGAGTACTATATCCATCATGTAGACAGAAAATTCCACAGTTTGGGGCTAAGGTTCTTAAATTCCTTCCCTCCATGGATCCTTCAGTGGCACAAAAAGCCTCACAAATGTACCTCTCCCCCCATGCTTGCCACACATGCTCCATCCCTGGAAGTGTCATGTAGTGGTCAAAGGCATGGGCCTTGGAGCCAGAAGGACAAGGGTTTGTGACCCATCTCTACTACCTATTAGCCTCAGATTTCTCGTCTGTAAAATGGGAACAATGATGGTGTCTAACATGAAGTTAATTATATGGGATAATTCAGTGGGCAAACATTTAATGTGATAATCCATGTAAAGTGTGTGGCACTGTTAACTATTATTTTTAGAGTCTCTCTTAGATTACACCTCCAGGAAAATAAACTATTTCAGACCAGATATATAAACAAAATCATGGACAAGAGGATGGCCTCATTACTATAAAAAAGAAACATATTATCCGTGGTCTCTGCAATGTTTCTTAAGAATCATTAAAAAAAGATGGCACATACTTTTTACTGCCAATAAATCATCTCCTCCTTTACTTTCTTTTTCTCTTCTCCTTCTTTTCTCTTCTTCCCTTCCTCTCTTCCTTCCTTTTCATTCATTCACGTCATCCATTCATTCATTAACTCTTACATAGTTCCCGCCATGGTCACCAAGGAGCTGAGCACGGGGAATGCAGGGATGGAGGAGACAGACAGCATCCCTGTCCTCAGAGCTCACAACTCGGTGGTGGAGGGGTTGTGGGGGAGAGAGATACTAGCGGGAAGTATAGTGAGTAGAACAAAGTAGAAATACAGGGTGCTAACAGGAGCATGACAGGACACCCAACATAGTCTGGGTGATGGTGGTCAGGGAAGGCTTCCTGGAGGAAGAGTCAGGATACAGAGTTGGCCATATGAAGGAGTGGACTGAGGGGTGGAGGAGAGAAGGCACTAGAAGCACATGAGAAGGCACTGAGGTACACCGGACAAAGTTCACTGTGGCAGAAGAGGAAAGCCAATATCTTATAAAGCCAGAGAAGCCTTCAGGAGCTGAATCATGCAGGTCTCTTGAGAGCCAAGTTAAAGATTTTGGACTTTATTCTTAGAGCAATAACAAGCACTGGAGGGTTTTGAGAAGAGAAGTTCCGTGGTTAGATTGAGATTTTATAAGGATCACTCTCGTTGCTGGGTGGAAAATGGGTGGGAGAAGCAAGGCTGGCTATGCGGAGCCCAGGTAGGAGATGAGAGATGCAGGCCAGAGATGAGAGATGATGGTGGTTAGGATTAGGGTAGTGAAAGGGAGGAAGGAGGGAAGTGGGGAGATTTAAGAGACATTCAGGAGACTGATTACAACAAGATTTCATGACTGATTGGATGGAGGGGGTAACAGGGAGGGGTCCATGGTGACTTCCCAGCTTCTGGATTCCACAAGCAGATGGAACGTGATGCCATTTCTTGGGAGAGGGAACATTGCGGGGGTGGGGTAAAAAATGGGTGAAAGAAAGGACAAGAATGAATAAAACCCATTTGATAGAATTGCCCTTCCTGAGTAGTAATAAATAATTTAACTGCGGTCTAGTCTATTGAAAGAGTCAACCTTTCCTGCTGTCATTATTTCCACAATCTGAGAACTCAGGGGGATTACAGAAAATAGACTTGATTTGGCTCATTCCCCAGCTGTGCCATTTACTGGTCATTTGATCTTGGACAAGTCATTTAACATTTTGAATCTGAATGTCTTTTTGTGAAATTGAAAAGGTAATAACAACTACTTCTCAAGGTTTTTGTGAAGACTACATAAGACGGACGCTGTAGAGAGCACTTTGTAAACTGTAAAGGGCAATGTTGAGTCATTATTTTTAGGAGGACATCAAGAACAGTATCCTCTAAATTGCAGCTCAGTGTTAACCTGAGACTCAATCAGGTTTCTCCCTTGATGCCTGGCATCCTTGGGTGCCCCTGGTACAGGGAAGCTGTGTCAAGAGGACCCAGCTCATGGAAGGAAAAAGAAGTAAGAATGATTATTATAAGGGAGCAGTGATAATATCTGCTCCCTTAACTTGAAAGTTCCGTATAAATAGATCACAGCATCCACCTAGGCCTGAATCAGTTACAAATGAATTTCAGCAAAAGGAGAACACATTAAAAAACTACAATGGCAGGAATAGCTCCACATATGTCAGATACGTCAGCAATAACAATAAATGTAAATGGGTTAAACTCCAGTAAAAGATCAAGACTCTCAGATTGCTAAATGCATTTGCAGTTGCCCTATATTAGCACGGATGTGGGGACAAGGACCAAGGACAGGAGGGAAAATAGCTCACCAGGGCAGGTATGTGTCTGGCGTACATTTGCTGGTCACTTGACTCTAAGGCAGCATAGGTCTGCCTTGATTCGAAAGATATAATTGACTCTCTTCTTAGAATATGTTAGCACATAGTAAGCACAAAATAAATATTTACTGAATGGATGATCAGCTATCCACAGAAATATCTTTTATTGAAATTTTATTAATTAGATTGAAATATATGAAATTAGCAGTTTTGCAAATGATCAAATTCACCAGTGTCATATAGTTCAACCTAATATTTTGAACATTTTTATATGGAAGCACTTTATTGAATTACCTAATTTCACTCTTGCAACAACCATATGAAAGACATGATACTATTATTCCCATTTTATAGATGCTGAAACTGAGGCTCAAAGGTGTTAATTAAGTCACAGAAGTCTATCCAGCTAGTGTCAATGATGGGGTGTCAAACCAAGTTTGTCTGAACTCAAAGTCTTTGTTCTTTTTATATATTAATATTTTTACTTACTAAACTGTTTCATTAGCTCCAATAATTTTCAGTTTCAGATTTTCTAAGCAGATAATCATGCCACCTACAAATAATGACACTTCAAAGTCTTTGTTTTTATCACCTTCCAAAAACTACTGTGTATTTTTATTTCAGTTGACCTGATCACCACCTATGATTAGTAATTGGAAGTTGAAAGAGACTCTAGAGATTTTCTATTCCAATGGTTCATAACATGGAGTATATGGGCCCCATACAGGGCTCAGGGAACCTCGAAAATCCTGGAATTATGTGCACAACTTTTGTGACTACATGCATATGTATATTTATATGGGGAGAGGGTCCATAGCATTAATATGACTTTCTAAGCATTCTATCACCCAATAAGCAATAAGAATGGAAGTCTCTGAATTAAACCTGCATTTTACAGATGAGGAGTTTGAGGCTCATAGATGGGGAAGGACTTGCCTAAGGTTCTTAGAGACAGAGTCAGAACCAGGATTCACATTTCTTGCATGATTTCTTCTCAAACTCAGGTTACATGCTCATTTTCCTTGCCTCCCCCATGAAATTGAGAAATTTACTCACAGTCCCATATTCAACAGTAATGCTCATCACAGATGTGAGCTGCAGCCTTCTTGGTAGATGCCCTTTCTATCTAGTTACACTGTTCTTGGCTATGCAAAAGCAGCCCAAACAGCCAAGCATCTCCTCCGCCCCCTCCCTCCTGGTGAGCCACCTCCAACTATTATTTGCCTCTCCAGGATTGATAACAGGGGGTCTGAGGATACCATGACAGGTGGGGGTAAGGGTCAAACTGTCACAAAGTTGTGCACACAATTCCAGGATTTGCACGTATCCTGGAGCCCTGTAGCGGTCCACAGACCCCCATACTAGTTGCTTGTCCAGGTAAATATTTAGAAGATCAATTTCATAATTAGGATAAAAGGCTAATTATACTTATTTAGAGTTGGTTAAGGGAGCTATACATGATAATATAGTTTTTAAAATAAAAAATAAAATTAAAATAAGGACCATAGTCTCAGAGACCCCTGCTACAACTCCTTCATTTACTTGGCTTTTATCAAGTAACTACTGTGTTCCAAAAATGGATCATCCTAATGAACTAAGAGATCATACACTCCTTGGAGACAGAGATCATGGTTCCCTGGTGTGCTGTTGCACCCTCAGTGCACAGCAAGGTGCTTGGCACATCGTAGGTACTCAATAAATCAGGGTCTCCATCTCCAAGTCTACAGCTATTGAATGAAGTAGCCCAGGTGGGAGGTGAGAGGGAGCGGTGGAGACTGCAGAGAGCTGGAGAGCCCATGCTATGTCCAGAGGGCCGTTCCAGCTGGTGGTTGCCATACAGGAAGGCAGGGCTGGTATCAGTTCACCTCCTGCCAAGCAGCTGCAGGGAAGTGATAACGTGGCCCATGACAAATGAAAGAACAAATAAATGAGACTTCGCATACTTGGATTCAGGAAAAGAACCAAAGGTGGGGTCTCAACGGAGTTTGTAAAATCGCCAATGATGGACATGGTCTAATAGCTTGCTACACAAAATACGGTCCACGGACCAGCAGCATCTGCATCACCTGAGAGCTGATTAGAAATGCAGAGTCTCAGGCCCCACCCCAGACCTCTGCATTTTAAGAAGACCCCCAAGTGATTGGTGTGCACATTATAGCTTGAGAAACGCTGATCCAGCTTGCTTCTAAAAGCCTGTGTTACTTTTTTGGAGTCCCACAACGCTTCAAGCAGAACACTTAAGTCTAGGGAGTGTGATAATATTACGTTGAACTGTCTAAAATTGCAGACATTCAACTATTTTGTGACCTACAAAAATGGCAATTTCAAGTGAAATTTCACTTTCAACCCAAACTATAAGCTGTTCTGCACAAAAGTGCTTCACACCCAGGATAGTGCTTGGTTCGAAAAGGCTCTGGTCAGATTCCACAAACAACAGCCCATAGGCACACAGATGAATTTCATTTGGTTAACACAGTTAAAGAAAAATTTTTTTTTTCAAATTGGTTACCACCATTTAAACAGTGGAACTTTCAAATGAAATACAAATTTCTGGCTTTCTTGGAACATTGGAAGGTGCGTTCACCCTAAATGTCAGCAAATAGCTGGGGTGGGTGGTGGTGCCCCTTTCAGAGAGAACATGAACTCTCCAGTGCCCCCTGGCCCCCAGGTAGCCCCCTTCACTCATTTGTTTCTTGCCGGATCCTGTAGGTATTTAACTGACTGTGGGACCCCTGCTGCGTACAGGGAAACAAGGAAGGTCACCTTTAGAAGCTGCTCAATGAAGGGACGGATGTGCTCAGTGATTTGGGTCCTGTCATAGGTGCCCCCAGTTGATCCAGGTCCCCACCTTCCTGAGAGCTCTCTGCATCTGTCCCAGCTTGTGCCCAGTGGCTAATGCTCACCTGCCCTCATCCCAACAAGAGCTGAATGGAGTCCAGCCTCTTTTCTCCCTTTGTACAAACACACAGTCCCAGGTCCCATATGTTTTCCTTAGTGACTTCACCTGGGGTTACCTGAGCTGGCTGGGTCTTTATCTCCTGCTGTACCAGTGCACCTGGCAAGCCCCTAGAAGACACCCCTTCCTCAGCACTGAGTGACACATTCCCACCCGATTCAGCCTTACCGTAGAGAGTTCTGCAAATTTCCCCCTGAAATAAAATCACAGAAAAAGGAGAAAGATGTCACCGTGAGCAGCATCTAAACTGATGTCACAGAGGTGGGAAGGAAGGCTTGCAGGGGATGTCATGGTTAAGATTTAGGTCCTGGGTTCAAATCCTGACTCGGCTATTTACTGACTGTGTGGCTTTGGGCAAGACATTTAGCATCTCTGTGCCTCTGTTTCCTTATCTGCAAAGTGGCAAATAATAATGGTATCTACTTTGCAGGGCTCTTGTGAGGATTACGTGAAATAATGTCACGTTTCCCAAACTGTTTTACCACCTTCACAACTTTGTGCCACACCTGTGTCTCACCTCTGCAATTATTTATTTACTATTTTTCCTTAAAGCTGACTCACTTTTTATCTTATGTGCTTACTATAACCTCATCTCAAATAATAATATCCATGAAATCAAGGTATGAAGGTACCAGCCACATTTTTCTATCATCTATCAAAACAAATATTTAATGAGTAAATTTTTAAAAAATGGCTACCATCTCACTTCAATCATGAGAAAACATTAGACGAACTCAAATTGAGGGTCATTCTACCAAGTAATGGTCGAGTAATCTTCAAAAGTGTCTTGCGTGAGAGGCAAGAAGAGACTCACAGACTGTCACAGATCAGCAGAGACTAAGGAGAAATAAGCACTAAAAGTGGTGTGGGATCCTAGGTAAGATCCTGGAACAGAAAAATGTCACTAGTGGAAAAAGTGACTAAATTCAAATAAGGCCTGTAGTTTAGTTAATATTATGCCATTGTCAATTTCCTGTTCTTGACAATTGTACTATGGCTATGTATGATGTTAATATTAGGGGATGCTGGATAGGGGTGTAAGGAAACTCACTGCATTATTTTGCAACTTTTCGGTAAATCTAAAATTACTTCAAAATAAAAAGCTTAAAAAAATGGGTACCAATTAAGCAGTTTCTCTTTTGCCCCTTCATTTCAGCACCTGGCAACCACTAATCTTTTTTGTCTCTATGGATTTGCCTGTTCTGGGCATTTCATATAAATGGAATCCTACAATATGTGACCTTTTTTGTCTGGCTTCTTCCACTTAGCACAACGTTTTCAAGGTTCATCCATGTTGTAGCATGTGTCAGTACTTCATTCCTTTATATGGCTGAATAATATTCCACTGTATGGATGGACCACATTTTGTTTATCCATTTACCTGCTGATGGACATTTGGGTTGCTTCCACCTTTGACTCTTGTGAGTAGTGCTGCTATGAACATTCCTGTACAAGTTTTTGTTTGAACACTTGTTTTCAATTCTTACTGGGTATGGGGTTTCCTGTTGGGGTGATGAAAATGTTTTGGAACTAGATAGAGGTGATGGTTGTAAAATACTGCGGATGTACTAAGTGCCACTAAATTGTACACTTTATTTATTTATACTTTTGTGAGGAAGATCGGCCCTGAGCTAACATCTGCCAATCCTCCTGTTTTTTGCTGAGGAAGATTGGAAGACTGGCCCTGGGCTAACATCCATGCCCATCTTCCTCTACTTTACATGGGACACCGCCACAGCATGGCTTAACAAGTGCTGCGTCAGTGTGCGCCTGGGATCTGAATCGGCGAACCCCGGGCCGCCGCAGTAGAGTGCGTGCACTTAACCACTTGCGCCACCGGGCCAGCCCCTAAATTGTACACTTTAAAATGATGAATTTTATGTATGTGAATTTTACCTCAATAAAAAAAAATGGGTACCACCAGTGGAGTATGAACCACGTTTTAGAAAACCTGTGTTTATGCGAGCCTGGAACTTAACACAGTAGGTGGCCCCTAGCAAGTGCGTGAAGAACGTTGGCCGGTGTTATCACCCTTGCCGGAGCCACACAAGACTCCTAGCTCCCACCCCAGAGTTCTTTTTACAATGTCACGCTGCTTTCACCAAGAAAGTTCCTCCAACTGTAACCTACTACTCCCCTCGAAGGTCAGCAATAAAATCCCAGGCTCCCCAGCAAACTACCTCCACAATTCCTTGCTTTGGCATCCAAGAACTTTTCTCATTTCCCAAGGTGCACACCTGGCTGGTACGACACTGGCCGTCGCCTCTAGATGTGCTCAGAACGACACAGAATGGACATTCAACAGACACGAAACCAGTTACTTGTTGACTGAACACCAAACCTATTTCAGCAGCTTCTCCCACAAGCCTTACCTCTGCAATTGACCAGATGCTTCATTTACCCAGGACTCTCCCCTACAGTTAGCTGCTTAGGTTGCAATGCCCTGACACCATTCATTTGATTTTATAATGCCCACTCCCATTTCCTCAAAGTACCTTGGGGTGCATTTCGGTGTTTGAGATGAAAGCAAATGCCTGACTGGTCTTGAGGATTTCATGAGCATCCTACAGAAGACTGGACACACTCCAGCACCGCCCAGATCAGGGCAGCATCTTTCTGCTCAGAGCTGATGGATTGGGGTTGGTTTTATTGATGATTATCAGCAAGCTCTTCCTCTTTTCCCCCATCTGTGCTGGTTGTTCCCCATCTCCTGCCCCCAGATCCATTCTCCACTGTTCTCCAAACTTATCTGGGCCCCAGGAGGAGGCTGACCTCTATGGATATCAATAGGCTCCTTGCCTTGTGGCTTCTGATTGGGTTTGGCCAATGGGAGGCACAAAGGAGTTGAGAGAGAGGGAGGCGGGAGGCTGCTCTCTTTGCCTCTGCTCCCTCCTGTCTTAGTGCTGTGCCTGGAGACTTCTGCACTCCCCTCTGAGCACCGCTTCTGCTGGGAGCTCCCCCGACTCTATTCCATGGCCCAAAGGGCTTCAGTAACACTGTTCCCCCATCCTGTTTCATCAGGCCTGGGGTGGTCATCACTCCCCCTGTTGCTAGTCCCTGGATACTTCACCTTCCCTTTTTGGTACCTTAAATTGTGTCCTTAAACAATACTTTCATTAAATTATCTTAGAAATCCTAGCTGCAGGTGCCTTCTGTTTCCTAGTTAGACCCTGACTGACAAATCTTCATTCTCATTGACCTTGGGTCTAAGGACGAGGAATATCGGAAGCAATGCTAATGGTCAAGGGCATAGCATGTCGAAGTCGAATTATCCTAATGGATATCCTCATCCTTCCTAAGAAACTGATGGAGCACCCAATATGCGCCAAGCATTCAATGGTCCCAATAGCCCAGCAAAGTGGAATCATCCCCCTGTTTACAGAAGAGGAAAATGAGGTTTAAAGAGAGGTTAAACTTGCCCAAGGTGACTAAGTGGCAGTGGCTGGATTCAAATCCAGCGTGGATGGGCTCCAGAATGTTGCCTCCTCCCCGTCACCTCACATCCAGAGGGGTCTAATGCATTCAAGAGCCGATGTCATGGCAAATCAGACCCCTGTGCTTGGAAGAAAAGCTTGCTGACACCAAGAAAGATGTCAAAGCCGCAGTTTTGAATCACCCTTCGTAACTCAAACACATCCAGCCACACCCAGGCTATAAACCCAGCGGTGGAAAACGCAACTTGGGAAGATATTCCAGGGACGAACTTCAAGCTCATTTCTCAGTTCCTCAAGAGGCCTGGAGCCTGTTCTGCTGCTGACGGAGGGAACTGTCACCTGCTCACTGCTCAGTGCCCCTGATGTAATGAGCTCCGCAGAAGAGGGCTCAATTGAGATGCTAAACAGCCGTAAATGACATTGTCACCAGCCTTCATAAAGCACAGTGACTCACAGCCCTAATTAAAATGCTGAGGGAAAATGTAAAGAAAGGCTGCCATGGAAAACAGTGACACTCTGCTAAACTGCAGGGTTATTTCTTCCAGGGAAAGAGGTGCTCATGAGTGTGTGTGTGAGCATGTGTGTATATGTGCTGGGGGAGGAGGATAGAGATGGAGAGGCTGACTATTATTCTACTAAAAAACGTGGGATTTTTAACACAGAGGAAAGTCTGTCTAAAGCTATTCCTGTCGCCCAACTTTTTACTACTATGAAATATTTAAACACAGAAAATGTAAAAGAATAGTACAATAATACCTATAAACTTCCAATTAGATTTAACAATTATTAGCATTTGCCATATTTGCCGTGTCTGTCTGTCTGTCTGTCTCTTTGTCTCGCTCTCTCTTTCCATCCATCTATCCATCCATCCATCCATCCATCCATCCATCCATCCATCCAACCATCCATCCATCATCTCTCTCTCTGACTCATCTATCTATCCATCCATCTATCAATCTCTCTCTCAATCTCTCTCTAACTTTACCTACCTACCTATCATCTCTCTCTCTAACTCTATGTATTATCTATCTATCTATCTATCTATCTATCTATCTATCTATCTATCTATCTAGCCATCCATCCATCCATCCATCCATCCATCCATCCATCTATCCATCCATCCATCCAACCATCCATCCATCCATCCATCCATCCATCCATCCATCTGTCACCTCTCTCTGACTCTATCTACCTACCTACTTACCTATCATCTCTCTCTCTGACTCTTTCTCTCTCTGTCTCTTTACACTGAACCATTTGAAAATAAGTTGCAGACGTCATGATGCTTCAGCCCTAAATTCTTAAGCACACATAACCTGAGAATAAAGACTCCCACAAAACCCACAGCACCATTATTACACCTAAGAAAATGAACTCTACTTGCAAAATTTCACCACATATTCAGTAGAGGCTGTTTTTTAAACAATGGCAACTGCAGTAGTAAGTTTAATCCCCACTGCTTAGGAGAGAGAAGTCAGTCTGCTGCACAGAAATAGGCTGTCAAGGGGTTCTTGAGTGGGAAGATTTTTGGCTTCATGGGGGCTGGTTCCTGTCAGGAGAGTCTCAAGATGAGGTGCACAGGGCATGATGCTTGACTTAGACACCTGTTTGGAACCAGACAAGAAACCTAATCTGATTATACCATATTGTTTCGAAAAAGAGCCCTCCTCAAAACGAAATCGCCACACAATTTCCTCCAATGTAATCACCCGTTTTTACTGCAATATGTGGCTCCCAATGACTTCTTGCTGTTTCTGAAATGCAAATGCATCCAGAAACCCTTAAAAGCCCATCAAGATATCACTAGTAGGGAGATTCCAGAAGAAATATAAATCCTGAGGGCAAGTCTTGAAGGAGGTACCCCCAAGAAATCCTAGGCATTGAAGGCAGCAGTTAAGGAAACAACATTTATCTACACATAGGAGTTTTGCGTGTTTGTTAAAAAATAATCAAAAACAATAAAAATATCAAGCCAAAAAATCCATCTGGTCTCATTATTTTATATCACGTTTTGCAAGAAATAAAGGGACTTCATTTCAGTGACTACGATGCTATCAGGGGACAAGTGAAGGTCTTTCCAGCTAAGACTTATCTTAATGAACTAGCACATAGATGTTATTGACTCTTTTCATTACCTGAATTCTGGTACACGAACATAATTGGTTTTCATTTTCCTGACTGAATCTTTCAGAGCTAAGAAACTGCTTCAAAAATCAAAGAGAAAAACATGCCCAAAATATGTCAGTTGCTCTCGAGTACTATTCTGATTTATCCCTGTAGGTTCCATTTTTATGTTTAAAATTCCTGGAATGAAATACAGCACAACGTGATCCACACGGCTATTTTCACGATCAGAGAGGATGGACTGCTCACATCATTTGCCCTACTGCATTCTAGTCCTTGGCAAGTTGATCCCTTTCTTGGACACTGGGAGCGACTTGAGGGTAAGGAAAGGGTCTTCCTCTTCTTTATGGCCCAGCCTCCCTTATGGTGTCTGGCACAGAGCTGGGAGTCAGGGTTTGCTTGTTAGATGAAGAAGGGTCTGTCCTAACTCTTGTTCATGACAAGAAATCCTTTAGCTGAGAAACGCTAGCTGCTCATCGATACCATCCGTAGTTGGGCAAGCTTCTTGAGTTCACAAGCTCCCTTCTTCATTTCTACCAGAAAGTCCCACCTTTTTAGTCCCCAGGGTAGCGCTTGAGAGCTGTCAGGTTTTGCATAAAGAAGAGATTCCTGGGTATTATAGAATGTTAGTGGGCAGAGGTTCCCACCAGAAGCTGAGGCGCTTTTCAGGAGACCCCTGGAAATCTGTGGAATCTCTTTCAGGTGCCTTTAGTCCAAGACTCCTGAAGCATCTTGGATGGCCAGAAAGGAAGCCCATGTTTTCTGGGGAATATCAATTGAGAAGAGGTGATCTTATGATGGTAGGGGACAGAATATGCAAATCAGAGGCAGGGAAAAGGAAAACATTGCCCAGGCTGGAAATGGGAATTTCGCCCCTGCAAAGGGCCTCTGTGTTTTCCATCCTAACAGAACAGCCTTTCTTTTAGGAATTGTCAGCAGAAAACACCATTGCGACCCATGGACGAGAACTAGGCAAATGTTTATCTTGGGAGAGGCAGGGAATGTTATGGTGGAAAAGGTCTTCGAGAGAGTCAGTCCGGGGGTTGTAAACTGAAAAGTCTTGAAGAACCAGGCAAGTGACATAAACAATCTTTAATGATGGGGTTTGTGGCCTAAAGGCAAGAAAAACAACCAAACCAAATCAAACCAAAACACAAACCCTGGACCAGCCAAATAGAACGTAACTGCAGGCTTCTGAATGGAACTGCCCTTGAGTTCCAGCTCCTTCATCTCACAGAGGAGAGAGAATTGGGGCTGAGTGAGGGGAAGGGGCATGGCCCACATCAGCCGGCTAACTGAAAAGGTCTCTCTTTGTTGCATTTCTTTCCTGCGTTCTGACCAATGAGATGGGCCTGATGCTGCCCCCTTTCCAGAGTTACACATACGCTATCTCACTGAATCCTCCTAACAACCCATGCAGTAGCTATAATCCCCATTTCACGGATGACATGCCTGAGGTTCAGAGAGGTTAATTCACTCACCCCGAGTCACAGACTCCACAAGTGCCCGAGCCTGGCATCAGATGCTTCCCCAGATGATGTCTTCTTTTGATTCTCAGTGTGGCCCTCTGCCTTTCAACCTGGCTGCACTTGACCTGGTTCAGCGCCGGAGACCCTGTCACTGAGAGGGTACTACAAATCAGAAGGCTATCAGCTTTGATGCCCCCTCTTCTGAGCAAGTCTTCCCTGATACCCCCAGTCACCCATCCTGGGTGCTGCAGCAACATTTCGCCTCTATTTCTCTTGCAGAATCTTCATACCTGGTACAAGGCTTGTTTGGTGCCCATTGCCCAACCAGACTGCACGCTTCGCCAGAGCAGGGCTCACACCACCTTAATCTGGGCACCTGCCCTTGGGGCCTGGCACTGGGCCTGCCATCGAACACTCATCACTACATGTTTGACAAATGTGCTGCCACCTGCTGCAGAACCACATATAACCGCTGCTCGTCTTCGAGCACTAAACACGATACCACAAAATCATCACTAAACACGACGATGCCAAGATCCACGCCTGCTGCACCCTGTTAGCTACACTTTTATTGGGGACTTTGGGGCATTTTCTGTTGATAGATCATTTTCATCTAATAGATTCAAGTAAACTCAATTTTCCAGCATTTCAGGGTGCTGCTCATAACTCTCCTTCCATAGGAACAGGCATGCGAGTGACATAAACATACATGGGACTTGCAAAGGTTGGATGGGGGGCTGACGGCTGCAAAATGAGCTCAAACCAATAGCTTTGGTGAAATCAATGGTAGTTAGACTGGGTTTACAGCTCCTGTGATGACTTGGTTCCTAAAGTTAAACCTAATAGGGTCCCTTTTAAAATGAATCTCCTTTCTGAAAAGACAGATGGATCAACAAACGGGGCTAATGCCCGACGTTAGATGGGGAGCCAGGGCTGACGTGCACCAAGGTCAAGGTGGGAGGAATCATGCTCAGTCTCCCCTGAACGGTTGGTCCAATCTATGACAACAACCGAGAGAGAGAGAATTAAATTTCCGTTCGGTTCAGAATCTGAGGCTTCTCAGTACTGAAGTAAACATGTAGTTCTCATAAATGAGCTGTGGGCAAAGAGTCAAGACACTGAGGTTCTAGCCCAGCATTGTGTTGTGCAACTTGCACATACCTTTTCTGGGCCTCGGTTTCTCCATCTGTCAAATGAAGATGACAGACAAGAGCTGAGGGCACTGGAATCTCCCGAAGTCTTGTTAAAAATACGGAAACTTCAAGTCTCCCCTGGTGACACCAATTTGTTAGATCTGGGATGGGAGCTGGCGTCTCTGCTTTTTGGTGGATTCTGATGCTGATGGTCCACCAGACTGACGTTTGGCATTGCTGGATTAGATGATGTCTCAATGTTACCGTACATCAGAAGGATGAGAATGATCACGTCTACCGTTGTTGTGTTGTTAACCACACATGTGTTCCTACCCTGACCCATGGTGGGAAGCATGCCCTTGTGCTCAAACAGGCCTGATGAAAATTGGTCCTGGAAGGCCAAATTCAACTTCTGTGCATTCTGCCATCTAAGAGGAAAAAGCCCCAGTTCTGGCGGGCACAGACTGCTGCCTGTGGCTCTCAACCACATTCCAAGGCTTCCAAGCCGTGCAGAGACCCACAGAATCTGAGTGACAGGCAACATACCGAGTCTTGTCATAAGACACCCCAAAACATACACCCAAGAAGGCAGCACAGCTAAACCTGTGTGTACTTACAATATCCGGGTGAACTGACCCCCAAGTCATCCGGCATCCTGGGAAATTGGCACCTCCACCAGTGAGGAAGCTTTTGGACAACTGTCTGAGTGGTACCTTGGACAGCTCCCCGTGGCTCAGCTGCAGAGACCCTCTGGGAGCAGCCTACCCTACAATACCACTCCCAGCCTTTCACCTTTCCCTGTGAAAGACAGCCTCCCGGGCGGTTGGCTTTGGCCACTTGTGGAAAATAAAGAAGAGGCAGGAAAACAAAACAAGGGGCAGGCTGGTCTGGAAACCACATACCCACTATTGGCCCCAAATGGTGCTGCAGGAGACTTCCCTATGGGGTTTCCTTTCTTCCACAATCACCAATCTTGGCATAACTATTGTTCCCAGAACACGTTTCACATGCACTATGACAAAATCTTCAAAACAATCCCTTATGGGAGCTATTGTTCTCATTGTGCAGATAATGGAACTGCAACTCAGAGAGGTTAAGTGACCAGCCAGAGGTCACACAGCCATGGCATGAGCTAAGCTTGGCCTCAAGCAGAGGTCCTCGCCATGTCTCTCTACTATGCTGTTGGCTCTTTCCCTACATGGTCTGGGACTTTGGGGAAGTCACAATTTTTGGAGACGTAGTCATGCCCCTGACTGCTGGGGTAGCCTCCGGGTGAGCAGATGTATCAGGAAATGAGGCTGTGGGTGCTAGGCAGGAGCACATGTCAGACTGCTCATGTGCCCAGACATGTGCAAAAAGACCCAAATTAAGAAGCCAAAAATCAGGAATGAAGTCTCTGATTATGCCACTTACCAGCTAGGTAACTATAGGCAGGTCGCTTGGCTTGCCCTGCCTCAGTTTCCAGATCTGCAAAATGGGATTCAGATCATTGTGCAGGAGACCTGGGGAGTTTGGGGAGTATTCCCAAGGATATTCTAGGAATACCCTGTGTGTGAGAGTGCCTTGGAGACAGCACAATGCTGTGCGCCTTTTTGAGGGCTTCTGGAAACCGGGCTGGTGGAAAAGACCGGGGTGGTGGTGGTGGTGGAAGCAGTGGGGCAGAATGCCTCCCTCCAGAGACCTGCCAAGGCTTCTCAAATCTGTCTGCTGAGACGCGGGAGGGCAGAGGAGAATGGACTCCACCTCTGAGGGCTGGGGCACCAAAGGCTCCTTCCCTGTTTTATCTGAAGTTCCAAATAACAATGGCGAAAATCAACGCTCCCCTGTGTCTTTGTGAACCCGCAGTATTTACCTCACCCCCAATTAAAGAAACAGCGGAAGAAAGGGTGAAGTTTTCCCCTTATTCCTCTGGGGGACTGGCCTGAGGGGTCAGCTCCTTCCTCCTCTCTTCCAGGGTCCCAGGCCACCGGAGGCCGGAGGCCGAAGCACTGCGCCTCCGCCCAGAGCCGCCCCTGGGGGCGCTCCCTGCGTGGCCGCTTCGTGCTCTTCTGAGGCCTGAGCGCGGGTGTGAGCTGGCCTGTGGGATTAGCGGGGATCTCATCTGCAGAGAACCCTACGCGTCTTCCCACGGGCTACTTGGGTTCCACTGGAGGCGCGCCAACCTACCGTAGCCTGGGGACACTGAGGGGCGGACCTCCAGTTCGTATTGGCAGGAAACCCCCGACCCTGGAGTCTCCTGGGTCCAGTCTCCCGGGGCGTTATGATAATAAAATACTAGCAATATTTCCCGCGTATTGAGCGCTTGCCCCAGGCTTTACGACAGCCCCACGAAAAAGGTATTGTTTTCCCCATTTTACAGACAAGAGAACTTAAGCTTCGAGAGGTGAAGGGACTTACCTAAGGCCACACAGCAAGTAAAGGGTAAATCTAGTATTAGAACCAGGGGTGTCACTCGAAAGCTTTCTGCCCTCGCTCTACTGCCTTCTCGGCGCGCCTGCCTCTCCAGGTGCCTGCCCCAGACAGCACGGTCCCGAGCCCGCGGAGAGCAGCAGGCGCTCCGGCCACAATGCCCCAGGGGTGAGGGCGAGAGTCCCGTGGTCTCTAGGGCGCAGTCCGGAGAGCCCCGTCCGGATCCTCGGACCCCAGGGCCCTCGCGTGGCCCTGGAAACAAACCTATTGCGCGCGGTGCCCTGCGGGCTCCGAATCCCAGTGGAGCGCGCCCCTTGCCCGTCCAGGGGACACGCCGGGAGCCCTAGAGCATCTTTCGAGCGGAAGGCATAACTTTCCTAGATTCTGGGAGCCGGCGCTCTTGCACCCCAATCCCGCCCGGACTGAAAAAGTAAGAGGTGCAGGCGGCCCCGCCACTACCGCAGGAGCGCAATGAAGATCCTCGCAAAGTTGGAAGCCAGGCAGGAGCAACATTCCCCAGGAGCAGAGCCCTCCCAGCCTCGGGCCCCCCGCCGAGGGCGGCTAGCAATGCCAAAGAGTCCGCCATTACCGCGGGCTCGCAGCTGCCATCCCTCGGGAGAGCCGGGCACGGAGGGGAGCCTAAAGTTGAGGTTGGACAGGTGCAACGATCCCCAGCGACTGGCGTCCCCCAGCCTCAGGCTGCCCGTTGGGGGTTGCGAGCGGTGCCAAAGGGTCCGCCATTACCGCAGGCGCGCAGCTCGCAGCCGAGCGCGCGGCTCAAGAGGGACAGGGTCCCTGCAAAGTTGGAGCCGGGCGCACGCGTCGACCCCCGGGACCGGAGCCCCGGGCCTGGGGCCGCCCGCTGGGAGGAGAACGGGGCCGCCCGAACCAAGTTGGGACGCGCGGCAAACCCTGAGCCGCCTGCGCGCACTGGGGGCTCGCACGGGAGCGGGTAGCCCTAGAGGACAGAGAGGGGCCGCGGGACGCCTGGGCCAACTCACCTGCCGCCGAGCCGGGCAGCGCCGAGGCTGCCTCTTCGCGCTGCGCACCCGCCCGCCCGCTGGTCCGCTCGCCTGCCCGCCTCCTACTCCTCCTTCTCCTCCTGCTCCTCCTCCCGGGCGCCCGCGGCCGCCGCGCTCTCGGCTCCGAATCCTCCGGGTCCGCCGCCCCGCGCGTGCGGCTGGAGGGCGCCAGTGGCACCCACTCACCTCCCGGTAGGAGCCGCGCGCGTCCCTCCCCCTTCCCCTCTGCTTTGTGCCTCTCTGATCCTCCCCGCCCCCTCTCGCCGAGCCCCCACCCCTCCCTTGTCCCCTCCCCTCCCTCCGCCCCAGCGAACCCAAGTTCGGGACGGAGGCTGCGGGCTTCCCTCGCGCAGTGCCAGGCGCCCCGCGCGCACCCCTGGCTCACCCGGTCCGCCCGGCCGCCGCTCGCCGCCTGGCCGCCCCTCGGAGGAGCCGCGGCGCTAAGTACCTCCTCGCCCAGCGGCTGGAAACGCCGCATAAATATGTAGGGACTGAGCAGTGAGCTCAGCGAGGGTCGTGAGGGGGAATTTATTTCTTAATGTCCCTCCTTTATCCTATCATCGCTGAAACGAATTAGCGGTGACGTCCAACCCGGGCTGGTTTATGGGTGTGGGGAGGGAGACGTCGCAACCCTCATTAAAAGAGCCGCTCTGGGCTCCAAAGCATACATCTTTTATATAACCTAATTTCCATTTTTTTTCTATCAGGAAACACACACACACACCATGACAATTTCTGGGAGCCTGGAGGGGGCTGAATGGAGTAGCCACAGAGCAGCTCTCTTAGGGCAGAGAGGGCCCCATGGGAGGCAGGGATGGTTATTTCTGTCTCTACATCAGTGTGGGGACAACATTCCTTAACGGGACAGTGGGCCATACAGCCTAAGGCGTGAGCAGGGCTGGAAGCCCCCAGGAGCCCTCAGGAGGTTGCAGACTGAATTCTGGCCTTGGCTCTTGAGTGGGCAGACAGGGAGAGAGGCAGCCAGTTCTAGAAATGTTGCCTTGTTCTGGTCTTCCCCGGAGTAGCGCTTAGGCCTGGCAGCTGGGGAGGAGGAAGGAAGGGCCCAGGCGACAGGCTCACCTGTGGCCTGGTAAACCTGCAGGTGGGGAGAGGCCAAGGGCTGGGTGGCGGGGAGGGGAGGACGCAGAGAACCAAGCTGTCCTTCCTTTCTTAGGGGCCCTAACATATGGGTAACCATATAAACCCGTCTCCAAAGCTGTCTTTTCCTGGGCAGATTGCAAAGGATTTTGCATTTCACTGTTAGTGCTGCTCACATACTCTTGGGGGAAACGGGGAAAATCAAGGAAAGAGAGAATTCAGACACACACACACACACACACACACACTCAGCACCTGGCTCTGGGTGGCTTGATCTTCCCTCCTCCCAGCCACTCAGGCTCGGAGTTGTGCAGAGAAGAGGCGAAGAGGAAAACCACCACCCCCTTTGTCACTAATAAATGCTTTTCAGACCGTCTTGCACATCAAGCACGGGAGAAGGGGGTGTGACTCCGGGGGCAGGAAGAGGGGTATGGGGGATGAGGAGAGGAAGGAATAAAGAATAAGCTGGCGGGGGTGTGTGGAGGTCTGTGTTGTCTTCAACAGGCTGGAAGGAAGACATGAGAAATTCCCTCTCGGCCCCAGGGCTCTGCCGCTTCCTGACTGTGCCACATGGGGTAAGTTTCAGAGCCTCGGTTTCCCCAGCAGTGCAATGGGCCTGAAGCGGATGTGAAGATGCATACAATGAGACGGTGCTGGCGAAGCTCTTGGCATAGTGTCTGGCATATAGTAAATGCTCAGTAAACAGTAGCCAAAAATAGTGAAAAGGATGATGAGGATAAGAACAGTGACGTAAAGGCTGGATGAGGCATCCCAGGGAGTTGGGGCTGCAGCTGAGTCCTTCTGTCCTGGGCCCTGCTTCCCTGCCTGAACCATTTCAAAGTTGAGCGCTGGGCTTCAGTGGTGTCAGACTCAGAACACTGCTCCCCTCAATTACCATGGCAACTGGGGAAAAATCAGGAAACCAGGGGAAGGGAAGCTGCTTCTCCACTGGGCTGGCGATTCACCTGCTCCAAGCAGAGATGCACCTGTGCAGGTCGGGGCCAGAAGAGGCCCACGGTGGGGCCCCTCCTCTCCTGGAGCCCTCGCTGTTCTGATCAGGGGAGAAGGTGGTTGGTAGGGAGTGGGCCACGAGATGGTGGGGTCGGGGCCAAGGCTGGGCTGTGCCTGCCGAAGGCAGAGTTGGCCTGGGTTTGCAGAGAGGGGGAGAGAAACCCCACTCCTCCACTTCTGTCTTCGCCACCAGGTGTCCTGGTGCAATTGAAGGCAAAGCACGGGAATGCTCTGGAGACAGAGGTGTGAGAAGACAGGGCCCCTGAGCGCAGAGTAGGAGCCTGTCACTACGAGGGGTCCTGCGTGTGTGTGGGTGTCTGTATGAGAGAGACAGAGAGAGAGAGGGAAAGAGGGAGGGAAGGAGGAGGGGAGAGAGAGAGGGGAAGAAAGAAAGAAGCAGCGAAAGGCAGAGAAAGAGAGAGGGAGAGAGAGGCAGAGAGAGAGAAAGAAGGAAAGATGAGAGACAGAGAGAGATCAGCAGAGAGAGAGAGAGATCGGCAGAGAGAGAGGGAGAGAGGGAGAAGAGAGAAAGAGAGGCAGAGACAGAGGGAGACTCTCCTTTCCATCCTCTGGTTGTTTCCGTGGGGTTAAGGGACTAGTAACAATAGGATTGTAGGCTGTAGCAGTAGAAAGAATAACGGCTCTCTTGTACTGAGCACTTATCATTTAGCCAAGCATTTTATAGGTGCCGTATGTCTCATTGAATCATCATCAAAATCGTAAGAGATGATTCCTTTTCTTCTTCCCGTCTTACAGAGGGGAAAGCAGAGGCTCTGAAAGGCAAAGTGGCTTGCTCCAGGTCACCCAGTTAATTGGTGGGGAAGCAGCTATTAGAACTCGGGTCCTACTGACCCCAAAGTGGGCTCTTCCTGCCTCCGCTCGGCCGCTCGTGGAGACAGAAGGAGAGCGGTGATGTCAGAGCTGCCTTTCGGGGCAGCAGGGCAGTGTCGGGCGTTTTGGGGAGTGGATTCTGGCTTTGGGGACCCCACTTTGCTCTGCTGGGCAGTGACCCCCGGGGGCTTCAACAGCTGGTGCTCAAAGATCAGAGACTCACGGCCACGGGGGGCCCTGGGACTCTGCAGAGTGACAGTCCTCCGAAAGCTCCTCGGGTCAGGTGTCCTCCCAGGTCTTTCCCTTTCGAGGCTGCTCTGGGCATTCGCTCTAACCCGATTCCACCAGGACCCCCTTGGTGTTCAGGGGGAGATGTTGACAACGCCACCCTCCTCCCGGACTGCTGCAGGATTCACGCAGCCGAGATGCATCTAGGGGTCAGCACAGAGCAAGTTCTCCGTAAATGGTCACCACGATAACAATTATTCTTGGATCCCCGAGTGGGTAGTGGGTGGGTAAAAAGACTCTCCCAGCCAAAGATAGGTTGCCCCCTCTCCCGGCTCCCTGCCACTCTGGACCCTAACAGTCCCCACCCATCAGCTTAGAGGTGGGCTCCAGGGGAGCAGAGTGCTCTGGCGGAGCCAAGGAGAGGAGAGGGAAGGGAGGAGGTTTGCCGATGTGGCTGCCACTGAGGGGGTAATACATTATCCAGGGCTAATGAAAACATAATTATCTTCTTTTGGCTGCAGAGAGGGGCTAATTTAATAGGCTGCGATTGAAAGGCATCTGCTGAATTCACCCAGCAGTGAAAACACTTGAAGGGCTTCGGCAGGGGAAGCGGGCAGAGAGCAGCAGTCCGGGCCCTGCAGCTGTGTCAAGGTGGCAGCGCCCCCAGGGGAGGGGGGCATGTGGGTGCAGGGCAGAGGCAGCAGAGGTGGCGCAGCAGCTGACAGGTGTCCTGTGAACAGACAGACGGGGGCTACTTGCTCACCACATGATCTTGGGCCAGTGTTTGGCCTCTCTGAGCCTCAGCATCCTCATCTGTAAGATGGGGTTAATCCTGCCTCCCTCCCATTGACTGGGGGGAATAGATGAGAAATCTAAGACGGGTCCTGGCACATTCTCAGAAAGTGTTTAACAAAACTTTCCCCCTTCTGCCAATTTGCTGGGGCAGTTCTACTTAGCCTTCAGGTGTCCCCTCTTGGGAGAAGCCCACTCTGAGCTTCCTCCTGAGCACCCTGCACCTCCTCTTTCATAACACAACACACTTTAGGGATGTTGACTCTATAACGCTGGACTGTGAAAAGCTTCTCAAGGAAGGCCATGTCTGTCTTATTTGTCACTTGAAGCCAGTGCTTCTCAAAGCATCTTCCCTGGACCAGAGGCCTCAGCATCCCCTGGGAACTTAGTAGAAATGCCATTTCTTGGGCCCTGCCCCAGACCTGCTGAACCAGACACTCAGGCTGGAGCCATCAATCTGCGGTTGACGCAAGTTCTCCGGGTCATCCTGATCCACACTCAAGTTTGAGAACCTCTGCTCCATCCAAAAACCGAATAAACATTTGTTGAATAAATGAATGAAGAGCTTACTGGGGTCCAGCTATGTAATGACAATAACTCTCTCTTATCAGCCAGCGACTGTATACCAAACCCTGTGTCTGTCTCAGCTGCCACCTCATCCGTCACTCACCGTCCTACTCTCCTCCATCCCCAAGCGATGCCCCTTGGTCTGCCTCTCTGTCCAGAGGTGAAGGCCCACAGGGGATGCTGAAAGACCCAGGGGGTGCCTCCTCTGTGTCCCCCCTGCTCCCATTGCACATAGATCCCCCCTCCCCTAAGTAGTCCCCCACCCATCCAGGCTTCTGATGCTGGAAAAAAACTCAGCTTTCAGCTGTGTCCCTGGGTCCTCGGCTGGGGAGGTCACTCAGATGTGCCTATGAAGGATTGTGCCCGTGGGTCAGTTTTGCAGTTAGAGAGGTGGGACAGCACCGTGGAAGGGCCTTGATGGCTGTCCCCAACCCTGGCCTTTTACACATGGGGAGGCCAAGGTCCAGGGAGGTTCCCCAATTCATCCAACGGCAACAGACCATCAGTGGCGGATCAGATCCCTGTCCTGGCTCCCAGCGCAGGATGCTGATTCTGGGGCCCCTAAGAGGGGTGGGTCACCATAGAGGCTCTGAGGACCCCGGGGGATGGCAGGCCAGCAGGGCCAGGGAGCAGGGAACAGCGTTGTCTGACAGCCAAGAACCCCCAGGAAGAGTGGGGGTGCCAGAGTCCCTGGGACAGCTGCTGACTCGTCAAACACCCCCCTACAGATATTCACAGGACTCTGGCAGGGAAGAAAGAGGGAGGAGCCCTTTAAGACTTAAAGAGGCAGCCTGGGCATAAGAAGCACTAGATTTGAGGCTGGAACATCTGGCTTCCAGACCTGGCTCAGCCACTAATGGGTTCTGTGAGCTTGGGCAAACCCCTTGGCATCTCTGGGTCTCAGAAGCTGATCTTAACTGGAGGATGGCCAACTCCCTGGAATTATGTGCAAAATCAAGTGCAAGTGTGTTTTCCAGGTTCCTAGTGTTCAGTGGCTTTTTAAAGGAGTCTGAGACCTTGAAAAGGTTAAGAGCAACTGAACCAGACGGCCTCTCCGAGCGCTTTAACAGGCAAAAAGGAGGCAACTTCCCGTCTGAGAAACCCGGTTGGCAAGTTTGCAGGCGCCCTTTGCTCTGCGCAGCACGGTCGGCAGAGAGGCAGGTCCCAGAACGACCGACAGATGGCGCTAAACCTTCACTGTAGCCTCCCTGTTTTCCTGAGACCCGTCAGGCAGGTCCCGCTTCTGTTTTCTCAGCTTCGGGGACCTCCGGGCCTGGGTCCCCGCTATGTTGAGCTGACTCGGGTGGGAGAGAGTGCTGGGCTGCCCCGGGGAGTGTCTGTATCGTCTAGTTGCCGCCTGTCTTGTCCACAGAGGAAGCATCTACAAGGATGTGTGGGTGGAGGCGTTAGGGTCTGGAGTAGAGGTGGGGTGGGGGTCTGGAACACTGGAGGGAACCAAGTGAAAAATAGGAAGGAGGCCTAAGTTCACTGTTCATACCCCTAGTTTAGTCCTTTCCTTCTCCCCTGCACCGCCAATACAGGATCCCCTCTCTCTGCTCCCCCATCTCAACTCAAGCTACCATATCTCAGAATCCTCTACACCTGGAATGTCTGATGGCCTGTCACACTGAGTGTGAAAAGTATTTGCATTTTGAAGCAATGGCAGGGAGAAGCCAATGCTTCCAGGGGACAGATGAAGTGGGCTGGGTCTGAGACATCGGGGAATAGTGGGGCCTGTGGCTAACTGGAGTGCATGCCCCCCCCCAAAGGCATTCACATTCAAATGTTTTCAAAGCAATAGTCTACCAAACTAAACCACTTTGGCCACCAGTGTCAGAACTTTGACCAAGGAAATGGATTTCAGCACCCGTGAGTGGAGATGTTTGAGTGGCAAAGGAAGCCCTAAGCAGAACATGAAACAGTGGTCCTTAAACTGTCGGGTGCATAAGAATTGCCTGAGAAGGGGAATACCCGTTCCCGGACCCTGCTTCCAAAGATTTTGAGGTCAGGTGGGACCCAAGAGGCTGTATTTTCAGCAAGCTCCTCAGGGGAAACTGAGGCAGGTGGTCTTCTGAACCCAAGTTAGCTGCTCTGTGTTGGTGAGGCCACCCCAGTGAGCCGGGCTGGGTCCTCATCCTCAGCCTGCAGACAGTTGCAGTTCAATGACACAGCTTCTCAGCAACAGTGACATCTCTCTACCCCCATCAAAGTAGAGATCTCTTACAGTTCTGCTCCCCATCATACCACAGACACGCACAGAAAAGATGACATGCCCAGGCTTATTTCTAAGAATTAGGAAAATTCTGAGACCAAGCCCTGGGAGAGGATAATGGGAAGGTGGAAGAGAGAGGAGCAGGGAAAATTCCAGCTTGGTGTTCCAGAAAGCTACCCAAACCTGGGTTGAGGTACTTGACTTCTCAGCTGACTCTGTCTTCCATCTACTATGTGACCTTGGGCAAGGCCCCTGCCCTCTCTGGGTCTCTGTTTCCTGTGTACTATATTAAGTGGATTGGACTGGAGCGTAGCTTCCTCCTCTGTTCTAGGACCCCTCGGGCTCTGCGGCAGTGTCTTGGGGGCTGCTGGTTGTGCAGGTGGAAGGGGGAGGCTGGAGAAGGGAGCTGCGGACCCCTCGTCTCCCTCTCCAGAGCTGATCTGTTTTTGATCTGTCTGCGTATCTGCCTTCCTCATTTAGCTTTCATTTGAAAAACAAACTTGAGAGCTGCAGGTCTGGGAGCGTCTTTTATTGTCCATTTAATCCTTCAGCGCCCCCTCTTTCTTGGTGGGCCATTTGCCAGACACTGTGGCAGGGGCTGGGGCCACTGAGACCCCAGGAGCAGGATTCCTGGCTCCTGGAGCACTCGGGCCAGTGGAGAAGTCAGCCAAGCTCACAGCTCATAAGCAGCGACACCCCAGCTCGCTAGCGTGCTGATACTTCACAGCCTACACCGCCCCGAACCCCGGAAAGCGGTCCAGCTGGCCTCGCCCTGACTTTGAGAGCCTTAATGAGAGAACCGACTTCTTCTCCCAGCCTGACAGCGCAGAGCTCCGTTAGCTTCATATGTTTTGGCATCTGATTTATTCAAACTGACACTCGAGCAAAATGTCTTATAGTCTTCTCTCGTTGCGGGAAAGAGGGGAGTGTGCAGGCACGTGGTGTGATCTAAAAGGTCTGGAGTCAGTCCTGGGTTTTGCTGCTTTGTAGCTGTGTGACCCTCGGCAAGTTAATTACCCTTTCTGAGCCTCAGCTTTCTCATCCGTCAAAATTGGGAATGACGACAGCCCCCACCTCAGAGGCTTGTGCTCATTAAATGAGATAATGCATGTGAAGCCTGTAGCAGTCTTTGGCACATAGTCAATGCGAGCGCCTCCTCCTTCTATTATTATTATTAATTTGTGTGGGATTCTTGTCTCTGTTTTGAGATTGGAAGCTCTTTGAAGGGTATGAGCCACATCTGAATCTAGCAGTTTGCTAGCTCATCCCAGGCGCTCAATGACTGAGTTCAGTTGAACAGAGGGATCAGGACAGCTTCTCTACATCAGTGGTTCTCAAAGTGTGGCCCCCAGGCCACAGAGAACTCACAGCTGAGTGGTCAGGGTGAAGGAGAGAGACCCGTCGAGCACCCTGGCTATGCAGGAGGTGGGAGCAGAGCGAGAAGTCTGGACAGGGGGACAGCAGGTGTTCAGAGGAGGCCATGTCTGTGAGGGGCCCCCCGGGAAGGGACTGGACACTCTGCCCCCCTCTCTGGGTGTGATAGCAACATTCTTCTGTCCCTCCCGGGTGACACAGCTTCTCAGCAACAATGACATCCCCCTCCCCCGTCCACCTAAAGATCTCTTACAATCCTGCTCCCCATCATACCACAGACACGCGCAGAAAAGATGACACACCTGGGCTTCTTTCTAAGAATTAGGAAAATTCCGAGACCAATCCCTGGGGGAGGATATGGGAAGGTGGAAGAGAGAGGAGCAGGGAAAATTCCAGCTCAGTATTCCAGAAATACCAGCCTGTTCTAGGCTCTCAAGTTTGCTAGCACCAGTAGCTCTCAAGTCTGTGTTTCAAGTGAAAGCTGGAGAAAGCCAGATACGTAGACAGATGAACACAGACCAGCTCTGGAGAGGGAGACGAGGGGTCCACAGCACCCTCCTCCAGCCTTTCCAGTGCACCGGCGCAACCGCAGCCCCCAAGACACTGCCGCAGAGCCCGAGGGGGTCCTAGAACAGAGGAACGCTGTCCCCACTGACGGGTTTGCTCTGTGTCCACTCTCCTCCGGCTCTGTTCCTCCATCTGACCAGTGTTCCTTCGGTCAGGGACACTGTTTGCTTCATCCCTTGGGCCCCAGCCCTCCACCTGGTGTTTGGCACACAGTAGGTGTTTCATAAAGGTTTGCTGATCCACAGGAGGACTTCAGGTGATAATGATGACAAGAAGAATGATGCTAATAACACTCAGTAGCGTGCTAGCACTTTCTACACCCCCTCTTATATATATTAGCTCTCGACCACTTGGGAAGTGGCAGAGCCAGGATTTGAACCCGGAAGACTGGCTCCAGGGTCTATGCAATGACACACTACATGACGGTTGCTGACGGCAACGGAGTTGGGGTAGCAAGTGACAAATAAGCTACGCATCACTTCTTCCAGGTCACCATGGTTACCACTTCTTGAGCACTAACTACGGGCCATGCCAATCCTCCTTAATCTTCACAGCCACCCTTCAATTGGGTATTCTTGGCCCACTTTTGGGGGAAACTGAGGCACAGAGAGGTAGAATTACTTGTGCAAGGACACACAGCTAAGCAGTGGCAGCTTCAGAATTTGAACTCAGGTCTATTGGACTCCAAAGCCTGCCAATTTTAGGGTGGGATTCTGGCTGAGGTGAAGCCCTGGAGGGTTAGGGTGACCTCAGGGCAAGCGGGTCCATGGACTGGACTTTGGGACAAGGTAGGGCTGACCCAGATCTGGAGCCAAAGAGAAGAGAGAGAAATAAAGAGGATGAATGAGAAAAGCAGGGGCCCTTCCTGAACTTTCCAGCCCAGAGTCTCCACATCACTGTTGTCTCCCACCAGCTGACATTATGAAAAGAGAGACAGAGTGGGCACTGAAGCCAGACAAGACTGGGCCAAATCTAGGCTCTGCTTCTTGCTAGCTGTGTGACCATAAGCCAGTTACCTAACCTCTCTGAGCCCCAGTCTCTACCCGCCTTTCAAAAGCTTTAAAATCACATTATCAAACAGCTACCTGGTATGTAATTGGCACTCAACCCACGTCCATTCATTCATTTGTTGATTCATTCAATAAATATTTACTGTCGCACCTCCTGGCGGTGCCCCACCCATATCCCACTGGCACCTACCATTGCCGTGCGTGCTGATCCCACATCCGGCTGGAGCACCTGCAACTCTTTTGCAGAAGAAATTTGGGGGAATTAACATCCCCTCTTTGGAGTGCCTTCAACCAATGCCCGGCAGGAGTAGGGGTGTAAGTACCCTTGAGTGGGGTAACTCTGAGATGTGTGGTCTCTACTGGCTCCTGGGGCTCCCCCGCGGGATTCAGCTCTGATTACCCAAAGGTGGTAACACACCCTTTTCTGGCTCCTTCCCCTCCCTGTCTCACCTCCTCGCTCTCCTATGTCCTGGGAACCCCTGCCAAAGAAATTCCACCTTCGTCTCAAACCCCAAACTAAAACTAAACTGAGATATTGACTGAATTCCCACTACGTGCCACACACGGGCCTCCATCCTGTGCCTCGATTAACAGTTAACTGGACAGACATGTCCCTGCTGTCAGCCTGCCGTCTATAGTCAGGCCACCGGAGGAAACAGGCGGGAGACAGGAAGCCCTTGCAGAATTACCTGCGGTCAGCACGAGGCCCCTTCTCCTCTCCCTTCCCCTGCCTCTCGGAGAAGGTTAGGGCTCCTCTCTTAGACCGCACCCAATTCTTCCCAAAATCATAATTATTTTTCCTTGATTACCCAACAAGTAAGCATTTTGAGGCCAGTATCCACATCTTGTTGTTCATATTTTCTTTTTCCTGCAAAATGCCTGGCCCAGCGTTCTGCATTCATTCATCTGATAAATATTCAGTGAGCACCCACTGTATGCTCTAGGCTGTGGAGACACAGCAGTGAGCAGAACAGACCCAGGTCTGGCCCTCGTGGGCCAGGGGAAGCCGACTGTCAAACAAGTAAAGACATAAATAATATAAAAACCCGCAAGTAAACAAACAAATAATATAATGTCAAATTGTGATAAATACTATGATGGAAACAGCAGGACAAGGGGGCAGAGAGGGGACTGGGCTGGGGGTAATTTTAGACATTGTGGCACGGATGTGCATACAGTTGGTGCTCAACAAAAGGTTGTTGCAAACAGGAAGTAAAATCTTTAGGTCTCCAGCCAATGAATAACACCACAGACGAGAATAGCACCTTCAGTATAAAAAAGACGACTTCTCCAAGTGCTTCAAGGACTCCTGGCCCCTCTCCGAGTTGGTGCCACAGGAAAGGTACCAATGACTTCATTCGGAAGTCTGTTAGGTCCCCAACGCACACAGTTCTTGGGCCACTTAACGCCCTCGAGAGGAAAGCAGCCTTGATATTTGATCAATACTCGTAGGAGAGATGCCAGAATCAATGAGGGGCCACCTGAGGTCTTGGGAAACCGCATGGAGCTAGAAACACAAGGTCTGTAGGCGATTCTGCAGGAAGTCTCATGACAGAGAAGTGGCTGAGGCCAGCAGCAGCTAATACTGTGTTCTAGGCACCACGGGAGGTGCATTACGAGTGCCACACCGTCTAAGGCTTATAAAGACCCTGTTAGGTGGCTACTGTTATAACCCCATTTTCCGGAGGAGGAAACAGAGGCTCCGAGAAGGTTAAGTAACTTGCTCAAGGTCATGCAATGACAGTGCAGTGGGTTAGGGATGATGGGAGGTGGTGCTGGGGGCACAGAGGAGGCATGGCTACCCAGCCTGGGGGAAAGGAACTCTACCCCCCGGGGGTAACTTCCAAGCTGAGGTCTGGAGAGATTGCAGTTGGCCCCGGGCAGGTGGGCGCGGAGGAGAGAGGAGCTCCTTACAGAAATATGCAAAGACCTGGTAGTGATGGTGCATTCAGGCACCCCTGAGAGGTTGTATTTTGCCGAAGGTGGAATTAACCTCTTGCCTATTTTTATATGATGTAGGGCTTAGCTGGATGAAAGTCACATTTCTGGAACCATGGTTCAATTCTGGGCTGCCCTACACTCCCCAGAAATGCTGTGTGGAGGGTGTGGGCCTCTTCTGGGTGGTTCTGGGTGATTCCCTATTCCTCCTTCAGGTGGCGAGGTCATCCCTGTGGCCATCTCTCGGTGCCAACAGAACAGAAGATCCCTGGGGTCAGTGACCGGGCTCCATCATCCTGGAAGGCAGAGGGGTATTCATGGCAGGTCATGGGGTGGGCTTAGAGAGTCAACAGCTGGGCTGGGTGGGGGTGACCACGGCATCTGACAAGTTTGCCAGCATATGCTTATGCTGCTCATCCCTTCACCCAGGGCTGCAGCCCCCCACCCAGGCCCACCCATGGGCCTCTGTGCTGCATTTATCAGCTTGATCAACTGTCATATGTGTACAGTCTCAAAGGTTCTGGCTGTGTCCCAACCCCCAAGTTGCTTGACATAACCCTATCTTTCCCTCTCTGCAACCACTCTGCAGTCTGAGCTGCCATCTTTCTCACCTGGGACACTTCATCAGCCCCAGCAGGCTTCCCTGCTCCTGCAATCCAATCTCCCCACCCAAGTCAGAGACACCTTTCCAAAATGCGAATCTGACCATGTCACCACCCGAGCTTGAAGCACTGCAAAGTCTCCAATGCCCTCTGGATAAAGTCCAAATTCTTTAGCTCTCCTTGGTTCATTTATTCTTCCAACCCACAAATGTCGATTGAGCACCAACAGATGATCCTTCCAAGGTCTGATGAAGCATTAGCTTCTCAACTGACTTGGTTTTATTTATTCTTTTGGTAGGAGTCTTGTGAAGACATCTCTTGTTTTTGTGGGCCCAGTGTTCTCATCACTTCCCCGGAGACTGCCCCTCAAATTCTTTGGGGAGCTCCCCTTCCCCTTCACATGCAGTCCCGGGACTCTGGTTCCGGCCTCTGAGGCTCAGTTGTTCAGCTTTTCCTCAAAATCTTAGAGCTACCCTGAATCCCTCCAATACATTCCTCGCCTTGCTGGAGTTTTGCCAGAGCCAGCTTTTGGCTACTGAAACCAAAGAAACCTTAATGGATGGGGCCGCCTCTCATCTTTCAGCTTGAAGGGATGTGGACTGGCTATTATTTGTTTACCTCTCCAGATCCTCTAACCACGCCCCCTTCTGTATCCTGCTTGGTGCCCTCGGAGGCTGACCCAATCAGCAGAGTCCCTTGCCTCTGGCTCCCAGCTGGATTCAGCTGATGGAAAGCATCAGCAGGACAACAGCGGGTGGGAGGACAGTGAGGTTGGGTATGTTGCCTCCTGGGTTCCTCCCTGTGGGCTGGGGGAGCAGTGACTATGTCCCTCTGTTAAAGGCAGTCCTTTCTACACAGCCCAGTCCCCAGGATCTGCCAGTTGCTCTCTCCTCTTGCTCTTTGAGGCTACCCATGGTCCTGGGTCCCGTACCATCCCTTGTTGGTTTTCCTTGACCTTGGCCACACCTTTGTAAATAGACCCTTCATTAATCTCTCTTCGAGTGCACAGTTTGAGTGTGCATCCCATCTTGCCAGGGCCCTGACTGATACAGAGGAGGTGTCTGCCATGATCTGTGCCTGCTTAGGATCCAGAGGAGCTGGGAAGAGTGGTGAGTCTCCCATGCTCCTGGGAGGTGGGATGGGGATGAAGGTCTGGGCGAAGACAAAGAGGAATCTCCTGAAGTCCCCCCAAAATGGGAGCACCAAGAAGAGACCCAGCTAGAAAGAGCCCTGAGCTGTAGATCCACCACTTTCTTGCTGTATGACCTTGGGAAAAAACACTTCCTGTCTCTGAGCCTCATCTTCTCATCTGTAAAATGGGAATGATAGGAGAACCTACTGCATCAGGTTGTGCCAGGGAGTCAATGACACCATGTCATTCATTCATTCACTCAACAAATAAGTATTGAGCCCCTACTAGTGTCTGGCAACGTGCTAGGTGCTGGGACACAGCAAGTAGAGAGAACAGATATTACTCTTACCCTCAGGGAGCTTCCAGCCTATGTGGGGAAGGGACGTAAACAAGCAGCCACACAAACAAATATCCAATTCTTCACTGTGAAAAACCATTTTGCTCTGAGGACATGGCTAACGTTTGAGCTGAGTCTTGGAAGATGAGGCAGGTCAGCCAGGCAGGAAAGGTGATCCGAGGGTAGAACACGTCAAGGAGGGAGGTGGTTGTTAAAGGAACTGCGAGTGATGGGGGAAGTAGAAGATGAGGTGGGAGAGGTGGCAGGGCTAATCAAAGCCCTGGATGCCTCGGCGAGGGGTTTGTATTTTATTCTGAGTGTTAGGAGTGACATGGATGGTTTGAAAGACGTCTATGGTTTGAAGGACCATGCTGGCTGCTGTGAGGAACAGAACAGAGAAGGGACAGGAATGCAGTCAGGGAGATCAGAAGGGGACTGTTGCAGTCACCCGAGTGAGACATGATGGTGGGTTAGACTGGGGAAGTGGCAGTGAAGGGAGGGGAAATGAACTGAGGCAGAGACGGCCGGCTATCCACCAGAGCTCCACTTCCATAGTGTATAGTTGTGGCCAGAAAGCAGATGCCCAGCCAGAGACTACATTTCCCAGTGCCCTTTGCATCTGGATGAGGTCATGTGACTGGTTCTCACCAATGAAATGGAAGCAGAAGTGATGGTGTCACTTCTGGGCTGAAGCGGTTAAGAACAGGTGTCTTCCCTCCCTTCTCTTTTCCTATGCATTGGTTGGAAGCAAAGGCCCCAGGGGATGGTGAAGTCGTAGATGGGAGCTCCCTGGGTCCCTGAATCCCCATCTGCATCCTTAATTAGGCTTTATTTGACCTAAGAATAGACTTCTATTCTATTGAGCCAGAGAGACTGTGGGGTCTATCTGTTACAGCAGCTAGCACTACCCTAACTAACCTATGGGCAGATCTGTTAGGAGAAAGAACCAGCAGGACTTGATGATGGATTTGCTGTCATGGATGAGCAAGAAGGATGTCAAGAATAACTTCTAAGTTTTAGCTTGAGCAACTATGGAGATGAAGTTGATGTTTACTGAGCCGGGGAAGATGTGAGAGAGTTCTTTTTTCTTTGTTGTGAGAGTGAAGAGTTGAGTTTGGAACACGGATGTTTGCAATGTCTGGGAGACATTTGAATGGAGATGTCAAGTAGAAAGTTAGATGTAAGGATTCAAAAGAGGTCCAAGCTGGTGACATAGTTTCGCGATTTGTTGTCTTGTAGATGGCACTTGAAGTGCCATAGTAGGCACTCAATAAATGTTCTCTGAATCAGAATGAGAATCATTTCTTCTTCACTTCTATCTAGTGTTTGGAAGTCGGTGGGCACAAATCATCCAGAAGTGATTAAAGAGCCCCCCCACCCCCAGACCCGACAGCAAGTGGGAGAACCATCCATTCCTTGCTCTGCTCTTGTATGCCCGTTGAAGAGGCTCTCTGAGCTCAGAGAAACCTAAGAATCAAGCTATTCAAGGGCTGAATGAAGGTAATTCTGACGATGCTTAAAACCGCCTTCCTGCCGCGTTGGGTAAAACACTCATCCTTGATGCAATGAAAACCACTTGAATCTCTGTTTTTTATTCCCTCAAGCAGCTTCACCTAATGGGCCGGGGTTTGAAAACAGAGTGTGAAAAAGGCCAGGCTGAACTTCACCTGCCTCTGGATGAGGCTGCTGTCTCTCTCCCTGGGCTACAGGTCTTTTACTCCACAGGGGTTGTGGAGGGGCTGCTGCAGAGGGAAGGGCTTCTGGGCAGGCCGGCAAGGCAGCGTGGCTAGGAAGAGACCCTTGGCAAAGCTGACATTTTCACGCAATGGCCTCTGATCCCAGGGTAGCAAACTCGAATGCCTGCAGGAGCCAGCCAGTTAATGACTCAGAGAAATGGGTCACATGGGGACCTTGGAGAATTGGAGAGCACAGGTCTTGTCTAAAGGGGTGGATGCAACAGCGGCTCCAGCCAATTGTTGCCATATGGAATGCAAGCCCAGTATCACTAGGTCTTCTGGCTTCTCACAAGAAGCTGCAAATTCAGATTTTATATGAAATCATCTGAGTTTTAAATGCTGGCAACTAATTACATTTAAACAGTGCTCTGTGGGCCAAATAAAGAGCATGTGCACAGTGCGTATAATGCCTGCGCCTGAAACCAGCTTGAAACCGTCAGTGAGTTATGGAATGGACAGGGGCTTCCTTCCTAAGAAATTGCCCAAGGGGAAATACATAATCATTTTGGAATTGTTATTGAATCAACACAAGTTCGTTGACTCAGCTACATAAATCGTGAACCATAATTCATGGTTCTTTTTATCCCTCCTTTGGTGAGGTAAACATTTTAAGTTTTTCTACAGGTGAGAAAAAAGGTAAAGATAAATCGTGACTAAGTGTGAACTAGCTTTTAGAGCGAGGGCTGTGTGTCTGTTCACTGCTGTATCCTCAGGCCTGAGTAGGTGCACAAAAATATTGTTGAATAAAGTAATAAATGAAAGGAATGGGGAAATAAGAGAAGAAACCATAGAACCAAGTTCGCGTGTTTCAGGGTGTGGCCCTGCTGTTCCTCAAGCTCCATATTTTAGTTCTGCTACATTTAAATTATTCTCTAAAGAGGACACCTGTAGGATGCTGGGGCAATGCATGATGGTCCCCACTGACGAGTATGACCTTAGCATTAACGAGGTCCGTATAGCTGACCTGGAATTCTCTTTTCTTCTCTCCCTACTAGAATCCTCTCGAGCCTGTAAGCCGCAGCTCCAGACTTCTCTACAAAGTTGTCACTGAGCCCCAGACAATAACACCAAGGACATCCCCATTTAATGCAGCTATGTCCTAGGTGTTTGTCATGGGTTTTTATAACTTTTTACTCATCTTTCCTCTCATAATACATCCTAGTCCTTGGCCATAGTGGTGAGTATAAGATTAAGGTCTGGCCAATCATAGTACCTCATACCTTTTCCCCAAAGTGATTGGTCTGAAGAGTGAGCATGTGACTCAGGCAGGACCAATCAGGGTCCTTCCCTGGAACTGATATACTGTTACTGGGTGAAGGAAGCTCTCTCTCTGCTGAGGATGTTAAACTGAGGCTGTGGGCAGTATTGTTTATGCCATTTGGAAAAGGCTCATCGGTAGGAGGAGAGACAGGTTTCCAATGCCAAAGAAGGAGACAGCAGAAAACAGAGGGAACTAGGGATGCAATACATTCCTTTTTCAGTCGGTCTGGAGTTGGGTTTCTGTCACTTACAACCAAAAGAATCCTGACCAATAGAGCATACTTTGTCTCACTTACTGTCTCAACAACTCTGTGAAGATGATACTAATAACCCCCATTTTATAGGTGAGGAAATTGAGGCTCAGAGAGGTAAAGTGAGTTGCCCAAAGCCACACAGCCAGTAGGAGGCACTTTTGATGACTCCAGACCTGCCCTATATCTATTAAGTTACTCTGCCTATCCTGAGGAAGCAGCTTTCTGGGTCAGAGCTTACACAATATTTTGTGTTGTCAGTGCAAGGTCCTGTAGGGCAGAAATGTCTTCTACTGAGAACTCCATCATTTCAGGGTTGGAAGGACCTTCAGAGATTGGCTGGGGCTCTCTGGAAAGAGCAGGGGGTTGGAGTCAGAAGGCTTCCAGGGTGAGTTCCGTTTCTCACTAGCTGGAAAAGTCACTTAACCTCTGTAAATGTGAATTTCCTCATCTATGACAAGGAGATAGTACTCAAGATACAGGGTTGTTATGACAATTTAAGGAGATAAAGTATTTGAAACTTTTAGCAATGTGAAGTCTTATTCAAAAGTAAGGTACCAATACTGTTGTTTACCACTATGATACTTAATCCTATCTCAGTCTGGGCTTCAATACCCCCCAAAATAGAGCACTTGCAGCCTCTCAAGGCAATTCTTTCCATCTTTGGGCCATTCTGATTGTTATAAAATTCTTTCACGTTCTAAGTTGAAATTTTCCTGCTTGAATGTGTGTTCATTGGTTCCATGGGTTCTATCCATTCATCCTTTTCCTTCCTTCCCTCCCATCTTCCTTCCTTCCTTCCTTCCCTCCTTCCTCTCTTTCTTCTCTCTTTCCTCCCTCCTTCCTCCCTCCCTCCTTCCCTCCTCCCTTCCTCCTACCTCACTCCCCTGCTCCCTTCCATCTACTGTAATAAGTCTTGCAGATAATTGGGAAATCAAGAAAATACAGTCCCATGTCCACAGCCGCTTCACCCCACCCATCCAATCCGTTCTCCTCATAGCACTGAATGATATTCTAAAACACAAATATAATCTTGTCACTCCCTTACTTCAAGTACATCAATGGCCTTCCATTGCCCTCAAGATAGAGTGAGCTACAGGCCCCTATCTGATCTGGCTCCTGCCCAGCTCTCCAGCCTCTCCCTTCCACCCCCTGACCTGGACTCTAGCCAAATGGAGAATAGAGTGACTCACAGTGGCTAGCATGGGCCCTTGTCTTCTACTCCTGGGCCTTTGCACAAGCTCTTCTTTATGCCTGGAATACCTTCCCATCTCTCTTTACCTGGCTAACCCCTACTTATCCTTCAAATCCCAGCTGAGACATCATTTCCTCCAGGAGGGCTCTTCTACCTCCTGAGACTGGGTCAAGTTCCCCCTCCAAGTTTCCTGAGTCCCCTGGCCTCACCTCCAACCCTGCATAGATCACACCGCCCTTGGCTCCCTGGCTGCTTCTCTGTCTCTGTCTCTGTGTCCTGTTCACGACTGGCTGGCTCTGCAATGCCTAACAGAGTGGTAATAAGGAGTTTTGAGTGAACTACAACTTTCCTTTCACCTCTGCCTCCGGTCCCCTGCCTAGATCCCTGGGGCCCTGTGAATTATAAAGAGGGTTAATGAGTCTCCACCAGGTAGGGAGTGAGAGGCTCTGGGAGGGGCACCTGTCGTCATAGCTGTAACCTACCACAGTTCCGGAAATGCCACCATTAGCAAGTCGTTATCTAAGGTAAGCATTGCCCCCTTCTGGGGCCTCCTCAGGTAGAGACCCCACAATAAGTATGTGAGCCTTGTGGTGTCAAGGAAGTGTCCCAGGGGACAAAGGACCCAGAAAAGTGTGCGTGTGTGTGTGTTCTGTACCGCAGTACTTGCAAGGGTCCCAAACTCAAACTTGCCAACAGCAATGCCACCATGGGTAGGGCAAGAAGCTGCTTACGAGGCCATGTTGCTCAGTGGTTACCTCCTCTGCCCGTGGTGTCTGACATCCTGGGTTTGAATCCTGCCTCTACTGTTTCCCAGCTGGGTGCCTTTGGCCAAGCCATTTAACTTATCTGTGCCTCAGTTTCCCCCTCTGTACAATGATCTTGATAAGAAAAGTACTAGCCTTTGGGGTCAGGATGGGCATGTGGTGATATGATGCCAGGATATGTTCAGGGCAGGGCTGGGGGGTTGCCAGAGCTGGGGAAGCTTCAGTTCTTATCATTATTCTGTTTTAAATTGAAAATGAAATTATTCTGCTTATCCAGAAGACCTGTTCTCCAGTCCCAGCTCTGCTGCTGACTCTGGGGGGCCCTGAGCAAGTCCCTTCCCCTTGCTGGGTCTCCCCAGCTGTTCTCAGACTCTCCCGCCCCGGGTAGGTGGGCTTTGCCAAGTAGCTGGGAAACAGCTGTTGGACTGCCTGGCCTGCACTTGCCCTGTCCAGGGGGGATTAGAAGGCTGGGCGGGTGGGAAGTGGGCATGCATAGCCCCGGGGCTGATTTGCCTGCAGAAGCCCTGAATGGCGTGGGTAAAGGGCCAGCAAACCGAGGGGCCCCGGGTAGGGTGACCAACCATGCTGGTTTGCCTGGGGCTGTCCTGGTTTTTGCATTGGAAGCTCCACGTCCTGGGCAACCCGGGCCCACTGGTCAACCTAGCACAGCAGCCGTCCCCTGAGCAGGGTCATAATACTGCTGGGGACAACAGGGTTAAGAAGGGAACAGATGCGGCCGTGGGAGGCCCGGGAGGGGCTGCCCCACTCTCCTGGCACTGCTGGCCCCGGGGCAGAGGAATGGGCTCTCAGCAAGGCCCAGGGGGAGCCAGAGGGAGGGCTGCTGCTGTTTCTCCTTCTGCACATCTTCCCCAAAATGTCAGCTGCCCCGAGAAACAAAAGCTGAGACCTCCAGCCACAGGCTGTACCCTCTGCCTGGACCTCCCTTCCTCCCTCCTTTCCTAAAAAGAAATCCAGCTAATGGCTCGAGATCCGGCTCAAATGTCAGCCTCTCGTTCCTGACCTGCTGACCGTTCCCCGCACAGTGCTCCAGGAACCCTGCGGACAGCCCTCCATCACGCGGCTGGTGCCCACGGCAAGTTACTGAGCTATCTCCGTCCCCTTGCCTGCACATCGGAAACAATCAGAAGTGACCTCTTAGGGTTATCAGGATGATGACATGAAGTAATACGTTTCAAGTTCTTAGAACATTGTCTAGAACAGAGTCAGTGGTCAATAAATGTTAGTGATCAGAATGAGGATAAAGCAGCGATAGAAAAATAATAAGCGATGGCGACAATAATGATTATCAGTGCATCTTTCTGCTGTCCCCCTCTCCCTGCTGGTCCCCTTGTCTTTCCTGCTTAAGAACTGGGCCCACATATGTATCCACCCCAGGCTGGCCTATAGCTCTCCATACGTGTTTGATGTGTGAATGCTGGACCACAGACTTCAAAACCTCCTTTGAAAGGTCCTTTGGCAAGATAACGACAAGAACAGCTCACATTTGTCGAGCATTACCACATGCCCGGGAACGTTCTCAGGGCCCCACAGTAGTGCTACCCCTTCAAATGCAGAAAATGGAGGCTGGGCTGATGTAGACTTTGTCTATCAAGTGTTCACCACATGCCAGGCTCAGCATGAAACACTCCACACCGTGTGGGTGATATTGACCCCCAGGGAACATTGGACAATGTCTGGAGACGTTTCTGGTTGTCACAATGGCGGAGGGTGCTAATGGCATCTAGAGGGTCAAGGTCAAGGATGATGCTAAACACCCTATAGGGCAGCCCCTCACCACAAAGAATTCTCCAGACCAATATATCAACAGTGCCCAGGCTGAGAGACGCTGCTCTGCCTGTATCTCCTATTTCATCCGCCCAGTGGCCCTGTGATGTAGAGATCACAGAAGAGGAAACGGAGGCTCAGAGAGGCTCAGACAAATGCCCAGCGAGCCAGGATGTGACCCCTGGTTGATCTGATGCCAAATCCTGTACTCTTTGAGCCCCGTTCTGGGGGAGCAGACTCGGAGGGGAGGGCAGAGGAGGCTGCCTTGATGGGGGATGGAGGATGCTCAGCTGGAGATGGAGGACCCTCCTGATTAGCTGAGCACAGCCCTGTTTGAGGGTCACCGGCGGGTCGGGTCTGGGCAGAACGGCTTGTCCAGAGCCCAGAGCTGGCCCATGGGGAATTCTCTCCGCCAGCCAGAGCAGCCACCAGATGGGAGGCTGAGTAGAAATTAATATATGACCATCTGTAACCAGCAGCCCCCAAACTAAGCCGGCAGCAGCGGATGAGAAGTCTCTTCCGGAAACCTGTGTGCTTGATTCGCCGCTGGTCCTGACTGCTGAAGATAGGGTGTCACACGCCATAGACACACGTGTACACACACACACACACACACACACACACACACTTACACGTGGCCTCTGTCCCCGGGTGCCAGGTGGTGGGCACTGGAACCATCCATCTCTCTGTCGTATGCCTGCTCCTCTCGAAGCTCCTTTCCTTAGGAAGCTGGTGGATATTGAGCTACAATGGAGGGTCTCTTTGTCCCCTATGCCAAGCAGAAGGAAACACACCAAGCTTGCTGCGAGCAGAGGCACGATGCATCCAGGAGAACACTCAGTGGTGGCAAGGGGGAGGGTCTCCCTCACGTGTCCCCAGCCCACCCTGAGCCTTCAGAAAGACCCATCCCCTCTCCCTCGTGAGTGCTGCCAGCCAATGCTCTGCTCCTCTTTGATCTGCTTCTCAGGAATTACAACAAGCTGCCCTCCTTAGGACCCAAGGGGGCCCTTACGAGTTGCAGAATTATTCTGAAGAAACACGTTTCTTAATAACAATGGGAACTACCAGTAATTGAGGATTTATATTAGGTGCCAGGCGCTGAGATTCACGTGTCACCTTCAAGTCCTTATGACAGCTCTGTAGGTGCTGGTATGAACCGCATTTTCTGAAGCTCAGAGAGGTTAAGTCTTTCTCCGAAAGTCACAGAGCAAGTACATTATTTCAGGGTTGTCTAGTAAGTCAAAAATTGCCACAGATCATGCAGAAGGGTCCAGGTAGAGCTGGCATGTGGTGGGCACCCCAGATTAATCCATGTCCCTGTGGGGGTCTTTGGGAGCCCTCTTCAATGAGAGAAAAGAACTGCTTTCAGCTGCCTCTCAGGTTGGGGGAGCTCTGAACTTTTGAGGTGGGTGCAACACACCTCGATCACCAGGCAGGGAGTTAACATCATTGACTCATTTGGCCAAAGCTTTCTTTAAAAATAGGGCCATGACCCACTTCATGTCAACTCCACATCTGAGAATGGTTCAAAGTCCTGAATTTGCATCTTCTGAGCCTTCACCCTGCTCAGAAGTTGCGTTCTTCCTTGATTCTCTGCTTGATTAGCCAGATGTGACTAAGGGTCCAGTCTGTGCCCGGCGGCACCAGGAAGACAGCATGATGGCGGCACATCTCTGCCTGGCATGTGCTAGATGCGAGACAAGCCGCTATCTGCTCGGCACCTACTCTGAGTGAGGGCTTTGCAGACCCTGTGTTCCTCATCCTCACGGTGGTCCTGCGAGGTTGGGTTCCCATGACTTCCATTTTGCAGGTCAGGAGATGGGCCTTAGAGGGGAATGTGGCTTGCTCAGGGTCCTACAGTCAGAGGTGGCAGAAGTGGGATGAGGAACCAGTCCTGGCTGGGACGTAAGCCCCTATCCCTTCTGGGGATGAGCTCTGCCCACATCTGGAAGGCTGCCCTGCCCTGTTAGGGTCAGGAAGGGACAGGCCTATTCCCTTTCCCTCCTGGGTTATGCCGCTGTGTGCTTTGCTACCTTTAGGGGTTCAAGGCAGTTTCCCCCGAGTGGGATCAGCTCCGCTTTCCTGATTTTAGCCTGAGCAGACAGTGCTGGCTACAATTCTCCAGTAACTTTCAGTCTCTAATGAGACCAAGCCAGACAGGCTAAGGAGTTCACTCCCACTGGCCCAGAACCCTCAGTCTGCCCCAGGCAAGAAAATTGCATTACTGAATTACGGTTCGTTTGCAAGGTTCCCCTGACCAGCCAAGAGGCTGGCTTCCTGACCCCATTAATCAGATATTCAACTTCCCAAGTTCAGGGCAGCCCAGACGGTCTGTGGCTGGATCCCAAAGTGGCCTGACCTTTGTGGAGTGAGATGCCAATGATGAAAACATGGCTTGGATTCCGGCAGCTCCTCGTGCTTTCTGGGCAGGTTACCTAACTTCTCTGAGCCTCAACTTCCTCATCTACGAAATAGGGATAACAACAGTATTTGGCAGACTTTTTTTTTTTTTGCCTCTTTGTGTCCATTTTCCTTTCCTACCAGCAGCCCCATTTTTAAGGAGGGAGTTTGCCTCTTTCTCTGCTGGATAATCGTTTGTTCTGCCCGTCCCTAGCCAAGGTGGGTAATAGTTAGCCCACAGGGCTGTAGAGGGGATTAAATAGGAAGATGCTGCCAAAGCATTCAGCCCACTTCCCGGCCCTCAGTAAGGATGCTAACTGTCCCTTGAAGGGAAGCAGCCCTGAGGGTGCCCCTGATGACCCCTGCCTCCTGGTAGTCCTACCTGCATCCCTGTGACCCCTCCCCTTTGGGTGTGGCTGGGACCTAGTGACTTGCTTCTAAGGGAGAGAACACAGCTAAAGTGATGGGTGTCACTTCCAAGATTAGGTTCCAAGAGAGGCTTCTGTCTTCCTGCCTTCTTTGCCCCTGTCTTAGTGAGTATTAAATAAGATGATGGCTGCCAAGCATTGAACTCTGTGCCTGGCAGTCTCTTGGAGCCCTTGCCCCAGGGAATGCTGGGGAGAAAGCTGGGAGTTGCCCTATGGACAGGCCACGTGGTGAGGAGTTGAGTCTCTGCACAACAGCTAGTGAGGCCTCGAGGCCGCCGAAAGCCACCATGAGTGAGCTGGGAGGTGGGTCCTCTCCCGTCGAGCCTTCAGATGCCTGCTGGTCTGCTTCCTTTCCTGGCCTTTAGGAGGATCCACGGGGATTGTGCTGTGAGAGTTCTGTAAGCTCTGACGTCCTCTAAGATATCTGCTCATTTTCTGTCAACTATCACTCTGGTCGCTGTCAACAGCAACCCCACAGACCTGACATCTGCTATGTGCCAGGCACTGTGTTAAGCCCATTTGTCACTTTTTTTTTTAAGTAAGCATTTTACAGATGTGAAAACTGAGGCTTGAGAGGTTAAGAGACTTGTGCGCAGTCACACAGCTAGTACGTGGCCAAGCTGGGACTCAACCCGAGTCGGCCTGGCCTCTGAGTATCGGCTTCCCGACAGGGTTAGGTTGGGCCTTCTGAGCACTGGGCCCTGAGGAGCCCTCTACTCAGTCCAGGAAGCAGCCTGGGCCTGCACCAGGGTCAGTGAAGGGCATCAGTGTGGTCCTGCCCCACAGGTCGCCCAAAGCTGAGACTGGTCCTGAGAGACCCAGAGATAAGTTGGGGTTTGTGGCATCTTCCTCTTAGGTCAAGGGCAGAGCTGGGGCTGCCTGCATGGAGGCCGGGGGTTGGCCGCGGTGGCCTGTCTGGGCTCTGGACGACCCGGGTTCCTCCCACATCCTCTTGGACCTGAGCTCCGAGGCCCTGGCCTCAGGCTTCTGGCTCTGGGTCCCTGGAGGCTCCGGGCGGAGAGTGGCTCCCACCTGTGCTATCGGAGGTGAAAGACCCCCGCTGTCAGCCCCCTTCCTGGGGAATCTCATCTGAGCCAGAGGTTTACGGTTGCTGTGACCTCATCCCCTGTGTGTGTCCCTGCTTCCCCATAATTTATGTGCGCTTCCACATTAACTGATGCTGCAGAGGCCGTGAACTGGGCTAATTGTTTCCGAATAGCGGATTGCGAGGTTTCTTGGCCGATTACGGGGCATTAGGGTGGAGAGTGGCGAGGTTCTGCTGTATGATAATTAATGATGGTCCTGGGGGCGCCATCCGCCCGGATGGGCTTCAGAAGCCTCGGCATGGCACGGTCACCCAGCGGCCTCGGACCTCCTCCCACCGTAAACTCCAGGAAGGGCGCATCCGGACGCAAGAGGAAGAATTCACGTGTGGGGCGATTTCCTCAATGTGCCCCATTTTCCTGTGGTGATGGTGTGACAGAAAGAAAGGAGCCTAATGGTGAACTTGCAGGCCCCGAAGGAAGCAAATGCTTGCCAGACCATGATAATAATTATTATTACTGCTATTACAATAGTATTCACCATGTGCCAGGGACTACACCAGTGCTTTCTATAGATCTTGTATAATTAATCCATCAACGCTCGGGGGAAGGCACTCTTAGTACCCCCATTCTGCAGATAAGAAAACTGAGACACGGAGGTTGGGGGGTTGAGGTGCGGGGGGGTTATGACATCACACAGCCAGTAGGAGGTAGAGCTGGGCTTTAACCCCACGTAGTCTGGCTCCAAAACTCATGCTCGTTGCCACCACTCCCAACAGCCTCTCTTGTGCGTCAGCCAGACAAGCTTGTATCTCTAGTGGAAGCTTTGGGGTTGGTTTTTTTAAACTTCCCGTTGCTTTCCAATTGTTCCTATGTCACTTCATTTCCAGGCCAGCCCCTCTGCACATTGCTTATCCAGTTATGGCTCTTCTCCCTCCCATTCCTGACTTCTCATTTCTTCAGGATGGATGGCTATAGGGGGAGAGGGTAGAAAGAAGGGAAGTAGGGCATACTGAGTGCCTACCACATGTGAATCATTTTGCATAGATGATGTCATTTAATCCTTTAAAAATCCTATGTGCTAGGAGTGATGTTGCTGCTATAACAATGAGATGAGAAAACTGAGGCTCAGAGAGGTAGGTGACTTGCCCAAGGTCACACAGCATACAAGTGGTGGAGCCAGGAGTGGCCTGACCTCCGAGTCTGCTCTTCATTGTGACATGTGGCCTCAAGACGATCCTTCTGTTATTGCTCTGCATCTATTTTTAGCTAGGCATTTTTTGCTAGGATGCACAAGGTTATCCATTTGATCAGGTGTGGTAAATGTCTGGCATGTGTGCACAACCCACTCTTCCTGTGTCCCTGGCAGACATTACTAGTGGATCACAGCACACTTTTCTGCTGAGCCATATCTGTGCTCCACATGGTGGTCCAGGCAGTCAATAGCAAACCCTCAGAGATGGCATTTCAGACAAAAACCAGGTGTCACTCCTGTCCCAGATGGTCAGCTCGAGGACAACGCCACATTCCTGATCCCTTGGTCACTAATCTCAGGGCCTCAGATGATCTTCTAATGACATGGGGGAACCCAAAAACTCTTCTAAGATTGCTGAAATCAAACCCAAAGCAAAGCTTGGCCTCCTCCCCAAACACGACCTTCTGGAGGTTGCCCTTTCTGGAGCAAGCATTACGTGAGTACCATAAAATGCGATTCTCAACGCTCACTCTTCTGAGACCCACAGAAAAGACGAGGCCCTGCATTCTCACGGGCGCACCTGATTTTAAGGCCGGAAAAACTTTGCAGAGAAGTAAAGCAGGGCAAGAGCTGGTGACCCCCAGGACTGCCAACCCTGCCAGTCAGGGCTCCACGGTGCCAGGCATGGTGTGGACGGCGGGTGCAGACCCTCATGCATCTGTGGGGGCTCCAGGCCCTTCTCTCCGGCTCGCAAAAGTTTCTCAGGGACTGAAAGCAACATTTTTACAGGGACCTCCTAGAATCCGCTCTGATTTGTCTAGAGTCGGGTATTTACACGCTCGCTGCTCTAGTGTCTCTTGGTTCATCCCGACACCCCATGGTCCCACCCTGGAGGCGAGCACCACCGCCCTGAGCCACGAGGCCAGAAATGACCCCTCTCTCCTCCAGCGTCCAGAGTCTGCTCCTCGAGCCTGGCCCAGCGGAGTGCGCGTCGTGAGTACTTGCTGAAGGAGCACAGTCCTGACTCCCCGGTCCCTGAGCCTGTCCCTCCACAGTCTGCGGAGCACGTCTCCTGGGTTTGCCCAACTGTCTCTGTCTCCCCTTTTCCTGGGAACAGCACCCCATTCTCCTCTGGGGAACAATTCTCTCCTTCTCACATTGCCGTGAGACTGGTTGAGGAGCAAGTGCTTCCAGTCGGGGCCATCAGAGGCAACACACATCAACCGAGTTCTCCCCACCCATCACTCTCCACCCCCCACCCCCAGCTGTAACTGTTTGCTTTCAGAGAGTGTGTTATCCTCACGTGTTATTGTCTGTCTCCTCTCCTAGAATGTAAGCTCCAAGAGGGCAAGGACTCTGTGCATTTTGTTCACTGATGTCTCCTCAATTCTCAGAACAGTGCCTGGAATGTAGTAAGTGCTCCATAAAGACTTGTCCAATGGATACATGCTGACTTACTCTGGCTGAAGTGATTAGAAAGGAGAGCCTCTGTTTCCACTGGAGATGCTAAACTGGTAGAACACGAGTCTGCCTTGAGGAGAGCCTGCCTGAGAATGAAGACAGCACAGAGGAAAGCAGATCTGAGAAGTGAACAGAGAAAGATTCCTGATGACACTGATCACCTGGATCTAGCTGTGCCTGAAGCCAGAACTGCAACCACTGCGTTAGATGGCTGGTTTCTCATTCACTTTACTATGTGTAATTCATTGCATTAGGTGCTAGGTAATATGTTGGTAAATAAAACATCCATGGTCCCTGATTTCATAGTCCAGAGGAGGAACTAGGCAGTATAAAGGCAAGCAAATGAACAAAAGCTATAGTTACAAGCCATGATAAAGGCTATAAAGAAATGCCGTAGAGTGCACTGAGAGAGAATGATCTGGAAGACTTACTTCAGCTAGGTGTTCTGGACTTGAAGGTACTTCTGGACTTACTTCAGCTAGGTACTCTGACTTGAAGCTTAAACTTGAAGGCCAAGAATAAGTCCCCCTGCCCCTCATGTGAAGAAAGGATATTCCAGGCAGAGGAAAGAGCATGTGCAAAGGCCCTGAGGTTGGAGCAAGCTTGGTATGCTTGAGGATGCCAGAATCCTGAGGTGTACAGAGTAAGGGCCCACGTGGCTTGAGCTGAGGCTGGACAAGTGGACATTAGCTCACCACTTAGACTAGAACTTGGAGATCAAGGTGAGGCATTGAGATTTTATCTGACGTGCTCTGAGAAGCTACAGAAGGATCTGGACTCTTTAGACAGATTCCTCTGGCTCATGAGATGAATGGATTGGGGGAGAGGGTGAGAGAGGAAGAATGGGCACCAGCTAAGTGGTCATTTCAGGGCTCAGGGGAGAGAGGACAGGGACCCGGATCAGCGTGGGGAGCTGGACATCACAGGAAGTGGGCAGATTTGAGACTCGTGGTCTGGCTGAATTGTCTGAGGCCTCCCATTTGCACCCACTCTTTAGAATCATTCTCGTAGACCCCCTGCGGGACACACCCCCCCCCCCGCCCCGCCTGGCTGACACACTTAGTCACTTCCAGTCTCGGCCTTCCAGGATCATCCCCTTACCTGCTTCCTCTGTTTTTCAAGCTCTTCATTACTTCCTAATTGTCCTGATTTCAGTTCTTTCTTGTTCTCTTCAAACACCAATTTAAAAAATGAGTCATCATTAACTTCACGCCACTCCTCATTTATAATTAGGCCCATTTCCTCCGCTCTTCCTCCCTCTCTCTCTCTCTTTTTTTCCGCTTCGAAAAACTAGGGGAGACAAAAATTTTCCTTTTTTGACGTTCTTTTTTATCTCTTTTGCTGGCACAAATGCTGTTGGCTGCTCAACTGTCTCACGGGTCCCTTCTGCAGCCTAACTAAGCAGCTTCTGCTTCTGGCTGGTTTGAATACCACGTAGGGATCACAGCTGGGGACCCGGAAAAGCTCCAGGATGCAGCAAGAGAGGCCGTGCAGTTAACCACGGTCTTTGATGGCTCCCGGGGTGTTTACCCCTGAGTCTGACCTCCAGGCCGCAGGACTCAGCCGCTCAAACTGGCCAGCTCAGGTGCGAGTCAAGCAGAGGCCGAACCACTGGGGACAGGAATCTACTGCTCACTCCATGAGCAAAGCTGGCCTGGCTCTGAGTCACCCCCTGGGAAGCAATCCTAGGCGCTTTTCATGTAGCAGCTCCAAAGACCAGAAAGACAGCTGCTTTGAGAGGTTCACTTCATTCAGTCAGTCAACACACTGATGGCACGTCTGTGGGGTCACAAGGCTCTGTTGGGAGGGAGGCAGGATGGCCCAGTGGTTAAGGGCAGGCTCTGGATTCAAACTGCCTGAGGCTGTGAGATTTGGGGCAAGTGTCTTAACTTCTCCGAACCTCAGTTTTCTCATCTGTAAAATGGCAGGAATATAAACACCTTCCTTAGTGGGCTGTTTTGAGACTGAAACAGATGATGCAGAGGGCACTGATTGTTTGGCCGAGGGCAATGATGAGCAAGGGGACCTTGAGGAAGATGCCCCTGATACAGAAGAAGAGGCACAGGGAAGTGTCGACAATCAAGTCACTTGTGCTCTCTGGACTGAGTTTTCGGGGTGAGCGAGAAATAAAAAAGAAACTGGCCAACTATCAAGAGGGGGCCTACAGCACAAAGAGAACATACGTGTGATTCCATCTTATGAAGTTCAAGAGGAAGGATCCCACTGCTTCCAGAACAGTGGCTGCCTCTAGGGCCGGGGTATTGGTTATGAGGGCGCATGAGGGAGATCGCAAGGTGCACTGGAGGTGTTCTGCATCTTGATCAGGTGGTGGATACACGGCTGTACGTTCATGTAAAAAGCATCCAGCGTGTGCCTTTAAGTTAGTGCACTTTACTGCGTGTACATTGCACCTCCATTCAAAAAGAGAGAGCGATAAATACAGAGGTCTGGGGGAGTTTGCAGAGAGGGCCGGGTGAGGGGAGAAAGGAGAAAAGCTCAGGGAGCCCCCTGAGCGTCTTGGGTGCAGCCATGCTAATGTTCCCTCCTCTTCACGAAGCCACCTCTATAATGCGGCTCTCAGAGCAGGGGCTGTGGACCGGCTGCATGGAAGTCAAGTGGGAACTTGGTAGAAATGCAGATTCCTGGGCCTGCCCCACACCTGCTGAGTCAGACACTCTGGGGCGGGGCCCAGGAATCTGAGTTTCACAGGCCCCCCGGGTGATTCTGATGCCCCCTCCCATGGGAGAGCATCCATGCTGTGCCGTGCCCTCCTGGAGGAAGCTTCGGCCTTGGGGGACCCCTTTCTATGAAAGACCCTCCCCCTCTGATTTTCACAACGCCGCCCTCTCTCGGCCCCACCTCAGCCTCTTCCTGTGTCATGCCATCCATGTTTCTTTGCTCAGGGTTTCCTCTCAGTCCTCCTTCTTTTGTCCCTTCTGGGCCACCTCCTTCCCCCTCCGGTGGCTTCAACCATCATCTACTCACTGTCACGTCCCCAGACTGTCCCCATCAGGTCACACCTCCTTCCTGAGCCACCAGCAGGTCCCTAGGCCCTGCCCGGGCTGAGTCTCAGCTCACTGCACCCAAGCAGGGGAGCCTGGCACCTGACTTTACTCTCTGGGGTGTCAGTTGCCTTACCTTAAAGTGGCAATATTGATGCCTACCTCATCAGCATGTTCTGAGAATTAAAGGAGATAAAACAGATTTAAATCCTGGCTCTGCCTCACGCTAGCTGTGTGGCCCTCACTGGACCATTCTGAGCCTCAGTTTCCTCATCTGTAGAATGGGATATTAAATGCACATACTCTACAGAGCTGTTGGGAGCACTTCCCAGTACCTGGAAGGAGATCAATGTTGGCTGGACTCATGATCTCTGATTTTGCCAAAGCCTGGGCTGTTAACCTAGCTGGGGAGGACTTAGCATTAACTTCATGGTGCTCAGGGAAGGAGAAAACTATTCCTGAGGTAGAGGCCAGCCCCAGACCTCCCCTCATTTATAAATGAAAGCCCTTCCAAGGCTTGGGGGGTTTGGTAGAACTCCTCCTCCCTATTCTCAAAGCCTGGAAGTGCCTGGGTTCCAGCAGAAAAACAGGCCCTGGGCCGTGATTAAACATCTACAGTGCACTTAGTTATGTGTGCAATTTAGATTTAATAAGAGGGTTCCTGGACTGTGTAATAAAATACAAGCAGTGTGTTATCAGGTGAGGTCTGATCTTTATTTAATTAGATGCCGGCTTCGTATAGCTTCAGGGAACAGCGAAAGGACTCTGAGCTAGAGGATGACTTTTGGAGCAAAGTCTATCTCGTTCCTCTCCAGGATGTCTGTTGACATTACCAATGGAATATAAAAACCAGAGAGAAGCCTTTAGTGTTGCTGGAAACTAGGGAAGGGTGGCATCCACGTTGCTTGAAACTTCAGATAATTTATGCAAAATAGAGTAGGGTTAGGTTGGAGGAAGGTCTGAACAGATTCACGGAAGGTCATGTGTGAAAGAATAAGTCACTGTCAAGTCAGTGGGAGAGGCCCAGAGCATACCACTGTCTGGGATAGGGAGTAACAAACAGTTCATTTAAATCCAGCTGGTGCCTCTGGGAAGGGTGTAGTGTGGCCACCATGTTGTGGGGAACCCCAAGTGGAAGCTAATTGTCTGGGGTTGCTGCCATGGCTGGCTGCCACTGAGGGAAGCCAGGCTTGGCAAGGAGTTAAGGGCGTTGTCTTAACTATTCCCCTGATTCCACAATTACCAGACAAAAGACACTATTTGACCCAAGGCTGAGCATCTTGATGAGGTTTCACGTGGTACAAGCCTCCACCCTCCTCTCCCAGGTGGATGGAATCCCAAACCAGAAATGTTCCCCTGTAACAACCTCAGTTTTCCCCTTCTCACTCCCACTGGGCCTGAAAGAACCAACAGGATGCATAATCTTAGAAAAACCCAACTCAGAATTACTAAACGTAAGAAAAGATGGGGTGCCCAAGAGAATGACCCAATGCTTTCTCTTGGAATGGAAGGATGAAAAGAAATCAAAGAAAACTTTGTCAAATTTCTAATTCATGTTCTTGATATGATTCTAAGGGATGCCACCTCATAGAAACTCTAGGAAGCATCCGTGAAAGAGGCATATCTGAGATTAGGGAAGACTGTGAGGAGATGGAAACATAATTGCTGAATTAAAAACTACAATGTAGGGGGCCAGCCCCACGGCCTACTGGTCAGGTTAGGTGAGCTCTGCTTTGGTGGCCCGGGTTTGGTTCCCGGGCGCAGACCTACACCACTTGTTGACGGCCGTGCTGTGGCAGCGACCCACAAACAAAACAGAGGAAGATTGGCATGGACGTTAGTTCAGGGCGTATCTTCCTCAGCAAAAACCAAAACCAAAAACTACAATGGCAACAGAGAACAGAAGATTAAATATTGGAGGAAACAAATTCAGAAAATAAAAGACAAGCTTGAGAAATTCGTTCAGAACTCGGAAGAAAAAGTTAAGGAGATTAACACAATGAAAGAAAAGTAAGCTACGTGGAGGACCAACACAGGAATTACAGAAGGAGCAGAGCAAGTAGAGAAAAATAATAAAAGACATAATCATGGAAAATAGTCCCGGGCTGTCAGTCTATAATTGGCTGGGCGGAGTATCAGACAAATCTAACATATGTCAATGTCAGGAAATTTCAGAGATAAGACAAACACTCAACACATTAAATGCTTGTAGAAAAAATGAAGCAAAAGAAACCAAAAACCTCTAAACAACAAAACAACAACCCAGGTGACTTTTATAAAGGAACAAAATCAGGCTTGCCTCAGATTTCTAATGCTCAAAACCAAAAGTCAGAGAAGTCAATGGACAAAAGAGTTGAAAAGACATTTAACAAAAGAAGATTTCCAGACGAACAACAAGCACATGAAAAGGTGTTCAACACTCGTCATCAGAGAAATGCAAATTAAAACCACAAAGAGATCTCTCTCCACACCCATCATGATGGTTAAAACAAAGCAAAACATCAACAAAACGACAATTCTTAAAAACTCTGGCAATTTCAAGTATTGTTAATTTCAAGTATTGTTCCACTATGTGGAACAAGTGTCAAATGGTCTGACCACATTGGAAAACTGATAGGTTCTCACAAAGTGAGACATTCGCTGTCTCCACGACACAGCAATTCCACTCCTACGTGTATACCCAAGGGACGTGGACGCAATGCCCACAAAAAGATCCCTATGAGGACAGTTTCCCCAACCAGAAGCCACCCAAATGTCTATCTACAGAGAATGGATAACGAACTGTGGTATACTCATTCAGTGGAATACTATTCAGATGAGAAAAAAGGAATGAACTAGAATGGACTAGTGATACACAGAACAACATGGATGAATCCCCAAAATATTGTGATGAGTGAACTAAGCCAGTCGTAAGCATCCATATTGGATGATTCCATTTATACGAAGTTCAAGAACAGACGAAACTAAATTATGATGTTATCAGAACATATCATCTGATGGGTGGAAGAATTACTGGAAATGAGCACAAGGGAACATTCTGCGGTGATGGAAATATTTTATATCTTTATCTGGTTGATGGCTACATCGGTAAATTATGTGTCAGCCTTTTATGGAGCCGCATGCTAAAGATTTCTGCATTTTACTGTATATTTATGATAGATAACTCAATAAAGTGCTTTCACATACACACACACACACACACAACACACACAGACACACAGACACACACCCAATCCTGGGTAATGGATTGTGGTCCAAGAATTCTACACCCTTCAACTTGGCCTTTCATGTGCTAAGGTGCCAGAAATACATTCTCAGACATGCAAAGAACTAGGAAGTTTGCCACTTATGTGTCCTCAAAAAAAAAAAGTACTCGAATATAAGCATAAATTGGTCAAATGATAAATCAAAATAAATAATCCAAGAATGGGAAGATGGTGGTTTTATATACAGCAACAAAACCAGGAATATAAAAAGATAAATCTGTATATTTTTGTCAGTGGTTATTAACAATACAAATATAAAAATAATTATCTAAAGCAAGATCTATTCAATAAAACTATTTTATAATAACAATTTAAATCTAAGCCCCTAGAATACAGTGACAGAAACAGAAAAAGGAGGGAAGAAATAAAATCTTAAAGAAATAAACAGATGTAGGAAAAAAGACGAATGTACGAGGAGGGTCATCGAGTTATTGACCAGAGAGAAGAAACAGTATCAATGTTTAACAATAGAAGACCGGATGATAAAATACTATTCGGTTCTTAAAATTATGTCCTCTTTCTCATCTGGAGTCTTCTACTTATGGGGTGGGAAACCTCAGGTGAATCCCTTCACCTCTCTGAGCCTCGGATTCTTCATCTGTAAAATAGGGTCATTCATTCCAACCTAACAGAGTCATTCATTCACTCATTCAAAAAATGCTTTTTGAGCACCTACTAAGTGCCAGGCACTGTGCTAGATCCGAGGGACACAGAACGAATGCAACAGGTCCCTGCACTCGTGAAGCTGACGTTCTAGTGTGTCAGGGGGTGATGGTGCTGCAGAGAAAACTAGAACAGGAAGGGGACATGGAGGGGAACAGGGGATGCTGGGTGGTCAATAAAGGCCCCTTTGGTGAGGAATCATTTCATCAGAGGCCTATGGAGATGAGGGAAGGAGATGTGTGGATAGCTGGGGGAAGAGGTTTCCAGGCAGAGGGAACAGCTGGTGCAAAGGCCCTGAGGCATCAGCATGGTCGGTGTGCTGGAGAAATAGCAATGAGGCTGCAACAGAGTCAGTGAGAGGGGAGGGTGGTGTGAAAAGAGATAATAGGGGTGGGGGAAAGGCCTTGTGGCCCGTGGTGAGGACTTGGGACCTTATTCTGTATTTTAATAGACTGCTTCCATGTGGGAGAATAAACGTCGGGTCACTGTGAGGATATGATGGACCACTGGGGGCATGTGGAGCACACAGAGCTTGGCACACAGCCATCACTCAATGATGTTTTCTAAACCCTGCTTCCCTCCTACCCAGGAGAAAGCAGGGTTCTTTCTGTTGTAAGGGATGGGAAAAGAGGAGGTACCTTAGACGTCCCTTTGGTCCCCTGTTTTTCTAACTGTGCTCCTTCCAGAGGGCTCTGGCTCTGCAGTGACTGTTTGCAAGGCCCGATGGACAGCTTGCTCTTGTGGCTCTGGCTTCTGCCGAGCTCTGCACAACACCAGTGGTGGAAATGCAATCCTGCCTTCCCTGGGGACTGAGGGGTCATTGCCAAGTTCTCGCTAACATAGCGTCTGCTGACCTTTCCGCAGGCAGAGGATGATGACCTTCCTCCGAAGTCCCCTGCTCTTCCCCGCCCCGCCAGGAAAGTTGTCGGTGTCCCTGGAGTGCTGGCCAGCCGAGACCCCTCCCCAGGGGCTTAGTGAGTAGATGATGCTTCTGTAAAGAAACATTTCCCTGGGGTTCTTCTGAAGCCCCGCCCCGTTCTCCGGCTAAGACTTCTTTAACTGGGACCTCCGTCCCTCTTGTCCCTGGGGATGGGTGCCAGCGGTGCCTGGAAGTGCCCCCTTCACTCATTCACTCACTCATTAATTTATTCACTCAATGTCACGTAATGTGCATATTCACCGGGTTCACCTCCCACAGGGGGTGTGATGCAGCACGATGGGTAAGACCAGGGACTCCAGACTTAGCGGGCTCTGGGGCTAAATCCTGCCATTTATTATCTGTGTGATCTTGGGGAAGTCTCTTCACTTCTTTGTGACTCAGTTTCCCCCTCTGTAAAATGGAGATCATGATTCCCAACCTCATAGAGTCGATGTGAGGATTCGTGCCCATAAAATGCTTAGCCTGTGCTTGGCATATGGTGAGAAGCTAAAATGGTAACTACCATAATAATAATAATAATACTGATAATAATGATTATTATTATTAAATCTGCCTGGATTTGAATCCCGGTGACACCTCTCACTTTGGGGTGACTTTGGCGAGTTACAGGATCTTCCTGGGGTTGTTGTGAGGTCTGAATGAAATAATGCAGGGACGTGCATGCAACAGTGCCTGGTACAAGTAAGTACATAATAAGTGTGAAATTGGTACAAAAAGGCCAGATTGGTCCTTTCTGCTACATGCCACGCTGGCACTGGGAGAAGAAGGGCAGGGTGCCTTTGACCTGGAGGAGGGTGGAGAGAACAGTGGTTTGGGCCCCTGCATGGGGAGAATCCCCTGAGGCCATCTGTCTCCTTTGCCCATTTCTGTTTGTACGCCCCCTGCACCCCACCCACAGCCCCCACTATTATGGAGCCAGCAGAGTTGAAGGGGCCCAGTGTAGCCGTAAGAGTATGAACTTCAGAGCCAGACAGACCCAGTCTGAGTCTTGGCTCTGCCATCTCCTCGCTGTGTGACTTGGACCAATTTATTCCCCTCTGGGCCCCAGTTTCCTTGTCTGCAAAATGGGGATTGTAATAATAGTACCTAATGGGTGGGTAGGTGGAGGATTAAATGAGATCCTTTCACACCGCCCTGCGCCTCCTAGACTGGGCCCAATGCCAAGCATGGGGTACAACAGTGAATGGGACAGGAAGGGTCCCTAGCCTCGAGCAGGGACACTGTTGCAAAGTCAGCACTCAATAACTAGGATCAATCCATCATAATAACTAAATGACAGTGTTTCTTCTCTCTCCTCTGCCCCAAACAACCCAAAGACCCGTTAACCCAGCTGGGATAACCATGCTCTTCTTTTAATGTGTCTGGCCTCAGTTTCCCCAGGCTTGTGGGATGCTTGCTGGCTGATCTCTGGGGTCCCTTGCAGGCGGGCCACCATGCACGGAGCTGGCCTGATTCTCTTCCACAGACCTGACCCCACCCGGGAGGACACAGCTCTTTCCTGCTCTCTCAGCACCTGTGGTCTATGAGACGTCTCAAGCACGTAGGCTGTGTTTATTACATAAGAGCAAGCCTTGGCGGTGAGAGGGGTTAATTGGGACCAGTTCAGGTCAAGGCATCTCAGGCTTTGTTCTTAGACCAAATAACAAAATCATAAAAGGGACTCTTGGGGCCGGCCCCATGGCTTAGCGGTTAAGTGCATGCGCTCCGCTACTGGCAGCCCGGGTTCGGATCCCGGGCGCGCACCGACGCACCGCCTCTCCGGCCATGCTGAGGCCGCGTCCCACATACAGCAACTAGAAGGATGTGCAACTATGACATACAACTATCTACTGGGGCTTTGGGGAAAAAAAAGGAGGAGGATTGGCAATAGATGTTAGCTGAGAGCTGGTCTTCCTCAGCAAAAAGAGGAGGATTGGCATGGATGTTAGCTCAGGGCTGATCTTCCTCACAAAAAAAAAAAAAAAAAAGGGACTCTTGGCCAATGCTTAATATTTGAACTTGAGTGAAAAAGGTCCTGAGAGTTTCTGGCAACCACTTTGGTTTTCCCTGGGAAAAGAGACAGGAGGATTGATGGAGCATCACCGGGGGCCTGTCAGGCTTTGGCTACTGATGAATTACAGGAGACTCGGCTCAGGCGGAGAGGTGCATGTGCCGAGCGTGAGCAGCCGGGCCTCCTTCTGTTTCAAGGACAGATAATAACATAATGGCCTCTTCTTCCCCCACTATCTTATTTGAGCTTTATGACAACCTGTGAGGCAGGCAGGATGAGTATATTTTGCCTATAATCTGAGTAAGGAAACTGAGGCCCAGGAAGTTAAGTAACTGCCCAGGCCACATAGCTAAGTAATTGACAGCTCTGTGAAGCCAGATTAAGTGCTGGTGCCACCAACCATGAAGACATTACATGAATAGCTGACTCGGCCTGGAAGGAAAATGCCACTGTGGTAGATTGCATGGCTGTAACACTTTGAGTGGAATCTAGTTCCCCGCCCCTTGGATCTGGGCTGGTTGTGTAACTTGCTTTGACCAACAGAATGCAGCAGAAGTGACATTTCCCAGTTCCGAGTACAGGCTTCGAGAGTCTTTATAGCTCCCCTGATGCACATAAAATCCTGCCAACCCACATGCATAAGCTCAGAGTGGTCTGCTGGAGGATAAGAGACCAGGTGGGACAGAGATGAGTCATCTCAGCTAAGGGTCTCCTAGATCAGCCAGCCCCCAGCTGACCTGGTAGGTGACTACAGATCCAAACTTCCAACTTGCAGAATTGTGAACTTAAACAGTGACTTAAAATGACAGGCATTTACTTTTGGGGTGGATTGTTACACAGCCAAAGCTGACTGATAGATCATAAGGAGAGACAGTCTCAAAGGGCCGTCATTGACCCGACACCTGTCAGACTCGGAGCATCCACAGAGATAGGACCTTACTCCCTGTGAGGCCAGAGCCTCGATATGTACTGTCTCATAGCCTCTTGGGGACTTCCAAAGTTGGGACCACAGATGCCTCTAGCACAGTGAACACACGTAGCTGCTTCCCATTGGAAGTAACCATGTTATAAGCCATTAGTTAGTTAGCTAAATCTAGCACAGTGTTTAAGAGCATGAGCTTTGGAGACCTGCAGACAAGTCCAGGATCAACTCTGATACTCAACCGTCCCTCTCTCTCTCTCAGCCTCATGTTCTTCACCTGCAAAATGGGAAGTTTTTAAAAACCTCAAAGGATTGCTGTGGGGGCAGAAATTACCTAATACCACAAGCTGCTTCTACAGGCCTAGCACAGAGTAAACATCAGCACGTGTTAGGTCTCATCACTTCTGGGCCTCCCGCTCATTGCAGGCTCCAGCAGCGGGCCACAGAGCATCTTGACTGCTCTTCTTGTACTGACAAGAGGAGGATGTGACATCCTCATACTGTAACAAGAAGTTAAAAGAAGCAGAGAAACGCATAGCCCAGGGTTTCTCAACCTCAGCACTATCGACATTTGGGACCGGATAATTCTTTCTGGTGGTGGTGCAGGGGCTGTCCTGTGCATTGTAGGAGGTTTAGCAGCATTCCTGGTCTCTACCCACTAGATGCCAGTAGCACCTTCACCCTAATTGTGACAGCCAAAAATGTCTCCAGACTTTGCCAAACGTCCCTTGGGGGACAAAATTGTCTCCAGCTGCAAACCACTAACATAGCCGCCGTCTGATGCCCAAGAGCCAGGGCAGAACTTCCTCCACCATGGAGGGGAGCAGAGGTGAGAGGTAGCTAAAAATCATGCTTGCCCAGTCAAGGGCCATAAGTCACTGAGAGGGAGCTCTCTTCCCCCGAGGAGACCATCTGCTCATGAGTCGGACGTGGAGGTGCCCGAGCGAGCTGGCCTGGAGGGAAGGCAGAGCAGGGAGGAGAGATGGGGAGAGCGAGGGAGAAGTGGAACCAGGCTGGGAGGGAGGGGATTCAGAAGGCTGAGACAAGAAGAGATACTGTCTTTTGTTGGGTTCCCCAGAAACAGTTCCTGAGATGAGGACTCGTGCAGTGGAGATTTATGGGGAAATGTCTCCAGGAAATATGGTTGGGGAGTGGGGGAAGGGAAGGTGACCAAGCGAGGATGTGTTATCACTACAGTCCCCAGAGGCTCAGTCCTGCAGGGAAGCACTACAGACCGTGTAGAGAGTACCCCACCGGGAGCGAGGGAGCTGCACCCCTCCGCCACTGGTTGGGGTCACCCCCAGAGGATGTCAATTCCCAGGCACTCGGGTTCTCTCCCAGGCAAAGCGAATTCTGGCTGTTGGGAGTGGACGCACACGGAGAGCTGGGGCGCACAAACATGGCGCAGAAATCTTAATGTGCAAGGGGTACCCACGGCGTCTGCTATAGACACTGAAGAAATAATAATACACAGACGCAGCTGTCTTTTATCTCACAAAGGGCCAGGCACTGTGCCCACCCCTTAATGTATATGACCCCATCCCATCCCCACAGTAATGAGGTGGGTGTCATTATTTGTTATTTTTATTTTTTTTACGAGGATGATCGGCCCTGAGCTAACATCTGCCAATCCTCCTCTTTTTGCTGAGGAAGACTGGCCCTGGGCTAACATCCATGCCCATCTTCCTCTACTTTATATGGGACGCCGCCACAGCATGGCTTGCCAAACGGTGCATCGGTGCGCGCCCGGGATCCGAACCGGCGAACCCAGGGCAGCTGCAGCGGAGCGCACGCACTTAACCGCTGCACCGCCGGGCAGGCCCCTAGGTGGGTGTCATTGTTGTTCCCATTTAAAGGAAAGTACGACTGCCCAGGTCACACCACTGCTATGTGCCAGAGGGGGATTTGAACTCAGCTCTTCCTGACACCACATTCTGAGCTGTGACTACTCGACTGCGGGGCAGATAAGGAGAGATACGGATGAGTAAGAGGAACCGGGAGAAATGCCTTGGATGAGGCAAAAGGTGCTGGGGCTTCTCTCCCACCTCCCCCAGTGTCCTTTCCTTGCTTCCTCCTATCTGGCCAAATGAGAGCTGCCCTGAACTTGACTCAGCCAGCCCAGCCCATGGAGAGCAGCCCAGATCAGCCCTTCTAGGTGTGGGGGCTGGAAGTGGTGGCTGAGCTGTTAGGACCCTCCATACGACCATCCTTGATGAGCATTTAGGGTGGCAGGAAATAGGATGACTTGTGGGGTATGTTGGAACTCTGACATGGAGGGTCCCAAGGCAGGGACCCCAGCCCCCAATGCTCCTGGGTCCAAGCTGGGTGTATATAAACGAGGAAGTGGGCTGAGGGTGGGGGATTGAACTGGAGAGCCCATTGCCCCGTCTAAGAGGGGCACCCATCACCACCCCTCAGCTCTGGCCGATTGTTCCAGATGGGAATGTGGAGGCACCAGTGTGGCCAGATTATCTGATCTTTCATAAGAAGCTGGAAATCTGGAGTATTTTTTTAAATGTAAAATCTGAATTTTAAATCTTGGCAACCAACCTCAAAAAACAAAGCCAACCAGATATAACATTGCAGTCTAGCCGGAACGTGCCCACCTGAGAGCTGCACATGTGTGACCACTGGCTTACAGGGATGAGGACAGAGTGGCCATGGCAGTGGTGAAGCCACAATGTGTGCCTCACTTTATAGGATCCCAACTTTTTTTAAAAAAACAGTCTCTCTTTTTCTCTTCTCCTCTCCTGTCCTCTGTCTACACCTCACTCCTACTGCCTCCTTTCACCAAAACTGTCCACATGATGAACTTCTCAGCTTGCTCCAAATATACCACCTCTGTGCCTTTGCACATGCTGTTCCCCCTGCCTGGAATGCCCTCCCTCACCCCTTCCCCTCTGGCTCAGCTTCTCATTTTAAGAGAGGCAGCTCAATTGCTAATTTCTCTAGACTTGCACGAGGCAGCGTCAGGCCAGCCCCCAACCCCTCTAATACAGAACAGAACTCCCATTATTGTAATCTGCTGTTTTCTTGATCTGTACCCCTCTGTTTTCGCCAGACTTAACTCCAGGAGAGTGGGAGCTAGATATGTCTTGGGCAATACAGAGCCTGCCAGTACAGTAGGCGTGTGCTCAAAGGGTGGGGAATGGACAAATGAATGAATGAGTGAGTGAACGAGACTGCATTCCCCTCGGGTGTGGCTGGGTGGCCTAGTGGCTAGTCATAGGTTAACAAGGCCAAGGTAACGGTGCATTCCTACGTTACGTGGTTGGGGACCCTCGCTGGGGCAGCTAAAACCCCAGGCAAGCCCCCTGTTAGGGGCTGGCACGAAAAATCAACCCAGCCAGTCAGAATGCCTCCCTTGGGAATTGAAGCCCCCAGACACTCAGAAGCCATCCTGAGTCAGAGACATGGAGGAGATGGGACGAGGAGGCAGTCAGAGGTGCCAGAGTCGTTGAGATGCCGAGAAGACAGTGGCGGGTATTCCATGAACATCAGTCATCATTTTTAGCATTTGGTACATCCCAGACGTCACTCATGGTCGGGAGCCCCTGCCTTGTGCGACCCTCGAACGTGCAAGCTCCATGCGGGTGAGGGGTGTGCTCAGTGCAACCCTCCGCACACAGTAGGCACTCTCTGCATACTTCTTGCTCAGCAAAGCTGCTGGTGGGGATTTGATAGCCAATGGCATCTCAGAGCATCTCACCCAGAGCCTGGCACACAGCAGGTGCTCAATAAATGTACGTTGCATGAATGAAGGAGGGAATGGATGAATGAAGGAATGTTGGTTCCTCCCCAAGCAAAACAAACCATCTCATGCTTCTGAAGCCACATCTCCTGTCAGCTTAGAAAATGGGTCAGAACTTTACTCAGTTGCCACTTCTTCCAAGAAGACTTCCTTGATCTCCCCCCGACCCCTAGATTGAATTAATTATTCCTTTCTCTACAAGACCTTGTACTTGGGCATATTTCTACCAATCACACATTAAGCTGAAGTGAAATTTGTATTTTTGCGCCAATCTTTGCCCCCCCCCACTATTCTGGGGGCTCCTTGAACACAGGCTCTTTGATTTAATTATTTCCGTATCGCGTAGTGCCTAATATTGTGCTTGGCACATTGTAGGTGCTGAACCAGTGGACGTACATGGGAGGTCATCCTGGCAGTTTCCTTTCCTACTTCTCTGCGCCTCAGTTTCCTCATCTGCAAAGTGGGGATATTGAGAGAGACCTCTTGGAACGATTGTGGGCACTTATGGTGGGCAGTCTCTACGATGGCCCCAGTGTTTCCCTCCATCCGGTATTCACACCCTTATGTAACCACTCTCCTTGAGTGGTTGAGTGTTGGCAGGATCTGTGTTTTGCTTTCAGCCAATAGAACACAGAAAAGGCACAACCATTCCTTCATTCATCCCTTCCCTTCTTCATTCATACAACGCACACTTGCTTACATTCTGCGACTTGTTTACAGAAAAGACTGACTTCCATCTTCCTAGCAGACTCTCTCTAGTGCCCTCTCAGCTTATGTGCTTTGAGGAAGCAAACAACCATGCTGGAGAAGCCCACACGGCAAGGAATTGAGGCGTCAGACCATCAACCCTCAAGGAACTCACTTCTGCCAACAGACACAGGAGCCTGGAAACAGATCCTTCCCCAGTCGAGCCTTCAGATGAGACCCCGACCCTGGCCAATATCCCAGCTACAGCCTCGTGAGAGACAGTAAAGCAGAGGAACCAGCTAAGCTGTGCCTGGATTCCTGACCCACGTGAACTGAGAGATCATAGCTGTGTGTTGTTTTAAGCCACTAAGTTTTTAGTGCTTTGTTTATGCAGCAATAGATAATTGTATAATTTATATATATAAATCTCTTGTATATGCAGTCCTGATGCTCTCCATTAATAGCAGCCATTATTTTTAACATTATTATTTTGGGAGGGAAGGAGAAAGCCACAGGTTGCCCATCTCATCCCCTGTGTACGTTCTCACTCCTTATGACAAGCACCCCTGATCATTTTGCTTTTCTGCAATTTCCAAGTTGTCTACAAAGAACATAGACGTATGCAATTTTTAAAAACCACATTGACAGTATCTGTAAGTAAAGAAAGTCTGGCTGAACTGACTTCAGGAATTAAAGTTCCAATTCCCGAGTACACCTGAGAGATCTTCCTTCTCTGCGTCTGCCTGCCCGCTTCTCCATCATCAGTTCTCTCTACCCCGGTTAGAGCTGCCGCCTCTAGGAAGCCCCCCTGGCTTCCCCAGGTTGATGAGATGCTTCCTCCATGCTCCCACGGTGCCCTGCCTCATCCAAGCCCATCTCCTAGGTCCCCCACCAGAAGTCCCACATCTCCCTAATGACCTGCCCACAGGCCTTGCTCTGTAGGAAGCAGGAGCCCCAAAGCCAGACACCTGACATTATCTCCGAATGTGGTCGTTCAGGTGTCACCAAGATACGCAATGAGGTCCCAAGCAGATGACATTCATCAAACAACTTTTAGCTTCTGCCCTGGTCCCGGCTCTGCCGCCTGTGCTGCACTATGAATTCATATTTAGAACGAATCCTGTCATTTTCTTCTGACCAGCATACTTGTATTGCCCTGTGGTGGGTGGGTATTAAACGCAGCTTCCTTAGTTTATGGCAAGCATTAAAAATATAGCAGTGACTTTTTCAACTCTCTTTTGAAATTTCCTCATTTTTTCAGACCTCGGGAGCCTCAGGAAATGAGGGTGGTCTGGATCTCTCCCAAACGCCGAGACGCCCTGTTCCTGCTGTTGCCACCACTAGGAACTAATTCTTCTCTGCCCATTCACACCGGCCCTGACCCTTCCGTGCCCACAATGGGCGACTTCCTTCACCAAATCCAGACCCTGCCCACGACTCACGACTGTCGGGGGGTGGTGCCCGGGCAGGGCCTCACCGGGAGCTGCACAGAGTCTTGGCAGAAGGCCCCTCCCTACCAGGCAGAATGCTGGGCTCTCCCTGCCCAGGCCTCCAGGCCTCATACCTCCTGCAGCTGCTGAGACCCTTCGAGGCTCCTCCTCCTCCTCCTCCTCCTCCTGCTTAGGTGCCGGGCCGGCGGATCCTGAGGGCACCTCTCTCCTCTCTCCCAGACGCCTGGCCTCCTTGGGCTCCTGTCAGCTTGGCACTGAGCAGCTCTGACCCCCGGCCTCAGGGAGCCCTTCCGCCAGGGCTCCGGGCCGTGAGAATCAGCCCAGGTGTGTCCCTGAGGCCCCGTCACCCTGGCCCAGCTGTCCCCATGATCCTAGGGCTGCACATGAGGCCTCGGGGCTGCCGCTGAGGGTGGGGGACAAGGTGGAGCTGAGTCACGGCTCACGGAGCCCCAGGCAGCGCCCACGGGCTTGTCTACCATCAGAACAGGGAGCTTGTTAAACACGCAGTCGCGCATCCCACCTGGGCGTCTCTAGGAGGGTTTGCACTTTTAGCAGGGGCACCAGCGATTGTCACGACTGGGCAAGTTGGGGCTAGAGTGGAGGAGAGTTCTGGGAAGGGGCCTCTGGTGCAGCGGGACCCTGGGGGTCGGCCAGGCTGTTAGCAGGACGGACTGAGAAATGTGAGGAGAGGGAGGAACACTAGCAGGAGGAAGGCCGGCCAGAGGGGCAGGCAGCAGCAGCCTGGTCGTCTCCCCAAGTCTTCGCCCAACTTATGATGATATCTGTCTGTTTACTTGTCATTGCTGTGTCTCCCACTGCAACGTCAACCCCAGGAGGCCAGGGACTGTGTCTGCCCTGTTCATGAGAACAGGGGATGCATTTCATGCATCCATGAAATGGATGCATGAGAGGAGGGAGAGGCAGGTAGAAGGGCAGGTGCATGGATGGACAGATGGACAGAGGGATGGAGAGGTGGATGGACAGGCCGGGGGTCTGCGCCCCAGGCAGGCTCCTGCCCCGCCCATGTCCTATCTCTCCATCCTGAGAGACCCCCTGAACCTTGAAGCTGCTCCCCCTCCCTCTGCCAACCTGGCCCGAGACCATCCTACCTCCCCAGCAGCCTGACTTCCCCCCCTGTCCACCCTCAGATGAAGAAAATCTACCTAGAGAGAAAAGCTGCCTCCTGGGTCATGCCAGAGAGTTCCACAGGCCAGGTCAGAGTGGTCCTGAGCAGACCTGGAAGCCTCAGACCCAAAGCTGAGGGGTGCATTGAGGGCTGGGCTGTTCCAGCAGCTGAGGCCCTGGGGAGAACACCTCCCACCTTCCAACCTCAAAATGGGGGGCGGGGGTCAGAGTTTTTAAAAACTACAAAGAATAAAATAACCACCCAGCATATTCCCAGCACCCAGCACTAACCTTGGTTAACATTTTGGCATTCCAGCCTTTTTTCTAGATGTACGCTTTTTTGAAGAAAAAAAAAAAACAGATATATTTTAGAGCAGTTTTAAGTTCACAGCAAAATTGAATGGAAAGTACAGAGAGTCCCCATATGCCTCCTGCCGCACTCCCCTACAACACGCACAGCGTCCCCTACCATCAATATCCCGCACCAGAGGGTCCATTTATTAAGTTGATGAACCTACACTGACGCGTCATCATCATCCAGAATCCATGGGTAACATTCAGGTTCACTCTTGGTGTTGCCCATTCTGTGGGTCTGGACAAATGAATAATGACAGACGTGGATCCATCATTATAGTGTCATACAGAACAGTTTCCCTGTCCTAAAAGTCCTCTGTGCTCCGCCTATTCAGCCCCCCCCCCAACCCCTGGCAACCACTGATGTTTTTACTGTCTCCCTAGTTTTGCCTTTTCCAGAATGTCATAGAGTTGGAATCATACAATAGGTAGCCTTTCTGATTGGCTTCTTTCACTCGGTAATATGTATTTGAGGTTCCTCCATGTCTTTTCATGGCTTGATAGCTCATTTCTTCTTAGCGCTGAATAATATCCCATTGTCTGGATGGACCGCAATTTACCTATTCACCTACTGAAAGGCATTTTGGTTGCTTTCAGATTTTGGCAAATATGAATAAAGCTGCTTTTAACATCTTTCTGCAGGTTTTTGTGTGGACATTAAGATTTCAACTTATTTAAGTAAATACCAATGAGTGTACTTGCTGAATCATAGGGTAAGAGTATGGTTAGGCAGATACTTTTAAAAATTACATATTAATGTATGAATGCGTTGTCCTTCTAAAAACATGGCTGACATTAATTGAGCACAGACCATATACCTGGAGGTGTTTCTATGCATTTTATACAGATTAGCTCATGTCATGCTCGCAGCCACTCTATAACATAGGCATTATTAGCTCCATTTTACAGACGAGGAAACCGAGACTGGGAGAAATGAAGTACCTTGCTCAGTAACACAGCCTTGGGGCCAGGATTTGAACCCAGGCCATCTGACTTCAGAGCCCGTACTCTTAACCACTATGCTGGAAAAAATTAGAACATTATAGGTAAAGCTGAAGTCCCCTTTGACCCCCAGCCCCGACCCTGATCCCTACCAGCCTTCCCTAGCAATGGGGTATCGACGGTGGGGCTGAGGGGTTGGCCCGCCCTGAAGGCAGGCAATAATGAGCTGAGTTGTCCGTAGAAAAGTTGACAATGATAATAAAACTGACTAAAGCCCATCTACTTTTTGTCATCACCGTGCACTGTCTATTCTAACCAAAGTCAGTGATCAAATATTCCTCCCTGAGAAAGTATTTTGTTTGTCTAAGTTCTAAACCATTGCTGCATTACTGTTAAGTTCTAATAATAAGCTTTAAATTAGCTCATTTTTTATTACTTATTCTTTCACGAACATAGTATTCTACTGGAAGCTAATTCAGAGAACCCTCAGTTACACACTGGCCCCAGACACAAGCAGCCTCGGCTACATGCAATTGTTTTGAAAGTTCAAAAGTTCGGAATTGTTCAAAGTCTCTTTGGGCTCAGTTTGGGCCTCTAACCCCTGGGATAATAAAGATTCCTATGTTTAAACAGTAGATTCAAAATAAACAGAGATGATAGGCATGAAGGAGCAGCCCTTGAGTTACTTCTGTCATTCTTTGCTACCACTTGGAGTGGTGTTTAAAATTAATTTGTGTTTAAAATTTAAAAGAATGAAATGAAGTGCAATTAGCTAGATATATTTTTTTGTTTTTTGTTAAGTGCAAATTTTTAGTGCATTCACGATCTATTTTACTGAATTTTAATATATCTTTAAAACTGAAGTTTATTCTTTAAAAATTTTCGTTTAAAACCAAGAGCAAACCATGAAAATAATACTTATTTTTACAGGCTTATTACTAAAAATAAAATGATCTGTTCCAGGCATCAAATACCCTCTGATCTTACTCAATGCTGTGTCTCCCGTGTATCTTTCCAACCTTGCTTTATACCGATACATATAAATATACATATTGATAAAGTATATATAGCATTATTTTGTATATGTACAAATGTTTAAATATACATGAATATTATCACCTTTCGCACCTTGTTCTAGAACTTTCTTTTCTCACTCTACAAGATGTGTTTGAGATCTCATCATATGAGTGCTTATAGACTAGTTCTTTTAAATCGATGTGCCCTGGCTAGAGCTTCTCCAGACGTGGCAAGGTCAGAGGTGGGCGGGGTTTTCAGTTTAACAGATCCCGTCAGGTGCCCTCCAGAAGGTTGGCCCAGCCAGCAGCTTCTGACCATCCAGGGTTATTTTCGCCCTTGTCCTTTCCCTGGACGGCCCAGGGCCAGGCGAGGCCCGGGATGCCTGCTCATCTCAGGTGGCACCTCCCGCACGGATCCCGTGACCCTGTGGCTGTCACAAACCCTGCACCATGAGCCTCGTGATCTGGGCTATTTAGGCAACCTTCCCTACCCCAACACACACACATACACGCGTGCGCACACACATACATGCTCACGCGCGTGCATACACACACCCTGGCCCTTGGTCTCTCCATGCCAACGAGAGATTTCCAGGCCCGATCATATTACTCTACTCGGTGCTCCCGGCTAGCAGCTGGGCCGGGGATCCCAGGGGTTGATCTCATTGCCTGTTTACATCCAGAGCTTTCTCCTATTCCCCTGAACATTCCTCTGGCCATCGCCCATGCCTGCAAGGTACACCAGGCCTGGTTGAGTCCTCTCTTCCTTTTATATACATGTCTGCCTCGCCAACTAGCCTGTGATATCCTTGAGGGTGGGGAGAGCGTCTCGCTTGCCGGCTCCCCAGAGGCTGGCACAAAGTAGGTTGCTGGGTCATTGGATAATTTAACAATTGATAAATGAAATAATTTCAGCTATTCTGTGTTGGGTTCTTATCTGTTGGGCATCATTCTTCACGTGCATTTTCTCATTTAATCCTCACGTGGCCATACGAGTAGAAGCTGTTATTTTTCCTGTGAGGTAGGTAATTATCCTTTTATGGTTGGGAAGACCAAGGCTCAGAGAGCTTAAGCATGTTGCCCAAGGCCACACAGCAAGTTCCTCCAGGGCCAGGATTTGAACCGGGGTGTGTGCCTGGCTCTGCTGGTGATCTGCTCTAGCCCCTGCCATCTGACTAGGTCAAGTTCGGGAGTTCAGAGGTGAGACAGGCGCCATTTTTATCCTCAATTCCTTAGCCATTTTAGAAGGCCTTAGGCCACCACCGTCTCTTGCCAGGATTACTGTGAACACATCCTAACTGGTCTCTTGCCTGCTCTTCACTCCCGTCCAGCCAGCGTGATCTTCCTAAAGTATAAATCTGAATTTATCTCCCTTCTTCCCTTGCTCAAATCCTTTCCTTGGCTCCCCATTGCCCAAACTCCTTAAGATGTCTGACAGGCCCTCCTTGACCCAGATCTGCCTTTGTCTCCAGGCTCAGCTCTCCTCACTCACCTCCTCTAGCCTCCATGTCCCAGCCACACCTGGCTGCCTTCAGTTCTGCGGTTGCATCTCCCTCTTCCTCACCCCAGGGACTATGCACATGCTGCTCCCTCTACCTGTACCTCAAACACAGCACCAATCACACTTGTAATATCCTACTATAGTTAGGAGCTGTCTGAAAGCTGGACTGAGATATTTATCATCATGAGTCCCGGCACGTAGTAGGTGTTCAGTTAATATTTGGTCAATGACTGAGTGAAAAATTAAGCCCCTGGGCATGGGGCTGGGTGAGTGGAGACTGAATGAGTTTGGGCGGCTCAGTTTCACCCCCTCCAACCATCCAACTCCTAGAAATGCCACTCTAAGCCCTTGTTCTCGGGGTCACAGTGACCCCAGGAAAAAACCCTCCTCCCTCTTCCTCTTCCCAGCACGCAGCCTCCAGCATGTTACTGCCTCTTGCTGCCCCACAAATACTGCTGGGTTTTTCACTGGAAGGAGGATCTGGCCCTAGTTATCAAGCTGCAGCCCTGGCCTGACATCGTCGGGCTCTCCTCCCTGGGGACGGCTCTTGTCTCAGTTGAGGGGACCAACAGCAGCAGCAGCAGAGAAGGAGGAAAGCCTTACCGGCTGCCGAGGTGGTCCAGGCTGTGAGGCTAGAGCCCACCCCATGGACACTGTGATTTCTTCTGTGCCTAGTGGAAGGACTTCACTCTGGGGCCACCCTGGATTGGCCCCGGAATGGGAGAAAAAGCCAGGGTTTTATTTGCCAGACGCTGGGAGAAACAGCTTCTTGCCCACAAGATGGGCAGAGAGAGGGCCAGGCAGGGGACAGCGTGTCCAGTCCTGGACCAGTCTCATTTGATCCTCAAAACCAGCCCTGTGAGATAAGCAGTCTTGGTCCCATGTCATAGATGAAGGATCAGAGGCTCAGGAAACAGTAAACGACTTACTGTTGAGAGGCAGAAACCCGTTTAAGAAAATTCCTTAAAAACAGGAGTGGAGCAAATGTGCTCAAGATCGAGGCTTCTCAAACTCTGATGAACACACGGGTCATCTGGGGATCTTGCTAAAATGCAGACTCTACATCAGCAAGTCTGAAGCAGGGCCTGAGAATCTGCATTTCTTTCTTATTTTTTATTGAGATATAATTGATATATACCATTGTGTAAGTTGAAGGTGTACAGCGTGTTGATTTGATACATTGATACATTGCAATACGATTACCACCATCAAGTTAGCTAACATCTCTATCACGTCACATGATTATCATTTCTTTTTGTGGTGGGAACAATCAAGATCTAGTCTCTTAGCAACTTTGAAGTTTATGGTACAGTATTGTGTGCTATAATGACTAGATTTCTAACCAGCTCCCAGGCGGACCACACTTCAGGGGAGGAATACACTAGATAAGGGCTTTTCAAATGTAGCAACAAAATATTTTTTTTCAAATGCACTCTTATGCCCTTAAATTCCTGGAGCAGTGCTGATTAGTCTTATCTTAAGATCTCTGATAACCTTGTTTAAAAGTCTGTGTAACGAGAAAAGCAATTCCCTAGAACCAATACGTATTTATTGAGAACTTTGTGCCAAATGCAATCAGGCAGGCCTGTGTCCGTGACATCTGGACTAGTTTCCTGGGGCTGCTATAACAAATTGCCACACACTCAGTGGCTTAAAACAGCTGCAATTTAGTCTCTCACAGTCCTGGAGGCCAGAAGTCCTAAATCAAGGTATCAGCAGAGCCACACATCCTCGGATGTTTTTAGAAGAGAATTCACTCCCTGCCTCTTTCTTAGGTTCTTCTTTTTTTAAGAACATATTTATTTTATTTTTTATTTTTAAAACCTCTTTATTTTGAGATAATTGTAGATTCGTAGGAAGTTGCAAAGAAATTGTACAAGGTGGGTCCTGGGTACCCTTCATCCTTCTGGTGTTTGCCGGTGATCCTTGGTGTTCCTTGGCTTGTAAACGCATCTCTGTAATCTCTGCTCCATTTCACATCCCTTCTTCTCTGTGTCTCCAACCTCCTTCTCCTTTCTCTTATAAGGATACCAGACATTGGATTCAGGGCCGACTCTAAATCCGGGATGATCTCATCATGAAATCCATAACTTAAGCACACCTGCAAAGACCTTATTTCCAAATAAGGTCCTATTCGTAGGTACCAGGGGTTATGACTTGGATGTCTCTTTTAGGGGGACAGTGTTCAACCCTCAGCAAGAGGTGAGGATAGGAAAGAGAATTAAAAGCATCCAATTTGATACTGAACCCCATTGATTGACTACTGCAGTGGATTGGCTGGAGGTGCCCACATCGACCCCCACCTTCTCCAGGAGCCCCCACAATGGGTCCAGCTCACACCAGCCTCCCCTCTCTCCTCCTGAACCCTCAGTACTAAACACATTGTCTCATTCTCCAGCTATTTCCTAAGGAATCTAATATGACCCATTGGACTGCAGGCTCCAGGAGCGTGGAGGCTGGGGCCTTGCAATGACTCGGTTTCCCACCTAGAACTTCTCTTGGTCCAGGACCAGGTCAGGGAGAGCTAGATCGACCCCTGCGGGTCCAGCCACGTGCTGAGAAGGCAGTGCTGGGATCAGGGCTGGGGTTGGGGGTCGGGAACACAGCATTCCCTCCGACCTGGGGAGCATCAAAGGTGTACACAGCTCAGGCGTCAGTGGACGGGATGTGGAGAGACTGGCCAGCTGATGGACCGCTGCTCAGAGCCCCCCACTAAGCAAACGCTTCTTCATTTTTGGCACTGGGCTGGAGCTGCTGGCTACTTTTAGCAGGTAAAGACCCCAGGGAAGTCCCCCTTGCCGGTCTGTCTTTACTTTTCTTTGTTCTTTCACGTTCTGTGTTAACTAATTATCCATGCCCCCAATGTGCCAGGCACTGGGATAGGTTTGTCATCAACCACAGGCTCAGAGAGAGACCTGGCAGCATCAGACACCACCGCAGACACAGCTTCTCTTGAAATCCCAGAGAGTTCTCTCCTTGGAGCTTTCTGGGTGGGTCCCTTTAAAAATGGTGCTAGGGCTGCCACTTGTACCCCTGGGAACCCCGCTTGAGCTGACTTTGAGGGGGATGTCAGCTGTTGCCTTCTTTCCAGCACAGGAAAGCTACACGGTAAAGTCAAGCTTCCTGACATCCCTTTGGGGGGAACCTCGGTCAAAGCCCCCCCCAAATTGTGTTGGGGCTTGTGGATTGTGAGGGGCTGAGAGCCCAGGGCACAAACATTTGTCCTCTGGACTCTGCCGATGTCCTCTCCAGAGGTGGGAGAGGCAGGGGCTAAGCCTTGGGGTTACCCCTTCCCCTGACTGCCTCGAGGGCGCATGGAAGGAGGGCCTGGCTTCCACAAGGTAGCCCTTCAGAGCTCTGAAAGGTCTTACATCTTTCCTAGAACCATCGTTAAGAGACTGGTGGGGAGCAAGGTGGTCCGGCAGCTGCAGCCCAAGCCCGCATGTCCAGGAAGCTCCTGCAGATCACCGTCTGGGCCACGTGTCTCCACGGATGGTCTGTAGCAGCCTGTGTCACAATCGCCCATGGACCGAGTAAAATGCAGAGTCCAGGGCTCCACCCAGACCTTCTGAATCAGAGCTGTGGGTGTGCAGCTGGCGCAGCTGCACAGCACCTCACGCTCAGAAGGACCCGTGCTTCTGCCACGTGCTGCTGTCGCCCTCTTGAAACTCTTACCAGGTTTTGAACAAGGGCCCCCCATTTTCATTTTGCAGGGGGCCCTGCAAATCACACAGCCTGTCCTGATCAGAATCTCTGGAAGCGGGGCCCTTTTTCTTTTTTCAACCAGGTCCCTGGATTTATGCTGAGGTTTAAGAGCACAGCTCTTGGGAACCTAAGGTGGCTGGGAAGGGGAGGGTGGTGGGCGGGAGGGCGGGGTGGGGGGCAGTTTCTGTATCCCCTCATTTAAAAAGGCAACACACATTGAACACCGTTTCTCTTCCAGACTCCCAACAGCTTCCCCCGCCCACCTGTCCCTGGGCACTCAATTCCCTTGTCGGTGGAGGTGTCTCCTTTCATATAAAGGAATCATCCTCAGAATGCCCCGGGACCTCACTCTTCACTTATTTGAAGGAGGACAAGAAGGAGGAGGGGGAGGGGGAGGAAGGGGGGAGGGGGAGGAGGATGGGGAGGAGGGACGAGAACTACAGCTGAGTTCTGGTGACAGGCCTCGTGCCCTTTCCCCTCAGGTTCCGGATGTTGGTTCATAATCACATTCTCTCTCCCCTCCCCGCCCACGGTCCTTCTTTCTCTTTCTCTACCTATCTGTTGACCACTTACGGAAGGGATGACAGGTTCCAAGCCATTCTTACACATTCCTAAGTTGCTATGAAGTCCCTTCCTGTTATGGGTTGAATTGTGGTCCCTCACAACCTCCAAGTTGTATATTGAAGTCCTGACCCCAGTACCTCAGACGGTGACTTTATCTGGAAATAGGGTGATTGCAGATGTAATTAGATGAGGTCCTACTGGAATTCGGGGCAGGGAATTCAATAGGACTGGCCTCCTTATAAAAAGAACACCACGTGAGGAGATGGACACGCATAGAGGGAAGATGATGTGAAGAGAGGGAATGCCACTTACAAGTCAAGGAACACCTCAGGCAACCAGAGCTCAGAGAGAGGCATGTAGCAGATTCTCTCCCCCGGCCCTCAGAAGGAGCCACCCCTGCCTGCACCTTGATCTTGAACTTCCAGCCTCCAGAACTGTGAGATGATAAAATTCTATTGTTTAACTCCCCCGGTTTGTGGGAGTTTGTTATGGCAGCCCTAGCTAACACACTTCTTACTCAAGATGGTCAATTCCCCACAGCCCAACCACAAAGTGGATTGCTACTGCACCTCGAATCTCAGAAGTGGGGCCGTGGCGCCCAGAGATGTCAATAATGTGCGTGGCATCCCTCAGCACTTCCGGGCCTGAGCAGCGGTTGGACTTGGAACATCTCCAGGCTACCTCTTCCCTCCTTTCTGCTTTGATGCATCTCCCACATTCTGTGGGTGGAGATGACAGAGGGAGACAAGGTGTCCACTGGCAAGGGCTCTAATTGGCATGAGCTGGTCGTTCAGGCGAACTCCCTGTGGATGGCAGCCAAGACCCCAGGAGGGGCCAGGGACTGAAGCCACCCACGTCAGTGGATCTTGTGGCTTGTGTGTGGGAGGACATCTCCATTAGGCTGTCAGCCTGGTGCTTCTCTGCCTATCAAAGTCATAGTGGAGAAAAACCTACCGCATTCCTTCCAGGAGACATCCCTTCCATCGGGCAACCAATTTCCGATGACTCCATGGCCCACTGGTTTCTCTTATTATTAGATAGTCTCAGAATTCTAGGAACGAGACTGACCGTCCGATTAAAGGATGCCCACGTGCTGTCATTAGTGGTGTTGTCCCACTGTTCTCTGCCACTGTGAGAAGAGCAGCCTGCACATTGCTGACCAGGAGGATCCAGCCCTGGAACCGTCAGAGGGCTTTGGGAGTGATGGGCTCTGGGAGGTTAGCTCAGCACACAGCCCACAGAGTGAGTCCCAAGGCTGGGAGCAGAGCATACCTGAGTCAGGGTCATTACAGCCACGTCCAAGATCTTATTGGGGGGGTCCCCCTGCATCCACTCTGCTTCTGATCTAGGCCCGTGAACTCTAGTCCAACAAAGACACCATCTTACTCCATTTATCTTTGAGTGTCAGCAACAACTGGCCCCAAGTCACATTCATCCCCTCACATTAGGAACATGACTATTAGAATTAAATAGACCCAGGTTCAAATCCTGGCTCCGCCACTCACTGAAAGATCCTGGGCGAGTAACTTCACTTCTCTGAGCCTGAGTGTCTTCATCTGTAAAATGGGGATTATAGGCGGCATTGCTTTGTTCAAAAAATGCCACTGCATGTAAGAGGCTTCGTGCAATGCTCAGAACATGGGAAATGTCCGAACGGTGGGGTGGTGGTTGTTTTTATCAATTCACAGATGCTTTAGTGCATTTTCTTGCTTGTCCATAGAGACTTTCAAACAGGATCATCTATGGTCCCTTGGGTTTTCAAAATTTGAGATCGCTAAAATATTAATGTGAGCAAATGCAGAACTTATACCTTGGCCCTGAGACCAGGAGATCTGACCCTGGGCCCGCCGTGGTGTGCAGATCTCCTGAGGTGGCACAGGCAATTCAGGGCGTACGTCCATCTTTCTTCAGAGAGAGATTCTGGCTGTTATCAGATTCTCAGAGAGGTTCCACGTCCACACAGGGATCATCTCTGAGAATGGCCTGAGCAGGTTGCTGGTGCCCAAGGGCCAGGAGAAGGGACCCACCATTTACTGAGCCCTACTATGTGCCAGGCTGACATACACTATCCCTATACTAACAATTGGGCATTGTAGGCACCATCACTCCCATTTTCCAGATGAGAAAACAGAGGCTCAGAGGGCTCAACCTGGGAGACACACACTGGGCTCAGTCACTTGCCTGTTCCATGGCGGCACAGGCCTGGGATTCCAACTCAGGCCTATCTGATCCCAAGCTGGGTCCCATCCTTGGCACTGTGCTGCTTCTGGGAAACTGAGCGATGTGACCCACCTGGGAAATGCATGCCCTGCCCTTGGTCAGAGTCTCAGCTCAGGCTCCACACCACGGAGCTCACCAGGCATTAGGGTATCAGAAACCACAGAAACCACAGGACAACCCCTCTCCAATTCTGTGAACAACTACCCTCAAGTCCACAGAGAATCCACTTTGCTGGGTAAAGTCTCTACCTGTTCTGCAAGAAGAGTTCATTTCCCTCTCCGCTGTGTTCCCCTGGTACCCGGCTTAAACCACTCTTGGTTCCTCTCTCGTGGTCTGCTGCATGCTACGCCAGAGCCCACGCAGTTGTTAAAAGCTTGGGTCCAGGAGGCAGGAAGAATTCTGGCTCTGCCTCTGATCATCCATGTGCCCTTAATTATTCAGCTAGCCCGTCTGAGCCTCACTATTAGCTCATCCCATGAAGCTCATAGGACCTATCTCACGTGACAGGGTATTATGCTTTTCTTGTACTTTCTCCTATCAGGACAACCTCTCTTCTTTCCCCATCTATGTCCTCTTCTCCTGTTAGTAAGAACTCAATAAAAAGCAGTGACATTGGCTGCTATTGTTCTCATTGTCTTCTCATTCGCTGAGTGCACGTTTACATCCACTTTCCCCACATTTAATAAAGCTCTAGGAAGGCAGTGCCTGTTCCTCTCCACATCCCAAGCACCTACCATACTTGCTGGGGCATGATACATCCTTAGGAAATGTTTGTTGCTGGACAATACATGCAAAGAAAGTCTTGCTTACACCATTGATAATAAACATCTAAAATTCAGAGTCCCAAAGGCACTCCATAAAAATTCAGGTTCCAGGAAAGCTCAGAGACATTTCTGAGTGAAATGTCCTCCCTGGGTTACTGGGAGAGCTGGGGGAAGTTTGGGCATGAAATTAGCTTCAGGGCTACATGCAATAGGGCCAATCAAGTCATTCCACAACACATGTTTTGATATCTCCATCAAAAATGGAGTTTTAGGATGAAAGAAATACGAATCTTGTTTCTTTTAGTATTTCTTATTATTTACACCTTAATCAGACACCAAAAGGTCATCTATCTTCCATCCTTCCAACCACTAGTCTTTTCACCCATCTACATATCCATCCCATCCTTCCAGTTCTTTATCCATCCATCCATCCATCCATCCATCCATCCATCCATCCAAACATCCATCCGTCCATCCATCCATCCAAACATCCGTCCATCCATCCATCCATCCATCCAAACATCCATCTATCTGTCCACCTATTCATCCATCCACCCATCTAGCCATTCATCCATTCATTCATCTATTAGTACATCTATCCACCCATACACCCATTGAGAACATGTTTATCGAACACTTTCTAGCTTCTAGGAACTGTGCTAGGCATTGTTGGGATCTAACACCGAATAACAAATAGATCCCACCTTCAAGGAATTTATATTCTAGAGGGGCAGACACACAAGTAAATAGGTAGTCTCAATTCAGTACGAAATGCGTTATGACAGGTCTGAGTACAAGAGGCTGTGGGAGGACACACACCTAGGAGAGTCAGGGAAGACTTTCTGGCAGAGGTGACATCTAAGCTGAGGCAGGAAGGACCAGTAGAGGATGCTGTGGGGAGAAGGGCCTTCCAGGCAGAAGGAATAGCATGTGCAAGGGAAAGAGCAAGAGAAAGTATGCTGATCTGGGGGAATTCTAAGTGGTTCTGTCTGGCTGGATTATGGGAAGTGAAGGCGGAAGGAATGAGAGAGAGAGTTGGCTGGAGTCTAGAGCCGCGGGTTGAATTTGAGTTTGGACTTTGTCCCAAGAGACTGGGGAGCCTTGGATGGATGTTAAAGAGGTTTGAGTGAAGACAGCAGGCTTTAGAAAGATCTCTCTTGCAGGAAATCTCTCTCACAGGAAATGGATTCCCATTTTGAACCAGAAACAGCACGTGGGAGGCAAGTCATCAAACTCAGGAATGATACTAAAAAGCTTTCTTCCTTCTGAAATTTGGTCTTGCTGTCTTCCCAGAACCATTTTATGCCTGGCTGAACATCTAGTGATGCTGGTGGGGGGGAAGCTAATGATTCAGATAGTCATTAATATTCTCCCTGAAGAAGCTTCCTTGAAGCTCTAATGGGAAATTCAGACCCAAAACCAGGAGAGAATTCCTATAGTGCATAATTATGGGCAACGATGCTCTTTGGCCAGTCGGTAGGGACAGGCTTGCATTGCATTAGTCCCATTTGCACCCCTGGTCATTGCGGTTGGGGGCTCATTGCCCAGACAGGCAGCTGGGTCAGGAGGTACACTCTATAGCCAAGGGGCAGAGCACAGGACACAGACTTACTGCCACCGACTACATGTCGAGCACTGTGCTGGCATACAAGAGAAACCAAACCAGGTCCCTGCTTTCCAGAAGCTTCTAACGATATGAGCTATACAGGACCTAACATAAAAAGAGTGAGTTATCAACGTTGACCAGGCAGGGAAAGGGGGAGAGGAAGAGGAGGTGGAACACCAGCATCTCATCTGAAATAGTGTGAAGTCAAAATACACTGCCTGTAGTTGATGGAATAAGAAATAAAAGAGTAAAGGCATTTCTTAAAGTTGCCAAGGTAACCAATGTGGGGCTAAAAATAATGGTAGACCTATATTGAAAGGACAGGGCAGGAAATGTCAATAGATAAGGTCTAAGGTCTATAAATCCATAAATATCAAGTATAAGCATGGCTTTTAGAGATTTGGTGATAATCACAGAGGAAACAGCTAGAAAATAGAACAGTAGCCCCTGGGAAGTAGGCTAAGTGTAGGAAGGGGTGGGGTGGGAAACTACTTCCCAATGGAAGTCTCTCTCATTCATTTGATTAATTTTTAACCATGTGTATGTTCTTAGATAAAAGATTTGGAACATTCAAATAGAGATAAATCTTAGCTTAATAGAGTCAGTGGCGAAAGCCAAATTCGTGGCACAGGTCGTTCACACCACTGGATTTGGAGCAAGGGGTCCATAGATACATTTCAGAGGGGCCGTGAACTTGGATGGGAAAAATAATTACATCTTTATTTTACTAACTTCTCATGGAATTTAGCATTTGCTTTCATTTGAATATAGACAAAAAGCCACATTGGTATTACTAGACCTGTGACTTCATCGCTGATAGAAATCATAGGTATTTTCAAATCACCGTACAATTGTTGCAAATATCTCGAAATGCTTATGTTCATCACCACTTCAAAATTATAGCATTTGTTAGACTCACAGCTACTCTTGTTACTTAGTGCATTAATAAAGAAACACATATTCCCATATCGCATTTGTTTCTTTAAAATATATTTCGGTAACTACATGTCAATATAATTGGTTCCTTTGCAATCCTGTGTGTTATTTTTTTATGCATTTATAAACATTCTTCTGAGATGGGGTCTGTAGGTTTCACCAGACCGCCTGGTATGGCAGGAGGCAGGTTGAGAACCTGCTTTGGAGACAGGAAAATAGCTGGGGGTTGAAGGCATTTGATCAAGTTTTCATAGGCAGAGAGCAGGAGCCGCATGTTGAGGGAAGCCGGCACTTAGATTGATGGAGAGGTAGATAGAGGTGCTGATGAAGGAATGCTGTTGATGGTACAGCGGTACAATCACAGTGACAACAGCAGCAGTGGCTGTAATTTGCTGAGCTCACAAGGTTCCAGATGCTGCCCCAAGCCCTTTGCAAACATTATTGCATTCAACTTCGACAATAACCGTAGGAAGGGACTAATGCTGTTTCCCTTTTGCAGCCTAGGAAGCACAGCCTCAGACGTGTTTAGGGACTAGTCTGAGGTCCCACAGCTGGTAAGTCGGAGAGCTAGAATTCAGACTATGGTCTGCCTGACTCCTCAGCTTGCGTCCTTATGCAGTCATCTATACTGCCAGGTATGGTGGAAGGTCTTACTTTTATGTAACTGATAAAGACACCAAGGATCAGACAAATCAAGTGAAGCCAAGCCCAGGATCCCAGCATGCTTGGGAAAAACCAGCTGAAGCTTTCTCCTTGCCCGGCTGCCTTCTGATTCCTTCCTCATCCCTCCTGGCACTCCAGGGCCCCGGGAAGCTCAAGGAACCCTGTGCCAGTTCTCTGAGCATCACCATCAGAGCTGAAATCCTGTCCAGTCTTCCTTTAGCACATCACTCGAATCTTCCTTCCCATTTTACGCTTTGGAGCCCTCCTGGCATCAAACCTTAATGCCACCATAATCTCCCAATTGGGCTCCCCAACTTTCATGCATGCTCCCCACTACGGCCAGATGCACCTGAACTTGAATTCCTGAAACTGGGGGTTGCTGGGGGTTCATAAAACACTATGAGTGAGTTGTAAGTGCTATAATTGTATTTTTATTTGTAAGGCATTGCCATCAGCCTTTCCCGGATTCGCTAATAAACTATCCTACCATTAAGAAGTACCACACGATTCCAGTGACTGTTCCGTCATGATGGCAGCTGGGCTGAGCTATCCTGTTTTAATTACAGCACAATAATGAGAAAAGGCTGGGGATGAAATACAGAAATGACCCTCTTCATGCGTGGTGAAGGCCAAAGGCTGGAACGCCACGCTGTGTGGACACAGGATTTGCAGCCGTGTGAGGAGGGGAGTGTGGAGGAGAATCAAGTCAGCCCAGGGCCCACTGCAGCAGAGGCCAGCAGAAATCCACAGAGCCTGCCAGCAGTGTGTCCTGCACTCGCATTGTGAGCAAAACGTCACTCTGCCCCTTGCATACGTTTTGAATTCGAATTTGATTTGCTTGCAATTGTGACTGTATTCAATTTATGGATCTATTTTGGTTTCATAGGGATGTAAGTGCAAAGAACTCATACCTGCCTTTTTACCGGCACACATTTAAGCAGCATCATCATAAAAATATTTTCTGGCAACACTGAGAGGGAGTGTCTGAGAATACATGCCCTTTAAAAGTAGTCCATGTCTGAAGGACACTGAGCCATATGCTATTTTGCATGCCACACCCACTGCTCAAAAATTGTTGCACATTTGGAATTAATATTACAACTCGATATTCTTTAGGTCAACTCAATATTCTTCAACTAGTCTGTGTCAGTTTCCAGCAATGGTAGGTAAGGGTGGCGTGTGTCCATTCCTCCAACCAGCACCTAAAACACTGACCTGATAAGTAGGAACCACGACTAATGTTCGCGTTATTGCTATCTCATGGGGCTGAGGGAAGAGATGTCCAATGGTTACACCTCTCCTGGTGCTCCTGTCTTTATATCTTAAATCCCGGTCAAGAGAATAGAAGGGAAATTGAGGTAAAGGTGTCAGCCGAGTGGAGAAATGCCTGAGAAGATGTGGGAGGCTCCATGATGCCATGGGAAAGAACATTCTGGACTGGAAAACACTCAATCTTGGGGGTATAGCCCGGCTCTGTATGATCGTGGACAAGCTACCTAACCCTTCTGAGCCTCTGGCTCCTATATGTTAAATAGGACAAAGGATCATTCCAGCCCTGCCCACCTCACGGAGCAGGTAGAGGATCAATGAGGGCAGGGAGGTGGAAGGTGTAAGTGACAGCAACATGAAGGGCTGCTGTTATTATCGCTAGGGTGACCGTGATGAGGCAGAGTTGGGAAGATGCACAGCGAGGGAGGGAAAGATTGAGACAGAGAGATAGGGAAGGAGAGTCCTACCACCGCCTTTACCTCTGTCCCCTGCCCAGAGCTAACACAGGCACAGTCCCCAAGAGACTTTCCTCCCAGCTCCCTCCCTCAACTGGGTTCAGCTCACGTAGACTTCCCAGGGCTGCATTGCTGGCAGCTGAGGTCCCAACTGGGATGCTGGAAGGGTCACATCACAACCCCATTGGAAGAGGAGGAAGACCCTGTGTTGGGGGCAGGGCATTGACTGCCCAGAGCAAGGGATGCCCAAGGCTGGGCTGTGCTCAGTTCAGACCACACTGGGCCCCCCGGGGACCTGTAACTCAGCATTGACCCTCAGTTCCTCCTACAGATACATGTCCCAGGAGGGCCCTTCTCTGCCACACCCTTCACCTCCCCAGTAGAGGAGGAGATGGAATGAGATGCTCTGTAGAGGCACTGAGAAGGTGAGCAACTTGATGGGGGTAGGTGAGGGATGTCTCATCCATTTCTGCAGTCTCACAGCCCAATTAGACAGGAAGAGGGTAAATGTTCAACTCATATTGGGTGAACGAAGGGTGGATGGAGAGGTGGATGGATGGATGGATGGGCGGGCAGGCAGATAGATGCATGGACAAAACACTGGGTGGATGGATGCATAAATGGATGATGGATAAGTGAACGGACGGATGAAAGGATGGATTAATGGATAGATATCTGGTTGGATGGTGTGAAGGAGACAGTTAACACAGCAGGCCTGAGACAGCTGTCCTTAAAAGTCTTGCTTGCAAGGTTGGCCCTTGGCTTGCATCTAGGAACTTGGGTTTTGGAAGGGTTTCCACCATTCCCAGAACTGATAAGTAGCTCACTGTGCCTAAACTTTGTACAATATGGTTTATGTTGAACACCTGCTTTTCCTCCAGGAATCTGGAATTTTGGTACATGTTAGGCAGAGAGAGCCTACATGACTATCCACCAATAAAAACCTTGGGCACCGAGTGTCTAATGAGCTCCCCTAGCAGAAAACACTTCACACGTGTTGCCCCAACTTGTTGCTCGAGGAATTAAGTGTGTCCTCTGTGACTCCACTTGGAGGGGACTCTTGGAAACTTGCTCCTGGCTTCCTCCAGACTTTACCCCATGCACCTTGTCCCTTTGTTGCTTTTACTTTGTATCTTTCACTGCAATAAATCTATGAGCACGACTATATGCTGAGTCCTAGAGAGTCATCAAACCTGGGGGTGGTCTTTAGGACCCCAATCACGGAAGGCCAGACAGAGGAATTGATAAATGGATAAAATAGATAAATGAATGGACAGATGAATGAATGGGTGGATGGATAGATGGGCGGGAAAATGGATGAACAGTTGGATGGACGGATAGATGAATGACTAAGTAGATGATAGATTTATGACAAGACAGATGGATGAATGGATGGATAAATGGATGGATGGGTGGATGGGTGGATGGATGGATGGATGGATGGATGAATGACTGGGTGGATGATTTATTTGTGCATGTGTGTTTGTGTTGAATGGGGTGGGAAGGGGGTGGGGGGAAGTGGCCTAAATCTTTCAGATGCTCTAAAGGCCAAAGTTTTTAATGGCCATAGGAGTTCCTCAAACAGTCAACACGATCCATACCTAACTTCCTTGTCAGAAATGGGTCAGTGCCTAGGAGATTTTTGCTGGGGGGAATCAGAATATAATAGAGTCACCAGTTCTCATATATTCATGTGGGTACCTGGGGGGCCAGCTGTATGTACTGTAGTGCCCATGATGAATAGGAAGACCATTTTGGGGCATCAGCTCAGTATGCAAGATCAAGGGGGCAGAAGAATGACCTTTTTTTGTTGCCTGAATCTGTGGGGATTGCTAGCCGACAGCACTGCCAGCTTCCTTAAGACTGAATTTGTTTTCTCTGCTTTGGAGTTTGACTCTGTGAAAATATTTGGTTTTTATTTGAGCTCATTTGTTTTTTCTTTGTAAGCATTAAATGTCTCTTTATGATGCATTGTTCTGAGGGAATCATAGTAAGCATTGCAAACCAATTTTTTTCCTAACTGTATTTTCTTGAATAATGACCTTCACTTTGATTTAAACATTTTTATAAAGATTTTCCTCTTAACTGAAAAGTGATTTTTAAAATGCATTTGGCAGAGAGGGTCAAGGGATGTGTTAAAGTTCTAGTCTCATTTATTCCTAATGAAGTGGAAGGAAAGCGGAACCCAGGGGAGAAATAGGATAAAAAAAGAAAGTAATAGAATTAAAGGAGAAAAGAAATAATATAAGGAATGTATGTGGGCTTTGAATAGGCACCTTCCTACGTGGATAAGCACTTGAGTTAGAAGACATACAGAAATGAGTAATCAGAGACGATATCTGGATGAAGACCAGTTCCTGTGACTTAGGGGCACAGCCACCACCTCCCTCTGGGCCTGTGAGCCTCAGTTTCCACATCTGTCGAATGGGATGAAGCACCTTCACAGGGCTGCTGTGAGGGCCCCAGGGAATAATGAATGGGAAAGTGCAAGCTGTAGGGTGCTGTGCACATGTGAGGTGGGGTTGTTATTTGGGCAGTGGGGGGTGGGGAGGTTGGACTGAAGAAGCTTCCAGACTCTAGCTCTAAGAATCCAGAATTTGATGAAAATATATTGACACACATACACACTCACAGGTACAGACACACACATACATGTTCACAGATACAGATGCATTCTCATACACAGTTAGATACACACCCTCCCCTCACACACACCTTCATACACCCTCTCACACGCCCATTCTCACACACCCTCACATGTACCCATATATATACCACACACGTGCAAGCTCATTCATACACACCCTCACACACCCATATATACACCATTAAATACACACATACTCCCCAACCCAACTCCTCATACATACACCCCCTCACAGGTGCTCCCTCACACATACATGCTTATACACACACTCACAACACTCTTTCTCAAACACATGCCCTTGAACATATCCTTGCACGCATACAAACCCTCATACACACACCCTCACACACCCTCACGCCCCACAAACCCTTACACACACACACACCCTCACACACATGCCCCTCACACACACACACATTCTTGCACATAGCTCCCCACAATCCCTCACATACACAGAGACCCTCACAACCCTCTCACACATAGACAGCCCCTCACACATGTCCCTTCAACACCACCTTGTAGACACTCTCACATCCACACATCCACCCCCCTTACCACAGTCCTCCGTGCACAGCCTCGCACACATGTTCTCACACACACACTATGTTCTTCAAATTAGCTGGTCGCTCCCGGAGATCCACGTCCCCACCTCCCCTTCAGCTGAACTCCGGCTGAAAGCAGAGCGTGTGCCCTGTCCATTCCCCCTGCCGAGCCCATGTCCTCACAGCCCTGCCACCCGGCCTCTGCCCCGTGATGCCCAGAAACCACTCAATGCTTTCCTCTTCCTCGCCCCTCAGTGATGTCCCTCTTTTTGTCCCCTGGTCTTGGCGTTTGATGACCTCACCATGAACTTTGAGCCCCTCAAGCACAGGGGCCCTTTCTGTCTTATTCACGAATGTATCCTTAGACCTTGGCACCTAGCTGGTGTTCAAGAAATATTTGTTGAATAAATGAATGAATGAACTGAGGGTGTGAGACCTAGAGAAGGAGATGGGTCTGCTCAGACCAGGGCTCTGGGCTTTGGGAGTGAGTTGTGGAGAGAAGATGGGGGGCCTGCCCCCTCGCAGTCAGTTCCAGCCCCCCACCCCTCTCCAGCTCTCAGCTGAGCCCTGGGCCCCTCCTGAGTCGACTCCTCCAGGTCCACACACATCCCATCTTTGCCTCCCCCTGAGGGACCCAGAGTGCTGATAAGATTCGGGACCTGCACTGGCAGCCGTTTCCGGCTCCCCTCCCGGGGCCTCCCGGGCCGTCTGGAGTTGGCAGGAAAGGACCCGGATCCCTCAGGAACACAGACGCTCTATAACCCGGCCCAGCCTCCATACACAAACACAGCCGCCTGCGCCCTCCCAGTAGTTACCACATGCCAGGAACTGGGCTGCTCGATTCTCGCACAAATCCTACCAGCCATTCTAGAAGGGAGGCCCAAGTAGCATCTACCTCCTAGAGCCGACTAAACAGAGGCTCTCAGAGTCAAGTACTTGGCCCAAGGTCAACAGCTGGCCAGTGGCACTGCTAGGATTTGACCCCAGGCCCCAAACTCCTCCATGCTGCATTGCCCTGACTCCCACACTGTGTCTGGCGCCCCGTTCTGGGCTCCCGCAGCCCTCTGGGCGTCTCCACTGGGGCAACACACTCTCCACATTGTCTTCATCTGTTCACTACCTCTCTCCCTGCCGGGACCAGGAACTGCTCAGGGGCCAGTGCACCCATTTCCCAGATACTGGTCTTTTTTCTCGAGAAGTGCCCTAGGCAGGGAAGCTGGCTTGCAGGGGAAATTATGACACCTCTCATTCCAACTGGGGACAGCCTGAGCCAGTGACTGGCTGACATGCGGATACGAAGGCCGGCCCCCTGGCCCCAGGTGGGGTCGGCTCTGGTGCAGCTCACGCTTGAGACCTCCCCGTGGATCAGGCTGAGGGGGCTCCAGGGAGACCCCAGCCTTGCTAAGCCCCTTCCGCTGCCCTCTCCCGCTTCCCTCACTTCCCTTTTCTAGAAAGCACTCCCTCCAGACACTACATGCACAGAGCCACATCTCAGGCTCTGCTTCCAGAGAAGCTGACCTGTTAATCGTTGTGACCCCAGCGCCACGGCCAAGTGGACGGTTGGAGCTTCACGTGCATTTGCTGAAGGAACGAGCCGTTTCTCCTCCCTCCAGGCCAGGTCTCTGCTCTGATCGCATGGACCTCCGCTGTCAGGCTGTGCAGAGACTCCCTTCTCTGCCACGGGGAGGAAACTGGTTTTCTGTAGTCACCACTCTACCCCTAGTGCCTGGACCAACGCCTGGCATGTAGTAGGAGCTTTAGTGAATATTTGTTGAATGAATGAATGAATGCCTCATCTCCCCTCTGCCCAGATGCCTGCCGTTCTCAATTCCTATCCAGATCTCCTCCAAACCTTCAAGGCCACCTTAGCCATCATCTGCTAGGTACCCTAACCTACCGTGGTCACCCGGGCTGCATTTGACTTTATACCAAAGTGCTCTGCCAGCTGCCCGCACACCTCAGGGGTTCATTGAGGGACCTCAGGGGCGCCCCAAGGGCAGGGGATCAGAGGGAGCCTGGACTGGGCTGGCAAGACCCACACCCCAGTTTCACCAAGAACAGCTCTGCTTTGATCCATTTCCAAGAGATTTTGTTTGCACAAAAGTGCTTGGTGGCTGCAAAGACTAAGGAGCCGTCTGCCGTCTTGCACTTTTTATCTGCCCCACACACCCTCTTGATGGGGGGCACACCCTCCCTCCCCGCCCCGTCCAAATTTTGTTTGTAGATGTCCTGCTTGCATCCCCATCTAGATGGGAACTCCTTGAGGGCTCTGGACCAGAGGTTAAAAACACAGGCTTTGGAGTCAGACAGGCTTTGGGCGAGTTGTTAAGGCCCTCCCAGCCTCAGTTTCTATAGCTCTAAGATGGGAGAGTAATAGAGTTATCGTCTGAGAGCTGGGCAAGAATTCAATAGGATGAATCACTTCATGTGCTAATCACAGCGCCTGGCTCACGGCAAATAAATGGTACTTTCTAGTATTTCTTAATTACCTGAGCAAGTGCCTTGGGCACACTTGGTAATTAATTAATCATCAAAATTATCATACTTTCCTTTGGAAAAGGACGTTAAACCACGCATGTTTGTGAAGCTCATCTTGTCCTGGAGTGGATATTTCCCAGAGACCTGAGAGGGTACATCATGGTCATGATCACTGGGTTCTAGTGAAAGCCACCAATTCTAGGTGGACACTGGGGACACTCCAAGTGGCAGCCACGTGGCTAAATTGGGCCCTCCTCCTTTGCTGCACAGGGATCAGAGAAGGAACCCCAATGTCCTTCTGCTTCTTGAGCCTCTGGCTTTCACCCAGATCCAGGCTCATTGTGTAGAGACAGCAAGGAGAATTGGAAAAGACAATGAGTTCTAATTTTCCAGATTTGCTGTTTTATCTGCCACAGCTAGCACAGAGCTGGGTGCACAGTGGATGCTCAATAAATATTGTGTGTGTGTGGGGGACCCGTGCCGCAAGGGGTTATGTGCACACGCTCTGCTGCAGTGGCCCGGGGTTCACCGGTCCGGATCCTGGGCGCGTGCGGACGCACCGCTTGCTAAGCCATGCTGTGGCGGTGTTCCATATAAAGTAGAGGAAGATAGGCACGGATGTTAGCCCAGAGCCAGTCTTCCTCAGCGAAAAAGAGGAGGATTGGCATCAGATGTTAGCTCAGGGCTGGTCTTCCTCACAAATAAATAAATAAATAAATAAATACTGTGGAGTGAATAAAGGCATAAAGGAATGAATGAATTTGAGATCTACCATGAAGTTTCAGGACCTGGTATAGGTGTCTCTCAATAAATATGTTTGAATGAATGAATTCTAGGTTCACTATCATAGCTCCAGCTCTGAGCTCAAGTCCCAGCCCAGAAGAGGCCTGTGATGAATATTTATGGAGGGAATGAACTAGATCCAGGATTTCCCAGAAAGCGGCCGAGCTTCAGCTGTGGTCGCCCTCCCCGCGTCCCCACTCAGCCCAGACTCACAGACATGGGTTCCAGGGACCGGGCTCTCAAGTCCAGCCGCCAGCCAGGCGGGAAAGGGGTCTGGGAAGCAAAGCGAGTTAAGGTCCTTGACATATACATTTGGGAGACCATCTGGCTGACTCGCCAGGGAGCTCATGGATTCTTCCCTGGGGAAACAGTCACCCCCAAGATGGACTGAGCTGGAAGAAGCGGACTGCAATGACCCAGGGACACTGCCAAGGAGCCCTCATCTGCACGGCGTTGGCATCAATACAATCACACACGAACACACTGATGGGGACACGTGGCTGTGCCCTGCTGGGCACAGGGCTTTCTGCCCGTGACCCATCCTTGCTCTCCAGTCCACGTGTTGGAGCTGCTGTTCAGAAGGGGCTCTGGTGATCCACAAAGGGTGTACCCCCTCATTCTCCAAATGCACCCCAGATGGCAAAGCGTGTGGACACACACCCAGCGTTCTCCATCTCTCCAGGCCCCGCCATCCTGTTCCAAACACATCTTGCCTCTACCCGAAGCCTGCGGTAGCCACAGACCATTTGGTGGTACCACGGAGAGATGAGACCAACCGTCACACAGCGCCACTTTCACGGATAACGGAACCCCTATTAGCCAGGACCTGAGGCTCAGAGTTCACAGTGCAGGGACAAGTCATGTGGCCTCCCTGCTTGGAGGTCCTAGAGCTGTCCCTCTCTGTGACCTCCCAGTCTGTGCAGGGGCCGACAGCTGCCCCCTCCTTTCCCCTGCTGGGACTGACTCTCCACTGGGAACCAGGAGGTGGCTCAGCCCCTGCAGAGTTGCCCAGTCTGCAGGCTGGACAGGCGTCCCCAGCAGCATCTGTGGATCCTGGGCCAGGGCCCTACTTGGCCCCCGGCCGTGCCCCAGCATGCGTGGCACTCTGAAGCCGGAGGCCTCCCCCTGAGCTCACGCAGCCTCCGCGTGCCTACGTCCTGCAGGGGTCTCACACCGGCCAACCAAACACGGCCACCCCTCAGCATGAGCTCTGGGGCTGACAGCTGGGAGGAACACGGCCTTAGATGCCCACACAGGCCAGCACAAGGAACCAGCTCCCCTGGGGGTGATGAGGAGAGAGTTGGGACCCTAAAGCCTTAACCTGTGCCGACTGGTCCCTCATTCACCCATCAGGCCCCCACAACCTGCGGGGAAGGACACTGGGCTGGCATTTGTCTCCTTGGGTACCCTTCAGGTAAGGCCGAGGCAAAGGGGGTCAGGGATGCTGGGAGGCCCCATAATGCCCCAGGAGATGAGCCCCCTCCCCATGATGTCCAAGCAGGGCTTGCACGGCCCGCCTGCCTGGGGGTACTCACCGGCTCCGGCGAGGCCTCACCCTGGCGTGGTGACAGCCGCCCCCTCTCAGGCAATGCTCCCCATCTGGAGAGGCCAGCGGCACTAATCAGCCGCCTGGCGTGGTGCGACCGAGTGGCTGGGGTTTAATTGACACCAGGTGGCCCCTCCCCAGGGGCAGGCTGGGAGGTGGCTCTGGCGGGCTGGGAGGCCAAGCCCTGGGCAGGGGGGCTGCACCCAGGCCGAGCCGGTTCAGGCCTCCCCGAGAGAGAAGAGGGCAGTCAGGCAGCCGCTGGCCACCCCTCCCCTCCTCTCCTGCCTGCCGCCTCCATCGCTCACCCTGGGCCTGCTTCCCTAGGCTCTGACCTTTCATTTCAGAGGCAGCAGCGGCAGCGACAGCGTCTGCCCAGGAGGAGGGTGGCTCAGGTTTCCCCCAGCCCAGCTGGCTGTGGGCGGCCAGCAGCGTGTGTGCTAGGTCGGCAGGGCCAGGCTGGGGCAGCTGGATCCCGAGGAGGGCCACCCGCTGTGGTCACCAAGGATCCCCCAAACCATCTTTTATTGAACACTTACTATGTGCCAGGCCCTGCACGCTGCCACACTGTCTCCCATCAAACCTCTCGTGCCCTGAGAGGTGGGTATTTAAGAGCCCCACTCTGCAGATGAAGAAACTGAGGCTCAGAGAAGCTAAGCTTCTTCCCTAACGTCACGCAGCAGGAGAGACACCACGTCAGGGACTTCACCACCACCTGCAAAGTAGGTCATCATTTTTGAGATAAGGAAATTGAGGCTCAGAAGAGGAGGTCAGTTCTCAAGGTCACACAGCGAGGTGTGGAATTTGGATTTGCCCCCAGATGTGTTGGGTCAGGCTGCTTGGAAAACAAAGGCCACTGCTGAAGCATAAGCCTTCTCTCCCGACCCACGTGAGTCCCTGCTTGGATCAGGGCTCCAAGTTTGAGCCATAGCTGGGGTTTAGGGGAAAGAACATCGGACGTGGAGTCCAAAGACCTGTGCCGAACTTGCTGTGTGACCTTGAGCAAGTTACTCGACCTCTCTGGGCTTTGTTGCAACTGCAGTGAACGCCAAATGGGATGCCACGTTGAAAGGGCTTTGTGATTGGGACTCACAGGGCAGGATTGAGGAGTGCTGAGGTGGTCCCTATTCTGCCCCAGGAGCCCTTCCCAGAGACCCCCACACATGCCCCCTCCCCTCACTGCCGGATGCAGCAGGGCCCAGCAGTTAAGAGTGCACACAGGCTCTGCAGCAACACACCCAAGTTCAAATCCTGGCTCTGCGCCTCACCAACTGCACGACCTTCAGAGGTCACAAGGTCTCATCTCCAAAATGTGCTAAACGCTGTCTCCGTGCCTGCGCTCTGTGAGGATACACGAGAAACCGCCCAGTACCCGCCTCTTTACTCAACAACACTTATTGAGCACCTACTGTGTGCAGGTCATCGTGCTGGGGATGTAATGGTGGACAAAATGGAGTCAGTCTGGGCCCTGGTGGTGGAGACAGACAATAAATTAGAAAACACAAATAAATATGTAATTCCACATACTCTGTCCTCAGAAAATAGAAGTAGCTATTTCTGTTTGTGTCCTTGTTGAACAAAAGAACACATTGAGCACCTACTGTGTGCCCGGTGCCTATAACGGTGAGCAGTGCGGACGGGTCCCTGTGCAGAGAAAGCCAGCATGTTCTAGTAGTTAACTGTGATAATATGCAGCAATAATAATTATTATAAAACTATTCTCAGGCAGGACAGGTCCCCACACACTGCGTGACTAGGTTTCCTCACTGGTAGAACAACACGTCTGTCTGCTGGGTCTGCGCCCGGGGGAGCTCCAAGGTGGAGTGTGGGATTCCAGAACATTCTTAGGTCTAATCCTCAGTGGGGCTCATGGGCTCCTTTTGGTCTGACTTACGGGCACGCTGGCCCAGACCCAGACCCCACGTGGGTTGGGAGAAGCTGAGCCTGTGACTCAGCCGGCCTGGCCTGTCAAGCCGAGAAGGGAGCAGGCAGCTGGCTGGGCTGTCAGCCACGGGCCTCCTGAGCCAGACGTGGGTCAGGTGCCCGGGGTACAGACTGAAGCTTCAGGATGCCAAGGAAAGGGCTCTGGGCTCAGGTGACTGTACCCTGGCCCCTGGTGGTGAGTGTCACGAGTAAAGAGAATATTCTCATAAGAAGCAGTGAGAAATCACTAAGTGGGCTGCCTTGGAAGGGGATGAACTCACTGTCAGTCAAAGGGTTCCAGCAGGATGCCGTCAAGGGGACTCCAGAAATTGAGAGAGAGTTCTGGAAAAGCTAGTTGATTTCTACTCCTCCTCCAGGCCTGATTTTGGACACCACCTTCTCGCGGAAGCTTTTTCTGAGTCCATCTCCACCCCAGGCAGGTGCTTCCCCTGAGCTCCCACGGCCTGGGCTTATCCCTGCCCCAGCGCTCTCCTCACGGCCCCAGAACTGCCTGTTCACTTGTCCAATGCACCCCCAACACTGAGCTCCTCCTCTCTGTCTCATCCACGCCATTACACCTCCAGCGCCTAAGCACAGAGTGGGTCACACAGTAGGTGATCAGCAGATGTTTCTTGTATTAATAAATGTACAGATTGGGATGATGAACTCCAGTGTCCTAACTTCGAGCATCTGAGACTTTGACAACAAGCAGCTCTCCCTGCCATTTTATTCATTCATTCTTCATCCAACAAATATTTGCCACCTACCTACTACGTGCCAGGCACTGTTCTAGGCACGGGGATAGAGCCGTGAATGAGACTGATGAAAATCCCTGCCTTCCTGGAGCCCACCATCTTGTGACTGTACTTACAGCTAGGTAGTTTTCACAGGTGTTAACATTAATGACAATAACAGTCATTGCCATATATCAAGGTTTCTCAATCTCAACACTATTGGATAATTCTTCATGGTAGGGGGCTGTCCTGTGCATTGTAGGATGTTTAACAGCATCTCTAGTCTCCCCCCGAAACACCACGAGCGACTTCCTCCCTCTAGCTGTGACACCCCAAATGTTTCCAGACATTGCCAATTGCCCTGAGGGAGCATCATCCCTGGTTGAAAACCACAGTCATATATCAAGTACCTTCTACGAGACGGGCACTTTGCATTCATTAATTTAATCTCTAAAATTACTCCAGGAGGCAGGGATAATTATTACCTCCTTTTTACAGATGAGGAAGCAGAGAAGATTAGTCTCTTGCTTAAGGCCCCAGATCTGGGCACCTAGCTCTCTGATGGGCAGATTCCCAGACCCCTGTGCAGAAGGCAGGGCCGAGCAGGAGCTCATGTGCCAGCTGCAGAGACTGATCTCAGAGCAGCCTGTGCCTCGTCTGGGCTCTCACAGCTGGCTGCTGTCAGCCGGGAGCCAAACTCTCTTCTGGTTCCACTCCGCGGCCTCCTGCAGAATGTAGGGACAAGCACACAGTAGGGCCGTCTAGAGCAATGCCAACCAGTGGAAACACACCGTGAGCCACAGACCTCATTGTAAGTTTCTAGTAGCAACAGTGAAAAGAAACAGGTGAAATTAATTATAGTAATGTATTTTATTGAACCCAATATAGTCAAAAATGATCGTCACTATGTAATCATGATAAAAAATGATTAATGAGATCTTTTTACATTCTTTCTGTTTTTTGAGAATCTTAGAAATCCAGTGTGTATTTCACACTTACATCTCAGTTCAGACTCATCCCATTTCAAGGGCTCGATAGCCACATGGAGCCTGTGGCTTCTGTATGGGGCAACGCAGTTCTGGAAAGTTCTCTTGATCAAGGGAATGAAGACAAGAGGTGGGATATTGTCAGCTCAGTGGGTAAGGCGTCCCTGAGCCCACAGATCCTGTGGGTGGCTATGTGGTACTGTCATTTTTTCGTTACTCGTCTCTCTGTCGTCTAAGTTCATCCGTCTTTCTGTCCTTGGACCCAGCCCAGTGCTGGGCACTCGTAGGAGAAGTGGCGGGTCTGGTGGTTTGGAATCAGAGGCCTGGGCACCCGTCCTGGCTTGACCACACAGCTGCATGACTCTGAGCCTCAGTTTCCTCATCTATGAAGTGGGGCTGATGAACGTTCCATCTGATGCAGCACCGTGCAGTAGAACTTTCTGCCGTGGTGGACATGTGGACACTATGGTGGTAGCCTCTAGCCATGTGTGGCTATCAAGCACTGGAAATGTGGCTGGTATGATGGAGGAACTGATTTTCAAATTTTGTTTAATTTTAATTAATTAAATGTAAATAACCACATGTGGCTGGTGACTACCAAATCAGACAGCACAGCTTCCGAGAGTTATTGGGGGATTAAGTATAAAGCCCCCGCACAGAGCAGGCCTTCCCCACCTGGTGCCTAGTGTACCAGGCTGGAGGGTCTGTAAGGCTATTTCATGGTGGTCCCTCTTCAGTAGTCATCAGAGTGCTGATGGCGAGTGTGGGGAAAGTGCCCAAGGCCGGGCAAAGAAGCATCCCAGGGGATTAGGGTGGGGCCATTTGAAATGCCACGTCCTGATCAAATTCACTGGGACGAGGAGGGGTCTAAAAGCTTCACTGTCAGAACAGCCTACTCCTTCAGAGGTCCTGGGAAGCTGCAAGCTCATTCTAGCCAAAGCTTTGCATCTTCAAAGTCAACCTTTGATGGGAAGATGAGAAGGAACGAGAAGGATGGCTAGTGCCAGGCAGCCCGCAGACTTGGGGGGGTGGGAGAGGTGGAGGTCACAAGATTGTTTAAACTGTGAGAAATGGGGATGGAGGGGTGCCTCCTACCTTGAAATAACATTGACCTTTCTCTGGGTGATCTGTCATAAAACTGCGATGAGTAGCTATCAGTTATTGAGGGCTTCCTATTTGCCTGGCACTGTGCTAAATGGTCTACATGTAGAATATCATTTCATCCTCACAAGAACCCTGTGGCATAGACACTAGTATTGTCTCCGTTATACGAAGGGTGAAACTGAGGCTCGGAGAGGTTAAGCAACCTGCCCAAGGGCACATGGCGATAGAACTGGTATTCGAACGCAAGTCTGGCTGACTGCAAAGCTCTTGCTCTTCTCCACTGTGTGATACTGTTCCCTCGTGCAACCCCCTTTATGTTTCTATAGCTTCTCAGTCATTTTGCATCAACTTGACATTAGTCCTATAAGGTCATGTCATATTCCCATTAGACAATGATGGAAAAACTGGGTCACCAGTAGGTTCAACAACTTATCTAATAGAATATCAGTTTAAGGACACTGTTAATGAAATTGACTCTGAAATTTTGTACAATGTTTTTATATTTAAAATCAAACCTAGTCATCTTTTGCTCTGCTCAGATCGCTCTAATTTACTTAGAGGGTCATTGTCTTCATCGTCTTGCCTCTGGATGTTTCGCAATGCCCCTTTGCGAGAAGAAATGACATTAAGACCTGACTTGGGATCACATGAATGATGAACAGAGAGCTGGGCTAGAGACCAGATCATTCAGGTTTGTTTGGTTTGCAAGTGACAAAAACAATTCTGAGTTTTGGAGGAAAAGAAGAGGAAGGGGGAGAATTGATCAGAATATAGGGCATCTGGAGAATCTGAGGCATTCAGGGAAATGCAGAAACCAAGTCTGCTCTGGGGATGTCAGGAGCAGAAGCCCCTGGACCTTATTTGAGCCACTGACTCAGCTCCTATTACTACCCAGTCCCTCCCTGCAAGTTCAGAATTCTAAATTCCCAGGACAGGAAATCTGATTGGCCCAGCCTGGGTCAGGTGTCTACCCCTAGCCAATCAGCTATGGTGGGTGGGCAGAGTTATGCAGCGTGGAGTAGACACGGGGGCTGGGATCTGCATGGAGGAGAGAGGGCGGGCAGCCAGGCTGGTAGGAGAGCAGAAGAGGGACCCTTACGTTTGGGAAAGAACTTTCTTCCCAACCCCAATCCAGTGTGGCTTGATGTCCCCTCATTGGCCCGTCCTGAACAGACCTCTCTCCTCCTTCCCTAGAGAGTGCTGACAAGTCCGTAAAGCAGGAGTCAGCGAACAATTTCTGTAAAGGACCAGATAGTAAATATGTTTGGCCTCATAGACCATACCACGGGCGTGGCTATGTTCCAATAAAATGTGATTTATGGACACTGAAATTTGAATTCCATATAATTTTCATACATCACAGAATGTTTTTCTTCTGATTTTTTCAACCATTTAAAAATGTAAGAATCATCCTTATCTCGTGTTCTGTACAAAAGTAGGCGGCAGGTCAGATGGGGCCGGGGGCCATAGTTTGCCGACTCCTGCTGTAATGAAAAGTAACATTAAGTCCTCTGATCTAAATTTTTACTTCAAGGTAGAGAAATTGGGAATGGAGCCAAACATCATCTCAAATATGTTGCAAGTGAAAACTAAATCAGCCTTAAGAGGACTTAATTTAATATGTAATAAAGCAATGGCAAATCTGGGCGTTGGTGAATGAGGCTGGTTGATATGCCTCTTCCCCCAGTTCAGTGTCCAGGGGACACAGCTCATCTTTCACATCTGCCTCCTTGTCAAGGTGGTATTAGCAGTTTCTTGTTTCTTGAAGAAGTTCTAGCCATTGTTCTTTAAGTGGGATCTGATTTTCCTTTTTTAAAAAAAAATCTCACTAGGACTGGAAAATGTCACATAGAACAGAGAACCAGGATGGCGATGGACTAGAACAGAGCAGGTCTGCTGTCCGTTCCCTCCCAAGCCTAACTCCATAGTCAGGCTGCTGGTATGGAGTCAGATGTTAACAAAGAGAAAACAAATAAATTGAAATCCTCAGAGGTTTTGCTGGAGGCGTCATTCTTTCTGAAGGAAAAGTCAGAGGGGAAGGTGCCCAGTGTTAGAGGGGACTTGATGCCAGAGCTTCAAGCCCCAGCCCCTGTTCTGGGAGTATGTCCCGGCAGGGAGTGGGGGGCAGGAGAGACGCTGGGACTGCGGTTTCCAGGAGAAGTGATCACAGGTGGACCGTGACTCTTGGGTCTGTGGGCTAGAGAGCTGCCACAAACCCCAAATCACATAGGTTCCAGTAACAACCTAATAAAATGGCCAGTATCAGCCTTTCTTGAATTATGAGCTGGGCTTCATACTAAATGGTTCACATGCATCATCCCCCTGAAGTCTTCACTTCCAGCTAAGAAGGTGGATGTGATTATTATGCCTGTATCACACCCGAGGAAATCGAGGCTCAGAGAATTGCATAAGGTCTCGGTTTGGGTTCTCCCAGAAACATTCCTGAGATGAGGAGCCACGCGCAAGCAATTTATGAAGGAAGTGTTCCCAGGGGAGACGGGGAAGGGAGGGGGGGCAGAAGCCAGGCAAGGAGCCATTTCAGGCAAGGTCCCAGCCTCAGCCTGACCCTGCAGGGGTCTCTGGAGCGTAAGGTAACCTCGGAGGTTGCAAGGCGAGGGGTGCGGGGTTTGGTACTTCTCCGCCAGGCAGTCATGGCTAAGGGCTGCCCTGGGGGACGCATAAGCAGCTCCAGTGGCCAGGGGAGGACAGTCTCCCTAAGGGATCACAGGAGCAGAAGCACATAGAGGAGGGGGAGGGGCACATCACGGCAACGAGTCCAGGCCAATGTTAGTGAGGGGAAGAGCTGGGGTTCAAAGGTCTGGCGTGAAACCCCCGAGCCCGGGACTGTCACACTCAGCTGGTGGCCCCCACACACTTGTATATGGACTTGTGCTGGTCCAAAGTGTTCACCAGGCTTTGCAGAAATGAGAAAATATAGGGGTATTTTACCTTTTATTCCTCAAAGTATGGCTGCCTTAATTTTTGGTAACAACTAGCCTTTCTTTCATGAAACAACGGTGATAGTAAGTTGGAGAGATCTTGTTTGGCTTTCACTTTGTTTTTTTGATATCTTTACTTGGCAAAATCAAAAGCTGAGACTATGTAGCAGTTTTCTTAAGGTTTTTTTTTTTTTTCCTTTCATTTAATGCTCCAGGAAACCTAGACTCAGGCTACATGGTCTGTAAAGGGTCCAAGAATATACTTTGAGTTTTTCCCACTACTGAGAGCAGTGTTTCTCAAAGTTCCATGGAACACAAATCCTCGAAGATACACTAAACAGAGGATTAGGGGCCAAATAAGTAGGGAAACCTACATACTCTAGCCCCCTCTGGGAAAGTTGATGAGGTACGTACATAAGCATATTAAAGCCTCTGACAAGTCCTGTAGCAAAGGAACATACTTAACTTAGTTTTTGCCCCCTGGCGCCCTTTTGCTTCTTGACCACACTCACTAGCCTGCTATGAACATATTTCAGGAAAATTCCACGCACTGGCTGATGCCACTGTTCTAGGGGCCGAAGAATGTGGTTTTCCTTGTTTGGCTTGTTAGTGGCTGAGATGGCATTTTACGTGTGCGTAAACCTCCAGGAGAGCTTCCCGAGTTATAAATGGTGCAGGGGAAACAATGACTCGATTGTCAAAGGCTGTGATCATTTTGACCCCTTGGAAGGGCGGGGGCTCACGTTTATGCCACCGGGTAGAGCTAGGTCCAGTGGAATCCCAGGCTGCCCGCCCGCAGCCCCAGGACCAGCAACGCACCCCCAGGAGCAATAATCCTGATTGTTCAGACAAACAGTGACTGGCCCTCAGGCAGGTTTCAGAAACACAAATGAAAATGTCACGTCAGGCTGCGGGTCCCCAGTTTGGACCAGAGGGGTGAGGGAGTGCGGGTGAGCGAGAGTGTGTGGGGACCAGAGTGTGGGGGCACGTGGGGTGAGCAGTGGGAATTTGAGCGTTCTGACAGTGGGCGAGTGTGAATGTGTGTGTGTGTGTGTGCGTGCACGTGTGTGCATGTGTGAGCATGTGGAGTCGGCTCCTGGCAGGAAAGGCAGGGGCTTGAGAGTGGGACCACCTCTGGAACCTAGAGGCCTTTGAGAAGAGGGTCTGAGCCAGAGGCCAGAGTCACCCCCCTTTGCCCAACCCTACCCCTACCTGGAGCTCGAGCCACCTGCATAGGCCATACCCGCTTCACCAGCACAGGGCCGTGCCTGGGCCTCCCGGAACCTCTTGGAAGATGCAGGAAAGGCTCGAGGGGGCCGCTTCGCCCCAGGGCTCATTTCAGAAGGGAGGGAAACGCATCTCAGTACCGTGTGGAATCCACGCCTCTGACCGTGTCCCACCCACTGACCGGAGACCCCTGGATTACCACCGCCTGTCAGATCGAGCCTCCAAACCTTATCTTGGCATTTGAGGCCCTCAACAAATGTCCCCCATCCAAGTCCCAACGTTGTTTCCCAGAGCGCCTCAAACTAAAACACGCACGGAGGGCTTACTCTGTGCTCAACATTGGAGTATTTTACGTCATGTCGTTGAGTGTTCATAACAAGTTTGTGAAAGTGGTACTTTTACGATCTCCATTTTACAGACGAGCAAACGGAGGCTCCAAGAGGGGAAGTGACTTACCTGAGGGCGCGCAGCTGGTAAGCCGTTTACGGCGAGGACCCAAACTCCAATCTGGGGGTTACCTACCTGCCCACACATACAAGATGCTCCTGGCTGAGGCAGAACTGCTCGCAGGTGGTAGACTCCGTGAGGTCACTGTCTTCAGTTTGCTGTTCTCAAAGCGTGGCCGCAGACACGATCAGAGAACCAGATCCCCATCGCAGCCGTGCCCCTTCCAGCTGTGTGACTCTGAGCACGTATCGCGTCTCTGAGACTCAGCTTCCCCAGCTATAAACCAGGGATGAAAATTCCCACCTCCCGGGGCTGCGATGAAGCAAGGCGATGTATGAATGAACAATTGTTAAATGCGTGAATTGGTGTCATCTCTGGCCCCATGCCTGCCACAGAGAAGGTGTTGAGTAACTATTACTTGACTTTAAGTCCGTCCCTTAGCAACTCACATAACTTCTCTTGCCACGTCTGTAAAGCGAATGTGGACGGGTTACTTTCTCCTTCCAGAAAAGATTCCCTAATGGCTCCCCCTGAAAGCCCAGCGTGCCCCTCGCTGCCCTGGACCTAGCAACATTTACAGCACGGGCTCTTAATCTGGCACTGCTGACGTTTGGGACTGGATAATTCTTTGTTGTAGGGGGCTCTGTCCTGTGCATTTTGGGATGTTGAGCAGCATCTGTGGCCTCTAGCCATTAGATGCCAATAGCATCTTCCAGTGGGACACTGCCAAATGTCCCCGGGAGGCATCCTCGCCCCTGGTGGAGAACCGTCGATTCATTGCAATCTGTCTTCCCTGGATGCCGGCCGGCATTGCAGTTCAGAGCACGGGCCCCATATTCACGTTGTCTGGGTTTGGATCCCGGCTCCACACTTGTCACCGAGTAACTTTGGGCAAGTCACTTTGTCACCAGACATGAACCCTAACCTGCTTCTCTTGTCCTGCCTAAACTCTAACCTCTGTGTTTGACCTAATTCTCTTGTCTTCTTGAAAGGCACAGGTGTTCCTTTATCTAACACCTTGGGGCCTTAAGCTTATGTGGTTCTCAGCTATGTTCCAGGAAGAAGCTCTAAGCGACAGCCGCCCTGGACCCAGCCACTCTGAAATGGACCAGACCGGCCCAGACCACAACCACGAGACCAACACCTGCACAGACAGGCAGAGAGTTGGACTAAAGGAACCTGCCCTCATTAATGTCGTAAATTCCCCTCTCTGAGAGGGGCGAAGTGGCCATTTTCAGGTCATGCGATGAGTGTAGGAGCATGATTTCAATCCACGCATGTGCAAGCTTATACCCACCTCTACATGCGATGATGAAACGTTCCCTTTGAATACTCATTCCCTAGCCCAAATAAAAATACCCACGTCCCTTTGCTCAGGGGGCTGTACCTTTGTGAAATTATTCCCTATGGTCTCCATTTTTCTTTGCCACATGCTGCAAATAAAAATTCTGCTCTGTGAAACAACTACTTCCCATGCAGTTTGTTTGATTTAACTCCCAAGAAGGGACCCACATTTGGTCCGGTAACAACTTAACCTCTCTGAACCTCAGTTGCTTCATCTGTATAATGGGGACAATGGAGTATTTTCTTTCGCAGGACTATGGTTTGGGTTAAATAAGATGGCATGTAACCTACTTAGCATTGTGTCTGGGAACAGGCTGATGGGAGATGGGAGACGAGGGTGGGCTCTGGAGGGTCTCAATTTGGGCAAAGGTGAGGAGGAGCCCAGGGGCCAGAAGGGTCTGAGAGGCCTTGTCCCTGCCACTCAGGCAGCTGGGTGGCTTCCTCTGTGCCTTGTTTCTGGCTCCCAGGCATGTCCCCTGCAGCCTGTGCATGGAGGTTAATGAGCTGAGCAGTTCTGATGACTTGCAAGGCCTCCCTCATTCAGCTCAACACCTGCTGTGCCTGATTGATGGTGGCCCTGAGGCCACAGAGGACCACAAGCCAGAACTGGGACAATTAATTAGTTCCAGGCCCTAGGGAAAACTCCATCCCCTTCTCTTCTGCTTGAAATAGGAGAGATGGGGCTGGAAGGTCCTGGTCTTGTCTCATACCTCCTCCCCACGTCAACACTGTCCCAGAGCTATATGTCAGATCTGGGCTCAAAATACCTACCTTATTGGTTGTTTATCCAGGAATTGTGTCAAATATTTTACCTGCTTTCAATCCTGACCACAGCTCCATGAAGTGAGAGCCATTATTATCCCCATTTTATGGTTAAAGAAACTGAGGCTCTGGGAGTAGACAACATTGCTCAGCCAGGTCACACAGCCGGTCTAAGCAGTATAGCCCAGGACTGAAATTCAGAAGCTGCAGGAGACTTCCGCTTCTTGGAACCTCAGTTTCCCCGTTTGTAAAACGGGACAATTCACACCACCCACCCCATTTGATTGTGGTGAATGAGAAGAAATCATGCTTGTGAAGGTGGGTCGACAAGTTTAGAGTGTTGGAAACCAACTGCTATTCTCTGAGAGAAACACTGGTGGTGGGTTGGGCCTGGGTCAACCCTCGGCAGAGGTCGGGCATTCTGGGGTGCAGAAACTCAGGGTGGAGTTTGCTCTTTGGTCACTAAGGCCGGCCCCGTGCCACAGACATACTAGTAATAAACTACACTAGTAATTGACACTAGCAATTAACATCTGTAGAGAGCTTACTAGGGGCCAGCACTGCTCCAAGAACTTATATTAATTCCTGTAAGCCTCACTACACTGGGAGGTAGGTACTAGAAGTACAATAATGATATCTATTTTACAGATGGGAAATGGAGCTCAGAGAGGCTAAGCAACCTGCCCGAAGCCACACAGCTTGCACGTGGTAGAGCTAGAATTTGACTCCCGGTCCGTCAACGTGCTCTGGCTCCTGGAGCATATGCCAGGAAGAACTTACAGGACAGATGAGGCCAGCTCTTCTAGTCTCGAAGTATGGTCTCAGGGAGGCAGCCGGGAGCTTGAGCCAGAGGTGCCCTGTAGCTTGTTTCCCCAGCTCTGTGTTCCTTCTGCTTTGAATGAGTTGAACGGTCCGTCTCACTGGCTGGTTTTCCAGATCAGAAGAGATCTTATTTCATGAAAGCACTTTGTAGAGTGGGCTTAGCAGTCCAAGGTACCTAGGAGCCTGATGGGCTCTGTGTACCCAAGAGCATGAGCTTTGGGGTCTCGCCTTGGGTTGGGCTAGTTACTTCATCCCACTGCACCCGGCTTCCTCATCTGTCAACTGTAATTGGGTGGTTGTGGGATTAAGGAGACAATGCTAAGTACTTTCTGGGCTGGGCACAGAACAGGTGCCCACTACGTAGAGCCGTGTTTGTGTGTGCATATGTGCGTGCATGCACACGTGTGCATACATGTGTGTGTATGTATGCATTCACATAATATTCACCCCTAAGGAGAAAACTCATCTGTGGCTGGCTAGATGCTATGACATGTGGCCAGGCTACGATAATTTGCATTATTGCTCAGCAAACATTCACTTCCCTCTCCCTCCTGCTCTGGGTGGAGTCCCAGCCCCCTCCTGTTGAAAGTCTGGGTCGTGTGACTTGCTTTGGCCACTGGAATGGTAGTGGATGTGGTTTGAGAAGATACCTTCAATATGTTTGTGCAGTTTGGTTTGGCTCTTCCGTTCTGGTGATCTGCGCACCCTAGGGGGCTTCTCCCTCAGCCTGGGTCCTGAAACAGCGAGGCACGCAGAGAAGACTTGAACTTGACCTGAAGCCTAAAGAAGAGCCTTAGTTAAGCCAACCTAGACCTACAGACCCAGGAGCATGAGAATAAATGCTAGTTGTTGTAAGCCATGGAGTTTGGGGGGAAATTTGTTACACGGCATTACTGTGCCAATAGCTGACTGATACACTAGCCAACGTCACATCTCAAGATTTCTTCTGTACAACAGACAGCAACAAAATTCAGACCTGTTTTGGCGGCAGTGTGATGCAGTAATTCTCAAATTCTTTATTGGCATAAATAATTCAGACATTGGATTCTCACTAAACATTGCACTAAACACAAGAAACAATAGGCTTGCTGGCTCAGAGGCTCACAACCTGTCCAACAGCCCAAGTTAGAAATACTTTTTGAGAAGTGTAGAAAACTTTATAAATGATTCTGTACAAATATACACAGTGGACCCTCCATCCATCTGGCCTTCCTTTCTCGGATGGCATCTGAATCGACTGTTCTTTCCCAGCAATGAGACGTTGGCAATGAGTGAGACAGAGAGAGACAGGGACTGAGACAGACAAAGATAGAAACGGAAAAGACAGAAGAGGCCCCAAAAGGAAAACATGAAACCAACTTCTTACATTAACTCATTCTGCAACAGTCAGCACAAACATGGAGAAAACAATATGGGCCGTTGGTCCATGTTGGTCTGTACAAGAATTAGTCTTTATATATATAATATATATATATGTATAATATTTATAGGTATATATACTTTGTGTATAGAAAAGGTAACAGCATAATTTACATAGAGAGGAAGGCTTTTTACAACTGAGAATTTTTCTAAGGTCAATAACTTTGAGAGGAATCAACCGAATGAATCATGCGGTAAGTGTGTGGAGTGGATCCCAGTGCAAGATCAAAGCTCAGGGAGAGAGAAACGAGAGGCTTGGGATGGGAGTTGACCACCCAAGTTTGGGATGTTCTCGGCCTGGTCCAGCCCCGGGCAAGGCCACTCACCTGGTGCAACCAGACTCATCTGGCCCAGTGAATCCCCTTGGCCTCCATCCTGGGGTCTTGGAGGGGACTGGTCTTGCCAGATGCTCTCCAGCTCCCTAAGGCTGAGCCTCTGCCCTATGGATGCTGACCCCCACAGCAGCTGGGGGGGACCTTATGAGACTTGGGCATCCTTCCCTATGTTCACCAGGGTACCCGCATCTAAGAAAATGGGTACCACCCACCACCTCTCTATTCCAGTCTCCATTTTTTCAGGAACATCCTCCTAGGGGTGGAATTCCTGCGGACATTTCAGTTGGGTTATTGAGAAGAGAAACCACATTTACTGAGCACCTACTGTGTGCCAGGTATTGTCTGATGCTATTGACTTTCACTATTTCATTTACTCCCTCCAATAACCTTGAGGGTTAGTGATTTGCTAAGTGTTAGCGGGCTGCATGAAGCTAAGAAAATCCAAGGAATGCTTTGGGGGAACTGCTGGCGCTGAGAAATTTGTGGTGAGGCCATTATCCACCATAGGGAGTGGCTTTTTAAGAAATGCATGGGGAGTCAAGACGAAGGAGGTAAATAAGCCCTGCTAATTTACAGCAACCACACACACACACCCCGGGGAGCCCTGTGGTTAGCAAAGATACTATGTTTCCTATCCTTCAAGCCCTGACATATATTTACAGGGACAGCAGGACACACCATCCCACCAAGAGGGTTGATAACATTCTCTCATACTTTAGGCTGTACTGCAGACTTGGCCTGTGGCCCACTATGAGCCCCAGGTCTTCTTCAGCCACTCTGTAATAAACCAGTATTTTTCCCACCACATCTGTAATGTTTAGTTGGAGACCCTTACAGTAGGGTCTTTCCATCAATAAATTTCCATATTTGTGCACATCTTGGACCTCTACACTCCAGTGGTCTATGAACAGAGTGACATAAACGCACCAGGAAACAGGCCCTGGTGAGACAGCTGAGGGAGGCTTTCTGGGTGGCAAGACAGGTCTGTGGGCCTTGGAGAGATCAGAGACACAGGTCACAAGGAGAGGCGGAGGGATAGTGAAGAGAAGCAAAGACAGCGAAGAAATTCTTTAGAGAGAAGGACTGACAGCCAGTCCATCTATAGCAGAGATGCCCGTGGACTGAAGAACCGAGGCAGGGCTACTAAGAAACGGAGACATGGTGTGGAGGCAGGCAGCCACGGAGAGGGAGGCCCCAGGGCCAGAGGGAGAGCAGAGAGAGTCCGAGGCAGCCTAAGTACTGGCCTGACTCCAGCAAGCACAAACCCTCCTGGGACATCTTCCCCAGGACACCAAGGCCAGCAGCAGGAACCAGGGCGTAGTGGGAGGAGAAGTCGAGGTCTCCGTGGTTGAGTCAGGGCACCTTCTGTTTGGGGAAGGAATTTCCCAGGGTTCAGCACCAGGCTGGGGAGAAAGCAGGGGAGGGCAGAGCAAGTGCTCAGGGGCAGGCTTTCAAGAAATCATGATCTTGCTTCTGAGCCTGCACATGGGCTGTTCCTTCTACATGGCACACTGTTCCCTACCTCCAACTTTCATTCTACTCAAAACTCAAGACAAGGTTCCAGAAGTCCCGTCCTCTGAGAAGCCTTCCTTGAGGGTCCTTGTTGGGCCTGAGTGGTCCTCAGGACCCCTATCAGAACTTCCCTATCTCCCCCGCTGGACTCAGGTTCCCTGAAGGCAGGGCCACTTCTCTTCCCCATTTTTCCAGGGGCACAGGAGGCACCTACTAAATATTTATTGAACGAGCGCCTGAAATGACATCTCGGGGATGAAGGGATAAGCGTTGCTTGATGCTCGGCTCTGCTGAGGGTGTGGCGAGTGTGGCTTGGGACGCAAGCTTTTGAAATATGGGGAAGACTTTTTCTAGAATCCTTCAGCTGCTCAACTGGAGGCATTTTAAATCCAGCAACGGGCCAAAAAGGAGGCGCTATGGCGGGCCCAGAGGACCACGGCGTGGAGGCAATGCCCCGGGGAACGTGGATCAACTCGGGGAGCCCAAGGGAAGCAAAGGCTCCCACCGGATGACAGCTCAGTAGTGGCGGTGAGAGAAGTGCGGTGATGCTATGCCTGAAATTCCCCATTTGGGCTCCCAGCCTTGGTGCTCCAAGGCTTGGGGCTTTCTGAGGATTTACTTCTGACAGCAAGGTGGGGACAGGTATGTGCGGGGAAAGGAGCAACAATCTACAGCATCCCCTGGGGCAGGAAGCACAGGGCCTCAGCGGAGGAAAGACTGCTGACAAACAGGAGGAAGGAGCCGAGGAAAGTCTTCATGCATCTCACAGCTGGGCTCAGGCCTGGCCAAAGGCAGCCCACACTGGCTGCCTCCCCCGCCCCCATTCAACACATGCGCTGGCCCAGCCAGGCACTGCCCCGCTGGCTGCCCAGGATTTGCAGGGGGCTGGCAAGTGGGCCGGGGGTGCGGGGGGCCTCAGCGTGGCAGGACAAGAACTTTAGGGCAGCCTGGTGTCTACACTGTAGCTACAGAGCAGTTACTTGAACTTACATGAGTTCGTATGTACCCATTTTATTATTATTATTAGCAACGCGGATAGAAAAATAAACAGAGAAAAATGGCTACAATCTCAGAGGACCAATGCACTGCATTAATTGTCCAGGACACACTTAAGCTGCCACTGCCCCAACCCAGGCAGGGCTGGGGTGCGGAGAAGTCGACCCTCCAGGGGATGGGGTCCCAATCGACTCAGCATCCTTCTCGCAAGGTGCTTGGTTGAGTGTCCTCAATTCCCCAAACCTTCCCAGCCCCGGTCCTTTGCGATGCCGGACTGCCCTGCTCCCCAGTCCTGGGGCTGCTGGAACCCCCGGGATCTGATTCTAGGGGTGGAGGAGAACTTACAGAGCTCGCCCACACGCGCCTCCATGCCCAGACCAGCCACGCGGACGGGACTGAACTTCCACGTCTTGTCCATATCATCCATTCTATTGCTGCACTCCACCAGAGACAGCCGGGATAACTCTTCTCCACAATTAACTGGGGATTGGAAGGAGGGCGGGAGAGGCCCTTGGATAGCTGGGGACCCTCCTTCTTGGGGAAGACAGAGGGGACTTCCTTGAGAAGCCCCCTGAGAGCAGCACTAGCATTGCGTGATACAAATCTTAAGATTTCAGTTCAGTAAGAGGATTTGCTTCGTAGAAGGCCCGCGGGAGGATGGAGTGGGCTACCATGGAAGGAACGGGGGAGACTGTGGCAGGGAGAGCCAGGCACTGGGTGGGGGACCTGTGGGTCACTTCCTACCCACTAGCTGGGAGTTCAGACTTTGTCTTGTCTACATAGATGGCGAAGGGCTAGTCGACACTCTCCTCGCCTAGGCAGCCTTCAAACCATTGAAGATGCTAAATATTGCTTTTAAAACCTATTTCCATGCCATCGTGACTCAAGGAAGCGCCTCCTTGAGTTTTCCCATTTCGCTCTGTCCGATTTCCTTTTTGTCTCATGAAAGGCTACAGATGGCAGGAGGCTGGATATGGATCCTAGTGATGTGGCTGGACGGGGGGGGACTCAAGACCTCATGCCTTGGCTCAAACCAGTGAAAACCAGATGGCGACACTGTATTCCCTGAAACCTCCCAGTGCTCTCCCACTGCCCTTAGAAGACCTTCGAGACCCTGCCCAGCCTGGATGCTCCTACTCCCCAGCCCCCAGCCCCCGGCCCAGCTCACCCGCTGTCCACCCCGCTCATCCACCGGCCTCCATGCTGTCCCACGGCCACACCAAACTCGTCCTCCCCTCAGGGGCTTTGCGTTTGCTGCTTCCTCTGCCTAGATGGCTGGCTCTCATCCGAGGATGATTCTACCCCCCAGGGGACACTTGGCAATGTCTGGAGACATCTTTGATTGTCACAGCTTGGGGCTGGCAGGAAAGGGAGCGTGCCACTGGCATCTAGTGGGTAGAGGCCAGGGATGCTGCTCAACACCCTACAGCATCCCCCCAGACAACAAATCATCTGGTCCCAAATATCCCGAATATCAACAGTGCCGAGGCGGAGAGACTCTGTTCTAGAATGATCGCCCCTTCCTCTGTCTCTTCCTTTAGGTCTCAGCTGAAATGTCACCTCCTTGGAAAGACCTTCGCCAACTGCTCCGTCCACGGTAGTCCCCCCATCACATGTTACTGGCCCCCCGTGGGTTTTCCTTCCAGAGGCCTATGTGAGTTGTAATTTACATATTGTTGCTGGCTGTCTTCTCATCTGTCTCCCGCACTGGGCTCTATGCTCTCGAATGGGGGGGACTTTGTTTCGCTCATCACTGAATACGAGGGTCTAAGATGTAGTCGATGTTCAATAAATAACCCATCGAATACACGGCTGATGAAGAACATAAGCCCATGGAATTCCAGACTCACGGGGACATTGGGATGCAGAGGCCCCTCCCCCACCCTGACCAGCCCATCACTCACCACTCAGAAAAGGCTCCTCTGCCTATCGTCTGCCTGTGTTCCTTTCCGCTATCCTGACACCAGTCTTTCCGAAATTCTCACTCTAGCACTGGAGGTCAGGGTATTTTTAAACTAGAAGAACTAGCCAAGCTGGTATTTTCCTTGAAGTGGTGGAAAAGAAAAACTAAGATTTGGTTTTCATCATTAGACTTTCAAATCTAAGAAGGCATGATGCAAATAGCACGTTGGCATAAACAGTTGCTGCCTGCTCAAGGGAGGGAGGGAGCCGTCCTTCTGAGCTAATTTAAGCTAAATACATGGCGGCTACTTTTCCTCTCTAGTATTGTGTAACTTTCTCCTCAGCTCACGGTGCGGGGAGATGTTATCTGGCAGGAGGTGGTGGTGGTGGAGGATAAGGGGAGGAAGGAAATGAAGAGGCAGCAGACGGAAAGTACTCTCAGCCACCATGCTGGTTATTAGAGGCATTTCAAGAGTTTAGGAGTAGAGCTGGTGGTCCACTAGGACCCCAGGGAATTTTATCTGGGTGAAAACTTGATTTTCAGCTTTCCACGCAGGGAAGAAACCAAAAAGCAACGGGAGTCAGGTTCCTTTACCTCCCCTCTATCTGCAACATTCCTTAACTTCAGACACGTCCAGATTGAACCACAGAAACTTTTACAATCTCAAGTAAAGAATAGCCCTCCCTGTTCTCCTGCCCACTATCCCCCCCCCCCACCACTTTTTCTTAAGGTCCCCAGCCCTTCTAGTCCAGCCGTTAAGTGGCTGGGGAAGCATTCGGGCCTGGAGGGGAAACCCTTCCCTGGAAGATAAATGATTTCTCTCCAAGCAGGCAGATTACCAAACCGGATCATAGGCACGGTCTTAAGGACAGAATCTTTCTTTCTGCATTCTCCAAGCTCCCTGACTGAAAAAAAAACTTCTGAAGGGCCTTTATAGACTCCCCACTGGCTACAGCCAAGACTTCAAATGACTGGGCTTCTGGAAGTTTCTGAGGCCTGAGTTCTAAACTCACCTCTGCCTCTAAGAAGGCACCTAACTTGGGAGAGTCTACCTTCCCTCTCTGGGCCTGAGTTCCTTCTTCTGCAATAGGAGGGGAGGCGTGAGATCAGGGATGGTTACTCGGGTCCATATCAAGAGGCAACTCTGATGCCCTGAGCCTGCTTCTGTGGTCAGCAGGTAAGCGTGCTGTGATTGATTAGCAATGTCTGCCAAGAGTACAAGAGGGGGCAGTGGTGGCAGAGATGTCACATATTGGCCCTCCTTGGACTAGATCATCCTTCTAGATCTAGATCCTTCTAGCTCTTCATCCCAATGACCTGGTTGAAGATAAAAGTTCAGGAGAAGACCTAGCTGACCTCTCTGAGGGCATGACTTGCTCTATTATTTCCACCTTGGTCTCCAAGCCATGGTGTGCTGGGGAAGTCACCAACACACAACAAATTTGATGCCTCCATTGGAAGACATGATTAGCCAGAGTTTTTCTTTGTGGCATCCTTGTGCATGGAACCATTGGGGTCTACCATCAGCAGGCCTGGGTAGGGAAAATTTGAGTGGCAGGGGCAAGGCTCAAGGTTTCGGGGGCTCAGCTTTTCCTACCAGCACTGAACGGACAGCAGGAGCATCTGGCGGCCAGTGGTCACCCCAGCTTCATTTCTCTGCCCACGTGCATCCCCTTCAGCTTCTAGGTTCACCATTCACAGGGCAGGTAGGGCCGGATGGGGCTCATCTACCTTTCTCAGCTCCCAGCAGGTGGTCTGTACATGCTGGGGGTCAGCTGCTCTTTTCTAAGGGCCAGTCCATTGGCCTTTGCTCTCAGAGTAGCATGCAAGATAGCAAGTCGGATTCACAGAGGTTGATCTTGTTGGGGATTCAGAAACTAGCCTGGGAAAGCTTGGGAAGAGCAGCCTGTGGTCGGCCTTTTAAACATTTAACCACACAATAGTGTCTTAAAAGCTCTGATAAGTCCTGCAACCAAGAAATAAGTTTAATTTTGTTTTGCCTAAGCATTTTAAATGCACCTTTGTCCCAGAACCCTGCCACTAATGCAACATCCATCTAGCCTGCTGTGGAATTAAATGTCTATGGAATGTGTTTGGAAAACTGGGTCTAACCTAGATCAGGCAAGCTCTAGCACAGTCCATTTCCTCCAGCTCAGTCCTCAATAGAGGGACAGCAGCCATCTCAACCCCATGGGGAGAAATCCTTCATTTTCTTCGTGTTAGGGAAAGGGGCCGCATGGCCCCAATGAGCAGGAAGGAAAGATAGAGGAGCACTCACTGGTGAGCTCCTGGGAAAGAGGACCACAGGCAAACGTCCAGTGCGAGAGAGAGAGAGGGCCAGGCTGACGGTGCAGGCTGTTTGGAGCAGGGTGCTGGAGGAACCCAGGAGCGGCTCTGCCAACCTAGATGCACATTTCCCAGAAACCGGGCAGCCGCTGGCAGCCTGTCAGTCTGACAGCACAAGTGGGAGCTTCCGAGCAGACTCCCACGGGGGTCCCCGCCCTCTCCCGCACCCTCCCTTCAATGACTTCCTGTTTATCCCCCCTCTCCCGGTTAGGAGCTGCAGGTAACCTCAGAGGCGGGGCTGAGACATCCTGATGTGCAGCTGGGCAAAATCACTCAACACGGTGGTGGGTTTCTGGGAATGGACAAGTCCGAAGACTCAAGTTTAAAATGTTGGCTCTGTCATTTCATAGGCTGGTTTACGTCTATTTCCCAGGGTTTCTTCACCTGTGAAATGGGAATAACGGTACCTACTTCCCAGGACCGTCCTGTCATGGGGAGTCCGTCGGCCTGGCACATAGTAAGTCCTTGGTGAACAGTGGCTGTTAGAGATGGGTCATTACTCTGCCTCTCAGTCCTAGATGCCTTGGGACACCTACCAACGGGCCTCTTTATGAGTCACGTCCCTTGAACCTGGCACATTCATTTAGGGTGACATGGGATCCACAGCACAGAGCCTGGCTGTGGGAATCCCACTACCGCCCGGCCTGCCAGTAGAGCCCCTCGGGCTGCAGAGAAGGGCATCTGACCCCTGTGCCAGCTCCTCATTCTTACCCAGCAACCCTCCCTCTCTGCATTCTGTAAACATTTACTGAGCACCTACTGTGTACCAGGCACTATGCTAGGTGCTAGCACGTAGATAAGATAAGGAGGTGGGAGGACTGAGGCTGTCCCCCCCCAGCCGGTCAGAGAATGAGCATGGATTATATGGCCTCGAGACAGGAGTCACTGACTTGGGTTAATAACCAGGAGCAGTGACTGGAGAGGAATGGGGCTCACTGTGGCTTGATGTGGGGAGGATCAGGAAGAATGAGAACCTTCAAGACACTGGGTTCCACGTTCCGGGACCCAGACTGGCATTTACCGCCTCCCATTCCCCTCGGAGGGCAGGATTCTTCCCTTACAGGCGCGTGCAGGCGAGGACCGGGGTCGGGGGTGCGGTGAGGCTGGGCCAGGGGACTGTCCACCTGAGCCTGCTCGGAAGCTTCCTCCGTCCCCAGGCAAAGCTGAAAAAGCATACAGCAAACGCACAGCTCACCGAGGTCCCTTCCTTTGCCTCTGAGCGAGAGTATAAATAAAAGCACGTGCTGTGTCACCAACCCATTTAGATGGGGCTGAAGCACATTCGTTCAACGGTCCAGCGACTGTCACACCACACACAGGCCACCCACCTCACTCAGGAGATGAAGTCTGGGACTGCTTGAGCCCCGTGATGGAGGTGTCAGCCAGGGGCAGGCTTGATAAAGGCGACGACAATGTCCTGACCCTGTGGCCCAGGGGTTTTGGGGGCCTGTCTCCTAGGGGGTCTGCCACGGAGGAAACAAGGTGACAAGTCAAGGCATGAGAGAAAGCTCCTTAGAGGGTGTTATGGGTTGAATCGTGGCCCCCTCCTCCAAAAGGATATGTTGAAGTCCTAACCCCTCGGACCTCAGAATGTGACCCTATTTGGAAATAGGATCATTGCAGATGTAATAGTCAAGATGAGATCAAACTTGAGTGGGGGGGCCCCTAATCCAATATGACTGGTGTCCTTATAAGAAGACGGCCATGTGAAGACAGAGACACACAAGGAGAAGCCCACGTGATGATGGAGGCAGTGACGGAGGGACGCAGCTGCAGGCCAGGGAAGGCCCAAGATTGCCAGCAAACCACCAGAAGTTAAGAAGGGGCGGCCAGGAAGGTTTCCCCTACAGAGGAGATCAGATGGAGCGTGGCCCTGCTGACACCATGATTTTAGATTTCTAGCCTTCAGAACTGTGAGAGAATGAATTCCTGTTGTTTTAGCCACCCGGTTTGTGGTACTTTGTTACAGTAGCCCTGAGTGTGATACTTTGTTATCACGCACACCAAGTGGTCTCAACGTCTGCTCACACCTCTCAAGGACAGGGAGCTCTCTACCTCTGAAGGCAGCCCACTGCATCTTGGGACAAGCCACTAGAAAGTTCTGCCTTGCTGGAAGAAGTTCTCTGCCCCTGTAACTCCCACTCCTGGCTCCCGTTCCTCTCCTAGGAGCCACATACAAGTTGGTTTCTTCTTCAATCAGAGAGTTCTCTAGATCAGAGGTTGGCAAAAGTTTTCTGTAAAGTGCAAGACTGTAAATCTTTTCAGCTTTATGGGCCATGCTGTCTCTGCTGCCAGCAGTCAGCTCTGTCACTGTAGCACAAAATAAACCGTGGTCCATATGTAAATGAATGGGTGTGGCTTTGTGCCAATAAAACTTTATTGACATTTGAATTTCATTGTATTTCAGATAGCATGAAATCTTTTTTCCCCAATTAAAGAACGTAAAAAACATTCGGGGGGCTGGATACAGCCCCCGAGACATAAGTTGCCAATCCTGGCTCTAGACTTCTCAACATAGTGATTGGGCCTTGGCTAAGTGTATCCCACTTTCCTGGTGTTCCTTAGATGATCAGCCACGGTGGGGACAAGAACCGTGGAGGGGAGGGAGTCTAGTTGTGTGTGGGGTGGGGGCAGGATGTGCACACACGGGGGGAAAGGTGGCAAAGGGGCAGAACCGGGTTTCCCGGATACAAGAGTCCAGGCACCAGAGATCAATCCAGGGCTTCTACTGACCAAGAATCCAAGATAGAGATGGAGAGAGAGGGGGCTCCACGGCAAGACGAGATTTTTCTCTTTGAACAGCAAAAAGAAAACCGGGACAAAACAGAATTAAGTGGAGACTTCGAGTCTCCAGCTTCGCTCTGGGGACGGTGACATGTGGGGATAACCCCGCATAAGGCCAAGGGGGTTCCTCTGCAAGGGGACCCCCATTTTATGAAAGACCTGTGGCCTAACAGAGTTGGGTGGAATTCAGGGTGCAAATCCACGTGCCCTTGAAAGCCTGCAGGGTCAAGGCTCCCCGAGGCGTCTTCACCCCATGGACTGGTCCACTTGGAAAGCCCGCGTATATAAGGGTTTGCTGAAACTCTGCTGGGTGCCGGGCACCTGCACGCAGCTGTATCAGACAAGTGCACACACACAATCTGTGTTGTGTGGATTGTGCAGAGTGGGTCACAGGTGAGGCTGGCAATTATCATGAAAAAACACACACACCTCCTTCTTTTTTTCTTGCAAAAGATTAATCAATGTGACCTGCTCCCGGTACTTCACAATGAATAAGGACGGAGGTCAGCAGGGAGAGCAGTGGTTTGGATCTTCCTGGATTGAAATGTCTGCAGTTAAAGCTGGCCTCTAAACAATCCCTGGGGGTGTAGCCCGGAGGAGGTGGCAGGGAGGGGCTGGAAGTCTGCAGGCTGGCTGCGGTGACGGAGGAGGGTCAGGGCCAAGGCAGGATGTGGGCGAAGAGGAAGAAGTCGAGAGCAGGGGACATGGGGCCCAGGGAGGGACACAAGCGGAGAGGCTCCAAAGGAGCGGAGAAGCCTGGCTTTCTTCCTGGATCCCTCAGGCCGCATCCTTCACCTCGAGCTGGTGTTTGTGAACAAACGGAAAAACCCGCCGGGCCTTGCCAAAGGCTCTGGGTGGCCGTGTTAGTTCATTCTGGGAACAAGAGAGGCAAGACAGAGCAGGCTGCGGTTCTGGGGAGCATTTCAGTTTCAGGGGAGCAGCTCCTGCCTGCTTCTCCCCTCTCTCATTTCCTCCTCCAGCCCAAGGTTCACGATAAAGACTGGAGTCCGCAGACCCGAAAAGTCCTGGCTGGATTCAAGAGAAGAAAGGCCCTCTGGGGCCACTGGGCAGAGCCAAGGCAGGCCCAGGCCTAGGCCCGGGGTTGGTCCACAGGGGGACTCGTATGGACGGGGAGGCGGCCGCTGACAAGGGCTGCCCCCAGCAACACACAAGCAGCTGGGGCTTGTGCAAACGTGTGTAAAAAGTCTCCAAGAAACACAGATGTTAAGCCAAGAGGCATGGAGTGACAGATGTCCCTGGAAGGGGAATGTCCACTTAGGAATAGCCCCCACGGGGGCCTGGAGTCTCTGGTCCCAGGCAGGTGGGAGCACTGGGAAGGTATCAGGAGGGCCCTCTGCGAGGCACAGGGGTTTCCTCATGGCCAGGGTCTCAGGAAGCCTGACTGGTCTCATCATTCTTCCCAGTCTGGAAGCGGGCTTGGCCCCAGAGTACGAACAGTCTGGGCGCCACCCAAGGTGGGGAAGATCCCCATATGTCTGGCTGGATGTTGAGTCCGAGCTCAGGTAGGGTTCTGAAGTCTGAGTTGCCCCTCTGGGAGGGAGATGTCTGGATAAGGTAGTGACTAGAAGAAAATCAAGCCCGGGCAGTGCCCAGGGAGTAGAGAGAGACTGGGGGCCGCCCCTGGGCTTCTTGCTTGCTGCCCAGCTGCCCTGCTACTGCCCTGCTGGGGGACAGATTTCCCTTTGGTGCCAGGTCAGGCGAATGGGGTCCGGGGTTTTGGGAACATAAGACACACCCTTATAAGGCAAGGACATAAGACAGAGGCTCCCTCATCACGCTGCACACCTGACCTGCTCCCAGCAACCTTCATGTGGAACACTTGACCCCAACGTGGTTGGGAAAAGCGGCTGGCCTAGGGTGGGAGTGACGGGGAGGGACGGAAGGCAGGGGCACTGAGCGTGCGCAGACGGACATCTAATGCGGAAGCTGCTCTAGGACTCAGCACCAGGCTGGAGCTGAGAATGCGGAATCCCCACAAACAGCTGCCCTCCTCGCCTCCTCAAGACAACTTTTTAAGGATGGAGGGGGGGATCCTTTGCAAACCGGATGCTATGCATCCGCCATATAACCCAACACACACACATCCCAGGGACCCGCATTTGTCATCGTGGTGGACAATCTTAGCTGGTGTAAGTGCCAGAGCAGACGGAGGGAAAAGGAATGTGCTAGAAGCTCCTCCCCAGAGCCCCAGTCCTCAGGGCCCAGACCGCAGGGGTGTCACGGGTGAAGGCAAGATGTAAGGAGCCCCCAGAAGTCATCTTGGCCAGGGAGCCACTGTTCTTTCCAAATGGCATGGGGAGGGAGGATCAGTGAGGCAAAAGAGGACAACGATGTCCCAGAACAGAAGGTGGAAGTGGGGAGCTTGCCCACTCTCTGGTTCCCAGAGAGACCCAGAACTCAAAAGACACGCAAGACTGTTTTGCTGCATTTCGGAGCCATATGCAAAGGTGCCACAAATCATGACAGGCTCGGGTTGGGGCCTCTGAGAACAGATGTTTACAAAGGAACAGCTTAGTGCCCCCGCCCGGATCTTAGCCCCGTAGCGTCCACTATGTTGGTACTCAGCTCTGCATCCCTGGCCCATCTTCCCAGACAGCACAGCTGGAACCCACCACACAGAGATCAGAACAGCCACAGGGCGCTCCAGAGCTGGGGCGGCCTGACTCTTGCTTGTCAAGGGGAATTGAGAGCAAAAGGCGTAGCACACGTAAGCACACATATACACACAGACCGGTCCTGCGAGCCTGCCCACGTGGGCCTCCTGCCCTAGTCTCCAGGCCCAGGGGCTCCACTTTCCACTTGCAGCTCTCTTCTCTACACCGTCCCCCGGGCCTCACTGATCAATTCCGCATCTCCCTGGCGCGTCCCCTTAAGTCCGAGCTCCGGGGTCCCCAACCCTGTCCCAGCAAAAGGGCCTGGGTCTGGGGTGCGGGGAAGCCACCGAGCCCAGTCGTGCAGTGCTCCCAGGCCGGCCGGGGTCGGTACCCTCTGATGGTGAGCCTCTGGCCTCCTGAGCTGGCAGAGGGCAGAGCAGGGAAGGAGAGGTGGCTCGCGAGCTGAGGCAGCTGAGCGCTGTCCCTTTGTCCAGTGGTCACAGCCTGGAGCGAGGAGAGAAGGAAGAGATGGAGAGAGGTCACACAGATATGACAATGGCATCTTTCGTGAATTAGCACCCCCTCGGAGGGCCAGGGGGTTTGAGATGAGCTGTTTCTGTCCTCTACAAGAAAAGGTGGAGGCGACTTTTATTTACTGAGGTCCTACTATGTGCAGGGCTCTGTGCCACATGCTGCACATATCTGATCTCATTTAAGCCTGAGAATAGCCTGCAAGATAAGCACCCTTTTTACAGATGAGACAACAGAGGTTCAGAGAGGTTACGTATTTTGCCTAAGGGTGCACAGCCAGGAAGCAGCAAGGTCAGGATTTGAACTAGAACTCTTCCCCCGGGAGCATGCAGCTTCTGGACCAGGGATGGTCACCAACGTGTGGGCTGGGCTGAGACCATGTGGTGCTGGAACACCAGCCTGTGTCCCATGTGGAGTTGCTAATAATGCTCAGTAAGGAAGAGGGGGTGAGACCAGGATCCATACTGCAGACTCCTGCTATGAGGAGAGGCTTTGCTGACTACCGTTGAGCTAGGATCTGGGCAATCAGGGGCAAAAATTTGTGCCTACTCCCTCAAGATGGCTCTGGAAAGAGACCCAGCAGGCACACAGATAATCTGTGCCTAGAAGGCAGCAGAGTGGAGGGGTCAAGATCATGGATTTAGGGTGCAGACCAACCTGGGTTCCAATACTTGCTCTGCTCCTAACTAGCTGTGTGACCTTTGGGAAGGCACTTAACCTCTCTGTGCCTTGGTTTTCTCATAAGTAAAACAGAGACAGTAATAGCACCTACCTCCTAGGGGGGCTCTGAGGATTCAGGGAGATAATGCAGATGGAATGCTTGACACAGCACCTGTCACACATGTGTTTAATAAGTGGTACCCACATGATGGAGATTGTGCTGGTTGTCATGGTGACAATCTAGCCCAGTGTTGTACAACAGACACACAATGCAACCCAAAAGAATTGGAAGCAGGGATTTGAACAGTTGCTTACACGTCAATGCTCATTGCAGCATTATTCACAACAGCCAAAATGTGCAAACAAACCAAACGTCCATCAAGAGATGAATGGACAAACAGAATGTGGTATATCCATGTGATGGAATATTACTCAGCCATACAAAGGAATGATGTTCTAATACATGCTACAATGTGGATGAACCTTGAAAACATGATGCTAAGTAAAGGAAGACAGACACAAAAGGACAAATATTATGTGCTTCCACTTATATGATGCATCTAGAATAGGCAGATTCATAGAGACAGAATGTAATAGAGGTTACTAGGGGCTGGGGAGTGGGGAATGGAGAATTGTCGTTTAACGGGTAGAGAGTTTCTGTCTGGGGTAACAAAAAAGTTCTGGAAATAGTAGTGATGATTGTACAACATTGGAAATGTGATTAATGTCACTGGATTGTACATTTAAAAATGGCCAAAATGGCAAACTTTATGTTATATATATTCTACCACAATTAAAAAAATAATAATGTAATATACCCAAACCCACTGAGTTTTACATTTAAATGGGAGAAATATATCATATGTGACCTGTATCTCAACAAAGCTGTTTAAAAGAAAAAGAAATAAGGGGTCAGCCCCGTGGTGTAGTGGTTAAGACCATGCACTCCACTTTGGATGCACTCCAAGCCCGGATTCGTGGGCTTGGATCCTGGGCACGGACCTACACCACTCATCGGCAGCCGTGCTGTGGCGGAGACCCACATACAAAATAGAGGAAGACTGGCACGGATGTTAGCTCAGGGACAATCTTCCTCAAGCAAAAAAAGAGGAAGATTGGCAGTGGATGTTAACTCAGGACAAATCTTCCTCAGCAAAAAAAAAAAAAAAAAAAAGAAATACCACACAAGTCATGTATGTCCTTGTAAATTTTCTAGTAGTCATATTTTAAAAAGTAAAAGGTAAAATTAATCTTAATAGCATATTTTATTTAACCCAATATATCCAAAACCTTATAATTTCAATATGTAACCAATCCTACATATGTAATGTTAACAAATTACATTACATTCTTTTCTTTATTCTGTCTTTGAAATTGGGTGTGGATTTCACCTGCACAGTGCATCTCAGTGTAGACCCACCAGATTTCGAGTGTTCAACAGCCACACGTGGTGAGTGGCTGTTACCGGGCAGTGCATGTCCAGACCCTCCGCTACTCAAAGGGTGGTCCGTGGGCCAGCATCATCAGCGTCACCTTGGAGTTTGTTGGAAACGCAAGACCTCGGGCCCCACCCTAGATGTACGGAATGGGAACCTGAATTTTCACAAATTCCCTGGATTATCTGAATGCATATCATATTTGAGATGCACTGGCCTGGAATGCAGGCTTGCCCCCGTCTTGCCTCCAGTTCACCATGTACTAAGCTATACGGGGAGTCTGGAAACGCCAGCTTCTCAGATGTGATCATCAGAGAGGTAGACCGAAGACCCCAGAGGTGAGTTTTAAGTTAGCCGCTCACGTCCTTGGAAGATGCCGGCTGAGCTGAGACTTCTCAGTTGGTTCCCTCTGCAGATTACGAAGCCCTAGACAGGACCCAGATCCTGCACCCCCTCTAATCAAGCCCTCCCCAAACCACTGCTGACCCCGGCGGCTTCTGGAAGGACTCCGGCATTGACCACGCCACCAGAATGACCATCTCAAAGCTGGATGAGCGTGATCAAGGAAACTATAGGAGCTGATGTTGTGGGGAAAGCAAACTCCAGACTACGGAGTTGGAGCCTGATCTGTGTCCCTGGCTTTATCACTGACACCCCATGCGGATGCGGTTGAGTTTCCCCATGTCTCTGGGCCACAGTTTCTCCATATGTAAAAGAAGGAGGTTGGAGAAATCTAGAATGGCCAGGGAAGACACCCCATGCAGTGATTCTGAGTACCTGCTGGTGGCTACCAGGAGGGTGAGGGATGGCAAATGTGCTGTGACAGATTAGCCATGTCTGCCACGGGTTCAGGAATGGGACACAGACACCACACACATTCCTCATCTATGAAATACGTAATCCCCAGGACTTTTCTACTTTGACACTGAGAAGCAAAGATGACTTCTGTTCCTTTGAGGCTTCAATTTGTAGCGTCATTTCATTCTTTCTCTTCCTGAGGTAGGGGTTATGATGTGGAAGAGAAAATCGTAGCTCCAGGCAATAAACTGAGGGCCCAAAGTGACAAAGTGGGAAGGGACAGAGGTGGGAGTTGCCCTCAGATCTCTGGACCCCAAACAACCCAGCTACTCCACAAAGGAAAAGCCCTCCACACTCCCAGTGTCCTAGGTCCCCACAACCTTCACTCAGTGGATGACCTTGGGGGAAGCACATGTGGGACCATGTGGCCTCTTAGGGGCCTTCTGGTCCTGAGGGAGCTTCTGAGAAGTTCCATCATCGTTTGAATAAACTCCAACTCCTACCCTTGTCTGAAGGACCATGCAGACCTGGCCTCCGGCGACTCTTGGGACGTCATCTCCCTCCTGCTCGCCACGGCCGGGTCGCACCCACTTCCTTCCTGTTCTCCCAACCCCACGTGCTCACTCCCACCCGGAGGCTCTCATTTCTGATGTGGGGGCCTGGCTTCTACTCAAGTGGCCTTCTCTGACCCCCTCTTACCATCTAAAGCCCCCCCATCACTATCACTCACCCTGTTTTATTGTGTTTTCAACACTTAACGCCATCCAAAATGATGATCCTTTTAAAACACGTTTGCCTGCTTATTGTCCCCTCTCTAGAATGTAAGCCCTATGAGGTCATTTATTTTATTTGCCACTGTATTCTCATTCCATGATGAGGACAGGCTGCTGGCCTGGGGGGAGATTTCCTTAAAGCGAGGCCTCGTGGAGGGGTACATTGAATAGCTGACATGTGGGGCTTGGTGGGTTCAGAACATTACCTCGCCACATGATGCCCGGTCTCACTGGGGCATCAACTTTCATCAGGAAGAGATAGGCAATGAGGCAGCCATGGTAGCCAGAGGGACCAAGGCCCTATATGGCCGACTCCAGACCCCAGAGCAGACTCCCTGGACAGAAACCTGGTGGGGAAGCTGGTGGCTGGGGGAGGGAGGTGGGTGCATGGAAAGGAGAGGGTTGGCAGAGGAGTCGGGGAGGGAAGCAAAAAGGTGACAGGGCAGTGGAGAGAGATGCTAAGGAAGAACACCTACTCTGCAGACTTCCAGAAATGTCCGGGATGAGACAGGCGGCGGTTCCGCTTGGGCAGTTTCTCCAGCATGTCCATGAGCTTGGTGAAGGTGGGTCTTTCTTCTTGTTCAAAGGCCCAGCAGAAGAGAAGAATGTCCTAAAAGAAACCAACATGTAGTGAATTAACATAAATGGTGACTTCTTGATTACTCCTCAGCACCTCATTGGATCCGTCCATTTGTCTGCTCATTTGCCCCATTTCCACATTCCTCCATCATCCATCCATCCACCCATCCATCCATCCATCATGCACCTAGCCATCTCAATTCATGCATTTATCCTTCATCTATGATCCATCCATCCATCCTTCTATTCATTCATTTTCTCAGCAAAACTTAGGCCCTATTCTAGAAGGTCTGGGATACACTGAGATCAAATGCTCTCCCAGGAGTTTCTTGGCATTTTTCTCAAAAGGGAGGGAGAAAAGGGAATCCTGAAGTCTCTCTCCATATCCCAATACTATAAAAAGCTTTTCAAAGTCAAAGAGAGGAAAGTTACTTTTACCAATCTCCTCACCTGAGAAAGGAAACCTAGAGGCAAGTAATCCTTAAAAACATACCAGATAATTACCCCTTCCCTGACTCATCTGTCTTCTGATCACAAGAGAGGACTCTTCCTGCTGTGTCTTAGAGAATGATTATTAATTTATACTCAGGCTTTTCTGTTTCTGTATATCTTGTTCTGAGTTGGATAATGCCTTAAAATTTTTATGTAGATGCAAATAAAATTAGAATCATTAGTATGAGTGATATTTTAATGAATATCTATAAAAAAATAACAGAAAAACAGGGATTTGCTGATTCTGTTTGACTCAGCAATCCATTGCTAGGAAAACCTTGGCCAAGTGTTACAGCGCCCCTGATGGTAGGAACCTGAATTGCAGGCATAGTTTAGAGGTTTTGCTTGTTAAGCCCCAAATCAGTATCTGATAAGGTTGTGGGTGTGCTTTTCCATCATCCTCTGGGAAAGCATTTGTAACCTTAACACACAGGAAAAAGAAGGCCTAGAACTGCATCCGCCTCTCCCCTTGTCCCCAGACCCGGCACTCTCCCAGGACTTACCGAGATCTCTTTCCCCATGCCGATCTGGCTGAGGTTGGGTTTCATGCCTGTGCCCATTTGCCAGATTATTGCCTCTGCTGGTTGGGTCTTGAAAGGCCACTCCCTGGCGTGGAGTTCATACCAGATTGTGCTGTTGGCAGATGTTAAGGGGGTGCTGGTGTGACATGTCCCTCGTATCCCCTCACCAACATATACCCACCCAGCCAGCCGGCTGGCTAACCACCCCGCTCCCCAGTTTCTTCCCCCTGGGGCTGGTGTTCTGCTACTTGGGATGCACTGAAAGCTTCTCGATGTCTTAGAAATCATGCTTTTCCTGGGACCACTTCTCTGGTGCCTGAATTTAAATGAATCAAAGCCTAGAACCTGAATAGTTTAATACAATGTAGCTAGGATCTCTGACCCTATATTTGTACTTCTAGGAAACCATTGTAGGGGAATAATTAGGGATACAGACAAAAATTAATTTACAAGGATGTTCTCTATTATCAGAATAAACAACAACACATTGAGGTTTTACTCTGTGCTAGACGCTACTCTAAGCCCTTTGCATTGATTACGATTATGGGGACGTGTATTACGCATGCCTTTTTATTTTGATGCTCTGACATCTGGGGCCTTGCTGAGCCTGGAGTGACTGCCCCTCCCAGGGCCAGCGAATTCCTGAGACAGTAAGGATTCTCCTGGGAGTGTGCCTTTCATACGCAAACTAACCAGTCCAAATGCCCTCCCCACCTGCTCTATCAGGCTCACTCTCAGGGCCAGTATTCCCCTGCCCTACTCAGGACAGCCCCCACACCTCAGGGACCACCGACATTCATCACACCAGCCCATCCTAAGCCCGCTTACCCTGCCTCACCCGTTCCTTCCCGAGGAAACCACAATAAAGGCTCTTGCGCACATTCTCCTCCTGCTCCCTCTGCCTCCTGACCAACTCTGGTGACTCCCCATCTGGCCCTGCAAGGCACGACACACCCCCTCCTTTTGGGCACTATGAGTAACAAACTATCTTTTCAATGGCAATCATTTCCTGATCTGTGGGCCTCATCGCACCTGAATAATAATAAAACCTACATTTTAAAACAGGAGACACTGTTATTATCCCCATTTTACAAAGGAAGAAACTGAGGCTCAGGAAGGTCCTATATCCTACCCAGAGTCATATAGCAAATAACAGGTGCAGCCAGAGTTGAAGCCAGTTGATCTGACTACAGAATGGCGCCATAGGCCATTGTGCTATCCTGGGAAACCTACACTCCATCCTATTTGAGTCCTCTGTCATTGGGGCAGTGAGCAGTTTGGAAGAGCAGGGTGGCATTGACGGTTGGGGCCTGGTGAAGGAGGCACAGAGAGATGGCAGACACTACTCATGTGAAAGGGGGAAGGGAGCCTGTTAAGAGTGTGCCCTGTGCCGGGTACCTTACAGGTGTTTCTCACAGAATCCTTAGAACACCTCAGTGGGTTTTATTATCTTTGATTTAAGGTTGATGGAAGCAGGGCTTTGCGTGGTGAAATGACTCTCCGTCCCCTTGAGTCTCCGAGGTTTAAAGCTCCAACTCTGGAGTCCCAGTTTGACGGGCTGCTCCACCGCTAATTACCATAAGGCAAGTCACTGAGCCACTGGGAGCCTCAGTTTTGTCACCTGTCCATTGGGCACAACAACAGTACCTGCTTTGCAGGGCACTTGTGAAGATTCCAGGAGACAGCACCATAAAAAGCTTAACACGGTGCTCAATACACTTTTAAAAGTCCGTTTCCGTTCTCAGTCATGCCTGAGCATGATGTTCCCAGGCAACAAGATGCACCTAATTGGCAGGAAACCAGATCACCAGGTCCCTCGGAATTCAACAGTGTCAGGAATAAAAGCCTCATTAAAACTTCCTTTCAAACCCAATTTACAAGAGAAACTCACTTTAAGAAAAAAAAATTGCTAAAGATGAAAACTCCAGTGGAAAACCAATTACTTACTTTGGTACATTTTGTTAATTACATTTTTTCTTTTGCTAAATTTATACTAAAATATACCAACTTAATGATTGCGATTTGGTTTCAGATAACAATATCTAACTAGATAAAGATTTGGGCATAAACTAATTAGAGCAAATGACAGCCTCTAAAGGGGTCCAAGGGACAGACGTTGAGAATTCTGATGTGCCAGCAAACACCCGAGAGGACGCAGTGGGGGTACTTTTCCATAAGACGGTCTCTCTAACATCTCTCAGTGGCGCTAATTGCACACACATCTGCAGCCTGCAACTTTCCCAAACGGCTTCCCCAGCGTTTCCTCTGCCAGCCCTTGCTACCACCCCATGCACGAGGGAAGGTGAGGCTTAGCATGGCCATTTGAGGGCTGGAGCACAGATGCCTTCCTAGCTACACCTTCTCAGAGCACTCTGTCCCACATCTTGGGGCTACATCCTGGACCCTCTCCTACCTCTACACTTCAAAGACCTCTCATTCTCTCCCATGGCTGTCATTACCCTCTCTTTGCTGACAATCCTAAACTCCTGTGTAGATACGGCTGCCTTCTGGTTGGTTCCATTGGTCATCTCTAAGGTAGCTCCAATTCTGTGTCCAAATCTGTTCTCTTTGCCTTCCTGGCGTAATCCAGCCCTGCCTCACCTCCAGGGTCTCTACCTTGGTCAATAACACCACTCTCCCCCCGGTTATTTAAGGTAGACATCTGGGCGCCACCCACATTCAATACATCATGAGTCCCATCACTGCCACCCCTAAATGCTTCTTATGTCCACTCCAGCTTTCAGACCCACTGCACAGATTCAGTGGAAAACGCCAGCATCTCCCCCTGGATTGGTCACCCAGCCTCAATTTTGTCCTTTCCACTCCCGACACAGTAGAGTGATTGTTCTAAAACTCAGAATATGATTATGTCACTCCCCAGCTTAATAGCCATCAATGGCTCCCTAGTATTGTGAAGAGGAAGGGAAAACTCCTTAACTCAGCCTCTAAGTCCCTGCAGGATGCCTGCTTTCCTCTCTAGACTCTCATCTCACCACCCTCAGCCTTACTCTTTCCTGATTCTCCATCCCTCAGCTCCCTTTCCTCCCCCCACTCCCTATATGCTCCTCCATTGTGGGCAATTTGTTCTCTTTAACCTTTGTGCCTTTTCACGTGTTCCTTCTCTCTGGACACTTCACCTCACCCTCATCTGGCCTACTTATATTCAACCTTTAACCTAGGCTCAGGAGTCCCCTCCTCCAGGAAGCTGTCTCTGATCTCCCAAGCTGGATTTAGTCCCTCCTTTATTCCCACAGTCTTGTGTTTATCCTCAGCACAGCATTTATCATACTTTGCTAAAATGTGACTGTTTCCTTGTCTGTCTTCCACCAGACAAGACAGAATAGGGACCATTGGTGGTTTTAAAATATGTCCCTAAATTCTTTGATACTCCTTCCTGCAAAAAGTAGAGTTTAATTCCCCTCCCCTTGATTTAGTGACTTGCTTCTAGCAAACAGAATATGGTGGAAGTGACGATATATAATTTCTGGGACTTGGTCATAAAGGCAACGTGGCTTCTAGCTGCTGTATTGTGAGGTCACCCAAGCAGCCTATGGAAAGGCCCATGTGGTGAGGACATGGGAGTGGGCCACCTTGGAAGTGGATCCTCAGCCCGTCAGGCCTTCAGATGAGACCACAGCCCTGGCTGACATCTTGATTGCAACCTCATGAGTGACCCTGAGCCAGCTCAGAACGACTCAGCTAGGCCACTCCCAAATTCCTGGCCACAGAAACTTGAGATAATAAATGTTTTAAGCCATTAAGGTTTTTTCATAATTTGTTAATAGTAGGCATCCAGTAACTAGCTATTGCATGAATGAATGAGTGAATGAGTCAGGTAACTGACCATGGTCACATAACCAGTTAGAAACCAGGCATGAAGGTTTGCCAAGGGCACGCTTTCTGCTACACCCCACTCAGATCCCCCCAACCTCCCCCAGAAATCCAGCCATCCTTGCCCCCGCAGACAAAAGGTGCCCTGCCCCTTCCAAAAGCACTGAAGAAATGCTTGGGAAGTGCCCTTCTGCCTGGGCTGGGGCTCTCCAAGGCCAGGGTGGGCCACCTACCCCAGCGCAAAGACGTCCGAGTGCTTGGAGAAGGGGAGCTTGTCCTCCTCCGTGTCGGGAGACAGCTGGCGAATGATCTCAGGCGCCAGGTGGCACAGCCAGCCATTCTGGATGCGCAGTTTGTCCTCACGTCTGGAGAAGCAAAGCACAGAGTGAGCTCCCTTTCAAGCCCAGGATCCGTCCCCCAGCATCGACCCCAAGTCCCCAGACCATCTCTGCTGACTTTCTTGCATCCCCCCCATTGGGCACTGCCTGACTTTGAACTTGAAGCCAAGACCCAGTGGGAGGTGCAGGGAAGGCTGGTCTGGAGAGGGACACTCAACACTCATACCATCTTTGGATCCCTTCACCTCTGAGGCCCCCTCTTCCCCATTGTCACTCCACAAATACAGCTGATTCTTGTTATTCGTGGTAGTTTTGTTCTATAAATTCTCTGCAGACACTGAATTAGCAAATATTGAATCATTGCTCCTAGAGGAAATATGTATACACTCACATGCAGACATCTCACACAGATTATAATCTTAAATCCTAAAAACAACTCATCCTAGCCTATTCTATTTCCTTGATGTTACACAAAAGAAAATGAGGCTCAGAAGCGTTAAGTGACTGCCTGAGGCTGCCCCACTACCATGTGGCAGAGTTGTAAACCCCATCCAACTGGCCGCAGAGCCCAGCCTCCTGCACTGCCCCGCCCCCTCCGGTCTCCATCCCTGGTCATCTCCGTGGGAGAGATGAAACAAGAAAGCAGAGAGAGCATCCTCTCGTTCGACCTCAGCGGGGAACATGCACGTCAGGCGGCTCAAATTTCCACCACCTGTACATGCCCACGAGTGACTGCAAATGTGCCATGAGTATTGATCTGGGGGTTTCAAAGACATTTTAGTGAGTAGGCGAATTCGCAAATATGGAATCTGCGAACTACGAGGATTGACTGTATTTATGGTGCACCTACGATGCCTCGGCTCTGTTCTCAGCACGGGGAATACAGCAGTGAACGGGACCTACATGGTTCCTGCCCTTCTGGAGCCAGAGCTTTGGCGGGAGAAGGTGATGACGAATTAAATAAATAGGAAACATACGATAGTGATGTGTTATAAAAAATTTAAATAGGGGAACATGTCAAAGATAAGAGGAGTTTACTTTAGGTAAAATGTGAGCTAAGATCTATGTGACATAAGGGATCCAGCTATATGAACAAGGAGAAAAATACAGCCATGCACCGCATATCCATGTTTTGGTCAACGATGGTCAATGACAAAATCACCTAATGATGCATTTCTCAGAATGTATCCCTGTTGTTAAGCGGCGCATGACTGTATTCTAGGCAGAAGGGAAAGTTAGGACAAAGGCCCAAGGCAGGCCCTGTTTGGGGTGTTCTAGAAACCTAAGGAACACCAGTGTAATTGGCACACATCATGCCATTCTTTGTAACTATTAAAATGCATATAACCAACCCTTTGTTGATGGGCCTCAGGCACTTCCCCCTTTCACCACTATAAACAATGTTGTGATGAACATCTTCAGGATAGGTACTGTGAATATACCCCTTCACCCACATCTATGATTATTCCTTAGGATACATCCCTAGAAGAGGAAGGATGCTGGCTCTCTTCTTCATGCTGTAAGTCTTCAGCAAGTACAGAGCTTTCCATTTGGGTCTGAAATCTGAGCCGACCTCCTAGGAGGTTTCCATGGATTCAAGCCTCCCAGAAAATGGCCAGTCAACACAGGGAGAGTGGGAAGGAGTGGGAGATGGGGATGGCTCTCTTGAACTACCAAGAGCGAGATGCTGAGGGACCAGAGCTTCAGCATGTGGGACCCGCTGGGGACCTGGGGCTGGCTGGCTGGTACAATCCTTCCAGGGCAGGCTTCTGGGCTACACAAGGTGTGATGCTCTGCTCCCTTAACTGCACTCGTTCATGTCCTATAATCAGGATTCCTGCCCTAGCTGAACACCTTCTAGAGCAGTGTTATCCAATAGAACTTTCCATGATGATGGAAATGTTCTATCTGTGCTGTCCAATATGGCAGCCACTAGCCACTGTTGGTATTGAGCACTTGAAATCCAGCTAGTGCAACTGAAGAATATTTTTAATTTTATTTAATTTTGATTCAAGTTACAATGAGATAGCCACATGTGGCTAGTGGCTACCATATTGGACAGTGCTGTTCAGACTGTCATTTACTACAAATGGATTTTTTCACTAATATGTATATTTTAAACATGACCATAAATGGAAACAAGCACTTTAGTACACATTAAAATTAAGATGAAAAATGTTTGTTCACATCCACCCTGAAGCCATCTCTCAGATCATACTCGCGGGGAGCAGAGAACCTGACGAGAGATGCCCCAGGAGTTTGGAGCTCTGGCTTTTGGTCTGGACCATTCTTTGTGGTGGGGGTGTCCTGTGCAGTGTAGGGTGATTAGCAGCATCCCTGGCCCCTACCCATTAGATGCCAGTAGCACCTCCTCCCCTGTTGTGACACCTAAAAATATATCCAGACATCAGAAATGTCCCTGGGGGGCAAGACAGCCCTGACTGAGAGTCACTGTTCTAATTTACACATAAAATAAGGAAATGGTCCAAATTTCAGTGTGTCAGCATTAGTAACACGGCTTGCTCCTGTGCTCTGCACAGCGGACCTGATAGAACACATCCTCTGCCAGAAAGCAGGAACTCAAATCCATTAGCAAGCCCTTGAGTTGGCAGGGTCCAAAGAGTTCTTGCTTCTAGAATCAGGGACACCTGCAGGGGTTTAAGGACTCATCTGTTGCTTACTAGCTGTGTGATCTTGAGCAGACCTGGGACTCCATTTTCCCATCTGCAAAATGGGCTGGGACAAAGATGAAAGAAGACGGTGCATGGTGCAGGGCTGTGTCAGCTGCCAGGGCCACACTACGGGTGGACAGAATTATTATGTATGGATATTTTTTTATCCTGAGGACTCAGAAATGGAGTTGAGACTAGAGCCCAAAGTAAGAATGTCATCCAAGAAAGGGGGGTTGTGGCCTGGCCAGCCGACATTCTCCTGGCGTGCCCAGGCCAGGTGCAGTGGGGGTGGGGTGGGATGTTCCTGCCTAAAGGGCAAGGCTCCCAGCTCCCATCTTTTTCCGCCGCCCCTGCCACCTCCTCCTGACTGGCGGGGTCAGTGGGGGTTTGGAATTGCAGGGCAGGGCCCGGAGGAGGAGTGGTGGCTACTCCACAACCATCACCCTGGGGCAGGCGTGGGCACAGGCCTGGGAAGGGCCCAGGAATCAGACCTGGCACAGACACCCTGGGGTGCCTCGTTCCCATGGCGATAGGCCCACCAGTGACTAACCCAAATCATCCTCATTATAGTTATTATTATGATTAATAACAGCCTGCGGGAGCTGGCATGATAGTGCTGGCATCTCAAAGGACACCTTTTCTTAACGATGGCAGAACAGCTGTCTGCTGGCAATGCTGAGGATGGGCTCAGGGAAGCCCTGGGATCTGTCTGGACATTCGGGACATGCTCACTTCACTGGGCAACCCCCACCCTGCCCCAGCCTGGCAGATCTCCCCGTCCTGGGTACCCAGCACTGCCAACACCCCAAGCTTTATCTGAGGGGAGGGCAGGAAGGCAAGTAACTCCTGCTGCGTGCCTACTGTATGCCAGGTTGTTCATCACACTTAATCCTCGTAAACCTGCAATCAGATGGATATCACTCCTGTTCTAGAGATGAGGAGAGAGCCTCAACACGTGTAAGTGACCTGCCCAAAGCCACAGAAGTAATAAGTGACAAAGCTAAGATCTGTCGGATCACAAGTCTTTAAAACTCCAGAGACTAGCCTCCTAACCACCATTCTTTACTAATTCCTAGAGAAATAGCACCATTGGGGAGCAAAGCTCTAAACTAAGCCCTGTACATCAAAGCACAGGAAGCCACTGACGGCTACTCGTGGTAACGGAGAAATGTGGATTTCTGGTTGGGAGCTGTCGCTGAGGGCTCCCTGACCTCTCATGACACCAGCTGGGTTTGTGTTGACAACCACGCTGGGGCAGGGGTGGGGCTGGGGTGCTGTCTGAGCAACAAGGCCAGAAGCCACCTTGCCCTTGACTTGAACTCCCTTCCTGGTGGACACTGGGCCTCCACGAATGAGCTGAAGGAAAGGATGCCCACGTCATTCCATTTCCTTTTTCTTTCCTCTCCCTGTGGCTTCAGAAAACCATGAATCAGAAGGAAGAAAATGAGAGGTGCCGTCCCCCTTTCCTCCACTTGGGGGACAGTCCCCTGCAAGGAGAAAGAGAGGGTATGGACATGCCACCAGGAGAGAGAAATCTGATATTTGTATTTTTTTTTGGTGAGGAAGATCGTCCCTGAGCTAACATCTGTGCCCGTCTTTCTCTATTTTGTATGTGGGATGCTGCCACAGCATGGCTTGATAAGCGGTGTGTAGTTCGTGCCCGGGATCTGACCCGCAAATCCCAAGCCGCCAAGCGGAGCCTGCGAACCCAACCACTACACCACCGGGCTGGCCTCTGAAATCTGATTTTTTTAAAGAGCCTTGCACCAGGTTAAAGAAAACACTCGCTGGGCCTCTTTTTGCCTTGACACAGACAGTGATGTCACCAACCAAGAGCCTACTCTGCCCTCAGCCTGGGGCGGTGGAAACGGGACTGAGCGGTTCCCCTAGAGCAAACCTGAACATCAGTGCTGCTGGGAGATGGAGGCAAGAGAGAATCCTGCACCATCCAGCCGTCCTGCTTCCTGGGTTCTGACTTGAGGGGCTCTCTCCATCTATCTATCCACCCATTGATCTAGTTCTTTATTTACTGCCTCCTATTTTCTCATCTTAGGTACTGTAGACAGTTTTGGAGACCGAATCTTTTTGGATGGAGTAAAATCTGAAAAAGATACATCAGCTTGCTTGTTACTGTGTCTTACAGAAACAGCTAGGTCAAGTTTCACCAAATTTTGGATGGTCTGACTTAGATTCAAGGTATTATAGAGCGTGAACAAAATTCACTTTGGGGGGACCCTGGGGTGTACCTTAAAGAGACCAGTGGTTCTCCAAAGCAGCTGAAACCGAAGTCAAATGAGAGAAACCGTGGCGTTGCCTTTCTAGAGAGACACACCGTTCACTATAAGAGGCATGATTAGAGGAAACATGCAGGGTTTAAAGTTTGAGTGTGTGCATGTGTGTGTGTGCCTGCGCGCACGCTCCACATACACATTCCAAATTAAAAGTCACAAAGTGTAGACTTTCTGAATTATGGCTTGTTTGTTTGGGATCAGGCTGTTTTTCACGTGGTGAAGTCAAGGCGGCTTGCTCTAGGGTGAGTGGCGGCTGAGAGTTAATTACTTAATGATGGTTAATGATTCTCTCGGGTGATACTGGGGAGGTATATGCAAATTAATACTAATTACAACAACTCAGCAGCAGCTACCATTTCCAGCGTTTCCTGTGCTCCAGGCATTGGGCTGGATGTTTGAAGTGTGTTATTTTATTTTATCCTCACAAGGATCCTACCATCCTTGGGCATCGTCATACCCATCATTTGTCTTGTAGACGAGGAAACTTAAGTTCGAAGAAGTTCCACGACTTGAGTAAAGTCACAGTTAATAAGTGACAGAGCCAAGTGGGACCCCCGGGTGGGTCTGACTTTAAATCTCTTGCTCTTAACTACACTCTTGCTGTACTAAAATTAATAAATTCATAATAAAACTTTGAGCAAGGTGATCTTGGGTGATCCCAACTTCTAGGCACGTACTTGGGGTAAGGGAAGAGTCCTCCAGTGAAATTCAAGGGGAAGGGCTTTGCAGGATTTGGGGATGCTCTGTGTCTGTTCAAAGGCACCATTTGCAAGACAAGCCCCTTTGTCTTGCAATGACCTGGGCATCAGCATTGCATGGTCAACATAGCAGCCTAGCCACTCAGCTAAGTGACCTCAAGCACAACAAGGAGTCCAGGTCACTAAAGCCATTTGGGTGACTTCTCACCCCTTGACTGTCATCTATCAAGACACCTCCAGGTCCTTCCACCACTTCTCACCTGCCAGCCTGCAGCACCCCGGAAATGCTGAAGAGCCCAAAGTCTGTGATCACCACTTTGCCGTTGTCATAGAAGACGTTCTTCGACTTGAGGTCCTTGTGAAGGATTCCCTTGGCGTGGAGGTAGCCCATGCCCTGTGTGGGAGATCAAGATTTGGCCACTCTGAAATCTATCTTTTTACCTTGATTGTTTTCTCTGAGGGACATTTGACCTCCCCCACTAACTGCCTAAAGAATTTGACATGGTGGCTCCTTCCTGGAACAGATCTTCATGATGGCTGTAAAGATAATGTAGGATAAATGTTACAATAGGAAAGGCACCAACAAGCCCATCTTATTAGAAGTTCTGTCTCTCTGGCCACATTCTCTAGATGGCCCTGCAAGGAGCTGCCAGACAATCATTTACAAGGGAAATCTCCATTTGTAAAGGTATCTCCCTCTCTGTATTTGGGAAGAGGGGGGATGACCTCATTCCTAGAAACTTATCAATGTGAAAAGTGAGGCCTTAAATCTGCATAATAACCTTACTCTTGTTTACTGTGCTTTAGTGGTAATCTCCTGTAACTGACTCCCCCTACCCGCAACATCCTCCTTTGTCGTTGGCTGAACATGGTATTTAAGATGAGAATTTCTGCTATTGTGTTGAGAAACGCAGTGTCCCTGCTTTCTCCCATGTATATGTTATTAAACTTGGTATTATTTTCTCCTGCTAACCTGTCTTGTTGATTATTTGGCCAGCCATAAGAACCTTAAGGAAAAGGGCAGAGGGAGATTCTCCTTCTTCCCCTGACAGTTTTGGTGTAGTTGGCAGGATCCACACTGGCTGGCAAGTTGCCTTCTCTGGCTGGAAGACCTGCCTTCTCCCTGGACTTTTGCAGATGATGAGATACGGGAACGCCTGACGAAAGCCGGCAAAAGGTAAGACTTCTTACTACGTCAGCCTCCCGGAATCTCTATCTGCGGAGTCCGATGGAAGGAAGTGGTGAGAATTTTTTTCTCTTTCTAAATTTAGATTGGCAGGAGAAAATATTTGGGAAACTAGTTTCTTGTGCTTTTAGTGACTCTTGGTTTAAATTTGGTAGAGTACTCTTGGTTTTGATCTTGATCCCTTTTCCTCCCAGAGTAGTCTCTGTCTTGTTCTGTGTCCTGAGAACTTGGCTTTGTGACCAGTGAGAATATTCTCCTTGGTCTCCACCATACGGAAGGTGCATTTACTGGGGTGCACCTTGGTGGCCAGTCGAGTAGACTGGGGTTCCGAACTGTCTCTTTGTCCGGCTGTGCCAAGCTCTCAGGGGAGTTTGTCATAAAGGGCCCAGTCCATAAGTGCTTTTGTCGTCTTAACCTTCGTTGCTTGTTAGTGCTGGAAAAATCCCATTCCAGTATCGCCTGCCCGGTGTCACAGATTAGCGGGTCTGTGACTGGAGGCATTCCACACTATTGTGGGAGACTGGAGACACCATCCTTATCGCCTGTGCAACGAAGGTCTTTACTTTCTCTGAATATCTTTGGGAGTGAATTCTGTGGATCATGGGGGCTACATCATCTGCGCCCTCACCAGGGATGCCTCTTGTGTCCATGGTAAAGATTTATTCTAAGCGTGGAAAGTTACCTCCGGGTCTTTCCTTAAAAAGGCTTATTGGATCGAGTCACTATTGGAATAAATATACAAATGAAGATCCTACTCATCAATGGCCAGACGACGGATCCTTTGAATTGGAAAAACTTCTAAATTGGGGGAAAAAAAATGTTTTGAGAGCTCTCACATAATTATTTATTTGGTACCTAAGAAAAGGCCAGAAAAAGGAAGGGAAAAATTTGACTAGCCTTAAGACCTTGACTCAGGTTACAATTGAATTGAGAACATGTAAAAGTGTAAGTGTTGATAAGATTATAAAGGTTGGAATGTTTGAGCTAATTTTATATAAAGAGGTTACATCAACTTTGCCTGAGTATGTTTTAAAATGTCTGACTGGGAATGCTTCCCTTGTCCAAAATTAGAAGACCAAGACCTATTGATAAAAATCTTAATGATAACTATGTTTAAAGGTATAAGAGGTGATAAAATTTACATGAAATTTTGTGGAAAAAAAAGTGATGTTATTTCTACTACAGAACTGGTTAACAAAAATAGTAATTTAAATGATGGCTAATTTTATCTGATGTCTTATGAAGCCTTGTAGGCAATCTAAATAATTATTAAAAATAAGTAACTAAATAGTTGTGAAAATGATGAATGCTGGGTGAACTTTAAACAATAATTATGTGATATGGTGGTTACAGCTTCTGAACTCTTTTTGGTGACTTAAAACTTTAGAGTTTTGCTAAATTTTATGATAAAAATTCAATTGAGTATCTAGATCATTTCCAAATAACATAAGATATTAGACATTGATTACTAAATGTACATTGGTCTACTTTTGGCTTTTCATTACAGGAAAACTAAAAGGTATTTTGGGTCTATTGATAAACATGTGTTTTATTAAAAGATTGTACTATAAAGTAACCTATTTCCAGAAGTTATGAAGTGTTTATAAATTTTCCAAGCCACAAGATACTAATGTAAAAAAAAGTTTATAATTGTTTACTTAGTTTTTACTTACAAATTAAGGTTTCTAAAGGTTAAAATTTCTAATTAGTATATGTGATTGAAGCTACTAAAAATTAAGAAAAAATATGTCTGTGTACAAGGAAAGTAAGATGTATAAAGGTACAAAAAATGGAAATGTTTTGTTTAGTTGATTAAGAAAGATAAATTTGTCCTCAAGTACTAGGAGGGAAAAAAAAGACATGGGACAAATTCTAAATGTAAAAAGAAAGTTACAGGTTTGTGGAAGAGGAATTCTGGAAAAGGAGTTTTTTCATGGTCAAGTTGGCTAAGATTGAAATGAATTTAATTAAGTAAATGAGTTTTAATAACAGAAGTAAGCTGGTGCAAAATGAAAATTTGGTCTTCTGTCTCTTAAAAGGATAATTTGCTTAAACTTGATAAAGAGGTTATAAAAGATTTGTCTTTACCTTTGCGTAAGTCTACCTAAAAGACAGAAAAAAAAAAAAAACTGTTAAAATAATTTCCTGTGTTCAAAAGACTGAGGTCTCTCTATTAAGGCTTTTTGGACTGTTAATGCTCTGTTTGCTTTGACTTTTTATATTTTTGACAAGCTCCCCAAAATTCATATCTTAAATAAAGTCTTTTTTTTACTGTTTTTCTTTGAGAATTTTCAAAGGGCCCTGAAACTTCTCAAAAAAAAATTTGCTCTCTTCCTATAAGGAGAAAGACACTAAACTTATTAGGCTTATTCAGTATGTCAAATTACGTGGAAAGCATTGTCAGACAAGTGACGATAAGTCTGCTTAAGTGCTATTATGTGGGCAAATGTTATTGACATAGGTGTTTTAAAATTGTATAACATTACTGAAATTCTGATCTGTCCTGGTTATCAGTCATAATTCTGGTTATTATTATTTTAAAGTGTTGTATGTCACAAAATTAACCAAATTTCTTTGTCAATTGCCATTTTGAGGTCTTGTTTACAGACATTTCTTTGCTCTAATGCTTTTGCAAAATGTTTCAACTTCAGAAAAAAATTCACGGAAAAGACTCTGACATTTACACTAGAACACAGGTTTCTGACAAACTTTCTGATCATAAAACTGAACTTGGTAATAAATTACATAAATCTGATGGAGAGACTGATAACTTCATGAAGCTGCTAACAAAAAGATTGGGATCAAGTATGGATTACACAGGACTAAATGAACTGATAAGGATGATTATAATTTTTATGATTTTTCATTTGAAGTATTGCTGAATTTTTAATGTTTTGTTTCTTCAGAGTTAAAGAAAACTTTTTCTCTTTTCTCCTGAGCTAGCTATGACATAACAATTTGGTAAATGATACTTTTGTAAGTAAAATTAAAATATTTATCTTTTTCTCTCTATCTGATCCCTCAAATTTGAAAACTCTTAGTAAGTGAGTATTGTTGTTTTCACGGCAATATAGTTATTTGCATAAGTTCAATAAGAATCTGTTCTCCTTATAACAGGACACAATTGGAAACACTGGTTATATTACCAAGGCTGTGACTGGAACATCATATTTGCGATATAACCATACAGCTTTTGAGGAATGAAGATTGGACTTGATGGACTAAAGCCACGTGGAAATATTGGCCTGGTACCTTATGTTCCAAGCAACACTTAGCAGGATAAGTAAAGAATGTCACTTATCTGGCAGGTACAAGGAACCTTGAAATATTTTGGGGGAACCTTGGAAGAGAGGAATTCACCCAAATCTGTAGGTATTGCAGGCGAAGTCTGATGACAAAATCCTTGGCTTGGCTTTCCTGGCCTCGAGAGGCCTTTAAAGTTCAATCTGAGATTCCTTATAAAAAGTTCCAGCAAAGCAGATTTAAAAGAGCCTATGTGATCAATTGCTATTCTTGCTGTACTTATGTAAATAATTGGGCCAACTCTATTGGAACTAGACTTATTTTGCAAACTAGTTTTAATTTTGCTATCTTAATAAAAATGAGGGTGATTTTAGAAAGAAAAACTATATTTCAGTAAAAACTATACTATAGATTTGCAGATATTAGATCTTAGTTTTGTTAATTGTCTTTTGAGGTTTTTGTTTTATATCTGTTGACTGGACTGGATCCTGATTTCTTCTAGTCTCCTAAAATATCTGGCTACAGATCTCCAAACTAATGTTTTTCATTTTTTTCCATCATTTTCATTTGGAATCACTAAAAACTCAACCTGCTCTTTTTCCTGAAGCCTTACAAACTGAAGCTGATAGACTTGATATAAACTTAAGAGATTACCCTATGACATCATCAGAGACATTTTAAACTGCAAAAGATACTTTGATGCTGACATCTAAAAATCTTCTCAATTGTCTGTCCTCTTAACTCAAACACATTTCCAATTTGCTCCGACCATTAACCTTGTTTTTCTTTTGTTTACATAGAAATGCTTCTATTAAATACTTGATTGCTTGCTTCCATAATATACGCATAACCTTGAGAGCCCATCTGCATCACCACCTTCTAAAATGAACTTAATTGAACTGATCTATTATCAGGACTAAGAAATGTGTTCAGTGAGATGAAACAGCCTACCAACTCAGCTTCTGGACTATGAAACTTCTTTAAGTTTCAAAAGGACTGTGAAACTTTTAGTTTCAAAGGCGGGACTGTGGGAGATCAAGATTTGGCCACCCTGAAATCTATCTCTTTACCTTGATTGTTTTCTCTGAGGGACATTTGACCTCCCCCACTAACTGCCTAAAGAATTTGACATGGTGGCTCCTTCCTGGAACAGATCTTCATGATGGCTGTAAAGATAATGTAGGATAAATGTTACAATAGGAAAGGCACCAACAAGCCCATCTTATTAGAAGTTCTGTCTCTCTGGCCACATTCTCTAGATGGCCCTGCGAGGAGCTGCCAGACAATCATTTACAAGGGAAATCTCCATTTGTAAAGGTATCTCCCTCTCTGTATTTGGGAAGAGGGGGGATGATCTCATTCCTAAAAACTTATCAATGTGAAAAGTGAGGCCTTAAATCTGCATAATAACCTTACTCTTGTTTACTGTGCTTTAGTGGTAATCTCCTGTAACTGACTCCCCCTACCCGCAACATCCTCCTTTGTCGTTGGCTGAACATGGTATTTAAGATGAGAATTTCTGCTATTGTGTTGAGAAACGCAGTGTCCCTGCTTTCTCCCATGTATATGTTATTAAACTTGGTATTATTTTCTCTGCTAACCTGTCTTGTTAATTATTTGGCCAGCCAGAAGAACCTTAAGGAAAAGGGCAGAGGGAGATTCTCCCTCTTCCCCGACACCTGCAAAAAGCAAGGAAACAGGGAGTTGCCAGAGAAAACTTGAGTGCTCGCTGCCCTCCTGGCTTGGGTTCACGGTTCTCACTCCTTCCCTTTCCAATGAGACCCCACTGAACAGTTGCAGAGCTGGGGCCCAGGCCCCAAGGCTTGCAGGTGGGATGAGAGAAAGCTTGGCAAGTGGGAACAAGCAGGGTCCCCAAGACACAAATCTGCCACCACCCTCAGACTACTGCAAAACTATCTCCATCCAGCTCTTCTGTTTCCTGAAGAAGAAACAATGGAAGACGTCTCTAGGGGGAAAAGGGAAGGGACAAACCTGACAAGAGGTCCCCAGAGAAAGGAATTCCATCAACCATCTTCCCCCACTCTTCCTCTTTGAAAAGTAACTCCTTTGCAGGAGATTGTTCCTTATATCTACCTAACCCATGCCACCGCAGAACGCACTGTGTTCTTCCAGAGACGTATCACAACCCGATAATCAAGAATGTGGAGAAGAGTCTATTGGAGGTCTGGCTTCAGGGTGAATGTCTAGATTTTTTTTTTGCCTTTATGAGCAGTCACATTTTTATTTCTTCTTGTAGCTCAGTCCTGACACTTCCAATGGGAAATAAAAGCCCAAGTACAACTGACTAATGAGGCACCCACCAGAAAACGCAGGATGTTCTTGTTTGTTTTAATCCCAAACACCACCCAACAATTTGATGTTTCCCCAGCAGCTGTGGAGAGAGATGGCTTGCATGCATGGGGATTCAAGGGGTAAGGGATTCTAACAACGAGAACTTCCCCCTGGTCCCTGTATGCATCCAATTATCATGATGATGAGGCACCAGATGGAAACCAAACCTTAGTAGACCATCCTCAATGGTTGTATTTTGGCAAAATTCTTACATACACACAGCCTGGTATTTTTCAGGTCAAGTCTGATTTCTCTTAAGCCCAGACTGTTGGTCTGAAGCCAGACTATGAGTCTCAGGAGGGAGCTGGGTCTTTCTGAGGTTCAGGGAGGAGGTCCCACACCCCACGGTACCTTCACAATTTCTTGGGCAATCTGCCTTGTTTTGTTGACATCCAAGACGATCTTGGCATCCCTCACTACAGAATAGAGCGTCCGTCCCTTGCAAAGGCTGAAAAGCAAAAAGACACGATAAATTGTTGGCAGTTGTTAAGAAGAGGGCGACAGTTATTAGAAGTGTCACATAATAGAGTGGACACGTGGACATGCCACTATTACTCCTATGAGATAATAAGCCTGCGGCTGGACCTCAGATCTGGTTCTGGGATGCAGGTCCGGGAGTGAGTGCTTTGGGGTCTTCAGCAACATCTTCAGCATCTTCATCAACATCCCGCAGCCTCCCAAGATACCCACAGAATCTAACCTCGTCCAGAGGCAGGTCTGTCACGTTCCCTCTATTCCAGGGTCTCACAGATGGAAAGCTGTGCATAAACCAACAACTCCAGGGCTCCTCAGACACCACTCAGTCAGCACTCTGCCCGCCACTCCTGCCAGCTGCTCCCACTCGCCAGGAGCTGCTGGCGTGTGGGGACAGGGATGAAAGACCAGCAGAGCAGTGGCTGATGTGTACTAAGTACCATCAGCAAATGATGCATTCAAGCCTTTAGACAGGCGTGTGTAAACACCAATAATACTCCCCCAAAACCAGACACCTGTCTAGATAGAGGGATTTCAAACTAGTTGCAGCCTCATTGAGTTCATTTCGAGGACCAATGGCTTAAGATGAATGACAAGATAAAGAAGGACATTATGCAGTGACAGTAACACCTCCTCATTTAGTTGCCTGCATGCCCATCTGTCCTTTGCATCTGAAGTAAGCCCAATTCTTGGCGCACACAGAGCAGACGCTCAATAAACAGTCACCGAATGAACGAGTGAATGAATGAGTGAGTGAATGAATGAATGAATTCTAAGTTCACCATAGCATTCCCAGCCCCTAGCACCATGTCTGGATCATAGTATCCAGTGTTGGCTCAAGAAGAAGGAATGACATTAGGAAAGTTCATTTTCCATCTACATCAAAATAATGGCTTGAATTTTTCTTTTAATCTATGACTTTATTGCTAAAATACTCTAGGCCTTTTATTCATCCCTGTAGTGTTTATGGAGCCCTTGTTGGGGGGTAGACTTGGCTGAGATCCTGTGGTTGAAGCTAGAACTCTGGTATCAGAGGGCTCTCAGTTTGAATCCCAGCTCTGTTCCTTACTTACTATGTGTCTTTGGGTGGGTTACTTAACCTCTCTGGGCCTTGGTTTCCTCATCTACCAGATGGAACTAACAATATCGACCTTGTAGAGTTAGTATGAGGACTGAATGAGAGAAGGAGCTCGGTACCATGCCTGGCACCAGTGGGAAGTGTGCACAATGGTCAGGAGAACAGAGGCCTACAGTCAGACTCTGTGGGGTAGAATCCTGGTTTGTCAGTTAGTGGCTGTGTGACCCTGGGCAGGCGAGTTAACCTCTCTGAGCCATAGTTTCATTGTCTGTAAAATGAGGCCAACAGTTCCTGCTTTCCAGGGTTATTAGGAGAATCCCATGAAATCAGGTGTGTAAAGGTGCAGGCATCTCTCCATGGCTAACACAGAGTAAGAACTCACGAAATGCTGGCTATTATGAGAGGTAGTAAATGATCAATAAAATGGTAAACATACACACATTTGTGCAAATATATATAAATCATACATTTATACACAGATCACTTCTATTATCCATCCATCCACCCACCCACCCAAAATGCTACCTGTAACTGCCCATGATCTTTGACTAAGATTCATTCCTTCACCTCCTGAAGGTGAGATTCCCAGGGCAGCTGACTCACAGGCAGTCTGATTCACCTGTCCAAGGTCGCCCATAAGTTGGCAGGTGGCAGCCACGATGACTCAAGGCTGTCCCGGCCTCGCTGCCCCAGGCAGTGTGTTTGCTGTGGCTGCTGGAGGCGAGGTGGGGGTGGGGTGGCCTGTGCAGCCAATTAAACCATATTGACATTTAAATATTCGGGATGGCGGAGACCGTGGGTGGCTTCCCTCCCCTGGATACTCCGTTCTTGAACAGCCACCTACGCTCATCACAGGTCAGAGCCTAGGAAATACCATCCCCACTGCAGACGGCAGAGCAAACAATCGCTACAGGCTCCCAGACTCCGAGTCTTCTGCTCAGGGTAACCGCACACAAGACGCAGGTTTCAAATGTCCATGCCTGCCATCTTCTTTCCCTGCTTACGTCCTCCTTTCCAGCAGCAGCTGCTGAAGTCTTTGTTTCCCTTACTACTCTATGGCCTCTGGAGCCACCGGACAAACTAACACTGACTGGGATATAAACGGGTATAACCATAGCTTGGCACATCTACTAAACATACAAATATACAAATAACCCACGACTAGCAATTCCTCCCCTAACTATGTACCCAGCGGGCATGCATACTCCTGGTCACCCAGACGTTTACTAGAATGTACTAGAATGTTCTAGAATGTTAATAGCAACCCATTCATAATAGCCCCAAACTAAAAATAACCCAAGTATTCATCAACAGAAAAATGGATAAATGTGATATATCCATATAAGAAAATATATTCACACTGTACTCTATAATAATAAACTATTGCTAACTACAAAGAACATGGATGAAGTTGATAAACATAACGTTGAGCAAAAGAAACCAGACACACAAGACACACTGAATGATTCCATTTCTGTGAAGTGCAAAGGCAGACAAAACTAATCCATGTGCTAGAAGTCAGCACAGTGGTGACGCTTGGGGGGTGGGGAGGCTGGAAAGGTCTTGAGAGGAGCTGGGGGCACGTGATGGTCCATGTTTTGATTTGGGTGCTGGTTACATAGGTATACGTTTAGTGGAAATTCATCAGGCTGTGCTCTTAGGATCTGGACACTTTGGTAAGTATGTTATTCTTCCAAAAAAAGGTTTTCTTTAAAAAAAAACCAGCAAGGAAAAGATGAACAATTAATACATGGTGTTGAAATTTAAAAGAAAATCTAAACCAACACTGACCCCCAGGTATCCATTTCTAAACTCTTCACGCAGTCCTAACAGGCAGCGTCTGCGGAGGAATTAGGGGCTCCGGGCCGGCCTGTGCCTGCCCAGGTGTCTATCGGGGGCAGACAGCAGCGCAGGGCGAGGGCTGAGCTCTAAGCAGGGGCAGGCATTAGGCAGCTGTCCAGGGTGGCTGTGGCTCCGAGAGTCCAGGCTAGTCAGTCCAAGTGTCCATGGCAACCACTCTGAGCTTGGAATTTCTGTGGCTAACACTGTGCCCTAAAAGCCGCTTGCAGGGTGGGCAGTGGGAGGGAAGCGAGGGGAGGAGAGGATGAAGGTTTACTGAGCACGTGCGTGGGACCTAAGTCACCTCCACGAATCTCCCCAGCAACCCCCCAAGGCCCACATTATCATTCCCAACTCACAGGTGAGGATATGGAGACCCAGAGGGGCTAAGGACCTGCTCACAGACACACAGCCATGACGTCAGCTTGTTCCTGATCTTTCTCTCATCTTCTCCCCCACAGTGTGGGTGCCCAGGTATTGGACATGATTTTTGGGCCATTAAAGAGACACGCAGCCAAGTGAGCCCACATCCCTACTCTATCATTTACTATTTGTTGAGTAACCTCAGGAAGTGACTTTGACCTCAGTTTCCTCATCTATAAAATGGTAACAATACCAGCTAATGTACCGAGGACTTTCTATGTTCCAGGCACCAGCCTAAGCACAAGAGCCCCACGAGCTGGGTATTCTTGCTGTATTTCATTGATTCTAAGCTGCAAATGTTTGAACATCTCTGAAATCAGAACGCATCTTGCATTCATCGACAGGTCAGTTTCATGGGCACTGCATTTCTTTCTCTGTAATACATAATATAAACGGAGCATATTCTAACGGATGGCGTCTTAGATTTACCGAAGTTTGTGATCAGCCCCATTTTACAGATGAGGAAACTGAGGCTCAGAGAGGCTAAGCGGAGCTGGGATTTGAACCCAGGCCTGGCTCCAGAGAATATGCTCTTAACGCCCATCTTTTGCTTCTTAACAACTTCCTCTGAGACTCCACATGTCACAGGCCCTCAGTAAATGGTAGCTGTAATGTCGCTACTAACATCCCCTGTGGCGATGAGGATTAACGAGGCCTGTTGGCCTCAAAACAGAGTCAGTCTGGAGGTCAAGAGAAGGTGTTTTAGTGGTTCAAGGAGATATTTAGTACCTCTCTAGTTCTGGGGCAGACACACACACACACACACACACACATATACACACCCACCCTCCGCTCTTGGTGTCTCTCTCTGCAACAAAGATCATATTTCTCCAAGAAGAGGAGCAAGGATGGGGAATTTCCCATCCTATCCACAGGCCACCATCTCTCCTAGCCCTGGCCCCAGGCAGCTCACATAAGGCTGACCTTTGACCCCATATCCCAGGTGACACAGTGAGCCTTTTGGCCAAGATGGCACTGCAGGTGTAAGAAGTTTGTTGTACACCAGCCTAAAAGAGCTTGTCAGAAACAATGAAATAAAACCATCTAGAAGGTTTATCTCCGAGGGCCTCTGTCCAAACTGTCTCATTCCGGCAAAACAGTCATGGGACAGAAGTCTGGACACCTGTGGCAGCCACTTCCTTTCTCTCCTCCAAACCCATCACCACCAAGCCCAGGGACCCAGGCTAGTGTGAAGGGGGGGAGTTGGGGGGAGGGTGGCTGGGGCAACCACCTCTGAGCCCACATGGCCTTGGGGACTCACTGTGCCTCACTGGGGCACAGCATCTGCATCTGTAACCGTGGGTGTGATGGGCTGAATAATGGTCCCCTTAAGACGTTCACGTCCTAATACTCAGAAACAGTGACTATTCACCATACATGGAAAAAGGACTTTGCAGATGTGATTGAATTATGGCTCTTGAGGTGGGAGATTATCTGGGCCATCTGGGGGGGCCCAGTGTAATCACAAGTCTCCTTAAAAGTGAAGCGGGGGCAAGAGAGAGAGGCGGAGGGAGATCCGAGTACAGAGGAGGAAGCAGAGTGATGGGACGTGAGGACTCAACCAGTCACTGCTGGCTTTGAAGATGCAGCAAGGGGCCACGAGCCGAGGAACGCAGGCAGCTTCTAGAAGCTGGAAAAGGCAAGGAAACAGATTCTCCCCTAGCGCCCCCAGAATGGAACGCAGCCCTGCTGACACCTTGATTCTAGCCCTGTGAGACCCATTCTGCACTTCTGACCTCCAGAACCGCAAGATCAATTTTTGTTTCAAGCCACTGAGTCTGTGGTAATTTGTTACGGCAGCTCGAGGAAACCAGTCCAGTGGGTAGGCGAGTACAGTCTCATAGGCGGGCATGAGGCTGAAATGAGGTCACACAAGTACGGGGCTTGTCCCAGTGTCTGACCAGAATGTGTCCTCCTTGAACAGTGGCTCGTAGTATTGCTAATAATATTATTGCTAATAATAATACTCTCCCGCCTGGATGACCACAACTGCCCCTCCTGGCCTCTCTGGCTTCCCCAATTCTCTCTCTCTCTGTCACTCTGAGTGGCTCCCTTAAAATGCAAAGCTGACCAGGTGACTCCCCTGCTACGATGGCTCCCCACTGCTCTCTGGATGGAGACCCACCTCCTCCAGGGCCCAAAGGCCTGCACAGCCTGGCCCCTCCAGACTGTTTCACCATCTTCTTGTTGGACTCGCCTGTTCACTCACTGAGCTCCAACCATACCAGCCCGCCTCAGGGCCTTTGTTTGTGCTGTTTCCACAGCCTGCAACGCTCTCCCCATTGGTCCTCAAAAGCCTCCGCTGGCCTCCCAACTAGGCCCCTTCTCCCCACTAGGTCCCCACAGCACCATGGACTACACTTTGCAGCACTCGTCATGTTTGTAATTGTACGCGTGTCAGCTGGAGTCTTTGATTACGGACTGCCTCTCCCTCCAGACTGTACGCTCCGTGAGGGCAGGGTCCAGGTTTATCCCGTTGCTGCTGCATTCCCAACGCACAACAGGTGTGAACAAATGAATGGATGCAATGCTACGGGCTGCCTCACATGGCCAGACCTCCTCTTCCCATATTCCAGGGAGCAGGATCCCCACAAGAGTATTGCAACCCATAAAACAGAAACAGCTTCTCAAGAGTCTGTGTCTTCACCTTTCTTGGCTTATTTGCTTGTGGGGTTTTTTTTTGAGCTCCAAGGGGCTCTAGCTGAGGGTAACAAAAGATCCATTTGGGATGGAGGGGTGTTGGCCTTTCAGACATGCTCGGTCTTAAATTTGAATGTCCCTAGACATGGCATGTCCGTTCTCCTCTGCCCCAGGCCTCACCACTCTCTAATGCACCACACCTGGTCTACTTCCTGCATTTACATCACCTGCCTAGTCCTCAGCGGTGTTTAAGCACTAGGCCAGTGGCTGACAAACTTGAGCGAGTATCAGAATCCCCTGGAGGGCTTGTTAAAACAGGGATGGCTGGGGTTTGGGGTTGGATCCTGAGAATTTGCATTTCTAACAAGTTCCCAGGTAATGCTGGTCCTCTGGGGACCTCACTTTGAGAACCACTGCTCAACGCCAGTCTCATGTTACTAAGGCCCAGCAATAAGCAGTTAAGTTCAAATCCCTTTAGTGGTGCCACTGCGGGCCTGGTAGAGTTCTAGGGGTAGGAGACACAGTACATGAGACAGAGCCAGTCCTTAATTTCACGGGGCTGATCAGCTAGAGGAGAAGTAATAAGCAAGTAAACAAACAAAGAGATGAGAAGTTCAGTGAGGCGCAGGTGCCATGAAGAGAATAAACAGATTTATTGGATAGAGAATGGTGAGTCGGGGGTTCTTTAGCTAGGATGGTCAGGGAAAGTCACTCTGGGGAGGTGACCTTCATGCCAAGAGCTGAATGAAGAAAGAAGCCAGCCATGTGAAAATCTGGGGGAAGAGAGTTCCAGGCTGAGGGACCAGCCAGTGCAAAGGCCCTGAGGTAGGAGCAAGTGTGGCATCCTTGAGTAACACAGCAAAGGCCATATGGCTGGGCTCTAGAGAGCATCTCCCAGCCTGCCCTCCCCAAGTGCTGATCCTCCAAATAAGAGAAACACCTGAGTGGAAATAGGCCTCAGCTGTGCCTGATTTGAGCTCCCAAGGCAACTGGTTTCAAAGTCAACTGTTATTTTGAAAACACCCGATTCTGTCACAAGGGATTTACAACCCCTTGGCTGCTAAGCATTCCCCACCTCTCAAACTCAAAACCTACTTAATTGCCCTCCACTCTTGCCCCCTTCCTTGAGCAAATAAATCACATTCCAAGCGACAAGTTGCATGGTCCATCAAATTCCAGCCGCAGGCAATCTCTAACTTCCAAGTTATTCATGAGTCTAACAACGAAGATATTAAACCTTGGCACTCTGGGGCTTTATGATAAAAAATGCCAGGTTAGCTTCCTTACAAAAATGGGAAATGCCAGAGAGCAAGCGAGAAATGCCAGCTGTTTGCCAGCTGCTTAACCCGACGCGCTCCCAGGAAATGAAGAGTTATAGAGTCCCATTAAGTAAGGGGTTGGTTGGGGAAGGCTCGTGTCCCAGGCAGAAAAGAAAGATGACAGTGGCCCTCCAGGCATTGAAATATGCAAAGCAGGAGTCTAGCTGCCCACAAGAGCAGGGCTTAGTTTTGCTAATGCTTGCCCCCCTGCTCTCCTCCTGCCATGGAGATTGCAGCAAAGCTCGGAGAAGTGGGGAGGGAGAAGGAAGCTCAGACTTGGTCTTACTAGATTCTTCTCCCCAGAGGTGGATCCGATTTTGCTTAAGTCCAGATGCCAAGGTTTGGCTGCTCTGGGCTGTTCAAGGACTGAGACAGAGGTTCCGCCCATTAGGGGGTGCTCCTGCGCCTGACTGTGACCCCACGCTTCTGGGCATCTGGTGACATTCTGCCCTCCCTGGTCTGGGCTTTAGAAGGGAGAGAATGTTCCAAGGGCACAGGCAGCCAGCTGGGGAGGCGTGGGCCTCCAGCTCACTGCAGGGGGAACTTCCAGGAAATGGTAGCCCGGCTGGGCCTCTGCCTCTCATCGCATTGTGTGGTCCAGCCACCACCCAAGACCTCCTCTTCTTGACCTTCTGCAAAGACACCCCGGGACATGCTCCCCCCTAACTCTGCAGCAGATTTTCTCAGCATCTCCTGAGGGTCAGACTGCGCGTCTCACTCACTATCCCTCACATTGTAATCATTCCAGAACCGCCTTGAGAGTTTTGCCAGATCAGCTAACTCATTATTTATCATTTGCTAATAGTTTTCTTTAGATGCAATGCCTTTGAAAAAGAAGTGTATCTTAAAAAGAAACTTTTATTATTACTTTCTGTCATTACTAGGTGGAAAGCCAGAACCTTTAGGCCCAAATAAATGTAAAAAGACAATGAAAACAAACACATTAAAAAACAAAATTAAATCCTGGCTTGGCATTGTGGCCTGCCCCATGGTCTGAGTTTGAGGCCTCCTGTTTTTGTTTTAAAAAAAGAAGTTTAGCAAGTAAGGGTTAGGGAGGCGTTAAATACTAGCACTGAATGGAGACTTGCTCCTTAATGTCACTAGAAGGATGGAAAGGGAATTGAAGAGGAAAATCTCTCTCTCACTTCATGATTCAGTGCTATTTGGGGCTGGTGGTTCCTGTCCTACCTTCTGGGAAATCCTGACTCGTTTAATCCCCACACCCGCCAATTATGTACTAACAGGTACCACAGGCCAGGTGTGAGCAGGGACAAGGCAAAAAGGGCCATTTCCTTGATGTGCTGGAGCTGACATTCTCGTGGGGGAGACAAACAACAGCAAACAGAATGACTGGAAGTTACAATGAGGACAATGGAGAAACAAACATGGGGTCAGGTAGAGAATAGGGGGATGGAGGTGGGGTGCCTCCACTAGAAGGCAGTCCGAGTCAGCATCTCAAGAGGGGACATCAGGGATCTCCTTCCCACTACATCATGTTGTTTCAAGGCAAAGACTCCAGGCTGATTTCCAGCAACTTCTAACCAAATGCTCTTTGTCTGATCTCTTCAAGAACAGTAGGCATCATCTTATTTAGGATGACGACCATCTCCTGAAGACCTACCAGGGGACCAGGACAGAGGCAAAAAGTTTCCAGGCATCATCTCATTCAGTGCTTCTAGTAACTCTTTAAAGTGGGTAAGGTTATTCCTGCTGTACAGATGGGGAAACAGGCAATAAGTTAGCCTGGGCAGGAGCACACACTTCAGAGGCAGAACCACCTGAGATAAAATTCTGCTCTTTCCAAGCTGTGTGATCTTGGGCAAGTTACCCGAAATCTTTGGAACTCACAGGGTTTTGTGAACTGTGAGGGGGGGTGATCAGGTGGGGTATGTTGGGTATAGGTGTGAGTGTGTATGTGATCTGTATGCCCAATTTTAATACCTGCTACTTAGCACTGGAGAAGAAATGAGGTAAGACAATGGTCTCATTTTTTGGAGCTCTCTCCACAAGGCACTGACCTGAGAACTTCTTAGGCCAGCCTTCCTAAGAGCGGAGGCACTATTTTACAAATGAGGAAACTCATGTGCAGGAAGGTTAAGGAACCTACACAGGATCCCACATTCAGTAGGTGACAGGGTCAGGATTTGAGTCCAGGTCTCGAATTGTCACATCTTTCCAGGATTTCATAAGATGATTTAGCAAAGCAGGAACTGGCTGAGCCCAACTCAGACGGCCTGACCTCTGGAAACATTTGTTTGTCCACTGAGCTCAGCTGAGACCCCCCCCGCCCCCCAACTCTAGGCCTTTCCTTCCACCCTCCATGTTCAGAGCCAGTCCATGTTTGGCCTCATTGTCCATTTGCTGCTTCTGTTTGGGAATTCCCAGCTGCCACCCAGAAACACGCAGGACAGTCTGAAGAAGGCTAGATCATCCACCTGAGAGGGTCTGCAGAGCTTCTGGAGGCGTCCTCGCAGCCCAGTGGGCAGCACAGCTGGCTGGGCCCAGGGGATGTGCTCAGGAAATGCTCCTGGGAGGAGTGAATGGATTGAACGGATGAATGCAAGAATGAATGATGCCTACCACCTTCCTTTTTCCCATTGTCCACTGTAGCTGGGAGAGCTGTGTTTGCTGCCAAGGCAGGTCTTTCCCTATTGGCTTAGCACATGAAATAGACCATGAGCCAAACCAGATCAAGGCAGTCATGAAGCTTCCAGCCTCTTCCCTGAGCCAGGCACCACGTGCCACCAAAAGACCAAACAGACCACTGGCCCTGCCCTCCAGAGCTGGGTATCGACACACACCAGTTCTCTTTGCTCCTTGAACAGAACCACATTTTTTTTCAGCTGAACAGTAAACTGAATCAGTGTTTTAAAAACGTATACGCATACCACCTAATTTATATGCATTAAAAATCCGCCGAGAGGATCAACTCCAGAGTGTTAGCAGGGCTATTTCCAAGAAGTGGGATTACGAGCTTTACAAGTTTTTTTTTCCCTTGCTGCTCATCTCTCTTTTCTAATTTTTCTCCAATAAACACGCATTATTTTTGTGAAATGAGAAAAAAGGAGGAAAGAAAGGAGAAAAGCACCTCTGAGTCAGACTGAAATGAAACCAGACACATGTGTTTGTTCTATAGACAGTTTGGAAAATATTGAACTGGCAGCACACTGAAATGAGAAAGTACAGTCTGAACCGAATTCGTCCTCCAAGTAGCCCGGCCTTGCTGGGAAGGCTCTTGGCTGGGACTCTGAGGGCAGGAAGCATATTTTGCTCCTTCTGTCTTCTGCACGGGGTTTAGCACATTCTGGGCACATGGCAAGTGACTGGTCCTTGCTTGAAAGTCCTAAGGGCACTCTCTCCCTGGAAAAGCTCAATCTCTAATGAGAAAGAGTTTACTATCTGTTTTTTTAAAAATAACTGTGCGGCTGGTAAGAGTAGACGGGGCAGACAGATGAGTGGTGCGCATAAGCCGATAAAATGGCTGTGTCCTTTCTGCCCACAGGGCCCAGGACCCAAGAGGGTGAAGTGGGGGGGCTGAGGACGCTGGGGAGAGGACCTGAGACGGGCAGACAGAGGGCGTGGGGGGCATCGCTCCCCAGCCACTGGGGCTGAGCTGACCCTAGACCTATTGGTCAGGTCTGATCCTTAGTGAAGGGAGATGTAGAGGGGGGAGGGGAAGCGAGGGGAAGGGGAGAGTCCTGCCTCCCTAGGGGATGCTGGGAACATACCTCAGTGTGGAAACTACCTGGCTGTGGTGTAAGAAAACATGTATAGAAACGTCTAGAATTCAGATTGTAGGCTAGTGTTAGAGATCACCAGGTCCACTCCCTTCATGGAAGAGACAGGGAAAGCTAAACGCAGAAAGGATGTGGAATTTCCCAAGGTCGTCGTGCTCCGAGAGGCACAGCCTGGCTCGAACCCAGACCTGTGTGAAGCTAAATCCTGTGTTTGCAGCCATGGAGTCACGTGCCTCCTAAGAAGAATAAATACCATTCATTGAACCTTTCCATGAGCACTCTGCTGAGGGTTTTACAGGAATGACTCATTCAGTTGTACTCCTAACTTCAACCCTGTTAGGGAGGTGTAATTCCTATTTCACAGATGGGGAAACTGAGACTCACAGGTGAGGTCATTTGCTAAGGTCATGCAGCTAAGATATACAAAGCAGAACTGCTTTTGACCCTCAGTGTATTTGACACCAGCATCTTGTTCTTAACCACCACGCTCCACGGCCTCTTAGGGAAGTGGAAAGAACGAGGGCTGAGGGACAAGGGAACTAATGTTTTCCAAACTCCTGAGAAGAGCTTTGTGCTCATTTTGCCCTCACCAGACCCCTGTGGGGGAACTTTTCATCCTCCCATTCTTTGGATGAAGAAGTAAAGGCTCCAGGGAATGAGTGACTTGCCCAGGATTCTTCTTGGCCAGGACATGAAGGCAGGACCTGGGTCCAGTGTGTCCAAAGCCCCTGGCTTTTCCACTGCCTCCCCCTTTTTTGAGAAGGCCTCTGGCACTGGGCTACCCCAGCACACACCTGACTAGCCTATCGTCCACACTGCTCTAGATCAGAGGTGGGCGGGGAATTGGGAAGAGTGTAAATACACAGGCCAGGCTTCTAAGACAGAGAATGCAAACTATGGCCCATGGGCCAAATCCAGCCCATTGCCTGTTTTTGTATAGCCCATGAGCTAAGAATGGTTTTTATACCTTTAAATGGTCAAAAAAATTTCAGAGAGTAATATTTTGTGACATGTGAAATTACATGAAATTCAAATTTCTGTGTCCATAAGTAATGTTTTATTGGTTCCCAGCCACACCCTTTGTTTGCATAATGTCTATGGATGTTTTCATGCTACAATGGCAGAGTTGAGTGGTTGTGACAGAGACCATATGGCAAAGCTGAAAATATTTACTGTCTGGCTCTTTATAGAAAATGTTTGTTGACCTCTGTTCTAAGAAACTGGAGTGGGTCAAGAGAAATTGGGCTGTAGAACTAGGAGGAGTTTGACAAATTTGAATCATTCTCCTCTGCATTGGGAACTAGGTGTGGTCAAGGCCAAGTAGATTTTCCATTGATTTACTCGCTCATCCATCCATCCATCCATCCATCCGTCTGTCCGTCCAGCCATGCGTCCGTCCGTCCATCTGTCTGTCTGTCCATGTATCCATCCATCCGTCCGTCCATCCATCCATCCATCCATGCATTGAGCCAACACTCCCAGCTAGGAGTGGGGATATCAAGCCTGGTGGGCATGGCAGACAGTACACAAGAAAGTGCTGGCACGTGTCACAGAGTCAGAGCTCTGCCTGGGATTGAGTTGAGCTGATGAGGGCAAAGGAAAGAGAACTGGGGCCAGTGCAAATGCAGGCTGGGAACTTATCTGCAAGCCTGTGTTACACAACAGTGGAGACAGGCTGAGCTGCCCGCTGCCACCCCAGACAGGAGGGAGGCTCCAGGGAAGGACATGCCCGAGCCAGACATGCCATGACTCAAACATGGAAGCACATGTCTAATCCATGTTATACAAGCTACATGTTGCTGAGTCTCCTGCCTCTTCCCATCCACAATTTCCTGCCTAAATCCCTACACCACACCCTCCCAGAGCCTTCCCACGCAGCCCCTGGGCACGAAATTAGCTGGACCAATGTTCGTCCAATGATCTAGCTGGATCAAAAGCCACAGGCATGACACATGCATATGGATATGTACGTGTGCATTCTCGTTTCTATGCCTCTCTCTGTGTGCACGTGTATGAGCACATGAACACGTGTATATAAACATCAGTGAATTTGTGTGTGTGTACGTGTGTATGGATGCAGTACAGGTGTGCATACATATTTATGTATGTGCATCTGTGTGCAGGTGTCTTTACACTTACGTGTACATCTGTCTATCTCTGGATATGTTTTTTATGACTGGAGCTGAGGACAGTAATGCAGGTACAGTCATGCCAATTGCACACCTGGCTACAGCCTCTCTCACCCCTCAGAAAGCAACCTGTGTCTGCTTTGTGACATTTTCCATGTCCTTTGAAATGCTCCAACAAAAACACTGCTTCTTTGTCTGAAAACTGGAAGTTCAGGTTGCCAGGGGCTAGGTAGTAGACGCAGGGGGAGCGGGGGTGAGGAGTGACTTTTAATGGGTACAATGTTTCTTTTTGAGGTGATAAAATGTTCTAAAATTAGATTTAGTGAAAATTGCACAATTTTATAAATATACTAAAAACCATTGACCTGTATCTACATTTTAAATGAGTGGACTTTATGGGGTATATATATCTCAAAGTTGTTTAAAAAAGAAAAAAAACTGGACGTTCACAAAAATCCCCACTCACTTCTTCTGGTTGCATTTGCTGAGGAGCCCTGGACTGAGAAACAGGAAAGCCCCCTGATTTCGCAGCCTTGTCAACCAGGGAGGGAATTTCCCCCAGTTTCTACAACCCAGGCCTCTGCCAGCCTGACAGCAAAGAACACTGTGTCCTTTGCACTTAAGCTTTGTAGATAAAGCTAGAACACCTAGGAGATTTAAGGCAGGCTGGACGGGCAGAATTACTGGGGCGCACATTAGGAGGGAAATAACTACCATTTCATCACCCCAAGAGGAATGGAGAAAAATCTAGAGACGGGGGGTGTGCTGGGAGGAACTGTTCCTTTCAGAAGAAGAAACGGAAAAAGAGAGTGGAGAGGAGAGGGAACTTACGGCAGTAGGCGTAGCACCTAGCAGTTAAGAGCTTGGAATTTGGAGTTGAACAGAACTGCATTCCAGATCCAGTCCTGATATGAGCCTTTGGGCAAGTTGCTTAAAATAAATGCAGGTGGGCAAGCCAGAATCTACCTCACAGATCTAGGAAGGATTAAATTAGAAAACTCTTGTGCGGAAGAGACAACGCCATGTGTTCACCAAGTTTTGCTCCATATTGCTCCCTCCCAGGCCCAAGGGAGACCACACTTCCCAGCTCTTTGCAGTGATGCAGCCCCACGTGACTCGTCATGGCCAATGGGAAGTGACTCCTGTCACTTCCTGGTTGGGGCACTGAAAAGCCCTCTGCAGAATCTCCAGTCTCTCTTTTGTGCCACTGTGACCATGGAGGCCCCGTGATAATATGACAGAGCCACAAGACTGGACCATCCTGGATCCCTGAGTAACTGCCTGGAAGACAGCTGCCCTGGAGGGTTGCCCAACTTGTAGGAAACTTTACAGGAGAAATAAACTTTCTGAGTAAGCCACAGAGATTTGTGGGTTCTTTGTCACTGCAGCAGAAGCCTGTCCTACCCTGACTACTAGACCATGTAAAGAGATTAATGCCTGGAACATGGAAAGCACTCAGTAAATATTGGCTACTGGTTAACTGGTGGACCTCAAAGTACCAAGTAAATGAGGTCATAAGAAGAAAACAGAGAGAGAAAGGGACAATAGCAAAATATATGAAAATAAGATACTCTGGCTAGGGTCAAAGTTCTAAAATAAACATCACAAGGGAAACCAAAGTTTCTGGGATGGGAGTCGTGTTTTCCTTTGCTGAAGAAGTGTGGTTCTTTTCCCAATGCCCACAGACACCTCCATTTGTACATAACTGGGCAGCACAGTCGTTTTAAAGAACCAGAGCTGAATGGGAATCTGCTCCGTGAGATTCAATTTCATGTTTTTGTTAATAGCTTTCTCCTGCTTCTCACAGATAGAAAGCAAGTCACCCCAGGGATGTGACCTCACCTCTCAATCATTTAAAAACAGAAAATAAATGTTCAGAGAGATTAAAAACACAGGTTCTGTGCCCCAAAAGGTTGTCATGTGACAATGTTGCATGTTCATGGGAGAGATGAAAACTCTATGTAATCCTATTACGAATATTTCCATTAGTCACCAAAGCTCACCTTGGTAATCTGTTTCAATTGAAAGTCCTGTCATTCTCCAAAACCCAATTTAGAAGGTGCAGGAACAAAATGTAAGTTTGTGCCAATTTTGAGAGATGGACAAAAATCCCCACTCAAGTTCATTTGGGTCTTTTTTTCCCTTAAGCTCTTAACTCCAGGGCACCAAGAGTGTTCCTTCCCAACGTTCATCTGGATAATCTTGCCCTCCCAGGCCTCCTTAAATCCCATAGGCACCCATAATCCCATAAGATCCCCATAGGGATCTTAACAACAAAAGCCCAGCCACCTTGACATCCAAGGTTCAGCTGCCTGGGGATACTCTGGGGACATGGGTGGGAGGGAGTGCCCAGGCCTGGGGCTGGGATATATACAAGAAAAGTTAGGACCAGCCAGACCATTCAGTCTACACAGCTCGGGACCAGAATCCTGACCTCATGTCCATCCTTATACTGTGCTCTCCACATCATTTCAGCCACACTGTGGGTGGGTGGGTCTAGTTGGCTCCATTGCACATTGAGGAAACAGAAGTTCAGGGTGTAACACCAAACTCTGGAGCCAGTACGTGGTGGACGCTGCCCCCGCCGCCTCAAGACCAGAACCTAGTCATTCTGTTTCCACATCTTTGTGTTTTTCATCAGATCACCCCAGCCTCCTGCTCAAGCTGAGTTGTGCTTCTGTTGCTTACACCCAGGAAACCCTGGACAAGTACACAACTTCTTGGAGCCTGCTATAGACAGAACATTTGTGTCCCCCGCAAAATTCATATGTTGAAACCTAATCCCCAATGGTGTTAGGAGGTGGGGCCTTTGGGAGGTGATCAGGTGATGAGAGGGGAGCCCTCATGAATGGGATTAATGCCCTTATAAAAGGGACCCCATAGAGCTCCCTAGCTCCTTCCACCATGTGAGGGGACAGTGAAAGGCTGCCATCTATGAACCAAGAAGCAGGCTCTCACCAGACACTGAATCTGCCAGCACCTTGACCTTGGACTTCCCAACCTCCAGAACTGTGAGAAATAAATGTCTGCTGTTTATAAGCCACTCAGTCTATGGTATTTTTTTACAGCAGCCTGAAAGGAATAAGATAGAGCCTGATCAGTAAAATGGTGACAAATAACCATATTCACCTCTCGGGGTGGCTGTGAGCATTCAATAACATAATATTCAATAACACACTCAGCACAGTGCCTGGCACACAGTGAGACTCAAAAACTCTCCACTCTTATTATTACGATCACTCATCTCTGAGGGTCAAGAGAACTTACACTTTGGTGCCCACTGTACACCCCCCAGTTGGCACCATTTGTTCCAACCCAACTGAACTATTAGTACTTCTCCAAATGTGGCATCTTCTTTCTCCCACCTTCTTGCCTCTGCCTATACTGCCCCCTCTATCAAGAATACCCTTCCTCCATCCCCATTTCTTCCAAAATGTCTTATTCTTCAGGAAATAGCCCATCTCATTTCTCCATGAGTTCTCTTCACACCCTTCACATACCTCTTTCAACCGTTCTACCTGGTACAATGATTGCTGAGTTTCATGTCTGTGTTAGATGGGTGGATGAATGAATGAACAAGCAAATGAATGGATACACGAATTATTAACAAAGCCATTTTTGAAAATTTCAACTAGGGACACAGGTTTTGAGCATCTATGACTGGGAAGGAGCCTTCAAAGTTGATATGCGGGCCACCATATTGGGCCAACAAAACATCATCTCTATCAAAATTAGGAACTAAATGTCAAGGCTCTCAGATGCAATTTCATAAATTATTTCAACTCGACAGCCCAGAAGAATTAGACTACGGATTTTATTGGTTCTCCATATCATATGTTGACACTCTTTTTGGCAGCCTGAAAATGACATTTCTCTCCCCAGCCAATATCGCCTCTTTTCCCACTTAGCAAACATTGATATGTATGTTTTTTCTGGGTTGTTAATTCCAGGTTGCAGTTTCTATGCCTCTTTGGTGTGTGCGTGAGGATCTGTTTGCTTCAGAGATTCAGAAATACCATCCTCTTGGTGTGAGAACAGTCCTGCGCTGTCGACAAGCCTGACTGTCGCCTCCCAGTGCAGCTTCAGAGACCACGCACAGGAGAGGGGAGAAGACAGCCTGGTCTTGGGGCCTTTCCAGGACAGAAGCAGAGGAGAAGCAGACCTTGGATTTTCTCCCGCAAGAGTGGAAGCTGGATAGAGGCTTAGGAGAGAGCTCATGGGCTTCAGAGTAAAATACAGGCTCAGGCACCTCCTAGTTGAGTAACCCAGGGACATTATTTAATCTCTCTGTGCCTCAGTTTCCTTATCTGTGAAATAAGGCTGATAATATTATCCTCTTGAGAGTCAAGGAAACGCCCAGATGTGAATCCTGGGTCTACCACCACGCGTTGCTTTATCTTTCTGACCCTTAGTTTTTTCATCCATAAGCTCGATTTAATGAACCTACATCACTGTGCTGAAAATTAAGTTAGCCTATACATCTAAAGTGAAAATGCAGCCCTTCTTCAGAAGGATAACTACGGTCATAACACATGTTTACTTTCTTTCTCCCTTTAAGTAACCACCGAAGGCATGAATTCAGACAACAGACTGGGTGACTGTCTCCTGGGTCTCAGGCTCAGTGCTAGGCTCAGGGGACTCATGTGGTTCACACGCATCCAACTCAGGCCACAAATGCGAAGATGGGCACAGAGGAGGGGGCAGAGCCTGCTGCCTGGGGGAAGGGGCAGCCATGGTGGAGGTCTTCCAGCAGAGGTGCAGAGAAGACAAAAGGGAAAGCATCAGCCAGGGACTCGTTCAGACATTGTCCCCATATCACTGGGGCACTGGGGGCTCAAGGAAGACCTCCCACTGCTGTCAGGAAGTTCTAAGAGCCCTCTTGTATGAGAAACCCCAATGGCCTCTCGCTGATCTTCTCACTTCCTGGCTTCCTTCTCTCCAGTCTGCTCTCCACACAGCAGGGGAACGAATTTTGTGACTTGAAAAAGGAATCACATTACCCACCATCCACCTACCCCAATAAAAATCCTTCCAGAGTCTCCCATGGCAGAATGATGAAACCCCATGTAACCTGGTCCCTGCCCACTGCCACTCTGGCCTATTAATGTGACCCTCGTCCCTCGAACCCAGGGGGAAATGAGTCCGAGATTGCTGCTGGGGGCAGTGAGGCCGTTGTTCCTCTTGGGTAAGTGACTTCCAGGGCCCGCGTAGACTTGCCACGATGTTTACAGTCTTCATATAGGTGATCACCCAAATGACACGTAAGTGATGCTCAGGGCAGTGCCGACATCCAGGGAAAATAACTGCTGGGTTCATGTCTGGGTGACGTGTGGGGATTCAGGGAAGTGGCACCCTTCTAAAGGAGGGCGTAAGGCCACTGTCTTAAGACAGACAGACAGACAAGATGGGCAAAGTCTTGGCCAGGGCTGTGTTCACAATTCACATCACAGCACGTCAAAGCTGACAGAGACGTGTACTGTGGTGGAACAGCCAAACTCCAGTGTGTTCTAAGAGATATGTGCGTCACCTGGAAGCTACAATTCATTCATTCATTCACTCATTCATTCATTCAAGTATTTACTGAGCACCTACTATGGTGCTGGGTACAGTTCCAGGTAATAGAGAGGTAAACAAAACTTCTGCCTTCATGGAGCTTACAATTCAGTGGAGAGAGAAAAATCAAAATAAATGAATTAGGAATATATTAATGATAACAACAATAACAACAGCTGACATTTAGATGTGCTGTGCACTTTTCTAAGCATCTGCATATTTTACATCATTTAATCCTCAATGATAGCCCGATGAGGTGGGCACTGTGTTATCCTCCTTGTACAGATGAGAAAAATGGGGGCACAGAGAAGGTAAGTAACTTGCCCAAGAATGCACAGCTAAGTGGTGGAGAGAAGCTTTGAGTCTGTGCAAGCCTCCAAGAATAATACCACGGCTAAAATAATTACCACTTGTCACCAGTACTCCTCACGTGCTCTAAGTCCGTTCCAGGCGTCATCACCCTCGGTCCTCCACATAACCCTGTGAGCTGGGAATCTTTCTCATCATCCCCATCTTACAGAGGAGGACACTGAGGCTCAGGGAGGGCAAGTGACTTCCTGAGCACGCTTGGGCGCTAAGTCAGGAGTCCAGACTAGAATCCAGATCTAGACTCTCTTGGGAAGACAAGCTGCAAGGGTGGTCTCTTTGCACAAGCAGAACCTAAAAGACTCCAGGCACGAGCCCACCATGCGGGGCAGCACCGCCACGGTCACCACCTGCCCCTCCCCACTCACGGTGCAGCGGCTCTGGAGTCCGGCTCCCGGGCTCCAACCCCAGCCTCCCCGCCTCCTCCCTGGATGCCCCGGAAAGTCACTCCCTCGGGCCCTTCATCTGTAAAACAGGAATAACAGTCATACCAGCTTCAGAAGCGCAGCTGTAAGATGACCCCAAACCATTCAAGCAGAGGGTTTAGCAGGGCCCTGGTACCGAGTAAGTACTCGATAAATATTAACCATCACGACTATTGTCGCTCCTGCCCTTCCAGTAAGAACTATTCCTACCACCACAGCTTCTGCTGCTCCGTGGAAACTGAACTTTGTCCCTGCATTAAGGCACTTGCAGGTGGCATTTTATTGGCCAACCCCTAAGAAGTAACACAAGTGATGTTAGCTACCAACTGTTGAGGCATCAAAGAAACGCTTTACCTGCATCGTCATCACAATTACTCTTCTCAGTGACCCTGATAAGTAAGACACATTCTACCCATTTTAGAGAACGAACACAGCAGTCAGGAAGGTACAGAGGCGGCGCCGCACCAGAGGTTGCAACATTCCTGGGTCCTGTCACGATGCTCTTCTGATACTGAGAGGAGGAAAGAGAAGTTTGACATGGCTCATTCTGGGAATCCTGTTTCCATGACAGAATTACCTGGAGAGCTTAAACAAAATGACACCCAGCCCCACCCCAGATCAAGTGAATCAGGATCTTCTGGGGGTGGAGGGTGGAGTCCAGCCATCACTCAGGATTAGAAAGCTCCCCTGGTAATCCTAATGTTAGGCTAAGGCTCAGAACTACTGGAAAAGCTGAAACCATTCATTTTGAATCAATAAAGGGAAAAAAAAAATCTCTCTCATTTTCATTGAAATCCATCTGAAAAATTATCTGCTCCCTCACATCCGTATTGAATTTTTCTGTTTACAAAAACACTTGCACCTTCCTAGTTTAATCTACTACTTGAAATAACTCTGTGCGAGAGGGATCAACGTGCCCATTCTACAGATGAGGAAGATGAGGGTCACAGAGCCCAAAAGACTTGCCTGAGGCCATCCAGAACCAAGATGGGAGACCAGCTCTCCCAACTCCAAGTCCAAGAGGCCTTCCTCAAACGAAAGGACCAGAGATCTCTAAGACATTTAAGAAAAGCCATGGCCATTCATCTCACACAAGGGAAGGAGTTCAAGTGACCTGGTTTGGACACTTGACCCCAAAAGATATTCTTACTAGGGTTGACCAAAAGGCTTTTACTGTGATACTGAAGCAGCAACATAGAGCCAATTGTCCAATGTGGACTGGATGGGGCAGGAGAGGGGATGAGATGTGTTTCTTAGGGACCATTTTAAGATAAAGTGAAGGTTTTGAGAGTTGCAAGGCAGGAACCATTAAGGCCAGTGGGTGTCTGTCTGTCACCAGCAGCTCCATCTGCCTGCAGACAACGAATGTGCTGAGGTACCTACTCTGGTTGGCTTTTTTGAGTGGGTTAAACCTACCCCACTGTGATCTTGTTTGAACTACTGATTTGCTTAGCAAACACTTTCTCTATAAATAATGAATAAGTAAACTCCAGCCTGCCACTGATAAATTATTATGAGTTGGGAGTTAATGGGGTATGAAGTAGGCAGGGAAACAGCCCTGATTTTTGGTCTGCAGCCCCTACCCTACCACGAACCTTTGGAAAATGTGCTAAGCTACCTCACTGCCTACTAAATTGGCACCTCCTCCCACCACCCCCACTGCCCAAGACCACCCTCTGACCACCCTCTCCTCCTCTGTTTATTACCAGGTCTTAGCTGCCATGCTCTTCAGCACAGAGTTCCACAAAAATTAGAACCAAGGGAAGAAAACATGGAGGCAAAGATGATTCTGATTCTTTTAGCCTTGCTGCCTGGTTTTTCATTTGGGTGGTCTGTTTTCTTTTCATACCCTGGAATGTGACCCATAGTTCATTCCCATAGATGTGCAGTCTAATGAAATTCCCATCTATGGATGTTTCTGTAGACTTATTTGTTGTTGGTTCTAGCCCAGTGATACCAGAATGCTGATCACAGCCTCCCCACTCTACCCTGCCATCTTGCCTTGCCTCAAGGAGTTGGCTTTAATTATGACACAGTCTGACTCCATCGTGTCCCAGAAGAAAAGCCCAAAATGTTCACTCCCAGCACCTGGCTGTGCCTAATTGAGAACAGGCTCTCAACAACTATTTGCTGAATGGCTAGATGGCTAGATCATTAAAGGAGGGGGTGGATGGGTGCATGAATGGATAGGTGGAAGGGTGTGAGGGTGAACTGATGAATGGATGGATGGGTAGTTGAGCAGGTGAATGTTGGATGGATGGATGGATGGATGGATGGGAAGGACAGATAGGTGGGTCAGTGAATGTTGCATGAGTAGAGGAAGAGAGGGTTGGGTGTGAGGTGGGTAAATGTGAAGTGGTGAATGGGTGAGTGGATGGATGTGAAGGACAGATAGGTGGGTGGACACATGGGTGGATGAATAGGTGGGTGGGTAAATGTTGGATGGGTGGAGGAAGGGAGAGGTGGGTGGATGCGAGGTGGGGTGAGTAAGTGGATGGATGGGTGCGTAGATGGGTCTATGAGAGGGGATGAGGGTATAAGATGGATGAATGAGAAGATGGATGGATGAATGGTCATTCACTCCTAAGGGTTCAGCTTAGGCCAACCAGGCCCAGACAAGGAGGTAAATGACCCAGTGAAGGATGAAGTAAGTAATGTTATAATCATTTCACAAACAAGGAAACTGAGAGCTAGAAAGGTTAAAGGCTGGTCTAAGATCACAGCAGCAGCAGAACTTGAACTCTTGGCTCTTTCCTCCTTCCATGCCCTCTCCTTGCCATATTCAGCACCTGATGGTAGGCCCATCCCTCCAGACGCCATGTACAGCACCAGCTTTTCAGCTCTAACTCTGTATCTGGGTGGTGAGATAAGCCTCAGGGATGTGCCAGCACCAAATCTGGAAGCAGGAGAGGAGGAAGGAGAGCAGCCAGGCCAGAGAGAGCAGAGCTCCCGCAGACGGAAGGGCGGCAAGGCCAGCTGAGCCTGAGAAACAGTGGTTTATTCACAAGAAAGAATAGTAATCCACTGGGCTGCAGCGTCGTATGTCAGTTTTGAGAAACTGTCAAAGGCAGCCCTTGTTGCTTGGAGAGAGATCAGACCCAGGTGACTGAGATGCTATGACAGTCCCCAGTGGTCTACAAACTCTTCCAAACAAGTCCACCAAGAATCCTTGATCTGTGCCTCAAAGTCCCAAAGTGCTGCACTAATAACTTCCCGGGAGGGACTGGCCTCAGCTAGGGAAATTCTGAAGATGGTTGTGACCCCTTCCTTGCCTTTGAAGATACTTGATCTGTTCCTGCTCGGTGCTCCCTTGGGTCTTTTAACACCTAAAAGAAACGGAATCCTCTTTTGAAGAGGACTCGGAGACAAACCTTTTGATTAAAGGCAAAGAGCAACTTCTCAGCCATAAGACTGTTTCCGTCAAAGTGAGAGGATGACAGGAGGGCTGGGGAGAGAGAGACCTGCTCCTCCTCAGCCAGTCACAGCATGAGGATGGTCCCTGCCCCAGAGACCACTGAAGCGCTTGAGCCCCAAGAACGGGGGACTGACTGCAGGTCCCCTCAGTTGAAGTCCCAACTTTAAACCTGGGTCACTGCCACCTGCTAATTCAACAGGAAAGTTCTCTTCACCAATGAAGCGCTTACGGATACCTGCTTTGACACCAGCGCAGATGAATTCAAATGCCAGCTCCACCATCAGAAAAGTGCCAACTTCATCTGGCAGTTGGGAAAAGTCAAAGTGCTTAGAACAATACCAGACATGTAGTCAAAGCTTCATAAACTATAATTATTATTATATGATTTTAAATTCTCCCACATTTCTCTAGTCTTGGTCACTTTAGGAAGAGTTTTGTTTGCCACTCCATTTGCTCCTCCTAGCCACCTGTGGAAATACACATTGTTATCCCCATTTTACAGATGAGAACACTGGGGCTCAGAGAGGTGAAGTGGTTTGTCCAAGGTCACACAGCCAGCAAATGACAAGGCTAGAACATTCATCCAAGACTCCTAACACCATATCCAACATTCTTTTTATTGCAGTGTAAGACAAGGGTTGTATGTATGTCACCTCCACTGAGGACCCACGGTGCAGGGCTAATAGTCATGGTAGCTGCAACAACAACGAATGCCAATACCTTCATGGCACTTGACCTGTGCCAGAATCTGTTCTCGGTGCCTTATACGTATAAACTCAGTCCTTACAACAATCCCACAAGGGATGACAGATGACATTGTATAGATGCAGAAACTGAGGCTCAGAAAGGCTAAATGATGATCAGTACAAAAGAAAAGCTTGTGTTGGCAAATCTGCACCCAAGTCCAAGCGCTCAGATCCAGACAACTGGTAAACCAAATATTTCCCCACAGGCTATTTTGCTGACTATCAGCTCATATTTCCTGATGATCCACAAGGCCAGACACTGGAGGACACACAGCAGCTCGACTTTGACATCCAAGACCTTTTTTGTTTTTCCCTTTAAAATCTCTACATCGGGGGCAATTCTCATAAATTTTACTCGGCACCCAAGGATAAGAGAAGGAGCCAGACCAAGACAGTGATCTATGAAACTCATCTGGAGGGCCTTGGAGAATGGCCAAAAAGAATATTCAAGGAAGTAAGTCAGTCTGTAGGATGACACAGTACAGCCTGGCAGAGGTAAGGCTTAGGCTCTGAGATCAGAGGGGTCAAAGTTACACCCCAGCTCTGGCTCACACCAGCTGTAGCCATCCCATCTCCCTAAGTCCCAGGCTCATCTGTAAAATGGGGACAACAATCAAATGATGCAATATATATAAAGTCCTTAGCACAGAATCCAGCATGTAGTAAATACTTACCAAAAATGTCCCCCTTAATAAATATTCAGAGTGCCGTTTCACAACAAAGCCCTCTTTCATATTAAAAATGATTCAATCAAACAATCAGCTCCCCTTCCTTATTTTTAAAGGATAGTGGTGGCTGAACATCAACGACTGGTTTTGAAAACAATACACACTGTGCAGTGCCCAGAGAGAAGGTCTCCCGGGAGTAGATTCATTTCCAGCCTCAGCGACTCCACACAGCCATTCTGATGAATTTCAGCTCTTCCCGCTGGGAACTGTTCCTGGGAATGGATCTTCCAGCTGTGCCTCAGACCCCTCCAATGACTGTCACTAGCATCCCTGAAACAGTCCCACCATCCTTCCGGTTCGGAGGGTGAAGGGCTCCATTCCCGCCTGAACCGTAGCCCTAACCTAGGATCACAATGGGGGTTGTCACTGGGGTGGGGTCAAATGTCACTGGGCAGGTGAATAGGGAAGCCTGCAAATAGGTATAAAACCACTGGCCAACAAACTGTGAAGGCTGCAAGAGTTCCGAGGGACACTTTCTCAGTTGCCTTTTGCCTGTTCTGTCAAGATCAGCTTCTGAAACTGCTGACCACTCCCCCTGGGGAAACACTATCTGCCCCAGGCTTCCATGACAACACGTTCTCCTGGCTTTCCTCCAACTCTCTGGCCCCTATTTATCAGTCTTCCTTGCAGGAACACTCTGTCCTCTTCCTACTTTGGTGTTTTCTCCCAGGGCCACTGGTTCTCTAAGCGAGGTTCCCACACCTGTACCATCAGCATCAGCTGGGCTCCTGTTAAAATTGAAGCTTCTCAGGCCCCCATGCAAGAGTACTGAATCAGAAACTCTGGGGGTGGAGCCCAGCAATGAGTGTTTGCACAAGCCTTCCAGGAGATTCGGATGCACAGTCAAGTTTGAGAAGCACTGCCCCAGGCCATCTCCCTAGGCCCATGTCTCCTAATATCTCACGGCACAGATGGCTCCCAGTTCTGTATCTCTAGTTTAGAACTCATCTCTGAACAATGGTATATCTAAATGCCTACTTAACATCATCTCTCCAAAGGCTCAGTGGTGCCTCACACTCAACATGCCAACTAAATTCTCTTGATTTTGCCCCCTGAACCCAAGGTAGCTCTGCAATCTCTTTCTCAGAGAGCTTTGCCAGCCTCTAAGCAACCTGGTCTCCCTCTCCTCTCCTCTCCACCTCACTATCATATCCAATCCTTCCCATGACATTGGAAGGACAAACATCAACAGAAAAATGCAGCCCACGGGCACAGGGGGTTTCTGGGCACTTGGACATCCAGAGAATGGAAAAAGTAAACACTAAAGACACTTTCTCTTTAAAGCAAACCTCTCCTTGGATTTTTGCAATTCACCAAAAATCAGTGAGCGCCTACGGTGTGCCAGATATGGTGCTTGGGTCTTGAGATATGGTTAGTCTCTCTCTGTCTGTCCTTCCTGCCTCTCTCGTTCCCCCTTCTGCCAAAACAAACTCTTATTTCACATTTGAAGATACATGCTCCCAATGCATATATTAATATACCTATTGATTTCCCTCTTGCCAGTGATTATCAAGATTTATTTATCCCCCCACTCCCCATTGATTGAGGAAAGCAGTATTCCCAGTGGTCAATCCATCCTGATATACTCCATGACAAAGAGTCAATATCTATTTATTATTTGATTTATGGGCTTAATTATCTTAAACACAGTCAGGCAGGGACAAAGCAGAAGTTGAGCACTGCCCAAGCAATGGAGCTTGGTTGGGAATACATCAAACCAGACCCCAGGGCCGGCAAGTCCCCAGAGCAGCGAAAACACGCCCATCTGACACTTCCCACTCCCTGCCCCCTCTCCCCACCCTGGAGTCTGTGGCAAGGAGAGAGAAGAAAAGGGACAAACAGCAGGGTTTCAACTGGCACCTGCTGCCAACCCCACAAGTCACAAGCCAGGCAAGTTTGGTGGTTTGCACAATGAACTTGACTTAGAGGTAGGTCAGCCTTTGTCCTCCCCAAGGGACGGGACCCAACAGTGGAGGGTTCTAAAAGGTCCGTGTGGCATTAAAAAGAAGGATGGACTAAGATACGGCTGGGAAGGGAAAGAGGATGAGAGGATGGTTTGATACAGTCTTTGGTCTGAATAGGACAGTCTTGGGTTCAAATCCTGCCTCTTCCTAGCGTTATGATCTCTCTCTCTATCTCCTGATCTATAAATGGGGGAATTGAATGGTACCTACTTCAAAGGGTTATTAAAATGATTCAAAAGACAGAAAAACCAGTATTTGCATGCAGGTCGCTCAGATTGCAGGGAACCAGCTTTTAACTACAATCACGCCTCCCTCCTTGAAGCTGCCCCTGTGCTCCTGAATCTTTGTGTAACCACCGCCTGCCAGCAATGCTGAGGAGACGGTCCCTCTGGTTTCTGGAACACATGTTAAAGACCTGATGTCGCCCACACTTGTCTTCAAAACATGGGAGAGCAGCTGGCTATTTTTAACTTGGGTAAATAGTGAAAGCTGTTGAAAATGTCTTCGTTTTCAAATCAGTTCATTGTTCATAGGGAGTCATACCAAATATCTTTCAGAACTTAGGGCATTAAAACCTGCATTTGTTCCCAGTGATGTCTGATTAGGATCAACGCTAACCGTCCACACCATTCTTGAAGGAGGGAAATACACCAACAATCCTGCTGCAAGTTCTCCACAGAAAAGGGATTGCCTCAAAGTGGTCTTTCTAAAATGCAAACCAGACCCCATCACTCTTCTGGTTAAATCCTTGGGTGGCTCCCCACTGTCTTTAGGAGAAAAGTTGAAATTCTTTAGCTTGCCTCACAGGGTCCTTTAAGATCCTCTCTAGCTTCTTATCTCTTGCTATTCTGCCATATGGATCCTATATTCCAGCTCTCAACTCTTGGCTGTCCCCCACCCTCCAGTCTTGCTCCCTCCCACCCCCAGCCCTTTGCACGTGCTGTTCCCTCCATTAGAAATGCCAATATCTTCTTGTCCATCTGGCCAATTTCTTGATTGGATAAGGGGCGGGCTCTGGGTCCCCACAAGCTTTTATATTCCTATTGCACAGATTATGACACCACTTGAGAACCATCTAGTTACTTGTTTGTGAGCTCCACAGGGGCAGGGGCCATGCCTTCCTCTCTTCATCCCCAACATTGGAGCCAGGACCTTACACATGATGAATGTTTGGGGTAAATGCCCCTAGACCACTCAGCCTCTTTATTGTATTATTATAACTCACATCACGTAATTGGCATCTTTTTTCCTTTCATCACCGTTAATTCTCCCACATACTATAACCACCCCCCGCCCAGTTTGTACTATATTTCACTTATGTCCCACTCGTTTCTCAGTGATTCTAAGTAAACAGCACCATTCATTGTTCGCCGCTACACTTGCCTAGAGGAGCAGGCTGTGATAATGCGTGCGATGTATTTTTGGAGACTGTTATTCATTCATTCAACAAGTATTTAAGGAGGACCTGATATTTTAGGGGCTGGGGATACAGAGGTGAGTCAGATAGCTGAGGTCCTCCCACTTTCCTGCGGCTTCTGTTCTAAGGTGGGGGAAGGGATGTAGGGAAGAGAGACAAGAAGCTAGCAGACAAATAGTGGAACAAAACAATTATTATCTTATGGTGAGAAGTGCCCTAAAGAAAATAAAACATGGCGATGTAACGGGAGGGACTGAAAGTAAGGAAGCAGTGTGGTGGGAGCCACTCGGGATTGGCTTCATGATTCCATGTTCTTCTGGGTGCCTCTACCGCGCTGCCTGCTTCTTCTCAGTGCCCTGTGCAGGGTGACCCTTCCCCACCAGGCCACTCAGTGCTGGAGGTGCTCCAGGCTCCGTCCTCGGGTGACTCCCCTCTCTTCCCTGGATGACCTCAGCTTCTATGGAAGCCCACAGCTTCAATCACCGCTTATACACAGATGACTCACACATGGTTATTTCTAGCCCCGATCTTTCATCTGAGCTTGAGACCAGTATATGCAGCTCTCTACTCAACACCTCCTCCTGGACGGCTGGAAGCTTAAGTAACTTGGCCAACGTGGAAGCCAGGAGCAGAGCTGGGCCACAAATCCAAGTAGTCAAACCACAGCCATCACCTCGTATCATTTGATATTCCAATAAACAGGAAACACCTGCTATTTGTAGTGCCAAGGATGCTTTGGCACCTGGAAGGAAATATACTACTTCTCCTGAAAGCTGCTATCATTATCATTATTGCCATTGTCGTTGTTGTTAGAATATCATCATTATTACTGTAGCAACCGGGAGATACAAGAGTTCGAGCACGGTCAGATACAGGAGGCATTATGCTATAGCCTTTCCATATCCGATCTCTAATTCTTATCACTATCTTGCAAGGGAGATCATTGTTATCCTCATTTTATAGACGAGGAAAGTGAGGCAAACAGGAGTAGAGAAATTTGCAAATCCACAAAAGGGAGTGTTCATTTGTATATTGTTTAATGAAAATAGCAGTCACAAAATGGGATTGCTGGGTGAGTCTATCTTCAATGGGAGAAGAAGACCTGTCCACAAATGTGTGTGTCCCAGAGCTGCTGGCTCTTCACCAAAACCTATGTCATATTCCTCCTGGGAATACAATTAGCTATTTTTCAGCCTCCCTTACAGTCAAGTGTGGCTAAGGGCCTGTGCCAGCCCATGACACATGAGTGGAATAATGTGCACCACTTCTAAGCTTGGATCTCATGGGAAACCTACCAAGTGACCCTCCATACTTGTTCCTCTTTCCCCAGGTAGAAGCAGAAGACTCTGAACCCTGGGGATGAATCCAAGAGATGGGATTGGTCTTGAATCCCTCCACCCATGAAGAAAAGCCATCTACCATCCAGAAACACCCATCTTGGACTATTATGTGAGCAAGACATGGACTTCTACCATGTTAAGCCACTTAATATTTTAAGGCTTATTTGTTACAGCAGCTACTGTTACACTGACAAATACAAACTGTGAGTTTGCATATATACTGAGAAAACTGCCTGGAAGGATATACACCACAATGTTAATGTGATTTTCTCTGGCTGGAGACATTATGCGCAAATATCATTTCCTTCTTTTTGCTGATCTGCATTTTCAATAACAAATGAGTTATCACTTGTGTAATGACCCAAAAGTTATTTTTTAAGCAATGACAGATGTCACCCATGCTAATGTAGAATCTTTGAGATTCGAGGAAAGTGGTGGCCAGTGGCAAAGTCTTTGTCCATGCAAGTCCTCTGCTGGTCATATGATTGTTTACCAAAAGGCATATGCAATGTACATGAGATGATGCTAATAATAATGATGATAACGATGCAGTACATTTATAGCGCTTCCTTCACAAAAGTCCCGGGGTACTTTACATTCCAGCACAATTAAAGGCAGCCACAGACAAAAAACCTTTTCAGCTGTGCTTTATAAAGGGAAAGCAATTCAGCTTTTTGATCATAAAAGCAAGCCGATTCTACTAGATGACGGGGGATGGAATCTTCATGTGCTCAGGCCCCCAACTCTTGTATGGTATATTTAGCACAAACTGGCCCAATGGGAAAAAAAACTCAGAAAGCCCACGAGTACAGAGTTACAGAAAAAGCAAGTCCAGATCTCATTCAGGCATCGAGTTACTGTCTTAGGAGAACACAGGGTTCTTCATTTGTCTGTCAAAGGTAGCAGGTTAGTGCTATTATATTTGAAAGCATGAAAAAGAGGAACTGATTTGGAGTTGGAAATAAATCATCTATGAAATAGCTCCTGATATTTACCAGATTTAAAATGCTGTGCAAATGAGGTCCCAGGGGATTTCATGACTACCTCGTCCCCAGGAGGCGGTGGGAGCTGGATGTCGCGTGCGTGCGAGAAACACAGTCAACCTCGCATGACTGCGAAATTGCATTCGGAATCTGAGTGCCCAGTGAAGAGACTGATGACACACGCAAAGTGAGAAGCAACAAAAATCTCCCCAAGAGCAGTGGGGAAATCCTGTGCATCCTTCCTTCTCTTCCCCGGGGTGCAAAGCCCCTTATTCACAAAAAGACATTTACGTAATGCCACTATGGTCCCGCTCCCTCCTACTCCCATCCCTGCGAAAGCATCTGGATGAAGTTCACCGTGTTCCCAAACGCAGAGGAACCGTTCAGCCTGTCTCCTGGGAGCCCCACACAGGTGGACATGCCAGACTGGCAGCCGGGACAGCCCAGAGCCCGATTCCTCTGCTGTGTCCTTCAGGGCTGGGCTTCATTGATGCCATCACTGCTCTCAACCAGGTGAGTTTTGACACCAACCAGCTGAGCATCAAAAGAGGCAGCAGTCAGGCCATCAGGAAACTTCCAAAGCGGTGTGAGCAGCTCCTGTTTAACATCTTTCACAAACTTCCCACTGCATTAGGATAAACTCCGTGCCATTGTCCGTTCTTTTGAGGCCCTGAAGCCTCTTTCCTACCACCCTGCTGTCACTCACCTGCTTCCTTCTGGTCCTCAAACATGCCCATTTCATTCCCACCTCAGGGCCTTTGCACCTGCTGAATACCTGCCTGCACTCCTCTTTCTGTGCCTCTTTGCATGGCCATCTCTCCTCCTCATTAGGTCTCAGCTCAAATGTCATCTCGCCTAAGACACCCCTTCTGAGCCCCTCCTCAGAGCTGCCCTCAGGTCACTCTGACCGTCCCCCTGTTTGTGGCCTTCACAGCACTTAACACAATGCTTTAATTATCTTACTTAATTGTCTGTTTAACTTGTTATTGTTTGTCTCTTCACTGTAATGTCAAGTCCTTGCATAAACTATAGGAACTGTGAGCAAACAGTGTGCACCCTGGCCCTCAGCCAGGGGCTGGTAAGCGTCTGTGGAGGGCATGTTAGTGAGCTCGTGTTAGCAATGAAGCTAAGAGATGGCTCTCAGGCCCCTGCTGGCTCTCACACTGGGCCGGTCCAGGCCCTCGCTCATTTTGGACTCACTGCTCACCTCTCAGGGCCGCCAGGAAGCTCCTGGCAGTAGGAAAGTCTGCTCGCTCACTGTAGAAGTAGGAACAGGTTTCTTTAAAGAGTGAGTCTGAGCTTGTGTGTGCCTCAGAATCTCCTGGAGGACTTCTTAAAACACGGAGAGCTGGGCCCACCCCCAGGGCTTCTGCGGGAGCGGGGGATAAGAATTTGCACTTCTAGCAAGTTCGCAGGTGATGCTAGTCAGGGGTCCACATGATGAAACAGGGATTTAAATAATTTGGGGCTTCTAGAAAAATATCTGGGGGAAGGAGGTGGAGGCTTCTGGGAAACTTCTATAGAAACTTTGTGAGTTTCTAATATTAATGAAATGAGTCTTTTGCAGGGAAAGAGAAAGTGAGCAAGCGTGTGTTTTTCTGAGAGGAGTGTGGGAGAGAGAACGAGAATGAGAAAGAAGGAAGAGAGTTGGTGTGTAACAGGGTGTATATGGAAGGGCTGTGTGTGTGTGTGTGTCTGTGTGTGTGTGCGTGCGCACGCACGTGTGCTGGCCCCACAGGAATTTACAGGGCATTTCAGAAGTACGTAAACAGAGAATCAAAGCTACAAAAATGAAACTCAGTTTAATAAGCCAGTGGTTCTCAAACTGTGATGCAAGGAATCTTCTGGAACTTAATAAAAAACAGAGGCCTTGGCTCATGGGACTAAGATGGGGCCTGAGCCTTGTACTGTTACCAGGTCCCCCAAGTGATCATGATATGCTCAAAGGTGGTGAACTCCCGTGACATGCTACTGCTCACGAGTTGAGCCCATGCCCCTTGACCTGGCCCAGGCAGCCATGGCAAAGAAGAAACACTGTAGACTAATATTCAGATATTCATCTGCTGCATTCCAGGTGCTGCCAGTTATTTGTTCTATGACCTGGGCAAGGGCTCTCTTTGCCTCTCTGACCTCAGTTCTCCCATCTGTACAATGGGCACAGTGATAAATGGGAGAACATCGCCAGGCCTGCTCGGAAGCAAAGCACTTGCTGAAGGCTGGTGGAGTCTGTGGCTTTTCTGGTTCATTTTTGGGGCTCTGCATTTATCAGCATGAAATAAATGCCCCTCAACCAGGGAACTGGTTTCAGCAATGAGGGTCAGCTGCGCCTCCTTCAGCTTCAAGAAAAGAACCATGTGATGGAACCACAGGCTCTGCTGGGCCTGGAGCTCTCCGTGCCTTCCTTTCCCAAGGGAGGGCTGGAGCAGTAGAAAACAAGGGTGTTGGGACATCGTGATAAACCTTTCCGGGAAGAATGGGGCAGCTTCTCCCTCCCTACACTCACACTTGGCAACGACAAGGGTGGAGCCACGGCTTCCCCTCTGCTGTTGCAGACCCTTATCCGCTGTCCAAACAGCAACCACGACGGACGGTCCTCACAACACAGCGTTTCCTGGTCTGGCTGAGGACAGCGGGACGGGACGGGGGAAAGGAAGCTGTGCCGCTGAAGACATGCGTTCTTTGATCACGATGGGAAGTTAGAGCAGAAACACTGACATTTCCTTGACTGTTGTTGCCTCTGCAGCCGTCAAAATACTCCCCTTGGGCCCTACCCTTTATTTTGGAAGTTTCCCACTTTTTGCCCTCAAAGACACCAGGTCCTGTCCCTGCCTATAACCCTCCGGCGGCTGCCTGCTGCCCTTAGCAGAAAATCCAGACCTCCCGCCAGGCTTTTGGGTCCTACACAGAGGGTCTCCTGACTGCCTGATAGAGTCACGTGGGAGGTTTTGTACTGAGGCCCGAGACCCACTTAGACAATTACATTAGAGACTCAAAGGCAGTAGTTCTCAACTGGCGCGACTTTGCCCCCAGGAGACATTTGGCTATATCTGAAGACTTTGGGTTGTCACAACCAACGGGGACTTGGTAGTACTGGTACCTAATGGGTAGGGGGCAGGGATGCTGCTAAACATCCTACAATGCACGGGACAGCCCGCTATAAATGAATCATCCGGCTCCAAATGTCATAGCGCCGAGGTTGCGAGACTGCTGGAGGCAGAGCCGGGCACTGGTACTGTGTTAAAAGTCCCCCTCCAAGCCCCAACCGGGCTTTAGAGCCCACTCCCCTCCCCAGTCCAGCTCCTGCCAGCTTTTCCACCCTCGTCTTCTACTCTCGTGCCCTCACCCACCATGTTCTGCTACCACAGTCTTCTTTCTGGTCCTCAAACATTCCCTGCTCCTTCCTACCCCTGGGCCTTTGCATCTGCTGGGTGTGCTCTGCCCCCACATCTGCATGGCTGTCTCCTAGCACTCAGGTCCCTGCCCAAATATCACTTCTTCAGACCAGGACCTACTCAAATGATGTCATTACTACTTTAGTATTGGCCTGTCCCTCCACTAGAATGACAGCACTCTGAGAACAGGGTCCATGTCTGTCTCGCCCATCATTGTCTCCTAGTATCCAGCAGTGTGCCTGGTACTTAATGTGTTTACTAAATAACCGTTGAATGAATGTATGAATGGAAAGCACTGGGGGAAGATGGGGTTTTCACACTGTCGGAGGATGAGGTGTATCAGTGGAGACCTGTGCTCTTGTCCTGGCCCCACTTTCCTCTCCAAGTCTCACTTTCCACATCCGTAATATGGAAGGGATGGGTCAGTGGCATTGGCTCCCCTAATGAAGCCCATTCGGAGACATCAATTTTAGGGCTTTGCTTCGTCTTTGTCTCCATGGCACTAGGCTAAGGTAGGCTGGCCCAAGCTCCTGTCACCAGATAAATAACAAATTACCTCCCACTGAAATCCTCATATTTTGTAATTCTGTCTGTTCTGTTTTCCTCGGGAACCTCCTCTGTTTCCATTTCCTTTTGTACTAGCTGGACACACCTGGCATCAATGCTGGGCACATAGCAGGTTTCCCGGGGCATGGTTCCCAAATATTAGTTGGATTAGAATGGGCTGGGGAGCCTGGCTAAAAGGCTTTACCTACAAACAGACTTGATTCACTAGGTCTGGGGTAATGTGGGTAGACTCAAAAACGGCCCCCTAGGACCTCCAGGTCTTAATCTCTGGAAACTGTGAACATTACCTGAGATGGCAAAAGGGACTTTGCAGAGTTGATTAAGTGAAGCATCTTGAAATGGGAGATGATTGCGGATTATCTGAGTGTGTCCTAAATGCAATCACAAGTATCCTTATAAGAGGGAGACTTGACCACAAAAGAAAGCCATGTGACAATGGAAGCAAGATGCTAAACTGCTGGTTTTGAAGATGGAGGAAGGGCCACAAGCCAAAGAATGCAAGGAATGCAGCTCTAGAAGCTGGAAAAGGCAAGGAAATGGATTCTTCTCTAGGGTCTCCAGAAGGAACCCAGCTCTGACTTGGTGGTAGCCCAGTGAGACCCACTCCAGACTTCTGACCTCCAGGCCTGTGAGAGAATAAATGTGTGTTGTTTTAAGCCACCAAGTTTGTGCTAATTTGTTTTACGACAGCCCTAGGAAACTAACACAGGTAGCACCCAGGAATCTGCATTTTACCGACCTTCCTCCTTTTGCTGGCTCTGATGCAGGAGGTCTGGGTGGACCGTACTTTGGGAAGCACTTCCCCAGAGCTGGTCCAGGCTGCCCCTCAAACACAGCCCATTCTCAGAGAACCAAAGAATTTTGTTAGAGTTGGAAGGACCCTGTCTTAAACAGCCGCTTCTACCTGCTCATTTTACAGATGGGGAAACCGAGGCCTAGGAAACTCCGCATCAAGGTGGAAGGATGAGAGATGCTTTCATTCAAGTCTATCTTTACTGGCTTTCAAATTCCATTTGGAGTTTTTAAAATGAGCGATGGTGCAGGCTGTCGATAGCTTTGCAATAATCTCATAATGACCCAATCGTGAAACGATTTAGCAATTCTGCTGCTAATTGCATTTGTGGATATAGCAATTGGGTAACTAGTTGGTTATTACTCATTCTCCAAGAGCCATACACACTGCATTACAAGGATGCTAATCTTAGAAATACTTGTTAACTTCGATGATAATTACTAAATAATTGGCTAGAACATGCCATTGTGAATTTATCTGGAATATGCCAGGTAATTATCTAGTCTTATGTTCCCTGTAAGATAAATCCAAGGTCCAAAAATTGTTCCAGTTGGTTGACTATCATCCAACCATCGACCTCTGCCAGCCAATTGTGCAAATGCACATGATTAATCAAAGTACTCAAATATTTGGTTTCAAACTGAACGTTCAGATAAGAAACCTGGATGGCCAACAAGCAGACAGTGCTGAATGAGAGAGAGGGGTGCACAGAGCCCCTCCCAAAGATAAATATATAATGACACAATAATATGGAATAAACGCCACTTCTTTGGGGCTTATCTGGCTTCTTCACACAAAATACTAAAACACTTGAGAGACCAATTACATGTCCCAAAGCTGCAGAGTCTTTATCACGGTGCCAGGAAAAGGCTGTGCTATTTGTGAAATCTGCAGGCAGTTATGGTGTTTGGGGAGGGGGACTCAGAATTTTGTACATAATAGAAAAAGGGCCCCAAATGCAGCTGGCTGGCAGGATGAGTGACACATTTTCATAATGACCACTCGTGTTTCAAGGATGGCTGCTAACTGGATCTGTCCACTTCCAATTAGCCAGCCCTTGGGAGAGGGATAAGGGAGGCTTGGGTAACTGGGCTCCACTGATATATTGAAAGGCCAGGCAAAGGAGAAGAGATGGTAAATTTCAAATTTCTAATTTGGAGATGTGAAAAAGAGGGAACAGCAGGCCAAAAGGTGAGGAGTTGACCAGAGAGAAATTTGGGGTAACAGTGAAGCAGTGGGTAGACCAGCAGTGGGGAAAAGACCACCTGCTAACCAGACTTCTGTGGCCCAAGTGAAGGGCTATTGCTTGCTTGCTGATGAAGATGATACTTACTGGATAAGAAAGGTAATGGTCTTGTGGTAGTAGGTTGTAAAAATGGCCACAGATTGTCCCTCTCCCTGCATCCATGCCCTTGCAACATGATCCTGCAGTCCTCCCACCCAGAGGTAGAGTTTGTTTCTCCATGCCTTGAATGGAGGTTGACCACGTGACTTGCTTTGGCCAATGGACATTAGCCAATGTGACACAAACAGAAGTGTGAAAGACACTTGTCCATCAGGGCTTGACTTCTTGCTGCACTTGGCACCTGAGACCACCATGAGAATGAGCCCAAGCTAGCCTGTTGGGGGATGAGAGGCCATGTGGAGGAGAACCAAGGCACCCCAGCTGACAGTCTGCCAACCTGCAGGCATGTGAGTGAGAGCATCCAAGACTGACCAGCCCTCAGTCTGACCTGCCAGCTGACCACAGACACATCCAAGAGCCCAGCTCCTGAGCCTGGCTCAGCACAGAAAACCTGTCCACAGAATAGAAAGAAACCATGAAGTTTTGGGAGAGTTTGTTACTCAGCAAAAGCTTACTGATACACTCACCTAATCAGAACAGCTCAGCTCCTGAATATTATCTCGGCTGATTATTTGAGAGCCATTCTGCCCTGTGCAGAGTTGGGAACCACCATTTTTACCTTGGTTGAAGAAGAATTGAAGGGCCATGGCTAGATCTCCAATCCTTTTCAAACACTACCATTTGACACATGGGTTCCAGTCAATTCACCATTGGCATAATCAATGGTGACAGACAATAACACACATTCTACCAAGCACCAAGTTCTTATAAATGGACCCAAGGAGGCTTTGTATCACAAGGGAAGAGATCAAAGACACACCAGTTCTTCCTGGAGACCCCAGCTCCTGCTATGGTACCTGCCAGGATCCAAGGCTTATGCATTTGGGATCTAATTGACGAGTTGAGCATAGGAAGGAGAGAGTTCCTAATTGACCCTCGGCACCACAGGCCATACCAAGAACGCCGCTGCTGTGGCCAGTCCCAATGCAACATGGGAGTAACTTCCAGAGTTTAAAAACACACCCAAGGATTGTTTCACAACTGTTCAACTGAAACCAAAGCTATTTTTTTTTCAATGCCCCCTGTCACTGGGCAAATTTAGAGAGAACAAGTCCAAGAAAGTTACTATCATCTGACATTTTCTTAATGTCAGTTCTCTATTACCTACCCCTTCTGGGCAGCTACGGACCATGGATCCTAGATATTTAAAACAACAATGGTAAAGCCTGCAAATGTGCTCTGCTACTTTAATGAAAGTCAGAATAAGAGTCATCAGAATCTTAGTCCAGGGGTCGGCAAACTAGGGTCTGAGGGCCAAACGTGGCCCATCGCCTAGTTTTGTAAATAAAGTTTTATTGGAACATGGTCGCGTACATCCATTTACGTCTTGTCTGTGCCTCTGTCCACACCACAGTGGCAGAGCTGAGTAGCTGCTACAGTAACCATATGGCCTGCAAAGCTGAAAATATTTACTGTTGGGCCCTTTACAAAAAAAGTCTGCAGACCCCTGATTTAGCCTAATTCACTCAATTTACGTGTGGCCAAAGTAGGTCCTGGAAATGTTGTTTCACAAATACTTGGAGAACAGGGGTATCTAGAACCAACTTTTCTGACTCCCCATGCGTGCTCTCTCCATGGTACTGCTCTGCCAGAGAGTTTTAGCATTACGAGTATTTTCTGGAATCTCAAATCTTAGAACCATGTAAGCTGTGAATGGCAGAACTGAAGACGCGCCATCCACCAGAAGGCTGAATTAACCAGAACCCCTATTTCTCAACTCTGCCAGCAGCAGAGCTTCGGGAGTGAACTGATGGGTGGGGAGCCCCGCGCGACTGACCTGGTGATGATGGCCAGGTGGGGCGGGCTCATGCAGGCGCCCATGAAGAGCACCACGTTCTCGTGCCGCGTCTGCCTGTAGGCCATCACCTCTCGCTTGAAGGCCTTCAGCTGGTCCTCATTGTCCCTCTCGATGTCGATCAGCCGGATGGCCACCTCGCCGTGCCAGCGGCCGTGGTACACCTGCCCGAAGCGGCCCTTCCCGATGAGCTCGCCGATCTCCAGCTGCTCGAAAGGGATGTCCCACTCCTGCAGGAAGATGCTGGTCTGACTGGCCTTGCGCGGGAAGCTCCGGGCCGAGAGGAGGGACAGGTTCATCTCCTCAAAGTCATCCTCCGACTCCTCGGCCTCGTCGTGGCCCTCTTCATTCTGTGGCCAGAGCGGAGAGAGGTCAGAGCTGTTGCCCCTGCCCCACCTTCCACGAGGTCCTGCTGGGCCCCGTTGTGCATGTGCAGGTCTGGACATGTCTGTGTGTGTGTTTTTGGCTGGTGCGCATGTCTCTCTCTATTTGCCCAGGTTGTCTTGTCTAGACTCGTTTGGAATGAGGAGCTGAAAGGGAGATCGTGGTAATTCAACTCTCTTGTGCTAAGGGAGAAACCGAGGCTCAGAGAGGAGAAATACTAGACGGACCACCCATCCCAGTTTCCTGGGACTTGCTTGGTTTTGGCACTACAAGTGCCATGCCTTGGCAACCCCTCAGTCCTGGCAAACAGGGATGGTTGGTCACCCTGGGAAGCTCCAAGTCACGCAGCCCGGCAGAGCCAGGATCAGGATTCGGGTCTCTCAACTCCTAATATCCAATGCCCTCCTACTCAACCATGAGTTTTGACTTGTCTGACTATTTATGCACGTGTAATAAAGAAGACAGGCTAAAATATGGGTACATCATGTGTCTGCGTCTAACGTGACCACCCTCCATATGGTGTGTCTTTGCTTCCCCCAGGGAATTTGGTATTGATGAGTCAGAGACTGGCAGAGGTCAGAACTACTCTGCACAGGCCAGAGGCCTGGGGTTCCTGTGTGGCCGGGAGGGCAGGAGACAGAAGAGAGTGAGAGGTTGATAGAACGGGTTTAACACTCAGAACAAATGAGCTGGAATCTGGCCTCTGTGTGACCTTGGGCAAGTCCCCTCCCTTCTCTAGGCCTTCCTCTCCTCATCATAGAGTGGGGCTCATCAAATGTGCCCCTAAGGGTGGTGTGAGGTTTTCAGTGAAATGAAAGCCTGTTAAGTTCTTTGCACCGACCTGACCACTTACACGAAACATGTGCTGGGATGCCTGAGAAAATGCAGATTCCTGGGCCTCACCCAGCTCTACTGAATCAGAATATCAGCAGGCCAGGGCCAGGAATCTGCATTTTTATCCTGCATGCCCACATGACTCAGGGACACTTAGGCATGACCATCACAACAGTTAAACGCTCAAGGTCTAGGGACCCGCATCCCCAGTATGGTGTCTGGGGTGCCAGGGGCTGGGGGTGTCCTGCCCCTTGGATCTTTCACTGGAGTGTGGGAGCAGCAGGTGCCTGAGGGCTTGGGGCCTGACGAGACAGCCCGAGAAGGTGGCCCCTCGGCTACGTGCAAGTCTTCCTAACCCCAAACCTGAGCAAGCTGTCCCCAATGGCACACGCAGGAGAAACGACACAGGAAACATTGGCTTCTCTCAGGATTATTTTTCAACTGTCACAATAGTTCCAGAAAAGGACATAATTTGCTCTGGAAACCGTGACTCTATTCCTTTCAGTTCAGGACATACCGGCAGAGCCGAGGAGTTGGGGCTCCGTGGTTCTCACCCAGGACATTCATTTACTCCTCCAGTGGCTCCGGCAGTTGGGAAGAAGCCCTAGAACATTCTCAACACCCTGCCAAGCCCAGGGTCCCTGAGGCCCTCGCCTCCTCCCCCGTATTCTTTTGAAGGCAGTGGGGCACATCCCCCTTGGTATTCACCCAGCCCTGAGCTGGTTTTTCAACTCAGAATGCAAATCGCTTGCCAACTTCCGTACAACTTGCTTTTCCGTGATGCATACCACAGAACGGCCCATTAGGCTCGGGGCCCGGAGGGGCCACCACTTGTTAGCTGTCCCGGAGTTAGAACATCCATCAGGCAGGGCCACCTCCCCCTCCCCACCGGCCCCAAGCCCTCTGCGTCCTCAAAGACTCCTGACATCCTGGCTCCGGATACCAATTGGCTTTGCCAAGTTCTGGGCAGCCCCTGGAAAAAGTTGCTTCATTGCTCTCTAGTTCTCACCTCCGAGGTTGGCTCCACTTCAATTTGAAGTAATGGATTTCCTTCCAAGCTTTAAAGAAAGAAAAATAAATGTGACCCTCAGGTGAAAAGGTGGGTCCACATATTAAGTTTATCCGTGTACGAAGAGTCCCCAAATGAGTGTCCTAACCACCAAGCCCTTCTCTTGAATTTCACTTCAACGCTTGTGTCTGAAATAATCCATAACCTCGCCATAAAGACGCAGTGTGCAAGGACGTTGTTTTAAACAGATTTTCTGGGCTGCTCGGAGTCATTTTTCTTTATTGCTTTCGTTTCCACTAATCTAGCCGCTTCCTTATAAATTGGCCTAAATGCCATGGGTGGAAGAATCCTCAGAGCTCTAGGTGTTCGCTAGGAAAGAATTAATCACATCTCTAAAGTACACTGAGATTCGGAAACTTCTGGAAGGATCTTAGTGTTCATTTGTTTGTTTACCCATTCATTCCTTTGACTAGAATTACGTGCCAGGTACAGTGCTAGGCCCCTAGAGGGATACAGAGTTGAAACTGGCTTGGCTTCTGACTTTAAGGAATATTCTATTACTACTGAAGAGACTAAAGCAAGTGCACAGATATTGTGCAGAAAGGCTAAAAGTGACAAGGGCTGAAAGTTAGGTGTGGACTGAATAAAAGGAGTGTGATGGAAATTCTCAGGGCAGAGGATTACTGGATGTATTTGAAAGTTCCCAGTGTTTGAGATGGACCAATCACACCAGTCACGCCAACCACGTTGAATCAGGGTGTGTGGAATGAGAATGAGGAGGACGAAGGGAGACTAGAAGACACACGTGTGCGTGTGTGTGTATGTGATGGTGTGTATGTGATGCACTCATAAGCTCGTGAGCTGCAGGTGTGTTCTAAGTATGGGAACATACCGGGAGTGGGCGCTGGGGAGCACAATGTGTTTGTGTGTGTGAGTACTAAGTATATATGGAGTACTGTGTGGGTATTATGGGATATGCTCTGTGCTCTGTTCTGTGTGCATGTGAGTTGCGTGTACACACTGGACAGGCTGTATGTTGATGGTGTAATTGAGGATTGGGGTGTGAGGGGAGTGTCCGAGTGCGTGGTATGCGATGGGGATGTGGGGCACAGTGTGTGCTCGAGGTGTTTCCTCGGGGCGTGTTTTTAGAGTAGAGCATGTGTATGTGTTTATAGTAACTGGGCTGCTGAAGGCACAGAAGAGCTGGAACTTGTAGGAGGAAGGAATCACAAAGGACACCATGTGCCCTTCCTACTCCCCCAGCAGAAGCTTGGCAGATTCCCTCTACCCACTTCCTCATTTGGGAGGCCCCCCCTGTCCTGACCCTCAGACCCCAGGAAGCTGTTGAACCTGCAGACAGAGTCAATCCACTTGCAGGAGGGGCTCCTGGGGAGAGGGAGTCTGTAAGACTGTAAGAACTAAAAGAAGGAGACAGAAGGGTCGGTCACAAAGTGGCATTTGCCATTGTATTAACCAATTATTTATAGCACAGCCTGGGTAGGCAGAGTGGAACCACACTATGACGGCTGATATGCTGGGAGCTCGACGCCCTGGGGGAGGTTTGGGTGGAACAATGAAGCTGGGGTCCCTCCCCACACCCAACAAAACGGGCAGCCCTCCTCGGCTAGCATCAAGGCGTGGTTACAGCAGCCAGGCGATTAAATTATTTCCCTTCTGCGAAGAGTTAGTTCCCATCACTCCAGGCACATTTAAGCAGATAGAGGGCAGTTATTGACTCTGCTTTTTCCCTGGCACTCCCTGACTGTCAGTTAATAACCTGGAGTTCGTCTTGCACAAATCATGGAATTAGTTTATGTGCGGCAGAGAAATGATCCGGAGCTAGATGTCAGCACAACATCCCCCGGCAAATTGCTGCTCCTTTGATTTCAGAGATGTATCATTTGGGTCTTTAACAAAGTCCATAACACCACTCAGAAAGGATGGTGCAGCCAGGGGAGCCAGAAGAAAAACCAAGTAGGCGAAAACGGGAGTTGGAAAACCAGCTTAACTGCAACTAGCTCCCCAGGGTGCCCCAGACTATGGTCACAATCAAAGAAAATTTAAATTAAGGAAGGTGATTTCACTTCCGCTGCACAAGCAATAGACCACCTGGAAAGAGGGTCTGTATCCTAAGGATGCTAAAGATGCCACGCACAAAGATGTTTGTTGCAGCATTGTTTACAAGAATGAAACATGGGAAGATGTAAGATCCAGAAACAAGGAAATTATTCTACATCAATATGACATTTTACAGCCATTAAAAACAATGTGTATAAAGAGTCTGGAATAATATAAAAATGTGACATTACAGCAATAGGGATAAAAAAGCAGAATGGAAATTGTGGGTATCGTGGATCACAAATATGTAAAATATGAATAGAGAGAGCACACATCAAATTTCTAAGAGTCGTGCAATTATAAGTGATTATTTTTCCTTTTTTTTTTTTTACAGAATTAGTCCAAATTTTCCAAAACTAGCTTATATTACTTTTATAATGGCATAAACCAGAGGTCAGCAAAGTTGTTCTGTAAAGGTCCAAGTAAATATTTCAGACTTTATGGGCCATATAGTCTGTTGCAACTAGTCAACTCTGCTGTTGTAGTTTGGAAGCCGCCATAGACAGTGCATTGTAAACAAATGGGCGTGGCTGTGTTCCAATAAAACTTTATTTATAAAAACATGCGGCAAGTTGGATTTGTCCCATAGGCTGTAATTTGCTGATCCTTGGTACAAACCTAAATTATACTCTTTAAAAGGGGGACAATGACGCAGAAGAATTGCCCTTTCATAAGCCCTGGCTATTGCCTGGGGAAGTTGTCTTTCTGATCATAGGAGAATCTGGGGGTCCTAAGGAAACGGTCTGGCCCCCGGAAATCACACTTGACAGGCAGGGCCAGGGACACAAGGCAGAGCTGACTCATGGGGGCCAGCGATGCCTCTCTTGCCTGGGCTGTCACATTCTCCCTCTCTCTGCCTGAGCCATTCCCTATGTCCCTCTGTCCCCCTGGTACTTCTCCCCTGCCTGCCACTCCATCGATTCCAGGAAGAGGATAAAAGAAGAGAGGGATCCTGAGCAGACTGAAGGCCAGGGCAGGGGAAGGAGATCTCTGTCTCACTTACATTGGATTCGAGGTCACCGGATGCAGGATGACCTGGGGCGCCCGGGTCGGTGTCTCCGGCACTGGCACCACATCTAAGAGCCAGAGATTAGACAGTCAGAAACCAAAGGTGGAGTCTACAACCACCCCCAAAGCCTGCTTCCCGGGAGATGCTGGCAGCCAGCAACTTCTCCCCACATCATGGGTCCCTGGGGCTGACCTTTCCCCTCTCTCCCTTCCTGGACCACTTGAACTTCACCCGCTCAGATGCACTAGTGTTCTAGATGACATCCTGAACAAAACTCCCATTGTTGCCTAAGGGCTGCCAGAACCCCCGAGCCTCTGGCCTGAAGCAGCCACTGGCCATCTCTGAATCCTCCTCACTCCCGAGTTCCCTTTGGGATGATGAGACCACTGGGTTTCACGTCTCCCAGTGCCCAACTCAAGCCCCTCTGACCATCTCCCCCTTGCCATGTGGCTCTGGACCCCTCCCCATCTTGCCCATCCTTCCACGCAGACCACCCTCTCAGGCCTTTCTGCTGTGCCCTGGGGCCTCGTTGGTGCCACTGCGCCCCTGGGACTCCCACCTCTTCCTTCTCCACTCCCACATCCGCCATTATCTTGGGGTCTGGTGATTCCATCCCCCCTTTGAGCTTGTGCACCCAGCAACATGCTCCCCTGTCCATTCCAGCAGCTCCCGCTCCTCAGCAGGCTTGCTCAGAAGGGGCTCAGCTCACAGGCGACTCACCTGGGAAGATGAACTGCTGCTTGTATTTGTAGTAGTGGGACACTTGCAAAAGAAAGAAAACATCAAAGTGAGTGCCGCCCCAGAGCGGTCCCTTTGGGTACCAAACTGGGCTCCCACAGCCACCATGTGGTTCTCTGTTCACCGTTGAGAGTTTCCAGACTTCTGCAGACACCCCGAATTCCAAGGGACGGAGAACATGTATAAAGAAACCAGAGCTCTAAAATCCAAGCCAACCCTCCCATTTGAGGCTCCCTGAAACAGAGCACCCCAACTCAGAGAGTCATCCTGAGCACAATCTCATTTGTGTTAAACGCATAAGAACACACACACAGAAAAAGTCTGCAAAGCCATAATCTAAAATATTAATTTTTTTTCCCTTTAGGCAGAGTTGATTACAGTGGCTTAAAAAAAAAACCCTTACAAGTTTCTCATGTTTTCCAAATTCTCTGCATTGGGCATTGTATTAGTTTTCTTGTTGCTGCTATAGCAGATGACCATAGACTTGGTGGCTTAAAACAACACAAATTTATTCTCTTGTAGCCTGGAGGTCAGAAGTCTGAAATAAGTCCTAAGGGGTTAAAATCAAGGTGTCCGCAGGCCTGGTTCTTTCTAGATGCTCTGAAGGAGGATCCGTTCCTTGCCTTTTCTGGCTGTTAGAGCTTGCCTGCATTTCTTCTCCCCTAGCCCCATCACTCCACTCTGCTTCTATCCTGACACCACCTTCTACTGTCTTCGACCTTCTTGTCCCCCTCTTATGAAGATCCTCGTGATTACATTTAGAGCCCACCCAGATACTCCTGGGTAATCTTTCTACCTCCAGAGCCTCAGTAACAGCTGCAAAGTTCCTTTTGCCATATAACACATTCGCAGATCCCAGGATTAGAACGTGGTCACCTTTGGGGGACCATTATTCTGCCTCCACAAGCATGAATTCATTTCTAAATTTAGGGAAAAAATTATATAAAAGAAGTTGCCTCAACTTCACTGCTGATTCTCTTATAATTCTTTTTACTTCCAGTCCACTCAACAGAGACCAGTTTTTCCAAACATCTTCAAGATTTCTAATGTTACCACTTATGCCAGTGTGATGGACAGCCTGGAGCAGGGGGTCCAAGGGGCGTCAGGGGCAGTGGACAGGTCACACAGAGCTTTATACTCCAAAGCAAAGGAAGTGAGCAGGGATGGGGTCAGATATGAGTCTGCATTGGTGAATATACTTCCAGAAACAATCTTATTACATTCAGGGACAAGCTACAATGGGAGTTGGCTCACCAAGAATTAGCATAGTGGTTCTGAGCTGGGATCTGTAAGCTGATCCTGTAGGGATGAACCCTTGCTCTTCTTTTGGCTGCTTGTAAAAGCTTGGGTAACTCTCTCCAGGTCTCAGTTTCCACGTGTGTAAAATGGGGATAATAATAGTCTCTCTCTCATAGGGCCGAGCTCATCATTACGTGAGATGAGTACACAGTAGGTGCAGAATAAGTATTAGCTGTGACAAATAAGCCAACATCTTTCTAAGCTCCCTCAACTAACAGACAAGAATGATTTATAATTAAGAGACAACTGGATAGTTTCAACAGCTAAGTCATTAGCTGCCCCTGAGGTTGGAATTGACTTATAAACTCTCCCAGGATACAGATCAAGTCCTGGTATATACAGATCCCAAGGACCTGGTCTGGTATCTTGCACCAGTGGGTGTGCAACTCATGTTTGTTGAATTAATCAACTCTCTTTCAGCAGAGGAATTCCCAAATACCCCAGAGAGCTGGAATCCAAATGGATGCATTTTTGATGCTGGGACACGAGGTGCCCAGGATGGGAAGCAACTCATTCAAGGTCACAGGGCAAAGCTTTAAAAGAAACCCAACCTCTATGATTTCAGGAACCTTTCTTCTGTTACACAACCCAGGTTTGTTCACTGCGTGCAGACATTTTGTTAGTCAACTAGGGGCTAAAATTAAAAAAGAAAAACTACCCGGGGTTCTCAAGAGGCTCAGCTGATCTCTTCCCTCCCCAGCTGGGACGGGGGATTCCGTGTCTGCAGAAAAAGTTAGCTGGCAGTTAGGTTCTTTTAAGGAGGAGGGACTGGGCACTGGAAAGCAAGCACTGCTCTGAGAAGGGACAGGTGTCAGGCAATGGGACACCTAGCAAGTGCCTCCATGCACAGAGCCAACCCCTCCCCGACCCCTCCGTGTGCTGGAGAACAGCTGGTTCCCAATGACAGAAACGGACAGAGTGTCAGAAGAGGAGGAAAGGCATCTGTGAGCCCTGTTCTTCTCTCAGAAAAACGACACCAGAGAGAAGCAGCCCCAAGGGGCAGCTGACGAACCCGAGTGGCCTGCTCAGGAGAGCCGAGTGGCTCCTGCTCTCTGGCATGGAAGACGACTCAGGAAATGCGAGGCTTCAGGTGACCGGAGGGCAGAGACAAGCGGGCCACTTTGAAGGCACTTCCACTCTGGAGCCCCCTCTCCTTCCCTAAGGCTCCTCACAGAGCAGCCTGAGCGGTCTTCTAGAAGGAAGGAAGAAGGATTAAGTCATCCTCTGCCTAAACCTTTCCATTGCATCCCCATGTGTCTTAAATAAAATCAAAATTCCTGCCACGCCCTACAAGGCCTTCCCAGGCTGCACCCCTGCAGCTCTCTGAGTCTCGCTTGGTGCCATGTTCCCTTATTTACGGCACTCGAGCCATTGGGACATTTTTCCAGCTCTTTCCTGTGGCAGGGTCCTTGCACGTGCTCCCCTCTCTGCCTGGACAACTCTCTTCCATCTTCAGAACTCAGCTGCCTCTGACCCTTCCACACAAACTTGTTCTCCTCTTGAATTTGCTCATAGCATGTTCTCTCCCTTTCTAGCACTTATCACAATTTATAATTCTATTTCAATAAGTATGTCTGCTTGGTTAACACCTGTCTCTCCACTGAGCTATAAACTCCATGAGAACGGAGACGGTGGCAGGCAGAATAATGCCCCCTCTGCCGAAGATGTCCACATCCTAACCTCTGGAAACTGTGAATACATTACCTTGAATGGCAAAAGGGGCTTTGCAGGTATGACTAAGTGAAAGATCTTGAGATGGGGAGATTATCCCGGATTCTCTAGGTGGGCCCTAAATGTAATCACAAGGGTCCTTATAAGGCAAGAGGGTCAGGGTCAGAGAAGGAGATGTGATAATGGAAGCATAGGTTGAAGTGATGTGGGGCCACATGCCAAGGAATGTGGGCAGCCACTAGAAGCTGGGAAAAGGCAAGGTAATGGATTCTTCCCCAGAACCTCCAGAAAAATCCAGCCCGGCTGACACTTTGATTTTTATCCCAGTGAAACTGATTTGGAGCTTGTGACCTCCACAACCATAAGATAATAAATTTCTGCTGTTTTAAGCCACTAAGCTTGTGGTAAGTTGTTACAGCAGCAGCAGCAAACTCATACAGGAACATGTCTGGTTCGTGCACTGCTCCATACCTAGTGCCTCATATAGCACCTGGTATACAGCAGATGCTAAATAAATGTCTGTTAAGGAAATGGATGGAAGAAAGCAGTCTGAGGGCCAGAAGACAATTTGAAGAGAGAAAACTGCAGCCCTCCGCAGTGCATGAATTTCAAGTCATTCATTCACTCATTCATTCATTCAACAAACATTTAATTAGTGCCTTCAGCTGTAGGCAATGTGTTAGGCTTTGGGTGGTGAATGAAGCAGACATGTTTCCTAGTGCCATGGAGCTGACACTCTGATGGAGGAGACGGGCATTAAACAAGTGAATAAATGAAGAAGATCATGGCAGGGAATGAGGAGCACTGTTGAACATAAATTGGGGCAGGGTGATGGCGGGTGGGACATTCTGAAAGGGACGAAACATTCTCATGAGCCCAATGGCCCAGCCCAAGCGAGAGCTCAGAATCCAGCAATGGCTCCCAAAGGCAGATTCTGCCTCCTTTTTTCTTCCTTTAGGCCATTAGAATTTGCCATTTCCTGCAGTGTGTGTATGTGTGTGTGTGCGTATATTTGTGTGTGTCAAGATGGCGGTAGGTGGCTCCAAAGAAAGCAGAAGGTATCTGAACACTGCAGTCTCAGAAACCCACACAAAAATCCCTTACAAAGCCCCTTCATGGATCTTGCCACTGCACATGTCCCACAAGCCTGCATCGTTAGCCCCATTTTACAGAGGAGAAACTGAGACCTAAACACAGTCAGAGCCGAACACAAGGCCACAGAGGTAGAAAGGAGCAAAGCTGGGATCCAAACCCAGGTCTGCTGGTCCACACAGCACCGTTGACCCCATCCTGCACTTGCCATGTGCAACACGGCACCAGGATTCAGGAGGGAATGGCAGAGAACAAGAAGGTCAACCCAACTGGCAGAGCACAGTCAGAAATCCCACCGAGCCTGTGCCTGCCACACTTGGTTTTCTAACTAAAAACTCTTCCTTCACGTGTCCTGAGGTTAACAAGTGAGCCAGATGCCTGTTAACTCCACAGCCCCTTTTGGACAAGAATGTTCTAGATCAATCAGTGCCGGAGACATTGATATGCCTAGGCGTTAGCTTGAATAGTCTTCAGAAAACTCAACATCTGGCAGGGAACCATAGCCAGAGGCTCCATTTCCCATCAACAGAGGCTCGCAGTCAAGAGTGTGACAGGTGACTAGGGCGTTGTGTGAACAGGACAGGTACTTGTCACCCTGGGAGAATTCTGCTAATACTGCCTAAGACAGAGGGAAGATCTGGCTGCCCTTCTGGAAGGTCCTATTTTGTATTCCATTTCAACATCGCATTTTATTTATTATTCAATTATAAAACTGGTCCACGCTCCTTGTTATTATTATAGAATGTAGCTATATAGAATATAGCTACATTATAGAAGCGCATAAAATTCCTCGTCTTAGAAACTACCATGAAGTTCTTGCAGACTTTTTTGTGCATATACAAATATATATATACACACATATAAACATACATATACAAATATATATAATTATTTTACAATAAATAGGATGTTATACCAATTGCTTTGCAAATCACTTAGTTTTCCACTTAAAAGACATTATGGATCATCTTTCCATGTCAGAATATCTACAGAGAGCTGCTCCATTCTTTTTAAGAGCAACTGAGTATTTGGTTATACAGATATATTACAGTGTATTCAACCATTCCCTTCTTGATGCGTGTTTGGGTTGAGTCCAAATTTTTCACTATTGCCATGAAATCCTTACACACAAATCCCTGCACCCTGTGCAAGACTTTCTATATATAAATTCTTAGAAGTGATATTGCTGGTCCAAGGAGTGTACATTTAAAACTTTAACAGACAATGCCAAATTTGCCTTCCCCAAAAGTTCAATTTGATTCATATTCCCAACACCAGGGTACGTGGGGATTTCATCTTTATTTCCACCATTCTGGTTAAGCCTGTATTAATTAGCAGTGATGATGAGAAAGGCCCAAAATGGGAGCCACAGCAATTTTTTATTCTTGTATTTATGTAATAATCATGAAAATAGCTTGCATTTGTTGAGCTCTTCAAGGAGACAGGCACTCTGTTAAGCTTCATATGTATATGATCACGTTTGATCCTTCAATGATTCTACAAAGTAGGTACTATCATTATACCCATTTTACAGATGAGAGAACAGAGGCACACAGAGGTAAGTTATTTGATCAACATCAGGCAGATATTAAGTACAGAGCTGGGATTGGAACCCAAGCAGCCTGGCTTCAGAGCCCACACTCTTAACTGCTGTTCTAAAGTGCTGTCCCCAAAGGATCCCTTAGCCCACTACCCAAAAGAGGGCCAGGACAGTGTCATGACATGCCATGGCATAGGCACAGATCTGCTGGCAGACTATCCCAGGAAATTGGCAAGAAGCCCTCCTTGGGGACTCTGACTTGAAGGAATGAAGGAGCTAAGTGACACACTGATCACTCTGGGTGAGTCAGGTCTCTCATCTAAAGATGCCAGCAGAGTCTTTTAGGGGCAAAAAGAGCTGGGGCGCTTTGTTGAACAGTTCTCTCTTAAGCGGGTTCTTTCCCAGGCCCTGGCCCATAAACAAACGACGAACAATTCCAGGGAAAATAGCCCCGAAGAGAGTGTCTCAGAGGGGTGGAGCAGTTCTAGGAAAGCGCCCAAGCGCACTTCCCCCCAATTTTGGGGGGTCATGGGGTGTCAAAGGGTATTTTTTCCATCACCCCTTCCAGAGAAGTGGAAATGCACGATACCAGCGGTGGTGGTGGGAGCCCTCAGTCTGTGGAAACGCTAGGCAATTTGCCTAATTGACTCGGGGGAACTTACTGAGATGATTCTAGCCGGTGACTCACATGATGGTCCTTGGTGGCTGCCAGGCGAGTGGCCCCCACACCAGGCAGATACGAGGCTGCCTCAGACTTGAACTTAACAAAAATTCCCAATGACACAGACTTCAAAATGCACCCCATCCCTAAGGACACAGCCCAGATCAAAACCTGTGGGCAGATGACATCATCAGCTTTTCCTTAAATGGGTGGTTGGATCTGGATGTCGTTCAGATGTGGGAACGGGCCTCCGCTCACCTCCCAGACATTCACTCAGGGCTGGTTAGGCTTGGAGGTGTGACCCGCGGCCGAGGACCTGGGATTTTGTCCCCCTGCGTGAGTTTGCTAGCTCAGGAGGAAATCAGCCTAGACCAGCACTGTTGAGGGGAACTTGCTGCGTGGTGGAAACGTTCTATACCCGTGCTGTCCAATATGGCAGCCGCTAGCCACATGTAGCTATTGAGCACCTGAAATGTGGCTAGTGTCTAAGGAATTAAAATTTTAACTATATTTCATTTTGATTCATTTAAATTTAGATAGCCACATGTGGCTAGTGGGTACCATATTGAACAATACAGACTGAGACTGTGGTTCCAAATGGCCAAGCCAGACCTCATTCCACCAACCTCCCTCTTGAAGTCAGCTGTGGTGCTGCCAATACGGCTGAGCTGGAAACATCCTTGGGGCCCTGGAACAGGAGGTGGGCTGGGCCCGGGAAGGGGTGGGAAGACTCTTAGGTCTGTCCCACCGGAGAGCAGAGAAAGATCTCTTTCTTAAGTCTCATGACAAAGAAGGCCAAGAAGCCAAAACATCTCCTGAGTGACTTCTCCACATCTCACAGCCCAGCACATAATCTCAGGTCAGCAGCTTAGTGCCCTGGAATTTGTGAGCTGGAAGAACTTTCCAGGCCCTTTCATCCACCTATATCCTTTCAGAGGTGACAAAACTGAAGTCAGAGGTCACAGGGCAGGAACATGATAGAGCTGGATTTGAATCCAGGACTCCAGCTCTCTCATTCAGAGCCCTGTCCTGATGTCTGGAGGAAGACTCAGAACGCAGCCCTGCTCAGGTGCGTGGCCCCCGAGATCCTCGGCACAGGATTCTGCTGCCAATTTCAACCGATCTCGCTCATATGACAACTGCCAGCTCCAGAGCAGACGAGTCCCCCTGGGACTTAGACTGCGGCGGAGATACTGGATTGCTGCTTACTCAAAGACAGTCTCTAAGAGTGCCTTTCCCTCTCTGAGCCTCAGTTTTCTCATCTATAAAATGGAGCTGATAATACTTACCTTGTGGCTGAAGATCAAATAATGTAACATGTGGTGACTGCCCTGCACGTGGTAAGACTCAGTCCACATGCCTCCAACCCATCGCCTTTAAGGTACTCTGCCATGAACCCGACGCCCTCCCTAATCTCTGCCCCTCCAACGCTGTACCCCTCGCGTCTCCCCAGCATGGAGGTACCTGGCAGGTTGAAGTTCTTCTGCTGCCTTGTGCACTGTGGGGAAGGGTGTAAGGGAGAAGGCGGCGTGGCGCTGGGTGGGAGAGGGGGTGCTGGCGAGGAGGGCGTGGAGGACGTCGTGGACGAGGGATTGCTGCTAGAATCTGGCTGGTAAGGGACAGGGATGTGGTCCTGCAGAAAGAAAACAGGGCAGGGTGAGGGGACAGGCAGGAAGCGGAGACACAGCAGCGAGAGTGAGCTGAGCAGGAAGAGACTCCCCCTCTCCAGCATCCTCAGCCGCTCTTGCCCTGTCCTCAGCCACCAGATCCTTCCAAAGTCCCACCCGCTTCCTCATCCCCACTGGGTTGCATCCAGCTGTGGAAGGAACAGTTTCTGCAGTCAAATTCCTGTCCACTGTCTGGACCCCAGAGTGAAAGGTCACCACGTAATGAAAGACACATAGGTGGCAGCCACGCTCCCTGTGCCGCTTTGATTTTGGAAAGTCCCACACCAAGGCGCCCAGAGTGCTCTTCCCATCCTAACACCTCTCCTCCTGAGTGTTTATTAAAGAATCAACAGCCCGACAGCTCAAGAGAGAGCGTGAGAGCGAGCCTCCAGCATCTTCCCTCGCATCTCAGTTGGAACCAGCACTGCCTCTCTTCGCCCCGGAACATGCTCTAGAGCAAAGACAAAGACAGAATCCACATGTGCACCTTCAGAACGGCCCTGGTGGGGACGAGGTCAGGAGCGGTGTAGTGGGTTGAACAGTATCCCCCAAAAGACATGTCCAACGAAACGTTAGAAGGTGACCTTATTTGAAGAAAGGTCTTTGCGGAGGTAATGAAGGTAAGGATCTGGAGAGGAGATCATCCTGGATCAGGGGGGCCCTAAATCCAACGTCAAGTGTCCTTATAAGAAGCAGAGAAGGAGAGACACACACAGAGGGGAAGGGTGTGTGAAGATGGAGGAAGAGAATGGACTGATGCTTCCAGAAGCCAAGGATTGCTTGAGCCTCCGGAGGCAAGGAGAGAGGCATGGAGTGGATTCTCCCTCAGAGCCTCCGGAAGGAACCGACCCCACTAACACCTTGATTTCAGGCTCCTGGCCTCCAGAACTGTGAGAGAAGAAACATCCGTTGTTTTAGCTACTCAGTTTGTGGCGGTTTGTTATGGCAGCCCCAGGAAACTAATACAAGCAGAACCCCGAGTCAGGCCAACCCAGATTCAAATCCCACAGCCACCTCTTCCCCACGCATCCTGGACAACATGCTTCACCTCTCCATTCCTCAGTTTTGCCCACCATAAAATGGGAATAATACTAGCAAACCTCGACATCAGATAAGAGGGATTCCTGTCTCTCAAAGCCAGCATTGCTGAGTTCTCAGGGACACCTTGATCTGTTCACTCACAGGACAGTGGTCACTTGGTCCCTGACTCACTCAGTGGTCCATCACTTGGATTGGTTCCAGGTGCCCGAGGATGGCCTTGTGTGGTCTGGTTATTTGTCAACAGGTGTGTTTACCTGCCAAATTCCAGAGTCGGCATAGCAAACACCAACCAGCATAGGAGAGCAAGCGGGGAGGAGAAATGGACATTCTCCCTCTGGATGCCCAATGGGTGCTCGGCCCATGCTGTGCATGTCACCTTCCCAGAGCCCACTCCACTCTCACTCAGTCACACTGGCTCCACATCAGTGCCTTCACCTCTGTGAATTTCAGTCTCTCCTTACCCTTCCCATGGGCTAAGAATACCCACCTCCTGGGTCTGTTATGAAGTTTAAATAAGGCTATATATGTACCTAGCCCCCTAGCACTGGGCAAAGGCACTTTGTCATCAATAAATGGTAGCTATTATGTTGATGACAGTATTTATTTTGCAATTAAACTTTTTATTTGAGATAACTGCAGATTCATGTGCAGTAGTAAGAAATAATAGAGATCCCGTGCATCCTTCTCCAGTTTTCTCCAATGATAACATCTTGCAAAACTATAGTACAATATTTAATTGATATAGTCAAGATACAAAACAGATCTATCACCACAAGGATCCCACATGTTGCCCTGTTATAACCATACCCACTTTCCTTTCTCTCTTCATCACCGCTCCCTCCCAGCTTTAACCCCTGGAACCACTAATCTGTTCTCCATTGCTATAATTTTGTCATTTCAAGAATGTTATATAAATGGAATAACATAGTATATAACCTTTTCAGATTGGTTTGTTTTTCACTTAGAATAATTCTCTGGAGATTTATCCAAACTGTTGCATGCATCAATAGTTTGTTCTTTTTTATTGCTGCATAGTATTCCATGATACGGATGTACCACAGTTTGTTTAACCATTCATCCACTGAAGGACAGCTAGGTGGTTTCCTCTCTGTGGTCACTGTGGATAAACCTGCTATAAACATTCAAGTAGAGGTTTTATGTGGACATATGATTTTATTTCTCTAGGGTGAATGCCCAGGAGTCCCATTTCTGGATAATATAGTAATTGCATGTTTATCTTTTAAAGAAAATGCCCAAACTGTTCTCTAGAGTGGCTGTACCATTTTACACCAGCAACATATGAGTGATGGATTTTCTCTGCATCCTTGTCAGTGTTTGGTGTTGTCACTATTTTTTATTTTAGCCATTCTGTAGTGATTCTCACTGGAGTTTTAATTTGCATTTTCCTATCGGCTAACGGTATTGAACATCTTTTCATGTGCTTCCTGCTATCTGTATATCCTCTTCAGTCTTGATTACTGTAAATATATAATAAGTCTTGAAATCAGGTAGACTGCTCCTACTGTATTCTTTTTCAAAATTGTTTTTAGCTATTTTAGTTCCTTTGCCTTTCCATATAACTTTTAGAATAATCTTGTCTTTATCTACAAAGAAAACTCTTGCTGGGATTTTGATAGGAATTGCGCTAAACCTGTATACCAATTTTAAGGAGAATTGACATCTTAACTACGAGTCTTCCAATCCATGAATATGGTATGTGTCTTGGTTTCCTAATCAGAAAAATAGAAACAGGAGTTTATGTCTTTTGCCCAATCTAGGACGTTTTTGACCATTATTTCCTTGAGAACTTTTTCAGCCCTGCCCTCTTTCTCCCCTCCTTCCAGGACTCTGATGACACCAATACTACATCTTTTATTATAGTCTCAAGGGTCCCTGAGGCTCTACTCATTTTTTTCAGTCCATTTTCTTTCTGTTACCCAGACTATGTAATTTCTACTGTTCTGTCTTCAAGTTCACATATTCTTTCCCCACTCCTCTATTCCATCATTGAGTCCACTCATTGAGTTTTTAATTTTGATTACTATATTTTCTAATGGTATATTCTAAAATCGCAGTGTGGTTCTTCTTTATATCTTCTGTTTATTTGCTGAGACTTTCTATTTTTTTGCAAGGATTTCCTATTTATTCATTTGTTTCAAGAATGTTTATAATTGCTTTATGAAGTATTTTTATGATGACTGCTTTAAAACTCTGTCAGATAATTCTAAAATCTCACTTGTCTCATTGTTGGCATCTATTGATTGTCTTTTTTCATTCAGTTTGAGATCTTCCTGGCTCTTGGTATGAGGAGCGATTTTTAGTTGGAACCTGACACTTGGGTATTATGCTGTGAGACTCTGGATCTTATTCAGACCTTCTGCTTTAGCTGGCCTCCAGTGACACTGCTCTAGCAGGGAAAGGGGAGGTCCCATCTTGTTATCGCCAGGTCGGGGTAGAAGCCTAGGTTCCCCACTCTGCCTCTCCTGGCAATTGAAGGCAGCAGGGGTTCCTAATTATTGCTAGGTGGGGGTGGGAATTCCAGCTCCCCCCATAGGTCTCCACTGATACCACTCTTTTTGGGAAAACTGAAGTGTCTGATTACTACTCTCCATGCAGCCTCCACTGCCACCAAGGAGTTGGGGAGGTGGCCTCGTTAATGATGGGTGGTGGTAAAAGTCTTGACTCTTCGCTAGGCCAGAACTGACTCCACCTCCTCAGGTAGGGGTGCTGCATCATTGCCCAGTGAAGGGGGCTCATTACCACCAGTGGGGATGAAAGTCCCTTCTCCCTACTCAGCCTTTCTGACACCACACTGGCAGGGGGACTGGGGTGCCAGGTTATAGTTTGGTGACAGTGGAAGTCTAGACTCTCTACTTGGGGGGGTAGGGGTAGGGCAACAGATTTTTCTGTGGTGTTTGGCTGGGGTAGAGTGGTTATTGGGTAAAAGTTTTCTTGCTAAGCTATCCCTTTCCTGGTCTTTGACAGAGAGAACAGGCTTTTGTTGGGGTTCCTTTTGTCTTCACCCATTGGCACTTCCATGCAGCCAGATTCATCAACTTCATATCTGGGATATATGAGGCCAAAGGAAATCTCAAGAAACTCACCACCATTCCTTGGGTCTTGAGATCCCTAGCTAGTCTGCCTTCTTCTCACCATCTTTCAGTCTTCTTATGTTTGTTTCATATATAATGTCCAGGGTTTTTAGCTGTACTTAGGCAGGAGGAATAGGGAAAAGTACATCTACTCCACCTTCCTGGAATTAGAAGCCTTTTAATTTGTTAGTTCATTTCATCCTGACAGCAAACCTGCAAGATGGGTGTTATCTCCAGAGGGAGAAACTAGGACTCTGAGAAATGGAGAGACTTGGTTATAATTGTGTAGAGAGAGAAATGTACACCCATTCCTTGGACAACTGGCATTCTCAGGCTACACAATTTTACCTGGAATAATGGGTCCCACCAATATGATCTCTGACCCAGTGGAGGAGAAATAAAGTTAAGCCCTAGTGAAAGGCAGGGGAGACCTGAGCACTTGGACATAGTCCTACTATTCCAGGCAAAGTCATAATCCAGTTAATTCCAGCCACTTGCCAGGCAAGACCACCTTGGAGGTAATTCTGATCTGATTTTAGCAGAAATGCATCCAGAGGCCAGTCTTCTCAGTTTATCTTAAATTATCTAATGGTAATTACATTTCCACAGCAACAGATATGTTAGTGTAAGGAGTACATGTCAGTGACATGTGGGGCTGAGATTTATGTGGCTGGGTTGTGACATGGAGAGAAGCTCTCACTCACCCCAATGGGCACATGAGGCTTTTAAAGGAAGTTAGGGACTGATTATGTCATTTGAGGGATAAGGGAAATGAACATCAGGCATCTATCCACCCTACCAAGACTCTCCTCTTTGAACTTCTACTCACAGACTGGCAAATTTCAAAACGTTTCCATAGATGCTCTGTAAAAAGATGGTCATTATCGCAGTTGAAAAACTATAAAGGCTTGTGCTAAAACTGGTGTCCCATGGGAAGGAACTGGCATATAGACCAAGCTCAAATGACGGTGCATGTTGAAATGAAAACATTGGTCCATGATGCACACATCCAGGCTGGAGCTGGGCTTACATCACCTACCCCTCTCTCACCCCACCCCTACGCCTACAATGTCCACCTCAGTCACCAAATGGCCCACAGTTCCCAATACAAACCAGGCCATTTCACATCTTCAAGGCTTGGGACATGCTGTTATTGCTACTTGGAATATCTGTCCAGTCCTGTCCTAGCCTGCCTAGAAGATGCCTGTTTTTCTTCAAAATGCAGCTCAGATCTCTCCCCGCCTGAGAAGTTCCTCTGACCTCCCACTCCACCAGGTGAAGCACATCGTTCACTCCTGGGGTAGACCTGCACACTGCCTTAGTTTCAGTTGTTGCTTCTACATGGTCACTTCGCAGCTCACTTGTCTGTCTCGTCCTGTTGGCTAGGAGCTCCCTATTCTCAGTACGTAGCAATATGCCCAGTGTGGTCCCTCAATAAATGTGTGCTAGATTAAGGAAAAAAGAAAGAAAGAAATGAAGGAAGGGAGGGTTGGAGGGATGTAGAGAAGGAGAGAGGGAGGGAGGAAGAAGGTCTCTCTCCTCCTACTAGATTGAGTCTTATTCATCTTGGAATCTGCAGAACTTAGCACAGACACAAAAACATAAGAGGTAGCTAATAAATGTTCCATGAATAATGAATGATTGGAAAGGAAGGAGGGATGGAAGGAGAGATGAAGGGTAGGAGGGAAGGAGGAATTTTCTTTATGGAAGAAGGGATTATCTCTACCTTCCTGAGGGTGGGAATTATGTCTTTCTCATCTCTGTAGGTCAGGGCTAATGTGAATAAACAAATCATCGAAAGAGAGAGCTGTATGTGGTGTCCACTTTCCCTGGTAGAGTTGCTACAATATGAGGGGAGAATCCTTCTTCAAATCAGACCCAGATCTGTGACCCAATGGGACCTGGAGGTTGTGATCCATCAGAGGGAAACTCCAACTCTACCAGATCGTGCAGGGAAGGGCTAATGACATAATTCCTCTTTCTGAGCAAGGAAACATCCTTCAGAGACCATCTAGTCCATTCGTTCATTCTATAGATGGGGACACTGAGACTCAGAGAGGGAGAGTGACTTGTCGGAGTCATACAGAGAGTTAGTGGCTCAGGTCCCAACTTCCAGCCCAGAAGCAGAAACACAAGGTCGTATCAAGTAGTAAGAAATTCACATCTGACTCTGGGAATCAAACAGAAGCATGTTCATCCCTCAGGTTCCCCCTTCACCCAGTCGTGCACTGATTTGGACATGGTGGTGACAGTAACTGCCTCTCCCATGGGCTTTTCCTAAGGAAAGTGTCCCTACCCTCCAACCCAATAGACTTTAGTGAACGGACAGTCCTAAACAGCCATACTTGTCTTGTGACCTCCATAGCCCACTCCCAACATGGGACCATAGGTCGGGGAATAATGGCAGCTGGTCAGTGACCTATGATATGGAACAAAAAGATGAGCTAAGCCAAGAGAAAGAATAGCGAAAAGCATTAGAAGGAAAGGCAGAGAGAAGATGAAGTTCAAAGAGAACAGAGGAGCCACAACGGCCCAGAAAACAAATACGCTGAGGTTATGAGGAGTAGGAACTTTATGCTGGCAGAAGCGATGATGGAGAGAAAAGATGAGAGTAGGGGCTGAGGAAATCAGTCAACAGTAACAGACAGAGCAGACTCACAAGGAGTAGCTGAGTCACAGTCATGACGGTGGACCAGGAGCAGGATCCATGGTCTCCCAGTGGTTCAAGGAGCTGGCCTGAGAGTAAGACTATCCTCCACGTCTAGTTTCATGAGGCCCAGCTCCCGAACTGTGATTTCCCTTTCTCTTACTGCCCCATGGCCATCCTTTCAATAGAAAACTCCTTTTGCTGAGCCAGCCTAATGAGTCTCTGTTCCTTGCAACCAACTGAGAAGAGCAAGCCAGCACACAGCCACTTCAAATAGCTTCACCGCAGCAGGCAGATCTTCGGCCTCAGATGCCACTGCCAGTGGGGCTTTTGATGCCTTGATGTGGAAGCACAGGGGTTGTAGACTGGTCCCCTAAGGAGCTGGCAGATGCTGCTGCTGCTGCTTCATCCTCCTCCATCTCCCTCTCCCACTCCATCTCCTCCATCTCCCTCACCTCCCCATCCTCCTCCACCTCCTCCTCCTCCTCCATATCCTCCATCTCCCGGCATCCATCTCCCCTTCTCCTCCATCCCCTCACCTCCCCATCCCCTCCACCTCCTCCTCCATATCCTCCATCTCCCCTCATCCATCTCCCCTTCTCCTCCATCTCCCTCACCTCCCCATCCCCTCCACCTCCTCCTCCATATCCTCCATCTCCCCTCATCCATCTCCCCTTCTCCTCCATCTCCCTCACCTCCCCATCCCCCTCCACCTCCTCCTCCTCCTCCATATCCTCCATCTCCCCCATCCATCTCCCCTTCTCCTCCATCTCTTCCATCTCTCCATCCTCCCCCACCTCCTCCTCCTCCTCTATATCCTCCATCTCCCCATCCATCTCCCCTTCTCCTCCGTCTCTTCCATCTCTCCATCCTCCTCCACCTCCTCCTCCTCCTCCACTTCCTCCTCCTCCATCTCCTCTTCCTTCTTCTTTCTTCCCATTCCCCCTTCTTCCTCTTCTTTCTTCCTCCTACTCATCCTCTGCCCCCTTCCTCCTCCTCATTCTCCGTCTTCTTTATCAAGCTATTTTACGCCCTGCATACCAGTGTTGGACTAAATCCTTTACATGTATCACTGTGTCTAATCCTCTCCACAATCCCCATAACACCTACTATTATACTGACCATTTTACAGAGGGGAAACTAAGGCAGAGAGATCTTGTCTGGTCACATAGCGAATGAAGGAACTGAGTTTCAAGCCCAGGCCATGTGACTCCAAAATGCACAATCTAACCACTATGCTGGGTGGAAAAGCTGGGCTTTTGTGAAGCTGGATTGACTGAGCTAGACAGGAGAGGAGACAGAGAGCAATGAAAAGGAAATCTTCAGACCAAATTGGCTCCGAAATCTATTGCACTAACCACATCATTGCCTGACAAAAAGAATCTGCGTGAAGCCAGTGAGAAGAGAAAGGGGAAAAAATAACCCAGCCCTGTGTTAGATCCTGTCCACCTTCATGTCAAAGCCACTTTCTAAATAGAGGTTAATTTATTTCTCTTATCAAATTCTCCTGCTGGCAGACAAGCAGAACAATGTCAAAGTCACTGATGGATCTGACCCATGTTCCTGTCCCATCTGACACCAAGAGGCTCATTGTACTTGTAAAGACAGAGAGAAAGTTCTCGAGATGGCTCTGAGCAGCTCGCCCCTCAGGACGTCACAAAGGAAAGGATGGGTTATAGGCATGCACAGTTACTTCCCAGGAGCCTCACCCATCAAGCCCCCTAAACACCTCCCAGAGGTAGGGATCCCCTCTCCTGAAGACCTATATCTTTTGCAAATAACGAAGGAAAAGTGGACACAACCTGATATTTTGATTGGAAACCCAAGACTTCAGCTGATAATAGTAGCTAGAGTTTTCTGGACATTTACCATGTGCTAGGAACTACACTAAGTGCTCTGATGTTGATTATTTCATTTCAGGACCACCGCCCTCTGAGGTTGGTGCACTTATTACCCACCATGGATATTTCAAAACATGGCGACAAACTCCTTGAACTATTCTCGTCGACAGGTGGGATCTACACCTCCTCTCCTTGAATCTGAGTGGGCTTGTGACTGCTTCCATCAGTAGAGTACAGGAGAATTGATGCTGCCAATGCTTGGCTAGTGACAAGCCAAGACAATGCATGGGCTTTTTATAACGTAATGTCATAAAACATCCAGCTTCTACCTTGTTTGCTAAGATAGTTTCTCTTCAAGCCCTGAGCTGCCATGTAAGAAGCCCAACTACCTTGAAGCAGCCATACTGTGAGGAAGCCCAAGCCACAAGGCAAGTCCACATGTCAATGCTCTGGTTGAGTCTACGCTGAGCCTGGCCTTTGACTCATCACACCCAGGCACCAGACATGTGAGTGAAGGAGCCTCTAGATCAGGGGTTGGCAAACTTTTTCTTGAAATGGCTAGACAGTAAATATTTAGGCTTTGTGAGCCAAGTGGTCTTGCTATAACTTCTCAACTATGCGCCTGTAGTGAGAAAGCAGCCATAGACAATATGCATGTGGCTTGTTCCAACATAATTTTAGTCACAAAAACAGGTGGTGGACTGAATTTGGCCTTAAGCCTTAGCTTGCCAATCCCTGTTCTAGATCATTCCAGCCCCCAGCTGTGTGAGTTTTCCCAGTTGAGTCCCTGGATATTATGGAGCAGAGACAAACCATCCCCACTGTACCCCTTCCTAATTCCTGACCCACAGACTCCAGGAGCATAAAGGGTGGTGTTGTGCCCCACTAAGTTTGAGGTGGCTTTTCTGTGCAGCAGTAGCTAACTGGAACACACCCACTTTACACACAGGAAAACCGAGGCTCAGAGAGATAAAGTTACTCGCCCAGAGTCTCACAGCTAGTAAGTGCAGGAAGCCAAGGATGGCTTCCAGGTTTGCCTGAATTGAGAGGCCAAGCTCTTTTTTTTTTTTTTTTGTGAGGAAGATCAGCCCTGAGCTAACATCCGTGCTAATCCTCCTCTTTTTGCTGAGGAAGACCGGCTCTGAGCTAACATCTATTGCCAATCCTCCTCCTTTTTTCCCCAAAGCCCCAGTAGATAGTTGTATGTCATAGTTGCACATCCTTCTAGTTGCTGTATGTGGGACGTGGCCTCAGCATGGCCGGAGAAGCGGTGCCTCGGTGCGCACCCGGGATCCGAACCTGGGCCGCCAGTAGCAGAGCGCGCGCACTTAACCGCTAAGCCACGGGGCCGGCCCCAGAGGCCAAGCTCTTAACTGCTAAGATGTTGCCACAAGGAGCCAGATGGTGAATGACTGAGATCTGGTAGTAAAAATGGTGGCTGAAGCATGAGAGAGAAAGAACATACGGGCTTTGGTGAGGAGGCATGGAAAGAGAGGTCAGAGATGGAGGGAGGGACCAAATCATGCAGGCTGCAGTAAGGAATTTGATTTGTTTTCTGAACACAATAGGAAGCCACTGGATGGTTTTTAAGCAGAGGGTGACGTGATTCAAATTATATTCATTAAGAATTGCTCTGGCTGCTGTGCGGAGAATGAATTGGGGAGCGGGCAGTGCCCTCCAGCCTTATGCAGAAAGGTGAGACTGCGCCTTACCATTGCGGGGGTCACACAGCCATCATCATGCTCATCTGGGACCTGAACACAGGTTGGTGACTTCCCACCCGCTTGGATTGATCTGCGCCTTATCCACCTTCAACACAACGCATCAAGCATCTTGGGGCTTGAGAAATCACCTATTGGCCTATACAAACTTTGCCTCCTACCATGAGGCTGGAATAGCTTTGGTGCAGTTCCACCAATAGACCACACAAAGGATGTGGAAATCCTGCTGGAAATTTCCAGGCCACGTTGGAAAAAAAGATGCACAGACAGGCCACTGCTGACCACTGTCTGAGGACCAGCTGAAGTCAACCCAATGGCTGTGGCTCAGAGCTCAGGGCTCCCATACGCAGCCATCCACCTGGTCTCCAGCAGGAGCTCAGAAATAGATTCACTTCCTTTGGTAGTTTGATTCAACAGAGGTGGCCGAAAGCCTAGAACCATTTGCAAAGCTTATCCTGGTAAATGGTGAAACACATCACCGAGTAAAGAGGGTGGGATCTGGACCACTAAGGAACGCCGCCTGAGGCTCTCCTACCGTCCCTACTGCGCCCTCCTCGACACACATTCTCATTTCCACGTGCCCTCTCTCTAAATTAGACAGATTTCTGGCACACTCACTCTCCACTGATGGCTGGATGCCCCCAAGCTTTACTAGACAAACCACATAGAAACAGAAGAGCACAGATGGGCTGGGAGGGGCGGGCATCGCTCCCAGATCAAGCCGCCACGTCCCGCTCAAGCCCCGTCCTCCCTCCCGTGCCCGCCCTGCCCCAGCAGCAGCCTCCGCGTGCCCTGACCCAGCAGGACCCCAGCCTCACCTTGTTGATCTTGTTGGTTTTGGGGAGCGTCTGACTGATGTGCAGGTCTGAATACCGGGGTGGCTTTCGTAGAGGGTTGTTGATGTCACACGGGACGGACTCTGTCCGGACTAACCGTGCTGGATCCGTAGGGGCAAAAACAGCGATTTGGGAGTTTAAGTATCACTTTGTTCGTTATGCCAGGAGAGCTCAGACCCCGCCTGGCAGGCCCACCCCTGGGGGACTGGAAGAGAATTCACTAAAAATGATAGTTGTTATGTCATGGCAGTGGGATCGGGTATTCTCCCTGGCTTCTAAAATTTTTGAGTTGTCAATACATGACTTTTGACAATTAAAAATTATAACAATAAAACTGAAGCTATCAGGTTTCCTTTTCCAATATCATAATTGTTTCCCATCGGTGTTCATTTCAGAACTGAACCTCCTTTGAAATACAAGAGGTTCCTGATTTCGCAGGGTCTGTAATCAGTGGACAAGCCACCCGTCCCTGCCCCCATCTAACCTTTCTGTTGGGATCATCTTTCGTTATATGTGGGATTTCTCAGGCCTGAGTAGCCTGTCACACGTCAAAACACATTTGTCCTAAACCAGGCCACCCCAGATCCCTGAAAGAAAAGACTTAGCTCTTACAGCCTCCCCCTCAGAGACATCTTAACAGCCACACAAAAAGGTGGGCACACAGTTGATGCTAAATAAATGTTTCCAGATCCACCACACCCAAGCCCCTCTCCCTGTTACCCTCTGTTATTTCTACTACTTAAAGGGATCACAGGGAGGGACAAAAGCGAGAAGCTCAGATTCCAATTTGATGCCTGGTGGTGTTACTCGTTAGCTGTTTTTTATTGCGGGGGTGGGAAGGGGGTGTTGGTGGAAAAGTTAAAGCTTTGGACTGACCCAGGGATTTAATTTCTCTGCTTAGCCTGAGCTGCCATCACCATGGAAACCAACTATATTTTCAACTTCCTACCAACAGGAGGAGGGGGGAAAGCAAGAAGCTGGTGGACTTCTGGAAAGTTCCATTTGCTTCGCATGTACAGGCACCTGCTGCCTTTGAGCAAAGAGGGCACGGCTGTGATGGTGGGTGGGACGAGCCCTTCTTGAGATGTCAGCCTCTGAGAGCGGGTCGCCTTCCAGCAGACCAATTCTGGTCTCCACGCGGGAGCTGGATTCCAGGGGAACTCACTATGGAGAGGAATTCGGTGGGAGGCGATTTCTCCAACGAAGCTGACCCAAGACAGGGCTCAAGAGCAGTGAGAATTCGGGTTTAAAATAGCCTCACTGAGTATATACAGTTGTTTAAGGAATAGATGGTTCTTAATTAAGGATGTGGGGTGAGAAGAGAGCTGAAGACTTTTCCCTCACTTACACTTGCCTCTCCTCATGGAGTTAAGTAATGCAAAGATCATCGAAAACCAATGGCCCGTTGGCTTTGGAACACATCCCAGCCCTTTTGGCAGTGATTTGCATCCTTCTTTAAGCTTCCTTTGGGTTCATTTTAAAACAGGGCAGGTTCCCCTGAGCCTACACTGACCAAGGCCAGGAGAGCTGGGAGGGGCGGAGTGGGAAGACGAGGAGGAACTCAGTCTCAGATTAGCAAGTTGCGTACCGCAAAGATGGCTCTAAGCCTCTAGCGGACCTATAGACGGGGGCTGGCAGGGAGGTGGCCAGCAACAATTTTAATAAGTTGCTAAACTGTTAAAATAAATATACGCCACATAAAACTATTTGGGCTTTTCTTTGAAACATGAAACATGCTGCAGCGAGATCCACATCGCTGCTGGAGTGGCTCTCTCTAGACGGTGCCTGGGCTTTCCCTCCACTTTGCACGGCCCCTTCTGGCCAGCTTCTCTCGAGGGTACTTGCTTGGCCCCGGTAGGCATTTAGTTTGCAACTTCTACTCTAGAGCAGTGCTTGTCAACTTTAAAGTGCAGAGGAATGGCCTATATATGCTATTAAAAATGCAGATTCTGCTCCAGTAGTTCTGGAGTGGGGCCAGAAATTGTGCATGTCTAACAGGCTCCCAGCTGATTCCAATGGTGCTGGTCCATGGACCACACTTCGACAGCAAGAGTCTGGACCAGCAATGCCCAGTAGAACTTTCTGTGACAATGAAAGTGCTCTATATCTGCACCATCCAATATGGTGGCCACATGTGTCTACTGAGCCCTTGAAATGTGGCTGGTGTGACAGAGTAATTAAATTTTTGTTCTTATTTCATTTTAATTAATCTAAATTTAAACAGTCAGACGTGGCTGGTAGTGTTGAACAGCACGGGCCTAGAGAGTCCCCCAGTAATTGAATTGCAATGTGGATAATGGAGTCTGAGAATAACTACCCCATAGGAAAAGAATCAGGGGAACTATTTTGAAAGCTGGACTAAGGTTTCCCAAGGAAGTGCCTCTATTGAGTCCTTGGCAGGCAGGGAAAAGCCTTTCCTTCTAGTCTTGCCTTCCTGCTAAATGGATCTTGCTTTTGCATGGTGGAAGACTGGTAGTGGCTCTCCCAAGGGTAGCTACTACCTCCCTGCCTGGACAGCTTGGCCCAGACACTCCCAGGGCCCCAGAGGATAGAACACAGATGGCCCAAACCAACAGGCCCAAGCCAGACCCCTCCCCATGCCCACTTCTGCAGGGCCAATTGACTGAGCGTGAAGAGCATATAAGGGAAAAACACTCAGCCAGCACTCTTCTTAAGGGGGAAGGAAAAGGCATGGAATCAGGGGAAAGAGAGGTGAGTGGAAATTAGAAGAAAGGACAAGAACGAGAGAAAAAGACTTAGGTAGGGGGAGATGAATCTAGGGGCTAAAGTATCAGAGAAACCAGTAGAGAGGCAACGAATAGGGAGAACAGGCGTGGGGGATGGATTAAGGAGACAGATATAAGGAAGAAGGCATCAGAGGGAAGGAATGAGACAGGCAAGCATCAGGGAATTAAGGGGGCATCCAGAATTGGCCCGGGTGGGACAGCTATCTCAGATGGCTGGCAGGAGCCCCCACCCCGCCTATACCCCTAGGGCAGCAAGTGTTAAATACTTACCTCCTCGATGGATGATCAGGAGATGACAGGGCGGGGCTTCTTTGGTGCATTTGTTGTGGCACTTTAACCTGAGAGAAAGAAAGAGAGAGAAGGACGGATGAGTGGATGGATGGATGGATGGATGGATGGATGGATGGGTGGGTGGATGGGAGGATGGGTGGATGGGTGGATGGATGGGTAGATGGGTGGATGGATGGGTAGATGGGTAGGTGGGTGGGTGGGTGGGTGGGTGGGTGGGTGGATGGATGGATGGATGGATGGATGGATGGGTGGACGGATGGATGGATGGGTGGATGGGTAGGTGGATGGATGGATGGATGGATGGGTAGGTGGATGGATGGATGGATGGGTAGGTGGATGGATGGATGGATGGATGGGTAGACGGGTGGATGGATGAGTAGGTGGCTGGATGGGCAGATGGGAGGGTAGATGGATGGGTGGATGGATGGGTAGGTGGATGGATGGATGGATGGGTGGATGGATGGATGGGTGGGTGGATGGGTGGACCGGATGGGTGGATGGGTGGATGGGTAGGTGGATGGATGGGTGGATGGGTAGACGGGTGGATGGATGAGTAGGTGGCTGGATGGGCAGATGGGAGGGTGGACGGATGGATGGATGGGTGGATGGGTAGGTGGATGGATGGGTGGATGGGTGGATGGGTGGACGGATGGATGGATGGGTGGATGGGTAGGTGGATGGATGGGTGGATGGGTAGGTGGATGGATGGATGGATGGGTAGATGGGTGGATGGATGAGTAGGTGGCTGGATGGGCAGATGGGAGGGTAGATGGATGGGTGGATGGATGGGTAGGTGGATGGATGGATGGGTGGATGGGTAGGTGGATGGATGGATGGATGGGTAGGTGGGTGGGTGGGTGGGTGGGTGGATGGATGGATGGATGAGTGGACGGATGATGGATGGATGGACAGAATGCCCCAGTGGTTCCAAAAGCTCTGAGTACTGTGGATACCAAGATGTGAGATGAGATGGGGCTACTGCAAAGGCATATCCTTGGCACCCAGGAAATTAACTCTCGAGAGAGTTTGCAGCCATCCCACTCTCACAGGTCAGCCCTGGTTGGTCGAAGAGTGGGTAGCAACTGTTTCGCCAACAGTGCCCACTTGGGCTTCGTGCTTTGAAAGCCATTTTCCCCATCAGTCTGTATTTAGCATCATCATACAATCCTAATAATCATCTACCATTTACTTGAAGACTCATTTGCCAGCCATTGTACTAAACATTTTACATATGCCACGTCATTGGATCTTTATAACAACCCTACGAAATGAGTATTATTATCATTCACATCTTACAGATGGAAAAACTGAGATTAACTGACTTGTCCTGGCAGAAAACCTGGATTAGTGGCGCCAAAGGTGGCCTCGTTTTTCTTAAAGGCTCAAGCTACAGGACACAGTCAACCAAGGCTTCCAATTAGGATGAGATTAGTAACAGGTGTTAAGTTTTAGAGGCATTAAGAGTTGCGTGTCAAATCGTCTTCCTTTGAGACAAATCTAAGATGTCACCTTATAAGAAGAGCATGTCATGCTCTTCCCTATATCATTGCCAGACTTCAAAGGGGTTGTAAAAATCCCGAGTTACTATGACCCGGCTTTGTGCTTTTCTTTTCGAGTTTTACATCTATAGGATGGATAGGCACTGTGTGATGCTATCAGTGCTCCAACCACATCCCTTTGGATTCCCTCACCATCACCAGCCTAACTTCCATCAGCCAACATCTTTGCCAGAAGGCTGCCCTCGGGCTGCTTGGAGATTTAATATTAAAATGCTCAGAGAGGAGGGAACTTTAGATTTGCCCTCCACCCTCTTCCCCTCTAGGAATTTCATAGTTCTCTTTAACAGAATGGTTCGAATGCCCAGACGTAGACTCGGCATTGACTCCCCCAATTAGGTCTAGCTCAGTGGTTCTCAAAGTGGAGTCCTCACACCAGCAGCACCAGCACCATCCAGGAACCTTTCAGAAATGCAACTTCCGGGGCCCCAGCCCAGATCTGAATAATTAAAGACTCTGGAGCTGAGATGCAGTAATCTGTTTCAACAAGCCCTCCAGGGGAGTCTGATAGTGCTCAGGTGTGAGAGCTACGTCTCTAGTTGACGGTTTTGGAATGTCTGTGCACATTTCCCCAATTTTTGTTGTGTTCAGTCTTTTATGGCCCTAATAGGGCCCTGAATTCCTCTCTGATATGGAAAAGTTAGACCCGAGGCCACTGAGAGGGCAGAGGGGAAGCCAGGAGGGACGTGGGCAGCATGAATCAATGCCGAATCATGTTGAGAGAACGGTAGTCCACCTTCAACTTTCCTTCACTCTGGTTGCACCAGGGAGAAGGTTTCTTGTGCTAACACATCTTTACATTCTCTCTACCACGTGCTAACCCCAGTCCCAGGCAACAGTTGGACAGGCAACAGTATCCACAGGGAATTTAATAAATTTATTTTTCCTTTAGAATGTCTATTTTTTTTCTGGTTGCCTTATATTAGTGGCAAGTGATGCTGATTTTCCTTCATGATAATAAGATATGTTTTCATCTTAATAAATTTACTTAAGTTAAAAAGAACATAAAGGGGGCTGGCCTGGTGGCATAGTGGTTAAGTTCATGTGCCGTGCTTCGGTGGCCCCAGTGTGGACCTACACACTGCTCATCAAGCCATGCTGTGGCAGGGTCCCATGTATAAAGTAGAGGAAGATTAGCACAGATGTTAGCTCAGGCACAATCCTCCTAACCAAAAAAAAAAAAAAAAGGCCACAAATAGTAAATAAATATATGCAAAGCTGCTACATAAAAATGACAAAATCATGACAGGGTGGGGAGTGAATGGCTGAGTTAGACTGGAAAAAGGTGGCTTAGACAATCTGGAATCTTCAAAAAGAGGTGGCAGCTCTTGGCACCCAAAAGTTGCAGATGGTTGAAAAACATTAGGAGACACTACTGGTCATGACTGTCATAAAGACTGTGTGACTGAAAAAACAGGAGCTAATGCTTCTGTCATGTTACGATGTACCAGAGGATGCTCTCAGTGCTTTACAATTTATTTAATCTTCGTAACAACCCTCAAAAGTAGGAACTATTGTTATCCCCACTTTACAGAGTGAGAAACTGAGGCTCAGCAAATTTGGATAACTTGCCCAAGGTCAAATAGCCAGTGAAAGATAGAGGTCCTGCATCTAGCTCCAACCATCATGCTAGATGCCTCCAAAACTTCCATCCTTCTTGCTTTACATCTAGGGGGTGGGGGTGAACAAAGGGGTAGGTTCCTGGGGTCTAGAACCAGCTGAGTCAAAAGGTCCTTCTTTGAGACAAGCCTAAGATGTCACCTTGCTCTTTCCCCTACAGTTGCCTGACTTGAAAGGGATAATAAAAATTCCACGTACTGCAAACCGGCTTTGTGTTTTTCTTCCCTAAGGCCCCCAGACTCTCTGACCTATAGGGAAGATCCCAGTCTCCAGGGAGATGACCGGTGTTGCATCAAGACCCTGATATGATGCTCTGCTGAACGTGAAAATCAGCCTTTCATTCATTCTACAAACACTTCACTGGGTCTATTGTGTCCCAGGTCCTGGGGACATATTGGACAGGGCAGATGAAGCTGCTATGCTTATGGGAAGGGATTATAAACACATAAACAAATATCAGGTAATTGTAGGTGTGGTAAGATCATGAAAAAAATAATACAGGGAAATGCGATGGAGAGTGACGGGAGTAAGAGGACAAGGGCTTCCAGCCGGCGCAAAGGTTTGGAGGCAAGCACAAGCTTGGTGGGCTCAGGGGTCAGAAGTTACAGGTCAATGAGGCTAAAGTGAAGAGAACAGGAAAAGCGATGAAGACATGAGGAAGGGGAGATGGGCAGGGGTCCCTGTGGCCCCACCAAGGAGTTTGCATTTGATTCTACAGGCACAGGGGCTTTTGATGACTGTGACACAGTCAGATCGATGTTTGGGAAGCCCTGAGTTGGGGAATCTGTTGATGCCAAATGAAAGTGGAACCAAGAAGTTTCTACATTTATTCCTGTTTGAACTAGCTCAACTCCACTCTGGAAGCTTCCAGAAAGAAACTGTTCCTTTCTGCCACGCTCACCTTTGAATCTTCTTGAACAAGCCCAGCTGGAAGGGTGACAGGCAGCTGTGAAGAAGCCTGTTGCTATCGTGGGCAGCACCATGAAGCAGGGGCAAGCAATTTAATGTAACCTTTGGACCACATCTGAATCAGGATGGGGCAGGCAAGACTGCCAGTGACGTTGGCCCATTTCCTGCCCCCACCCGGGCATGTTCAGTGTCCTTTGTCACTTGTCCCTTGCAGTAATGGAAAAGCCCTCCTTCACCTCTGGCCAAAGGGTGGGAGACGGAACGCTCGTCCTTCCAGCCAGGGCTTCAGAGGGCAGTGCCAGGAGTGGGAACACCACCACTGCTCACGCAGAACACCCGAGAGAACTATCTCCGGTGCCCAGACACTTAACCCTCGCACGGGGGCTCAGATGTCAAGAACTAGAGCCGGCACATCCAGGATCTGCTAACAGAGTCGGCAGGATTAGCCTTGCACTGAAATTACCCAGCTGGGGAGGGAGGAAGCGGAGGGACCGAGGTCAGGCTTCTGCACAATGCAGACACACTATGTCCCACTTACGATGAATCATGTTTCTCGCAGGAAATACGCACGACTCCACCCAAATTAGACTTTTCCTTCTCACTGCCCACAGAAGAAAGAACTACTACCACACAATTTACTGGTGGACCAACTGCTTCAGAATCAGGTCCCCAAGACTTACCCTCCAGGGGCCTGAGTCGGTAAGGGCTAGAAACGTGAATTTTTCGCCAGTGCATGCCAGAGCTCAAGAACCACTGTATATGAGGGATAGGTTCTACTTCCCAGATGAGAGATGTGTAGGAGCCTACATCTTCCAGAATACAGTATTCCCCCTACCCCCAAAAAGGGAAACGGGGTCAAGATAATATACAGAACAAATCTGAGTTCAAAGCTTGACACCACCACTTCTTGGCTGTGACAACTTGGGCAAGTCGCTGATCCACTCTGAGCCTCAGTTTTTTCATCTGTAAAGTGGAGACAATCAAAGCATCTGCCTCACAGGGTTGTGGTGAGGACTAAGGATACGACACGGGTAAGGGGCCTAGGACAAATCCTTGAAGTAGCAGGTACTATTGTTTTTATTACGGTAGTTATCATTACTACTGATGGTTTGGGCAGCAACTTTTTACTGCAAGACCCTCTGCTGGAGGGCTTTCTCTGGCTGGAAACGTGGGCTGGCTGGAATGCCTGGAGCCGCGAAACAAACACAGGTGGGAGCTGGTTGATGAGTACCCCGCCTCCTCTCCCTCGGCTGGACAACTCCGAGGTGTGTGGATGTGGGATTGGACCCCAGCTGCTCACGGCCATAGCCTGCTCTTCGAGGCACCCTGTGCTGGCTGCCTTCCTTCCCTGTCTCACTTCCCCACTCCCTGCTGGTGTGGCCTGGAATCACATCTCAAATAAACCACTTGCCCTCCAATCCTTGTCTGTAGGTCTGTAGAGAAAGGGGAGCCCAACTGAGCCACCATGATTATCACAGGAGGTTCAGAACACCCATGTGTCCTCATACCAAAACCAAGCCCTCTGCTCCTTGTCCCCCATGCGTCTCTTCAGCCCACAGGCCTTAATGAGTTTGGTTCTGCAGGTGCTCCGTTCCACGAGGAGGAAAAGCGAGGGGTGGGGAGAACACAGCTGGCCTCCCCAGACAACCCTCCGCACCAGACGTGCCCCGGAGGAGCACCATGATTTAGGATTACCAGATGACCAGAGAAAGATCGTAGGGGTTCCACAAGTGGTAGAAAGCTGGGGCTGCGGAAGCAAGCCAACTCGAGCTTGATTCTCGAGTTCTACACTTCCCAGACCAAGGGGGCATCCATCTGCCTGGCTGTGTTCCAGGTTCCTCATCTGCAAAACTGCAAAGAGGATCAAATGAGAAAGTGCCCCAGGAATGTCCACCTAGGCAGCAAATAGGCTAGTGTTTCCGCAGGCAGGACTAAAAGATGCTCGAGTGCGCACAGGGAACGCCATGCGAGCCGCGTGCAGCCTGGAAACTTGGAAAGGATTTATTTAAAACTTTCAATGAAACGGGTTAATTTTTCTTTTAACTTCCAAGGCTAATAGGATCAGCTTCAGTTCTCCAGAAAAGTTGCTTACGTGGACCATCTCATTCCCCAAAGGAGCTGCTGGCTAAACGAGACATCCTCTCTGTCTGAAAATTAAATATGTGAATTTATCTTGAGGGCAGGATCTGGGTCTTCTGCATCTTTGAAGCTCCCTGTCCTACCCGCCTTCAGTGCCCAGCCTGGTGGCTGGCGCATAACACGTGCTGAGTAAATACTGGAGGGATGGAGGGAGAGAGAAGGAAAGAAAGAGGAAGGAAGGAAGGAGTGGCAGAAGAGAAACCTCTCAAAGGCTACTGGTGTAGGGCATTAATTGTCTCTATCAAAATGTTTTTGAAAAATGATTTCTATTTCTTATCAATTGTATCCCTCGCAGTTTGTGAAATGCAAATATGCCCCTCTCTGCATTCCCTTCTTTCTGCCCTCCCTCCTCCCCAACATGGGGGACAGGGATATGACCCGAAGCAGGCTGGACTTCCACGGATCTTGCCCAGGAACTGCGGGGGACAAATGGTCCCTTTTACGAGCAGCTCTGCTGTGTCCTTAATGGGTTTGTCACGGCCCCCAGCAGCCCTGTGGAGCAGACACAAGCCCAGAGCCCGGCGTGGGGCTGGATCAGAACGCCAGCCTTCCCGGGACGGGGAGGGGGAGATGGGTAAGACTGCTGCTGGGGGAGACAGTCACGTCCACTTCTAATGGTTCACAGGGTGATTCTAACCAATTTAGGAAAAGTTCGCTCGGAGCTTCATGGAGCAAATCCCCGATTTCTCCTGCTTTCTCTCATTCCGCACCAGCTCACTTTCCTGTCCATCTGAGCAGGGCACGGCCTTCCTTTCCAGAATACAAATGGAACATTTTAAAAACTTGGCCCCTAACATCCAACTGAGGAAACGTCAGGAAGCGTTGGCTTTGGGCCAGGCGCTCTCACAGAACCTGTTTATTCTGAACAACAATGCCGTGAAAGGCGGATACCCATTCCAAAGTCAAGAAGACAGAGGCTCTGTAAGCAGCCCAATCACACAGATAATAAAGGGCAGAGTCAGAATAATTGATTCATTCATGCACACAAAAAACATTATAGCCAGGGGCTGTGTGAGGCGCTGGGGGTGTATAATAAAATAGGGCAAGAATCCTTTCCTTAATCATCTTTCTTACAATCACCTAAGGAGTTTACTGTCTAGGTATGTAAACCCATCTCTTATCATTTCAAGTGGGAACATCTTTCCACTCATCCCACTGCCTCAAAATTGCCTCTGAAAAAGGATCCCATGTGGACTGGAACCAGGGTCTCGGGGCCTTGGGTTGGCAAGAACCATTTTCCCTCCAGAGGCTCCTTCTGAGATCTGCTCCACCAACACATATGTACTGAGCTCTTGCTGTGTGCCCAGCCCTGTGCTGGCCCCAGAAGTATAAACAGTGAACAACCCGGACACAGCCCTGCCCTCAGAGAGTCTCAAGTCTGGTTAGAGAGACAGGCAGTAAGTGGACAAACACAATGTAGTATGTTATATGGAACGACAGGGAAGGGCAAGGCATGGCACTTTGGATAAGAGGGGAATCAGGGAGGGCTTCCTGGAGGAAGTGATGACTGAGCTGAGCCTGAAAGAGAAATGGGAGCTAGCAGAGGTATGCAAGAGAGATCCAGGCTGAAGCAACAGGGTGCAAAGATGCGTCCATGAGTGGGCACATGGGCTGCTGCAGGGGTTGATCTCTGGGTGTGAGGAGGGAAGGCGTGAGAGAGGAGGACGGAAGGGTAAGCAAGGGATGGTGCAGGGTCTCATCATGAGATTGGATTTTATCCTGAGAGCAAAGGGGAACCCATAAGGATTTGAACCAGGGAGGTGAAGGCTAGACAAGCATTTTGGAAAGACCCCCTCTGGCAGCAGATATTTACGACAGGCAGCAAAGTTCCCGCTCTCGTGAGCTGTCCTATGCCCTGCCTCGGCTGTCCTCCCCCAGGTCACCGCATGAAGTGCTCCTCGAGCTTTTTGCTGAATCACTAAACCAAATCATCACCGCCTTTACAGCCAGGCTTGTTTCACCGAATACGCCAACCGAGCAGCTCCGTCTTGTTCTTCTTCCCCTGTGGTCTCTCATTTGAGCCCATGCTTCTAGAAACGACTCCATACGCTCTCAGTGAAGATATCAAACAGCCCCCCCCACTGCCGACAACTCAGTGGGGTTGAGCTCTTGGGCCTACAACTGGGTGAGAAAGAAAAACCCAAGAACAGACACGAGCAAGGATGGTGGGGAGCATTAACATGTAAATCAGACCGCAGGCTCCAGCAACGTGATGAAAAATACCCAGGAAAACCCCAGCACTGTTCTCTCCATAAGAGGATTCTGTAAGGAAGAATTATTACCTGTTAGAGATGCCCCCCTACCCCACTTCCTTGGGAGAGGAGAGAGTGACCACAGAGTCCTGTTGGCTCCCAGGACCTAGAGGTGTTCATCAGAACACAAAGACTCATTTGTCATCTTTCAGTTCAAGAAGGGATGACAGGAGGGGTAGCAGGCGGGGGAGGAATGAGGAAAAGACTAATAGCTCTGGTCCAGGTGAGATCAGATTCTCATCTTCTGTTCTGCTTGCTTAGTTCAAGGAGCAGAGTAGGACCTAACATTTGTTGCTGGCCTACTGTGCGGCTGGCCCTTTGCCCATGTAAAGCAGTTAAGAGTCTGGGATCTGGACTCAGAGGCATCGGTGGGTTTGAGGAGCAGATCCACCCACTGTGAGATTTTGGGCCAGCTCTTTTCTCCTAAAGGCCTCTGTTTCCTCATCTGTAAAATGGGGATAACAATAGGCCTACCTTCCACGGTTGCTGCAAGGATTAAATGAGATCATGCATGGAAAGTGTTTAGCAAAACATCTGGCACTTAGTAAGCCCTCAATACATGACCTCACCATCATCATTATCACCATCACGTCCAATCCCCACTTCAGCCTCTAGTAGAATTATAATCATCCCTCACGTACAACTGTAATTAGACCCAAATTTTTGCTTATAATAGGTAAAAATGTCTATAAGGGACCATTACTTCCCATTATGATTATTGCAAAAACTGAAGTCTTTCTATTTATGGAAAGTAAGTTCAGGCTTCAAGCTGGTGATCTCTGAAATGCATGCTCGTAATTATATCCTGCCAATATCCTGCCTGTTGTGCAAATTCCTGAAGCTTCCCGGAACTTCGCAGCAGCTGCGACCTCAGCGCTCATCACTTCCCCAGCTTTTCAAGGGCTGGGGAAATTAGGGCGCCCAGTGGCTCAAACCAACCGTGGCTGATTGCACACTTTTCCATCCTCATCACCTGTGGCTGAAGCCTTACAAAACTAGAGAATTTTCAGAAGAAACACTGTATTTTGATGCAACAGCACAGGCTAGGAGGACATGCAGGGCAAGAAGGCAACCGAAGAATGCAGGAAATCCAAGTGAAAAGATAAAATAATAGAGCAAAACCGGATAAAGGGGGGCCTGGCTCACTTAAATGAAAATCAGTCAAGTGACTGCTTACAGGAGAAGAAATAAACGCAAGCTTATCCAGCCAGGCCACTGCAGGTGGGAGGAGAGGGGACTTGTACAAAGTGCATTAAAGCATCACTGGAATAAACTGGAAATCTTGTGCTGGTTAACTCAGGTTTCTTTTTTTTTTTCTTTTTTTTTTTATTTATCTTATTTTTTTCCCCCAAAGCCCCAGGGGATAGTTGTATGTCATAGCTGCACATCCTTCTAGTTGCTGTATGTGGGATGCGGCCTCAGCATGGCTTGACAAGCAGTGTGTCGGTGCGCGCACGGGATCCGAACCTGGGCCGCCAGCAGCAGAGCGCGCACACTTAACCACTAAGCCACGGGGCCGGCCCAACTCAGGTTTCTAAACATGATTTTTTATCTTTCCAGGGAAATGATTATGGGTCTTATTCCTACAGAAGGGAGCAACTGGAACACGGAAAGTGTTTCTAGCTAGTGTAGACCTGCCCCAACCAACCTGGGTCACCTAGGACATGGAACTTTCAGTGCTAAAGCCAGGAAAGTCCCGGGCAAACTGCGACGTTTGATCACTCCATTGAATATTTGGACTCTACAACTGAATAATGCATACCACAGGCCCGTTGGCTGGGAAAGAGGGTTTATTATGTAAACTAGGGGTTCTCCACCACGGGCAATTTTGCCCCCCCAGGGATCATTTGGCAATGTCTGGAGACATTTTTGATTGTCACATCTGAGGGTGAAGGAGGAGGTGCTGTTGGCATCCAGTGGGTGGAGGCCAGGGATGCTGCTAAACATCTTACAATGCACAGGACAGCCCCCCCCCCCAAGAACTATCTGGCCCAAAATGTCAATAATGCAAGGTTGTGAAATCCTGATATAAATCCTTTAACGTGTCTTCCAAGAAGTTGGCTTGTTCAGAAAATCCTGAAAGAATGAAGAACAAGAACTACAGAACAGTAGGAAATGTGCTAAATTTTCCAGAACTTCAACCTTGCTTCAACCCATGGAAGTGATTTGGTGAGTATGTTTCTTTTCATACTTTGTATTAACAGAAAATCAGTGCCTGTAGCTAAGTAGATGCTGAACAACTTATTTAGAGATTCTGATTTGAAGGCATCCCCAAGTCATTAATGTGATTGGGGCACTCATCTTATCACATCAAATGAAAGTATTAGCCTCATTTCACATCAGAGAGGTTTAGAAACCTTCCTAGAGTCACACAGCCAGGAAGTGGCAGAGCCAGGACTGGAACCCAGCTCTCTCTGGTTCCAGAGTCTGGATCCTGCTGTTGCTTTACTGTCTGAAGTTGGGTTCCCTAGAAGCAGAGCCTGAGATGGGTATTCTTGCAAGTGATCTATGGAGGGAGCTCTCCAGGCAAGACCTACTCCATTGTGGGGGAGTAGCATAGGAAATAGAGGAGAAGCCAAGTGAGGACATGGTTTTGGGGGACTCTAGCCTCAGCTTGATCCCAGGGGGCCTCTGGAGTGTGGACTGCACCATGCAGGCTGTCTGCCTCGAGGCAAGAGGCTGGGCTTTTGCGTGTCTGCACCAGTCAGTCCCTGGCGCTGAGCCACCTGGGGGAGGGCGAGGCTCGCTCCCAGGCACCTTGAGGTGAGGTGGCTGCAATCACCCAAGGGCGAGCCTCGGAGAAGGTCTCAGGGATGAGCCGTTAGCAGCACCCATGACAGCTGCTAAATGAGGCCACTGGAAGCGTGAGCAGGACATCAAGGCACACGTGGGTGAGGGAAAGCTGCCCTCAGCGCCACTGATTTTATTATCCTATCTTCAAAGCAGAGCTGTGAGTACTCCTTGGTCCAAGAGAAAAATGAGTCTTAAGCATCTGCAAGGTATTCTGATATCCACACCTTTCCCATCTCAGGCCCTCAGGGCAGGTGACTCAGGGAACATCAGAACTCCTGGCCTCTGCTCCCCACTCGACCACCAAGAGGAAGGGCCACCGACACCAGCACTCCCCTCCTCCAGGCCTTGTCCTGGCAAATGAGCCGCTCCAGCACGAGGAGAGCTCCGGAGCCCAGGACTGCTTTCCCAGGGGTGGGGCTGGTGGGGGGTGAGCGGTCCCCCACCCAGGCCTGGAGCCTCAGGGAGCAGCAGCCCCAGCCACAGTAGCCGGCCCGGTTCCCAGCAGCACAGCTGCAAAGCAGTTTCCTGTCCACCCCAGGCCCTGCCTGCTGCAAACAATTGCAAAATATGTTCAAGCTCTTTTCAGTCTTGATCTAAGCTTTTGCCCTGGCTGTTTCCTCAGCCCAGAACAAGGTAGTTATCTACCTTGTTAGCCCCTCCTTCTGGATCCACATTCCTCACTCACACTTCAGCGCAAATATGAAGGATCTGGGGGGCTTGTCAAAAATGCAGATTTCCAGGGGCCGGCCCCGTGGCTCAAGCAGGTAAGTGCGCGCGCTCTGCTGCGGCGGCCCGGGGTTCGCGGGTTCGGATCCCGGGCGCGCACCGACACACCGCTTGTCAAGCCATGCTGTGGCGGCGTCCCATATAAAGTGGAGGAAGATGGGCATGGATGTTAGCCCAGGGTCAGTCTTCCTCAGCAAAAAGAGGAGGATTGGTAGATGTTAGCTCGGGGCCGTTCTTCCTCAGCAAAAAAAAAAGAGGAGGATCAGCATCGGATGTTAGCTCAGGGCTGATCTCCCTCACCAAAAAAAAAAAAAAAAAATGCAGATTTCTAGGCCTTGTCCCCAGAGTTTGGGCCAGGAAGTCTTGGGAATGGCTCAGAAGCTGTAATTTTAAGCTCCCACCATGATCCCAAGGTGGGGTCAGGGCAGCCTTGAGAACTGGTTGGTGACTGCCAGCAACTGGAGGACAGCAACCGTCTTTTTCACCCTTGTACCCTAAATGGTGGCACAGACTCCCCCAAATGGCAGATGCACAGATGGCTCTGCTGACCTAACCAGAACCAGAGCACAGTCTACAAAAGAGGAGCACGGAGCAGCTAAAACACGCACAAGAGAGTTAAAATGCTACTTCTCCACTGGTGGTCTTGGAAAATGACCCCCACTCCCTTCCATACTCCAGCCCATGCAGAAAAAAAAGCATCTTGGTTCAAACTCGTTTTCTAGAGCACAAGCCACCCTAATCACTGTCGTGCACTTCCTGCAAGAAGCACAGATAGGAATGGAGAGGTTTCCAAGGAGACCTCAGCTCTGCAGAAACCTGGGAAGGACCCTGAGAAGGAGGGAGGATACAGGTAACACGCCATCGAGGCCTGGGATATCCATCCGCATCTTCCTGCGAAAGCAAACTTTGGCCAGCTGAATCCACAGTTATCAGACAATACGTGGATTGTGCTGACATCCGCCCACTTAGAACTAAACTCCATTCCGCGCTCATGAACCTATTAGATGAAAACGCCTCAATTTAGATAACCGCGAATTGCTTTCTGAGCACAATTTCCTATTAGTTCATTAATCTCTCTATTCAGAACGCCAACAAGACAGCTGATGAGCATCCGGAGGAAGTGGGTATTAAATCAAAGCAGGAAAGAAAGAGGATAGACATGCAGAAGTATCCTGATTTCCTGGGTGCGGGGTACCCCGAAATTAATTTATAAAGCTAGTAACAGTATTAGCTTTCGTTTATTAAGCTCTTATCATGGGCCAGGTACAAGGCTGGGCATTTTGCCTTATTTCTCTGACAGCTGTTTTTTTTAAATAATCTAGTGAGGTAGATATTATTTTCCCCTTTCTACAGAGGAAGAAACTGGGGCTCAGAAGTGGTCACCAACCAGTTAGTGGCAGAGTCAGGATTCAAATATAGGTGTGTGTCTGACCTACGGCCTGGGTTCCTAACTATGCCTTATCTTGTTGACTCATCACACAAATATTTACTGGATGAATTTACTGGAGAGACGATGATGAACAAGACTCAAGTCTACACAGTGAGGCCAAGGGATCTAACAGCAGAAGAGCCTGAAAAATAATGCGAAAAGACTGACCATCCTTTAAAAAAAAATCTCACATGTTGAAATGTCAGGCTGGAAAATAAAGTTTGATTTTGTCAAATGACTACTTTTATGTAGAGCGGTGGTTCTCAAAAGGTGGTCCCAGGATCTGCAGCCTAGCACCACCCGGGAAGTTATTAGGGGCCTGAGACTCTGCATTTCTAACCAGCTCCCGGTGCTGCTGGTGCGGCTGGTCCAGGGACCACACGTGGAACAGCATGGGTCTAATCCAATCCTCATCACCCGGGAAGTTTCTAGGAAGAGAACCAGGACTGCTCCAGGTTAAAAAAAAAAAAAATCATTGCCTTCAGAGCAGATTCTAACCCGCACCTCTGGGTGTTTTAAGAGAACAGAAAATGACTTGCGCCACACACTACTATTTTTCCCAAGTTCCCACTAGGGTAGGAGATCTGCCCTAAGAACTTTAATTAAAATTGCAGCCCCTTCCCTGGCCCTTCCTATCTCCCCTCTCTGCTTTCTCTTTCTCCTTAGCACTTAGCGTCATCTGAACAGTTGATCTGTTGTACTAATTTCCTTTGTTTACTGTCTGTTCCCCCTCCACCACCAGCATCAAGTGCCACGTGGGCAGGGATTTTGCATTTCATTCATTATCATTTCCCCTGTGCCTAGAACAGTCCCTGGCGCATAGTAGGTACTCAATAAGCATTAGTTGAGTAAATGAACAAATGGTTCCACCCATTTTTTCTAAGAAGCTGCCTCCCCGTTCTTGGTGCCGCCTCTGAAATTGCACCTGTCGTGGCTCTTTAGGCATGCACTTCAGAGCCCCTGAAATTCACTTCTCTATAGGTGTGTCTTCCACTAAACACCTTGACAGTGGGGTCTGTGTGTGTTACCCCGTTCTGCCCTTCATCCGACATTTCTATCAGCCCATAAGTGCATCCAAAATTTTGCTCATCTTTGAAAACACATATAAACGACCGTCTATCCTCACAATAATTAATGCAAAAACTGCAGGATTTTGTTCATAGGAGAGTAAGTCCAAACTTCAGCTGGTGCTATCAGTAACGCACACTCATAATTATGTACTGGAGATAGCTCTAAACTCTGTTGTAGTTACCCAAATACAACGTCAAAATTCCTGAAGCATGGGGGAGCTTTGTAGCAGCTCCAGAGCCTGCTTTCACCATTTTGCCAGTTTCTCCAAGGGCTGAGCAAATGGGCAAGATCAGCGGTGCCGCCTGATCACGGCAAGGTTGGAATTCTGCCCCTTATATACCAGGGGCCATTTTTGCACAAGGTGGAGTGAGCAGGAAGGTCCTTTGCTGAAACATCATATTCCGGGGCAAGGACATTTCATTGACTCTTCCAACAGCCCTCCAGTGGGCGCTAGCATCATGCCCACTTTGCAGAAAAGCAAACTGAGCCCTGAGGTGGCAAGTCCCCTGCTCAAGCTCACACAGGGAGTTCAGCAATAGAGCTGGGACTCAAACTCAGTTCTGGCCGCTTCTGGAGGCTGCGTTTCTTGCAGGCACCGCTATCCCCCAAGGCCCCACTTCTCCCCCCACCTCCTCCGCCAACCCTTGGCAGGGTCTGAGCCTTTGCTCGTTACTTCTAGAACAGAGAGCAGGAGCGAAGGCCGCCTCAGAGTTCTCCCTCTAGTACTGGAAATTAAAAGAGCTCGGGAAGTGTTCAGCCTCGCTGACTCCTGGCTGCGTCCTTGGCACCTAATTACCTGACTTCAAAGCCTCCACTCTGCAGGTGAGAGGATGCGAAAGCTGCCACTTCCCCCACCGAACATGGCGTGACTACTCACAGAGCAGCTGGGGTACGGGGAAATCGGCCTGCAAGCTGGACCTGAGGGCCTGGCCTTGTGCCTCTCGGAGTCAGAAAGACCAGGGGCCGCCATCCTGGGGGCTCACCTAAGAGCCTGGGTCTATGGAAGACCAAGGTGAGGATGTAGGCCTCCAAACTGATGCTTAGTAATTACTGCCCCTGCCTTGCCTTGTGCCATGGAGCTTAAGACTCCTCAGGGGCTGGAACTAATTAATCCTCCACATCTCCAGGAGGGAAGGGAGCTCAGCCTTACCTTCATCACTCAGGTGAGACATCCTGGCTGGGAGGGAGAGCGAGCCCTCGCCCCTATCCCACCTCCACCATGGGGCGGGGATGTGGGGAGGCCTGAGGAGCCCAGATGAGGGTTCCCAGCCTGGGCTGGACAAAGAAAAGCAAGGCTAAAGGGGAAAGAAAGATTCCTGCTCTCTTTTAAACTAAAAGAGTTGTTTCCTGTAAAGCACACATGTGCACATTCATTTGTAACTCTTAGATACAGTTGAAAGTTATTGACTATTTTACGGTAATGGGACCGGTGCGGGTATTTAATACAGGTTTATGGAAGGAGAATGGGAGGCCACACAGAAAGGCATTTGCAACCTTTGATGGAGGACAGAACTCTGAGCCCGGCACCATGCTGTGTCCTTTAGTGCTGGTTTACTGAACGCTCACCCCCACATCAGGCGGGCATGACGATTATTCCTCCCATGCAGATGAAAATACTAGGAACAGAAGTGTGAGGTGACTTGCCCAAGGTCACACAGCTAGAAAGGGCAGAGGTAGGCTGTGAACCCATCTTAGTCTGACTCCAGAGCCCACGTGGGGTGTCACAGTTTTCTCCTGCCTCCCTACCTTTTGCCAGCCATGACCTGGAAGGGGTGTGTGGAAGCGGGAGGACATGGGGGGCTTGTGTGGTCTGGCCTTCTCACCAGAACTCGAGATCAACATGATGCCACAGAAAGGGCAGGAGTTAGGGGCTCAGGGTGCGAGTCCTGACTGCCACTTCCTAGCTGTGTGACCTCGGGCAGGTGACTTAGCCTTGCTGAGACTCAGCTTTCCCATCTGTAAAATGAGGAGAATCAGACCCCCTCAGAGAGGTACCGTGAGGAGGAAAAATAAAGGACTTTGCAAACTCTAACTTAGGGACGGGCAAACTGCAGCTGAGGGGCAAAGCCAGCCCGCAGCCTACTTTTGTAAATAAGATTTTATTGGAGTAAATAAATTTCTCATGCCTATTTGTTTATGTATTGCTGATGGCTGCTTTTGAGCTACATGGCAGAGACCCTATGGCCCACAAAGCCTAAAATATTTACTATCTGGCTGACTTGAGTACCAACCCCTGACCTTAGATGCTCTGAGAATGCAAGATACGACTGTGCCTCTGCAGACAGCATTATGCTTTTCCAGCATTATCCATCAGCTCTGGTTCTTATTCAGAATTGCCGCCCTCGACCCCTTACCCAAATGTAGGGGCTCATTTAAGACACATATCTGAAAAACAGAGCAAGCGACTCTCCTGAGAGTCAAGAAACCAGACCCCCACAAGCTATTGCAGAGCCCAGGATGGCTCTAGCCTACGACAGGCACCATGAAAAGTCGCTTCCAGGAACAGCCACTTACTTGCAGTTTTTACACTTGAGGCCAAAAAGCATCCCTTTCCCACAGACTGTGCACGTCTGAGACATCCAGTACTTGGTGGAAAACCTGTGGAAAAGAGACAGAAAATGTTCAAGGGCAAGGCGATGGTAACTGACCTATCTCTAGACGGATGAACTTAAAGTGTCCTTACCCACCTAAAGGGTAAGGACACAGACCCGGATTCCAGTTCTGCTTCTTCCAAGATACGTGACTTAATCAAGCTGCTTAACCCACTGCAGCCTCTGTCTCCTCATCTGTAAAGTGGGAATAATAACAGTACCCACCTCATAGGCTGTTGGGAGAGTTAAACGAAGCCACAGGCATGTCAATGGCTTCACACAGCACCTGGCACATAGTAAGCGCCCACTGAACTGGGGTGTGAGTATATTATTACCTGAACATTCATGACACTCATTCATTCATTCAACAAATATTGCTGGTGGCCTACTGTGTGCCAAGTTCAGTTCCGGGACAGAGCAATGGATGGGGCTGGAACTGTCCTCAGAGAACCGCAAAGCAAGGCGGGACCTCCAGGGAGTCCAGCTGAGCCCTTCCCCATCACGTCACCTGGAAGCTGAGACCCGAAACTTCAGTAGCAGAGTCCACTAAAGTGGAAGCTTTTCCGGACCATCAGCTCACCTCCCTCCCCAACCACCACCATTTGCTGCAAACAAAGGCAGTTTGAAGGCCTCCAATACACAGCTAGGAACCAGCGGGAACAGAGGTGCATTAGATTAACTTCCCAGGCCCCCCACTGGTGCCGGGTGCTTTCTTCCCCAAGAGATACCGGGCTGGGCCCAGGAAAGGACTGAAGGTTGCCGGGTCAGAGTTAATTTTCATTTTCAATTTCTGTCACCTTCAGCAGGAGTTGTATCTAATCTCCGCCGCCTCAGAGTGTCAAAATGAAAATCGGAAGTGATTATGTAACTGGGTGCCTGAGAATTTTGAGGGCAAGGCGGCATCCCTCTGCTGTACCATCTTGCCTGATTCGGGTCAGTCACTCTCCAAACAGAATGAGCCGCAGCAGGAAGCCTTCATGTCTGAGCGAATAACAACATTCTGAACAGAGACACTTGTTACTAAGAAAACTCCCCCTCCAGTTTTGGACGACGGGTTGGGTTAAGCCCCTTTCTGCCCCTTCAGCAGGGCCAGCGAGTTTGGCAGAGTCTGTTTTGCAGAATCCGGCAGCTCTGGGGGGTGGCAAACCGGCTTGTGATCCACCGACCAGCCAGCAATGCAGGAATCCAGGCAGCGGGAGTGGTAGGTGAAAGTTCTCCCTCCTTTCCAGCTCTTTCCCGTCCCCGGGCTCAGCTCTCCCTCTTCCCAAACTTTGGCTGAGGTGACTCTGAGGACAGCGGACGGGATGGGATTTTAATTTCATTTCTTCACCAAGGCTGGGATGAGTCCAGGTCTCTCCCCGCTGGCATTGAGCCCGGAGAGAAACACAGGGTAAGCCTGAAGAGTTATGGGGCACCCCAAGTCCCAGCCTGTCTAAGAAGATGTTCCTGATGCCCAAGATCATCAGGTCGTTTCCTTCCTCTGGGCATCAGCATTTAAATCTGAGGTACCACCAGGTCTGACATCAGAGCGCGAGAGAGCCTGGGGGCGGGGCTGAGGCAGGGGTGTGGCCCATCTGGGGGCGGGGCTGAGGCAGGGGCTGGGCCAATCCAAGAGTGTAGCTGAGCTGGGGGTGGACCTGAGCCAGGGGTGTGGCCAATGGGGGTGGAGCCGAGCCAGGGGGTGGAGCTGTGCCAGAGGTGTGGCCAACCCAGAGGTGGAGCTAAGCCAGGGGCGGGGCCCATCCAGGAGTGGAGCTGATCCGGGAGGCAGTGCAGAAGCAAACAAAAAAAGGCCCTTCTCTTTGATGCCTTTGTCCCTGTATCTCACCGCCTGACCACTGACGTGTCTATCGCGTATTTCTCACTGCTTTGTCCGCCGTTTTCTCATTTGAGGCTTAACAACTATCCTGTCAACATCTTTCTTTCAAAAACTGTTGACAAGATGCCATTCTGGGAGCGTGTGCTCATTGCTGCCTTGCCCCCGGCTACGGTGATGTGGCTGCTGCCGCTGGTGTTGCCCCTGTAACAGCCCTGCTCCCTCCGTACCGTCAGGGTCTGTTAACCCTCCACTAGACCACAAGCTCCCAAGGGCGCAGGCCTCGCGTCTGGCTCAGTGCTGCAGCCCTGCACAGAAATGCTCTACCAACACCAGTGGGAAGAATCCATGAACGAGTGAGCAAGTCCCTCAGCTAGTTCACAGGGGCCTCGGTGCAGAGAAAACTCTCAGCAGTAGCGTCAAAAGTGCTGAAGTTAATTAGCTTGTAGAGCCATCACTTAATCAGCCAGGGCCTCAGTTTCCCTATCTGTCAAATGGACATGACCACACTTGCGCTACTTACCCCACTGAGTTTGTGAGGATAATGAGACAAAATGTGGAAAGTTAAATTTGGAGAGTTAAAGAACTTCTTATAAGGGATGACTAGTAGACACAAATCTCCCTCCTGAAAAGGGCAGGTGTACCCCTGAAGAGGTTGTCCCGTGCACCCAACCGGGCTGGAGCTCTGGACTGCCCTCCACCTCATCAGAAAGTGCGCATCTCTGAGTTCAGCTTGCAATCTTGTATCTTCTGGGTGGGGAGACCCAAAATTAGGACATAAAGCATTTGTCTTAACAATGATGCTGTTTATTGTGTGGTTATTATGGGCCAGGTCCTTTGCTCAACACTTTAATATATTATCTCATTTAATCCTCATGCTATGACTAGGCAGAATTATTTGATGAGAAAATTGAGCCTCAGAGAGGTTAAGTAACTCCCTCAAGGTTGCAAAGCTTTACTACCTGGGATTGGGACACAGGTCAGTCTGACTCCTAGGCCCTGGCTTTTATCCACTATGTGCTAATTTTACAAGGGCCAGGTTAATAAGAAACAGAGATCTCAGTCCCCTGCCAAATCGAGGTTCAACCTGGCAGAGGAGAGAGCATGGTGACATAGGAGCTGGGGCAAAACACTCTGCCCAGCCTTTCCCCACCCCAGGGGTGAGAGCCCCCGGCCCTCACTGTGCTGGCAGATGGGTCCCAGTGCACACAGGAATCCAGCCTACCTGTGCTTGATGGAGTTGCCAAGGTCTCGGCGAGGGATCTGCGGGGACCAGCGTGGCACTGACAGTGTGTCTGCAGGGAGAGAAGAGAGGAGGAGAAGAGCCTGTTACACAGAGGGACAGAGGCTGGGGTGGGCTCCGGCCAAGGCCTGGAAGGAAGAGGGAGGCTCGCTGGCCTCAGGAAGGACACTGACCACCGACACTTGCTAAAGCAAAGCCAAGCAAAATGCTGGTTCAACTTCTTTTATCTTAACCCAGGCAAGGTCCCCTGGGCGGGGCAGCCAGGGAGTGCCGTGAAAGAAGTTAGCTGTGCAAAGAAAAACATGGAGCATCACTTCCATCTACAGAGTGTGTGCCAGGCACGTGCTAAGTGACTCACACGCCTTAGCTCCTTACGTCCTCAAAACAACCCTGAGGATAGGGTTGTTAGCATCCCAGCCTTACAGAGGAGGAAACTGAGGCTTGGAGAGAGGAAGTCATTTGCTCAAGCACATACGCCTTGTAGACTGCATAGCAGCCGTGACTCCAGGCTTGAGGGACCGTAGAGCATGGACCCTTGCATGCAAAGTTCTAATGCGGCAGATTCCAAATGCCAGTCATACAAATACCACTTCCTAACCTTTGTCATGCCGCTGCACAACCCATAACGTTATCTACTTAATATTTTAGGTTGACTTCTTTTTTTTTGTTTAAATACATTTATTTTAAAAGCAAACTCTATATGGAAAACCAGTATTGCTTTCTGTATACTGTAGGTAACTAAAATACATCCAATCAGGTACCACCTAAACTCATGCTAGAATAAGTGGGTGGATTGATGAGTGGATGGATGAGTGGTTGGCTGGGTGGGTGGATGGACAGATGGCTAGATGGGTGGATGGATTGGTAGATGGATGGGTAGAAGGGTGGGTGGATGGATGGGTGGGTGGGTGGATGGATGGATGGATGGATGGATGGATGGATGGGTAGGTGTGTGGAAGGGCTGGTAGGTGGGTGGACGTATGGATGGATAGACGAATGGATGGATAGATTGCTGGATGAATGGGAATGAGGAAGGAATAACCACACAGAATTCAGACTAGGTGCCTGTCCCCATCTGGTCTTTTCTTCCATACCTTAGACTAAGTCCCAGCCACTTGTACTATCATTCCACCTGTGACTGAGTTCCAGGACTTCTGCTGCAGACTGTGAGCACTGGCCCCTAACTTCACTCTACTGCCCAGCAGCCTGCACCACCCTCCTCACAGACCTCGAAGGCCCCAGAGAGGTGTGAAACAACAGCAGAAATGAACTAGTGCTGCCTGTGAAATCTCCACCAGCTAGGGAGAGAAGAAGCAAGTGGCTGACCCACACGCCAGCTCTCATTTCTCAGGCCAGACGGATGGAGCCAGCCCCCTGTATGCGGAACTGCAAACGCACACCGCATTTTTCACAGCAATTGTTATGGAGTGGTACGCTCACTGGGGAGCTGGGCATGTCTGACCCCATCAGGGAGCATTTAACCCCCAACCCATTCACTCCTCTCTTCTCTCTAATGACACTGTCCGCAGCCATGTGAAAGCTGCTTCCAGAAACCCCAGTTCTGCCCTTGAAAAGCTGGGACCCTTTCAGGGAGAGCTAATGATTTCCCAAGCCCCACAGGGCAGAGAAAAATCAAGAGGGAGAGAGCACGATATATAAATCAGAATTGTAGCCAGTGGACTTTCCTCTAGTTTAACTAAAAACTAAATGTCATCAAATCCAAGCCCATTTTATTACTTGTTTCAGTTTCTGAGGAAACAAAAAAGACAAGAAAAAAAATTTAAAAGAGAGAGAAAGAGGATTCTTTCCATTCTTATCTCCTTTGGGGAATGAAGAAGTCAGATTCGGAAGGAAGGATGTTACCTGCTAACTCCTTAAAATGCTTTCTCCAGTGCGGGGGGTGGGACGGCTGTGCTGGAGAGGAAGGGTGAGCTCAGACGCACAGCCTCCTCATGGAGAATCTACCAAACCAGGGGTGCCAAAAGGTTTCATTAGTAGTGGCTGTCTAGAAAGGTGCGTTGAGAAGGATTCTGAGGCTCAATAGGAAAGAGCACCAAGATTGATTAGCAATGTCTGCCATGGGTGAAGAATAAGGTAGTACCAACAAGTCTGCATATATTTGCCACTCCTACATGGACAGGGAACACATCTTCATCTTTGCATCACTGCCTCATAGCATAGTGCCTGGGCGAAGTAAGTACTTAATACACGTTTGCTGAATCCAAGATTATTATAATAGAAACACTGAGTTTATCAATCACTCAAGATGTGTTAGGCATTATGCTGTGCAGTTTAGACCTGGAAGCTCTGTCTCTCTGCAGTCAGTGTTCTCATTATTATTCCCACTGTACAAAGGAACACACAGGAGCTCAGAGAGGTGCAGTGAGTTGCTAAAGGTCACACAGCCAAGCGTTAGCAGAACCTCAACGAGTAACTGCAATTGTTTGCAAGTTCTGCAAAAGCCCCTGCACCTGTGTTCTCAACCAGGAGCATTTTGCCCCCCAGGGACATTTGGCAATGTCTAGAGACATTTTTGGTTGTCACGCTGGGGTGGGTGGGTGATCCTACTGGTATCTAATGGGTAGAGGCTAGGGATGCTGCTCAACATCCTACAATCACAGGACAGACCCCTACATCAAAGAAATATCTATACCCCCAGCTCCAAATATCTATAGTGCCAAGGTTGAGAATCCCTGGTCTAGATGTTTCCATTCCTCTAGCCACCTCCCCACCCTCATCCTCCCACAAAAAGCCCTGAGATGGTACTTCTGAAACTCAAGTCAGCAGAAAACAAATCTTCTTTTATTATAAGCACATCTCACTGTTAGATTCATATCCTAGTTATTCTGTTATTCTCAATTACAGCACCTTCTCAAAAAAGTAGAAGTAATTAAGTTTAGTAGTTTGGATTCATTTCCCAATATCTGGTGGCAGGGGTGAGTGCTGTCAATTACATTAAGCGGCTGCAGGATCATCAGTCTCAAGCAATAATAACCTCTGCACAGCTTCATACGTGGGTGTGAAGATCTGAACTTTGAGATCCTCTCTTTACTTTCTTCGTTTGGATTTCATTAAATTTGCCAGCGCAAGCCTTCAAGCAAAGGAAAACTGTTTAAAGGGAAGGGGGGAAAATCTATGAAAATCCAAGCTTTATCATAACAGAGAAGGCAAACAGCATTTACAGCAATTAAACTGATACAGAAACTTCTGTTTAACAATCTAAGCGCCTATTAAGATGTCTCCATGGCTGAACAAAAGCTTCTTTTCTACTCTAATTTTCTGATAACAAGTCATGCAGACAGGAGGCTGAATTGTATGCATCCCCAGTGCCTTTGGTCCCAGGGGTAAAATGAGACATTTCTTCTTGCATATTTTATTTCCAGTGCATGGAAAGGAAAAGTGTCGGAGGAAAGGAGGGCTCTTCTCCTCTTCTATAGGTCCGGCTGTCGATGTCCTCTCAAAAGTGCCTCCATATAGAAGGGAATAGAGCAGGAGCCCTGGTCTTGGAAACCAGCTTGCTACCCAGATAGACAAACAGGAGCCTCGACGGAAGCAACTGGTATTCATAAAGCATTCCCGCTGTGTAGAGCTTTAATGAAAAACGCAGGCTCTGACCTGGGAGATGGAACTCGGGCTAACAGAGGAGCCAGGCAAGGGAAAAACATTTAAAAATATTTCACATATGACAACAGGTAAAATCTAGGTGACAGGATGAAGGAAGAGGAGGAAAAAGAATAGGAGGAAAAAAAGTAAGAATAATAAGAAAATAAGAAATAAGAAAAATAATAATAGATTTGCTTTTTGTTGAGTGTTACCTTGTGCCCAGCACTATTGCCAAATAAGACTTTTACATATATTATCTCATTTAATCCATTCACTGCAGTGTATGGATGCATGTAATGTAGCGGCTATGATTAGCGCTGTTTCACCAACAAGGAAATCAAAAAGTTATGCCATTTGCTCAATTACACACTGCAATTATAGGCCAGGGGTTTTTAATTCAGAGGCTGAATATTGAGCTAGGGCTTAATAAATGACAGCCAATTTCATCCCCATTTCACAGATGGGAACACTGAGGCTTAGAGCAATAAGCAATTGTCTATAGCTAATAAGTGACTGAGTTGGGACTTGAACCACAAACAGGAACAACCTGGATGCTTCTAGTCCAGACTCCCCTCCAGATCCATGGAGATCACCCATCCTATACTGTCCATGCCTCCTACCTCTGTCTGGGAAAAGCAAAGGAAACAATGAGCATCCACCCTTTTAAGCTCAGGGAAGGGCCGCAGTGGCCTGGAAGGTGGTGATAATAGTACGCTCTTCATTCCTTCTGTCACTCATGCAGTTATTCAATCAATATTTTGTTGAGCAGAAGAATGCCCCTTTCCCCTGCAAATATATCCACATCCTAATTCCTGGAACCTGTGTGTTACCTAACAGGCAAAAAGAGATTTTGCAGATGTGATTAAGGTAAGGATCTTGAGATGGGGAGGGACCCTGGATCATCCCGGTGGGCCTGATGTAGTCATAAGGGTCCTTATAGGGGAAAGAGGGAGGCAAGAGGGTCAGAGTTAGGGAAGGAGATGTGACGATTGCTGGCTTTGAGGATGGGAAGGTGCCAACAGCCAAGGAACGCAGCAGCCTCTGGAAGCTGGAAAAGGCAAGAGAATGGATCCTCCCCTAGAGCTTCCAGAAGGAACCAGCCCTGCTGACACCTTGATTTCGGACTTCTGACCTCCAGAATTGTAAGATAATAAATTTGTGTTGTTTTAAGCCACTGGACTTGTGGCAATGTGTTACAGCAGCCATAGGCAACCGACACAGCACTCATCCTGTGCCAGGTATGGTTTATGGTTTTACAAACTGGGGGTATGGTGAACAGGATAAAGTCTTCCGAGCTTAGAGTCTAGAAGGGGGAGCCAGAAAGTAAATTAGTAAACAAATAAAACTCCAAGATAATTTCAGACATTAATACATTCCATGAGGGAAATGAAACAGCACGGACTTTGGGGTTTGTTTTTTAAGGAAGGAGAACCTCGAAGTGTATTAGAACAGAGGCGGGATGCTGTGTGCAGCCTCACACGTTGAAGAGCTCCCTCTGGCGGCCGAAGGGAGAATAGGCCGGCAGCCTGTGCCACAAACAGGAGTAGAGCGACCCCCACCACGGGCGGCCCCCCCGCCCCCCCCCCCCCCCCCCCGCCTTGGCTCCCCACCCCATCCCCACCAGGGTCCAGAGCATCAGCCCTGACCCTTACAAGGCCATCCGTCTCCAGCCCAGGTCATTCCCACTTGAGCGATCATGATCCCACTAGCAGCCCCCATAAAATACACACCCCAGAGTAATCAGTCCACTGCCTGGCCCGGGAGCAATGCTGTCTCCTGTATTTTACGTATCTCAAGTGGGGATACACATCTCCATTTATTCCAAACAACCCTATGAGGTTATATCCCCAGGTTACAGGTGGGAAAATGAGGATGACTTAGTTGTTCCAAGTCCTATAGCCATATTTGGTGGGCTTCAAAGTTGAACCCAGTTTCTTATAAAACTAAAGCCGTGTTACCATCCCCCCAACATACACACCACATTACCTTCCCATACCATGTCTCCTTCTGAGACAAGTGTAAAAATTATTGTTTACATCATGCAGTCCTCCAGTTGGAAAGGATCACAAGAAACTGTCTATTGCAGTCTCTGAGTCTCTAATCCCTCTTGGATAGAAGAGGAGCTACCCCATCCTGACATGTTTCCATGGAGATAAAGACCTCTCAGCACATAATACTATTAATAATTACAGCTAACATTTATTGAGCACCTACTGCATGGCAGGACCCAGATTAAGTGCTTTAGATGTATTATTTCACTTAATCTCCCTAACTCCATTTTAGATGGTAGAGCTGGGGTTTGGGCTGGCACTGTCAAACCCCAGAGCTCACCCTCTGAAATACCATAGATGACATGGAAGCTCCAAGCTGCCCTTAAGCTTCCAGCCCAGGGACATGACAGACTGAGTGACAACTTAACAGTGGTGCTGCCTTCAATTCAAGTGGCAGATTCTCTGGGCTCAAAGATACCTGAAACTAATAAAACTTAGGCCATTACACTTTTCTTTAGGGGCCACAGGCCGGTCGCCAGCTAAAATCCCACTGATTTATCCAAGGTGCCAACCAATCCTTGGCTAAAGCTGCTCATAATATTATTCACATGGCGGGGAATAACTTTATTTGCTTTAATATCCAATTCAAATATATCAGATCTAAAAGTGTTTTAATTATACGCTGTCTCTAAAGGTTACAGCTCCATGATGCTTCAAGGGCAAATCGAGTTTCTTCATGTATTTGACATAATTTTTTCCATGAGACAACTACAGCCCACTTCCCAAGATCCAGATTGCATCATCTGGGGGCTGTGACAGCTATGGAGGCATCTGGGGAACCACTTAGCACTAGAGAGTGTGTCAAGGAGGGTGGCCTGGCTGCCACGTCATGGGGGAAGAAATAAGGCAGTGGGGATTGACAGTGATAAGAGAGGCTAGGAGCAAGTAAGGACAGTGCTGTTCACTCTTGATGGAAGAGACCATTCAGAGGAGATTCTGAGGGATCCCCACGGCATCAAGGCAAAACAGAGGGGTGGGGCAAAGCTACCTGCCTATAAATAGGAATATTGCAGGAATGGAGGTATCAGGGTCAAACCAATCCACATGTACATGGGGTTTAACTAGTGACAAGGTCTTGACTGTAGACCTCCTTTGGAGACAGAGCAGCATACTTCATTTCTGAACGGAAAGGGGCTCCAGGTCATTAACTTGCCCAGTGGAGTGTAGGAGAGACCGTGGGACTGTGCAGACGTGGGACAGTGGGCAGACCTGTGTTCAGACATCAGCTCTGCCATGTACTAGCTATGAGACTGTGGGTACTTTCACCTCTCTGAGTCTCTATTTGTTTCCTGTAAAAAGGGGGCCAAAATACCTCCCTCATAGAATTGTTAGGAGGATTAAGTGGGGTAATATCATTGGAACAGCACTCAGCTGAGTGTCTGACATATTCTTGTTATTATTGTTTTTGTTATTGTCATCCTCACTCTGACTTAACACACCAGTTAGAACATGACAGAGCTCTCCATGGACCATGATTTAGAGTGGGGGTTGGCAAACTATGACCCCCAGCCAAATTCAGCCCATCACCTGCTTTTGTAAATAAATTTTGATTGGCACACAGCCACACCCACTCATTTACATATCATCTGTGACTGCTTCTGCACTGCACCAGCAGAGTTGAGTAATTGTGACAGAGACGATATGGCCCACAAAGCCAAAAATAATTATTACCTGGCCCTTTATAGAAAAGGTGTGCTAACCCCTGATTTAGAGCTCTGTAGCTCATTTCCTTGGCTCATTAGCAGAGAGATATTTTTTCTTTTTCTTTTCTTTCCCCAGCTTTATCGAGGTATAATGGACAAATGTAAGATACTTAAAGCATACAACATGATGACTTGATATATACGTACATTGTGAAAGATGTTTTTCTTTGGAGCCAGAAGACCTGGGTTGAAGACCTACTCTGGCACTTACAAGGTAGGACGCCTTGGACAAGCGGCCTGCATTCTCCAAGCCAAAATGTGCAAGACCACTTGGTGTCACCCCCTCTGCTCACTTAATCCTAGCACCCTGGGGGGGGGGTGTTCCTTCAATGCCCATTTGAAGAAGGGAGGAGCGAGGCACAGTCAGACCTGTAAGCAGCCAAAATTCTAACCCATACTGGTCTCCCCTCAAACCTGTGTTCTTTCTAGCCCTCACTGTCTCCTGGTAGAATAATCCGTGACGAGGCAATGCCTCTGATTACATGCCACTGCTGAAATCCATGTCAGCTCATGAAGGCAGAGGGAAAGGCAAATTAACTCTCTCTGCTCATGACTTCTGTCTGGGCTAATTAATACGATTATCCAGTTGTCACTTTATCAGAGCAGAGAGAATACCTTGAGGATGTGTAAGTTACCATTGGAGGGAAGGCGGTGCTAGCCCAAGGGGGCTAGATCGAGAGAGCGCCCTCCTGGGAGTGTCTCCAGGTAGAAGCCTACCTTGGTGAGACAGATGAGTGGTGAGGGCACTGAGCAAACGGCAGCACAGCAGACAGAAGGCTGATTTGTGGGGCAGGAAAGTGCAGAGGATGTGAAGGGGAGGCAGCACAGAGAGTCGCAATCAAAGTTCTCCTTCCCTCATGCCTGGTTAAAATTTTTAAAAAACGGTGCAGCCAAACTGGAAGCACCTTCAGGATCTAGTGAGAAAACTAGAATGTATTTATTCTAATATCTCTCTCCAGAATCACTCTCCTCTTGTTAAAAGACCATCACCACCTCGTGTCTGAGTCCTGGCTGGTAAGGGCTGAGCTGGAATCCCCTGAATTCCCCCTAAATCAAATGTGTGTACAGTGCTAACATCACGCCCTCTCCCAGGGAGAGATGTGAATCCTGGAGTCATCACCTGTGATTTATCTCAGCCCCCTCAGATGGCCTCAATTAAATTTCACTGCTGGTAAAGAAAGAGAAGATGGCTGAGGCACTTAATTATATTTTATAATGTGCTCACTGCTGAATTGATTAAAGTGTATCAGAGATTTTTAACCTCATAACCAAACAATGGGAGACCTGGGTACCATGCGAGTAATTATCTTCCTTTTAGGGACGATAGATGCAGAGTCCAGGATGTTAACAGTAGGTCAGGTGTGCGTGCAGGGGGTGTGGGGGCAGCCAGGCTCATGGCAGGGGAGCATAACAAGGAAAGTGAGGTGGTGGGTCTCTAATTGCACGAGACCACCCCACAGACTGGAGGGGGAGTGACCTTAATTATCAATCTCCCCTCAATTCTAAAAACGAGACCTATTAGGAAACCTTTCTTCCTTCTCCCGCATCCCTACCCCAAACCTTCCTCTCGAATTTCCCTTTGTTGTAATTTTACTGCTCTGGTCTGGAAAGAGGAGGAGCTCATCCAGAAGTGTCAAAATCATTTTATGTAATAAGATAAAATTAAAATACAAAAAAGGGAATAAAATCTAGAAATCCAGAAGAATCTCATTAGGATAATGGATCCACCTTGGTTTGTTTGGGAAGTGCGTGGGAAATAAATTATCAATAAGGAAATAGGAGTGGTGCTTCTGGAGTTGGGGGAGCTGCATGGATCACTTCAATATGAGCCTGAGGGTGGGCTTGCTGTATCCAAAATCATTGTCTTAAGGACCTCCATTATCGCATTGTATCTACCTAAGTGACTAAGAAAGGTCAGGCAAGGAGGAAGAATATGCCGATCCCAGGCCAAAGAGGAAGAAATGCTCCCTGCATCTGAGAGAGCAGCAGGCCAGCACTAAGGGCCAGTCCTGGGCTTAAAATCACTGATGGCCCCATTGCTGTCCCCAGCCCCCGCCCGGCCCTCCCTGAGTCACGTTCACACCCGATATGCTGTTTTGCCCCTCCCACCTTCAAAGATGCTATTCTCTCCGTCTAGAACATTCTTCTGCACGCCCTTCCTTACTTCTCTTAGCGTGACTCATGCCAACTCTTCCTCCAAGATCCAGCTCAGGCACAGCTCCTCCAGGAAGCCCTCCCTGAATGCACAGGGGTGGACACTCCTGCTATGACCCTCCTGTAGCATCCTGTGCTTGCCTCTCTGGGCCCCTCACTTCATTGTACGGAGAGACTCTGCTTACAAATCTGTTCTCCCCATCACCACACTTGACCATGAGCTCCTGGGGGCAGGAGCTGCCAATCACGCATCTTTACGTGTTCAGTGTCTCATGCACGTTTGGCTTAAAGCTAAGAGGTAAGGGTTTTTCTTGCTAACTCCAGCAAAAATAATCCAGCAGCCCAATCCTCTGAATGGAGGCTTCACTTCTCCACACCTGCAGGGCCTGGGCCAGTCAGGGGTCTCAGGACCCCGGAGCCCCTCTCTGCCCTGACCAGCCCCCCCAACACCTCCAGCCCCAGCTCTTAGGCTCTGACTTGCGGCTGGGACCTCGGCTGGGGTGGCTGACCAAACGAAGCCCATCTGCCCCAAAAGGGAGTCCACCACTTCCTCTCTCAAACCTCGCTCCACTTGCCTGTCTCTCCAGGGCCCCCCAGTTTCCCCGGCCACTGGGGTCGGGACCCTGGAACGTCTTCAGCTCCTCCTGACTCTCGCCTGTAATGGGTGCCATGGACAGAGCCACTCTGGAGGGCACACTTGCGATTCTTGTCAGTTTTCACAGTCAGTCCTCTCAGCCACTCCTCAGGAAGGTCTAGTATCAGTCCCATTTTACAGATGAAGAAACTGAGGCTCTGAGAGCTTCAAACAGAGAAGCAGAGGGCTCAAAAGAATGAGGCTCGGAGTTAGAAAGACCTGGGTTATTTATTGTCCCGCTTCTGCCACCAACTTGGCAAGTTACTGATCTTCCCCGAGCCGCAACATAGCAACAATGATAATAGCTAACCTGGGCCAGGCGGTGCCAAGTCAGCGCTCCCCTAATTGTCAGCATACTGGAACCATTGGAGGCCTGCACCCCTCTCCCACATTGTGATTTAATTCAGAGGTCAGCAAACTAGGTCCATGGGCCAAATCTGGCCCACAGCCTGTTTTTTACGAATAAACTTTTATTGACACACAGCCATGCCCCTTGTCAATGGCTGCTTTAGCACTATAAGGGCAGAGTTGAGCAGCCACGACAGAGACCATATGGCCCACACTGCCCAAAATATTTACTAGCCGGCTCTTTAATAAAAAGTTTTCTGACCCTTGATTTAATTGTGCTGGGGTATGGCTTGGCTTTGAAATTTTTAAAAGGTCTCCAGGTAATACTAACGTGCAGACAAGTTTGGGGACCACTGGCCTAAGTGTTTTATCTGCATTAGCTCATTGATTCTTCACAGCTCCATCTATTTCATTCCTTCCTGTATCCTCAGCAACCAGCACAGGGATGGGCACAGAGTGGCATCTCCACAAATATTTATTGAATGAATGGATAAATAAACAAATAACCCACTCTTCGAGGTAGTATTAATGATCCCATTTTGCAAATGGGGAAACTGAGGCTCAGAGCTCCCTTAAGGAAAATGTCCTTCTGGGATTTGAACCTAGATCTCTGTGCCTGCAGAGCCCCATTTGGGAGCACTATGGTTTCCCTTCAGATATTTAGAAAGGAGGAGAGAGCACCAGCAGAGTTGTGAGGGGTCTTCTTGTGCACCCTTCCTGGGAGAGAAGCCTTGAGCATGAGGGGAGGCGGCCTGGAGACCCGGAGAAACTCAGAGGCGCGGCCGGCAATGCAGAGCCATCTCAGACCACACAGATACAGGACCTGTCTCCTTGACCCGAAGGAAAATGCTAATTGGAAGAGGCTGGCTTACTGCGCCTGACTCAGGCTTAAATGAGGACAAAACTAGAGTTGACAGACAGAGGCCCCACGCTGCCATCACGGCAAATGTCCCTGTGAAGGGAGAAAACAGCCAGCCCTGTGCTCCATCAACTTCAATTGTAAATGGTCTCATATTGAAATAAACCAACAGAAACAGCAGCATCTGTGACAGGCGTGGGGCGAGGGGAGGTGGGGGGCATGTAGACCACAGGCTGCGATCTGCAAGTTGGGCTTGACATCTGGACCCAGAAATGGGCGAAAGACGCGTTCGTGGACTGCTTGTCTGCAATCCGGGTGGCCCAGCGGCCCACATTCCCTCTTTTGCCTAAGAGGCAGAGGGACAAAATGCAATTAATTTGCAGGTGCAGACCTGAGTCGCAATGCTGCTTCTGCCCTTGTGATTCTTGTGTCTTCTGCTCTTTGGATCTCCTCCTCTGAAAAATGAGAGTGATAAAATCCATCTTGCAGAGTTTCCCTAAGAATCGGGTACCAGCATATGAAGCAAGTGCCCGGCACATAGTAGGTGGACAATAAAAGGCTGCTTTCTCCTTGAGCAACCCAGGTGCTGATTTCCAGCTTTCCTAGGCAGTCCTTCTCCCTGGCCTGAGAAGACAAAGCCGGGCTCTTTTGGGAATGAGGCCACGACTCTACGGAGAAATAGTGGTGAGTTATGGGGAGCGCAGAACTGTCTAGATCCCTCTGGCCATTTATTCCCCTCCTATCATCCTGTTCTCAGAGCCAGTCCGTAGCCCTAGCTCGCCCCGTTGTGATGGATGGAGCTTAAGTTCCTCGCACACTACATCATCAATTACTTACATATTTATTGCCTTGAACCGAGTTTATGGATCTTAAATCAGAGCCTTTTGAAGTTGCCTGAGCTGAAATTCTCCCCCAATGGAAATGTGGTGTTTTGCAATTATGCAGCCACCCTGTAGTTAATGTTCGATGGAAGTTAATTGTCCATAGAACAAAGGGCTGCTGAGATGTTCCCCATACAGTCATTCCATGGAATTTACCACCTGAGTGGGCTGAGCAGGAACAGACCGGGCGAGCTTAGTGGGCGAGACCGCAATCCGACTTGAAGAAACCCAAGACAGCACACATCCTCGGGTCTGAACTTCAGGCAATAGATTCCCTCCCTCTCTCAGTTCCCTGATGTTCAAAGCGTTGTCCAAAGAGGTGTCACACTGTCTGTAGGTGGCAGACATGGTGGAGACAGCCTTGTGATGGATAATATTCCAAGGTCAAGATGGGGTGTCCATATTCCAAAGCATCCCTAAATGGGGCTGAGGTGATGGAGATGGGACAGGTCCTGGTCCTGATGTGGCAGCCCTGAAGGTGAGGCCACTGAGACAGGCGACCTCTGCTGCCACAGGCCCACTTTTATCAGTGAGAAGTGTTGTCAGTATTGGGGCTACAGAGAATCCTCACCTCCAAGAACTTGGAGATAAGGAAGGAAGTTGACCATCCAGAAGTGAAACTAGCCCAACCCCTAATGGATCAGAGAACAGAGAAACTCATTAACCTAAACTGTTAATTTAGGTTCTGTTAATTTAGGGGTTCCCAACATGGGCAATGGTGCCCCCCAGGGAACAAGTGGCAGTATCTGGAGACATTGGGGGGGTTCACAACTTGGGGGGGTGCTACTGGCATCCAGTGGGTAGAGGCAGGATGCTGTTAAACATCCTACAATGCACAGGACAGGTCCCAACACAAAGAATTATCCAGCTCCAAGCTGCAATATAGCTGTGAATCTTTGCCCAAAGAGTCAGGAAGGGACCTAGATCCAGAACCTGATAGAATCAAATTAAATATTGGACAGATCAAAAAAGGGGCTCAGTCAACTGTGAACGAGAGACAAAGGGAATCGAGAGGGTGGATGTTGGCTTGACCCTCTCAGCCCATCCAAGGGACAGAGGTCTTTGGCACCGGAGCCCATTCCTTCTTCTAGTAACAGCCTCCTGGTGTTCCATGGGGAAACCATCCTTCTGGCATCTCAGTCCTAGAGTCCAGGGCAGGCCGACTCTCCCTTCCAGTCCTGGGCAGGGGTTTGACCCAGGCATGGTAAGTCCAAAGCGTTCCAACTCCTCGACCACTGTGATTGGGTCAGGGGTAGTCATGTGACCAAAGATGGGCCAATCAGAGCCCACAAAATGCTGTGGGACCTTTTTTTCTCTTTAAACAGGGCCCAGGCGCCACCTGTGAGAAGGGCCTGCCTGAGAAGGAAGCTAACACGCTCGAAAAGCAGAGCGGAGAGATGCAGAGAAACCAAAGGCTGATACATCATTTGAACTTCTCCAGTTACTATTAAGTCCTCATTTTTAAACATTGAAAGCAGGTTGAGTTATTTCTCTTACAAACAGAAGAATGTTGACCTTAGACAAGGCCACAGAGACAGACCTCATAACAGACTTCTAATCTCTCCAGTCCCTAACGCGACCCCACCTGAAGCATGAGAAGGTTAATCATCATAAAGGTGGTGGGACCCACCATTTATGGGCCGCATACTAGGCACTAGTACTAAACACTTTACAGGTCTTATCTCATTTATTCTGCACAACAATCCATTATTATTATTCATTATTATTATCTCAAAATCACGGAGAAGGAAAGTGTAGGTCAGAGAGGTTGAACACCTTGCTCTAGGTCACACAGCTAGCAAGTGTTGGAGCCAGGATCCACACTGGACAGTTTGCTTGTACTCTCAGTTACTCTGCCCAGAGGGGGCAGGTGGTCCCAGCCTGAGGCCTTCAAACATTCCGTGCAGCAAGCTCCCCTTCTCTCTATTTCACATTCACCAGGAAACCTCCCGAAGACAATCAGGCTTTCAGGAAGGGCAGATTGCAGAGAGAAAATGGGCTAATCCCCTGGCCCTGGAGAATTGCAGTACCTGTGACAGCAAGTTCTCATTGTACATTAATAAAAAGACATTCTGGATTTATACATCAGTCTCAAAAGTCTGGTTAATGTGAATCTGACTCCAAGAGAATCTGTATTCTGAACTGACAAAGCAAGACCCAGGTTTCTGGATTCTGACAAATTCTCTACAGCAGTGGTTCTCAAACTTGAGCATTCATAGCAGCATTCTTTATAATAGCCAAAAAGTGGAAACAATCCAAATGCCCATCAATTGATGAATGGATAATCAAAATGTGGTGTATCCAAACAATGGAATATTGTTTGGCCATAAAAAGGAATGAAGTACTGATACATGCTACAACATGGAGGAACCTTGAAAACATGATTCTAAGTAAAAGAATCCAGACACAAAAGACCACATATTGTATGATTCCATTTATATGAAATGTCCAGAATAGGTAAATCCATAGAGAAAGAAAGTAGATTAATGGTTGTCAGGGGCTTGGGGGGGGGGGATAGAGAGTGACAGGTAATGGGTACCGGGTTTCTTTTTGGGGTGATGAAAATATTCTGGAATTAGTGGTGATGGTTGTGCAACTCTCTGAATGTACTAAAAACCATGGAATTATTTTAAAAGGGTAAACTTTGCAGTATGTAAGCATGCTCCTTAAAATACAGATTGCTGGGCTCTGCTGCAGGGAACCGAAACTCTGATTCAGTTAAATCTGGAGCAGGGCCTGAGAATCTGCATTTTTAACAAGTTCCCAGGTAATGTGCTGCTGCTGGTCCAGGCGCCTCGCTCTGAGAACCACTGGGTGAGGTATGCCACTCCTGCCTGCCAGAAACTCAGGAGCAGTACTGAGGAACAGTCCAGACATCACCCTGTGACCAAACTTAGTGGCAGCGCCTTTCCACTATGGGTCCGCCTATAAAGGAGTTTATTTACAGAGTTGCCAATGACTTTAGTCACCGTGTCTTATGGACTGAATGCTTGTGTCCCTCCAAAATTCACATGTTGAAATCCTGATCCCCAATGTGATATTATTTGGAGGTGAGGCCTTGGGGAGGTGATTAGGTCATGAAGGTAGAGCTCTCGTGAATGGGATTAGGGTCTTTATAAAAGAGACCTCAGAGAGCTCCCTGGCCCCTTCCACCAGGAGAGGACACAGCAAGAAGATGGTCATCTATGAATCAGGAAGCAGGCCCTCACCAGACACTGAATCTGCCAGCACCTTGATCTTGGACTTCCCAGCCTCCAGAACCGTGAGAAATAAATGTTTGTTGTTTAAGCCGCCCAGTCTGTAGTATTTTTGTCATAGCAGCTCGAATGAGCCAAAACACAGTAGTAGGCTGAACAATGGCCCCCAAAGATAGCCACGTCCTAATGCCTGGAGCCTGTGAATATGACTTTACATGGCAAAAGGGACTTTGCAGATAGGAATAAATTAAGGATCTTGAGATGGGGAGATTATCTTGGATTATCCAGGGGTACCCTACATGTAATCACAAGATCCTGATAAAAGGGAGTAAGAAAGTCACAGGAGAAAGGAGATGTGACCCTGATGGGAGTTAGGGGAGAGAAGGTGACAGGATGCAGGGCCATGAGACAAAAAATGAAGACGGCCTCTAGAAACTGGAAAAGAAAAGGGAACATCGCCCCTTGGGCCTCTGGAAGGAGCCAGCCCTGCAGACACTTTGATTTTAGCCCCATAAGACTCACTGGGGACTTCTGACCTCCAGAAATATAAGAGAATAAGTTTGTGTGGTTTTCAGCCACTACATTCACGATAATTTGTTACAGCAGCAACAGGAAACTAATATAGCCATGTGCCCTCAACTCGTTCAAAGAGGTGTAAATAGGCACTTATTAAGCTTCTACTCTGTGCCTGGCACTTCATGTACAGGATTCTCACAGCAACTGGAAAGATCAGGACCATATCCCATTTCACAGAGGAGAAAATTGCAGATCAGAGAAATTCAGTAATTTGCCCAAGACAGCTGGTAAATGGAAGAGGGGGAAATCTCTTGCTACTTCCTTTATCAGGAATTTCCCACAGGAAAAAAAAAAAAAAATCTGTTTATCCACCTAGCAGCCTGAAGCGATAGGGCTGGCGTGATAATATCTGTGAAGTAAGATTCAACATTCCATAAAAATCAAAACCCAGCAATTTAATCTACCAAGCCCACAAGAGCAGGCACCATCCAGAGAAACCCAAGGTGTGCACTCACATTGAATAGTTATTTGGCAGTGTTTTAATTTACTTTGAAACTTATCTGGCCTCTCGGGCTGACACTAGGCACCGATGTGGAGCGTTAGCTATTTGTAATCTGACACAACTTCAGATGGGACCGAGAGGTGACAGCGATAGAGAACGTGGGCTCTGAAGTCAGACTAGCATTTCTGCCATGTCAGGAGACCTGGGCATGCACTTGCTTCTCTTGGCCGTTTATAACACGGATTGCACCAGGTCAGTGGTTCTCAAACTTCACGCATTACAGTCGCCTGGAAGACTTGGTAAGATATTGATTTCTGGACCCCAGAGTTGCTGATTCACTGAGTCTGGGTGGGAACCAAGAAATTTGCATTTCTAACAAGTTCCAGGTGATGCTGACGCTGCTGTGAGTTTGGGGACTGAACTTGGAGAACGACTGCTCTGGATCATGGTTTCCTGACCTCGGCACGATTGATATTTGGGCTGGATAATTCTTTGTGGTGGGGTCTGTCCTGTGCATATGGGATGAGCATCCCCGGACTCCACCTACTATGTGGCAGCAGCATCTTGCTCCCCTGGCTGTGACAAACAAAAATGTCTCCAAACAGTGCCGAGTGTCCCCGGGGAGGGGACAGTGTAGATAGGGGGCAACATCGCCCCTGGTTGAGAACCACTGCTCTAGCTCCAAGAGATCAAGAATGCACAAGAAGAAGGGGATCACTGAACGTGACCCCCGAACATCTGGGGCTCTTGCCCATGGTCCCAACTATTTATCAAGGGGGGGGGGGGCTGAATGAGCGTGGGGGTTGGGACAGTCTGCCTAAACCTGTCACTCCTGCAGGCATTGTGACATCAGTCAAGCAGCCACAGGTTCTACCAGCTAAACAGCCCTTTGTCTTCTCAAACTTTCTCCAAGTTCTCAGGGAAGACACCGCTCACAGGTGCAGTGACTCAGCCCAGTCACTAAGGACAGAACAGCCAACCCGGGCAAATCACTGAGGAATGAGTCTGATCCAGCAAAGACACTCAGGGCCAATGCTCAAAGATGGTCTGATTGCAAATATCAAAGAGGAAAACAAATTCACAAAGCAGCCCAGGCTCCTGATTCTCAAGCTCAGCAAACCAACTCCAAAGGTGCAATCTTCTCAGGTTTTTCAAACGCCACGTGATTGATGGTCGGTGGGGAAAGGAAGAGGTGCCGAATCCGGGCCTGATGGATGGGTACGGATGCACTCAGAGCCTCTTTGCTCCGACACCTGCCCCCATTTTCCATGGAGTCTGACTCTGAATGGGCCCCTAGACAACACCCTCCGTCTCCTCTACCCGCTGCTCCTAGTCTTGTAGAAAGGAACACAACCTAATGATGGATTGGTTCACTGTGATCATTCTCGCTTATGCACAAAACAAAGGCAGGATTGATGAACTCCAAGGAAGCACATTCACCGGCCTGATCTATGCCTTTTACCTTGGAGCAGGCAGCGCAGCCTCCAAGTGCATGTCAACATCTTTGCATTTGTCAATAGGACCTTGATTCTCAAAAGGCTGAAAGGTGAATGCTTAGAGCCAGCTCAGAGTTTTTGGAGCCCCACTCAAAGCCTCCAGGTGACTCGTTTTGCATCTGCTAGCTCTTTTCATCCCTAGATATCACCCTTGAGTGAGGGCAGGCAAAAGACATTCTCCACGTGTGTAAAGAAGAAATGGAGATGTTAAGGCATGGGGGCTGCGGGGTGGGGGAGGGGGGGAGTGGGGATAGGGGTAGGTACCTGGTGTTCTGGAAAGAGCAAGGTCCTGCTTCCTAAGTGTACATCTCTGCTTTGCCCCTGGCCGAGTCCTTTACCCTCTCTGAAACTGTTTACTTATTTACCTGCAAAATGAGAATTTAAACAGCAACCCTGCAAGGTGGCTGTCGGATTCAAGAAGGCTCTGGAGTTGTGCTGCCTGGATTGGCATCCTGGCTTTGCTACTTATCAGCTGTAAAACTTCGGGCAAGTTCTTGCTTAATCCCATTGTGCCTCACTGGTCCCTCAGAGGATTAACCGAGTGCTGAGAACATGCCCAGCACTTAGAAGGTACTTAATTAGTATTTAATTTAATATGTAATTAATATCCCTCTTAAATTACTTCCACTCAGCCTCAGAGGGCTTCCATTAAGACATGAATAGTCTGTGCTAGGTCATTCAGACTCAGAGATCTTGGGGGTGCCTGATGGACTGGGTTGCATAGTATCCCCCAAAATTCATATCTACTCAGAACCTCAGAATGTGACCTTCTTTGGAAATAGGGTCTTTGCAGGTAATCAAGTTAAGATGAGACCATACTGGGTTAGCATGGACTCTAATCCAATGACCTATAAAAAGAGGGGAAAATGGACACTGAGACACACAGAGAGAGGAAGATGTGACATCACACCCAGGGAGAAGGCCATGTAACAATGGAGGCAGAGATTGGAGTGACGCATCTACGAGCCAAGGAACGCCAAGGATTGCCGGTAATCACCAAAAGCTAGGAAGAGGCAAGCAAGGATCCTCCACATGAGCCTTCAGAGAGAGCACAGTCCTACAATGCCTTGATTTCCGACTTCTAGCCCCAGAACTAGGAGAGAATAAATGCGCCTTGTTTAAGCCACCCAGTTTGTGGTACTTCGTTAGAACAGCCCTAGGAACTAACACACCTCAGATCAAGGGAAGCCTGTATGTCCATCCTTCTGCCTCCAGGCATGAGTCCATTAACCGCTCCAATCTCTCAAGAATTGAGAGACTAATTTCCACCTGACTTCAGTCACCTGGCGGAGAAGGATCTAGAGTGGGGGGTCAGCAAATTTTTTCAGTAAAGGACCAGACAGTAAATATTTTAGACTTTGCAGCCATACACCCTCTGTCACAGCTACTCAACTCTGCCGTCGTAACTCAAAAGCATCCATGACAATATGTAAACGAATGGGTGTGGCTGCAATAAACCTGTATGCGTGGACACTAAAATTAATTTCATATAATGTTCACGCATCATTAAATATTATTCTTCTTTTGATTTGTTTCACTTATTTAAAAACATAAAAACATGTTCTTAGCTTGTAGGCCATAGAAAAACAGGCAGTGGGCCAGATTTTTTTAAATTGAGGGGAAATTCACGTGACATAAAATTAACCATTTAAAAGTGTACAGCTCAGTGGCGTTTAGTACATTCACAGTGTTGTGCAAACATCACCTCTGTCTAGTTTCAAACCATATTCATAACTCCCAAAGGAGACTTATTAATCAGCCAATTCCTGTTTTCTCCTCCCCCAGCCCCTGGCAACTGCCAATCTGCTTTCTGTCTCGATAGATTTACCTATTCTGGACATTTCATATAAATGGAATTATAGGCTATGTGGCCTTTTGCATCTGGCTTCTTTCACTTAGCATGTTTTTGAGATTCATCCATGTTGTAGCATGTATCAGTACTTCATTCCTTTTTATGCTGAATAATATTCCAGTGTGTGGATACACCATATTTTGTTTATCCATTCGTCCATGGTTGGACATTTGGGTGGTTTCCACCTATTGTAAATAGTGCTTCTATGAACATTTGTGTACAAGTATCTGTTTGAAAACCTGTTTTCAATTCTTTGGGAGTATATACTAGGAACAGAATTACTGCGTTGTATGATAATTCTACGTTTAAGTTTTTGAGGAACCACCAAACTGTTTTCCACGGTGGCTGTACCATTTTGCTTTCAGTGGGCCAGATTTGACTGGCAAGTCATAGTTTGCCAATCCTTGATCTAAAGCAAGGATGTGAATCAATGCCCACTAGTTAGAAAAATGAAACAGACAAGTTAGAAAATGAAACAGACAAGTTAGAAAAATAAAATATGGGGCCCTCTGAGTCTATCCATAGTTTTCTTGATTTTTATAGAGACATGGATGCAGGAAATTGTTCATGAACATTAATAGAATATACATACTTATAAACAACGGTGTGCATATAGTGCTAAGTGGCGACTGGCATTCTGCTTCGTTATTGGAAAGACAACAGGAGGGGGGGTCTGTGGAGAGTTGGAGACCATGTACTCATCTAAAGGGGGTAACTACAACTCAGCTCTAGTCCTTCGTGGCCAAGCAGGAATGCGGGTCCAGTGCTACTGTATTTTCTGATTTTTCCAAGAGAAACCAGAAATCCAGATGTTTATACGAAGTTTCCCAATTTTTAAATGTTGGCAACTAATTCAGGGGAAAAAATTAATTAATTTGCATGGGCCAAGCAAAATATACTTGCAATCAATATTCAGGACTTCTGTTCCCTTGTGTTTTCTACTAATACTGTTGGTGGCTTCTTCCAAAGAAGGGATGGAATGGATTCACTGGGATCTCAGTGGATTTTGGCCTCTTCGAGGAATTGTGTGTTCTAAGGTTCTCCCAGGAGTCCACTGATGAACAGATATGTGCACCCTGAGTCTGGGTGAGTGGCACTGTGACAAACCCATTGATTTGGGCTTTAAGGACCCTCTCGGCAAGCCAGCAAGCTCCAACGTCTGTGAAAGGTCCTCTAGCGTTGCAGACAAGGACCCCAAACTTCTTACCCCACCACCCTGAGGGAGGGTCCACGAGACTCAATTACAGTAGGCTTATTTTATGCCTCAGATAGATTCCAGGAATAAGCAAAAGAAACCACAGAAAGAAACAATGAGGTCAAAGTGAAGAAGATTCATCCACAAAAGGCAGATGGGCTGGTCTTAAATGTTACAGCAGTGAATTGGGAGATCTGTGAGGAAGCTTTGCCTGCAAGCAAGAGCGCAGGCTGGGAAGTAGGCTGGGTTTAGGGGATGCTCTGCTACTAACTAGGGCCAGTCCCTTCACCTCTCTGCACCTCAGTTTCTTTATCCATTAAATGGAGACCATGGTAAGCATCCTTCCTGCTTCTCTGACGTGCAAGTTCAAAGTGTTTGGGGTTATAAGGTATAATTCAGCTTGTCCCAGTACTTACTACATACACCACACTAACCCTAAGGGACGCTCCATGGAAAACAAGGATTCCATGGTCATTAAGCTTTGAAGAGTCACAACGGACATTAAGAATATTACAAGTCTTGAAAAGAGATGTTGCTTAATTTGCTATAACCCAGATTTTCCAAACTTGTTTGACTTTGGAATCCTCCCCCCAACCCATAACGCCTACTAACATCCCACACAACAAGTATTTTAACCAACACACAGTGGACGCTCAGGATTACCACTTCTTGTTTCTGGCGGGTCCACTGAGCAGCGATGGAGCCGACCCCAAGAGGCCAAGAGCCCAGGGTTAGCCTGCAAGCCTCCGAAGCTTCTAGACAGCTTCCCATTTGACCCGCGCTGGTTTCAGTCTTTTGCCTTCAGCTCCTGGCTCCCCTCTCCAGCTGTGATCCTCACCTCCAGAAGAAGAAGGGTCACAGAGGGTCCCTCTAAGGAAGGGTAGGAGGGGATAACCCATTTCCCATCTCAGCTCAGTCACTTCCTCGTCAGGCACTTTGGGCGAATTACTTCTCTCTGTTCCTCTGTTTCCTTGACGTAAATCAGTAATATCTACGCCCCAGGGTGCTGGTCATGGCTGACGTAAGATGCTGTGATGAGACAATGCATGCAAAGCATTTAGGACAAAGACTAGCGCACAGGAGAGCTGAATAGACGAAACGTGAACAGTTAAAAAATGTAAATAAATTAATCCAGGCCTTGGTATCCAAGCAAAACACAGACAGTCTCTGCTGTGGACTGAATATTTGCGTCCCCCGCAAATTCATATGTAGAAATCCTATCCCCACTGTGGTGGTATGAGGAGGCAGGCCTTTGGGAGGCGATTAGGTCATGAGAGTAGGACTCTCAGAAATGGGATTAGTGCCCTTATAAAAGGACCCCAGAGCTCTTGCTTTTCTCTCTCTCTCTCTGCTCCCCTCCATGAGGATATCACAGAAGAGGGCCATCTGTAAAGCAGGAAGTGGGCCCTGCAGACACTGGATCTGCTGGCATCTTCATCTTGAATTTCCAGCCTCCAGAATTGTGAGAAATAAATTTTTGTTGTTTAAGCCACCCAGTCTACGGTATTTTTGTTATAGCAGCCCGAATAGTCTAAGACAGTCTTCTTGGTGATTCCTGCTGACTTTCAAACTGCCCTCCTGCCCTCCTTCTGCAAATGAGCACTTGCTGACTGCTTTCTCTGGCTCACACACTGGGCTTGGCTCTGGGAATGTGGAGAAGATAAGGTCTCTTTCCTTAAGAAGCAAACGGTCCTGTCCAGACACGTTCCTAAATGACGAGAAAACAAGGAAGACAACGATGGATGCTGTAAAGAGAGGCTCACGTGAATGAACTCAGGAGTGGGGACAGGGGAAGACAGAGTCCCCGACTTGAGAGGGAGGGGCCCCTCGGATTCCCTGCTCGCCTCCCCAGACTTCTGACTACCCTGGAATCCATGGGCAGTTCTGTAGGTGATGGGACCCCATGCAGCCAGGCCCGGCCTTGGGTGGCGCCTGCAGGCTGATTTGCGCTGGCTCCCTGTGCTCAACAACAGTGACCTCCTCAAGAACAGGGGACATCATCTCAGCCTCCCCCGTGCCCACCCAGGACACATGTGGCTCAGAGTGGATGCTACTGAAGAGCCAGTTACATTAAATTAAGGTAGGGCTAGGTTAGTTTGCACACAGAGAAAATCTCTCTGATATTAACTAATGACAATAAGTGAGATGCGTTCACTGTACTGAGAGCTTAGTACGCATGATCTCATCCGGTCTTCCCAATGACTGTGGGGAAAGAGACATGCAGATGCCCCTTTCGCAGATAAGGAAACTGAGCTCAGAGAGATGCACAGCTGGTGGGCAGCAAAGCCAGCACAGAGCTCAGGGTGGGCAGCCTCGGAATGCTCCAAAGAGCCGGGTCTGCACCACCCTCGAGGGGCTTGTGTCCCTTCCTGGCGCGAGGAGCTGGGAACTCTGCGCTCGGCTTGCTTCCCTGAGACCACGGATCTCCAAAGGGGAACTGGGCAAAGCTCAGAGCTGCCTGGGCTCATGCTCTACCACACATCGCCCCCCCTGGCCCCCCGCCTTGTACCTGCAGACCTCCTTGGAGAGGAGACTTCAGAGGAACAAGGAGCAGGCTTGATGGGCAGGGGTGACGGTGTCAGGCACTGGGCTGATGGGAGGTTAACCCGGGGTTCTGTGGATCTGAGGCCACCAGACAGGTATGACAGGAGGGCACAGGGTTTCTGACACCACTGGTGCCCTTCTGGAGAGGGCGGGGCAGAGTCTGGGCACAGTGGCCGCCACATATGAGACTGGGCTGTCCCCGAGGCCAATGACGCGTGAGTGACAGCTCCTCAGCACAGACACTCAGCCCGTGGGCCAGCTCGACTCTGCAAGTTGAGTGTTATCTAACCTCTCTGAGCCTCAGTTTCTTCATCTGTACAGCGGAGCTGAAAACAGAGCCTACTTGCTGAGGCTGTGAAATGACAAATTGCCTATCAAGTGCCTAACGATGTCTAAGGCTTGCCGGCATTTTATTTTAAGCTCGCCTAGACCACAGACTCCTCAAAGACACGGCTGTATCTTACACAGTGCCTAGAGAGGGGTCGGGCATATAGTCGCTGCTCAATTAAGAAAAAAAAAACCACTGAATGAAGGAATGAACAACCAAATGAAGGAAACCTCGGATCATTTTCATCATTGCCTCCCGATTCATGTTTAGAAGGTGTCATTATTACTTTTAAAACAAGGAGATCTCAGCTCAGAGAATAAAGAAACTTGCTCAAGAATGCAGAGCCTGGCAGCTGTGACTTGATCCCGGAACCCTGGGGAAACAGCATCAGAGCAGCTGCTACCTTCAGCACAGGAAGCACAGTGCTGGGGCTCTCGAAAATGCTTTTATTTTCATTTCTTTTTAAATTAGAAGAAAAAAAATGAATGTACGAGTAATAAGTATATAATAATGAATCCAGCATGGATTATAGTTGTCTTGATGATAACATAGTCACAAAATACAATTTTTAATTTTTTTTTAATGGAGCAAGGGGCCCAGGAAGGCAAAAGTGCCTCGGGCCCACCCTGGACGTATGGACCTCTGTGGGGATGCACCCACACGCCCCCGTTTACCCCTCTCTTTATCTCCACTTCTCACCTGGGTCCCAACCTCAGACAGACACATCTAAGCTTGGGGAAGAGGCATGTAATTTTGGAGCCAGGTGGCCTGCTGATTTCATGTGCTGGTTCCAGAAGGGGCCACACCTGGGTTCAAATCCCAGCTCTGCCATTTTGTAACTAAGAGATCTCAGACAAGCAACTTCATCTTTCTTGGCCTCAAGTTCCTCGTCTTTAAAGTGGGGATCAGAACCTTCTACAGGGTTGATGTGAGAGTAAACAAGATGACAATTATGTACAGCGGCTGGCATGTAACACATGTTCAATAAGTCCTACCTGTTGCCTCCACTTGATAGACTCTCCAAGCAGCCGAGTTCCGCTAACCCAGAGGTCAGTAGGCCAAATCAGCCCACTGTCTGTTTTTGTATGGCTTCAATCTAAGAATGGTCTTTACATTTCTAAATGATTGCAAAATTTCTTTAAAAGAATATTTTGTGACGTGGAAATTATATGAAATTCAAATTTGAGTGTTCATAAATAAAGTTTTATTGGGACACAGTCGCACTTGTTCACCGCTGTCTTGCCTATGCCTGCTTTTGCGCTACAGTGACAGAGTTGAGTAGTTGTGACAGGGACCATATGGCAGCGTTTCTCAACTGTGGCATCATTGACGTTGGGGGCTGGATAAATCTTTGTGGGGAGGGCTGTCCTGTGCATTGTATGGTGTTGAGGAGCATCCCTGGTCTCTACCCACTAGATGCTCATGGCACTCTCTCTCCAGCTCTAACAACCAAAGATGTTTCCAGACACTGGGAGTGGAAAATCACTCCCAGTTGAAAACGACAGCCATAGGGCCCACAAAACCTAAAATATTTACTATCTGGCTCTTATGGAAAGAATTTACCAACTCCTGAGCTAACCCAACCTCCTTGTTTCCCAAATGAAGAAGCAGCCATGGGGAGGGGGATATGACAAGCCCCAATATACCCAGCTGGATGTGGCAGAGCGGGGACCACTTGAATGGTTTTCTCATTTTTATATTTTTTCTGAATGTTCTTTATACTATATTACCAGCCTCCTGGGTAAGAAGATTTTTAGCTTTTCGGGAGTATAAATCAGTACAATTTTCATAGGGTAATCTGGCAATATAATTCAATAGCTTTATAAATATGCACACTCCATGACACAGAAATTATTCTTCCAAAAATGCCACCTAAGGAAATAATCATGGATGCACACAAAGCTCTGTAGCGATGTAGATTGTTTTGAAATTGAAGAATTATTTAGAATGCCTCCAAATTAGAAAACAACCCAATGTCAAACAACAAGGGAATGGGTAAACAAAACACGGGACATATTATGATAAGACACTAGGCAGCCATTAAAATTGATCCCAATTAGAAAAAATACACACACACATATTCCAAATTTTATATATATATGGAAAGAGAGAGACAGAGAGAGAAACACTAGAGACACACACATTTTACAATATAAATAAGCATTCCCTCCAAGAAGATTACTTCTGCAATCGACCATTATTAGTAATGTATAAAAATTAAAGTTAGCGTTGTTGATTTTCATTTTTAAAGGAATCTGAAATCATCCTTCCTCCCTCTCCTCCTCTTACCCTCAGCACCGCATGTGGGCTTGGAGTTGTGAAGTGAAGCCTGGAGGAGCCATGAATCCTTGGATGGGGTGCAGGAGGGGGCCTCAAAAGGAAGCGGGCAACTCTAACTTGGTTCTGATTTACAAAACAAAGCTTAGGAAGTCGCACGGGGTGTGGCAAGACCAGGGTTAGCATATGGTCTCTGTTAAGGTTTCCAAACCAGGCAAGTGGAAGTGTGCACCTGAGCTTGATAGAAATTTGTCAATACTAAAAAGACACACACACACACACACACACACACACACACACACGTATTCATTGCAGACTACCTGCCATCAGCAAACAGGGTGAAGAGTGGATAGCTCATAGAAGAGGTAGGTGCCCATACAGCTTATGTTCACTGGGAAGTCGATAGGGAAAGTGAGGGGACACTTGGGGGGCCCAGGAGCCACGCTCCATGATTTGGTCAAGAACACATCCTGAGCAGAAATGATGGCTGAACCCAGTGCTCAAGTCACAACTTGGAGCCTCTTCCAACAACCCCTTCAGAAACCCCCCCGTCTACTGGAGAACCACAGATAATCCCAACCTGTGATCATTCAAAATCACATTCGTATTCAGCCTTAAAAAGGAAGGAAATTCAGACACATGCCACAACGTGGATGAACCTTGAAGACATTATGCTAATTGAAAGAAGCCAGACACAAAAGGACAGATATTGCATGATTCCACTTACAGGAGGTACTTAGAGTAGTCAAATTCTTAGAGACAGAAAATAGAACAGTGGTTGCCAGGGAATGGGGCAGGGGGAAACGGGGAGTTAGTGTTTAATGGGGACAGAGTTTCAGTTTGGGAAGATGAAAAAGTTCTGGAGATGGATGGTGGTGATGGTTGCACAACAATGTGAATGTATTTAATGCCATAGAACCATACACTTAAAAATGGTTAAGATGGAAAGTTTTATGTTATGTATATTTTACTACAATTAAAAAAATGGAAAAAATCGCATTCGTGTTTGCCTTTAGAAAGAACGATGCAACCCTTTTTGAAAGAAAGCTTCCTTTCTCTAGAGTCACTCAGGACAATACTTAACTGGCTTTGTACTCCCTGGAAAAAGCATCCAGTAGCTTGCAAGAAAATAGAAAATTTAACTTGCTCTAAGACAAACGGATGGGAAATTCACAGAAGAAAAACCAATGACAAATACATCTATGAAAAAATGCTTAATCTCACTAATAATTAAATAATTGCAGATTAAACCAAAATCATTTTTCACCTATCAAATTGGAAAACCTTAATGAAGACTGATAGTACCCAGGGCTGGTGAAAACATAGGAAATGACTCTCTCATGCTCTCTTAGTGGGACTGTAAATCAGTGTGACCTTATTGGAAAGCAATTTGTAGGAATCTATCAAAATTCTATATGCATATACCCTTTGACCTAACAATTCTACTTCCAGTAATGTATCTTATAGAAATACTATTTTATCAGACGCATCTCACTGGCCTCCCCAGATTCTCCCAGCCTCACTGCCTCCTGGACCCTCAGCTGCCACCTGCAGACCGATTCTAGGCAGTCTGCGTGCTTTAGCCATCTGAGGCTCATCAACAACACATCCGGAGTCTCTGGAGCCTTCTGCACTGGACTAGGATGAAACACCAACCCACAGGGATGGGATCCAGCCTCTCTGAGCAGCTGCCAAATGGGCTGGATGACACAGCCCAGAAGTGCAGGAGGGTGAATGCACCACAGGGTGAACCATGACCACTGTAAGACAGGCCGTGAGAAGCAACTGGACAGATCCATTTTCTCTCCCTTCCCCCTCTTCAGTGGCCTCTCCTTGAGGCATGGTTTCTCTACACAGCCTGTCCTAGGACATCCCATTGAAAGAGCAGATGCACCTGCCAAATGATGCTGTCTCTTTGTGGCTCACAATGAATCAGTGGTCAGGGTGGCGTTGCCTTTCCTTCTTTTCTGCCTCACTTCCCTTATCCCTCACACTCAAGGCCCTAGGATTGCACCTCCCAAATAAAGCATTGGCGCTTAATCCTTGCCTCAGACTCTGTGTTCTGAGGCACATTAAAACAACTAGCATTATGCTCAGAGATCTACATACAAGACATGGTGGCAGTGACACAGTGAAAAGTTCAGTAAAATACAGGAGCAAAGAAACAAATTATGGTGCATCCAAAGTATGAAACATTATACGTTATTAATTCTATAAACATATGTATGATATGAAAAGGTATCCTTAATATATTAAGTGAAAATACACAAGGTGTAAAATAACACATATTTAATAAATTTTTAAAATAGAACACTACCATATGTATAGAAAAAAATTCAGGGAGGATACACTCAGACTGGTTTAAGTGGACATATTCTGGTGGTGGGATTTGATCTTTTTACATGATATACTTGTTTATTGTTTAAATTTGTTGCAATAAGCACATATTCCTTTTTGCAATTGAAATAAATAAGTTGTAAAACTCTGGAGAAAACTTGTTTTAAGGATAAGACACAGAGAAAAAAGAACACAAATGGATCACTGAGAATTGACTGGACTTGTTCAGGCCAGACAAAAAATGCTGTGCAACTCTCTGGAACACATCTCCCTGGGTGGGATGCCGAGAATCCTAGCTCATCATCTGATAAAATGTGAATTTAATATCGCTATTAGGAGTAAATGACTGATCTCATTGAAAAGGGAACCTCACAGAAGATAAAAGGGAAGGCTGCTGACATCTCCACTTAGAGAAAGGTCTCTTAATATCTTTCTGTCGTATTTTTGTGCGCTCAACTGTGGAGACTTGGGGAGAGGAAAATGAATCAACATTACAGGGCTGACTTTTAATTTACACCCATGAAATAATTTTGACGGTCGTTCATAAGTGTTTAACTAATGTTTATCCTGGAAATGTCACCACTGCCTCTGAAATTTACTTTGATATTCTGTGAGTGTTATCTCTCTATTAATATATGAACGTGGAAAGACTTGCTCTCTGTTTCCTGTCCTGACATCTTTTTTGATGTGCTAAGATTTGACGTGAATTTGATAATAGTGGTGGCAGTTAAGATAAAATTTATCTTAAAAGAAAATCTATTTAGTTCTCTTCTCCTCCCACCCCAACATGCACATAGCAGATGCCCAGGGTACCCTTCGCTTCTGGGGTGTTCCATCTTCCAGTCTACCTGCCATGGGAGGAGGAATCTTGGGGTAAGAGCAGAGGTGACCACCTACTCTCTTGTCTCCTGGTGAACACACCCAGAGTGCTAAGAAAGCATGTTCCCCTCTCTCCCGTTATACACACCCACACAGGCATCATATTCCATTTTGGTCTAGAAGAACTTGTTGTGCATTAAAGACAATGGAGCAGCTCAGGCTTAGGGGTTAAATCCTGCCCATTGACCCAGTGATATCTGCTAAGCAATGTTAAATGCTTTGCTATTCTTCACTACTCCCCATCCTCCATGACCTGCCCATCCCCAACTCTTTGGTCTTCACTAAAACATCAGCTTATGACTCTGCCCACCTTGGGACAAAGCAGACTGGAAAGACTAATGCCACGTGGAGAGGTGGTGACTAGTTCCTGTGAAACCAAGGCTGTCATGTCACGAGGACACTCAAAGAGCCCTATAGAAAGATTCATGTGCAGAGGAACTGAGGCTTCTTGCCAAAAGCCAGCACCAACTTGCCAACCATGTAAGTGCGCCATCTTGGACATGGATCCTTTGGCCTCTGCTATGGTGTGAATGGGTCCTCCTAAAATTCATATGTTGAGATCCTAACCTCCAAAGGTGATGGTATTAGTAGGTGAGGACTCTGAGAGGTACTTAAGCATGAGAGTGGAGCCCTCATGAATGGGATTAGTGCCTTTCAAAAAGAGGCTCCAGAGAGATCTCTAGCCCCTTCCACCATGTGAAGACACAGCAGGAAGGTGCTGGCTATGAACCAAGAAGAAGGCCCTCATCTGACCATGCTGGCACCAGGATTCTGGACTTCCAGCCTCCAGAATTGTGAGAAATAAATGTCTGCTGTTTATAAGCCACCCAGTCTGTGGTATTCTGTTATAACAGCCTAAATGGACTAAGACTGCCTCAGTCAATCCTTCAGATGAGACTGCAGCCCCAACAACATTTATCCCAAACTGCCCAACTAAGCTGCCCCCAAATTCCTTACATAAGTGTGAGATATTAACTGTATACTGTTTTAAGCCACTAAGTTTTGAGATAATTTGTCATGTAGCAACAGACAACACATACAAATTTTAAGGAGAAAGAACTTCAGTGCACAGTACAGTGCCTCAAAAATATTTTAATAAATATTTTAATAACAGCAAATCACTAAATGAGTGAATTTTGAAAAATGAGAAGAAAAGTGTCAGCAAAAATCTAGATAAGTAAGTAACCCTCCAGTCCCCATGCCCCATAAGGGAAACACACTTTATTCATTTGCATAGTATGATGGCTTAAGTTATTTCATATGAGTATTAAAGAACTGGGTAATTCTAGAAGGCTATAGAACTTGGGATGCTGGCTTCCTATGCCTGTTCTTTTCTATGGCGAAAAGGAATGGAAGGAAGTATCAGAGAACTAATGAACACTGTGTGCACAAACCAGATACCTCCTCCTCCCCCCAGCAACTGCCCTTGGCTAAAGAAAGCAGCCTTGCCCAAAGTCACAGCCCCTCCCCAAGGACAGCCCATTACTAAAGACTGGTCAGTGAAGTCATATAAAGACCTGGGCCCTTTGTCTCAATTCAGAACAATTTTGCATTGCCAGCCCAGCTCCTGACTGCCTTGTGAGGTTCAATGAGGTCTTTATTGAGACTGTATCACAGCCCAACTTCTCCTTCTGTCCAATTTTGCATCCTTTACTCCCCCACTGCTGTTGACCTCAAGAGTGCTCCCTAATGCTTCCTACATTGCTAATTTCCATCTCAGATTCTGCTTCCCAGGAAACAATCTGCAACACGTGGTAATTTGGGGAAAGAAAACTGGGCTCCGTGACTCATCTTCCTTCCTTTTTTCCTTCCTTCTCTCTTTCCTTTCTTTCATTCTTTATTAATTAATTAAGTCATTCATTTATTAATTAATTCACACATGCATGCATGTATGAGCAATGGTTGAGAGCCCTCCATGAAGCAGGAATTGGTTATGTAGCCCACTGGGCTTAGCAGTTTTGCTAAGATGTGCTTGAGTATGATTTTCTTTGCATTCATTCTGTTTAGGGTTCAAGGCATTTCTTGAAGCTGTAGCTTCATGTATTTTGTCATCTTAAGCAAATTCTCTGTCACTATCTCTTCAAATTTTGTCCCTTTTTCTCCTCTCCCCCTGGAATCCAAATTACAAATATATTAGACCATTTCAACATGCCCCATATGTCTCACACATTCTTTCCAGTACTTTCTATCTTTATTTTCCCTTTGTGCTTCAGTCTAGATATTTTCTTCTGATCTATCTTCCAGTTCACTAATTCTCTCTACCAATGTGTCTAATTTGCTGTTACCACATATTGAATTATTAATTTATTATATTTTTCAGTTATAGAATATCCATTTGATTTCTCTAGTTTCCAGATCTCTGCTGAAATTCTCCAACTTGTCATCAAATTCCTTATATATCTTACTCACAGTGATTTAAAGTCCTTGTCTTACAATGAAATACAAGCAATAAAAAATAATAGACCACTGATAACTGCAACAACATAGATGAATTTCAAAACCATTATGCTGAGTGAGAGAAACCAAACACAAAAGAGTATATACTGTATGAATCAATTTATTTGAAATTCTAGAAAATGTAAAATAATCTATAGTGACAGAGGCAAGATAAGTGGTTGATGGGACTAGGGGAATGGAGGGCCTAACTGCAAAGGTATATGAGAGAACTTTTTGGGGTGATTAAAATATTCTGTATCTTCACTCTGGTGGCAGTTATACAGGTGTATACACTTGTCAAAACCCATCCAACAGTAAATTTAAATGGGTGTAATTTATTATACCTCAATAGTGGTCATTTTAAAAACCTAAATTAGACCTAGACCTAGGTCTGGCAAATCCCAAAATACATGAATTAAGAAATTAAATGATGAGAAAATAAGAGATAAAGTCCATGTTTGATAACTCAAATGTCTGGATCTCTTCTGGGTCTGTCTTTTCTTCTGGTTTTAAGTCACGTGGTTTTGCCTCCTAATATGCCTGGTAATTTTCTTATTGAATTCCTAAAATTGTGTATGAAAATTGAGACAATTTAAGTTTCTGGATGATGTTACTTTTCTCCAGAGAGGATTGAAATTTTGCTTTTGGCAGGCAGTTAAGGGAAGGGCAAATCAAATCAATCCAATCAGATATTGAACAGATTTGAAGCTTAGCTTCATTTTTATAAGCACTGGTCTATTTCTAGTTTACCCTTAGTCCTAGAGTGTAGCCCCTCAGGTCCTTTCTGGACACATTGGTATTTTCCAGGGTCCCCTTCTGTTTGTCTTGAGCTCCAATTTTTGTTCCTCAGCTCCATGAGGTGCAGGAGGTTCTTCTCAGCTTCTCAATCTCTCAGCTGCCATTTGGAATTAGCCAATACCTTGAGGGGAAAAGCAGCTTTGAACTTTGAGCTCACTTCTCTCTGCCTCCTTTCTTTCTGGAATCCTCACTACCTGAGTGGCTTCCTGATGCCTTTAAATAGATTTTTAAAGATATCTTGTCCAGCATTTCTAGTTATTGTTGGCAGGAGGGTTGGTGCAAAAGAACAGCTCACCATTGCTGGAAGCAGGACTTTCTGCAGGAGCCCAGGGAGACACAGATCTGAGGCCAGCCCTTACCTTCAAGAAACTTAACAACTTTCAATTTTAATTGAAAATTACTACAATGCTGTCTGCTACACTGCCAGGCTACCAAGCTGGTGCAAGTGCTCTCCCCAGCAACAATTCTTGTGTGTAGTCGGCCTCATAGAACAGTCAACTTCCAATTCTGAAAATGCTAATGATAATGCACACGTGTACAGCATGTCAGAGTGTCTTAAGTGATACGCAATTCATCCTCTCACTTGAGCTTCACAATTGATACTTTTTTGAAAAGAACAGCTTTGTTGAGGTATAATTTACATATTTTAAAATTCACTCATTTTAAGTGTACAGTTCAGTGACTTTTAGTAAATTTACAGAGTTGCAATCATCATCACAATCCAACTTTAGAACATTTCCATCACCGCAGAAGACATTGTGTGCCCATCTGCAGTCACTCCCTGTCCCATCCCCAGCCCCAGGCAACCACTGATCTACTCTCTGTCTCTGTATGTTTGCCTTTTCCAGACATTTCATACAAATTAAATTGTATGGTATATGGTCTTTTACATCTGTCTTCTTTCATTTATCACAGTTGATCTTTAATGAAGGTATTGTTATTTTCACTTTACAGATGAGAAAATTGAGGGTCAGAGAGGTTAAGAGACTTGCCCAAAATTGATCAGCTGGTTAATGACAAGGGCACTGGGATTTGAACCCATGTCTGACAGCTCTTTCCCTCTAAAAACTGCCACCATCATATGCAAGCTACCTGAGAGCCAGAACTAGTCCTAATGGTCCCTAGATCGTGTCTGGCCCATGATGGGTGCACTGTAATTATTTGTTGAACTGAAGTCAATTTATCCTATTTAGTTCCTGCCTCCACTCTTATTCACTATCCTCATTGGTATCCCCAAATGGTATCAAAAGGAACATTTTGAGTGACCTCATATTGTCTACCATGGGTTGATACTTACCTAGGGACCACAGATTTGTGTTAACGGCTGACCAAAGGAAAACAAAGGAAGGAAAAATGAAGAAATTATGGAAGTACACCCAGCACTTCCACAATTTGTGTTTATGGATTGTGGATTAACTACTGTTGAAGCTTATGCTCCTGGTGAGCTCCTGGTGAGCAGATATCTGTGTCCCGATGAAGACAAGTTAGGTTTTTGCCCCTTGCTCCACGATGGGCAGCAAAGGCCAGAAGGGTGGGCCCATTCTCTGCCTACAGGGCTTAGGACGCTGGTATCAGGTCCAGGCACCTCTCTATGGGCCATGACCAATAACCATTGTGTGGGTATTTCTCATTCTTTTTTTTCAGGCTGTTTCATTCCTAGTTCTTATGACTTATACTTATCAGTTCTAGGAAAGTAGGGCGAGAAAAAGACCCAGTCTAGTCATACCCCATAGTCTCTAGCTATGTATTCAAAACAAAACCTAAATATGTAGTGAGCCCTACCATCTGTACATCACTGTGGTGAGATTAGGAGGACATATTGCCTAAATCCCTACTTCCAAGGAATTTTCTTACTGAATTGGAAGGCAGCATAGAAAAGAGGTTAAGAGCATAGGCTCTGGAGTCAGATTCTGGGTTTGTATCACAACCCCACCACTTACTAGCTGCACACACTTAGGCAGGATATTTAACCTCTCTGTGCCTCAGTCTCCTCATCTGTGAAATGGGGCTAATGATGGTATCTACCTCAAAGAATTCTTACAAGGATTTAAATTATATCAGCATGTAAAGGGGTTGGCACAGAGCAAGAATTCAGTTATTGCATCCATATATATGTGCATGTAAATAACACAGAGCTTCTCTTGTAGTTTAGTTAATAGTATCACTCCAACGCCATTTTCCTGGTTTTAGTAACATACTATGGTTATGTAAGATAATGTCATTGGGAGAAGCTGGGTAAAGGGCACAGGGGAACTCTACCATTTTTGCATATTCTGTGAGTCTAAAGTTACTTCAAAATGAAATTTTTCAATTCCAAAGCCAAATATAAAAATAATAATCATAATGCAGACCTTCTCCCCACTGGTTACCATCACCTATACTTCCATGTTTTAGCCTCCACAACACAAATTTGTAAAGGGAGATAGATGAAGGGACCACAGAGATTCCATGGACATCTTGGGGATGCATTTGCACATTCTACTCTATCCGTTTAGGGAGCTAAGGGATGATCTCATTCAGCACATGAAAATTACCTAACTGTGTTGGCCTCACAAGCAAGATGGCGCCAGCTGCCAAACTCAAGCCCATCTTGATGGGACAGTCTGAGACCATTTCTACCAGTGACTCCCAATGCCACCTTAGGCATGTCACCATACCTCTCTGCACTTCTGATTTTAAAAAAAGGGGAGTGTGTGTGGAAAAGGTACCCAATCCTCTGAGAACCCAGGATTTGGGCTGTGACTCGCTCAGGATTAAACCATCATTTCCTGCATCTTCTTTTACATGTGTAATTCCAGAGCTGTGAGTCAACACTGTTGAGATTTACAATCAGCCTTCACAGACTCTGACCCAAAACATCTGCAAAGCAAAAGAAAGATTTTCTTGCAAAGAACCCCTTTGGTTAGACAACAAAAGTTACTTTATTCAACTGGTATCTCTTCTCAATGAGCCTATTTGTGCATTTTGAGTGTTGGGCAATTTAGTTATCAAGACTCTTTTTTCCCCATCCCTGGCAGACGAGGTCAAACAGGATTAAACACATGGTAATACCTTCCACTGCCTTAAACAAAGGTAACACCACGTCTAACTCATACTCATTGGAAAAGTTCTCTCACATCTGCAGAAAACTTCCAGGTCCATGATATACTAAAAAACTGTCATTAAACAGAATTTCAGAATCTTGAATTGTTTAGAAATGTTCTTTATTCCACTTTTAGGAATAAGAGAAATTTGTTCCCCAAACCCAGCGCAAGCTGATACCCACTCAACAAATATTTACTGAACCTCTTCTGTACTCCAAACATGGTGCTGAGCGCCAGGAACACAAGACAAGCAATGAGCACTGCCCTCCTGGAATACACCATCAGGTCTGGGAGAAAGACAAGCAGCCAAGTAATTGCAACGCATTGAGTAAGCAAGTGCTCCAGTGGAGGAAGTTTAAGGCAGTGTTTACAAGCACAGGTTTTAAGAAACAGAGCTGCCAAGCGCTGGTCTGTGACTCTGCGAAGCTACCTAACCTCTCTGAGCCTCATTTTCCTTTTCTTTAAATTTCAATAATGCAAATTTGATCATGTAGCCCAGTGCCTGGCACATGGTAGATGCCCCATGGACCCTCAGGGGTGGAGAGTAGCTGAATTATATAATGATACTTAACATCTGGACATTGATTTATGCCTTCCTCTATTCCAAAAAAGAAGTTAAAGCTGTTTACATTCATACATTACGGAGGAAAAAGGGTTTCTGAATGAGCTAATAAACAAAGCTGGGCAAAAAGGAAATGAGAATAGGAAACAAATGTGAAGCCAAGGAGAACAGATAACACCTATGCTGACAATTGTGACAGCTGTGAGAAGCTGGCCAAAGATTTAGTTTTGAGCTTCCCGGTGGCCAGACCAAAGAGGACAACACAGTCAGTCACCTGACCCAGTCACTGGTTCTATAATATAAGAAACAGAACAAGAGTGTGTGAGAGTCACAATTCCTCCTGTTGCTGATGTCAGAAATACATTACCCCCCTAGGTCCTCAACAGGACGCTGGTTCCTACAGCAATCAACGTCCTCAACAACACCCTCTTGGGACCATCTAAGAACGTCCCTCAATTAATGATGAGGAAATAGAAGAACCAAAACGTAAATCAGTGAAAGTAATTCTACAGGAAGTCAAAATGATGCAGCTCTGGCATCATCACGGAGACTTATTCTGGCATATCAAGAAGAGCTGCACCTGTCCTTCACAAACTCTACGCCCTTCAGTCAACCTTTTGCAAAATAAGAAAAATCAGTGAGTCCCCTGCCAAGTGTTCTGTCCACAGCTTCGCTGAGTGTGCTCCCATTTGCTTCACTGTCCAGCCCGCGGGACCCACAGAGAAGTGAGTCATGGGAGTGCTCATGGTCAGGCCAAGGAGAGCCCTCTCAAGTAGTTTTGGGTTTCTCCAAGCACACAGAGGAAGACGCAAGGAAAACCCCAAAGTTCTAAGGAAGTGGTGCTACACATGCCTGATGTACCCCCGTCAGTAACGTCTCTCAGCGTCCCCTTATGGAAACACTAATCTACCATATTGCAGGCTGAGGGGTGACACGTATTGTGGGTGCTCAACTGTGTTCCAGGCTGAGAGAACAGCATGTGCAAAAGTCCTGGGGCAGGAGAGAACACGGTAGTATGAGGAACTGAAAGAAACCAGTGTAGCTGGAAGAGGGAGAGTAGAGGTAAGGGAGAGAGAAAGAGAGAGGGAGGGAGAGAGAATGTGTGTGTGTGTAGTGGGGAGGAGTTGTGGGTTGGGGTTGGGGGAGGTATGGTGCAAAATGAAGCCCAGAGCACATAGGGCCTGGTGACCACATGGAGGAGTTTTGTCTTTGGTCTAAGAGCAATGGAGAGTCATGGAGGGTTATAAGCAGGGAGTAACTGATCAGATTTGCCTTTTGCACAGATCCATTGGCTGCAGCGTAGGGACTGAATTGGAAGGCAAAGGAAGAGGAGGAGTTAGAAGGCTGTGGCTATGGTGGTGGTGGCTTTGACCCTTCAGTGGAAACGTGGATGAAGAAACAATTTAAGAACTAGAAAGTGAAAATTGCCAGAAGTTGGGGACTTAAGGTATTCTGGGAGTGGCGGTCATCGAACAGGTGAGGGAGTGTGATACTGATGGGTGGTACCCGTGGGTGTCATTGACCTGATACTGATGGGTGGTACATGCGTGTCACCGACGTGATACTGACGGGGTGGTACCCGTGGGTGTCACTGACGTGATACTGATGGGTGGTACCTGTGGGTGTCATTCATGGCTGGAGAAAGTGGAGGTCAGGACTATGTCTTCTGCAAAAAACAGGAAGCCTGCAGATAAAGGACAATGGTCTGTTTCTTGATGGTATCAATTCACCAAAGACCTGGGGTTAGCAACTCAATGGGTTCCATGGGAAGTAACAATGCTTCCCAGGCTGACAAGAGACTGACAGTAAAACAAGACCCCAAATAAAGGTTTGTTGAATGGATGAGTGAACGGCTGAGTCTGGAGCTGCCATTACAAAACTACAAGCCTCGATAATGGCCTGACCTCCTATAACTATTCTATGTTTGAAAAATATTTTAGACTCTTATTTTATGATCAAAAAAACCCTTCATGATTCTTCTTTGTGATTCTTAATAACCTAAGTCTTTTATTCTCCATCAAAAAAAATCTTGACTTTTATCTACATTTTTCATGCCTAATTATTTTTCTTCATCTATATTCTAATATGCTAAATATTATGATAATAAATCTAGATAATCTTTAGTTGGTCCTTTTTCTAAGCATACTAAATGTACATTAACTCTCGGAATCCAAATGAAACCTCGGTGTTTTCTATGTACTCACAAACAAGATGAATCGAGTTACTTGGGGGCAGGATGGGGAGAATTATCATTCTTTATCAAATGAAATAACACGCCAAAAAGTACTTTGAAGCCAAAAAGCACTGTACAAAATGTGAGCTGTTATTATCACTTGTTAAACAAAATTCCACAGTTAAAAAAAAATCATTAAAACCTTCGTAAGACATTTATTTATTCTAATGGAAGGAGAAAGACAGAATGTGCAAGATGGAGCTTTAAAAGGCCCTCACACGGCCCAGATTCTGGGTAGAGTTTGAAAGCCCCTGAGTCCACCAGGTATTTCTCAGCCACCAAACTTTCACAGGCCAACCATGAGTGCAGACGGTTGCCAGGCCAAGACTAAAATGAGGAGAAATTTCACTCCAAGCAGAAAGGGGCTGGAGTAAGATGCTCCCAAGATAGTCTTACAGGAGTTATCCCTCTCCCAGGCTACTGTTCAAATACTCAGTGAGGAGGAATTTCCATTTCAAGTCATACTTCCATTGGCATGCCAACTGGCCACCAGGAAGGTAGGAACTCAGGGCTGCGTCCCATTAGCCCAGCCCACACCCAGCACTCAAGAGCCCAGAAATGATCTGCCTGCCTGGAGAAACCTGGAATCAACCAGGATTACCTCCAAGTAGATGTTATTTTTCTTGGCAGGAGAACCTAAGTGTTGAGATAAATCACATCCACCTTCCTGGAGAACTTGAGGAGGGCCCAGAGCAGACATTCTGGCCATCCTGCAGTGGGGGATGTGCGAGCAGTTAGCCGGAGCCCATGTGACAAAGGTGAGGGAGGCCCAGATGCAATGGCTGCAGATAGCAGGGCCACAGATTTTCAAGGAGGTGACGCCACATACAAGGCCTGCCCGACATGTGATAGATGCTGCTCCAGCAAATCAAATACGCCATCTGCACGGAGAGAACTGCAGCCTGCAGAGGGTTAACCCACGGCCAGTCTCCCAGCAGGGAGGCCCTCTGGAGAAGCCAGAATCTGCTGCTAACACTCAGGGGCAGAAGGGAGCAACCTCCTGTCTCCCCCATTCATGATGGGGGCTTGCTCCTTACTGTCTCCCCATGGTCAAGCTTCTCTGCTGTTCTAAACACGACCAAAAATAAGAGAATGTATTTAGAGAGAAGCAGAGGAGGGAAGCATCACATATTTTAATTCATGAAGGGAGGGTAGATGATTATGAAGAGATTCAAGCTGAGAGCAAACTAAAAGAGATGAATAACCTAAACGTTAAAAATGAGTTAGAATTCCAATAAATAGAAGACGTTAAGAGTTTTTACCTTAAATGGTGAGATAAAAGAAAAGGAGATTAAAAAAAAAAAAGATTGCCAGTCAATGAAGCAAAAATTTAAAAGATGGAGGGCAAAAGAGATAAAAGATCAAGATAAATGGATTAAACCCGAGAGATGATAAATTAAAAATGTAAAAGTAAGTGATGAGTTTAAGGATTAAGAGGAGTTAGTAATAGAAAAGGCAAAAAAATTCCTTTTAAGAAATAAGACAGATCTTTTTTAATCAACTCGTTATTTCAGAAAACTTTTTGATTTACAGAAAAGTTGCAAAGACAGTACAGAGAGTTCCCATACACCTTTCACCTAGCTTCCCCTCATGTCAACATCTTACGTAAACACAGCACACCCGGCAAAACTAAGAAACCAATGTTGGTACATAACTAGGAAGTAAACATCAGACTTTATTTGGATTTCACTAATTTCCTTTTTCTGTTCTGGGATACCATATTGCATTTAAGAGAGAACTATATTTAAAAGAAAATAAAAGCAAAATTTTAAAAACTATCCAGATACACATGACAGAGGAAAACTGAAGAAGAGAAGAGAGTGACAACCAACGGAACAGACTGAAAAGCACAGGAACAGTCCTGAGTGAATTCAGACACCTGATTAATGACAAATTGGCAAGGCAGATCGGTGGGGAGAATGAAAGGCTATTTGATAAATGGTGCTGGGTAACTGGTTATCCATTTGGGACAAAAATAGGACCCTCCCTTACACCATACACCAAACTCAATTCCAGGTAGATTAAGGACTTAAATGTGAAAGGCAAAACTTGACAACTTTTAGAAGAATATATAGGACAATATGTTTATAACTTCAGGGCAGAAAGAACTTATTAAAGAAGATTTTTTAAGGCCAAACATAAAGGAAAGAAATGATACATTTGACTACATTAATGTTAAAAACTTCTATTCATCAAAAGAGATGATAAAGCAAGAAGGCATGCCACAAATCAGAAGACATTTGCCACACATCTAACAAAGAATTAGAACTCAGAATATTTTTTTAGTTCCTAAAAATTAATAAGAAAAAGAGAGACAACTCAATAGAAAAAACTGGGCAAAAGACATAGCCATTTCACAGAGGATGAAACACGAGAGGCCAATATACTTGTGAAAAGATACTCAACCTCATCAGCAGTCAGGGAAGTATAAACTGAAACCAAGCTGAGAGACCATTTTATTCTCACCAGATGGGTAAGAGAGTTAAACAGACTGGCCATATGGTAGTTGGCAAGAATGTGGAGCGATTGGAACACCTATGCATTGCTGGGGCCATAGTAATTGATGCAACCATTTTGGCAACCAATTATACATCATCTAGTCCAGTGGTTCCCCCCAGAGGACACTTGCCAATGTCTGGAGACCTTCTGGTTTCTTAAATGTGTTTGTGGGGGTGGAGGGGCTACTGGCATCTCAGGGGTAGAGGCCAGGGATGCTGCTAAACATCCTACAATGCACAGGACAGCCCCCACCACAAAGGATTATCCAGCCACAAGCATCAACAGTGCTGAAGTTGAGAAACGCTGATCTCATCAGGTTGAAGATGTGCAGACTCAGACCCAGCAGGTGTACTCCCAGGAATATGTCCTAGATCAGTCTCTCCAACACTTTCTTGATAAAAATTGAGAAGGGCACTTGTATCAAGGACTAAATCCCAGCCTTCTCTCTGGAGACGCTGATTCAGAAGGCTCAAGATGGCACCCAGCAATCAGGACTTTTTGACAAATGCCCCAGTGACTGGTACCACCAGAGAACTTTGGGAAACTATCCTAGGTGTTCAAGTGCACCAGAAGAATGTCCAAGAATGCTTCAAAGTAAAAAACTTGGAAAGAATCCAAATGTTCATCAACAGAGGAATGCAGGCATTAACTGTGGTCATTCATATAATGGAATATTACTACATTGCATTGACTTTTAAGATGCCATTGAGTGTAAGGTCATTAATTTACGAACCACTAAGAAAGAAAGAGGCTGCCAATTAATCTATGACACAGGGCTTTCTTATACTTAAATTTTTAAATCTAGTGTTATTTTTAATCTCTTTTAGATTTATTTAGACATATTTTATCATATATCATGCTGCTCTGTTCCCATGCCTTTCTGCGTAGAGGATATGCATAGACAGTCTTTTGTCTCAAGGCCAAGGCATAGTGTAATATTTTTGAAGACCTTTTAAACTCCAATTAAACTCAACTCCCATAAGATCAATAATGCACAATGCCTCAGGAGTGACGACATTATGAGGAGCCGTGTCCGTGGGCACAGAATGGGCAAGTAATGACAATTACAGCCCGACCCTGCAGGCAGACAGCGACTATGAGGTGCCAGAGATTGCAAATCACAGCCCAGCTGCAGAGATGCTAAACTGTGGGTGGACATGTGCATCTTAGAACTGGTGAAACACAGTAAAATGAACACATAAAACGAATGAACTACGATTATTCACACAGACCTGAACGAATCTCAAAACCAGAATAGTCAATTTAAAAAGGCAGTGAAGTGGGATTCCATTTTTATAAAGTTCAAAAACACGCAAAACTAAACTATATACTGTTTAGGGACACGTACATGTGAGGTGTCCCACAAAGTAAAGCAACCATAGTAAAAACAAATTCAGGACAGCACCATCCATAGGGGGTAGGGAAGGGAAATGCAATCAGGAGATGCACATAAAGGGCTTTCAGGAGCTTGTGTGGTTCTATTTCTCAAGTTCAGGTTTGGTTTCTGAGTCTTTTTATCAGGGCAGGGAGTACAGGGAGGCAAGTGAGGCACTACTTCCAAAATTTAAGGGGGAGGCCAAAACACTAGGTATCAAGGTAAAAATATTTTAATGCAACTTTTTTTTTGGTGAGGAAGATTTGCCCTGAGCTAACATCTGTTGCCAATCTTCCTCTATTTTTTTTTGCTTGAGGAAGATCAGCCCTGAGCTAATATCTATGCTAATCTTCCACTATTTTGTATGTGGGTCACCACCACAGCATGGCTGACAAGTGGTAGGTCCACGCCCAGGATCCAAACCTGTGAACCTGGGCCGCCGAAGTGGAGCATGCTGAACTTAACCACTACACCATGGGGCTGGCCATTTAATGCAACCCTTTTTAGACAAATGCAAAAAATCCATAATGAACAAAATATCAAACTTTTATATAAGGACAGGATTTGACCCTGCACTTACATGACCTTGCCTTGCTTGCCACTCCCTAATCCCGGCCCTGGTTCGAATAAAACTTTATTAACAAAAACAGGCGGCCGGCCCACAGGCCATTGTTTTCCCATTTGATTTTTTAAAATATTGCATTAAAATTTGATTATTATTCTTTAAAGTGTACATAGATTATAAATATGTATACATATGCAAATACACTATTCTTATTTGTGATTTTTTTTTAGATATTTTACAGAAAGGGAAAACCAGTAAGAAGAACACCCAAAACATCATTGAGCTGGGAGATCGCCACTGCAGCAGCCATTTATCAGTTATTACCAGTAAGATCAAGGGATGTTTCCGACCACAAACCCCAGAGGGGTGGGAGGCTTCACTCAAGCCTCTGCCATCCTGGCCTAGGAAGCTTCTCAATCAGCCTTCCCCCAATGGAACAGCACTCTTCAGTTTAGAAGCCCCTTTGCCATCCATTCCTGAATTTAATCTTTATCATACTGCCGTGGGGGAAATAGAAGAATCCTCATTTTCCAGATGGGGAAACCGAGTCTCAGAGAGGTTGACTAACCTGGCCAACACTATACAGTGAGGGATGGAAGAACCTGGCTCATACTGGGGGGTTCGAATCCATTCAACACGCATTCAGTCGTACGCCTTTCTGAATTAAGAAGTGCCTTCCCTCCCGTACTATTAAATCAGAAAATGGGGTGACACCAGTAAGCAAAGGGGGTTCCAGGGAGGCACTTTTGGCTGGGAAAATGGCTTAATCCTAAGAGCCTGTTCCCACAGTGCTGCAGGCAGTATGGCCCCGGGCGCCTGAGGATGGGCGGCAGCAGCTGCGTCTCATTGGCTCCCACCCACTCCTCCACCAAGAGCCCCCATGGGCTGTATGTCCAGATCCTCTTCCATGGAAAACCGCTGTCCAGGGAGCCAGCGGGGCATTTTGGGAAGCAGCACTTAACTCTTTATGGTCACCAGGAGGCCATCTGCAAGGTGATCACTCGAACACATTGACTGATGAGCAATTTCACAGCTGAGAAGAGCTCGTGTCATTTTCCCAAAAAGCACCCAGTTTACTTCCAGATTGATTCTACAGTCACCGGGAGACTGACTCATCAGAATGCACTCGCATACTTCAGGGCTGAAGCTGGACCCCGTACAGACACCTCTTAATTTTCTAGGGCTGCCGTAATAAAGTACCACCAACTGCGTAGCTTAAAACAGGGGAAATGTTCTCTCTCCCAGTTTTAGAGGCTAAAAGTCCGAAATCAAGGTGTCGGCAGGGCCAGGCTCCCTCTGAGGCTGAGTGGAATCCTTTTCCTTGCCTCTTCCAGCTTCTGGTGGTGGCTGGCAATTCTTGGTGCTCCTTGACTTGCAGCTGCATCCTCCCAGCCTCTGCCTCCGTGGTCACATGATGTTCTCCTCGTGTGATTCTGTCTCTGTGTCAGGTTTCTCTCTTCTTATAAGGACACCAGTCATATTGGATTAGGGACCCACACTACTCCAGTATGACTTCCTCTTAACTTGACTAATTACATTTGCAACAACCCCGTTTCCAAATAAGATCATATTCTGAGGTACTGGGGGTTGGGCCTTCAATATATCTTTTGGGGGAACTCATTTCAATCTGTAACAGACACACCTGTCAGGTAGCGTAAGTCGCCATTGAAGGGAGGTGTAGAAACAGTGCAGGCACGTCAGTGCCTGAGCCTGGGGCTTGAAAGTTTCCCCCAGCTCTGAGATTAAACCCCAGATACTAAACTAAAAGTCTGGGTCTGGCTCCTGCTCACCTCTCCAGTCTCACCTCTTCCTCTCTCCCCTGCTCCATCCACAGACTCCTGTGTTCCTGAAACCTGTCCAGCTCTTTTGGCACAAGCTGTTCCTTCTGCCTTAAATGCACATCCATCCCATTCGTCATCTGGCTAACCCTACTCAGCCTTCAAATCTCAGCGTAAAGGGCACTTGCCCTTGGAAGCCTCCCCTGATCCTCCAGCTAGATTAGGCCTCCCTGCACCTCCCACCATCACTGCTCCCTTGTTTTAATTTTCATAGCATCCTGGACATCCAGCTCTTATCGCTGCCATAATTGGCTGTTATATCCATCTCCCCCTGCAGTGTGGAGGTTCCATGAGGATGGAGATCCTGAATGTCTATTCATCCCCGTATCCCTGGTACCCACACAGGGAGTAGGCACTCAAAAATATTCTTGGTTGGATGGACAGATGGAAGAATGACTCTTGAAGAGATCAACTCAAAAGCTACACTGTCGGAAAAGCCACAGTTCCTGGATATTTCCAAAGCTCCAGACTCCAGAGCCAGCTGTGTAACGTAAGGAAGGCAGAAAAGTGCTCTGGACCTCAAGGTAAACCAAGTCCTGACCCCAAGTCCTTCCTCCCTCTCAGTGACCCTGAGGAAGCCACGCAACTTCCCAGGACCACTTCTCTTCGTTTTCAAAGTGAGAAAATCAGACCCCGCCTCCTCCTAGGGCTGTTGCAATGAAAACCCCAATCCCTGACACCACCAGGTGCTAAGTCCACACTAGGGTTGGGGTGGGTCTTTTTAATTTGTCAATGACATGTCAGCCTTGGGATGATTGAGTCCAATCAGGAATCAGGAGTTTGGGAAAATACTCTCCATCTTAGGGCCTCGGGTTTCCCATTCATAACATTTAAAGAAATTTCTAGGATAGCAGTTTCCAAATTGAGATTCAACCAAGTGTCTCAGGGGCCACCACTGTTGGGCGACTGGAGGAAGGGGAGCCCCAGGGGATGGGACTCCAGGCCCTCTGCTGCACATAACCCAGAACAACCCCTTTTATCTGCTGATTCATATCCTGTAGGGTTATATGAGATTCTTTTAGAAGAAGGGGTTTGGTTGCTAAATAATATTCATAATGAACCTTCAAAACTCCAGTCTAGAGAAATGTTTCCTGACTTGAATTTTATGGACCAGTAAATTTAATAAATATGGGATTGCCTAGAGTTGGCAATGTTTGTTTCCAAGTAAAGACACAACATAAAAAACAATCACCCTCTATAATTACCCATCATTTCATTTTAAAATGGACATTTAACACCAAAAGCATTGAAAGATATTATCTCAAACTAAAGGGCTGTTTATTAAGTTCACTAACATACTGCATGGAAACATTGTGGGTTTCTTGCCCTTATTTTCTCATTGGCTGGTGGCTGGTGAGAACATCACCAAGTCCCAACCTTGGTCTGGGGGCTGGTCTCCGTCATATTCCACAGGAGCTTGTTAAATACCCAGATTCTGGGCCCAGCCTCAGAGAACAGGATGAAGGAGAGTCTGATGCGGCTGATCCACAGAGCCAGCACTTAGGAACTGCCAGAGTCCCCTCCTGCTCCGAGTCTTAGGTATGAGGTCAACGATTTTATTCTGACACTATGACACAGTGACTTTGTAGGTACCTCCACAAGCATCCATTGAATGAATGAATGACCTTTGGGTGGTGAGCAGCAAATGTTTCAGGCCCTCTGGACGGCTGTGGAAGTCTCCTCCTTGGCCTGTCCCCACAGCCTGATCTGTCTGTCATCCACCCCAGGAACCGCAGTTCTGTCTGTAGTTCACACCTGCCTGCCCACCTACTGCCTCCACCTCTGCAAATGTGCATTCAGAGGCCTGAGCAGATGCCTCAGCGACAACTCTGCTGAAGATGCAGCAAGGGGACCAGATAATCTGACAGCCATGGGTGTGTTAGTAAGCAGGAACAGCGCTGGTGAACTACGGCCGCAGCAGGGCCCCAGCACCTGTAAGTCAGATGGGATCACACTGTGGTCCAGACCCTGTCTTCTGTTTATTTCCAGAGCTTGAGATGAGAAGAAGAAGCTCACAGCACCTACACCGCAGTCGTAGGTGCTCGGAAAATCCTCTAAGAGCTCAGCTTTACTCGTCCGGGACAGCTGAATAGGCGGCTACTCCAGCCAGACCAGTGGTTCTTGACCTCGGCTGCACACTGCAATCACCCAGGGAGCTTTAAAAAGCCCCTGGGCCCCACCCTGCAGGGGCTCTGACGTCAAGGGACTGGGGCACAGCCTGGGAATCAGAATTTTTTAAAATTTCCCAGGTGATCTGAATGTACAACCAAGGTTGGGAACCGGCAGGCTAGAAGCAGTTCCTTCTGGCTTCAGGACCAGATGAAAGCCAATAGTGAAGGGGAAAAAGAGATTCCTGGCACCTTCTGAAAGTGGGACTCTCAAGGAAGCAGAGAGGGGAATGCTCATCAAAGAGGTTCATGTTCCTCTTCTGAATTAATAGTCACTCATATTTCCCCCTGGCTACTCAATGAGGAGAGAAACAAATGAGGGCAGGAATCACGGAGCCCCACCCACAGAGCAGGGGAGTTCTATAGGGGGCAGTTGTTGCTCTTGCCTGCTCAGCACCCCTGTTCTGGGAGTTACGTCACCCTGGTATTCCCTAGAGATCCATTCCTCTTGATCGCAACCAATTGGTTCCGTGGGGTTGACTCCATCCCACAGCTTCAGGAGTGGGCCAATGACTTGCGCCACACAACAGATCCATCTAACTGACTAGAGTGATCAGTTCAGGACAGACGTATATGTTCCCCCATCAGACCAACTGGAGCTAATTCTGGGACTCTTTTTTTCTGAGGTACTTAGATCTGTAAAGATGGAAGCCAGGAGCAGCCAAGGGCCACCATGAACGGGCAGCCTAACTAAGAATGAAACCCACAAGGCAGAAAGCAGGACTGTGAGACGGGAGAGAAAAAGAACATGTCCCGATGACACTGAGCTCCTGGATCCACCATTCCTGAAGCCCTTGTTTATATCTAGATGTTTTTCTGTACATGAATCAGCAATTCTCCTTTATTCGCTGACGCCAGTACGTGGTGGGTCTCTGTGACTTGCTTCAGAAAAAGCCCTGATAAATGCAGTCCTGGAGATCTCTAAGCCAGGTACCCCTCTTTTGCCAATACCCCCACTCCTCTGTCCAGGTTCTGTGGGATTTCTAAAAGGGAGAGAAACTGGATAAGTAAGAACTGCCTCCTCTCTCCAGACCCCTGGATCCCCTATACCATACATCTCCTCTCAGAATTAAGTTTACACGTGTGCAGAGGCCATACTGTCCCTGGGGCAAACTTCAATTTCATAGCCTGCCTCCCCACTCATTGTCCCTGGAAACAGAATCCCACACTGCTTGGAAGGGGTTGTGATGGAGCAGTCACCTCAGTGTGGACAAGTGAGCCGTGGGTGTGGCAGCCCCTGACAAGGAAACAGGCCCTTGGATAAAAGCTTTGGCTTCTCATGAGGGCCAGCTGTGAAGGGACCTCATTAAATAGCGTGGTTGGAGGAGTCCCACTAAAAACCACACTGCTCTGGCTCCTCCGCAATTCCAGATCCAGCAGAGAAAACAATTGTGTCTCCTGGAACGTGTGTATGGGTATAATATATAACACAATATATATCATACATTGTGTTATATATAACATATACACATATTAATAACATTATATAAACTATAATTGCTTATATGTATTACCTACTCACCATGCATCTGGCACTGTGCTAGAAGTTTCCACGCCTTCTCTCATTTAATCCTGCAACCACCCTATGAGGGGTGCCCAACTCCTCCCCTAACTTTGCAGATGAGAACCTGAGGCTCAGAGACATCATTTACCTAAAGCCTCACAGCCTGCAGGGGGCAGAGCCGGGCTCTGAAACCAGGTTTTGTTTAGCTCTGAAGTCCAGTCAAATCTGGCCCATTGCCTGTTTTGTAAATAAAGCTTTATCAGAACGTGGCCCTGACCGTTCGGTTATGTTCGCACTACTACAGAAGAGTTGAGTAGTTGTGACAGAGACTGTTGACCTGCAAAGCTGAAAATATTTGCTCTCTGGCCCTTTAGAGCAAAGTAGCCAACCCCTGGCCTAAACATTCACAAGCGTTTTACAGCCTGTGACAGCTCACGTGTCTCACTGGCTCATTTGATCCTGGCTGCAGATCTGCGAGGTCACGGACACTTACGTCATCATTAACCCCATTTTACAGATGGGAAGACAGAGAGGGCCTGTGGTGGCCTGAGGTGGCCCTGCTGCTCGGGACCAGGCTGAGGCACAGCCCCTCGTGCTGCCTCCCAACCCAGGGGGTCCTGAAGTGCCCCCGTTTGGGTGACGAACAGGGTTAGCAGCCTCCCAGAGAGAGCCGCTGCGGGACGCAGCAAGAGTAGCACCCTGGAGGTGCTGGTGCCACTCGCGGTGGCTCCTGGGGTTTCCAGAGAACGCTGAAGCCAAAGGCTGCCTGGAGGCCTGGGGAAACAGAAAATAATGACCTCGGCTGGAAGCACGCTGGGGAGTGCCAATCAGCACCTAAGGACCTAGGACCACAGGCCTGTTGTGATGGGATCAGCAACAAGGTTCACCTGGAAGGGGCACGCCAACCCCCGCCCCAGACTGGACACCTCTGCCATCTGCTCCTTCCCTCCCTCTCTGCAGCACTTAGCACCAAATCCTAGGCTTTGTCCCAAGAGACAGATGCTCTGGTTTCCGAGGGAGGTGAGTCCTCCCTCCCTCCAGCCCCCCACCCACCACCTCCAGATCATCTCTATGACGGAATACGGCACACAGCAGCTGGCGGAGCTCAGGAGGCTGGGAAGACAGGTAGTTGGAGATGAGAGAGAGGAGGGAGAGAAGGGGACAGTGAGAGGCAAAGAGAGAGACAGGGATGAGAGACAGCCAGTGGAGAGAGGCTGAGACCGAGATTGAGAGAGAGAGCGAGAGCATGAAGGTGACACAGACGGAGAAAGAGGAGGGTGACAGTGTTGCAGGGGGGAACCAGCAGAAAAAGAGGCTGGTGATCCAGAGGGGCGGACAGACATTAAGACAGATATGACAGAAGACGAGAGCAAGGGAGAGTAAACAGAGAAGAGAGGAGAAGGAGGGGGAGAGGGATGCGGGCGCTAAGTGCCCAACCCCCTGCCTGGTGATGCCTGACCTTCAGCAGTGGGGAGAACTGCTCTAACAGGGGCCTCGAATGGAGCAGCGCGGGGCTGGGGGAGACACTTGAAACTTTTAATCCTGGCCGAGAAGACCGTGGCCTGAGACGAAAAGCAGGTTCTCAGATCCTGCCCAGACGCTGATGGGGATGGGGCAGCAGAGCAAGGATGTGAGCCAGTAATCAGCACAGGCCCAGGCCGCCCTTAGTGGGGAACTGTGACAAATCCACCTGAGGCCTAGGAAGCAGGCTGTTATTTGGAGAAGGAGGACTCTCCTCCTTCAAAAGGCGTAACAAACAGGTAAAATACCCAGGGTGAAAACCAAAGTTATCAAAGCCACACTCTAGGTGCATATACGTGGCCAAGAGGACAGCCTTTGTGGCATGTGAGTCACAGTGGAGGTCAGGAGGGGAGCCGGGGAGCACAGTCCTGAGGACGAGAAGAAAGGCTGACCACACCTCTTTGAAGAAAAAAAGTTCCTGTTACAAGAATTAGTAAAGGACGTGCTATTTATGGCAGGTATGGTCACAGCTGCTGGCCCCCATATAAATGTTGCTTAACCTGTGACAGCTTTTTTAAACCATTTTAATCTGTTGCCAACATTTTAAAAATTGTGTGATTGCCCACAAAAATCTAAGTGTCTGGCTTCTCTTGGAAAATGTGTATAATCTGGTGATGCTTTGTCCTTTTCCCATAGAAAAACAACTGGGTGCAACCAAGTGGTGACTGCCTTCTTTAGAAGGGGTGGGTGCACTCCATTTTTCCATAGTCCTCACCCTTCCCTATTGCCCAACACCAAGTGCATCCTTCATTCCTGATGTCCCCACGGTCCTCAATCCAGATTTACTGGGTAACCACCATGCTCCTAGTATGAGGCATTGGGGCCTCATTATTTATTCATTCAACACATATGTGTTCAGGGTCTACGGTGTGCCAGGCCCTGAGGATATAACCATGAACAGGACAAACAAGACATCACCTTTAGGGAGCACACACCCTGGTGGAGGAGACTGACCTTAATCCAATAACATTTTATCTCCTACAGTCTTCACAACAACCCTCCGAGGAAGGTAATGTTATACCCATTTTACATATCAGCAACCTGAGGCTTAAGGATTTTCTTATGCTTAGTGAGGTAGGTGCTTGTGTTTAGGGGGTATCCGAAAATATTTAACAATCATTATAGGATGGGCACTGGCCAATCAGAACACATGCCCAGCCAATCAGGAAATATGTCCAGCCAATCAGAAGACATGTCCAACCAATCAGAACACACACCCAGCCAATCAGAATGCACACTGAGCCAATCAGGAAATATGCCCAGCCAATCAGGAAATACATCCAGCCAATCAGAAGACATGTCCAACCAATCAGAACACACACCCAGCTAATCAGAATGCACACCCAGCCAATCAGATTAAACAGCATTACAAATGCATAACAGCTAAAAGTCCGCCCTGCCTGTCTGTTTTGCTGTTTTACTGGGCAGGGATAATGCCATTTTGTCCATCTAAACAACTTCTAGTTTTCAAACGGTGGTCACGCACCTCCCAACAATCAGCATCTTGTGAGGTGGGCGGATATCGTGGACACGCCCATTTGCCAGATGAAGAAACCAGGGCTCTGCGATGTTGCACAATCTAACGAGAGCCACATCGCCAGGGGAGCAATCCTGGGAGGAGAACTCAGACCTCCCAGTTCCTGGCCCAGAGCTTTTGCCTGTGTCCTACGTGGCTTCTAACCAACGAGACTGCACGCTCTCTGAGGTCAGGGACCGAGGCAGACGCCTTTGATACCTCCACGATGCTCAGTGCGATGGTCTGCACGTTTGTGTCCCTCCAAAATTCCCATGTTGAAATCCTAACGCCCGATCTGAGGACATTAGGAGGCGGAGCCTTTGGGAGGTGGTTAAGTCATGAGGGTGGGCCTTTATGAATGGGATTGTGCCCTTATAATAGAGCCCCCATAGAGTCTGCTAGCCCCCCTTCCAGCATCTGAGGACACAGCGAGAAGGTGCCGGTTATGAACCAGGAAGAGGCTCTCACCAGAACGCGACCATGCTGGCGCCTTGATCTTGGACTTCCCAGCCTCCAGAACTGTGAGAAATAATTGTCTGTTGTTTATAAACCACCCAGTCTATGGTACTTTGTCATAACAGCCCACAAGAACTACGAAAGTACACACTTTACACATCAGGAATTCAATCAATACTGATCCCTCATTCAGGTATGGTGGCAGTGGGGTGATGTCCAGCAGAAACCAATGAGCATCAGAGTTGACTGAAACCCAAACACCATATAATAGTATTGACGACCACAATACTTAGGTAATGCTTCCTATGCACCAGGCAGAGCATCCTTTCATTTCATCCTAATAACCACTCCACGAGAAAGGCATATCATGTCTATTTTAAAGATGAGGAAACAGAGGCTCAGAGATGTTAGGTAATAAATGGCAGAGATTAAGATTCAAACCCAGGTTTGTCTAACTCTCAACTCCATGTCTGGCTAATGGCAGGATGCTATGGCTTTGCCTTGGGGGTAGGACTGAGTCTCCACCTGGCACCATGGATAACCTTCCCTGGTAGGCTGTGTGCTTCCTAGAGACTCCAGGAGAGTGTCAGAGGGATAGAAAAGAAACTCCTTCCCAGGCATCCCTGAGAAACACACCCAAGGGAGACACTTGGAGAACTGAAAGGGTTTTCAGTACAATGGTGGAGACATGGCCCACTAATTTAGATCATGAACTAATTTGGCCAGGGGAATGCTCCTCAAAGCCCCTGAGGACAGGAGCCCCCCATTATTCATTTTTACTCTAGTGAACACTGGTTGTCAGCTTCCCCAGCATTCACTATCCCTTCTTAGACAAAAGCCTCAACTTCTAAGTCTTAAAGGTAAAGATCACAGCCCAGAATTAAGCCAATAAGTTTCCATCTGATTTGCCTGACCCCACTGATTGGTTTAGAGGTGAGCACATGGCCACGCTGGTTGAATCAGAATGAACCTCAGACCTAACTCAGTCCTCTATTACGGACAACAACAGGGAAGGGGCTGGGACTTCTAGGGCCAGCCTGCCACCACATGGAGCCTACAAGTGAAGTCATCCTAGAGAAGAATAGAGCTGAGAGATACAGAGAGACAGAGACCTGACATGATCTGCACCCCTAGATCCAGCCATACCTGAAGGCTGCACAACCCCTGGACTTTTCAGTTACATGTGCCAATAAATGACCTTCATACTAAAAAAGGCGCAAGTTTGGTTATCTGGCACTTGTAACCATAAGTCCTAAGCTATATGTCAGTACTATCACCATCATGCAGTGATAAAGACCTGCTTATTTTCCAATCAACAAAATGGTTTTTGACAGTTTTGCTTGGGCGCCTGCCTCTCTGGTCAGTTAAGGTGAGAGAACCATCCATAAAACCCCGAAGGCTGCATTGAAGTCCACCAACTTCAGTTCCTGCCTCAGTGATGCCAAAAGCAGCCAGCTCTGGAAGGCAACAAGCAGAATCCTTTCTCCCTTGCCCTCTAGATCCTGAGTAGCTGAAGGCTCACACTGCTGGCCACAAAGTGAACGCTCAAAAATCTTATTGTCCATTCAATAATGTGCGCCATCTCCATGCAAAGCACTGCAGATATGGTAATAAGCAAGAGCCATGTGGTCTCTGCCCTCATGGAACTCCTATTGGGGGAACAGGGCTTTAAACAAATGGATAAATAAACAGATGGCTGCCAATTGTGATAAGCGCTTCTGAAGAAAAGTACAGGAATTGAGAGAAGGTATAACTGACATAACTTGAGGAGTCAGGGGACACCTTCCCAGGAAGTGGTGATTGAGATGAAGTGACAACAGTGACAGGTGTCCAGGAGCCTAAGGGTGTGAGGCAGGAGAGAACACAGTTCACTCAAGGAATTTTTTTGGAAAGCCAGTGTGGCAGAGGGAACAAGAAGAGACTAGAGAGGGGGCGGGAGCCAGCTCACCCAGGGCCTTGTGGGTCACGTTAAGGATCTGTCACCTGTGAACAACGGAGATCGTGGTAGAATCTTAACCTGGGTTTGGGGGCCAGATTCTCATTTGGGGAAGATCACTTTGAAGGACTGGATTGGGGCCAAAGTGGATATGGAAAGATCCATTTGGAGACGACTGCATAGTTTGGACCAGCGTGCTGGTGATGGAGGAGGACATGGAAAAAAGCAGAACAGAGGTCGCTATCTACACCCCATGAGCCAAATCTGGCCCTCCGCCTGTTTTGTAAATAAAGTTTTATTGGAACACAGCCCCATCCATTTGTTTTGATGTTGTCTATGGCTGCTCTGTGCTACAATGGCAGAGTTGAGTAGTTGTGATGGAGACCATATGGCTTGCAAAACTGAAAATATTTACTATCTGGTCCTTTACTGGGCATTACCTAAACATTTGCTGACCTCTGATTAAGAAGGTTAACTCAATGAGACTTGGAGATGGGGCATCATGGAGAGGGAGGGCCCAAGATCACACTTAGATAAAATATAGACTTGCACCAACTGGTGCAAGATGGGGCCACTAGAGATGAATCAGTTTTATTGGGGAGGGAAGCAAATTTGATTAAAACCACCCGCCAACCTACTGTCTCACGAAAATGAGGTCAGGCCAAGTTGTGTGCAGAAAGAGCGTGTGACTTGAAGTTGGAAGGCGCCATGGTTTCTAGTCTCGGCCCTGATGTGCTGTGTAACCTCTAACCACGGATTTCTCCTCCTGGAATATCAGTTTCCTCATCCGTGGAATGGGGGTGCAGGAGCACAGATAAAGAATACGAATGCCAGGTGTCCACTGTGTAGTTCTATAGCACCGTTACACACCACTTCTTTCCCTGTTGCTATGAAATCAGTTGAAGTCTGAGAATTCCTCATCAGGGGGGTTACTGGGACAAAGGCACAATCAGACACAGGTCCTGATGACAGAGAACAGGACTGCCCACGCCGACAGGGTGTATCTGACCAAGAATCAGGACTCCCTCCGATAGACATAAATGACCCCCCTTGGCTCCTAACGCCAACCACTTACCAACCAATTTCTGCTACCACGCTTCCTGGTGGGAGCAATCATAACAAAAGGTCTAAGGTTGTCTAATGCACGCTGAGCCCAAGCCGTTTGTGCTAAGGCAGGAATTGCAAAATGCGCAGGCAGACCAGAGACAAGAGAATTGATGATAAAAACCCGGAAGTGGCCTCGCACAGAACATACGCACGCACCTCACACACGCACACATCACCAGCCCTCCAGACACACCAAACGTGTCGACTTTTAAACGAAGGCACTGTTTCCGTCCTCTGGAGCACTTTCAGGAACAGCAGAGACCACAGCTTTGCAATCATCTTGGCGAAGTGGAGAGAGCCTTGGTTGGGCAACAGGAGACCCAGGTTCAAATCCCTCTGTAACCCTGGGCAAGTCAGTCCGTCTCCACCTTCTGGCCTCAACTTCTGCTGTGGATATCAGGGAATAATAAAGCAGAAACCCTAAGAAATTTCCAACTTAAAAAGAAATGCCATCTGTAAAATGAGGGGTTGGATTCAGTAATTTCTGAGGCCCCTACCAGTTCTGACCTCTATGATTCTAGAACAAAGGTTAAAAATTGGGAACCCCAAGATCAATTACGACCCACCAACCTGTGGGGTTATTTAATACTGGCTCACACAGGGTTAAAAGATTCTTCACTGCGTGCTAACATTTTAAAATCGGGAGAGTTCTCATAGAAGTCACAATCTCTGACTTCTTTTGAAAAATTCAAAGATCTGGTAGCCCTGGTCCCACAAAGAGAGGATGCACCAAGAAGGACACAACATCATTTATGTAGAGGTCCTGCTAAAACTGCACAGCCTGAGTCTAACCACACATCTGAGGAAACACAGACACATCCAAATGGAGGGACATCCTGTAAAGGAGCTGGTCCTACTCTTCAAACTTGTCAAAGTCATAAACAAGGCTGAGGAACTACCTGCTCAAGCTTGATGCAACAGCTAGATGCTATGTGTGACCCTGGATTGGATCCCACACCAGAAAAAAAAAAATTGCTACAAATGATACTGTTGGGACAATTGCTGAAATTGGAATATGGTTAGGAGGAAGTCTTGAGTTGATGTCAAGTTTACAGAATCTGGTAACTGCGTGGTTATGTAAGAGAGTATGCAACACAGTCTGAAATGGTTCACAAAAACAAGAGAGACACAACGGGGTGGCGGTGGGGCATTGGAGAGAGCAAGCAAATACAAGGAAATATTAATCTGGTGAATCCAAGTAAAGGGGGTACAGGAGTCCTTTGTACTGTTTTTGCAACTTTTCTGTAAGTTTGAAATCATTTCAAAATAAAATGCTAGAAAAAAATAAGTCATATAACCGAGTGATTCTCAAATGTTAGCATGCAGAATCCGCCGGAGGCCGGTAAAAACTCAGATTGCTGGACCCTCCCCAGAGCTCCTGATTCAGTAGGTCTGGAGGGGGGAGAGCAAGAATTTGCATTTCTAAGAAGCTTTCAGGTGATGCTGAGGACGCTGGTCCAGGACACACACTTCGAGAAGCCCTGGTACAGCCTAAATTGTGGAAGTGACCACCAAAAGAACTAGACACAGAAAGAGTTTTTAAAAAGCAGCATGGGGAGAGGGATGGTGCAGGAGACCAGTGTTTTCCATTAGGGATCTTTCTGTATCATTTTATTTGTTTCCAGGTATATATATTTTCAAACCTACAAAGCTCCTAGACCAGTACCTGCCTGGCAAGTAGCAGACAGTCAGTATGTGTTGGGACCTGCTGGGACCTGAGTTTCTAAAATATGGCAAAGATGCTTCCTGTGGCAGCTGGGGGGTTGGGGAGCGGATTTCTGCCTGCTCATTCTTGGGGAGAAACATTCTTTGGGTCACTCCCACGGGATATATGTTTTCCCCTTGGAATTGCCACCACTGAGTCAGGTCAGACCCAAACTTCTCAAAATCTCTCCCGATTCTGAGATGGCAGCGTGGTTCAGGCAGCAGACTTCTGTCATGACACGCGCTCCTCCTCCCCCTCCTCCAAGCGGGTAATGAACCTTGGCCTCAAGCCTCATTAAACCCCATTATATAATCACCCCCATCCTGGGTCTCTTTATAACTTCCAGTGGCTGGTTTCTTGGGAGTATGCAGTTCGGCTTCATCAGTCTTTATTGCTACCTGCTGCCTCCCTCGACAAATCGGGCTCCTGACTCAGCCTCAGGCACAGGAGGCCAGGCCCTCAATGGAGGGTCAGCTATCTGTCGCCTTGTCTCTGGGAGATGCCTGGAGGAGAGATGAGGAGAGGGCACGGTGGGGCAGGGGAAGGGGAGGGTGTGCCGTCTTTCAAGACACCTCACGAAGGACAATCTCTCATAAGACCAGGGCTTCATATCAAACTGCAGCTGGTATCATTAGGTCCAAGATGAAGAAGTCTGGGAATCATCAGTCACTCATTCCCTTTGGGAGCTGCTACCCTGAAGTACTTGACCCTCAGAAGCAGCTAATAAAGAAACACCCAGAAAACTGCAGGTGGCAAAAGTACCCTGTCATCCCTCGTCTTCTCCCAAAGACGTCCAGAATGAATGAGTCGCAGAAGCTGTCTGCAACTCATTCTCTTGGGTGCTTTCTGCAGCTGCCTGGCCCCCACAGAGATGGCTACCACCTGGGACAATGAATCCTCTGAATATCAACGACGGAGTCCGGCAGTGTAATAACTGGTTAGTCAGTGTGGGTTCTGCTCTCTGGGCGAGCACAGCTCGCTGGTGAACAAGAAGCATCCTTGGAGCGAGGCTGTCCCGCACAACACAATCCCCCAGCTAGGCAAGGGCACCAGCAAGAAAACTTGAACAAGTTCAAGTCCCAACTTGATGAGCAAGCAGGTTTCAGTGAAGACAGTGTTGTGATTTCATTCCGCAGCATTGCAGAATGGTCGCTTCAGGATGAATACGAACTCCACTTCCTTCCTGACCTGTGACGTTGGGTCAGTAACTTAATCTCTCAGCCCCAGTTTCTTCATCTGTAAAATGGGGATCATAATAGTCCCTACCTTATAGAGGATTGTGAAACTTAAGTGAAATAAGAGAAGTAAATTGCTTTGCCCTAATTGACGAGGCCTGGAACATTATCAACGCACAATAAATGCCAACTGCTATTATTATCATCATTTTCATCATTGTTACAAGCTAGTCCATCACATAGCATACAGCAATAGCTCCCAAAGCTACCCTTCATCGAGACTCAGTTCTCTAAGCACCAGCCCCCATGCTACGAAATTTACATGTATTTCTCATTTTGTCCCCACTACATCCTTGCTGGGGAGAAATAGACACAGGGGGTTTGGTGACTTGCCCAATGACATGTCAGCCGCTACTCATTTGCTATAAACCCAAAATCACTTCCACCAGCCAGTAATGAATGATGATGAATAATTACTCCTTCCATCTAGGCGGCATTTTTTCATTCTGAGCTGGGATCAGAGAAACCCTACAAGGAGCCACAGGTACACAGCTTGTTGGACCAAAAATGGCCCATGCATGGAGGGCATCCTATCAGACACCATGGGAGCAACATGGCATGCTTGAACAGGACACGGAATAAATACAGCAAGGATGGAGAGCTAAGTCCACTGTTGTCTGCTTCTCTGGGAAGCATCCTGAGTCAGCATCTTCCACGTCGAGCAGTAGTCGGATAACTTGTGCTTTGTCCATGGCTAATCTTAGAGACAGATTCCTTCGTAAGCTGGGGCCCCTGCCACTCCCCTCTCTCCCCTGCTCATCACCCTCAGACCAGGGAAGTAGGGTAACCCCCTAGAGGTGAAGTCCTTCTCACATCTTATCTGAGGTGGCTAGGCACCCTGAGGGTCCAAGGCTCGGCCACTCTACAGCCAGATCTGCCTAATGCTGTCTCCAGGCATCACCATCAGGGCTAACAAGATGCGTATCACCACCCTTCACGGTGCAGCCATGGCCAGAGCTGACAGCGACAAACGGGCAGACAGACTCAGCCTGGCAGGGACGCAGCCTCAGGGGCTCCCTTGGCTGGGTCAGTGGGAGGAGGGCTGGCTCTGGGGCCAGAGGCAGAAAGTTCTCTTCTGCAACTCAGCATGGTGAGAGGACGGGATTATTACAAACAAGGGGGAACCAGCATCCGCAGCTGAGTTCTCCCAACAGCCCCGCTGGAGTCTCCAAAAGCAGCATCTAAGTGAGTCAAAAGATTTGCCTGGGAAAAGCTCACTGGATAAGCCTTGGAATCTCAGAGTTTCTAAGCTCTGGAATGGACCCTCACGGAGTCTTTTACTGTACACTTGGGGAAACTGAGACCCAGATAGAGAAAGAAACTAACTTCAACAAAGAGATGGAATGTAGGCTAGACTGGATCTGGACTCAAAACCTATAACACGGGCAAGATCATTCACCTTTCTGAGCCTCAGTTTCCTTATGTATAAAATGGGAATAACAATGCCAGCCTCAAAGATTGTGGTGAGTCTTAACTGGGACAAGGCAGGGACAAAGGTCACACAAGCAATTGGTGGCAACACTGAGACTCCAACAGAGGGTGTCAGATTTCCTAACCTGGAGCCTGTCCCAGCAGGCTGCCTCTGTCTCTGCTATTTGTCAGGATCAACGGAGAAGGGACTGGTCCGTGGGGCTCCAGCTAATATTCGGGTTACACACTCATTCTCCCACTGAGACCCAAATGCTAACTTTTCTCTTTCTGGGAGATCTCTTTGCATACAAAGACCAGGACTGTCCAGAGAGGCAATTGTGTGTCTAGAGCCTCTTAGTTCCAGGAGCTGATTTTAATTAAGGACTTTGCTCCTGCCCTAGACAACAGAGAAAGAAGCCTCTCCTCTCCGATGGAGACCAGGGCAGGCACAAAAAGTTGGGAGCCACGGTGAGTCCTCACAGAACTCTTTGGCAGGAGAATGGGGGTCTAGATGTGCAAGTCTGTGATTTTTTAAGCAGGCTGGAGACACTTCTACACTGGCCAGAACCGCAGTGCATAGCTGCAGTCAAACCCCCAGGGGTGGCCATGCTGACATTCGCTCAGAGGATGGAGATGCCCAAAGACAGATGGATGCTGGAGGCAGCTGCCCAGCGTCCTGCCAAGGTAAATTCCAGCACTGTTAGGGCCGCGGGGAAGGGGGGTGAACAGACAGCCACAGTCCCCAAATGAATCAAGGAGCCAGAGGATCTGAATGCTGCTTGGGAAAAGGAGCTAATAAACATCATAATGACAGCTACCATTTATTAAGCACTTACTGTGTGCTGGGCATTGTGCAGATGACTCTGACATCCATGAGCTTATCTAATCCTCACAACCATCTATGAGGTTACCTATTGTCCCATTTTACAGACGAAGAAACTGAGGTTCAGAGAGACTCGTAACTTGCTCGAGGTCAGGCACACTGCTCAAAAGAACCAGAGCTGGGATTGGAACCCAGACATCTCCCTCCAGGGCCATGACAGCCTGCCGCGCTCTGCTGCCTTACACATTTCATATGTCACCACCCCTCTTTCTCATCCGGGCTCACCGAGCCACCCTCTGACTGCCACGTAGGTCCACCATCATGGAGCATTTTTGGCCTCTCTGACAGCGATTTCTCCTGACAAATTAATAAACTGGCCTCTGGTGTTGACGTGTGTCATGAGTGCTATTTTAGTTTGCTTGATTCAGGGCCCTGTGCCCCCAGGGCACTGAGACAAGCCAGACTCCGGAAGTCCTCCTGGCTGACGTCCACAGGGGTCTCTTCTGGTTTCAGATCCTCATCTGACTCCTGCAGTGGACGCATGATACACATTTGGGGACTGTCAACTGAGTTCACCATGCTGCCCCAGGCCAGCCGTCCAGCTGGGCTAAGGCCGACCTTCTGAACCCAACAGGCTTCACACTGGACAAACGTGTTGGATGTTATGTGTGCAATTTTCCAGGAGAGAATTAATAGATTTCATGAAACTCTCAAAGGGTCCACGGCCTCCCTAGAAACACTATAAAAACCCTTACGTAAAGGTAAAGAAGAGAACTCCACACTTAGAGAAAGGCATCCTGCTGGGTATTTGAGGGATCTTGGTTATCAAATCATAAGTGATGGTTAAGCTTGTATACACTGGAGTTAGAAAGAACCAGATTCAAATCCGGCTCAACTACTCAATAGCTGTGTGACTTGGCCAAGTTCTTTGATGTCTCTGAGCCTCAGTCTCCTCATCTATACAATGGGAATAACCCATCTGTACAACAGACTGTTGCAAGAACTAAATGAGATCACTCGTGGGTGATTAGCAGGTACTGGTGCTCAGTGAACATTACTCATCATTTGTCAGAGCAGCACCAGGACATGGTCACCCTGTGGCTGTATGAAGGGCCAGGGATTAATTCCTCCACATTCCAGCAGCCTCTCCTCCTCCCAAGTTCCCAGTCAATAAAAGTTCTCGTCTTGGCTGGAGGACTGGCTGGGCTTTTTTCAGGGGCTCCCCTCTGACCACGTCTGTGCCTGTTCAGCAAAACGGCCTCTGCGCAGAGAAGAGTAAACGTTTTCTGAGACCTCAGCCCCTGATCACCAGAAAGTTCCATTTCCACTCCGAGTAATAACCACTTTGTCTCCAGCAGAAATGCGTGGGAGCAGAATACAAACCACCCCAGGCCACGCTCAGCCCAGATTGAACCCAAATCCATCTTTGAGATGTAAAGGTTATACATGTTGACCTGAGCGGGGGAAATAATTAAAAAATTTAATCATAGATGCCTTATCCACAGCAGCCAAGGAAAATCCTATAACCGGGGAGCTGAGAAGCAGAGAGAAAAGGCTGTTTCCTTGAATGCCCTGCATGCTTGCTTCCCTCTGTCATCCCCATACACCTGCAGGCAAAAACAGTAGGAACGTGGGCCCATTGACAGCTGCCAGTCACCCTCTGGAGCGCCAATTACCCCCCTTCCATTGGAAACCATCCAAAGGGGCGTGAGCGGCGGCCGGCAGCCGGCGGATGCGTTCAGCGAGCATTTCGCGAGCATTTCACGAGCATTTGCGCAAGAGAAAGAAAACGGAGCGTGCACCTGGCATGGGGGCCAGCAGGTGCCGCGGCCCGGCGCGCGCTGGCTTACTTGCGGAGAAGTTGGCCTCGGTGTGGACGGGAGGGGTGGAGGGCAGGAAGGGCGCGTGCCCCACAAAAAAGGAGCGGAGGGAGCGCTCCGAGAGCAGCGGGGAGCGCTGCTGCGAAGGGATGTTCTCGCAGCTGCCCACGCTGCTGTGGATCTTGAGGTTCAAGGGTTTGCTTTTCTTCTTGGCTCTGAAAGGGAGACAGAAAAAGAGGAGAGGAAATGTATCCACAGGCACACAACACGAGAGCAGGGAGACCCAACCTCCTTCACACGGCACCCGATATCCATCCCCACCTTGATCTGGCCCCTCGGCCCTCTGCATTCCCCCCTCACGGAGTCCAGCCACATCTTCTGCACTCTCTCTCACCTCCAACCCTTTGCTTATGCTGTCCCCACCGCCTGGAATACCCTTCCTTTCTTTGCCTGGTTAATCCCCATCTGTCTTTTATGGTGTCCTCTCCTCCAGGAAGACTTCCCTGATACCCCAATCCCTCCCAGCCAGGGCTGAGTGTTTCTTTCTCCAGGAAGCCTTCCATGACACCGCCCCTTCCCTCCTAGCCTGGGTGGGTGTTCCTCCTCAATTCTCCTAAAATATTCTAGATATCTCTCTGTGGCTGCACTTTCTATTTTTCCAAATTTGTTCTTTTAGCTTTCATCTCCCAAGAGGATTGTGGGTCTTTGGGGGCAATGATGCTGTATTGTTCATTTCTCTGTCCTTGGCAACTAGTACAAAGCCTGGCACACAGTAGGTGCTCATTAAATGATTATTAAATGACCATCTGGATTAAGACTGGCATTTATCATACTGCATTCTACTTCTGTATCTTCCACACTCGACTGTGGGCTCCTTGAAGGCAGGAATTTGTGGTTTTCGTTTTTAGGGCTCTCAGCCCCTAGCTCGGCACCAGCTGAATAGAATGAACCTCTTGAGGTGGTTTTGAAACGTTTCTCCCCTTCCCAAGGGGCTTAGGGGATCAGTTTAAGAGAGCCTGGTTTAAAACTGCGTGGAAAACTAACCTCACTGCTCTCCTCCCCTCTCCCTCCAAAGCCCCATTCAGGTCTGGCCAGGAGTTGGGCGCCCTCTTGTGGCCAAAGCGAACCCTCCTTGCAAATTTTCACAGTTCTGGGTAAAGTGCCCAGAAAGGTGTGTTAACCTGAGACTGGAGGCCTCCCACACCAGCAACCTAAAAGTCACCATCTCCAGGAGGCCTGCCGCCCATCGGCTTTAAGGAGTCCAAGTCTGCCTGCAGAGCCACAGGGTGGATGGATGGATGCTTATTGCCTCCCCAGGGGCCTGCGGCAAGGCCCAGGAAGCTGCTTCCTGTTAGGGCAGCACACGTTGGCTGGCTCTCCCTGGCCGTGGTTGGAGAAGAGAGGGAAGCAAGGAGGGGGTGGCATTTCATTCCACACGTGTGTCCAATGGTGGAGATTCAAAGAGGCATCTACACCGAGGCGGTGTAACATAGGAGCTAAACTCGCAGGCTTCTGGGTCAGGGAGACAGGGCCTGGGGCCTGATGGTGACCTCAGGAAAGTGATCTTGCCTCTTTGTGCCTCAGTTTCCTCATCTGGACAATGGGGAAAATAATAGCACCTACCTAAGAAGGATATCGTGACAATTCTATGAGATCACCTGCTTGGCACAGGGCCTAGAAACAGAACGAGGGATCAAGTTACCTGTTATTAACGTCACTATGACCAGGTTGGATTGGGTGGCTATATGGCATGGAAAGAACCTTGAAGAAGCCAAAAATTGAAGCCAACCCATGTTTTTCATCAGAAACATCCAGCAACTCTCTAAACTCACTGCTACCCTTGGCAGATGAAGAGGATGCAGTCAGACTCTCTGGAAATAAATACCACTATCATCTTCAAAACTTGGATGGGAGCCTTGCAACACTGGGCCACCAAGTGATGAGGCCAGATCCTTTGTACAAGGGGAACCAAGTCTAACCCGGCACAAGTTTAACAGTAGCTCAATGACTGCAGAGAGGCAATTTGCTTTACCGCCTCATGGCCACAGATGGAGCAGAGAAGGGGTACATATAAATAAATGTTAGTTAGACAGATGGATAGATTAAAAGATGGATGGATGGATGGAAGGAAGGGTGAAAAAGTGGAAGGATGAAACGAATGAAGGACAGAGAGGATGGGAGGATGAGGGGATGGAAGCATGGATAGAAAGTATGGAGGATGAGAGGATGACAGAATGGGAGGACAAATGGATGGAATGAGAGAGAGAATGGGAAGATAAAATAATAGGTAAAAGGAATGGAGGAGGATGGGAGGATAGATGGAAGGAAGGAAAGGTGAAAAGGTCAAAGGATGGAAGGATGATGGATGGATGGAGAGATAGATGGATGTAATGAAGAAAGAGAGGATGGCAGGATGGACAGATGGATAGATGGAAGGGAGAAAGAGGGGACAGGAGGGAGAGAAAGTGGGAGGATAAATGGCTATCTGATCAGAGTAGGTGGAAGGGAATCCTATATTGCTTCCTACCCACCAAGGAAGTCTTCAGGGCCAGGATATGGGATTCACCTTTACCATCTGCGCTCATTACCCAGGCATGCTCAGAGGGGAAAACAGACACAAATGACTGTGTCTGATGACTCTGACTGTTCACTAAGATTTAGTGGCTATTTTGCAGTATATCCTTCAGATGCAATTAAAAAGAACATTCTTTCCATGATCTTTGCAGGATATTAGATATCTATCTGTCTTTTCTGGAAATGGGGACATTTCTGGGAAAAGCAGTAAAACTGGGTGGCACAAAACATTGGCAAGGGCAGCTCCATCCTTTGGGGCTGTGTCAGCCCTGGGTGGACCATGCTGCTTTCTGGATGGGAAAGCAAGTCAGGGCTCCCTGACATGGTGGGCTCTGCTGACAGCAGCCCCAGAGCCGGGCTGAGCTGAGGCTGCAACCCAGCTCTGGGGCCACAGTCTGTGCTTAGGACAATGCCCTTGTTTTACCAGGTACAGCAAAGGACTATTCCAGTGTTGGAATCTAGGAAAGTTCTTCCGATCTTCATGATGGCTAATTTGCATAGAATATCCGAACTAAAAGGATCCTGGGAATCCGTACCTGTTCAAATCGGCTCATTACTTTCTATCTCCAGCCCCACAGTTCTGGTCCAAGCCACCTTCTTGCCTCACCTGAGCTGTTGCTGCCTCTTAATTGGACTCCCAATCCCACTTTGTTTTTTTTGCTTTATTTTTATATTGAGGTGAAATTCACATAATATAAAATTAACCACTTGAAAGTGAACAATGCAGTGGCATTAAGTACATTCACAATATTGTGCAATTACCACCTCTATCTAGTTTCACAATATTTTCATCACCCCAAAAGGAAACCTTGTACCCATTAAACACTTACTCTCCATTCCCCTTCCCTCCAGTCCCTGGCAACCACCAATCTGTTTTCTGTCTCCATGGAGTTGCCTATTCTGGGTATTTCATAATGGAATTCATAAATGGAATCATACAATATGTGAACTTTCGCGTCTGGCTTCTTTCATTTAGCATCATGTTTTTGAGGTTTGTCCATGTTGTAATATGTCTCAAAACTTCATTCCTTTTTCCTCCCCCAGTTTATCGAGATATAATTGATATACATCACTGTGTAAGTTTAAGGTAAACAGCATAATGGTTTGACTTACACATACTGTGAAATGATTACCACAATAAGTTTAGTTGGCATTCATCATCTCATATAGATAAAAGAAAATGAAAAAGAAAAAAAAGAAAATTTTTTCCTTGTGGTGAGTACTCTTAGGACTTACTCTCTTAACAACTTTCCTATATATCATACAGCAGTGTTAACTATAGTCATCATGTTGTACATTACATCCCCAATACTTATTCATCTGAAAAAAATAACTGGAAGTTTGTACCTTTTGCCCATCTTCCTCTAATTCCTGCTCTCCCCACCCCCCCACCTCTGGTAACAACAAATCTGATCTCTTTTTCTATGGCTTTGTTTTTTTTTTTTAATTTCACTCATAAGTGAGATCATACAGTATTTGTCTTTCTCTGTCTGACTTATTTCACTTAGCATAATACACTCAAGGTCCGTCCATGTTGTCACAAATGGCAGGATTTCCTCATTTTTTATGGTTGAATAATATTCCATTGTGTGTGTATAAATATATATATAGTGTATATATATATATAGTGTATATATATATATATCACAACTGTTTTATCTATTAATCTGTTGATGGACACTTAGGTTGTTTTCATGTCTTGGCTATTGTAAATAATGCTGCTTTGAACATGAAGGTGTAGATATCTTTACAAGTTAGTGTTTTCATTTCCTTCGGATATACACCCAGAAGTGGAATTGCTGGATCATGTGGTAGTTCTATTTTTAATTTTTTGAGGATTCTCCACACTGTTTTCCATGGTGGCTGTACTAGTTTAAAATCCCACCAACAGTGCAGAAGGGCTCCCTTTTCTCTACATCCTTGACAGCATTTGTCATCTCCTGTCTTTTTGATGATGGCCATTCTAACAGGCATGAGGTGGTATCTCATTGTGGTTTTGATCTGCATTTCCCTAATGACTAGCGATGTTAAGCATCTTATCATGCACCTGTTCATTCCTTTTTATGGCTGAATAATCTCATCCCACTTTTGATTCTTTACAATGTATTCTCCACCTAACAGCTGAAGTGAGGTTTTATAAAGTATATATTGTATCATGTCACTCCCCTGCTTAAAAACTGCCATAGGTTTCCTGTTGTTCTCCCTTCCCGTGGCTTAGGAAGCTTCATAGGACCCTCAGCGCCCACTCTTCAACTTCTCCTTCTACCAGCATCACCTTGTCACCCCCTGACTCTAGCCACTCTGGTCATCTTTCTGGTCCTTGACCACACCAAGTTCTCATCTACATCAGGGCCTTTGCACATGTGTTCCCTCTGCCTGGGACACTATTCCCCACCCTGCCTGTTAGTGGAGACTTACTCATCACCTAGGAATCACTTCCTTAGAGACGCAGTCCTCAACCCTCAGAAGTAGTCCGATCTCCAGGTTACGTGCTCCGGATCTCCAGCCCCATCTGCTTTTTCTTCATAGAATGCATCCTAATTAGAATTCTGCATCTACTTATGTGGTTACTGAATGAGTGTCTGTTTCCTCCACGGCCTGTACCTGCCACACACACAGGAAGGGCCCGTATCCCGAGCACTTAACACAAAGCAGGCACCCCACAGTGGCAAAGCCAAGACCAGACGCCAGGTCTACAGACACCCACCCAAGCCCACATGTCCCAGCTGAAGCCAGGATGTCTTGGCATCCTCCATCCTGGGGGAGTTCTAAAGGAATGTGGCCCAGTGTCAATCTGCAAGTCAAGAGGGCTGGTTCAGCAGCATCTTCCCAGTTAATTCTTAACTATGGCCTCCTTGAGGAGCAGAGACACATCTTATTTCTTTTTCCAGCCCCTAGCCACCCTCTGCCTAGGTCTGGCAGATGGCTCGGCAGGGAGAAGGCTCAATGTCCATTTGCTAGCCTGCCTCTCAGAGCCTTCATCACCAAGATCACTGATAATAAATAAATAAATAAATCAGTAACAAGAAAAAAAAGATTGCCAAGGGAAGCCCCACACTAATGTCTTTGCCCCATTTCCTCTTCCAGAAGTCTGCTGGGCTTTGAGTTGAGCAGAGCCGCTGGCTCACGTGATCTTTTCACCCTCAGCTTCCTCTTGCGTCCCCTTGAACTCAAAAGCCTTCCCCTGGCCAATTCCCTCAGTGTCTCATTAACGGCGTCTGGAGCATCTGGCGCAGCCAATTGGGAGGAAATGGCAGGGCTGGGGACAGACACGCTCCTCACCAGCGCGGGTGGAGGACAGGCCTGAGCACATTCTCACACACCACCCTCTGCAGCAAAGCGCGAATCCAGTAACCATTTCCCAAGACAGGAAAAAGCTCGCTGGGCTTACAGGGGGCTGTGGGAGCTGTCCCTCCCTCTCCAACAGGGGCATTTAATTTTATTTATTTATTTTTTCCCCCAAAGCCCCAGTAGATAGTTGTACATCACAGTTTCACATCCTTCTAGTTGCTGTATGTGGGACGCGGCCTCAGCATGGCCGGAGAAGCGGTGCATTGTGCGCGCCTGGGATCCGAACCTGGGCCGCCAGTAGTGGAGCGCGCGCACTTAACTGCTAAGCCACGGGGCCGGCCCTCCAACAGGGGCATTTAAATCTTTCACAGTTGGCCTGATCTGATGACCCAAGAGGAGGCCTCCAGGAAAGACCCTTTTCAAAACCAAAGACTAGCACCAGTTCTTGGGTTGGAAGGAGTAGGGGGTACGGACCCTTGGCTCAGCTGCTCAGAGCCCAGGGAAGGGGGAGGTTTGGAAAAGCAAGGGCCTGTGAAGTCTAACACCGAGAGGATGTTTAGTGAGAATCCGCTCTGCTCCTTGGCCACAGGCTACAACCCTCATTTCTGGCTTGAGTGCGCCCAAAGCATGGCATTAATTAACCAGGGCCCTGGCAAAACAGACCCAGATGACTCAAACAGCATAAGCATAAGCCCGCAGTGTACACTGCCTTTCCACAGGTGTGGAGGAGTATGCAGTGCTTTTACATGAGACGTGGATGACATTTTTGTATTTTAATTATTAATATTTGAAAAATAAACCTCTATATCTAATCCATAATTTCATAGTAATTATTTCCTGGTATACAGCTTTACGTAAAATATACTAAGAAAAAGAGGAAAAGGAGAAAAGGAAGAACGAGAAAAAAGAGGAAAAGAAGGAGAACGAGATGAGGAAGAAGAAAGGAGAAGGAAGAGGAAGAGACGTTGGTTTCAAAAACATTAAGTAAATTCTAGTATAGGTCCCAACAGAATGGCTAAAATAGAGTTGACAGTACCAAATGTTGACAAGGATATAGAGCAACCAGAATTCTCATAAAATTCTGGTGAGATTGTACAAAATGTACAACCATTTTAGAAACCTATTTGGCAGTATTTACTAAAGCTGAACATACCCTCTGACCCAACAATTTCCCCGTTGGGTATGTACTCAACCAAAATGAGTGCCCACGTCCATAAAACGACCCATGTAAGAATGTTCATGACAATGTGTTTTGTTTTGTTTTGTTTTGTTTTTTTGTGAGGAAGATCAGCCCTGAGCTAACATCCATGCCAATTCTCCTCTTTTTGCTGAGGAAGACTGGCCCTGGGCTAACATCTATTGCCAATCCTCCTCCTTTTTTTTTCCCCCCTTTTCTCCCCAAAGCCTCAGTAGATAGTTGTATGTCATAGTTGCACATCCTGCTAGTTGCTGTATGTGGGACGCCACCTCAGCATGGCTGGAGAAGCGGTGCGTCGGTGCGCGCCCGGGATCCGAACTCGGGCCGCCAGTAGCGGAGCGTGCGCACTTAACCACTAAGCCCCATGACAATGTTATTCAAATGGCCAAACACTGGAACAATCTCAATGTCCACCAATAATAGAATGGATAAAATAAATCCTAGTATACTCATACGATTGACTACTACATTGCAACGAAAAAGATGAAACTACTGTTATACTACAACATGGCTGAATCTCAAAGACATAGTGTTGGCAAATGAAGCCAGCCACAAAAGAGCATATATTGTATGATTCCATTATGATTCCATTTACAGGAAGTTCAAGAACAAATCTATGGTGAGAGAGGCCAGAAGAGTGATTTTGGGGGGCAGGTTATTGACCATAAGGGGACCCAAGAATCCAGCCCCTAGGGGGCTAGACATGTCCTCTGTCTTGATTGGGTGGTGGTTACCTGGGTGTATTGATACATAAAAATTCATCAAACTGTATACAAAAATTGTGTGCTTTACTACTGAATAAAACTTACGGCTTACAAGAAGTGTTTTAAAACAATAATAAAAAAGATAACAACCTAATTAAAAAGTGGGCAAGGAGTTGAATCGGCATTTCTCCAAAGAAGATATACAAATGGCCCATAAGCACATGAAAAGATGTTCACCATCATTAGTCATCAGGGAGATGCAAATCAAAACCACACTGAGATGCCACTTCACACCCACTAGACTGGCCGTAATCAAGAAATCAGAAAACAACAAGTGTTGGCGAGGATGTGGAGAAATTGGAACCCTTGTACATTGTTGGTGGGAATGCAAAATGGTGCAGCCACCGTGGAAAACAGTTTGATGGTTCCTCAACACGTTAAACATGGAATGAATATAGCCAAAAGGTGAAAACAACCCAAATGTCCATGAATGAATGAATGGATAAACAAATGGCAGTATATCTATACAATGGAATATTATTCAGCACTATGAAGTACTGATTCATGCTACAACATGGATGAACCTCAAAAATGTTAGCTAAGTGAAACACACAGCAAGAACTGTTTTGTGGTTACAAGAGGCAAAAGGGATGGGGGGTGGGCACAAGGGGTGAAGGGATGCATTTATATGGTGACTGACAAGCAATAACGTGCAACAAAAATTTCACAATAAAGAAAAAAAAATGTAGCTGAGTGAAAAACACACACACACAAAAGGCCACGTAGTATGATTCCAACTATATGAAATATCCAGAATAGGCAAATCCACAGAGATAGAAAGCAGATTAGTGGTTGCCCAGGCTTGGGGGCAGGAGGGGGATGGCAAGTGACTGCTTAATGGGTCTGAGGTTTCCATTTGGTGTGATGAAAAAGTTCTAGAAGTGGATAGTGGCAATAGTTGCACAAGATTATGAATGTACTTAGTATTCTGAATTGTACACTTTAAAATGGTTAAAATAAATTTCATATTATGCGTATTTTACTACAACTAGAAAAAAACTTAATAGTAGTACAGGAACTATAGCTCTTCCTGTTACTAGCTGTGTGACTTTCATCGAGTCACTTAACCTCAACGTTCTAACCTGTAGAAATGCATAATAATGCCTCTATCTCACACTGTATGAAGATACAATGTATTTCCAGGTGCCCAGGAAATACTCTTTTTGCATTGGTCCCTTGCCAAGAAATTTTTTTTCCTCTAGACTGAGGCTCCTTATGGGCAAAGTCCTCCCCATGTGGAAGTAGATCAGGACTCAAAACCAAGAGAAGATGGACAAGTATCCACGTAGAGGATCACAGAATTCCTCTTTATCCTGGACCTCTTGCCTGGGGAAAAACACACGAAGGTCTGAGGACCACACTGACTGGGAAGGTGGCTGTCCATCCCCGGGAGGGTGATGACATCAGGCTGGGGAGGCAGGAAGCATTCCTGGACAAAGAGAAGTTACAACAGGATTTTCAAAGGCATCCAGAGAAAAGGCTTGGCAAGGAATGCTTGCTCAAAGCCCCCCTTTCCCCTGCACTGTATTCTTCCTGGGACCCCCTCTAGGTTCTCACCATCAGTACCTATATCCTAAGGGACCCCTTGGCACCATTCAGAATAAACATCACTAAAACAAGAAAAGTCCCCACTGCCTCTGCTAGGGTGGTCACTAGGGGACACACTCAGGACTGGTCACTTGATGAAATTCTTATTCTAGTGGTGTATTAATTTGCTCATTTGCGCTCTCTCTCCTCCAACTAGAAGATGAGGTCCATTTCCATCTTATTCACCAATGTTGTCTCCAGGGCCTAGAAAAATGCCTGACACACAGTGTCCTCCAAAATTAGACTCTGGATGAATGCACAAGTGAATACTATCACCAAGCCTCACAGGAGCTCCATCTCACCGATGGAGAAACTGAGTCTGGAGAGCACCCAAATTCAAGCCCAATTTGTGCAAATCCAGAACCCAGACCCCCACGACTATAGGCGACATCATCCCCGCCCAGCATCTGGGAGGGGATTTTCCCGCAAGCTCTGCATCCCGGACCCAGACGTCTTCAAGTACTAGAAGCCAGAATTCCAGGGCTCTCTGAGCGCGAGCCACGTGGCTTCCTTCTCGCCATGGCCCAAGACCCTGACCACACGGAGGCCTGGACTGGGGAACAGATTCTTGCAAGAACCAAAGCAGAGTTTCCTGGAGTATAAAACAGAACTGCTAAGGCTCCAGAGGAGAGCTGCTGCCTGCTTGTCCCATCAAGCCCAGCTCCCGGGACACATGATCTGGCTTGGGAGAAATACGGCTCCCAGGTCGTGGAATCTGGTTTGGGGGTAACGCAACTCTCTGAGAGTGATCCAAGTGACCCCCCCCGCCAGGGACCTCTGTAGTGTGCAGACTGGTTTTCTGTGCTGAGGACAGCAGACAATATGATGATGTGCTCAGCAGGGACTGAGAGTCAAACCACCCTGGATTATGGTCCAGCTCCCTTGTGCTGGCTGTGTGGTCTTGGGCAAGTCGCTTCCCCATTCTGAGCCTGTCTCCTTGTTTTTCAAAGAGGGATATCACCGAGGTATGGAAATGATGGCACGAGATAAGGTCTGCAGAGGGATCTGTAAGGGGTGAGGTGTGGCATCGAGGTGAGGGACCAGCATCATCTTCTTGGTATGAATCTGTACGGTTTCCAGTAAATTTCCTACTTCATAAAGACACATGACCTCAACTCTGTTTTCTCTGTCTCCTCTCACCTTGAACCTGCTCTACCTCGGTTTCTCCATGCCATCACTGTCCTGGAACCCTTTCCCATCTTCTCTCTGCACACCCTTAAAGGCTCAGCTCAAGCATGAGCTCCTTTGAGCCCTCCAAAACCATCCAACTCTAGGTGGCCATCAACAGCACTGCATGTTCATCAGTACCATGCATTGAGCATTTACTATAGCCCAGATACCAGCCCTTCACGCGCATGAACTCAGGCAATCCTCACAACGACCCTGTAGGGAAGGTACTATGGTTACACCCATTTTATAGATGAGGAAATTGAAGCTCAGAGAGACGGTGCGGCACTTGGTTGCAAATTCAGCACATGCCAACCAAGCACACATGCTAAGTGCAATCACAGGGCATAAAAGTGAAATATGAGACATAGCCTCCGTTGTCAGCAGCCCTACCTTGTGTATCCTTTCTGCACCAGCATAGACCTGGTGACAAAGCAGGAGTCTGCTGGACACAGGCTATATGGCTGTGGGTGTCTCAGCAAGGCACAGCAGGAATCTCAAATTCAGGTGTGACCCACTGAAATTTGTCTTCTACTGGAAGTAGGTCACCCATGGTGTCCCGGACCCCACCTGGGTGTGCAAAACTCAAGAAACCCTGGGTTATGGCTAGGACGGTATTCTCCTTTTGTTCTCTAGGGGGTTGCCTGCTGGTTTGAACTGGGCAACTCCAGCCAGATTCTTCTGGTCCAGGAGTTGACAAACTACGGGCAACCCTGGGCCAAATCCAGCTCTCAGCTTCTTCTTGTAAATAAAGTTTTATTGGAACACAGCCATGCCCATTCATTTATGCATTGTCTATGACTTTAGCTTGACAACAGCAGAGGTAATTTTGACACAGATGATATGGCCCACAAAGCTGAAAATACTTACTCTCTTGCCCTTTACCAAAAAAGTTTGCCAAACCTTGTCCTAGACTCTCTGTCCACAGATGTTAATCAGAAAAAACCCTGAAGAGAACCAGTCTGCTTGGGATTTATTTTCCCCCGAGTGACAGTTTCTCTCTTGATCTTTTGTGTCTAAATAATGAACATTCTTCCTTCCTACTCCCTTCCCTCCCCACAGCCCAGTCACAGTGGCCTGAATCATGCAGGGCCAGGCATTGGCAATATACTTGAGCAATGAGTACAAAAGCCTATTGCATAAATCTATGCAGTTCTATACAGTAGCCATAGCCACACGTGGCTACTAAAACTTAAATTAAGTGAGACAAAATTTCATATTCTGTTCATCAGTCTCAATTGCCACAATTTAAATGCTCAGAAGTCACATGCAGCTAGTGGCTACCATGTTGGACACAGCAGATATAAAACATTTCCATCATCACTGAAACTCCTTTTGGACATCGCTGCTCTAAAAAAAAATCCTGCTCTCGGCCTTGCAGGGTGAGGTGATGCGCTGTTCTGCCATTAGATCGTTTGCTCCATCCCATCACTCTCTCCTCTCCAAGTCTGATTTTCACCCTCCCTCTCCCAATGATCAAATTAACTTTGCTTAGCAAAAGACTGGAGACAGCCAAAATATGCATCAGAGGAGGCTGTTCAATTAAATTATGGTAATTCCATTTATTGGAACTGTGTAGGTGTTTAAAAGAATTGGGATAGCTAGAACACCAATATTTATTATTAAGAGAAAGAAGGAAGAGGCAAAAACAATGTACACAGTATGACCTCATTTGTGTCCTTAAAAGATATATATTAATTCAGGGGCTGGCCTGGTGGCGTAGTGGTTAAGGTCGCGTGTTCTGCTTCATTGGCCTGGGGTTTGCAGGTTTGGATCCCGGACGCAGACCTACACACTGCTCATCAAGCCATGCTGTGGCAGCATCCCACATACAAAATAGAGGAAGATGGGCACAGATGTTAGCTCAGCGACAATCTTCCTCAAGCAAAAGAAAAGAGGACGACTGGCAACAGAAGTTAGCTCAGAGCCAATCTTCCTCATCAAAAAAAAAAAAGATACATATTAATTCAAAAAATTAATCCAATAAATATTACTAGGACAATAAGGTGCTCGGACTTTAGCAATGAAGCAGGAAGAAAAGAGTCACGCTCCCCCTGGGCTGAGACCCTGTTGGAGGATACAAACCGACGAAACAATAAGAAAATACTGGTTAAAGAGCTACATGGAGAATTAATATTGAGTGATGTAGCACCGAGTGAGTGATAAGGCCTCTCTGGAGACGCGGCATTTAGGCTGAGACCCAAACGTCAAGAAGACAGACTTGCAAGGATCTGGAGGGAGAAGGGATCAGGCAGTGCAGCAGGGTCAGCGTTGGGGAGGCCAAGATCAGAGCAGGTCAGCTCACAGTGAGCGAGGATCCCTATGGATCCATGCTGGCCACTGTAAGGACAGGGGTTTTATTGTGAGAGCAATGGGAACCTGCTGGAGGGTTTTAAGAAGGAAGATGATGAAATCTGACTCTGTTCTTCAAAGATCACTCTGCCTGATGTGTAGAGAGTTGACTGTGGTGGGGCAAGAATGGAATTAGGGGATCCAGAGAGGAGGCTGTTGGCGTCTCCCAGATAAAAGATGATGGCGGCTTGGACCAAGGTCTGGGCAATGGAGGGGGAGGAAAGGGAGGCATTCGGGACATAGCATTGCCAGGACTTGCTGGCCAATTCAATGTGGTGGGGTGAGTGGAAGAGACATGGGATGTCTCCTAAATTGGTGTGTCGTATAGATACCTGGTCTTGGATGAATACATCCGCATAAATATTTTCTGGAAGGATACACAAGAGGCAGTTGGCAGGCTAGGGAGGTGGCTATGGATTTCGGGAGTAGGTACTTTGTTACTTTTAGACTTTTCCTTGCCATTTGAACTTAGTAACAGGAGTACTCTTTTATACTAATAAAACAATTTAAAAATGGCACATGGTATTTTTTGCTTGAATTTTTTCTCTTTATTTTATTAAAAGGAAAAAAACTCTAGAAAACAGAGATATAGACATGGACTAATGTAGTCAATCATTATTTAATATTTCAATGATGTTTCATTATTTTTTCAAGAAGTTTTACACTGAAGATCAAATTTGAGATGGATTTTGTTTCCCAAATGGCTTCTTTCAGTCATTTGGTAGCGGGTATCTCAGATTTAGTTGACAGATACAAAAATGTGGTTGTTTACAGATTCCTAGAAACTAAACATATATATGTTTATATACATAAATTTGTATATAGTTATGTATTATATACATTTATTTATATATAATGTATAAATATATATAATATAAACATATGTTCTTGAAAAACATGTAAAATGTCTTAAGAATAGATATATAGTATTTTTTTTCAAAGGTTAAACTTTGCTCAGTAACAGATCAGCTCTCAATATCAAACAGACCTTCTACCAAGACTTGATTTGGAGGAAGAGCAAATTGTCCCTTAAATCCACATTCCCCTCTCGTCCACTGAGCACCAGTTCAGCTCCAGGGCAAGTACAAGAGAGGAGAAAGGAAAGATGTTCTAGTGCAGAGGTCGGCAAAATGTCCTGTAAGAGGCCAGATAGTAAATATCTTTGGTTGGCAAGTCATACGCTCCACGTTGCAACTACTCAACTCTGCTGTAGCACAGAACCAGCCAGAGACAACGGGAATGAAGGGGCTTGACCCCGTTCCAATACAACTACCTGCAAAACTAGGTGGTAGGCCGATTTCGGCCCTTGGGCTGAAACCTACCAACCCCTGTCCTGGTAGGGTCTGTACTTACTAAAAATAGGAAAATGGAAACAAACCACCCAAAGTAACCCCTGAATCCCACTTCCCATCGCCTGGCTCACCCCAAGAGCTGCCATGCCGGCACCTGGACCTCATTTGGTGTCTCATTCCCTGGTTCTGACCCCACCCTCCTGAGGGAGGTTGGGTCTCAAAGCACCTGCATGATTCTTCAAGCTCTGGCCACAGTTTTAGGGTACACATTTGTTTTTCTGGTTATTTGAGGATCGTGGGCCTCTCCTACCTGTTTGGAAGAGCCAGAAGGGCAGGGATCGTGTGTGACTTGCTCTTTGTGGATCCCAAGTGCCCTGCACAGGGCCTGGCATAGAGCACTCAGTTAACTAACCGAATGTGTGACAGTCCAAGTGCTCCCACTGCACCATCACACGAATGCTCGCGGGTCCTCGTGGAAGTGAGTCAGGGAGGTGGCAGCCCTCCGTGCATCCACTTCGCCTCAATGCTATGGGGCGAGGGAGGGGCCAGGCTGGACCACACACTATATATTTATTTCTAAAAGGAGGCGTTTGCTGTATGGAGTAGTGTGTGTGGGGGTTACACTACAGAAAGGTAGGTGTCTGTGCTAGCCCACCCGGGGGGGTGAACTCCAATACCCATAGGACTTGCTGATGTCAGCACTGACATCCATCTGGCTGAGATGCCAGGAGCCAGGCGCTGTGTTCAGGACACATTATCTCATTTCGGGTAGGATCAATTATGACCTCCATTTTGTAGTTAAGGTTACTGCGGTTCTCAACAGTTAATGTACCCAGGTCACAACTTAGTAAAAGCCTGAGGTATGATCATAGATTTAACTAACTTCACCCCCTGTTCTCATTGCTCTATTAATTCCACTGTAAGAACTGATCGCACATATTCCCATTTTACAGAGGTGCCTGCACAGACCTGGAGTTGTCTAGGTTGTCAATTTCAGGGTTAGCTGGGAGAACTAATCTTAAACTTGCAAACTGGGCAACTTCCCAGAAGGCTGGTCTCGGCCAATTCTTGACCTGGACACGGACAATGCTTCCTCTGCTCCATGGAATAATCCAGAAGCCCACAGCCCCCTCTCCAGGTGAACACCACTGCACAGCCCGGCCCAACCTCCCCCATTGCCATCTGAGCTCACTCAGACAGCCAACCTCGATTCTGCCTTCCAGGCCTGATCTGTGCCGGCGTCCAGGCCCACTGATTTTCCTGCATCCCTGTGATTAGCGACTAATCTTATTTTTTTGTTCCCCAACCCATAAATCAGTTACAGACCAAATATTTACACAGGCCATCATTTCCGACTGATCCAGGGCTCGTGACAGCCCTCATTATTAAAAAGGATGACTGATTTTGGGCAGAGATTTCACGGGCATGTGGCTGGATGTTTTCTTGTAGGTTTCCTTCCCCCTCCCCTTGCCTGAAGAAAAGACAATTTCTGAGATAAATTGGCACAGAGGTCTGCTCTCGCTGTCTCCCTGGGGCTGGTGGGACGTGGGCAGGCTTCCATCAGCCCTATGAGTGATGGTCCCCAAAGAAATGGTGGGTGCTGGCTTCTTCCCCCTTCTCTTGGCCTTCCCCTGGGCAGGGAGTCGTTTGACTCACATCCCCTAAAATCAGAAACCCGGGCCGTGAAGGGGAAACTCAGCAGCATCGCTACCCCCGGCCCATGACACCCACCCTACAAGGGGTGGCTTGGCCTGACCATGATGACCCCTAGGGAGGTCACGTATTGAGTTGATAAGGTCACTGGGTGGGGAAGCAGGAGGCTGAGTTCCTGACCTGGCTCTGTCATTACTTGGCAAGTTACCTTGGGCTTTGAGGTTTCCCCTCCTGTCCAAAGCAGGGATTTGTTGAGTGAGCTCTCTGTCCCTTTCTGCTCCAGGTATCTTGGCTCTAATTGTGACAGCTGCCCTTCACTGAGCCCTTACTATGTGCCTTGTGCTGAGCATTTTACAGGCATCATTCTATTCTTTAAGATGGGGATCATCATCTCCAGATGAAGAAACAGAGGGTCAGAGAGGCTAAGCAACTTACCCAAGGTCACACAGCATATAAGGAGCAGAGCCAGGATTTGAACTTGGTTCTGTCTGACCCCAGTGCTCTTTGTCCTAAAATATATCGCAGCCTCCCTAGGACCTGGATTTGCTTGGAACACTGGCATGGAAGCGAGCTGTCATTTGGGTTCTCGACACCCCAACATCTCCATATGAAAGCACCCAGGGTCAGCCTCCTAAGCAAATACAGAATTGACAATTGTCTGCCAAGTGGTGAGCCAGCAAAGGGACTTCTCGCTGCAAGCCTGAGGTCAGCTGGAAGCATTTATTCAGGAAAACAGTATTTTGCCTCCTGTGGAATACTTCACAAGAGCTTCTTGTACCCCGGGAAAAAATGAACTGCGAATGAATCCTTACAGACATGGCTAAAGAGGCACCTACTTCAGTCTGGTAGATCTATGAGATCCACACTGAAATGTGCCCATCGCAGCAAGAAGGGCTACAGCGTCCACCAGCTATCGAGGGCTTGGGAAGCACTCAGACAATACCAGGGCCGGCTGGGCAGCGGGGAACAGCCACTTAACCCTGCCATGCTCCCAGTTTCCTACTTGTAAAATGAGGGCTTAGCGCAGCTCATCCTTAAAAGTGCACCCACCCTCACTGTGATGATTCTGCCATGCTGCCCCCTTTCCTCCAGCCTCACGGCGTGACCTTGGGCAGGTCAGAATCGGCGAGGCTTCGAGTCTTCTTATTTATACAGTGGGATAACCTCTCCAGACCCCCGTCTGCCCCTGGCTTCTACGGGGGCAAATGAGTCAGCACGAGCCGAGCAGAGAGCACAGTGAAACCTCGGCTGCTGTGAGCCCAGCGGTGCGGAATTTCCAGTAAGTCAGTAGTGACTGTCTCACGGTGGCTCCAAGAAGAAAGTCTGAAACCTTTTTCCAGGTGAGTTTGAAAAACTCTTGCCCGAAATCAATGTTTTGTTTTGTTTCAAATCAAGACCTTCAACCTGCTTTCAACTTTTGCATCTAGCAGTGACTTGTTATGATACAAAATGTGTTGATTTGGGATCAAATAATATAGAGGGAGGATCCATTGGGAACTGGAACTTAGCAAGCTCATTCACATATTTCTTCCTGCTCAGCAGGACTCACGTATTTAAATAGCTCAGCCAATGACCTGTATGGCTCCCTTGCTGTGGACATCTGTTTGTGACCAGCCAGCATTCACCCCCTCCTCAACCCTTTGCAGAAATTCTGTCATCTGTGCACGATTGTGTTGAGGGTGTCAACCAGGGAATGGATGCTGCCCTCCCCAAGTCACCAGGTGCCAAGTCGGACCTATCGGAATGCCTCTGGGGAATATGAGTCTTGACTGGCCTGACGCATGATGGAAAACATCTTTGAAGCTCATTTTATCTACTGGTGGCTCCCCAAAAAACCTGTTAGATCATTCCTGCTACTTAGTGCCCCCAAGACACCCTGGATCCTGCTCCTTTCTGAGCTTTCCTGTCAATCCTGAGAGGTGTCCTGGAATATTCCATGTGGGTTCATGCTCTCTTAAGCCAGCTAGAGTTGGCTTCTGTTGTTTGCAACCAAAGACCCCTAATGCATCCTTGAGACCTCTGAAGCTGAATTTCCCTCTTAAAAAAGTCCACAGCGGGCCGGCTCCGTGGCTTAGCGGTTAGGTGCGTGCGCTCTGATGCTGGCGGCCCGGGTTCGGATCCCGGGCGCGCCCGGAGGCACCGCTTCTCCGTCCAACGTGAGGCCGGGTCCCACGTACAGCAACTAGAAGGATGTGAACCTATGACATACAACTGTCTACTGGGGCTTTGGGGGGAAAAACTGAATAAATAAAAAAAATCTTTAAAAAAAAAAAAAAAAAAAGTCCACAGCTCAATTTTTCACTACGTCAGACTAAGTATTCTCAAATCTAGAGTTCCTCGAATCCTTTGGGGTGGGGCCCAGACATCCACATTTTAACAAGCTTTCCAAAAACGCCTCCACACTCCTGAGAACACTGTTCTCCCTAGTAATTCTATATCGATGACATTTGCCTGTACCATTCGTCTGGAACAAAATACACATCTGCTCAGGCTCTCCGAGAACCAGACTTCGAGGCCTGAGAGTTTAGGCCAGACCAGGGCTGGAACATGCCAGAAGAAAAGAGGAAATGTACCATCAAAGGACACTCTCCAGGACGGCCCAGGGACACAACTGCATAAGCCACGAAGTCCACCACTGCTACAAGCACTAAAGGCTCAGGATCTACCACTCTCCCCATCAGAAAAGGCCAGAGTGTTTATGTCAAATCTGAGGCAGCCCAGGGACAGCCCCAGGTAGTGGGTCCCCACTGGAGCACACAGAGAAGGCAAAGCAGGAGATATCTTACTAACGCAGTATTTAATAAAATATGATGCATCCATCACATTTTAGAATGCTATGCAGTCACTAAAAAGAATGAGATGGCTCTATAGCCGAGGTTGATCAACTTTTTCTATAAAAGGCCAGAGAGTCAATATCATAGACTTTGCAGGCCATGCAGTCTCCATTGCTCTACTCAACTCTGCCACTGAAGCACAAAAGCCCTCCCAGGCAATACATAAAGACATGGGCGTGGCCGTGTCCCAGTAAAACTTTATTCACAAAAACAAGGGGCAGGCCAGGTTTGGCTCAGGGGCCGTGGCTTGCCGACTCCTGCTCTCCATGAGCAGATGTGTAAAACTCCAAGACACACTGATTTGTGAAGAAAACTAACTGCCAAGCAACATGTATAGTATGATCTCATTTACACAAATATAAATATATATAAATATAAATATGTATCAACATATTTACATAATGTTTGAATATATTTGCTATATATTCACATAATGTATGTCACAGTCACAGAAAAAGAACTGGAAGGGTTTCCACTGAGAAAGACGGTGGGAGTAAGGAAGTTGGGGAAACTTCCACCTTTGATTATGTGTGTGAATATTTTACAATAAAATGCCTACCTTGAGTGTAATGTGTGTGACTGCAAGGTAGGAGGGAGGGAAGGAAGATGGGAGACAGGAAGAGAAGGAGGGAAGAAAGGACAGATAGAAGAAGGAAGGCTGTGTTCCAATAAAACTTTATTTATAAAAACAAGAAGTGGGCCAGATTTGGCCCATGGGCCATAGTTTCTGACCCCTGCTCTAGAATATTCACTTCATGAGGGCAGGATCATGACACTTTCGTTCACCGCTATATCCCCAGTATCTAGAACATAGCCTGGCACTCAGTAGAAAGTCAAAAAATAGTTGTTGAAAGAACGAATAAAACCAAGCCTCTCTCTATTAGCCTGGATAACTAACAACTCAACTATTATCCTAAGCCTTGACATGAGAACATACAAAGGGAATTTGGCTGTGTGTTACTCATTTAAATATCTTGAACTAATTGCTGCCAGCATACAGGTTAATTAAATGGCAGTGATCTTAAAAAAAAAAAAAATTCAGTTCTCATTCTCACATTATCACATCAAAGGGGTCTCGCTCTGCAGCACTTTGCTGGCTTAGGAAAGAGAAACGGGGCGGACGGCTTCTGCTCCACATCTAGAGATCTGTTTTCCAGTTCCCGCCAGGCACAAAGCTGGTGTGTGGTCCTGCAGGTTCCCAGATCTGCAGGCAGATGTTTCCATCTCCAAGGAAACCGCATCTCTAAATGCCAGGCAGTGTTTTCCAACCACAGGCAAACAGATTCTGACTTGAAGGAAACTCTGCAAATCTCTCGAAAATAGGGACAGGGCTTGGGAGGGAATGATGTGGGTTGATGGTGTTGCAAGGTGACTTTGAAAAGAATCAGGGCTGTATTTTGGAGAGGATGGGAGGAGACACGGGAAGCTGTGCGAGTGGATTTTAAAGGAGAAAGAAAATTGCTGCACTTTTGGATACTTTGTCCCACGGCGCCTGGACTCAGCTGGCATCTCAATCAGCAGATTGGGGAGCATTGTCGAATATGATCTTTAAGTCTTTGGGAAACGACACAACCTGCAGTCTTACACTGCAAAGAAAGATTGCAGCAGTGGACACTGGGTCATCAGCCCTCACCTTGTGCCACATGCACGTGGGAACTGGATAAGAGGCTCCCCTCTTCCTCCTGAATATGCAAACTCGCCTGCCCTTTGGGTTGTTGCCTTCAGCGTGACTTGAGCGTCAAGATGAATTATGTATTGGAGAGGTTTGGCAGGTTGACAGAGACAGACGGCTGTTCACCAAAGGCCACGCTAAGGGCAAACAGAGCCCTCACATCAAGATGTTCCCAAAGGCCCCTCTAGCCCCTTCTTTGCCTCGGTACAGAATCCCCATGCTGTGTGGCTGCCTCCATCACTGTCTACAGCATCCATCCCAGATCTCCTGTGGATGCTTTTGCATTCACAATAAGGTAGTATATGTCACGGGCCACGCTGTGAGCTGCAATTAAATTGAGCAGCAGGAGTAAAAATCAAGCTAAGAAGAAGCATTACCATCTCTTGGGGGCCTCTTCCTGCTGGGTGCTGCAATAAACATTTCCCCTACATTACCTCCAATCTTCAGAGCCCATATGGGAGGTGGAGGAGCATGTCCCCATTGTACAGATGAGGAAACTGAGGCACAGAGATTGGAAGCTGCTTGCCCAAGGGCCCACAGACTGGGCAGGCTACACGTCTGTGCTCCTTCACCTCTCCAGGATGTCACTGCTACAGTCAGACTGGTGGGGGCTCAAGAGAAGGAGAGATTACGAATGTAGATCAAAAGAGAGTGTGGAACAAAAATTAAACTCAATTAAAAAATGGACAAAAGACTTGAAGAGGCATTTCTCCAAAGACAACATACAAACGGCAGCCAACAAAACCATGAAAAGATGTTCAACATTATTAGTCATTAGCAGAATGCAAATTAAAACCACAATGAGATACCACTTCACACCCACTAGGGTGACTATGATTAAAAAAATGGAAAATAACAAGTGTTGGTGAGGATGTGGAGAAATAGGAACCCTCACACCTTGCTGGTAGGAATGAAAAATGGTGCAGCTGCTGCAGAAAAGTTTGGTGGTGCCTCAAAAAGTGAAATATAGAATTACCACACAATCCAGCAATTCCACTCCTAGATACACATCTAAAAGTATTGAAGATCGGTACACATGCATGTTCAGAGCAGCATATTCACAACAGTTAAAAGGTAGAAACAACCCAAATGTCCATTAATGGATGGATGGATAAAGAAATTGTGGCATATCCATACAATGGAATATTATTCAGCCATAAAAAGGAATGGAGATTTACAACATGGATGAATTTGGAAAACATTACACTAAGCGAAAGCCAGACACTAAAGTTCACATATTATATAATTTCACTTACATGAACTATTCAGTATAGGTGAATTCACAGAGACAAGATGCAAATTTGTGGTTGCCAGAGGCTGAGAAAAGGGAGGAATGGGGATCAACTGCTTAATGGGTACGGGGTTTCCTTTTGGGGTAATGAAAACATTTTGGAACTAGACAGAAGTGGTGGTTGCACAACTTTGTGAATGTACCAAATGCCACTGAAGTGTATACACTTTAAAATGGTTAATTTTATATTATCTGCATCTCAATATTGCAAAAGTGACTTTACTTCAGTAAAAAAAGAAAATACTAAAAAAGAAGTATGGAATCCAAAGAAATGGGGAGGCAGGGTGATTGCAAAAGAGGAAGCACGGAAGTCAGGAGACCTGGAGGACCTGGAGGTCTTTGCCACCAACTGGCCACATGATGGGTCACGTCTATTAGCCTGTCTGGGCCTCAGTTTCCTCGCCTGTCAAATAACATGGTTGCAAAATGCTCTTGGCGATCTCCTCACTCAACAAGTACTGGCTGAGGGCCTATTCCGTGCACGTGCTGGGAATTTAATAGTAAGCTGCAAGTCTGCCTGCAAAACCTCCAAATTCAGCAGGAAAGACATAAACATCTAACTCTGCTCCAGAAGTGGGTGGGGGACGGGGGTGGGAGGTGTTCATTCTGACTCTAGAGGTGAAGGAATGTTTCACGGAAGAGGAGGGATTTGAGCTGGGTGCAGTACCAACAATAAGAGTAACTCACATTTACAGAGCATGGACAATGTGCTGAGCACTGTACTGTTGATACGCATTTTTCAGTTGAGTCTTCATAACAAAGCCATGAAGCCGAGACTGCTATTCCCTGTGTGTGTGGTAGATGCTGTGATGGGCCACTCAGATGCGCCTCCATCCGCCCTCCAGGATTGCCTCACCCAAGGTCACACCTCCCGGGGGCAGGCCTCATCCCAGGACCCATCAAGGCAGGAGTGGGCCCAGTGTGGGCCCAGTGCAGGCCAACTGCGGCCATTTCCAAGGGGGTCCCTGGGCTGAGGCTGTCGCTGGGCCTCCACCACAGCTTGACTTCCCCCTCTGCCTGAGCCTATATCCATCCCCTCTCTTCCACAGGGGTGGGTTGCCACGACACCCCATAATAAACATCCACTATGCTAAACTCCATCTCAGAGCCTGCTTCCTGAGGAAGCCAGCCCACAATCACCTTTCAGAACAGAGGAAGAAACCTCAGAAAAGTTATTTTACTTACCTGAAGTCACACAGCTCAGAAATGGGAAAAGAGGGACTCAAACCAGGGTTAACTATAGCTCCTACACTCCTGCTCTTATCTACCCAATGGGACCGCCTCCTGGGGGAGAATAGAGGTGGGGCAGGCAGAGGGCAGAAGAGTTGTTCTTGACAGGCTTCAAATCCTACAGCTCCAGCAAACAGGAAGGGTCTGGGGCTGTTCGATGAGGGCAAGTGAGCGAGGGCATTTGCAGAGATGGCCCAGTTGACTCTGATTAAGCCAATGGGCATAGTGGGCTTGATGGTGCCCCTGACGTGCAAAGGCCTTTCCCTGGAAGAGGGCCACTTGCAAACAAGCACGAGGGCGACACAGCTTCTGCTGAATTGCATTCAGTCCCAAATAATTCAGGGAAGAGGGACACCATCGATGATTTCTCAGCCCGCACTCAGGGGCTCTTTCGGCTTCACTTTGCCGAGGAGACCAGCTGCGTCATGAAGCCCGGAAGACAACCACTGGTCCTGGCCTCGGCTGGGCACAAAGGAAGTCACTTCATGCCACTCATCTACTTTTGGTTTGGCTTCACGGGAAAGTGTTTGTTGAGCAAATGAGAGTGCAGTGGTTAAGTTCACACACTCCACTTTGGCGGCCCAGGGTTTGTGGGTTCAGATCCCAGGCACAGACCTACACACGGCTCGTCAAGCCATGCTGTGGCAGCGTCCCACACACAAAATGGAGGAAGATGGGCACCGATGTTAGCCCAAGGTGAATCTTCCTCACCAAAAAAAAAAAAAAAAAAAAAACCAACAAAAAACAAATGAGATACTTAATGTAGCAGGATACGAAACAGCAGGGAGATGAAGGTAAAGAAGACTGAGAAGGGAAAGGGGGAAACGACCCTGTCACCAGATGCTGGACAGCCAGACACCGGCTCTGCCACTTACCAGCTGTGCTCCGGGGAGTCACTCCAAGTGGCCAAGGCCTCCACTTCCCCATCTCTACAATGGGATGGAAATGGCACCTCCCTCCAGGGCTGTCCAAATGAGGTTTAAATGAGGTGATGTGTGTAAAGAGCTTAGCATGGGTCTGACACCTAATGAATGCTTGATAAATGTGTCGTGTTTCCCCTAATTATCATATTAACCACCCCTGGTCCCCAGAGCTCCACTGACTATTGCAAATGGACTGTATTCTCTATAAAATAACATTTAGTAAGGGCTTCCTATTTGCCAGGCCCTCTCCTAAGAACTCAGTGTATACTCTTACCTCATTTAATTCTCCCAGCCACCCCTTGAGGTGGGTACTACTCCTGTTGTCCCCATTTTACAGATGAGGAAACTGAGGCAGTATCCAGTCTTATACTCACTCTCTGAACAAATAGTTACTGGACAATAGGGCAGAATATATGTAGAGAGGCACGGAGCAATGACATGGAGCCTGCCCTCGAGCTCCTGATAATCTAGTTCAGGAACCCCGACTGACTCCCACAAGAAGTTACACGGAACGAATGAATAACGACAAAGGGGGCGCACAGTGTGATACAAGTGCACAGGGCCTGTTGGCCTTGCTTAATCGAAGAAGAATATAGGAGATGCTATAGAGTGAAAACCAACATAAAATGAACCACCTATGGGCTGTGAATGACTCCCAATCCATGCTCTATGGCAGCCCAGAGGATGGGGCTGACTTTCTGGAACACTCCTGAACTGGAGAAGGAAGCTTATTTTTCAAAAACTAGACTACCTCCTCCTCCCCATCTCTGCTCGGGTCACTGAAGATGACTGGCTGCTTCTAAGGACCATCTTAAGGTCCGGGTCTTGAGAAGCAGCAATCATGATAGACAGTAGGTGTCTGAATTCCAGGCTTGGTATAAGTAGGTGGTTGATAAATCCTGAGTGGATGAATACCTTCCACCCATAATAGTGATAGTCCCAGAGTGCCTATGTCCTGTCAGACCCTATGCTGGATGCTTTACATGTACAATCTCCTGCAACCCTCCCTACTCTAGGAAGCAGGTCCTACTTTTATCCTCACTGACACGTGACACCTGAGGCTTAGAGGGGAGAGTCACTTGTTCAGGTCATCTGACCCAAGAGCAGTAAACTCAGGCTTCAAGAAGACCCTCTCTTGAAAGGGATAATTCGGTACATGTGTGTGGTGATGGGTTGTAATTAGTATTTTGGTGGTGAACATGATGTAATCTATGCAGAAATAGAAGTACAATGATGTACACCTGAAATTTTTACAATGTTATAAACCAATGTTACTGCAATAAACAAAAAATTAAAAAAAAAAAAAAAAAGAAGACCCTCTCTGACTCCCTTGCCTTTAGGCTAAACCACTCTGCTCTCGCCTCTCAAATAAATCACATTCCTCCAATTCCATATTCCTTTGTCTACACTGGCTGAAGGGTCATCACTTGGCCCTTGAACTTTGTCTGAGGGGGGAATGAAAGGGTTAACCAAGGGACCTAAAGATGGGCTGAGGATATGCAGAAATTGGCATCCTGGTGCACTGCTGGTGAGAAGGTAAAAAGGTACAGCTGCTGCAGAAAACAGTATGGCAGTTCCTCAAAAAATTAAACCTAGAATCCATGTGACCCAGCCATTCCACTTTTGGGTATATACCCCCAGAGAACTGAAAGCAAGGTCTCAAACAGATCTTTGTACAGCCATGTTCATAGCAGCATTAGTCACAACAGCTGAAGGTGGAAGCAACTCGAGTGTCCACCAACAGATGAACAGATAAACAAAATGGGGTCTACCCATACAATGGAATATTCCACCTTAAAAAGGAAGGAAATTTTGACACATGCTACAACATGGATGAACCTTGAAGACGTCATGTTAAGTGAAATAAGCCAGACACAAAAAGACAAATATTGCATGATTCCACTTATATGAGGTACTTAGAATAGTCAGATTCATAGAGACGGAAAATAGAATGGCAGTTCCAGAGGCTAGGGGGAGGGGAGAATGCGGAGTCAGTGTTTAATGGGGACAGAGTTTCAGTTTGGGAAAATGGAGAAAGTCCTGGAGACAGACTGTAGTGATGGCTGCAGAATAATGTTAGGGTACTTAATGCCACTGAACTGTACACCTAAAAATGGTTAAAATGACAAATTTGATGTTGTATATATTTTATCACAATAAAACAATGTGTTAGCAAGTGGATAACCCACCCTCTGACCATGGAGAGGTGAAACAGGGAGGGGGTCCTGGGGGGAAAGGGAGAGAAAGACAGACGCTTGGAGAGGTAACTGCTTTTCTTTAAGAAGACCAACCAGGGCCACCGAGGCTCGTGGCAGGGCCAGGGTGCCATTGGCTGGGCAAAACCAGCTGAGCCCGTGGGAGGGAAAGCCGACAGCTGGCCCGGTGAGAGAAGCCGTCAGCTGGCCCGGTGAGAGAAGCCGTCAGCTGGCTGAGGCTGGGTCCCTTCCACCTTCTTCACAGCTGTTGCTCATCTTCTCTAGCTGTGTGCTCTCCACCTGCTCAGATCCAATTTAATTAGAGGTTCAGGACTCCCCAGGTACCAGAAGCAAATACCAAGTTTATGACCATTAGCCAAGGAGCCATAAAACCCAGGCCCGCTGACGTACAGCGTAGCGCCACCCGCCACCTGCCACCCTGGGGAGGCTGCCGGGCCCCAGCTTGGGTTTCTTTGGGGTCCCACTCCACCCATGATCGACACATTTATCTGGATCATAAGAAAATCAGTGGACAGTGAACCCCAGATGAGAGTGATGAGGTTTCAGATGAGATTTCTCCGAAGCACAACTTGCAGCAACTTTCAGAAGCGAGGATGACAGTAATCATCCTAGAATAACCTGAGCTGTCCCTACAGCTCAGTTCGGCAGTGGAGGCCAAGAAACATGGGGAGTCGGAGTCAGACAAACCTGGAATTTGCTTCTCTGCACCTTCGATTTCTCTTCTGTAAGAAGGGATGACCTACATCCTAGTGTTGTTAGAGGTCGTGTCACAAAGTCATTCGGGGTGTGGGCTCAAGAGGGAGAATGGGATTCAGCACCCAGCTCGGCCGCTGACCAGCTGTGCTATTTCAGCAAAGTTGCTTCATCTCTCATAAAGGGATGGGTTGGGTTAGATAGTGCCATTCGCAGGAGGACCCTTCTCCCCTCAATCCACCCTACGACTAGCTAGTATGTCAACTAATGGGTGACTCCACATACCCAAAGACACCCGTGACCTCCCCCTGCCAGGGCCAGATGATGTCAAGAAAACACCTAAGAAACAGGACCTGGGAGCCACCTCGCAGAGCCTCAGCCTCCACACCTGCAAAATGGGACTGACAGTAGGCACTGCCTCCCTGGGTGGCTGGGAGGGTTTCCTGAGATGGTGCGTGTCAAGCCGGGCTCCTCAACTCCTCCACCTCATGGCACACACAGAGAGGGACACAACTTGTGCACCGGGGTCAACAGATGAGGGGGCTCCAGCGGCCCCAGGCACCCAGGGGACTGAGCTGATTAATACTCCCATGCACCGTTAACCATTTTGCAGGACACCAGTTGGGAAGTGTCATTGAAAAGCAGCCAGCACAGAGGGCAAACGAAGCTGCCTCCTTCCCCATGACGGAGGGAGCCACAGCAGCTCCTTCTCCTTGGATGTCCATAACCTTGAGCCCTTTCTTTTCTTTTCTTTCTTTCTTTTTTCTTTCTTTTTTTTTTTTTTGCTGAGGAAGATTGGCCCTGAGCTAACATCTGTGCCCATCTTCCTCTATTTTGTATGTGGGACGCACCACAGCATGGCTTGATTGAGCGGCATGTAGGTCCACGCCCGGGGAACTGAACCCAGGCTGCCGGAGCAGAGCGCACCAAACTTGACCACTAGGCCATGGGGCCGGCGCTTGAGCCCTTTATTTTTAAGTTGAAGTTGGTTTTGTCATAAAAGTTAGTCCACACAGTTTTAAAATGTTAAAACAGCATAGAAAGGTACATAATGAAAAATAAAAGTCCCCGTCTGGAGGGCTTCTGGGGAGCTGGTAATGTTCTGCTTCTTAATCTGGGCTCCGGTTACACAGGTGTGTTTATGTGATGAAAATTCAAGGGGATTTACACTTACTAGCGTGCGTTTTTCTGTATATATGTTAGACTTCAATAAAAACGTTAAGTCTCCCTGTTTGGGGTTGAATTGAGTCCCCCAAAATATATTGAAGTCCTAACCCCCAGTACCTCAGTATGTGACTTTGTTTGGAAATAGCGTCATTGCAGATGTAATTAGTTAAATTTAGATGAGGTAGGATGGGCCCCTACTCCAATATGACTGGTGTCATTATAAACGGGAAATTCGGACACAGACACACACAGAGGCAAGATCATGTGAAGAGACACAGGGGGAGGCCAGGTGAAGATGAAGTCAGAGACGGGGGTGATGCTTCTACAAGCCAAGGAACACCAAAGATGGCCAGCAAATCAGCAGAAGCAAGAGGAGAGGCTGGAACAGATTCTTCCTCCAGCCCTTGGAAGGAACCAGCCCTGCCGACACTTTCATTTTGCACTTCCAGCCTCCAGAACTGTGAGCAATCAATTTCTGTCATTCAAGCCGCCCTGTTCGCAGTACTCTGTTACAGTAGCCCTAGGAAATGAATACGCCCTGTCCCTTCCTCTAATTCTCAGTCAAGCTCCCGAGAGGTCCCCACTGTTAGTGGCTTCTTGTGTGTCCTCCCAGTGAATTCATTTTAATTACTATTCTGTCGTCTCTTCCTAGCTGTGTCCAAGGCTCTGCGTGGGTGGTCACGTACTCCTGGATTCAGAACTCCAGGCCCACTTCATGGAGTGGAGCCTGGTGGGGCCCCCAGGGCTTCAGCCCACAGCTAAGAGCAGCCCCACCAACACCCACCCACCTGAGATCACAATCACCCTCAATACAGAAGAACGAAAAGGATGCTGCAGAGCAGCTCCCAAATACGAGCCGTCTAGAACGTACACAGCCATGATATCAAGATCCTCAGAGAGACCCTCCCTGACCACCCCCTCAAAAAACCTCCAGTGATCTCCCATGTCTGTCTCCACATTCCGTCCCCTCACCCACCTTATTCTTCTCCTTGTTTCTTCCTAGCACCGCCTGACATTGTATTACTTCTTGTTTATTGATCTCTTGCCCGGCTCCTGACTGGGACCATCACAGTCTTACTGGCTGCCTCCAGGCCTTGGCACATACTGTTCCCTTAGCCCGAAATACTCTTTCTACTAAAATCCACACAGCTTGTTCCCTCACTTCATTCAGTTCTGTGCTCAGATGTGCCCTCATCAGAGAAGCCATCCCAACCACCCCGTCTAAAATGGCAGCTCTCTCCCCAACACTCTCTACCACATTTACTTTGGCTCTTTTTCTTTCTGGCAGTTACCGTCACCTGACATTGTGTATATTTATTGGTTTATGCACCTATTGTCTATCTCTCTCACCAAGCTACATGAGGACAGAGCCTTTGGGTATTCTGTTCTGCCTACAGCCCAGCTCCTAAGATGAGCATGGCATGTGCTAAGCATTCAACAAATACCTGTGAACGAATCCACGTCACGGCTTTTATGTAAAATGTCAGCGATAATTATGAGTATTGGCCGGTGCATTATCTCATTTAATTCCCCCAAGAGCCCAATAAAGTAGGTGTTATGGCTCTGCCATTTTACAGATGGGCTACAGAGCGGCTAAGCGACCAACCCAAGGCCATACAGCTACAGGGGGTGGAGGCAGGAGTTGACTGCAGGGTGTCAGATCCCAGAGCCCGTGGGCTGGCCCATCTGCCTCATCCCTCCACTCATCTCCTGAGTATTCCATGTGACAGTCACTGTCATCGTCCACCTACTACTTTGCCTCCCCAGCTATGATCGGACCTCAGTACCGTAGAACAGTGAGATCCTTAATGAAATGCAAATTAAATGCAATCAACAGTAAGCACCAAATTGCCTTTCTTATTTATTTTTCCTGCACAGGATTGGCCTGGTTGTTATAAAAATAATGTCACTGAAAAATAATGATGGTGCACCAATGCCATGGAGATCTATGGAGATAGAAAAAGCCTGCCCTGCTCTAATTGGCTTCCTGCCACTGTGTGTACTTAACTAGGTGAGGACGCTATTAACCGCACTGAAGAAAACACTTATTCACAAGAAAGCCGCATAATGAGGGGAATCGTCAATGCGGGAGCAAATGCCGGCATCTCTTGGATAAGGGAGAACGGCTCATTCAAACTGCTGAAACATCCCCTTTACAGGTTTTTGTACAACTCTTAACATCGGTGCCATCATGCAGGGGAACACTGAATAAATGATTCGAGATGATAAAAAGGAGCTTCCAATTTATTTCCATTTGCTCTCAACACCCTTCCTCCACCACTCCAGGACAAGACACCTCATCTCTTGCCAGGTGACTGAGAAAAAACACCTCTTGGCTGCACCTGAATGCTCATCAACCCTCTCTTTCTCTGCACGATAGAAGAGAAAACTTTTTATTTTATTTTTGTGTGTGTGTGAGGAAGATCAGCCCCGAGCTAACATCCATGCCAATCCTTCTCTTTTTGCTGAAGAAGATTGGCCCTGGGCTAACATCCATCCCATCTTTCTCCTCTTTTTTTTTTTTTTTTTCCACATGGGACGCCACCACAGCATGGCTTGACAAGCGGTGCATCAGTGCGCACCCGGGATCCAAACCCGGGCCACCAGCATCAGAGTGCGCGCACTAAACCACTAAGCCACGGGGCCGGCCCCGAGAGAAAACTTTTTAAAAGCTTAAATTTCGTCATGCCACACCTTTGCTTAAAACCCTTTAGTGGCTTCCCCAGGCTCATAAAATAAATATCAAATTCTTTCTCATCACCTCTGTAGTGGGTTGAATGGTACCCCCCACCAACGATATATCCACTGGAACTTGTGAATGTTGTCTATTTGGAAAAAACATCCTTGTAGATGTAATTAAGTTATGGATCTTGAGAGGAAACAATCCTGGACTATCCAGCTGGGCCCCAAATCCAACGACAAGTATCCTTATAAGAGAAAGGCAGAGGGAGATGTGACATAGAAGAGAAGACACAGAGAGGAAGCCATGTGAAGATGGAGGCAGAGATTGGAGTGATGCTGTCATAAGCCAAGGAACGCCAGAAGCCACCAGAAGCTGGGAGAGGCAAGGAAGGATTCTCCCCCAGAGCCTTTGGAGTGGGCATGGCCCTGCTGGCACCTTGCTCAGACTTCTGGCTTCCAGAACAATAAGAATATAAAATTCTCTTATTTTCAGCCACCCAGTTTGGGGTAATTTGTTATGGTAGCCCCAGGAAACTAATACAGTCTCCCAAGTCCCCATATGACTGGCCCCTCACACTTGCTTGCTCTCTCCTCCGCCATAGTGCCCTTCTCAGTCACTCAAATGCAACATGCTTCCCTGCCCACCCCAGGACCTTTGCACATGCTGTTGCCTCTACCTGCCCCCAGTTAACTACTTCTACACCTTCAGACAGCAATTCAACCACAGCTCCTCTCAGGAAGCATTTCCTGATGTCATTCCCCTTACAGACCCTCTCAATGCTAAGCACCTCTCCTCGGCAGCCCCTGTCAGTTACCACTGCAAAGGTGTGGAATTAACCATCTCCCTCATCAGAACCGCTCCACGAGAGTGGGGACCACGTCTGTCTTCTTCGCTCCTATCCCCAGAGCTATGCACACAGTGCCGGAAATATAATAATAGAACCCCAAATATTTGACTGAATGTTGATGGGGAGAGTAATCTAGAGAATCTCCAAAACAGGTTCCATAGCGAGACATCAAATAGACCCATCAAAATAAAAAGGGAAAAGCAAACAAACAAAAAGGTCTTGGGTGAGCAGGCAGTTAAGTCGGACGCGTTTTCCCAGAACCACATCAAAGTTTTCAGAAACAACCTCCAGAGCCTGTGGACGGTGTCAACAGGACTCCTTGTCTTCCAGACCTGCCAGAGTTGGCAAAACTAATTTCCTCATTAAGGATCATTTGTATCCATGCCCCCACCAAACTGGAATATTCCCAGAGACCCAGTCAAAGCTCCAATCACTTGCAAGACAGACAGAAATTCAGTGGACCTGCTGGAGCTGGCAGCCGGCACACCACGGCCCTTTCAGAGGCTCCTCTCGGCCTAATGGGATGTTTAGCTCAGAATGAGATCTTCCAGGGCTACGTTATTACACGTTCAGGGCCATTTTTCTCTATTCACAGCCGGACAATTGACTGGAGGGGAAGCCAGCCAGCTCCCAGGAGAACTCAAGGAGAGAAACAGTGAGGAAGGACCGTTTTCCAGCAACAGACTTTTCCTTCTCATTCTCTCCAAACTCAAACTCATCAACCTCTTAGGAAAAGCCAACCCAGAAAGGAGGGGGAACAGAAGAAAGCCAGCACGGGCCAGGGTCGGGGAGAGAGAGGTAGATGGCTCTAGAGCCAGGCCTGGGTTCGAATCACAAACTCAGGATCTGCCATGTGCCAAATCTGGGTCAACCTTATTTAACCTCTTTTATTCCCACTTCCTCACCTGCAGAGCAGATTTCATTTGTCCAATCAACAAATACTTATGGAGTGCCAACAATGTGCCAGGCGGGGCCGAGACTAGGGTGAGAGGAACGAGGCACCTAGGGCACAGAATTCAAAGCGGCACTAATTCTCAGGCCCTTGCTTAACCCGAAGAGTGAAAACCTCCTTAAATGTTGCTCCCTGCACCCCTCACATGCTGTACCCTGGTCCTGGTGCCGGGTGCTGAGGTCCATGGATGAACACCATCAAGACTGTTCGCCGCCATGAAATCTACACGCTGAAGGGGAGAAAATCTGCCTACAGTTCTGACACTGATCCCCCGGCCACAACAACAGCAAAGAAATTGCACCTTGAAGTTCTTAAAAGGCAATTCCATCTCCCGCTGGAAAACCACTTGTCTGTCCTAAGCGAGGATGAATTTATCAAACACACACAGCTACCTAGCAATCTTCCCAGAGAGCAGGATTAGAGGCCAAGGAAATTAACGCAAACAGACCCCATAAATATCAGTCTCTTCCAGACCTGCTCTGCAGGGGTGAGTGTCCTCCCAATCTGAACGCTGTATGTTCTGACCACACGGGGGTCTAGACTGTGAGTGCCGAAATTAGCCCCACTCTACGCCGTGTAAATACAACAGGGTGAAATCAGCTAGTCTCTTTACTTTGCAAAGAAACTGTGGAGCAAGAGGGCAAAACATCACATTCCTACAACCCAGACGCATTAACATAAACAGAAAGCCTTTGAGTAATTTCTGGGTAAAAGCTGAGTCTCATTTCAGGGCATTACTTGGTCTATGCACTGCTTCCTATGGGGTTCCAAGAGAAGACCTATAATCTTCGGGATCATCTGAATTCGAGGAGAACATCTCATATTCACGGATGGAGGAAATTCATATTCACGCCTCTGCAGTGAATAGTTTCTGAGCTGCAGGTGCCCCCGTAAGATCTTTCGCATCAATCGTTGTCAGTGAGGGAAACTTGGCTTTCCAAATAGTGCAGCCGCCAGGACCGTATCCCACCCACCGCCGTCTCCAGCCAAGTGGGCAAGTGGAAAAGCACGTTTCCAGCATGGAAGGGGGGACTGATGCTGGGTAAAGTCAAAAGAATCCAACAGCCACGGGTCTCGGAGCTTACTTCTGCATCTTTTTATTCAGTAACTAAGCAACGCGGCCAACACTTGCCACCCAGACGGCGGGGGAGAGAAGGAATTCCTGAAGACCACCGAGTCGGGCCCCTGAAGACCAAGAAGCAAGAATATCAAAGAGCACGGGCTCCCCAGTCAGACCCCTGGGTCCAAATCCCAGGTCCACTCTTTACATCTGCAGGATGGGAATGAAAATGGCATTTGTCTCCTGGGGCCGTTGTAAAGATCACACGAGAGAATACACAGAAAGCCCTCGGTCCCTCTGAGTGCACTACCTGTGTTAGCTATTAACATTTCTGGGCAAGGCAGATACTCTGACCACATGTATTCATTTCCTCCGGCCGCGATAACCAACTACCACAAACTGGGTGACTTAAAACTACAGAAATTTATCTTCTCACAGTTCTGGAGGCTGGAAGTCTAAAATCAAGGTGTCAGCAGAGCCACACTCCCTCCGAAGGCTCCAGGGAGCATCCTTCCTTGCCTCTTCCAGCGCCTGAGGGCTCCTAGAAATCCTTGGCATTTCTTGGCTTATAAACGCTCATTCCAACGCTCTGTCTCAGTCTTCACATGGCCTTCTCCTCCGTGTGTCTCTGTGTCTCTGAGTGTCCCTCTCTCCTTATCAGGACACCAGTCATTGGATTCAGGGTGCACCCCAATCCAGCATGACCTCATCTTAAGTTGATTATATCTGCAAAGACACTTCCTCCAAATGAGGTCACATTCTGAGGTTCCAGGACACGATTTTGGGGGAACACTATTCAACCCACTCACCACTCATGTTTTTCCTAATCCTGTAATCAGCAGAAACAAGACTCTAGCACCTCTTTTTAGCAGACATCTTTCAAGATACCCACGCAGCCCACATTCTCCCTCCCGGAAGACTCCCACCTGCAGCCATGATTGCAATACATGGGCCCGCCCCCTTGGCAACAGGTGATTGGAGGAGGGTGGGCTTCTGACCTACGACGGGCCAATCAGATCCTCTCTCCTGGGACTTTTGGAGATGGGACCCAGTGCATCAGGCGGGTTAGCTGCAGATGCTGCACTATGAGGACGTGTGAACTTGGGATTGAGGCTACCATTCTGAGGTGCCCATCTCCTGCCGTGTGCACAGAATCGGGGAGGCCGACCTGCAAAGGGACAGGGGTTATACAGAGCGGCAGAAAGGCAGCAGCCACCTAGGTACCTGACTCTGTTTCCATTTGGGTTCCAGGCCCTACTTAGTTCCTGAGTGCAACTCCAGCCCTCAGATTCCCCGGGGCACCCTTATCATTCCAACAAATGTCTCTTTTTTTGCGTAACTGTGAATTTTCTTCAGATGAAGGGATTTCTGCTCCCTACATCCACTAGAGCTTTGACTGAGACACAATGCTCTCTAAGCCATTACTCTCTATTTTTTTAATTTGGTGAGGAACATTCACCATGAGGTAACATCTGTTGCCAATCTTCCTCTTTTTGCTAGAGGAAAATTTGCCCTGAGCTAACGTCTGTGCCAGTCCTCCTCTATTTTGTATGTGGGTCACTGCCACATCATGGCTGCCGATGAGTGGTGTAGGTCCGTGCCCGGGAACCGAACCCGGACCGCCAAAGCGGAGTACACCAAACTTAACCACCAGGCCACGGGGCTTGCCCCTGCCATTACTCCCTTATGGTCATGAATTCTTTATCTCCAACCAAAGCCTGCCTAACTTGGGTTCATTTCACTTGTTCCAGCCCCTACAATGAAAGTCACTGGATAGGATCTGCTATGTTGAACACACACCACACCACACACACACACACACACACACACACAGCAACCCCTTTCCAAACCCACAGATATGATCTGAATCACCTTTCTCTTCTGGGCTCAGGCTTTATAGTGCCACATCTTCCGATTTTTTGTCTAGCCCTCTATACCCGAGGAATGCAAACTGTGGCCCTCCAGCCAAACCCAGCCCACCACCTGTTTTTGTAAATGAAGTTCTACTGGAGGACAGCCAGGTCCACTCACTGACATATCATTTCTGATTGCCTTCACGTGGTAAGTGCGGAGTTAGTTGCAACAGAGAGTGTGGCCTGCAACGCCTAAAATATTTACTATCTGGCCCTTTACAGAGAAGGTGCTGACCTCTACGTGACACCACGCTCAAGACACAATGAAAAAGGATCTTGAACTGGACAATTTTAATTAGAAGCTACTAAGTTTAAGGAGTAGGGCAAGATCATAAGGGCTCGTGTGGCTGGCCTTTTATTTAGCCATTTGTCCCACAAATATTCCCTAGGGGCCTCCTCTGTGCCAGGCCCCGGGCTAGATGCTGGGGTGGTGACTGTGACCTAGACCAGCCGGGCGCCGCCTCCAAGGGGCTTAGAGTTCATTCCATAAAGGACGCTTGATTACAACCACGGAAAGTGCTACAGAAGGGCAGTCCTCGGGGCTCTGAGAGCCGATCAGAGGCACAGGGCCCAGTGAAGGGAGCCGGGGAAGGTTCCCTGGGGAAGCTAAGGCCAGACAGGGCAGTAGGGACTGGTGAGGCAAAGGTCATTCCCAGCCAGAGACGCATGTGCCATTTCTCAACCTTCACTGAAAATGCCAGCTTGTCCATCTGCTCTGACACTCTCCCGGTGACGCGACAGGCCCGCTTATGTATCGAGGAACCATTAGGTGTTTCGACTCGGGGGCAGGGGACACAGGACACTACGGTTCAGGGACACCCTTTCCTAGCTCCCCTATGCACAGTGGCAGGTGCTCCTACGGGACTCAGGGGACCAAGCAGGGGTCCCTAACCTAGTCCTGATCCTGACAACTTCAGGTCCTACGGCCCCAGCCTCAAGCTTGGCCTTGGCTCGATGGCAAACAGCTGCACGAGCCATTTGCTGCTGCTGACAGTTTCCATCTGCTTCATGACCATCATAACCCAGAAACCACATCTGCAGCTAAGTGCTCTCAGCCCTAATTGGTTCCTGACAGACTGGGCCATAACAAAACCCTCAAAACCTGCCAAGCAAGGTTGGGGCCAGGGTTGCCCTCCTATTTGGGAATTCCTGCTGGGAAATGTGGACAGCTGGTGGGCTGGGAGGGCCCAGGCTCTGGAATCCACCGATCTGGAATTCCTTGCCAAAAACCCCACCCGCTGCGCTGAGCCTCAGCGTATTCATCTGTAAAATGGGGTGTTGATGCTGCTTCACAGAGCTGTTAGGAGAAAGTGAGGTGGTGATCATGGTGTCTAAGACACACTGAGTGCCCACCGTGCGAGGAGGATTAAGCTGAGTGTTTGGAATGCATTCACTGGGTACAACTTCTAATCCTGTAAACCACCTACAATGATCAACCCCATTTCACAGATAGGGAAACTGAGGCCCAATGAAATGAAATCACTTGCCAAAGCTACCTGTCCCCTGTCCACATTACCATAATGGATAGACATTCAGAAAGAGTAACCTCTTCCCAGTATTAGTCATTCTGCTTGGAAACCAGATTTAAAAGTGGCCCAGCCATATATGTAGAGACAGAAAAAACAGATCAGTGGTTGCCTGGAGCCAAGCGAAAAGCAGGAATTAACTGCAAACAGGCACGAGAGACCTTTTTGGGGTGATGGACATGTTCTAAAACTGAGATATGGTGAAATTTGCACAATTTTGTAAATTTACTAAAATGCATTGAATTGTACTTAAAATGGGTGAATTTTATGGTATGTAAATTAAACAAATAAACAAATAGGATTATGCTTCAAAAAAAGTGGCCTGGTCAACATAATGGCTATAAATATGAAATATATATTATAATAAATAGGAAGGTTAAAACAGATGTGAAGATATATGTCCACATAAAAACTTGTACATAAACAAGACAGGAAACAAGTGTTGGAGAGGATGTGGAGAGAAGGGAACTCTCATACACTGCTGGTGGGAGTGCAAACTGGTGCAGCCACTATGGAAAACAGTATGGAGATTCCTCAAAAAATCCAGCTATTCCACTGCTGGGTATTTATCCAAAGAACTTGAAAACACCAATGCGTAAAGATACATGTACCCCTGTGTTCACTGCAGCGTTATTCACAATAGCCAAGACTTGGAAGCAACCTAAGTGCCCATCAAGGGACGAATGGATGAAGATGTGGTATATAGACACAATGGAATACTACTTTTATTTCATAAGAAACGATGAAATCCAGCCATTTGTGACAACATGGATGGACATTGAGGGTATTACACTAAGCGAAATAAGTCAGAGGGAGAAGGTCAAATACCGTATGATCTCACTCATAAGTACAAGATAACAACAACAACAAACAATCACATAGAGACAGATATTGGATTGGTGGTTCCCAGAAGGGAAGTGGGGAGGGAGGAAGGCAAAAGGGATGATTAGGCACATGTGTGTGGTGATGGGTTGTAAGTAGTCTTTGAGTGGTGAACATGATGTAATCTATACAGAAATCAAAATATAACGATTTATAAACCAGTGTTACTGTAATAAAAAAAAAAACCTTGTACTTAAATGTTCACAGCAGCATTATTCATAATAAACAAAAAAGTAAAAACAACCCAAATGTCCATCAACTGAGGGATGGATAAACAAAATGTGGTCTATCCACACAATGGAATATTATTCAGCCATAAAAAGGAATGAAGCACTGACACACGCTACAACATGGATGAACCTTGAAAACAGGATGCTAAGGGAAAGAAGCCAGACATAAAAGATCACATACTGTATGATTCCATTTATATGAAATGACCAGAACAGGCAAATCTATAGACACAGAAAGTAGATCAGTGGCTGTCAGGGGCTGGGATGGGGAGGTGGGGGGTGCTGGGGGGCTGCAGAGAGAAATGAGGAGTGACTGCTAATAAGCACAGTGTTTCTTTTTAGGGTGATAAAAATGTCCTAAAATTAGATGGTGATGATGGCTGCACAACTCCGTGACGATACTAAAAATCATTGAATTGTACACTTTAAATGGGTAAATTGTATAGCATGAGAATTACATATAAATAAAGCTGTTAAAAAATAAAACAAATAGGAAGGTTAGTTGTAGCCTTGGACAGCAGGGTTCGAAGATGAGCTGTAACACTTTCTAGCTGTGTGACCCTGGGCTAGTGCTTTGGCCTCTCTGAGCCTTGGTTTTGTCATACATAAAAAGGGGACTGTGAATAATAAGAGTACTACTGCTCAAGGGTTGTACAGGAAATAAATGAGGCTAGTGCATGGAGAGCACTAAACAGTGTGAGCCTGGCACACACCATGGACTACAGAAACAGAGAAACACACAGGAAGGTGAACAGCAGAGCCACAGTCACCCATTTATTCCAACTGGTATTCTGACTCTAAAACTGGCACCAAGGAATGGCCATCCAGGAAGGGCTGGTAGCAACCAACAAATATTCCTAAGCTCACTTACTCAGTCTCTCTGGACCAATGATCTCTGAGAGTATTTCCTCCAGGGTGCTCCTCAGAACACTAGTACCAATAGATTCGATGGGTATTACATGAAAAAAGGGTCCCAACGGCAAATTAGTTTGAGAACTTCGAGGTTTAAATAACGTGAAATGGGCATCTTTACTGCAGGCCTTGTCAGGGCCTTTAATTCACATATTTGTGCACTGAATCTCTATACAAGGATACAGTACCCGGAATTTTCAAAACTAACTGTGGCCGTAAACTATTTTTGAAAGCTTTTGTGGTACTGCAGTTTGGCAAAATAAACTTTAGGAAATAGTGATCCACAGCTTCAATTAAACCATTAGGAATCTACTGTTGAGTGTTAAATCAGAGAGTGATAACTGAAAACTCAGCCCAGGACTCCAAGCTCCCTTCTTCCATCGACTCCAGTGCCAGGCTCCCCACTCCTTATCTCATGGGATCCTCTTGAGAACAGGGAGGGGGGCTAGATTCCCCTGCTCCATGGAGGCGAAGGGACTCGTCTCAGCTAATGAGTAGCTGTGCTGGAGCTTGAACCCAGGCCAGATCGGCTGCAAAGCCAGTGGTCTTAACCACCACGCCCCACCACTTACTCAACCATAGTGGCTAATACCTAGATGTGCCACTCAGACCTCCCTCGAGGACTGAAGGACCCACATCCCCAGCTGGTGAGTGTTCCAGTGGACACTCTCCACGGTCAGCTTCTCCAAGAACTGACCGAGGCTGAAGAAAACTGCCTTGCCCAAGGTCACCTTCCTTCTGGAGGCGGGCCACGGCTAATGACCGATGGCTCCAACGTGGAACAACTCTGCGGGTCATTCCCGCACCCACCTCCCTGCGGGGCCGGCTAAGGCCTCTGCTGAGACTGCGTCCCAGCCCACTTCTCCTTCTTCCCGACTGCACGAGTCTCCTGTGGCTGCTGTAACAGATTACCACAACCCTAATGGCTTAAAACAACACAAATTTATCCTACAGTTCTGGGAGGCAGAAGGCTACAATAGGTCTTACAGGGCTAAAACCAAGGTGTCAGCAGAGCTGCATTCCCTCTGGAGGCTCTAGGGAAAGGCCATCCCTTGCCTTTTCCAGCTTCTAGAGGCTGCCTGCATTCCTTGCCTTATGGCCTCTTCCTCCATCTTCAAAGTGCATCATTCCAACGTCTACTTGTACCGTCACCCCTCTGAGTCTGATGCCCCTGTCTCCCTCTTATAAGGACCCACGTCCTTATAATCTCCCCATCACAAGACCCTTAACTTAATCACATCTGCAAAGTCCCTTGTACCTTGTAGAGTCATATATTCACAGGTCCCAGGGATGTGCACATCTTTGGGGGGGCCTGCCTCCCACAGCCATCTTGCTTCCATCCTTCTCTTCCCCAAGAGTTGATCCCAAGAGCACTCCCTAACAAATGCCCGCACCCTCTTCTCCATCTCAGAGGCTGCTTCTCAAGGAAGCTGACCTGCTCACCTAACACACTCTCTCTGTTTTATCTACATCAGTGGCCGGGTGGGGAGAACAACTTCGCTTAGACTCCAAGGGGTCAAGTATCTTGTCTGAGGTCACCAGGTCAGTTGGTAACAAGTCAACTTGACCTCAAGCATCTATAGTCCCCCAAAATATATGTCCAGGTCCTAGCCCTAACCCCCAGTACCTGTAAATGTGACCTTATCTGGAAATAATGTTTTCAGACGTCATTAAGTTAAGGATCTCAAGGTGAGATCATTCTGGATTTAGGATGGGCCCTAAATCCAATGACTAGTGTCTTTATAAGAGAAAGGAGAGGGAGACTTGAGACACAGAGAGACACAAAGGGGCAAAGGTCATGTGAAGACAGAGAGGAAGACTTGAGTGATGTGTTTATAAGCCAAGGAACATCAAGGATTGCTGGCAACCACCAGAAGCTAGGGGAGGCATGAAACAGCTTCTCCTTCAGAGCCTCCAGAAGGAAGCAACCCTGCAGACATCTTGAATTCAGATCCCTGTCTCCTGAACTGTGCGAGAATACATTTCTGTTACGTAGCCACCCATTTGGTGGCCCCTTGTTACAGCAGCCCTGGGAGACTAGTTGCAAATCCAGGAATGTCAGTTCTTAATCTCTACGTGATTTTTTTCCCTGAAAGAGAACTTTTAGGGCATGGTGGTCAGCGTGGATGGGAGTAGGGGAAGGAGGCGGTAGGTTACAATATAGACGGGACACTTGGGAGGGAGGGGGCCCCGTCCATCCACAACCTGATGGACGTCACACAGTGAGGAGCATTGTGATTCAGTGAGTGGAACGTGTGATGGGGCTCAGAGGACGGACACCAGCACAACCTGGGAGAGTCGAGGAAGGCTTCCTGGAGGAGGAGACACCTCAGCTGAGTGTTAAAGAGTAAATGGGATTTAGCCTGGGGAAGAAGGCAAGGAAGGGCATGAAGAAAGGAACAAGTAAAGGAGCTACACAGGTTTGGGGATTGCTGGAGGGAATGTGGAAGGATGGGAGATGTACACGGGCCATCTCTTAACTCCCAGCTGAGAGCAGCCAGGAGATCATTCATTCAACCAACATTTATTGGGTCTCTATTGAGAGCCAGGCACCAGGCTGGGGACATGATGGTGAACAGGACAGCTTCCCGTGGGAATCACAGTCTAACTCAGGGTCTCTCAGCCTCAGCACTGTTGACATTTGGGGCCAGATCATTCTTTGTCGCAAGGGGCTGTGCTGTGCATTGTAGGGTGTTGAGCAGCATCACTGGTTTCTACCCACTAGACGCAGGAGCACCCCCCCACAACTGTAACAACCAAAATTGACTGCAGGCATTGCCCAACGTCCCCTGGGGAGCAAAATCACCAGGATTGAGAACCACCGTCCTATGGGAGAGACGGATACTAAATGCACTTGATTATAAAGAGTCTTGATCCACCCCCAGTTTTTACACTAAAAAAGAAGATCACAGAGTGAGTTTGCTTTCGGCTCTCAAGGGGGTGGATCTGGATATGACCTTTGGCATTCGAGAGGTATTTGAAAAATCATCTGCGCGGCAGCTGGAATATTGAATCCGAGCCCCAAATCTAAGGAGAGAAACAAGTGAATAAAACATAGCGAGGCCCGACAGGTAATGATGCCATTTGAATACGGCCTCTTGCTCCAAACCATCAAACCATCGCTTCTGTTTTGTTTAAAGAAAAAAAAAATGGCCAACAGAAAAATTGGCAGGTGACATCGAAGGCCTTGAGGGCATCTGGATTTCATTATCCGCCTCTCATCTTTTATTTAACAAGGAAATGGGAAAGTTTCCGAGCATTTGTGAGAATGGAAACAATGGAGCATTCAAGCACCTTATGAGGAAATGTACATATTGGGGCTGGACAGAAAGCTGGGTCCTGGCGTGGATTATGGGGGAGCCTGGGGTGCTCGCATCTACCCGTACCCCAGGTGGCCATGGACGCTGGGGCAGAGGAACCTGATACAGGAAGAGTGTACACAGAAGCAAGTGCTTTGTGGAATTTAAAAGCTTTGGAATCAGGGGTTCACATCTGAGTCTGCCCCTGCAGGCTGTGGGGGCGGGGCTGGGGCACGTCACTTAACCTTTGGGGGACTCAGTTTCTTCATCTAAACCCCGAGAAGAATCATACCCATGGTTGTAAGGATTAAAGGGGCTATATAAAGCTTTTAGCTCCCAGACTAACACATCGTAGGGCTGAAGAGCTGGTAAGTACCATTATGCCGGTGATTTTTAACAAATGCAAGCTCTGTCGCCTGCCTACCTCCCTATCTCCATGTCACACCTTCTCCTCATGCGCCTTGCTTCATCCATGCCAACCTTCTTTCCGTGAACACACTAAAATTGTTCCTGCCTCAAGATTTTTTCACATGCTGTTCCCTCTGTGTAGAACAGTCTTCACTCCATTCTCCACTTGGCTAATGTCTACATATCCTTTAGAACTTGTCTTAAATGTCACTTAATCAGAGACACTTTCTCCAACCGTCCAGTCTAAGTCAGATCCTCTCAGCCTCATCCCTTATTGGGCCCTTTATTTTCTTTCCTATACCTTATCACAATTTTAAAATTTGCATAACTCTTTGTGCAATTATCTGTTTAAAGACTATTACTGCCTCTAAACTCTAAGTTCCAAGAAGGCAGGGACATGAGTGGGCTGACAATCTTATAATCAAATAAATAAAATTATTTCAAAATGTCCCAAGTACTATGAAAGGAACACAGAGGATGCTGAGATGGAGGATGATAGGGTGGTCAGGAAGGCCTCTCTGAGTAGCTGAAATTGAGATTGGAAGGATTAGGAGTCAGCTATGCAAAGAGTGAGGGTGGAGATGAGGAAGGTGTTTCAGGGAGAGAGAAGGCATGTGCAAAGGCCCTGAGGCAGGAAGTGCTTGCATGCTCCAGGAACTCACTGAAGACCAGTGTGATTAGAGCTCTCCGGAGAATGGCTTGGAGGAAGGCAATCATGGTTGGAAGGCAGTCACAGTCTGATGCCTGTGGCCTGGACAGAGTGGTGGGAATAGTCACACCAAGAGTAGATGCAGTTGAGACAGATTTTGGAGGTGGGATTAACAGGCCTCGCTGATTGCTACAGTGTTATTACCCTTCCTGTGAAGAGACCTGAAATTCTCCATGGTTCTCTCTATCGGTCATCCCTTAAGCTCGTGCAGAGATGCCCTTCGCTACCTCCTGTAATATACAAACCAATGGGCAATCCTGTGGTTAGGAAGAAGGTCTGAGGACCCCCTTGTGGTCAGGTGTGTGCCATGAGGAGTTGGCCCAGTGGCATGGGGATCAGGGAGACACAAGTGACCCACACCCCTTCTCTGCCCCTCCCACAACCTTCCCTGCCTGGAGGAGGCAGAGCCAAGCTCAGGGCCGGGATCCATCTCCACACAGGCTGCCTCCGTGCGAGGCCAGCCAGGGTGGGAGGCACCCAAGACCCAGGTTTGAATTACCCACGTCCACCCTCCCAGGCCCAGAAAGGGGCTGCTGGTGGGCTCGTGCCTGTCTCGTCCCCATGTTCGGCAGTGACCAGGCCTCTCGATCCTCGTCCTCTTAGGCAAGAGGTGGCAGGTGAGGCAGAAGCCCAAGGTGCACCAGCCCTCCTATTTCCCCAGCAGCAAAAAACACACCTCCACTAACAACAAGACGCTCTCAAGCTCCTCTCCAGGAGACAGGCCCCGTGACGCCTCGGCCTGAGGAGGTGACGGCAACTCAGTGAGTCAATTCCTTAAAATCGAGATAGGGGTCAGCCCGGTGGCGCAAGCGGTTAAGTGCATGCACTCTGCTGCAGCGGCTAGGGTTTCACCAGCTCAGATCCCAGGCGCGCACCAACGCGTTGCTTGTCAAGCCATGCTGTGGTGGCATCCCATATAAAGTGGAGGAAGATGGGCATGGATGTTAGCCCAGGGCCAATCTTCCTCAGCAAAAACAAAAAAGAGGAGGATTGCCAGATGTTAGCACAGGGCTGATCTTCCTCACACACACACACACAAAATCTAGATAGACATAGATATAGATACAGATATGGATATGGACATAGATATAGATGATATATAGATATATGTGATATTGATACAGATCTAGATGATGTTGATATATAGATGATAATAGAAATATAAATGATACAAACGAAATTGACACATAGAGGATATAGATGATATTCATACAGATATAGATGATATTAATATAGATATAAATATAGATGATATAGCTATAGATACAGATGATACTGATATAGATATAGATGATATAGATTAGATATAGATATACACAGACACACTCTGCTGGCTCTGTTTCTCTGGAGAACCCTGACTGATACAGCCTTTGGCATGTCACCTATTATTCTCCAAAAGGACGCAGAGCAAAGGGTTAAGAGCAGGTACTCTGGGCCTGAAATCAGGCAGGAGAGAATGGGGAACTTTCATTGTTTTACTCTATGGACTCGTGTATAATTTGTATTTGTTACGCCAGCACAGATTACCTTTATCATTTAAAACAGGGGAAGGTTAGGGACAAGAAGGGACAGCGAGAGGAAGGGAGGGGAGGACAGGACAGGACAAGGAAAGAAAAGAAAAGAAAAGTCCGTCCAGCCTCCACAATCACACCCTTTGGCCTCTCTTCCTTCCTATCCCCTGTAAGCCCTGATGAGCAGGTACCTGAGAAAGGGCTTCTGGAGTGAGAAGTGCGACAGGGCTGCTCCCCAGGGGAAGAAGCAAAAACACAAATTACTCCCCGAGGCTGATCCATTTCAGCTGCTCAGGCTTCCTGGCTATCAGCAGCCCACTGCTTCTAAGTCGGAATTAAATGAGTTGGGCACAGCATTACTTGTGATGTTTCGGCGCCGGGGAGGGCAAATTATTCCCCAATATTTTCCTTTATCCTTTCCTCATTCATCTAAGAGGTCGGAATGAAGAAGAGGAATTTTCTCTCCTGATTTGGGGGCAGGATCGGGGAAGCAGCTCTTCATTATCAAAGCCAGGCTCGTTAAATATTCATTCCAATGCCTGTCACCGCTCCAGGAGGATGAGTGGATTTAAGGTTCGAATCTCACTGATCTGTTATTCTTTTTGGAGCAGCAGGTGGAACTCTTTCATGCAGCTGCAAATTAGAAAACCGCGCCATTCTTTGAAGGGTACTTTAAGTAATCAAATGCAACTTTTTCTTCACCCTGATGTGTGCCCTCCTATGCTGAATCTCATGAAGAAGGGCAAGAGAAGGAGCAGGGGAAAGCTAGAGGGCAGCCTGTGCCCATTTGCCCCTAGTGATCAGCTAAGAGGGGAAAGGTTCTCAAGAGTCTGGGGAGAAGGGAGGTCGAGGAGGGGGAGGGGGGAGGGGCAGCGGGGCAGCAGGGAAAGAAAGAAATCAACACTCACAGAGCATCTGCCTTGTGCCTGGCACTTCACTGACACCATCCCATTTCATCTCTGCAACAAGCTTTGAAGGAGGAATTCTGCTCTGAGAGGTTAAGTGCCTTGCCCAAGGTCACACAGCTAGCAGAGCACACCCCAGGGATTGGATCCAGTCGGTCTGAACTCTAAGCCCTGTCCCCTATAGCAGCTGCCTCCTGACTCACACAGGCATGGACATCCGATGGGTCCCTCTATACCAGTGCTTCTCAACTGGGGACGATTTTACCCTCCAGGGGACACTGAGCAATGTCAGGAGGCATCTTTGATTGTCACAACCTGGGGAGGCAGGTGCTACCGGCATCTAGTGGGCAGAGGCCGGGGAAGCTGTTCAACACCCTCCAATGTACAGGAAAGCCCCCTACGACAAAGAATCATCTAGCCCCAAATGTCAACAGCATCAAGGTTGGGAAACTGAGCTACGTGGAGGGCATTCACAATTACCCTCACATATCCCAGCTTCTGGCTTTCACCTTGGGAACCTAGAAATTCTATCCCGTGCTCTTATATTTTTGCCCAGTGCCCAGGACAAAACCCACCTGGCAGTGAGCAGGTATTTAGGGAATTCTTGCCTCTCTGCGTTGCCCCTGGATACATAAATTCTCGTCTAAATTCATGCTCACGCTCACAATTTCACGGTGGCAAAAGAGGCACAACGTTCTCATTAAGGGGCATGGTCTAAGTTTCTCTCCACTGAGAGCTCTAAGAATCTGTGCTCCCTGGAAATGAAGCACAGTCATAATTAACGTTAATGAAACCCCTAAGTCAATCCACACGCTAGAGCAAGGGGATCCTGCAGGAGGGTCCACGAGCTACAGACCACTCCATCCTACCGTATCCCCCATGCAGGTAAAATGCAACATTCAGGAAGAACTGAGGAATCCAAAGAGAGAACTCAATCCCCCATTTGAGCTGCCTGAGGACACGGGAGGTCCACAGGAGCACTGGAACTCAGAAGAGGATTTGGGCAAATACAGGGGAGACATTCACCTCTGTTGAGTGTATACTAAGGCTAGTCACTGGGGCAGGCAAGGGACATCCTCCTGTCATTTAATCCCCACAACAACTGCCTGAAGAAGTTAACATTATTGTTGTCCCCATTTTACAGATCAGAAGTCATCAAACTTTTTCTGTAAAGGTCCAGATAGTAAATATTTTAAGCTTTGTAGACTATAGGATCTCTGTTGCAACTATTCAACTCTTCCATTTTAGCCCCAAAGCAGCCATAGACAACACATGAAGAATGCACCCTTCTGTCCAACCATCCTTCCATTCATTCATCCATCCATCCATCTATCCATCCAACCACCCATCCACCCATCCAACCATCCATCCATCCATCCATCCCTCCCTCTATCCATCCAACCATCCATCCATCCATCCATCCCTCCCTCTATCCATCCAACCATCCACCCATCCATCCATTCATCCATCCATCTACCCATCCATCCAACCATCCACCCATCCATCCATCCATCCATCCATGCAACAAATATTCGTTGACAATCTACCATATGTCAGGCACTTTGGATATCAAGACAAATGAGTCCCCTCCAAGTCCTTCTCCAGATAGCTCCAGCCACAGTTGTCTCCATGAGGTTCCTGGAACATGCAAGTGCTTTCCTGCCTCAGGGCCTTTGTACATTGTTCATGGCCTTTGTTTTCTCCCCCTAGAACAGCCTCCTCAATCCCCCACCCCAGCTCTTTGCATGGCCAGTCCCGTGATCCTTCTGATCTCAGCTTCAGCTGCACAGAGAGGCCTTCCGGACCACCCTATCTTTCTCAATCTCAACACCCCGTGTATTTCTTTCATAGCACTTGGGACACTTTGAAATGACTTTATTTATTTCATTGTAAATTTGTTTTGTGTCGGCCTCCCCCATTGCATATGAATTCCATGAAGGTAGGGATCAAGTCTCTCTCATTTGCCATTATATTCTCAGTATCTGGCACACAACAGATGCTCAAAAAATAGTTATTGAACTGAATTAATAGATTTAAACCCAGAAAATTTGATTCCAAAGTATGACCTCCACCCATTACACCAAGCGTAGCCTAGACTGTGCCATCCAATATGGCAGCCCCTGGCCACATGTGGCTAGTGAGCACCTGCAATGTGGCTAGTTTGAACTGAGATGAGCTGTGAGTATACAATACACACCAGATTTTGGAGATTTCATACAGAAAAAAATAATGTAAAATACCTCAAGTTTTTATATTGATTATATATTGAAAGGATGTTTTGGATTTACTGGGTGAAATGAAATAAATTATTTAAATCAATTTCACCTGTTTGTTTTTACAATGTGGCTACTGAAGTTTTTTAAATTACATATGTGGTTTGCATTATATGACTGTTGAGTAACACTTCTCTGGAACCTCTATAATTCTATTCCTAGACCTCTTACTAACTAGCTCACTGCTGCTGGTCCAGTCAATTAACCTCAATAGGTCTTGGTTTCTTTATGCAACAAATGAATATAAGAATTTCTGGCCCGCCAACCACATGGGTTGTGGTGTAGCTCAAATGAGATAATGGCTATAATAGTGCCTGGGGAAAAAAATCTATACAAATGCAAGCTCCTCTGTAATGAGATTTTCTGACTCTGTTTCTAAGTCCCCAAGCATTTTCTTCCCTCCCTCACTGGCTCCTGGATATGAGCTAACTTCCTCCATCTTTCCCAACTTCTGATACTCATGGTCTGACTTCCAGAGTCAGTCCAGAAGTGACACGGCCCCTTCGTGTCCAGCTCTAGGGATGGAATTTCAGAAGCTGTAGAGGTCGGCAAGACAAGCCCCCTGTCAGACTCCTCAAGCTCACCAAAGTCAGGGTGTGATCCACTTTCCCACCCCACTTTGGATGATCTTCCAAGAAATGACAGCACCAAGGAAAACTTGATTATTCAGACAACCTCCTCTTGCATTATAATTGCACATTGCCAACTGTACCTTTGAGAGAGCCCTATGGAATTTAGGCTGAGCCGGGGCTGAGGTTTTCGTTATTTTAAGAATGTAAATGACATCTGTTAGTTTAGTCTGCCTATCATCCATTTCCTCTGGTTCCCATAAACGCACAATCATTTCCCTTTTGAGGATCCACTTTTTCCCTGGTCTCCACCCATATGGTCTGTGTGGGCAGACAGGTGTGTGTATACCTTTCTCAATCAGCTTATTCCATCACCCTGGATATATGACAGTTTCAAGGATGGGCACAAGACCCAAGTTGATTTAGTGGGGGCCAATCCCAAGATTTCTGTGGAAACCATCAAGAAAGAAGAGTTGCTCTTCCCACTGGGGTTGTAAGCCTGCAACTACTTGAGACATGGAGTTGGGGGAAGCAGGCCACCACAAGAAAGCAAAGCTATCACTGAAAAAGGATCAAGGCAGACAGAGTCCCTTCAACAGTGTTTAGGCACCTAGATCCAACTATACCTGAAGCTAGATATCCCTCTGAACTTCGCAGTCACAAAAGCTAACAAACACATTTTGTGGGAGAAGCCAGTTTAACTTGAAATTTAATCACTTGCAACTAAAAGATTCCTGTTTAATGAAAAAAGAGATCAAGTATAGTGCATCTTAAAAGAAATTTACTTTGATGACTTTCAATTAATGTAGTAATTCCATCTGGGTTAACAGAGCATTGTCTAGAGGTGCTGCTAAGAATCTTTTTATAACTACATTATGAATTAAACACAAATAGGCTTTTCTAAAGTCACTGAGAACGCACAGAGGTTCATGAGAAGGGCACTTTCACTGGGACCATTTTACTGAAACCTGATTGTTCACTGTCCGTGGAAGGAAAAATACTGCTCAGCAAAACTAAACTTCAAACAAGTCACTCCAGTTGGAATAATTCCAAACTGGATTAATGAGGCTTTAAATTAATGCGGCCTTCAGGGTTTTATTCTTGTTACCTGAGATAAACCTCCTGTTGGAATGCCACCCAGGAAATCTCCACCTTTACCCTGAAATCCTGGCCCCAGGTCACCCTGTAGGCCAGCCCACGAAGTTGGTGAGTGAGTGGCTCATGGTAGATGGGGAAACTGAGGGTCACACGTGCCCAGCCAGAATTAAAGTGTATGAACTTCGGAAGTCCAGCTTTGCCCTCCAAGCCAGGCTCCCTGCCGTGGAGATTAATGAGGTGACAATTGTCAAAGGCCTGGAGGTGGTTAAAAGAGAACAGTCATCCAAACTCCTGAGACTATTCTTAGCCTCTTCTGTGTGGGGCTTGAATACAGATGCAGCAGCAGCCTTGGCACAGCACGGCCTTTCAGCTGTGCGCTTGTCTCCACTGTGTCCCCTCTGCCATATGTAACTTGAACCCGGAAACACTGACAAGGTCCAAGGTGATGACATGGTGTCACCATCTTCCTAAAAGAGAGGACTTCCACCCTACCGACCAACCACCCTGCAATGGACCCTGTGGGCTTTCTATTTTGGTGGACTTCAAGGAAAACATTTACTAAATGGGCTTGTACAGTTTTAAATTCAGTATGCAAAGTGGTGACCCGTAGAGTAACATGGGGACAGCAGACAAATTTTATCCTGCTCACACAAGGCTTAAATTTGGATTCATTAGCAATAATTTTTTAAATAGAGAAATGTCACATTAAAAAGTCCATATTTCTGGCTTCTCTTGATAAACTGAAACAATTCAGGGCCTGCGTTCTGCATGGCAACAGTCAGCTGGAGACAAGAGTGGCTGCCCTCTGTAGATGGGGCGTGGGCTCTCCGATTTGCCGCACTCTCCACCATTCCCTACTGTAACTCCTTGACTCTGAAGCAGAATGTCAGTTGCCATTCATCGTCTTACGCCAGTTCCTCTCTGTCCGTGAGTTTCCTGCCTGGTCCTATTAAGTACTGGAGTTTGCAAGCTCTGCAAAATGCACACAAATTAATTGCACAGTAAATTATTTAGATAAAATCCAAACAAGCAAGGGGGTGAAAGAAGATGACACTTCTAAGGTCCCTTCTAACTTTGGCCTCGTATGATTATAGGAATAGGCAGAGTCAGAGAACACCGGAAATGCTAAGAGCTTTCTGAGGCCACTGTTGGGGGGTGGGGGGCTGGGAGCAAGTGCTTCTCCCACCTTAATGTTCTTTCCACGTGAAAGGAGCTCCACCACCATCCCACTTGGGGCCCCGGTCCACCCTCAAGCTCTCCTTCCACGGAGAGAGGGTGACAGTCACTCAAAGTCTGGGAGAGGAACCGGGCACATGTAGCCCCTCTCCTTCCTCATTCTTCTTCGGATTAGGATCAAACCACCCACTGAAAGTACAGATTCCGATCTCCCCCTCCAGGCCGAAGTCCTGCAAGTCCAGGGTTCACCCCCACCGAGGATGACCGCCCTGATGGGGCACCTCCAGGAAATGGGTGGGTCTGATCAATTTGTGGGGTGAGTACTAATAAGCTCACAGATGAAAGTCACATCCTCCAATGTCTTTGGGTAGTAAAGGTTATATTTTGATCCCCATCTGCATCATTCTTTCGTCGTATTTCTCAACTGACTCAGAGTCAGACAGAGAGTGAGGGAAGGAGGGCTAGTTACTGAGAGCCCCAAAGACCCCAACTATCACCTATGCCGACAGTTCTTATCATTGTGAGGGTTCATCCCTCCTTTTGAAAAGCTGATAAAAGTTACGCACCCTCTACCGCCCTCCCCTCCAAACGCACCTGCTCACACCACACTTCTATGTACAGTGTCAGGGTGTTCACAGACCCCTGAAGCCCATTTGTAGACTCCAGATTTTGTTTTAATTCCTGATTTGTTTCCATCTTCAAAAAGGAGTTATTCAAAGTGAGATGAGGCCGAGGCAAGAATGATTAAAAAATCCCTGCATCCTGATTGGCAGCCTCCTCACTTTGTATCAGCTGCATTTATTCACTCAACACACTCTAAGCGCTGACGTGCCGGGCGCTCACTAGGCGTGCAGTGATGAGTTCCACCATTTGTCCTAACAAAGGACTCAAACATCAGTCCACTCATTACACAAATAAATATCCAATCACACACCATAATAAATGTTATGATGGAAAAGAAGAGGCTACTATTCTCTACAAAGAAGTCTGACATATTTGAAGGTAGTGGAGTGAGGAAAGATTTCTGGAAGAAAATGATGTTTGAGCCTAGACCTGAGATCTAAGGAATAAATAGGAATTAGTTAAAGGAGGAAAGGAACACCGAGAGGAGGCACACAGACAGAGAGAAGAGCATGGGCAAAGTCCCTGAGGCAGGAAGGAAAGGAGCACGGCACGAGATGAAATTGGAGCGAAAAGATGTGTGTATGTAATCGAGGTGACCTGTAGAGGTGTTCACTAGATAACCGCTGTAGGTCCCATTCAGCCATCAGACCCACAATTAGTGCGTGTGTGGCGGGGACAGAGGGGGGCTAATTTAAGCTCTGACAGAGAGTTAACAGGTTCAGAAACTCAATCCCACTTCCCACTTCCAGGAAAAGTTCTCCAAAGAAAAGAAATCATCAAAAGCAAGGAGTTATATGCACCAAGATGCGCGCCGCAACACTGTCTGTCACATCAAAGCTCTGAAAATAATGGAAATCTCCAGTGAAAAGAGGAATCGCTAGAGAACCACGGGCATCAACACAATGCAATATCTTGTGCCAATCTAAAAGTGGAAATTCTAGTCGAAGTAGAAATTTGGGGAAATGCTTACAATAAATGAACAGCTATATATAAATGCAGACAAGAAATGGAAGGTAGTATACTTCTATACTTGTAGACAAGTCTAGAAGGTTATATGGTCAGAATGACACTATTAATAATAACAGTGTAATAGGATATCAAGTGGGATTTCTCCTATTATCCCAGAATTATGGTTAAGGCCCAAAGTCAAAAATAAAGGATATAAATAACTCGACTTTCTAAAGAGAACGGCCCATGCATCAACATTGGGACCAGACTCCTTACCACAAGGGTAACGAAGAGGGAGCAGTCAGCCCCACTCCCCAACTATCAATGCCACCTCCTCCCCAGTCTACAGAAGAAGAGAGGGGGATTGGTTGGGTTTTGGTCTTCGACCTTGTGAGGGTACAGGATTCACAAAGAGAGTGCATTCCTGTTCCCTATAGGTGCCTCCAAGAAAGGGAAACTGACACCTCATTTCCTAGGTAGATGTCTCCTGAAATACAGATCCTACAGCCACACTCTGGTGCCACCATCCAAGCAGAGAGGGGTGGGACAATTCTTGGAAGAGATTAACACGGGGACCTGTAAGATGGGGGATGTATTGTCTAGAGCAGCCATGTCCAAAAGAACTTTCTGTGATAATGGAAATGCTCTATATCGGTGTTGTCCAATATGGCAGCCACCAGCCACATATGGTTATTGAACACTTGAAATATGGCTAGTGCAACTGAGGAACCAAAAGTTTAACTGTATTTAGCTTTAATTAATTTTAATTTAAATAATTGCCACCCATGGCTAGTGATTTACCACACTGGACAGTACAGGTCTAGATATTTCCATAGGTGGGAGATCTCTAGAGATCTGAACAGCTTGAGGAGACACTGAAGTGCTGAGCCTGTGGAGGAAATGAGGATACTTCTCACTCCATCCCAGATCTCTGCCCCCTCAGAGAGTGTGAGAAAGGACCCCAGTGTTCCCATGGCTCCAGGGGGAGGAGCATGGAGGTTAGTGGATAGGTGGCATCTATCTATATCTAGGTGACCACAAGAGAAGGGGCCAAGGGTGGTGCCATTGATAGGGCCAGTGGGACCCTCTGAGGAGGGTGGTTCTCAATGACAGAGGAGGCTGTCAGGATGAACCTGAAGAGAGGCCAGAGAAAACCATGCTCACCATTTACATGGCAACCACTCACAACAGAAGCATCTGACCAAACCAGAACATCACCAGGGAAGCCTAGTCTGGCTTAAGTTTTACCAACCAAAAGTGAATGAATCTGCCCAACTTGTCATTAAGGATAGGAAAGGAGACATTCAATATACTTCAGTTATAGGAAAAATAAACTACTTCCTTTGTGCTTATACTTCAACGAGTTTAAACTTTTCAACAAACCTATTACAACAGTTTCCAAGTATTATATGCTTATGTAAGTTATTTAATTCAAGCCTTGCAATAACCCTATAAGGTAACTCTGATCATTCCCATTTTACAGAGGAAGAACTGAGGCTCAGAAAGTTTAAGTGAATCACCCATGATCCCACAGGTAAGCAACAAAGCTGGAATTTGAACCCAGGTCTTTCTCACTCCAAAATTTTCTTTAATGTTGTTGGGTCATCTTTTGGACAATAAGATAATTACTTTAAAAAAATAATAATGTATGTAAAAATTGGTCAAATCCAAATAAGATCTAATCTTGAGTCAACAGTATTGTACCAATGTCAATTTCCTGGTTTTAACAAGGTACTACGATTATGTAAGATACTATCACTGGGGGAAGGGAACACAGGAAATTTCTGTATTACAACTTTTGGGGAGTCTTAAACCATTTCATGATAAAAAGTTATTTTTTTAAAAAGCTAAGCTAAGCATTTTTCAAGTTGTGCAAAATGATGTGTATTGTGTATTTCTGACATAGAAGTACTATTATATACTTTAAGTAAGGAAATCATTTAAGCATACCATGAAAATCCTAAATTTTTATTAAATAAGTATTTTAGACTCAAGCTGTCTTTAAAGCCTACTCTCACTATTTATTTCAATTTACCCTTTAAAACATAATATGTTTGGGGGATAGGATTTAGTTTATATCCCTTAAACTACATCAGGAAATAAGCAGTCACATCCCTCGGATACCAAGGAATCAGTATAGGTTCTGACCTACCGTTTGCAAAAATAAAAACTAAACTTTTCATTAATAGTGATGCAATGGGCAATATAACTTTTCCATTTAGTCCTGAAGAGTCTGGAGGCTTCAGGTGGCTTTGCTGCTGGTAGCTACACAATAAGCAGTATCTCTCTGGATCATCGGCAAAAGGTAGTCCTGTCCACCCTTCTTCCCCCCACCCACCACGCAGTTCTGGGCTGCTGGATGCTCCACAATCCACGTAAAATAGGCAGGGGGTCTGCAATGCCAGTACAGAACCAGCAGCATCAGCCCACATGCAGAAGAACATGCCAAGAATAAATGGGAGGAATCACCAGAGATAAGGGCCATTTTTGATCTCTTGTAGGGACGGCTGTTTGTGAGTGTTTGGCCCTGGCTTGATGAGTCACTCATTAGGAAAGAAGAAACATGACCTTTTTCTATTGATTCCAGGAAGACTTGGGGGGCGGGGGGTGAGGGGATTTCAAGCAGTCAATAGAGTCAAAGACAAGAAGAGGAATAAAGTTTGACCAATCTGTTTAGAGAGGATGCTCTTGGGGCAATGAGAACTAAGGTGTTGAGTGAAAAACAAGAAAACTGGTTCACAAGAACAGGGATGCTGGGTGCAGTCATCTAATGCTTTGTAATCCTGGCTCAATCAATTTTCACCCGCACATACGCACACAGAGAAGATGGCAAGGGAGACAGACTGCAAAGAGGCATAAAAGAAGAAGAAGAAGAAATAGCTTAGCTTTTCTCTCCCAACCGCCCTCATCCCAAGCCCAGTGAAAGAGGGTGAGTTGAGAGAGGAAAAAACAAAAGACATGGATGAGAAGACAAGAGGCCAGGGAGACTACAGTAATCAAGGCAGTGTGGTACCAGCATAAGAATGGAACAGAATAGAGAGTCCTTAAATAGACCCACATATACATAGTCAATTTATAGTCAACAAAGATGCCAGGTAATTCAATGGGGAATGGGTCATCTTTTCAACAAACGGTGGTGGAACAAGCAGATATTTATAAGAAAAATAATGAGCCTTGACCCTTACCTCACACTATATGAAAAAATTAATCTGAGATGGATCATAAACCTATCACAAAAGCTAAACTTGTAAAGCTTCTGGAAGAAAACAGGAGAATATCTTGGCATCTTTGGGATTTGCAAAGATTTCTCAGACAGGACATAAAAAGCACTAAGCATAAAAGAAAGAATGTGATAAGTTGGACTCCATTAAAACTGAAAACTTTGGCTCTTTGAAAAGCAACCGTAAGAAAGTGATAAGGGAAGCAACAGATTGAAAGAAAATATCCACAATCCATAATCTGACCAAGGACCTACAACACAATGATAAAAAGACAGAAAACCCAATTTGAAAATAGGCAAAATCTTGAACAGATAATTCACATAAAGAGAGAGAAAAATGGCCAGTAAGTCCACAAAAAGACGTGCGCCATCTTTAGTCATCAGGGAAATGCAAATTAATTAATTAGTGGAAATTAAAACACAATGAGATACCACTTCATGCCTGTTAGAATGAATAAAATTAGAGGCCTGACAATATCAAGTGGTGGCAGGGATGCAGGGATTCTCAACCTTGGCATTATTGATACTTGGGGCTGGACAATTCTTTCCTGGGGGGTAAGGGTGGGGGCTGTTGTATGATGCTTACCAGCATCCTTGGTCTCTACTTAGGTCATAGATGCTAATGTTACCCTCCCCCCAAAATTATGACAATGAAAAATGTCTCCAGACATTGCCAAATGTCCTCTGGGGGACAAAACTGCCCCATGCTGAGAACCACTGATGGAGAGCCATGGACTTCTCACGCATTGCTGGTGGGGCTGTGTTTTAAACGACAACCACTCTGCAAAACAGTTTGGCAGTTTCTTATAAAGTTAAACAAATATATACACTATGACCTAGGAATTCTACTCGTGGGTATTTACCCAAGAGAGATGGAAACTTATGTAAACCAAAAAAAGAAACAAAACTTGTACAGAATGTTCATAGCAGATTTCTTCCCAATAATCCCAAACTGAAAGCACTCTAAATGTCCATCAATGTGAGTGCAGGGGACTGAACTGTATCCTCAAAAGGATATGTTGAAGTCCTAACCCCCAGGACCTGTGAATGCGGCCTTATTTAGAAATAGGGTCCTTGCAGATGTAATCAAATCAAGATGAGGTCATACCGGATTAGAGTGGGCCCGAAATCTAATGATCGGTGTCCTTTTAAGAAGAGGAGAGAACATACAGAGGGAAGAAGGTCACGTGTAGATGGAAGCAGAGATTGGAACAACACAGCTACAAGCCAAAAAACACCAGGGATTGCCAGGAGCCCCCAGAAACAGGAAGAGGCACGGAAGGACTCTTCTCTAGATCCTTGAGAGGAAGTGAAGCCCAGCCGACACCTTGAATCTGGACTTGTAGCCTCCAGAACTATGAGATAAATTTCTGTTGTTTTAAGCCACCAAGTTTGTGCTACTTTGTTACGCCAGCCCCAGGAAATGAATACAGTGAGAATGGAATAAACAAATTGTGGTGTATCCACACAATGAAACATAAGTAGTATATAGTAACAAAGTAATACAAAAGAATGAACTACTGATACACACAACAACATGGATTAATCTCAAAAATATCATATTGGGCAAAAGAAGCCAGACACAAAAGAGTATATAATGCATAATTCTATTTATGTGAAGTTCTATAAGAGATCTAAGCTATGTAATAAAAAATCAGAACAGTGGTTGCCTTCAAGGTGGGGGAGATGACTGGAAAGGAGGCATGAAGGAACTTTCCAGAATAGATGAGAAATATTTTATATCTTGATGGGAGTGGTGAGAACCTGGAGATATACATTTATCAAAATTCGTTTAACTTAAAATAGGTATTTTTTATTGTATGTAAATTAATACTCAATTTTAAAAACTGCAAATCAAAAAGCTAAAGAGAAGAGAAAGGAAAATTGGGGAGCATGTGACACCTTCACAGGGATAAGGGGCAGATAAGGAAAAAAGAGGGAGAAGGCAAAAGGTCATTTGAAAAAAAGATTAACTGGGAACACGCCAGCAACGTTGTCTCCACTTCCAGCAAGTTCTGTCATTTTGTTACACCTGTGCTCGCCATGGTTAAGTAAACCCACAAATTCTTCACCAGAGGCCAAGTTTGCAGAGCTGCTCACAGCCAATTGGCCCAGGCAGACACCCCAGCTGCTGCCCATTAGAACCTGGAATGGAACATTAACTTCTGAGCGGGCCCGCTGGCTCCCGGAGAGCCCCTAGCCTCCTCACACTTCAGGAATATTCTTGAAAACCTAAATGGACAACTGAGAATAACTCGGAACACAGTGCCTGGTGAGCAACCCGTGAGGTCCCCCAGCACCATGAAACACTCCGAGCGTGGATAACGGCCGTGCAGCCTCACCACCCAGACGGCGCCTGGCTCTCTTTTCATGCGATGCTCTGGACTTGGCCTGAGCCAGCTGCACACACAGAAGGGCTCAGGCAGGAAGCGGTAGCCCGAGGCCAAAGTCCTTCCATGCTGTCCCCACCCACAGCCAAGCCACGCCAGGGGGTCAATGCAAGTATGGGAAGAGGCCAAAATCTTTACCTTTAGCATCAGATAGTCCAGAGTTCAATTGCCGAGCTTGCTTCTTCCCTGGACTCTTTACGCCATCATTTCCTCATCTGAGAAATGGGGAAATGCTAAGTGGCTGTAAGAGATGCATGCATGTAAGGAACTGGTGCTCAATAAATGCTGGTGTCCTTTTATGAAATGCAGTGAGCAGCACCCTTGACGTGAGGTTGTAAACTCCACACGAGTTATATTCCTTGCTTTTAAAAAATAGTCCCCTACTGGAGACTTCATTTTCTGTAGCCTTGGACAAAACACTTCTGTGCACATTGGTGAGGCCGGCCTCATAAGCAGCCCTTTGAAGAGCGTGACGCTGCTTCCCGGCTGACTTAGTGAAAGAGCACCCCTCTCTGCAGATGTATTGCAGCAGCTCAAAAGAAGGGTCCCCACAAATTCACATTCAGGACTGTGCTTGCCGTGTGGGTTGGTAAACATTGCTTGAATACAAGAGTGTGTTAGTAACATTCAGAATCTGAATTCCAGGCAAGGACAACTCTAAGAGATTTGTCAAAAAGAATAGTCAAGAACGCTTCCTCTGGCACCAGCCAGGTGCTTCCGCATTACTCTGCCCAGCAGGACTAGGGCTGAAATGGTGAGGCTGGTGTCTTCAGCAGGGACATCACTCACCTCCATTCCTGCCTAAAGGAGCAGAACTGGACAACGGCCCTCCTTGTGCAGCTCATCCCCCATTCACTCTGTAATGGGGAGAGCACTAGACTGGGAGTCAGGAGAGGTGACTTCCAATCCTGAGGGGCTGGGAAAATCATCCATCCATCCATCCATCCATCCATTCCTCCATCAAACATTCATTGAGCCTTTAAATATGTACCAGTGTTGTGTTAAGCAGAGATGTGAAAGAGATGAATAAGACAGGGTCTTATTCAAAGAATTCACAGTCCAGGAATCTGGAAAACAGTAAGGACTTAAAACCTGATGGATGAATAAGTGACAGGCATGGACATGGCAACTATAGAGACAGCCTAGCACACGTATGATCATGAGTGCAGCCTCTGGGCCAGATTTGTATCACACTGGCCCTTGTCAGCTAAGGATAGGAGTCTGCAAGCATTTTCTGGAAGGGCCAGATAGCAAATATTTTAGGCTCTGCAGACCATACAGCCTCTGTTGCAACTACTCAACTCGGCCTTAGCAGTGTGAAAGCAGCCATAGACAATACGGCGAAGAATGGGTGTGACTGTGTTCCAATAAAACTTTATTTATAAGAACAGGTGGTGGGCTGGATTTGGCCCTCAGGCAGTAGTTCGCCAATCCCTGAGCGAGAAGATGTGATTCTAGGCGAGTTATATATTCTCTCTATACCTCAGTTTTCTTTACTGCAACAGAGAGATGATGGTAATACCTACTTCTTGGGGTGGTATAAGCTGATACTACATGTAAAGCACTTAGCCCAGTGCCCATAACATGATAAGGATGCAACAAATGTTAGCTGTCTCTAATATTATTGTTAATCGCACTATAGCACCATAATAGAAGCAGTCAGAGGCAGAAAGCAGTGGAGGGTCAGTTTCCTGTGACGGAAACCATAGCCAATGGAGCCTTGCTAAATTATCTGTTAGAACAAGGACAAAGCCCACCTGACTTCCCCGCAGGGCAGAGCTGCTGTCCAAAAAGCTCCCTAAAGACTGGAAAATTCTCAGGTGCTCACACACAGCCTTTCTACGAAAGGATGTAAGAAAATGAAGCCATACCTTCCCTGGGCAAAGAACACGTCTCTTAGATATTCCTCTTCATCTTCACTGAAAACAAAATGGTTTAAGTCTCAACATCTTGCAAAGTGAAATCAAAGCCGGTGCCAACTCAGGTCCCATAAGAGGACATCCTGACACAGCTTGATTTCCACCCCCAGATGCATCTGCCCGACTCTGGTTAAAACCCAGGTCAGTGAGGAGAAACCACTAACCCCGTGCGGATTCAGCAGGCAGACACGGAAAGGCCATCTCTCTAATGTACGGATTATGACCCCGAAACACCACCGGGGCTAAGGACTCGGTGACTGCTTCCTAAAGTTCATTAAGCACCACTCTAGAAAATTAACCGCGCCTGCTCTCCCTGTAGCTTCCGGGAGCCCAGCCTTGGTGGAAGGGGCCTCAGCTGGAGGCCTAGAGAGTTGTTAATATTTTTATTCTTCCTCTATTAATTCAAGTTAATAAATACCTCCAGCCTGAGGGGAGCAGGAGCGAGAGTGGAGAGCTCATTGCTAGTGACCAGACAGCCCCCGGCCACAGTCATTTTAAATTACAGAGTCCCAGCAGAGCCCATGGCGAGCTGCAGGCCAGGAGGCCATCGGAGGTGAATCACGCGGGAAGTGAGCAGCACTAGAGGGGGGACTGGGGGCTCCCTTCTCTGCCATCAGCCACCAGGAGCAGATGGCAGAGTCTCCCACTGATTTCTGCTCGGCCGTGTCACCAGAGCCACACTGTCCTGCATCCTGGAAGGCACATGGCATACCTGAAAGAATTAATTAATGGAAAACAGGAAGAAAAAGGCTCAGAGCAACTGGACTGAGGCCTCGAAGCCAAAACGCACCTCAGCTAAAAGGATGCACGACTAGTCATGTCCCTCCACGTTGAGAGCCCTTCCAGAAGCTCCCTCCTGACTGCCTTCAGGATTAATTCCAAACTGCCCAACAGCTCCTCCTTAATCCTCCCTTCTCACCGTGCACCATACCACACACACATGCGCAAGTTTAGCCCCACAGCTATTTTCAATTCCCCAACCAACCCCCAGGCCTTTCTACTTGCTATTCTCCTAGCTGGATGCTTTTCCCTTTCTTTTCACCTGGCCAACTCACACTCAACATTCAGGTCCCATCTAAGGTCAGGGGTTGGCAAGCTATAGCCCAAAGGCCAAATCTGGCCCACCACTTGTTTTTGTAAATAAAGTTTTATTGGAACACAGCTGTGCCCATTCATTTGTATACCGTTCATGGCTGCTTTTGCTTACAACTGCAGAGTTGAGCTGCAGAGACCATAGGGCTGCAGAGCCTGATGTATTTACTTCCTGACTCCTAACAGGAAAAGTTTTCCAACCCCTGTCTTAGATGATGCTTCCTCCAGGAAGCTGTCCAAGGCTCCCTCAAAAGTTTTAGGTGGTCCTCATCCGGGATCCCTCAGCCCCAGTCTTACTTTCTCTACTCCAGACCTTTCCCCACTAAGTTATAATTGAGGTTTCCAGTCTGTCTCCTCTAAACCCTGAGCTCCTTGAGAGGAAGGCTGCGTTTTCCCAACTGTGCCTCCCAGGCCTCTCACACAGACCCTGCACACCACAAGCACTGAAAAATAAGTTTGCAGAATGAAAGAATGAACAAATGAGTGGGTGTTTTGATGCAGCGCTGGAGAGCCCAATAATACAACTAAATAGAGTACCACTAACTCAGGCTGTTGACGACTTGGTCAGGAGATTGCACAGCAGCATTATTTCTCTGGGATGACCAGAGGAAAGAGGGAAGGCCCAAGTATTGGCCCATCCAATGAACAAGGAGGCCCCAAAATATCTCCTGGGGAACTGCTCCCAGACCAACCACGGTGGGGAAGAGGGGAAGGTTTCACTTCACAATTGGGGCCTGGACTATTCCACTTGGGACCTGTGCTTGAAATCCTACTGTTGCTTCCAGGGTAGCGCCCACAGCCCTCTTATCTTGCTCAGCACACGTTACTGTTTTCATCTGCTAACGTATCATCCTTTTCTGCTCAATTGTAAGCTCCCAGAAAGCAGGGGTCATTGGATCCCTAGGGAATGTCTGCAGGACTTGGTACCATGTAGGCAAAAATGTATGACGCATGAATGAATGAATGAAACTCAGTTATCATATCCTTCCATCTGGCATGCAGTGGTACAGAGGGCCAGGCGGGGCCTGATTTCACTCTGGGCTGGACCCAGGACTGGCCCCTGCCCCATTAAGGAACACAGAAGTGCCCTATTTAAGGATGGTCATGACTATTTCAAGGCTACCTTACATCTGGCATGCTGAGGCCACACACTCAGCTTTGAATAGCTTCCCCATCATGGCCTCCAGTTTCTGGATGCATTTCTGGGGTCTCAGCTGTCCCCAGCCTTGCTCCCAACCCCTGCCTTGGCTTTCAAAGGCCCCACTTACCGCCTATCTCAGTGTGACTGCTCCACCCCAGGCTGATATCACTTCCCCATCCTGGCCCCCATTATCTTAAATCAAAGTGCTGGGCAGCTGCCCTCTATGACTCAAATTGCCATCCAAGAGCCAAAGCACAGTGGAGAAGCTGGCCCTGGAAGGGATTTTTACATCTTCCCATTTATCACACTAAAAGGCTCATTTCAAATTCTATCAAATGGGTCAAATATCAAGAGAGAGAGCAGTGTCTTCTCTTTGTCTTTCCAGAAATGGCACCACCCTCTAGAGTGAATAGATTTGGGGCGTTTAATTTGGCCACCAAGTGACATGCCCTCCCAGAAGGCTGGCGCCTGCCAGTGGCAGAGCCAAAACATGGGAGGAGGAGAAGCAAAAACTCAACACGATCACCACCAAGAAAGGTAAAAAGGAACCGTAAATTCTACTCGACGAATGAAGTCCCTCAGGAAACCCTGTAGTGTCCTGTACACAAGACGGGCCTTTATTCCTAGGACCTCAATCCTGAGTCCAATTCTAATGCTCTGCTTTTTATCATGTTAATAACAATAACTATAATTATGCATTCATGTTACCAATGCCTTGCAAAACATATCATTCTACTTGTGGGTAAGCAGCCTTTGGTTTGCATAAACAACGGGCCCGTAGGATGACACTTCTGGATGATTTGGGGAAAGCGCGTCTACAAAATAATCACAGGACCATAAAACCACAGATCGTCCTGTAATAGTAGCTAAGAAATATGCTTCCCAGCTTAAGGATGAGACTCTTCCTCCAGCTTTTTCTTGCTTATCTTTGTTTCATATTCTAAGTCACATCCCCATTAAGAGAAGAACCATTTTCTCTAACCAATAGAATGAGGGGTTTTGGGAAGGGATGGAAATCAGATTAATTGAACATTCCACTTCTGACTGACTGAAGTGACTTTCCCAGAGTGTTGTGTTGAGAAGGATTCTAAAGTCATACCAGGGTCCATGAAAAATGCCTGCCTCTGGAACTGGAGGAGGAGTGGCCAGCATTATACACATCAGATATGCCAACCCTGCCTTTGGTCATTTGACCACAGTTGAATCAGGTCAAAATGGGTACTGAAATTTCTCCCCATCCTCTACGCCCATAAGGTCCTGTTAAAATGTCACCCAATGTCACTCACTTCAGCTTTTCTCGGCACTGTTCCCTTCTGCCTCGGGGAAATAAACATTCCCCTATCTGTCCAAAAATGTAAAGTGATCAGATCTATAAACGACATCTTTCTCTACTCTAGCACTTTTGATACTGACTAGCGTAATTTGCCTCCACATCCAGCTCTCTATCCCCCATACTTATCCCAGTGCCTGGTCCATGGTAGGAACCCAGTCAATATTTGCTGAATTCATATTCCATTGGAACAAATTCCATCCCATCCTCATTTCATCCCAAGAACTTTTAAAACTAATAAGGAGTACAGATACATTTCCAGAGGCGAAATTCCAACGAACTTATTGGGTGGGGGCATTTTCTCCCCACCAAGAACCAGGTTCCACAGCTCAGAGGGAAGCATGAAAATTAACCAACTAGAGAACCACAGAGGAAACCGCCCACCTCCCCAGCCTTTCATCTCAAATCTTCTGTATACAACTCTCTACATCCATGAACTCCTAAGTGTTTCATCTACTTTGGAAAATTAAATCCAATCTCTTGTGGTGAGAATATGACTTTACTTTCCAAACTTTAGTCATTCTCTGAACTATCTTCTCAAGTTCTGCCATATCTAAGGACCACTTTATTTACTTACTGCTTCTTTAAATTGACTTTTCTTTAGCCTCGTCTTAAGCAACAAACAACGTCTAATGAATTCTGGATCTGATGCGTCGGCCACACTTTTTTCCTAATAACACTAAAATATTAACATAATTTTAAGTGTTTCAGGTTGCCCCGGGTGCCTCCTAAAATCATCTTGCCCACAGTGGTTTGAGTCCCAGAGCATCCAAATCCCTGCTCTAAAGTATTGCTCCACAAGCAACAGATGCAAGGTGGCAACCTGTGCCTTCTACAGGGCTCCAACCAACAGGGATTCGAACCCATGTCCCTCTTAGGCAGAAGTCAACACTTTCTAGCAAGCAGTAGGACACAGCAGTTAAGGGAAAGGGATTTGGAGTCAGGGCTGCATTTAAACTCTGGCTCCTGCTTACTAGCTGTGACCCTAAGCAATTTGTTTCCCCTCTCTGAGCCTCAGTTTCCTCATCTGTCATATGGGGATAATGACAGTACCCACTCCATATGAGTTGCTGTGGGGATTAAATAAGAAAATGCCTGAGACATCTTGGCACTCAATAAATCATTGATGCTGTTATTATTATCAACATCCATTCATTCAACAAATGCATACAAAGTGTCTGCTGAATTCTCACTAAGAACTCAGTGCTGAGAAAGACCAGCAGGGTCCTCATGGAGCTAAGAGTGGTGGCAAAGACAGTCCAGGGAAGAATACAGATGGGAAACAGCTGTAAAGGGCAGCTGGCTACGAGGTGAGATAAGCCACAGGGAGCCACCAGGCTCCCACACTGGGAGCCAACCCAAGCCTCGCAACTCTGCCCAGCGAATAGGATCAGGGAATAGTCCCAGGAGAAAGCTGAGGTACATGGTTAGACTGACATATTTTGGATATGACTATTTTTAATAGAACTTGGCCCATTCCAGCCAACTGATGATAATGACAATGATAAAGAAGGATAAGAAAGACAATAATACCAGCTCAATGCCAACACTCTCCCAGTAAGCTTGACTTCAGCCACTGTGTGTAGGAGCCCTCTTGGGCAACTCCTCTAGGAGAAGCCCCAATCTTGTCATCCATCTAGGATGGAGAGGAAGTAGTGAGGAGAGGGCAGTACTCCCTTATCTCTTTCCCCTTCTGGCTCTGAAAATTTATCTGACGGTCAAGAGCAAAAGGCTAACAGGTGGCAGCACCAGCCTTACAAGAAATTTGATTTCATGGACTCCAGAAAGAGCCCCTGGGACCCAAATGTCTGCCCCATCACAAGTTTCAGTGCCTGAGCCTTCCCTTGATCCTTGAAAGGACTGCAATCTCAAAGAGATCCTCCCTCCTCCATTAAAATAGAGTTTAAATTAAATACATTGGCCCAGCAATTCCATTTCAAAGGATGCATCTTAGAGAAACTCTTGCCTCTATGCACAAGGAAACAAGTACAAGAATTTTCACTGCAACTCTGGTTGCAATAGTAAAGACTGGAAGCAACCTAGGTGTCCATCGACAGGGGAATCAGTAAACTATGGTATGTTCGTACAATGGAATATTATACAGCAGTTGAAAGTAAATGACTAGAAGCTACGTATATATCAACATGGATAGATCTCAAAAACATGTTGAGTGAAGAAAAGCAAGTAACAATGATATAGACATATTTATATTCCATTTACATAAAAAGTTTAAAGTATACAAAACAATACATACACACACACGGGAAGGGCACACTCAGAAATGAGTTTGTGGCTGCCTCTGGAAGAGGTGGCAGGAATGGGGTTGAGTGTTCAAAGGAATCTTCAACTTTACCTGTCAATTTTTGTTATTGTTGGAAAAAAGTGGCAAAGCAACTAGGACAAAATATTAATACATGTTCATTCTGAGCAGTTGGGAACCTGAGTGTCCATTCTATTAGTCACTTCATTTTTCTATATACTTTTTAATTTCTCAAAAAATTACACCCTTAAGGGGATAACCCCATGAGGACTGTATCATAGTGAGATAAGACTCTGGGCATGCCTGTATGACAGCCAGGTGTGACTGGCAGAGCCTGCCTGCCCACTGCTACTAGGAAAAGATCAGGAGGTCCGAGGGTCTGTCATCGGCTAGCACATCAAAATAACAGTGACGATATTAATAATAAGAGCTAGCACTTACTTTGCACCAGGCACAGTGCTAAGCTCTTTACAAACAATATCTTCTACGTGAAAGAAAACCCATCTGCCTTCAGACAGAGATTCTATATCTTCCTGTGCCAGAAAATAAGGCAATCCTCAAAGAAAGATGAGAATATGTCTAAAGGATGCAGGAACCAGCTTGAAGGGGCTTCCACTGGCCAAATATGAGACAACTGGAGCACCTAAATAAATAATGATAGTAAAGGATTATAACCTATTGAATAACATAAGAATCCACGAAACCACACTGATATGAATTAAGAGGGAGAAGGGAAAGCTCTTCCTTTCAGTAGAAATCTGACTGGTAAATGTGGAAGAAATGGCGGAATTAGAAAATGACTATTTGGAAACCATCATAAAAATAATTGATTCAGGCAAGAATCATCAATGGATGTTGAAACTAGTGGTGAAATTTTGAAGAGTGATAAAATATTGACATGATTTCAAAGCATCTCCCTACAAGATACTTATTTATTTTCATGGGAAAAATAGTAACTTTACAGTGGGGAAATCTGGCACACACTACCTTCACCAAATGATCATAATTAGCATCATGGGGAATGGGTCAAACCGACAAGCGTTTCCTGTTCTAACACCCTGAGAAGAACATCACATCACTTCTACGCCATCCCTGCTAAAACTGTACAACCTGAATCTTATAAGGAAACATCAACCCCAAACTGAGAGATGGTCTAAATAATAAAGCACGTCCCAGAGACTTCCACATTGAAGGAAACCAAGGGGTCATGATAACTAGATTCATCGCCTGATCTGGATTCTTCTTTTGTATTATTGGGGCAACAGAAATCTGAACAAGTCTGAGATTCAGTAACAGCATTTTATCAGTGTTAATTTTCTGATTTTGAGAACTGTACTGTGATTATTTAAGAAAACGCTCTTGATTTTAGGAAATACACACTGAAGAAGGTAGGGGTAAGGGCACATTTGTCCACAACTTATTCTCAAATGGTTCAGAAGAAAATATGGATGGACGCGCGGATGGATGGATGGATGGACAGGCAGATGGATGAGCGGACAGATAAAAGGGGAAAGCAAGTGTAATAAAATATTAGTGTTTGGGAATCTGGGTGAAGGGAATTAGGAAGGAATTATTTGTACTATTCTTGCAATTTTTCTGCAAGTCTGAAATAATTTCAAAAATATTTTTTAAAGAGATGGAGGTTTCAGACTTTTCTCTCCCAAGTATTTGAAGGCTCAACCAACCCTGTGAATCCTTAAAAATTGGACAGGAGTAGAAGAAGAAGGCTCATCATTAAGAGCCTCTCCTTTTAACAAAAACCACCCTCTTCGCAAAAATAGTTATGTCCTGAAGAAATCCACGTCATAGAATAACCGAGCCGAAAGCTTTGATGGGTTGTGGATGATAAACATCCCTACTTCACGTCTACAAAATGTGCTTAGTCTGGTGAGCCCTTTCCTGGGGCCATAATATTTATTCAGCCACCCGTGGGAGCTATTGAAAGGGACTGATCACTGAGCTGGACTACACCCTGCCAGGAGCATCTGAACCTCCAGCTTCGCCAGGTCAAGAGCCTGCCTCTCCCATATGATGCAATGAACCCATCACCACTCGTCCAGAAAAATTAAATGCACAAAAAAGCCTAACAACAAAGCCTTGAGTACATCGCTCAGGCCCTTGGCAGAGCTCTCCGTTACCACTAACCTCGGGTGAGGAAGCAAGCACGCTTCATCTCCATTAACTAGGATGGTGACCACCCTCCATCTCTGTAAACGGCAATGGCAGGATCTGTCTTAGGATCCTCATTCCACCGTCGCCTTGATGTACTCCCAGAGCAGGAAAGGGAAGACCACAGACGAGAATCACCAGATGACAAGTGGAGAGAAGCAGCAAAGGCCTCCTTTCCTGACTCCAGGCTTCCCAGAACACGAGCTATGCTGTTAGTATATATATGGAGGGATGTGTGGATATATTCCATGCATGCACACGCAACATCGCACACTCGTTGCATTAAACCTTCACCAACTCTATACTATAACTACTATAACTGTCTCCGTTTTGCAGAGGAGGAAACCATTGCTCAGACAAGTTAAGTCGTTTTTCCAGGGAAGTTCGGCCAGTGGGCGGCATGGCTGGGATTTGAACCCAAATCTGTTCAGCTCTATTGCCTGTGCCCTTAATCTTTAGGATATACTGCTTTTCTGTCACCGATGGGCAAATGGGCTCTAAAGTGGCAAGGATCTCAGATGCATGGTGGAGTCCTTTCAATTCTAGAGGAGAGAGAAAGATAAGCAGAAGATTCTCCAATGCTTGGCTGCTTTCAACATGACATCTAGATACCAAAGCAAGACGATGACTTGGGAAGTACCAAGAGCACCAGTTGAATTCTCTGCTCCCCTCGCTTTAATCCCACATCCCCATCCGTAGGGTTCTGACTGTCCCAAGGTAGCAAGAATCCCCATGTGGCCCTCTTGCAACTGATTCCTATAGCGTTTGGTCTCTGCACCATCTACCTGGCACCAGCCGCATCCAGCATGGATGGCACAGTGGAAAGAGCTCTGGTGCCAGGCTGGGTTCCCATTCTGTCTCTGCTGCATCCAAAACTGGGTGACACTGGTCAACCTTTCTGAACCTCAGTTTTCTCATATGTAAAATAGGGATAATAATAATTACTCTTCTGTTCACTGTGAAAATCAATAACCCGAACCTGTGTGGAGTGCCAGGCCCACCACATGTATTTGGTAATTGCTAGTTCCCTACCTCCTTGAACTCTCAGTGATATTTTTCCCATGTGTTCCGTGTACCAGGACCCATCACAACTGCAACTGGGTTACAGACTGTGGGCTGGTTGACTTATAAGACTTTATCAGCCACACGCTATACCCCACCCCATGGAAGGAAAGGAAAGCAAGTCCCCAGTTAAACCCCGATATGAGCTTCCATGGTTCCAGCCCAGAGCTTGGCTTAAGAAGGGTCCGAGATCTAGCAGAGAGGTTTTCTAACTCAGCTTGTGGGAAGGGAAGGAACAGGGAAAAGCAATGCATGGCTATGTGGCCACTCCCAGCTGCCCTGCGTGGAAGCACTCAGAGCCTGGGGCTGGGAGCAACACATTTGTAAGTTTTTTCTCTACTTGCAATCTATTTGCATAGTTGATCCATTATTATTATTAATAATAATAACTAACATCATTAATCTAAGTATGTCTTGTCTTCTCAAACTAGAACTGAAGCTCCTTAAAAGCAGTGGGGGGTCTATCAGATCCCTTCTTCTACCCCCCACAGTGTTATTAACTGATTACTCCCCTGCAGGAAACCTACTAATAACCAAGCTTATTATCACGGATTCTGAATAACCACTAGGAAGGATATTTTTTAAACAGTGACAATTAGTAGCACTTATGTAGCCCCTACTAGGTATCAGGCGCTGTTCTAAGCACTTGACATATATTAACTCTCCCAACAACACTATGAACTAGGTGCCATAAGAGCTCCATTACATAGATGAGAAAACCAGGGCTCAGAGAGGGTAATCAATTTGCCTGGGGTCACACAGCCAGGACGTGGTGAAGTCAGGACGCAAACCCAGGCCACCTGGCTCCAGGGCCCATGCCCATACCCACCCCAACCCCCAATGCTGCCATGGACTTTGGGTGAGAAGGAACCCCAACTCTGGTACTTAACTAGTCTGAATGAGTTTGGACAAGGCATGTTCTCTCTTAAAGCCAATCTCCTTGCCTGTAAAATGGGATGTTTGAGGATTAAATGAAATAAACCATGTAAAGTGCAGCATTAATACAATAAGTGACAGCTATCACTCATCTTATGATAATAATCATTCAATCAACAAAGCTTTTAATTTAGTGAAAGTGTGTCCACACAGCTGTATATAGAGCTTAATGCAATTATATTAATGATTACCATTATTCATGTCTTAGTTTGAGTTCCCCCAAAATCTGGCCCTGAGAGAGGTTTAGGGGTACAAGTAGCATATCTGGGAGGTGATGAAGCATGATAAAGTGGAGAGGTGGCAGGAAAGGAAAGGAAGTCCATATAAGATGTGTTACAGGGGCTCTGTCCCACCATGGTCAACTGGGACTCGGCCCCTCTGAGGACCCTCCAAGAGAGTGTATAGAACCCATGTCAGAACAGCCCCACTGAGGGCACAGTTAGGCACCAACTCTTGTCTCTCCCTGGTTGAAGCTTGCTCCCGAGGGCACAAACTCCCTGGCATTTCCAGCCTGCCCTGCACTCAGGCCAAACAGGCTCCACTGGCCAAAAGACGCCCCTAGGAAGAGACACAGGTGCTGGAGGTAGGACTTTGGTGTGCACAGGGTCTGCCCACCAACCTGCAGATGACACCCAGCGTGGGCCTAGAGGGTAGGGCGGGACCTCACCTGCCCTGAGAAGTGGGCGGACACAGACTCCTCTTCTGGAAGCAACAATTCCTAGGTGACTTGCTTCCGGTCACAAGGCTAATTAGCAGCAAAGACGGGATTCACCCTGAGCTCCTTCTGAAACGCCCCCTAGGAAACGTTGAACTCCTTAAAGGGAGACAAGAGACAGGCAGGCACCGGGTAAGCAAAACGACTGTACCTATAATCGGAACAAACCTCACCAGAGTGATATCTTCAGTGATTCCTTGTAAATAACAAGGCACCTCAAACGAAATATCCTGCTACCCAACTCACAGCAGACCTCACCACAGTAAGTCATAGTAAAATACGCACACAGTTGAGCTAATTTTTCACTGTGGAACTGCAGAGCTGCTGTGGTAGTAGGAACGTGGCAACGGATGATTCATCAGTGGTGTCTTTATAAGTGTCCGGGGCAAACACAAAGAGATGGTCCCTTTGATACTTAGAAAGCCAAACTTATTTTAACCGAGTCTCACTGGACTCATCACAGGACTGAAAGATTCAGCAGCTTGAGGAAAAGAGTGAGGTCTTGATGAGGATAAGAGCCGGTTCCTGCTTCAGACCTAGGGAAGAGGGCCTGGAATCTAGCACGGGGGGCCTCAGGTCAACGCTGAATGGGACGATGGAGCTGTAACTAGAACTTTCTTATGCAAAGTAATGACAATACTTAAAAAACTGGTAATAAGCATAATAACTGGTACTAGAAATAATTATACATTACATTATACATAATATATATAGTATCTTATATAAATTATAAAAGATCTTGTTAAAGACCTCATTAATTCAAAATAAGAAATTCAGTGTGAATTGGCAACAAGTCCACATGACAAGTTTTTCGGTTTTTTTTTTTTTGGTGAGGAATTGAACTAACACTTGTTGCCAATCTTTCTCTTTTTGCTTGAGGAAGAGTGACCCTGAGCTAATATCTGTGCCAATCTCCCTCTATTTCATATGTTGGTTGCTGCCACAGCATGGCTTGATTAGTGATGTATGTCCATGCCTGGGATCTGAACCCGCGAACCTGGGCCACCAAAGCGGAGCACACCAAACTTAACCACTAAGCCCCCAGGCTGGCCCCACCACGTTATAAGTTTTTTAAAGAGAAGCTGTGGGTAAGGGGGGAACACAACCTTTTCATTTTCCGCAAATGGGAATTTGACCTTGGGTTGACTTTCTAGCTCTGATCCTCTGAACACCACTAAAGGGGACATGTTGATTGTTTTAGTAGACCACACTGCTCACAGTAGAATTGCCTCTGGTGGGTAGATTGCATATGGACTGGGAGTTCTCGGGATGAACCTAAAATATCTGATGAGGAATCCATAGCCTTGGGCATGCTTGAGTAGCATGTCCCTGCAGGGACCCTGGGAGCTACACCGATGGAGATTTTACAAGAGCTATTGCTCCCTAAGCCAGGATGGTTCCCACACCTACTTCTCAACACCTTGCATCTTAACTGCCACTTGGAGGTTGGGGCAAGGAAGAGGAACTGCTGAGGACCCTCAGAAGAGATCTCTGATGCTGCCCTGCATCCTTGTAGGTCCATCTGACACCAAGTGTGACCTATACTAACCTTGTGTGTCTGGAGGCTTAGTTAGATCTAAAAGGACTCCATGCCTGAGCACAGCAGAAGCCTTCCTATTTTAATGAATATACTATTATATCCAATTAATCACTCCACTCTTGTCCTGATAAATACAAGAGTTCATCGTAACAATTAGCAGAATGATCTGTAGGTGTGTGTCAGGGAATTTGAGCACTTGCACATAATTAGTTTTCTAAAATAAAAAGATTTCCCTTGAAATCTTATTTACATAATGAATCTGTTGAACAAAACCTGTTCTTGTACAAACTGAAATGATATAGATTTCAGATAGAGAAATCCGAATTTGTTGGAACTAAGAGAGTGTGGGCCCCATTCAGCCTGGTTCTCTTTCTCACAGGCCAGCTGAGGGTTTCACACACTGCCCCAGAAGGGCAGAGGTGAAATGTGTTTATACATACACAAAACAGCAGTCTGAACTCAGAGATATGCACAAAGGAAGCTTCTAGATGTGCTTTGGGGAAAACAGAAGAATTTCTAAAAGGGATAAAGGAAGAGAAGGTCATAAATGGAATATCCATATTTATGCAGGATTAACAAAGGCAAGTGACATTCATAAAGGCATATAGTATGGTTCCAACTACGAGAAAAGGAACTGGATATATTATATTTGCACATAACAAATACAATATACATATGCAAGGATTCCTACCAAAATATTAAGAGCAGTAGCCATGGCAAGGGGAAGGGGGACTTTGATCTTGGATGGCTTCCATTTTATATTGCTCGTATTTTCAAAATGAAGATGTGTCTGGGAATTACTTCTGTAATTAAGACAAAATTGTAACTGAAAATCACTTTTAAAAAGGATTTGGAAAAAAATGCAAAAAAAAAATGGGGGAGGGATTTACAATAGAATTCCTTTTTAATACTGAGCTTCTCTTATGCATTTAAAATGGTATCAGTTTTCAGAAATCCAGTTTTCCCTGTCAGATGCTCTGATGAGAGAAAGCAAGTACCCTGGGCAGACAAACGGGGGAATCTAAAGATACACGACTGGATTGCACACATTAGAGTTGTTAGGTTTTTCTTTTTTCCAGCACCGTGTCAGTGGGATCCTTGGACTGAAGGTCAAGATGACCAGAATCCCTGAGATGGCTCCGTCTTAATTTTCCAGATGGTTGATTATAGGGAATCGGTGCCGATTTACCCATACATGTGTGGCCACAAAGCCAGGGGAAGAAGAAAGACTGGTAAGAATGTTGGGGAGACTCTTGATAACCCCCATTTCTACACCTAAGTGTATCTGTAGGATTATATCCATAGATCTATGTCAGTGTTTCTCAACCTTTTTTCATTAGGACCCTTTAAGGAATTTTTTTAGATATTTTTTTCTAATCATCACCCCCAACCCCCAGCAAAATTTTAACACCACAGACAGACTATATATCTGTTTATGTATGTGGCTTTTTGGAGGGCCACAAACTATTATAAAATCAAGGGGTTTTTTTCTTCCTCCCTCCCCCAAGAACCAATTTTTGCCCTCTTGTGGGTGATTTTGTTCCTGTATATACTAGGTGTATGTGTGTGGTAATAACATATATTTTCCACTTTCTTTATCATATTTCTTGCATTGTCTCAATTTCCAAAATAATCAAGTATTACTTTCACCAGGGAAAAAAGAAGTCTTTTTTTCCCATGGGTGTATGTGTGTGTGTTTTAGTAATGCCATAAGAGTAAAACCACACACTTAAACTCAAATGATAAAAAGGAAAGAAGAAAGGAAAAGGACTTTGAGAATGAATACAAGAGAAATGGTTTAGACTAAGACCAATCACAGCTGCTCTGATATATTCCAACCTACCCAGACTACAAGGCTCCCAATAGAGATGAGAGACATGCTATAGCTAATATTGTCTTGTTTTCTTGCCATGCCCTTTCTAAAAATGCCCATGAGACACTACTGGGGACAGGACTGAAACCCACAGACCATCTGATAAACACCACCCTGGGTGTACCTGAGAGTGCCAAGGATTGAGGGTCTAAAACATAGCCTCCTTCCAACTCAAGACCTACCAGGCTGTTGGTGCATGAAAACTCACAGGAAGAAACGGTTTTGCAAGATTCAGATCTGTTCAGAAAGACTCCTGACTTCTGAAACTCTGTTTCATCTCATTAAGAAGAAATAAAAGTTGACTTAAGACTGCCAAGTTGGCCACAAAGAACCATGCCCAGCAGGGCTCCAGGGGAAAAGGATAGAAGAAACCGACATGAAACAGACCACTGAAACCAGAATGAGCTGAGAAATCCTGGAAGCACCTTTGGCTACATTCCACAGGATAAAGGGCTGGCTTCTCAAACCTTCTCACCTACTCCCTGATGGGGTTTATTCTAGAATCAAAGCTGTCCAGAGTGGGAAGAGCCCCCAGAATAAAAAAGAAATGTATATATATCTGACATAGTTTTCATAAAATAATTCTAATACTTAGCCTCACTACATGCAATGTATTCCAATATAATCCAGTCTAGGCTAGTCTATTTCATTTTTTTAATGCTGGTTACAGTCCATTAAAATGATGCCACCATCCACCAACGGGTTATGACCACAGATTTAAAAACACGAGTGTATTCCAACCCCTTTGGTTTACAGATGAGAAAGCTAAGGCTCAGAGAGGTTAAACCTAAGGTCACAAGGCTACTTCCTGGCAGAACCAGGACGAGCTCAGGCCAAGGCAAATATTGGCTGTTATTATCAGTCTACTTATTGGAACTCAGTTCAACTAATGTCTCTCTATAAACCCTTCCTTAATCTCCCTGGTTAGAATTCATCTCTACCCCCACTTCCCCTGCCCACACAGTCCAGGGTACCATTGTCTCTGTCTTGGATTTTTTTTAACACCCAAAGGTCAGATGCCCTAATGTCCCTGTGGACCTGCTGGCATGGTCGGTCCCAGGCCAAGTGGTCACGCTACATCATCCACATCACAAAATGGACCACTCTGCCGCTCTCCTCTGCTGCTCCTTGCCATGAATCTTGCCAGCATCCCCCAAGGTGAGCCAGGGAAAACCTTCCGTGAGGAGGTGTTGAGCTTGCTCAACTGGACAGAAGAACCCTGATGGGCAAAGCTGAATTTAGCCTGGATCCTGTTGTACAATTTCCAAAAAAGCTGAAGGTGGCTGAGTCAATTTGGAAGACTTTGAGGAAGTGGGCGATTCAGCCCTATCCAGACAAAATAAATCCCTCAGGGGTTTGGGGAAAGACTTATATTTAAAGTGTGGTACTGGCATAAAAATAGACACATAGACCAATAGAACAAAATCAAGAGACAGAAATAAACCCACACATATACAGTCAACTAATATTTGACAAGGGAGCCAAGAAGACTCAATGTGGAAAGATAGTCTCGTCAATAAATGGTGCTGGGAAAACTGGATATTCATGTGCAAAAGAATGAAATTGGACCCTTATCTTACAGCACTCACAAAAATTACCTCAAAATGAATTAAAGACTTAAATGTAAGACCTGAAACTGTAAAACTCCTAGAAGAAGGCATCAGAGAAAAGCTCCTTGACATGAGGCTTCACAAAGATTTTTTGGTTATGACACCAAAAGCACAAGCAACGAAAACAAAAATCAACAAGTGGAACTACATCAAACTAAAAAGCTTCTACACAGCAAAGGAAACCACCAACAAAACGCAAAGGCAAGCTACAGAATGGGAGAAAATATTTGCAAACCATATACCTGATAAGGAGTTAATATCCAAAATACACAAGGAACTCCTACAACTCAATAGCGAAAGAAAAAAAAAATGATCCAATTAAAAAATGGGCAGAGGACCTCAACAGATATTTTTCCAAAGAAGATATACAAATGGCCAACAGGTATATGAAAAGGCGCTCAATATTGCTAAACATGAGGGAAATGCAAATCAAAATCACAATGAGATATCACCTCACACCTATTAGAATGGCTATTATCAAAAAGACAAAAAATAAGTATTGGCGAGGATGTGGAGAAACTGGAACCCTTGTGCACTATTGTTGGGAATGTAAATTGGTATAGTCACTATGGAAAAATGGTATGGAGGTTCTTCAAAAAATTAAAAATAGAACTACCATATGATTCAGCAATCCCACTTCTGGGTACATATCCAAAGGAGATGAAATCACCATCTCAAAGAAGTTTCTGCACCCCCACGTTCACTGCAGCATTATTCACAATAGCCAAGACAGGGAAGCACCCTAAATGTCCATCAGTGGATGAATGGATAAAGAAAATGTGTGCATATATATATATATATATATATATATGGTGGAATATTATTCAACCATAAAAAAATAAAGAAATCCTGCCATTTACAACAACATGGATGGACCTTGAAGGCATTATGCTAAAAGAAATAAGTCAGACAAAGAAAGATAAATACTCATGGTCTCACTTATATGTGGAATCTAAAAACATCAAACTCATAGAAACAGAGAATAGAATGGTGGTTTCCAGGGACTGGGGGTGGGGAAAATGGGGAGAAGTTGGTCAAAGGGTACAAACTTCCAGTTATACGATGAATAAGCTCTGGGGATCTAATGTACAACATGGTGACTATTTAACAATATTGTATCGTGTATTTGCAAGTTGCTAAGAGAGTAAATCTTAAATGTTCTCGCCACACACAAAAAAGGTAATTATGTGAGGTGATGGATACGTTAACCAACCTTATTGTAATCTTTTTACAATACATATGTGTATTAAATCATCACAATTTACATCTTAAACTTACACAGTGTTATATCTCACTTACGTCTCAATAAAGCTGGAAAAAACAAACCAAGGGCAGCCTCTCTCACTCTGCCCCCACCTTGTAGGTTAAAAGATTACGTGTCCATAGACGCAGGTTCTGCTTTCTGGTCAAGTTCCACCTCCCTCTGTGGTCAGCACGGGCAGGCGGGAGGGAGATGCACAGTACGGGGAAACCACAGCTACTGGACCCCAAAGGCCTCTCCCACCTTCCACCTCAGCAACTTGCATTCCTAGCCTTCCTGTGGACCGCCCCCACATCCTTCTCTTGACGTCTCAGCAGCCCCTGAATCTCTAAGGCTCTCACAACACCATGGAAATCAAACCCAACTCCAACCAGAAAAGTATCTGTCCTCTGCTTAAATCTCTGATGTCCCACACATGGCTGGTTAAGGGTCCTATGTTTCCAATCTAGGCATCACACAGAAGCTTGAGTGATCCTCACAAAATCAGATCACGTCATGTCTTCCACTTAAATCACTTTAAGGCCGCCTTAGTGCCTCAGAAAAGAGAATCACTCTATACCATGGCTTCTGACAGGGCAAACTATAGCCATGGGCCAAATCCAGCCAGGCCACCTGTTTTCATAACTAAAGTTTTATTGGAACATCGCCACATCTATTTGTTCACCTGTTGTCTGTGGCTGCTTTTGCTGCAATGGCAGAGATGCAGCAGACCACATGGCCCACAAAGTCTAAAATATTTACTATCTAGATGCTTCACAGAAAAAGTTTCCCAACCCCTGGTTTTCCTGCCTCTTTCATTGTTGTTGTAAAATATATATAACATAAAATTGACCATTTTAACCATTTCTAAATGTACAATGCAGTCGCACTAAGTACACTCACATTGTTGTGCAACCATCACCACCACTTATCTCCAGAACTTTTTCATTTCCCAAACTGAAACTCTGTACTCAGTAAACACTAACTCCTCATTCCCCTTCCCCCAGTCTCTGGTAACCTCTATTCTACTGTCTGTCTTGGTGAATTTGCCTGTTCTAGGTGTCTCATGTAAGTGAAATCATACAATATCTGTCCTTTTGTGTCCGGCTTATTTCACTTAGTGTAATGTTTTCAAGGTTCGTCCGTGTTGTAGCATGTGTCAGAATTTCATTCCTTTTTATGGCAGAATACTATTCCATTGTATAGACATACCACATTTGTTTATCCATTCATCTTCCAATGAACACTTGGATTGTTTCCACCTTTGGGCTGTTATGAATAATGCTTCCACCTGCCTAATACGTGAGTCTCTTCTTGTATCACATGCCCTGCTCCCTTAGCCACAGAGAACTGTCAATTCCTCACACGTACCATGCTCTCTTCCATCTCTCAGCCAGAACACCTCCCACCCCCTTCACCGTCCTAATCCCTACTTAGCCTTCAGTCCAAACAGGCATCTGGAAGCCATCCCTGACCAGACCCTCCCTAGGCCCCCACTCACCTCCTTGCCAGCTCAAACATGATCAGGTCCATCTGGTCATAAGCTCCGACAGCATCCTGCACTTTCTCTTTACAGCCTGTAACACTGTTTGTAATGATGCCTGGACACAATACGATAAAACCTATGTGTGGTTATTTGACTAATGTTGGTCTTCACAAGGCCAAGGGCTATGTCTCTTCCGGCTTTCCATTATACCCCCCACCAACTAGCCCGGAGCCTAGAACACACCACATTTCATCACTTCTAAGATGCACATATTTTTACATTGACCACAGGATGCATCTTACAATCAATGCCTTAGATTCTCCCGCATACGGTAATGAGAGCTCAAGAAACACTGGCTAAATCGGTGAAGACCCTCACAGGTAGGTGCTACTCTGAACCCCCTGAGGGGCGACGGCTGACACAGGCAATGGGAGGGGTCAGGCGTGTGTCCCCGAAGGTCCCGGGACCCTCACCAGTGCTCACCCCAGCCACGTCACAAAAGCAACATGTCACAGGCACACGGATTCTTTATTGCTTAAGGAGGGAGGGAGGGGGTCCGAGACTGGGGCGCCTCCTGAGCCCCTCTGCATACACGCCCCCACACACTACTCCATCTTCCCTTCTCTTCCTTTGGGGGTTTCAGCCCAGCAGTTGCTTTTGACCCCACAATGGAGGCGACAGCTCCCTTCAGGGAACGGGACATGCTGCGGGCATGGGGAGGGGGTATAAAACAGGAACCGCAGCAGGGGCTGGGGCCAGCTTGCCCTCAGGCCCACTCACCACTGGCTAGGGTCATGGGCACTGCCCAGCGGTCACCACTCTCACCTCGGTGGCACTGGGGACTCCACACACAATGGAGAGCCAGCCCTGGATAAACGCCCGAATCAAAGGTGAATGGGCACAGCTGGGGCAGGGGTCTGGAAATCCTTTATGGAGGCCTTTGCAAGGTCACAAGAAGCCAAAGTGAAAAGCGAAGGCCAGGTCCGGCCAGGGCCTCTGCACTTCATGTTTCCCACAGAAGCCTGGGCTAGCCCCGCTGCCTCTGGCTCACTCCAGGTCACCCTCTGGGGTCTCCAACCGGCCTCGGCCCTGAGAGGGGCCCTCACACACTGGACATGCAATGACCTCTCCCCACTGCTCCCCCACATCACAGCTGCAGGGCTCCCAGAACGGGGGTCCAGGCCTCTCACACACAACAGTCCCCAAATTTAGACTCTTTAAGGTATCTCCTACAAAGATCACACGTAATCATTTTATCTTCTATGCCTTAACTGCAATTGTGTTAAATGTAAATTTTTACAACATGCTACCCACTTTTGTGACCCTGTTTAGCATTTCTTCCATTTTAATATACTGAGAACCTCAAAAGAATGCAAGGAAGCCAGGCCGCAGTCGGCCTCTGAGGGGCCCCGCAGAGAGCTGCCCATTTCTCCCACTAGCCAGCATGTAGCCACAGATACCATGTCACCCTCTGCTGGCAGCAAGACCCCCCCAAACCAGAGCCAGACACGCACTGCACCCACTTTCATGATTTTCTCCCCTGAGTGCCTGTGCCCCCCTAAGCTTCTATATGACGTCCTTTGCTCTGATAGTCCATTTCCCCACTCCCTGAGCCACCTCCCACCCCAAGCTGACCTGGCCACGCCTCTTATAAGCAGTTATAAGCAGTGAGCATGGCCCGTGCACAGCGTGGGTCTAGAGCTGTCCAGTACAGCAGCCACTCACCACACGGAGCCATTCCACACTGGGAATGTGGCCAGTCCAAACCGAGATGAGCAGTAGATATAAAATACACACTGGATTTCGAACACTTAGAATGCAAAATATTTCCATAACAACATTTTACATTCATTCTATGTTGAAATGATAATATTTTGATATATTGGGTTAAATGACACATATTATAAAAATTAATATCACTTGTTTCTTTTTACTCTTTTTAATGTGGCTACTGGAAAATGTAAGGTTGCATATGTAGCTCGCATCCTACTACTAGAGACAGCACTAGGCCATACTCTGCAGGGCCGGCAAACTTTCCCCATGAAGGGCCAGATGGCCAATATTTTTGGCTTTGGGGCCATACTCAACCCCACCATCGCAGCAAGAAAGCAGCCACAGACAATACATACATGAAGGAACATGGCTGTGTTGCAATAAATTCAGATTTGGCCCCTAGGCTATGGTTTGCAGACCCCTACTTTAGAGTATTGGTATAAAAAGGGTCACTTCTGGGAAATTCCAATCTATGCATTTTCTCACGGCCCCTCAGTGAAAAATCACCTTTCATTCAACCGGAGGAAGGAAACACAAGTCCATTCGAGGCTTCTCTGACTGGGAGGCCCCTGGGGCCGTGAGGCAGCCCCTCGCACCCTGGGCTCAGCCGCCCCAGGGCACCCACCACATGTACTCACTTGGGCGTGTGGGCCTCGTCTACGCGGTGCGCCAGCTGGAACTCGTGGGACTTGCTGCGATGCAGGGCCGTGAAACCCGGGATCAAGTGGATGAGCTTTCGGGAAGAGGGTGGCGGGGTCCCGGGGGGCTTTAGCTTGCTCTTCCTCCTCATGGGCGGCGTGCCTGGCGGGGTCACGGTGGTGACGATATTGGGGGTGCGCGGTGGGGTGCGGACCGCGTGCCTTTGCCTGGGCGACGGGGGCAGGGAACGGTGGCCCGACTCCAGTGGCGGTGGCGGGCATAGGCCCGGGTAGGCGTCCACGGTGAGCCTGTCCACGTGGGTGTACACGGGGGCCCCGGGCGTGGGGCTGGTGTGACAGTAGTGCTGGACGCACCTGGACTGGACCCTGGGGCTCTGGGAGAGGTGGGTGCGGATCCACGGGGTCGGCTCCGGGGGGCACATGGGATTGTTCTCCTTCCCCGTCTCCGTGGTGGGCCACTGGATGGTCCAGTCTTGTTTGGAAAGGTTGCCTCCTGAGTTGGAGCAAAGCAGCAGAGAGACAGTGGGTAAGCCATGAGAAAGCCAGGCGAATTACACCATATGCACGTTACAGCACATGCGCATTACACGGATACACACCACACGTACGCAGGTCACACCATATGCACATTTACAAAAATCCAACACGCCCACTCAGCCACTCCCTAAAGAGAATGGAATCCCTTTGTTGACCCTCTCACCATAACCCCCATTCAATCCCCAGGGCTGGGGAGCCCACATCCCAAACGCCCCCAAAAGCAAAGCAGTTAATTCCTGCCTTTTGAGTTTCCAAGCCTCCCAGTTCCAGCAATTTCAAGGTGATTTAAAAGATTTTCAAGGATAATCTTTCCCTTACATAGCAATTTTAATACCTAACCCCCACGTGAGATACACGAATTCTGCGGAAGTCAGGTTCGCCCCCGTCACTCCCTGACCCCTTACTCAGCACCTACATACTTCTTCTAGATCCACCACTGCTGTGTGCTCGGCCATGCACTCATTCAACAAGCACTTTCTGAATGTGCCAAGCTCTATGCTTGGAAAAGGCACAAGAGACCACACATAGGCCAGGCCCAGGTCCCCTAGACTTACATTCTGCAGAAGGAGAGACAGGAAAGAGAAGAAAACACACTCATGAAAGGATTTCAGGTGGTTGTCAGTGCCGGTAGGGAAACAAACAGAATGATGTGATAAGAAGAGAATTGGCCACGGTGAGTGTCAACAGTGATACGTGCAACCACAGAACACCACTCAGCCACATAAAGGAAGGAACCATTGATGCCCACAATGGCCTGGGGACTCTCCAAAGCAAAAAAGCCAATCCCAAAGGTTACGTGTATGACTCCATTTATATACCGTTTTTGAAATGACAACACTCTAGAAATGGAGGATGGATTGGTGGTTGCCAGGGATTAGGGATGGAGGACAGAGGCAGGAGGGAGGTAGGTGTGGCTACAGAAGGGCCACACAAGGGACACTTGTGGCATTGGAACTGCCCAGTGTCTTCACTGTGGGTGGGGCTGGATATGTGAACCGACCCAGGTGATAAAATTGCACAGAACTAAATACACACACATAAGTTCTGCAAAAACTTACTTTTTTTGTAAAAGACAACGTTTTTTGCAAAAAAAATAAAATTTGGAAAAGCACATAGTTTTGCAAAAAGTTACCATTGAGAGAAACCGAGCAAACTGTACAGGGGATCTGTGATGGGCTGAATGTTTGTATCTCCCCAAAATCCATATGTTGAAATCCTAATCTCCAAGGTGGTGGTATTAGGAGGTGGGGCTTTGGGGGTGATTGGGTTTAGATGAGGTTGAGGGTGGGGCCCTCATGATGGGATTAGTGCCCTTCTAAGGAGATGAAGAGACACAAAAGCTCCAAGGTGAGGCCATGAAGGGGGCTGTCTACAAGCCAGGAAGAGGCCCTCCATGAGAACCAAATCTGCCTGCACCTTGATCTTGGACTTCCCAGCTTCCAGAACTGTGAGAAATAGTGTCTGTTGTTTAAGCCACCCAGTCTATGGTATTTGTTACAGCAGCCTGAGCTGACTACGGCAGGATCTGTCTACGTTATTTCTTACAACTGCATGTGAACCTACAATTAGCCCAATGAAAATTTCAATTGAAAACACAAGATTTGGTGAGGGGGCTTACTTCAGGTCGAGTGGTCAGGCCTTTAAGGAAGTGACATTTAAGCTGGCATCTGAGGACAAGAAGGGGATCGCCATGCCAAGAGCTGAGGAAAGAGCATGGCGGGTGTGGGCAGGGGGAGGAGGATGTCAAGCACCAAAGCATAGAGGTAGGAAGGGGCTTTTTTTTTTTTAAAGTCTTACAACAGTTTATTAGGAAAAAATGGTGATATTAAAAAAATACCCACTGTCATGAATGCAAGTTGAATTTTTCAGCCTGGTCTAGGCTGAGTCAAAAAATAAAAATAAAAATCCAATCGTGCATTACCATCTTTTCATTCATTTGCCATACTGAGATTTGGGCTACATGTGCAGACTCTCAAGCTACAATGTGCAGACTTTCTTCCACACTAACAGATGTAAAAGCATAAGGGTCAAATAATACCATATGTACAGGCTTAAAAACCAGCTAAATTAGGGCAATTACTTTCCTAGCTCCCTTTTCTGGGTGCCTGCTCAAAGGCAGTGTATAGTGACAATGGGGCAAGTAGCTCAAGGAGAGGCTAAAGGGACAAGTGAGGGACAGACCTCCAGGCCTGTGGGACAAGGTTCAGTGTGGATTTTATACCAAGTTCATTGGTTTTGATCTAAAGTTCATTTCTCAGCCATCACTGGGGCTGCCCCTCGGACACGGAGAGCAGGGCTCCAGGCCAGAGGCGATGCTGGCTCCCATTGGGGTGATGGCAGCAAAGATAGAGAGAAGTCAGCAGGGTGTCAATGGATGAAAAAGCAGGACCTGGCAGAAGGTGACAGAGTAGGCCCTCCTGTCACGGGCCAAGGAAGGAGATTTGGGGCAGAAATAAATTTCAACTCATGGCCGACTAGCAATAACAATAATAATTACTATAACGACCATAACGAGAGCTAATTTATGGAGCATTGGACAGTTGACAAAGTGCTCTCATGAACACTGACTCATTGCCCCATTTTTAATTAAAACAACTCACTTTGTTATTACATGTTCATTATAGAAAAATTAGAAAATTCAGATAAGGAAAAGGCAATGTTGTTTTCCAGCCTAGCCATCATCCCTATTAATGTTTGGCTGTGGAGCCTGCCAGATGGTTTGCTCTGCATTTTTTTTTGTTTTAAGAAATGCCATAAGATCTTATTTAATGGTTTGTCATCTGCTTTCTTCATTCGTTATACTGGGACTCTTTTACATCTTACTTAATTTTCATAACTCTGTGTGCAAAGAGCCACTTTGATCTCCCCTTTGTAGATAAGGAAATGGATGTGCAGAGATGAAGATGTGCCCAAGTTCACAACAGAGATGGGGACCGGCAGCTGAGATTAAACCCAGGACCTCGCCCATCTCAACAACCAGGGCACAGGGGCATCTGCGATGGAGAGCTGGGATCTGCATTTACCGAAGACCATGGAACATTAAAATCAGCCAAATGGGGATAGAAGCTGGAGCAAGGGTTCATTTCTAACAAGAGTCTCCCTTTTCCCAGACTTTGCCAGAACATTCTATCAAAGTCACCATCCCATGGTGGCTATTCTCAAATACTTACACATACACAATAGCCTAGTGACTAAGAGAGCCAACTCTGGAGGCAGATGACTTGGCCCTATTTCTGGCTCCCCCACTTACTGGCTGTGTGGCCTTGGGCACTTGTCTAACCTCTCTGAGTCTTTGCTTTATCACCTGTGAAATGGAGCAATAATAGGACCTACCCCAGGGGAATATTATGAAGATCAAATGCAATAACACGAGTGATGTGCTGAGCACCGTACCTGGCACACAGTAGGCACTCCATAAATGTTCGCTACCCTCACTGTAATTCTCAACACTATGGTAACATGGCACTACCTCCCATTGAAAGAGTGTGCACTTGTGCTGAGAGCTGTACACACAGCAGATGCCATCATCGCCCTGCGAACCTCTAGGGAGCTGATGCTCAGAGAGGCTGAATAGCTGAGAGCCAGGGGCAGGCAGAGAAGCAAGCCCAGATCAGCCTCTCCATCTCCATCAAGCTCTGGATTGACGCATTTGCTCAGCGAATACAAGCTCAGTGTCCAATTAGCCTAAGTAAATCATGCTTAAGAAAGTCAACCTATTTTTTAAGCTATCTTAATCATATACTCACTCCAAGACCACAGAGAAGCACTCTGGCATAATAGCTACAGCTCTTGCCCTCCCGGAGTGAAATGGAAAGAATATGGAATTGAGACTCAGAGAGATCTGGCTTAGAACTCAGGTTCTACCACTGGCCGGCTCTGTGACCTTGGGCAAGTTACTTGACCTCTCTGAGCCTCAGTGTCGGGGTTTGTAACATGAGAATGAACATGGCTCCCTTGGAGGGTGCAGTGAGGGTTGAATGCATTCATTCATTCAACAAGTATTTCACAAATATTTGAATGCTTCTCATATACCAGGCACTGTTTTAGGCACTGGGATAAAGCAATGAATGAAAGAGACAAAGTCCTTGTCCTCATGGGGCTCACAATCTTAGTGGGGAAACAGAAGAAAGGGGATGAGTGAATAAACGACATATGTCATATGAAATCTATTATCTACGATATGTCAGTAATAATAAGTGCTATGGAGAAAAAGAAAGCTAGGCACGGGTACAAAAAAAGAGTGCTGGGGGGCTACTTTAGTCAGAAAAGGATGAGGAAGCAACAGTGGACATTTGAGCAAATACCAGAGTGAAGCAAGGAGCAAGTTGATGAGATCAAATGAGTCAAGCCGTCAGCACAGAGCCTGGACCACCACGATGATGCAGCCAAACAGGAGCGATGACTAAGATATCGATTCCTGATGCCTGGGACTCATCCAATTTGCTCCCCAGACATTAGCCATGCCAGCCCCTGGGGTTGGGTGTCTGTCCTTCCCCTGCCCTCAAGATGCTCACAGTCTGGTGGAAGATCGGTAAGGAAATAAGCACTCACTGCAACTCCACTCCCAGGGAGAGAGCCAAAGGAGTTGAAAGCAGGTACTCCAAGTTTTGTATATGAATGTTTACAGCAGCACTAGTCACAATAGCCAAAAGGTGGAAACAACGCAAATGTCCATTGATTGACAAATAGATAAACAAAATGTGGTATGTCCGTGCAACGGAATATTATTCTGCCATAAAAAGGAATGCAGTACTGATATATGCTACGATTTGGATAAACCTCAAAAATATTATGCTCAGTGAAAGAAGCCAGACACAAAAGGTCACATAGTGTATGGTTTCATTTACATAAAGTGTCCAGAAGAGGCATATCTATAGAGACAGAAAGCAGACTAGTGGTTGCCAGGGACCAGGGGGAGGAGAGAATGGGAACAACTGCTTAATGGGTACCGGGTTTCCTTTTGGGTGATAAAAATGTTTTGGAACTTGATAGAGGTGGTGTTCGCACAACATTGTGAATGCACTAAATGCCATGGAATTGTTCACTTTAAAATGGCTAATTGTGTCTTCTGTGAGTTTCACCTCCATTAAATAAATAAATAAGTGCTCACGATATAGAACAGGGAATCCGATGTCAGAGAAAGCGCAGGTGTGTGAGAGCAGAGGGGAACCCAGCTTTCTGTGGAAGTAGGGGGAGAGGCGTCGTGGAAGAGGTGACGCCTAAGCCCAGACCTTGAGGATGAAGGAGAACTTCCTAGGAGTCTGGAGAACTGCAAGGAGTTCAGTGTGGCTGGAGCTATTCTGAGGGAGGAAGAAATTCAGGCCGAGGCTGGAAAGAAGGGCAAAGAAGGACCACCCAGGGATTTGTTCTCCTACGTGGAAGGGATGTTGAGAGATAGGGGTCAACGTGACTGAGCCCCCAGGACTGGCCTCCTGCAGAGCTCCTGGAAACCCGCAGCAGCAGAGGGTTCACTGCCACCAAACCTGGTAACAGGTGAGGTGGAAGCTCTGGTCTGTCCCATCAGGTGCCTGTATACTCAAGGCTTGGACCCCAGCCCCGTGGTCATCCCAAGGGAGGGGCTGGCACTCCTCCAACCACAACGACAATAGGATGGAAGCCAAATTCCTGCCTGGCCGTACTGCTATATCCACAGGACTTGGACCCCAGCCCCCTCCTCATGCCAAGGGAGGGGCTGGCTCTCCCAATGGGCAAACGCTGAGAGATGGTTTGGAGACCAAAGTTCTGTCCATCCTATCACTGTTATATCCCAGCCCCTGATCACACCAGGGGAGGGGCTGGTGCTTCCCTGATCGTGTGGCTTAAAACCCACATAGCCCCATGGGTGGGGCCTGTTTGCCACCGAGTCCTGCTGGAGCCCCGTGTGCTGGCCCAGAGTACATGCACCTGCTCCTCCCCCTGTCCTCTTGTGATTAAAGCTGTCCCAGATACCCTGGCGCACAGGCTGTGTGAGCATCTGTTCTGGCTGCTCAACAGGACCCACTGTGTGTAGGGAACGGACATGATCAGATGGGCGTTGTGGAAAGATGTATCTGGGCACAGTGTGGAGAAAGGATTGGACAGGTGAAGGGTGGCAGCAGGAGCCCAGCCTGAGGCTACTGAATGGGAGATGATGGGAGATAATGGGACTGGGGGATGTGGCAGCAGAGATGGAGAGAAGTGGACTGACTGGGTATAAGGCAGGAGAAAAACATACCTAACGTTTATTGAGAACTTACTAGGTAGGTACCTGACACTGTTGTTCTGAGTAACTTATTTGTATCAAATACATAGCCATACAATCCTACAAAGTAGACAAAAATTAATCTATTTTCTAGATGAGGAAACTGAGGCACAGAGAGATTAAGTGACTTGCTCAAGGCCACACAGCGAGGAAGAAAGACAGCTGGGATTTGAGTCTGCACCCTTAAGCACGATGCTAAGCCAAGGCCGATGTCCTGGTTTCCTGCCTGGGTTACACAGAGGCTGGTGGGAAACTCAGCATAGAGGAGGTGGGGAGCTCAGGGTCACACAGGCTGAGGCTGAGGTTCCTGAAGGACATCCTGGTGGAGATGCCCAGGATGCAAGAGAATGTCACCTGCTTCTCCTTCTCCCCGGGGATCCGGGGACTGCTCCTCAGGAAGATGTTATTTTTCTAGCCAGAGAGTTGGTCCGGAGACTAAGACTTCCCGAATCTATCCAAGAGTGTCAGGCTCATCTTAGATTTCTTTTACAAAGACATGACATGATTTATCACGTTGACCTTCTGTCTCCTCTCCCGTCGGATCCCTGAATCTCCAGAGCAGACACGTCCCGGCCCTGGAGTACAGGTCAGGCGGGGAGGTAACGCGCACATCCCCCACTGCCCAGCTCCCTCAGAAGAAGGAGAGACATCTCCGCATTTGGAAGATTCACTTTCTAAACTGAAAGAATGAGAATTTATTCTAAGTAAACATCCAGCAAGGAAGTAGGAGTTTCACGATGCACAGAACACCGAACTTTGCAAGATGATGCTTAGAACTTAACTCGCCCCTACCTTTCCTCACGGTGACTCAGTTTCTTCATCTGTAAAATGGGGGGAACATCAGAGCTTTCCCCTAGAACTGTTTTGAGGATTAAAGACAACCATGCAAGTAGAGCCTTTAGCATCATCTCTGGCACACAGTCAATGTCGCATAAATGTTCATGTGAAATGCGAGTAAACCCTCCTATTTTACGTGATGCTGGTGAGGAGTAAATAAGATGAGCAAAGTGGCTGGTGTTCAGTGCCTACATCCCTGACCTTGCCAGGTGCCATCCCCCCATAGAGAGCAAACCCAAGGCATCGAAAGCCACTGAGTCCTTATGGTGGTTGAATTGTGTGCCCCCAAAAGATATGCTGAAGTCCTAACCTCCAGTGTCTGTGAATATGACCCTATTTACAAATAGGGTCTTTGCAGATGTAATCAAGTGAAGATGAGGTCATAGTGGATTAGGGTGTGCCCTACATCCAATGACTCGTGTTCCTATAAGAAGAGGAGAGGACACACAGAGAAGGCCATGGGAAGATGGAGGCAGAGATCGGAGTGATGGAGCCACAAGCCCAGGAACGCCAGCACCACCAGAAGCAGGAAAGGGCACGGGACGGGACTCTCCCCTAGAGCCTTCTGAGGGAGCGTGCCTGCTGACACCTTGATTTTAGACGTCGAGCCCCCAGAACTATGCGGAAACACATTTCTGCCGTTTTAAACCACCTAGTTTGTGGTAGCCTTGTCACAGCAGCCCTAGGAGACTAACAGAGCCCTCAGCCAGGAGCCAACATTTGTTGAATACAGACTAGGGAGCTACGATATAAAGTCAGCATTCAGAGGGCACCTGCCAGACCCAGCTAGGGATCCAGTACTATCTCACTGGCCTTGTAAGGGGGGCATTACTGATCCATCTTATCAATGAGTCCTGAGGGAGTGACAGGACCGGGCCAACATCCCACAGTTGGTAGTAACCTACACTCTCACTCTTCCCCCTTATCACACGGCATCCTGCAGCTAAGCTGGGACCCACTGCCCCCCACAGCCTACAGTTCCTCCAAACACACACACACACACACACACACACACACACACACACAGCCCTCCACGGGGTTCAAGGGAGCATTGAGTTGCCCCAAGAATCCCTGTCCTACAGTTGTTACCAAGTCTGAGAGATGAAAAGAAAGGAGGAAAAGCTTTACCCCCTGCCCAATTCCCTTCTCCATCAAATCCTCTTCCTCTCCACCCCTACATTTCAAAATCAGAAGTTTGGGGAGGAAGACGCAAAGAGCCTCACTTCATTATCCAAATTGCTGACTGCTCAATTGACAAGGATTCCATTTCTCTCTGCCGAAGCTTCAGAAGCATTTCACTGATGCGCTGTCTTACATCAACTCTTCTCTCTCTCTCTTTTGATCCTCTTTTTAATAAAGTCTGAGGGAAAAAGGTAATTTTTCATTTTAAATAGGGGAGGTGTGGTACCAAGGTGCTCTGGGGGTTATTAATCATAGCTCTTGCTATCTTGTCATCCGTTTCTGGAAAATCATTTTATTTCAAGTCTTGAAATGGGTGGGGAAAAGGGAATAGGTTTTAAGAAATGAAAGGTCTGAGGATTGATTAAAGACATTTCAAGGTGTAGAGGTTTTTCTTTTGACATTCTCTGATAAGGGACTAAGAGAAATAAAAGCCATTCTCGAGGGAGAAAATGATTTCAGAAAGTCTAGGTAAGTGTCTAACTTCTGTGTCCCTTCCCATTAAAATTTTATAAACAGGCAAATGTGTGGCTTAGAATTTGTCTGAATTTCAGAGCCAGCATCAGAATGCATACACGCTTTAGCCCTCCAGAGGCAGAACTGGCAGAGAATCTACTATTCCAGAATCACCACTGCTTGTAACTTCTGTGACTATTTCAAAGCACTTGTTAGTTTAATCCTCGTAACTTTGTGGCAGGAAACAGAACTTTTAGATGCTGGTTGAATATATTAGACTGAAGTCATTGATGGAACAAAAAAGTAGTTTTTACTTTAATCCTGATAACTTTTCAGCAGAACTTTTAGATGCTGGTTGAAAATATTTGACCAGAGTCAGTGGTAAAGCAAAAAGCAAAAAAAAAAAAAGTAACAATAATAATGATTATTAACACAAAAACATTTACTATTTATTGAGCAGTTACTATGTGCCAGATAGTATTCTAAATATTCTATATGCATCACTTCACGTTATCCTCACAAGACCCTATGAAGAAAATTCTGCTATTGTCTCCATTTTATAGCAGAGGAAATGAAGGATGATCTGAGAGACTGAGTTGCCCAAGGTCACACAGCTACTGAGTGGTAGAGTAGGGTTTGCAATCCAGGTCTCCCCCTCACCATCGAGGCTTTCCCAGGAGCCTCTCAGTGCCCTGGGGAAATGAGAGACCCCTCCAGAAAGCCCTTGAAAGGCTGAACCATTTTAAACAGACCTTTTGCCTCAGCACTAGGGGCGATGCCTCCTGACCCTCCAAAGTCAAATGTGACACTTGTTTTAGCCACAGTCCCAGAAAGAATGAAGTCTGAAATCCAGGAAGAACTTGCAAGTTTCTAGATTGCGGTACTTGCAAAAAGAAGTGAATAAGGACAAATGAAAACCACACAGTTGCCAAAGCAATTCAACACTGGCAAGAATCTTAATCTAAGACCTCATTAATGAGCATGGCATCTGGCCAGACTGTGGGTCCCGCTGGGCATTGTCCCTGTCCCAGGACGTCCCCAAGTAGAACCAAATACATGACCTCAGTCTGTACAGGTCATCTGGGAGACGGGACAGGGCAGGGGGCTTGTGCTGTGACCCAGTAATGCTTCCCAGGTCCTGCTCTGTATGACATTTGCGATTTTATTACCCACCGGGGGATCTGGCGAGATTAACCTTCAGCCAGTAACTTTAGGGGAGCCTTTTTGTTTTAACAAAGCTCTTTTTTTACTTTTTTTTTTTATTGAAGTGAAATTCACATTAACCATTTTAAAATGTAGAATTCAGGGGCATTTAGTACATTCACAATGTTGTCTCTATCAATTCAAAAAATTTTCATCACCCCAAAAGAAAATCCCAAATCCATTAAGCAGTCACTCCTGATCTGTGTTCTGTCTCTACGGATTTACCTATTCTGGATATTTCATATAAGCGGAATCATACAACATGTGGTCTTGTGTGACTGGCTGCTTTCACATTGCATCATGTTTTCAAGGTTCACCCATGTTGGAGCATGTGTCAGAATCTCATCCCTTTTTATTATGGCTGAATAATATTCCGTTGTATGGATAGACCACATGTTGTTTACCCATTTATCAGCTGATGGACATTTAGGTTGTTTCCACATTTGGCTATTATGAAAGCACCGCTATGAACATTGGCATACAAGTTTTTGTTTGAACACTGTTTTCAATTTTTCTGGGTATATACCCAGGAGAGTCATATGGTAACTCTACGTGTAACCTTCTGAGAAACCATCAAACTTTTTCCTCAGTAGCTGCAGCATTTTACATTCCCACCAGCGACGTACAAGGGTTCTGATTTCTACACATCCTAGCCAACTCTTGTTGTTTTTCTTTGTTTCATTATTTTGCCATCCTAATGAGCGTTTAAGAAAGCACTTTAATAATGGCCATAACTCACATTTGTTGAGTGCTTACTGTGGACCTGGCTTCTGCACCATCCCCTCTCATCCTTATGCCTTATTTCATTTAATTCTCAGAACATCCCTGTGAGGTTGGTGAGGAAATTAAGGCTTTGGAAAAGTTGAAACACTTGCTCAAGGCCGAGATGCAAACCCTAGCAGTCTGACCATGGAGCATGTTCTCTTGGCTGCAACAGGACATATAGCACATCTGAATTAATCCTCACAGCCACCCAGGGGGTATGTATTATCAGCCCCATTTTTCAGATGGAGAAACTGAGCCTCCGAGAGGAGTAGGGACTTTCCCTAGGTCCATCCTTCTAGAAATCTCCAGGTCTGTCCGCCTCCAAACTCCATGGGCTGTCTCCTCCACTGTGTAAACATTCTTTTACAATGTTCAGTGTTTTAATTGTCAAGTACAATTAAAATTATGACTGGGCTGATTCCAGTCTCTGGAATGAAGAGAGCAATGGCCACTGCCTGTCAGGCATTTTTAAACGGAAAAAAGCCCTTCCTGGTTAATATCATGGTTAGAATCTACATTGGGAATATTGCAATAAAACATCTCCCAGAGAATCTTGTGGTTTGACAGAGCGGTGAGCAGCAATCCTGGAAGTAGTGACTGAAGCCCAAACTCACACGAGTCCACATTTGGGGAATCAAGGATAGAGGCGACACTCATGGTACCATCTTCTTGGGGAATCAAGGACAGAGGCGACACTCACAGTACCATCTTCTTGGGGAATCAAGGACAGAGGCGACACTCACGGTACCATCTTCTTGGGGAATCAAGGACAGAGGCGACACTCACGGTACCATCTTCTTGGGGAATCAAGGACAGAGGCGACACTCACGGTACCATCTTCTTGGGGAATCAAGGACAGAGGCGACACTCACGGTACCATCTTCTTGGGGAATCAAGGACAGAGGCGACACTCACGGTACCATCTTCTTGGGGAATCAAGGACAGAGGCGACACTCACGGTACCATCTTCTTGGGGAATCAAGGACAGAGGCGACACTCACGGTACCATCTTCTTGGGGAATCAAGGACAGAGGCGACACTCACGGTACCATCTTCTTGGGGAATCAAGGACAGAGGCGACACTCACGGTACCATCTTCTTGGGGAATCAAGGATAGAGGCGACACTCACGGTACCATCTTCAACACGGATCCCAAGCACGTCCATGTAGCTGGTGGTAACTGGGTCCAACATTGGATACTGCAGTCTCCTTGGAACCATGGTTCTGAACCCCAGTGCCATCACATCACACTGCAGCTCTGAACAGCCTAACATGGACAGAGGGCAGAGTGGACGGCACAGTGCGCTGGACGCCAGGATTCCCGGGTTCCACGTGGCCGTGGGCACACCCCTCCCCATCTCTTCCCACAGCGCTGGGAGCTCATCATCCCTCTCTATTCACAACCTCCACCCTTTTACTCTCTCCTCCTCCTGTTTTATTTTCCTCCTAGCCCTTGGCACTCAGTGGAATTATTTTGTTATATAGTCAATTCTCATTATTCGTAGTCATCATGTTCTATAGTCACTGCGAACACTGAATTAGCGAATACTGAACCATTGCTCCTAGTGGAAATGCAGGGTTAGGTTCCTGTGAGCCTCTGGGCACATTTTTGTCAACTGATCCATACATGATCTTGTTTTATGTGTGCGTCTGTTTAAAGACACCTTATGTAATATACATAGTTGATTCATTAATTGAACTCACAGCCAACAGCACTGTCACTCACACCTAATACCCCTACTTCCTCCATAAGACACATCGCAGCCTTCTCGTGCTCAGGAACACCAGCCAGCAATTCAGCACCACACTCGGGGGCCATTTTAAACAGGGAAATCACCAACAAAGAGCACAAATAATATGAAAACATGGCAGTAAATTTAAGACCGCAAAAAGGACACTGATTTACAGCATGAAAGCCAAAACAAGAAGGCAGAGCGTTGTCTTGTGTGGCCCCAGCTGAGAACACGCACATCAGGGGACTCAAAGTTTTCACTACTCTGAACACACAAGTATTGATTTGGGGGTTACAAATGAATTTTAGCAAGTAGGTGAATTTGCAAATACAGAATCCATAACCAATGAGGACTGACTGCATTTTTCCATTTATTTGTTTATTGTCTGTCTTTCCCACGGGGACACAAGCTCTAAGGCAGAGGCCCAGGCTCACTTTCTCACTGTATTGCCCAGCTCCTGGCACAGTGCCTGGCAACGAATAAATATGGATATTTTTTCACAACATATATCAAATCATCACATTGTACACCTCAAATTTAGACAATCTTATTTGTCAATTACTGCTCAATAGAGCTGAAAAAATTTTTTAAATAAATATAGATACTTTTGTCGTGATGCATAAACTATATGTTGCTTCAATAAACAGTTGTTGAATGAATCAATTCTTGAACACTCGTAAATTCTAACTGCCTGATTGATCACATTATTTGTACCACGCCTCCTGAATTCAGGCAAGAAATGAGGTGGGAAATGCCTTGAGTTGCTGAAATTTCATTCATGCTCCAGGGCTGCCCTGGGTGGATAAAGTCTTGAGAAATAAAGGCCTGGTGACCAACGAAAGAGGGTAGGAAGGTGTCCTTATCTTGATCCTGCCTCCCTTGGGCTCTCCATCCTCTGAGAAACAGCTGTGCCTCTGGCCCTCCAGCCCCTGCAGAAGGATGGGCTGCCCCACGGGCCTCCGAGGGAGGAGGAGGAGGAGAGAAGCTCAGGAGGCCCATCCGGCTCAGACCAACCCCCAGGCATGCGGCAGGAGAGAGTCCACACCGGGAGAAGCCACATCAGAGAAGATGACCTGGGAGTCTCTTCTAATTCCAGAGCTCTCTGCTGCTCCATCACTCTGCCTGCCTTTGAGTGACAGGCGTTATATTAGTTTTATAACCTCATGCGTTGGCAAATTCGGGAAGACGAAAGCAGCATTAGATGACCTTACGTGCTGCGAGGCCCCCTATTTTTATCTCCAGACAACTGCCTTGGGAGTAGCTTTGCTCAATCCTTTCATCTTTTCCCTCGCCGTGCAGATTCAGCGGGCCCGGTGTCGGCCCTGATTTCTCTCCCACTTTCTCTCCACAGGGACACTGCTTGCAAAGGCTTTGGAGCCTGTCATGACAGGAGGTAAATTTGTTCAGGTTACCCACATAGTCTTCCTCCAGAGCAGAAAGAAACATGGATGCTTCCAGGAAAAGGGTGTTGGGTTAACTTTTTTTATCCTTCTTCCAAGGCAGACACCCCCATGGGGACTTTTCCAAGACATCTAGATTTAGTGCCTCCTGCGATAAGTCCTCGCCACAGGACGGCAGAACCCAGCTGGGTTTGAATCCCAGCTCTATCACTTACTAGCTGTGTGACCTGGGGTAAACTGCTTAACCTCTCTGAACTGCAGTTTGTGCATTTAAGAAGGGAATGATAAAAGTACCCATTTCATAGGGTTGTTTTGAGAATTCATGAAAATAAAGCGCCTTACAAACAACCGGCCAACACTGTTACTATTGTTGCTATTGTTATTTAGTTTTAATTCTGTCCCCTTTCCCAGGCAGAAGTACATGTGTCTTTTGATTAGATACCCACTATGTACAGGGCACCTGGATCCAGAAGATGGATGGCTTCTCCAGCCACACAGAATTTACACTCTACATACCAGGTTATGAAGACTTAGTATGAAAAAAAAGTAAGATAGCTCATTAATAATTTTCATATTGCCTACATGTTGAAAGGGTAATTTTTTGAAAATATTGGGTTAAATAAAACATATTGTAAAATTTAAAGTCATACCTCAAAAGGTTAAACATAGAATTATCATATGATCCAGCAATTCCACTCCTAGGCATATACCCAAAAGAATTGAAAGCAGGGGCTCAGACAGATGCTTGTGCACCAAGGTTCATAGCAGCATTATTCACAAGAATCTAAAGGTGGAAACAACTCAAGTGTCCATCAATGGATGAATGGATAATCACACGTGGCACGTCCATGCAGTGGAATATTATTCAGCCATAAAAAGGAATGAAATTCTAATACATGCTACAACATAGATGAACCACGAAAAAATTATGCTAAGTGATAGAAGCTAGTTACGAAAGGACAAATATCATTATGTTTCCACTTTCATGAGGTACCTAAACTAGTCAACTTCGTAGAGACAGAAAGTAGAACAGAGGTGACCAGAAGCTTGGGTTGCTTAATGGTTACAGAGCTTCAGATTGAAATGACGAAGAAAGTTCTAGAGGGGACAGTGGTGCCGATTACACAACACTGTGAACGTACTTAATGCCACAGAATTGTACACTTAAAATGGTAAATGTTATGTACATTTCACCACAATAAAAAATCAATGTCACCTGTTTCTTTTTATGGTTTTTACTGTGGCAACGAGAAGATTTTAAATTACATACGTGGCTCACATTATCTTTCCCTCAGACATGTAACGCCCAGCGCAGATCTAAAAGGGGAGGCAGGCATTCAACATGGAATCATACTTTATTTAGTTACAACAGAACAGAGGGAGCTGAGGGCTGGGAGAGGCTGCTTGCGGAGCAGCCTTTGAGCTGAGGCCTGGAAGATGCCCTGTGGTTAACTAGGCAAAGAAAGAGGGACAAGTGCCCCAACCAGAACCAGCTTGTCCAGGGAGGTGACCCACTGGAGGAAACGCAAGGGGCCAGTGGGGCCAGAGTGTAGATGACGGAGGTGGGAGGGGCAACTGAGGCCAGGAGAGGCGGGCAGTGACCTGCAGGCCAAGGCGGGGAGCTGAGGATTCATCCAGAGGATGGTGCCATCTGTGACCTCATGGCACTGATGACCGCCCCTTAGGAACCGAGGCCACTACACTGGAGTTGTGGACCTGTCCATGTCTGCAGTTAGACCATGAGCTCCTGGAGGAAGGGGTCATGTCCTGGCACTTTCCGCCTCCTCATACCATCTCAGCCCCTGGCACAACGTTGGCACCAAGAAATATCCGCTGGCTTGATCTGAAGGAGGCCAACACAACTGGGTCCATCCCCCTAGCGACTAGCCTTTCCTGGTACCCAGCCTGCCATGGCGGCCCAAACAACAAGCTCATGATGCTTCCAAGGGATCGTTCTGAAAGGAGAAGCTGCCAAGCCCAGAGATAAAGAACAATGCAAAACTGAAAATATCCCAGGTCTGAACAACCATTAAACCTTTTAAACTGATAAAAATCACAGACAGAGACGGAACTAAGCTAATATCTAGACTAAGTGTCTAGATATTAGCAATGCAAAGGCTCATGGTTAACATCATCCCATCCCTAGTTACTAACCCTGTAGGGCAATCTGATGCTGATGGATAAGGCACCAAGCTCAAGTTGTTCAGTGGATTATTCATCCCACAAATATTTACTGAGCACTCACTATGGAGCAAGTACTTGTGAGGTGCGGGAAGCCTTGGTCAGCTTCTTGCCAACTATATCTGGACCATAACTCCTGCCTTAGATCTAGAATACCTCCTCTCACATTGCAGTAGGAACTTCTGGATAGTGTATTATCAAGAGTCAATAAGGAAACTAACATTTTTAAAGGACCTACCACACACCAGGAGCTGGGTAGACATGTTGCCTGTACTATCTCATTTCAATTCTCACAGCATTACTGCGAGGTAGAAACTATTATTTACAAGGAACAGATGAGATTGGGGGCGGGGGTGGTCGAACTTTTACTTGTGGATGATAAGGAAGAAGTGGGAGAAGTTCAACTGAGCAAGAAAAGGAAGGAAACTGAGAAGAGGTGTAGGGTGGGAATGGGAACAGGACACCCAGTTTCCCCATGGGCATCCATCCTGTGGGCAGAGTCAGCAGCTGAGGAGTAAAAGGGATAATGGAAAAAAAAAATGCTAATGTATTTTTGAAAGAGAAACAACAAAGTAAGATTCACTGTGTTTCTGGAAAAAATGGTTTCACAAATGACTGAACCCAATAAATATTTACTGAGCCCTACTATGCCAGTCGCTGTGCTGCTCCGTGTTCAACATACAAGGAAAAAATAATGACAGTGACAATGATGACAGGTACCCCTCATTGAGAGTTTACTGTGTACCAGGCACTGTTCTAAACACTTACCTATATTACCTAATCCAGTCCTTACAGTGGTGCTACAAGGTAGATGCTAATATTGTCCCCATTTTATGGATGAAGGACTCCAAGAGCCCCCTAGTGGAGCAGGGGAGATAAGGTGCCAGGTAAGCAGCTTCAACACCATGTAGATGCTTTAGACAAGACACCAGGTAGCATGACGATGACAGTCAGACGAGGGTTTAGATCCTGACATCACCTCCCTGAGCCTCTGTTTCCTCACCTGTAAAATGGGGATGGTATCACCTACTTCACAGGATTGTTTTGAGGGTCTAGTGAGTTAACATTTACAAGATATCCATCCCAGTTTTGGGTCTGACCATGACAGAGTAAGCCCATCTTAGGATCCTATCTTTCCCACTGATTACAGCCAAAAATTCAGTGGAAAAATCAAAACGCATCTAACTGAGGGTTCAAACAAGTACATAACAGCAGGCGAACAGGGGAGGGAAGTAAAAATATGTAGAATGATCAATATGGCAGTGGTGGCTTCCTTCATCTCCTAGCTTCACCCTGAAGGTGGGAAGAGCCTAGGAACTGTGTATGGGGTGCACTGGGTGCATTGGGGGTGGGGAGCCAACATTCCAGAGAAGCCCGACTTCCTGGTCAGAGGACCAGGAAAGGGGCCCTGGGAGCTGGAAAGTGTGGGGGAAGTCTTTTTTTTTTTTTCTGTGAGGAAGATCAGCCCTGAGCTAACATCCGTGCTAATCCTCTTTTTGCTGAGGAAGACCGTCTCTGAGCTAATCTATTGCCAATCCTCCTCCTTTTTTTTTTCCCCCAAAGCCCCAGTAGATAGTTGTATGTCATAGTTGCACATTCTTCTAGTTGCTGTATGTGGGACGCGGCCTCAGCATGGCCGGAGAAGCGGTGCGTCGGTGCGCGCCCGGGATCCGAACCTGGGCCACCAGCAGCAGAGCGCGCACACTTAACCGCTAAGCCACGGGGCCAGCCCGGGGAGAAGTCTTTTTTTTCTCTTTTTCCTCTCCCAGCCCTGCCCCCAGGTCATCTCAGACATGATACTGCACTCACGTGACACGAAAACAACACAGGAGCTATGATCCCAAAAGAAAACCCATCCCTTTGGATAGAGGAAGCAGGAATAGGAGACAATGTTATGTGGATAATGTGAGCGAGAATCCGTGGGGTTTCTTCTCTCTCTCGTCTATCACCACTCTACCCCAAGAATGGGATCAGTCACTCAGAACTGTGCAACAGGACAGTAGGCTAAAACTCTGAGACAACCGCATCTTTTTGGCCAGGAGAACCAGAGAATGGAGCCCCTAGGATCTAGAGAATGTGGAATAAATCCCCGAAAGGGAAGAGCTGGAGAAGGGGCTCCCTAAGTCGTAAGTGTATAAAGTGCACTTTATACACCTAAGTGCAGTGTATAAAACACTGCACATGCTCAGAAGAAACCCAACGAAGCACAGCAAAAACTTAGAGAAACGATCTGGTGTTGGACTATCAGCCACAGAAAGCAAGACAGAACTTACAGCCTGAACCTAACCAGATTGATTAAGAAAATCAAAACAAAACAAACAAACAAAAATCAATATTCTCCAAAGGAGACTGAGAATCGCACAACAACTATTTCAAATGTGCAGGAGATATTCCAAAACTACTGCAATGTTCATTGAGGTAACGATACATATGACAACTACAGTGTAAAGAAAAACCCAGACCAAAGTAGATTCTTACTAAATGATCACATTATATTTGCTCTAGGATTCTCTGATGTTTAGGAAAGGCAACGGCTTATAGATTGCTTTTCCACAGGGAGAGAATTATTCCAACCATGTATGAGACTTCCAGGTCGTCCTCAACATCAACCACAACGCCCATGTCTCTACACTAAGCACAACATGGAAACCTAGGCCCCGCCATTTGGGTCCTTATAATCTAAGGCTGATTATAATGATATAAACAATCAAATGGAATTAAGAAACCTCAATAAATGGGTTATAATTACGTACATCAGCTCTCAGCTCAAACATCAAGCATCCTTCCCTGACCACCTTATCCGGGTTGGTCCCCACTGCCTGTTATTCTCCACCAATCCCTTCCCACTTAGCACAAAGTGTTACAATGTGTATTTAAGTGGTGTTTTTCATTTTATCATTGCTCTTCTCTCTATCGACTGTAAGGTCTGTGCAGATCAAATTGGTCATGTTCAGCCTTCGCTCTATAGCACTTAGCAGATCCTGGCACAGAGTGGTCACTCAAAGATGTTGGAATGAGTGAACAAACGGACAAATGAGAGAAAGGAAAGAAGTCAATCAATCAATTGGTTGTAGTAAAGTGAAGTACAAATGTGGTTTAGGAATGGAAGGGTAAGGAAACCACGTGGTTAGACATGAGGAGATTTCAGACAAGCAAAACTACCGGACTTCACCAAAACGACTAATGAGAAAGACTGTGATCTCCCCAGATCTTCATTAATAGGCTGGACTACGATCTGTCTCAGATAGATGGAATGGGGATAAACTACAACAGAAGATTCTTGAAATGCCTGTCAGCTCCATGATAAATGTCTGCTCTTTGTATTCAACTGCACATGGGGAAGCAGCCATTATAAAGAAGCAATTTCCCAATATTTCACCAACTGCAAAAGTCAGACCGTGGCTCTGGGATGGGATCTGCAAAAGAGGAGTCTTAGGAAGAAATGACGGATGGACAGGTGTCTTTCTGCTGCTGTCACGCAGAAGGGGAATTAGACTTGTCCTAAGATGGTTCCAAGGGCTCAGAGCTAAAACCAACAGGAGGAAATTAAAGGAAAGCAGAAGTGGCTTAGCGTGAGGCAAATGCTAACAGTTACTAACTGCCCCTCTAAAAAAAAGACGTGGGTGACCTCATAAAGTTAACAACTCCGTGTATCTAGAAGCTTTGGAGGAAAGGCTGAATAACCAGAAATTTACAGACAGGATTGTTCACTGGATGGGAGATCGGACTAGATCTATGTTTCCCAAACTGTGTGCCATGGAATATGAATCTTGAAAGTAAATTTGAGAAAGACCATATGCTATACCCCTCTATTGGACAGTCACAAAGCACATTAGCACATTAAAGGCTCTGCTAAGTCCTGCAGAGTAGGACTTGAGCTCTACCAAACTCAGCATTTCTCAAACTTTATTTGACCATGGAACCCAGTCACTTAACCTCCACCACTCATGGGTGAAACTAATGTTCTACAGAACACATTTCAAATAACCTGGTCTAGAAGATAACTCAGATCTCAGCTTGAACATTCTGATTCTCCCTCTATTAAAAGGAAAGAAGTATTGGGGGCTGGAAGCTCTAAACCAGTGGATCTCAAACGTGAGCATGCGTCTGAATTCCCCGGAGGGCTGTTAAACGCTGATTGTGGGGCCCACCCCTAAGGTTCTGATGCTTCGAGTCTGGGGTGAAGTCTGAGATTTTGCTTCTCCAAGTTCCCAGATGGTGCTGATGCTGCTCCGCCCAGGGACTTCCCTCTGAAAACCATTTGTCTAGACTTTGAGATTCAGACCTCTCAGGGTCTCAATCAACCTGAAGTCGGACAGCTTTCTATATCTCACTGTGAGTCAGTCTCCACGCCCTTATAATTCTCACCTTTTCCTCTCATTTCATAAATGGGAGATCCAGGAGTAAGGCAAAAGAGGAATTTGATCCTTAATGATGTAGGTACAGTCTGCAAAGCCCTCCCTTGCCAGTCATGGTAACCAGAGAAAACCCAGGGGGCATTATCGGAGGAGGCTGATTACCGGCAGCCCTGCTCAGATCTTTCAGGTTCTAATTCAACCACATACTCACTTTTTCCCCAGACATTGTGTACATGCTTCCATCCACACTGTCTCATTTGTCCACTATAGCAACCTAGCCAGGCAACTACCGCAATTCCCCTTCTACTGATGGTGAAATTGAGGCTCAGAGAGGTAAAGTGGGTTGGCCGAGGTCACACAGCAGAAAGAGGCAGAGCTGGGATTTGAACCCAGATCATTTGAGCCCATGTTTGCAACTCCTTCTACTACATGACTCTCTTCTTGCCAACGGGCATGTCCTCCTTTTTCCTATCCTCCAATCCCTATCTTTAGATCGGGAATATATTCTCTTTTTTTTTTTAATTGAGGTCACATTGGTTTATAACATTATATAAATTTCAGGTGTACATCATTATATTTTGACTTCTGTATAGCCTACACTGTGTTCACCACCAAAAGTCTAGCTTCCATCCGTCACCGTACACATGTGCCCTTTTACCCTTGCCCCCTCTCCGGTAACCACCAATCTATTCTCTGTACTACGTGTTTGTTTGTTGTTGTTTTATCTTCCACATATGAGTGAAATCATATGGTATTTGGCTTTCTCCATCTGACTTATTTCACTTATCTTAATACCATCAAGGTCCACCCACGTTGTCACAAATGGCAAGATTTCATCTTTTTATGGCTGAGTAGTATTCCACTGTATATACACACCACACCTTTATCCATGCATCCATTGATGGGCTCTTAGGTTGCTTCCAAGTCTCGGCTATTGTGAACAATGTTGCAATGAACACAGGGTGCATACGGGAATATATTCTTGAGGGAAGCCCCTCCCCTCCATTGAGTTCTCCTGTAATCAATTCCTTTCAGTTCCACAAAGAGCTACTAAGCATCAGGTACCTGGAGATACAGCAGAGAACAAGACAGACGAGGTGCCCAGCCCTGTTGAGGTCAGAGCAAAGTCACATAGACAGACAGTTGTCATAAAGTATACAACGCCTCGTCCACACACTGACACATGGATTTCTGGGAGGAGATGACGTCTTAGCTGAACCTTAGCGGGACCTGAGTTAGCTGGAGGAGGGTGCATTCTTCAAGCAGAGCTGTGGGTGGATCCCTCTACTGCCTGCTCTGGACCTCTGCCACTCCCCATGACTTCCCAACTCCATACACAGCACTGCCATTCACTCGGCTGCTTGGGGCCCAAACCTAGGGGTCACCCTGAATGCATCTCTTTCCCTCCCACCTCACAGCAGACCTATCCATGCTACCTCTACACACAGCCCAAATCCGCCTACGCTCCATCGCCACCACTGCCACTGCCCAGTCAAAGGCACCATCATCTCACGCCTGGACAACCACAGTAGCCTCCTGGGTCATCTCCTTGCCCCCACTCAGCTCCTCTGCAACCCATTCTCCAGTGACGACTGATCTTGTACAATGATATAACAGACTCTCGCTCCCTCACTTAAACCTCAGTGACTTCCTATGACTCTTAGAATCCAAATTCCTTCCTGGTGCCTACAAGCCTCTCCCTAACCAGAGCACAGCCCACGTCCCTCCCTCCTCATCCTCCTCCCTCCTCCGCCCCTCCCTCGTCTCCTGCCACATTGGCCTTCCTTCTTTCCTTCAAACACACCAACTTTGCACGTGCTCTTCCCAATTTGGAAAGTTCTTCCCCCAGACCCTTCAAGAGCTGGCTCCTTGTCACACAGGTCATTAGCTTACACGTCACCTTCTCAGGGGGGCCTCCCTTCTCCTCCCAGTCACTCCCTATTATATCAAAGTTGTATTTTCCTCACAGCACTGAGTCACTCTCTGATATTTGGTTTATAATTTATTATATGAATAAACTTCTGGTTTATTCATTTACTGTCTCTCCCAACTGGTACATAAGCTCTATCAACACAGGAACTTTATCTCATGTACCGTTCTCCCATCCAGAACTGAGCTCTGCACATAATAAGCCCTCAAATATTTACTGAATGAGTGAGTGAGTAAAGGGCCAAGAATCCCCAACAGCTCAATGTGACTGGAACGCACAGTCTGTGGAAACCAAGCTGTATGATTTTCAGCCAAGGAATGACATGATCAGAGGAACTTTCTAGAAAGAGCACTCTGGCTGTTGGCGGAAGGGGGCAGGAGGGCAGGCTTGACAGCAGGAAGATCATTTTGGAGGCTGACATGGAAATCCAGCAGAGAGACCAGGGTGGCCAGACTAGCTGTGTCATGGGAAAGAGTGACGTATACCACTCAAGGGACATCTGGACAGGACGTATGACCGATGAGATGGGGAAGAGGCTGAGGAACGGAGGCAACCAAGACCAAAACCCCATCACAGCCCATCCCACTACACCACCCAGATGTGTGTATTCTGTTGCAACAGAGATCAACACTTGTCTCCCTAATTCAACTGTTCTCTGTTTATTTAAGAACCGGAAACATCTTTTCCATCTCTCTCTCCATACGTCTCTCCATCCCCAAAAGATAACTGGCTCAGCTCAGTGTCCACAATAAATGACCATTTTGTAAACACGTGGAGCTTATCAAAGGGGAAAGACCCCACATTCCCTCAATAAGACACAAGGAGAATGAGATGCTCTGGATGGAGCTGGTTACGCCCCATGCAACACCATGGCAGCTTGCTTAACTTTTGTGCCCCAGTGTCCCCACCTGCCAAACAGAGACAAAGAAGCCCCGATCTCAGAAGATCCTTGCACGGAGTAAATGGGACCCTCCATGGAGAGCGCTTGGCAACCGTGCCTGGCGCGGAGCAAGCCCTCAACCAAGGGAGCTATTATTAGGACTCCCGGCCACTTAGATCAGATCAGCAGCCTCTCTCGGCCCCTCGGCCCCTGGCCCTCTGGCTTTGTCCCCGTGTCTGACTCACTCTGCTCATTCTCCATGTCTTGACTGCTGGTTGGCCGTCATTTCTCCAGAGCTGGGATATGTCATAATGTGATTGATGCACCGAATCGTAAAAATAACCAGTTATTTTGATGTCGAGTGCGTCATCCCTAAAAATAACCGGGTATCTTGGAAGTGAAGGCACCACGGCAAATGTTGGGTTGTGTCAGGCACGCACACACTCACATCAACACACACACGCACACACACACACACACACACGATAGTCACTTTAAATGGGATGGGAAAACGCACCAACTTTAACCAAAGGGGAAAGTCCTCTCCTCCTTTATCACTCTCACTATGAGTTGATGATGATGACATTTTATTACAGGGCTCTTGTCAGGAGGCAGCCCGGACGGGGACAGAAGGAGGCAGCCTAACTACAGTATCAGAGAACACCGCCGGCTGACAGTTTTCACCGAGCTACAGCAAAGTCACTGACTTGCAGCTTTACCAACCTCCCCAGACTTCATTTGCCATGAGAGCATCCTTTATTCTAAGCTGGTGTCATGCTTTTTTCCATTAGCAGAGAAATGGCCCCCAGACGTATCATCCTGATTTGCATGGCAAAGGGACACCGACTCATCATTCTTCAGTCACTGGAAATGTGTCCCTTGCCTTTGAAAGTGTCTGGGAAGCTGGGGCAAGGGAGAAATTCACTCTTGGCTGCTGGGACCATCTGCTCCCCCGCTCCCCCACCCCGTACACTCCAGGGACTATAGGCACAAGGTTTTAAAAAGCCCAACTTGTCAGCGGTGTCATCTTTCCAGCGATGTCACCCTTGCCTCCTTGCAACACTCACTCTGGAAAATGACGCCACCTTTTCACGTGGAGCTTAGCGTGCCAGGTGGATCGGGCTGGAATGCTGGAAATGCACGACCAGGTCTGGATTATCAGTACATGGAGACTCTCAGGGAGGAATCCAGAATCTTCATAGATGTCCCTTCACCCAGAACAACGTTTGCCTCCAAGATGCAGGAAAGAGCTGGCTGGCAGGAGAACGTGGGGTTAGGATGAGCGGAGGCTGGAGTTGGAAGCCTGCATCTGAGTACAAGCTCTGCTTCTTCCTAGTTAGTGAGCAAGGGATTGTACGGGCCTCAGTTTATTTGTCTGTAAATTGGGGAGAATAATATCCACCTGATAAGATGGCAGGACTAAACAAGGTAATGTAAGGAAATCATTTAGCACCATGCCGGGACCATCATCCTCCTCATCACCTTCATCCTCATATTCATCACTTCTGACGAAATGTGGAAGAGATATAAGCATCTTGTAAGTTTCTAGACCCATGCTACTTTCCTAAGAGTGCCAGTGAAGCTTTATACCCAAAAGAACACCATGGTGTTGGGCAAAGAGCATGGCCTTCAGAATCAAACAAGCCTGGGTTCAAATCCCAGCCCTGCCACTTACAAGGCCTGTGCCCTTAATTCCCCAAGCCTCAGTTTCCTCAGCTGTAAAATGGAACCAATAATACCTAGCTCCCAAAGTAAGCGTGAGGATAAATAAAGCGAGTTTCTCAACACGTGCCAGGAATACAGTAAGGGCTCACAAGATGAGAGCTCCCTCTGCTTCCCCTTAAAGTGGCTTAAGGAAGATGAGAAACACTATGACTCAACTTAACTCCCTGCAGACCTCCAATCCAGCCTATTTGCCAATAGAGCCCACAACATTCGGGGTCACAGACCTGCTGCTCAGTGTCCCAACTGCCTGGTAGTCATGCTATGCAGGGAGATCAGCCTAAAGTCACTGTGTCCACCACTCACTCACTTAACAAGTATTTGCTAAGAGCCTACTGTGTGTCAAGTTCAGAAGCAGAGGCTGGGAACACAACGAGCAGCAGAACCAAAGAAACCCCTGCTCTCCTAGGGCACAGCATGTAACAGTGAGTGAAGTCATCACACAAAGACTGGAGTATGCTTCCTCAAAAAGTGAAACACGGAATTACCACATGACCCAGCCATCTCACTCCTAGGTACATACGCCAAAAACTGAAAACAGGTGTTCAAACAACTCCTTGGATACAAATGTGCACAGCAGCACTATTCACAATAGCCAAAAGTAGAAACAACCCAAATGTCCATCAGTGGATGGATGGAAAAACAAATGGTGGTCTACCCACACAATGGAATATTATTCAGCCACAAAAAGGAATGAAGTACTGATACATGTTACAACATGGATAAATCTTGAGAACATGATGCTAAGGGAAAGAGGCCAGTCACAAAAGAAAAATCTTGAATGATTCCACTTACATGAAATGTCCAGAAGAGGTAAATCCATAGAGACAGAAAGCAGATTGGTGGTTGCTAGGGGCTGGGGGGTGGAGGAAATGGGAGTGACTGGTTAACGGGTACGGGGTTTTATTTGGGGTGATGAAAACGTTTTGTAACTAGATAGAGGCGGTGGTTGCACAACACTCTGAATGTACTAAATGCCAAAGAATTGTTCACTTCAAAATGATTAATTTTATGTTACGTGAATCTCGCCTCAATTAAAAAACAAACTGAATTACGTATAATGGGGTGTTTAGAAGCACCAGGCGCTGTGGGCAGCAGGAGGCGGTACCCCATTGCTCACTGTGGCCCTATTCACAACAGCCACAAAGCGGAAACCACCCAAATGTCCATAATGGATAAATGGATAAACAAAATGTGGTGTCCACACAGTGAAATAATTATTCAGCCATAAAAAGGAATGAAGCACTGACACACGCTACGACACGGAAGAACCTCGAAAACACTATGCTAAGGGAAAGACGCCAGCCACAAAAGGACGAATGTTGTGTGATTCCACTTTCACGGAATGTCTAGAATAGGCAAATCCACAGAGACAGAAAGCAGACGAGTAGATTAGCCAGGGGTTGGGAGAGAAGGGGACGGGAGTGACTGCTTAATGGGGACAGAGTTTCTGTTTGGGGTGAAGAAAAAGTTTTGGAAATAGATAGCGGTGATGGTTACACCACATTGTGAATGTCATTAATGCCGCTGAATTGTACACCTAAAAATGGCTAAAATGGTAATTTTACATTATGTATATTTTACAATAAACAGACATTTAAAAAAATCATAGATGATGAGTAGTCATTGGCGTTATTCTTCCTAAAAGCAAAATTCAGAGGATTGGTATCAGGAATCAAACAGATCAGTGTATGCAGCTCAGTGCAGCCACTGCCACGCTGTGTGACCTTGGATAAGTCACTTGACATCTCTGAGCCTGTTTTCTACATATGAGTGTCAGCCTTTCTGAAAAGCCTCCGGCACACACACGTCCCCAAGTACCACCTCTGATTAGCCTGCTTTGGGGGCCTACAGCTCACCTCTGGGCAGAGTCAGGAATAAAAAGGGAGGGCAGAAGCACCAGTGGCCAGAGGGACACCATTTCAGATGGTCACAGGAACTAGGAACCAAGACTGCTGTATGGTGGCCCTCACCATGTGCCAGGCCCTGGGGGCCAGGGGGTTCCTATTTGTACTCCCTCATCTGCCCTTCCTAATTACCAAAGCATAAAGCCCCCAGGAGTCACCGAGGCCTGGGTGCCGGTCCCCTGGGGAGCTGGGGAGCTGAGGCTGGCTGACCACTCAGCTGCAGAAAAGCAGATTCCAATGGGATGCAGAAGGGGCGGGAAGGGCCGGGGGAGCACGCAGTGCCTGTGGCCTGAATGAAGATAATCAGGCGGCTGGCCAGGGATTCCTGAGCAGCCCCGGGGCTGAAGAATTTGATGTGATCCAAGTTTCTCACCATGGAAACTTGTCCCCGAGAAAAGGGTGACTGAGCAGGTCATAGGAAGAACAGGTCATATGCTTGCAAAAGGGATGCTGAGCAGAGCCACTCCCTAGCCACGTAACCTCAGGCAAGTGTACGAGTTTCCAATTGCTGCTGTAACAAATGACCCCAAACTGAGTGGCTCAGTGCAACCCATATTTATTAGCTTAGAGTGCTAGAGATCAGAAGTCCAAAATGGGGCTTCCTGGCTACGATCAAGGAAGGTGTCGCCAGAGTGGAGGCCCTAGAGGAAAATCTTTGCCTTCCCTTTCCCAGCTTCTCGAGGCTGCCCACAATCCTTGGCTCCTGGATCCTTCCTCCATCTTCAAAGCCAGCAGCGTAGCATCTTCAAATCCCTCCTCCTGACTCTGACCCTCCTGCCCTCCTCTTTCTCTTGTAAGGACCCTTGTGATGACACAGGGCCCGCTGGATGACCCAGAATAATCTTCCCATCTCAAGATCATTAATTTAATCACGTCCGCAAAGTTCCTGTCGCCATGTCAGGTAACTTATTCACAAGTTCTGGGGATTAGGGCATGGACATCTCTGGGGTCCATTATTCTGCCTACCACAGCAAGCAAGTCCCTTCTCCTCTCTGAGCCTGTTTTCACACCTATAAAATGGAAATAATAATAATAATAATAACACTGATGTCCTGGCTTTGCATGAGGATGACAGCAGAAGTGAAATGATCTCTTAGCATGGCACCTGGGACAGAGCAGGGTGGGTGTTGGTGGAGGTCCATCCCCTTCTTTTTCCTGCCCCGACTCTCTACCAAAGACACCCTAGGAGGCCTGTTGCATCTTTGGAAAGAGGGTTTGCCAAACTCCTTGTCCAAGTTTGAGGCTCAGGAGAGACTTACATCTTGACGCCCGCCTGAACTGACAAGAGGGTATCATTCTTCACATAAAAGTGAAAAATGGATCTTCACACCCCCCGATCTGGGAGTAATGGGATTTTTCAGGCAGGCTTCATTACAGCATCTCGGTGCCATTTGACTGATAATTGCATTCTGAAGCCGGAATTGATAAATTGCCCATGCATTGTCATTACTGGATGTTTACCTGATCTATTTGATGAATATTAATTCGCAAAAAAAATATTTCCATTCCCGAAGCAATTCCGGGCAAAATGATGCCTTCCTCCCTCCCCTCTCCTACCGGCAACTGCCGAAACAATGTAAGGAGTTAAGGAATAACAAGCCCTTGTCAGAGTGATTTATTGGGCATGAAAACAAAGAGAGAGGACTTCAGCCTCTCCATCATCAAGGAACACCTGGGGAAGGAACACGCTGTTCCTCTCCAGAGCTGGGAGCGCACAGCCCAGAAGTGGAGTTGGTAGGCCATTGAGAAGAGAGTTTGGACCACATATATTGCCCTTCTGCCACAGTATCTGAACGAGGTACCAGGCTGCCTCCTATGTACCCCCGCCCCATGCTGAGGTTAACATTTACTGAGTACTAGTTGTGATGCAGATTCAATGCAGGACATGCATTGAATCCTCACTACAAATCTGTGAGATGGGGCCCATCATTGTCCCATTTTACAGATGAGCACACTGGGGCTCAGAGAGGCCAAGGTTACACATGTGCAAGGTCACACTGCTAGAAAGTGGCAGAGCTGAGTCTGGAACCTAAATCTGACTCCCAAAGCCAGTTCTCTTTCCACTACACCAGGGATCAGCAGACTGCAGCCCGAGAACCGGCTACCTATTTTGGTCAATTCGATTTTATTGGAACACAGCCACATTTGTTTGTTTACAGATTGTTGATGGCTGATTTCACCCTACAATGGCAGAGTTGAGTAGTTGCAATAGAAACCATATGGCCTTCAAAAGCCTAAAACATTTACTGACTGGCCCTTTAAGAAAAATTTGCTAACTGCTGCTACTGTACCATCTGCCAGCATGTTTCCAGTCCATTTGAGACCCTAGCCTCCGTGTTGAGCAAATGGTTGCCAAAATCATCATTATCATTACTATTGTTGCTGTGGTTTTATTATTACTGTTATTATTTTCCTGCTTTTACCATCTCCACCTCCTTGAGAAAGACAAATCTTTGCAACCACCCCATCAAGAAACCAGCCTTCAGGATAATAAGTGTAGTGTTTCCTGCAGTAAATCATGAGATCCTTCAACATATTTAATAATATGCTCAGTCTTTCAATGTTTTGAGGTTCTTAATGAGAATTTAAATGGCCACTGCATCCGTCAAGCTCCTCTGAAACGGAAGGTGCTCTCCTTCCCATCACAGAACAATGGTAGGGTATCCAAAGGCACACCATTGAAAAGGTCAGCGTTATCCAGCAAGACAGGATGTAAGTGGGAATCCTCAGAGTACGGGCATCCTCAGACATCTTGCCCCACTGGCCATGGCCAGCCTAGCATCCTCGGAAGCCGTGAAAGAGCTCCTGAACTCTAAGTGGGGGACCACTCATCCTGGTTTGCTAAGGACTAGGAGGGTTTCCAAGGACATGAGACTTTCAATGCTAAAACCAAGAAAGTGCCAGGCAAACCAGGATGAGTTGGTCATCCTTGCCCCCAGATATTTTGCATTCACTGCATCAGAACCAGACGGGAAGCCCTTCTGAAGTCAACCACAGAGCTCTTCACTGGGGGGACCTACTTGTTAAATCCTAACACCACGCACACTTGTTTATGGACTAGCTTGGCTGTGCTGAATTTGGACTCTGGACACTACATGGGCCATCTCTGAATTATCTGGGGCCAAGACACCTGATCTGGCCCTCCCCCGTCACTTCTGTAGAGGGAGCCAAGGGCAGAGGTTGCGAGTACGGGCTCCCAGCTCAGCCACTTGCTTCTCGTACGGGCTCCCAGCTCAGCCACTTGCTTCTCGTACAAGTGTGGGCAGGTTACTCCTTCCCTCTGAGCCTCAGTTTCCTCATCTGTAAAACAGGGTCAGTCGAAGTACTTGCTTCAAAGAACTGGTGTCAGGATAAGATGAGTTAAAACGACCAGAGGACATGCAACAGAGCTCGATACTCAGTAACTGCCTCAGCCTAGCTATGCTTAAAAAAAATCTCTGAACCTGAATTTTAACGGTGTTGATTCATTTGCATTTTAGACCTGGCTAAGTGTGGTCCCTGGCTCAGCAACATCAGCATCACCCAGGAGCTGGTTAGAAACGCAGATTCTCACACCCCATCCCAGACCTGCTGAACCCCAACCTTCGCTGTCACATGCTCCCCAGGCAATTTGTGTGCACAGTCGAGTGTGAGCCGCACTGTGTCAAACAACGTCCGGCATTTCCTGACAGTTAAGACTCAGGAGGGACGTGGGTATAAAGAGCGAGCATGGGATGGGAGTGCGGGATCCAGGAGACACTCGCTCCGGCCCTGGCTTTGCCATGCACCTGACATGTATTCTAGTTCCCGCTCCCTGCTGCCCAGACCCCACCCCGGACCAAGTAAAGCAGCTCTGGGAGTGGAGCCCAGGCAGCCAGGGATTTCAAAGCTCCCCAGGGGATTCTAACTGCAGCCTGAGGTGAGACCCTGTTCCAGTCTAGACCAGATCCCAAAACTCCTCTAGGGCTCCGTTTCCCTCTCTCTAAGTTGACAGAATCAGACTACGGTCTTAAAAAAAAATTGAGGTGAAATTCATATAACATAAAATTAACCATTTTAATGAGTACACTTCAGTGGTATTTACATCCACAATATTGCGCAACCACCACCTCTGTCTAGGTCCAAAACATTTATATCACCCCCAAAGGAGACCCCATACCCATTAAGCAGTCACTCCCCATGCCCCCTCCCCCAGCCCCTGGCAACCACCAATCTGCTCTCAGCCTCTATGGGTTCACCTATTCTGGCCATTTCACAGAAATGGAATCACACACTATGGCCTTTTGTTTCTGGCTTCTTTCACTTAGCCTAGTGTTTTTTTTTTGTTTTTTTGTTTTTTTGTTTTTTTGTTTTTTTTTTAAGATTTTATTTATTTTATTTTTCCCAAAGCCCCAGTGGATAGTTGTGTGTCGTAGCTGCACATCCTTCTAGTTGTTGTATGTGGGACTCGGCCTCAGGATGAACGGAGAAGTGGTGCCTCGATGCGCACCCGGGATCCGAACCCGGGCCACCAGCATCGCAGCGCGTGCACTTAACCACCAAGCCACAGGGCCGGCCCTAGCCTAGTGTTTTTGAGGGTCATCCATGTTGTAGTGTGTATCAGTACTTTATTCTTTTAAATTACATTCAGACTCCAGTGTTCTGTGAATCGAAACTCAAATTAATCCCTGTGGGGGCTTAAAGACATCAGCTGGGCCTCGAGAACAGGCCTCTCGCTTCCCAGAGGGGACTATCCCCCGACACCTGTCACACCCCTTCCCTGGCCCCCTCTCCCGTCAGGATCCATTACAGAGGGATGCGGGTCAAGCGGGCATGTCCTGGGAACCTGTCCGCTCGGCCCCAGTCAGACTCCACCGGAGCAGCTGTGCCCAACACTTCCTTTCCATGATGGGGAATCTGCAGGGCCTCCGGGAAGCTGTGGGACCCTGATGAAACCTGACGGGGAGGGGAGCTGATCAGGGAGACAGCGTCCCCCTGACCCAGGCCCTGCTGCAGAAACAAAGCAAGGAGAAAACGAAGCAGACCATTCCTGGGCCTCTCAGGAACCCCATGGCTGCGCTGTATCTTAGAAACCCACCCCCAAATTCCACCTGACCTCCAGGGTGTCCCCCCGCCACCTTCAAACCACAGAGGGAGGGCTTGAGTGTGGCGTATAAGAAAGGGACAGAGGAAGAGAACATGCATAAGAAAACCACAATCACTCTAGAACATTCCCCAAACTGGACTCCACCAAATACTGCTGCTCTACGATGCGTTAACAGGTGCTACGGGAAAGAGAGATGCTCTGATATGTTTGGGTATCCCTGAATATCAGCTCCTCCTTTTGGAGATTCTCCAAGCAAGTTCTCGAATTAAAGGCTCTAAGAAGTCCTGCCAGAAAGAAAACTATACTCATTTTAGTTAATGCAGCTGATTAAGGAAACATTTCTCGGTGTGTGGGGACCCTCACCTCTAAATGCATCTTAGAAGTCCCTACACATATTGAATTCTTTGTTTAACAAATGTTTATTGAGAACCTACTATGTTGCCAGGCACAATTTAAGGGACTGAGAATGTAGAAAACATAGCTATGACTCCTGCACTCAAGGAGCTTCCATTCTAGTAGGTGGAGTTAGATAATAAATAAATAAGAATAACAACACCTGAACTCCACTCTTCCAGTGCCTGCCTCAAAAATCTGCTCATTCAAACCTTCCCAGCCCCTCTAATCAGGAGTGATGGCTCCCTCTTTGAGCTCCTACAATATTTATGGTCTGCACCATTCAGGAGGTAATTGATTGTGCTCTGCCTGCGACAGCTCCCAAATAATTATGTTGAACTTTCATAATCTCTTGGGTTGTTAACATTCTCTGTTTTACGTCTTGTTTTCTCAGCCACATTGTAATCTCCTTTGGGAAAGGAAAAGAGTCTCTATGTTGTTCCCCTCTCCCCAACCCCTGTTGTGTGAAGCCCAAAGACAGCATTCCTGAAGCCCCTCTGGGTGGAGAACAATGAATCTATATGACAACCCTCTCCTGGTGCCCCTCGGACCTATCGAAGCAGAACCACAGAGGCAGGGCCCAGCAACCTGTTTTAGCAAGATTTCTGGAAGATTCTGGTGCACACTCGAGTTTGAGTACCACTAGCCTAGAGTCTCCACCATTGCCTCTTAGAGTCTGGGGTTAAATCCCAGGTCCAACTTATATAGCTGGGTGACCATGGACAAGTGATTTAACTCTCTAAACCTCAGTTTCCTCATCTCTGAAATGGGAATAATACTAGTGACTACTTCAGAGAATTGGTGTGAGGATTGGTGGAGATTTTCACTGAAAGAGGCTTAGCCCAGGGCCAGGCACACAGCTGAGGCCCAATCCCTGCTGAATCTCATTGCCCAGTATTTCTAAGAAAACAGAGCATGTCTGTCTAATTGCATCTCAAACTGAGGCCCCTGCCCATTTCTCCAACCTCAAATCCTACACTCTCCTCTCTCTCACCCGTTTCAGGCCTGGTGATCTCCCTGCTGGGCCTCCAACAAACCCAGCTCATTCCCACCCAGGCTGCCTGAAAGCTCCTCTCTTTCCTCCTGGGCCCACATCTACACACTTCCCAGCCTCCTCTCCAGTCAGAGTTTTGGCCAATGAAATATGGATGGAAGCAAGGTAGACTGCTACTGGACCTGGTCCATAAAAACCTCCGGTGCAATATTCCCACCCAACCCCCCATCTACCCCTGGATGGCAATATCTAGGACAATCTGGTGGCTGCAGGTGGAAGACGGTGGCCGCCGGGTCCTGGGTTCCTGAATGACCGTGTGGAGCAGAACCCCCATCCACCTCCCATCAAGAGGATCCATTTTGGACCTTATGTGACTTAGAAATAAACTTCTACTATATTTAGCTGCTGAGACTGGGAGGTTTGCTTTCTACAATAACCAGCATTACCTTAACTAACACATCACCCTAGAGGTTTATACTTGTCATTCCCTCTCTTTGGACATTTCTTCCCGGAGATCTCTGCATGTCTTCCATCTTCCTATTATTCCTACCTCTACACCAGGGTCTCTCAACCACAGCACCGTTGTCATTTTGGGCTGGATAATGCTTTGTGGCAGGGGCCGTCCTGTGCCTTATAGGACATTGAGCAGCACCCCAGGCCTATACACACTAGATACCAGAAGCTCTCCCTTCTCCAAGCTGTGACAACATAAATGCCTCCAGAGATCGCCAAATGTCCACTGGGCAAGGGGTGGCAAAATCACCCCCAGTTGAGACACCATCACCTTCCTAGAAAGCACTTCGCTGGCCACCCAACCTAAAATGATCCCCTCCCCTCATCAACACCACTCTCTATCCCCTCGCCCTGCTTACTGGTTCTTGTTCATAAAACTTACTGCTCACTGGAATTATGTTATTAGTCAGTTTCCTTGTTTGCTGCCTCTCCCCCCGGCTCAGATATAAGTCCCACATGAGCAGGGGCCATGTCCATCTGGTTCTCTCCTTTATCTCTCACACCTAGCCCAGCCCCCAGCACCTGGTAGGGGCTCCATAAACATTTGCTGAACGAATGAGAGGTGAATGGGATGCCAGCGATGGACATGGATTGGGATGGGAGGACTAGAACTCAGGAGAAGGACAGCATGGTTTGACCCCACTTAACTCAGTGATTCAGGAAGCACAAGGTGATTCAAGTGACAGAGAAGAAAGGGTAAAAATCAATTCTGTAAGCTGTGGGTCATTTGTGAGGGTCCATCACTGTGGCTCTGTCCACAGCAGCTCCCAGGGGAAGGAAGCAGAGTCCAGACCGAGTCTTTGCGGAGGCCACGCCCCTCAAGGACTGACCACCAGTGAGCCGCCAGCCAGTGGAACCTAACAAGCTGGTCTGGTCTTATGCCTCGCTGCAGTTGGTCAAATAACAAAGAGTCCACATAATTCAGCAGCTCTGACTCCATTAATCCCGACTCTGTAGTGTCTCTATCAAACGCTAGTTTAATATTAAATGAATCCTCTCTCAACTTTAAAGGTGATATCTGACTGGCAATTAAACCACCATGCCTTAGGCCTCATCTTACGTTCCCAGCTAATACACAGAAGAAATGAAAGAGAGCTACCACAATGTGGAGATGGTTAAACTGTTTAACCATCCCAGACCCTCAGGAGTCTGTATTTTGTTGGTTGTGTTTTGTTTTGTTTTGGAGGAATTATTTTTGGTTTCTCTTAGAAAAGAGAAAATAGAAATGAAATAAAATGAATAAAGGTAATGAGCTTATAAAAACAAAGCTAAAAATAAATGAATAAATAGAATGATGTCGTGAAACAAAATAAAATTAAATCAAAATTAAAATGTGCTGCGATGTTTTTAAAAGAGTATCAAACTTCATAAATAGATGTCTTCACAGAACCCACTAATGAAGAAGGGATTTTTCTCCTGTTCTCAAACCAATGCCAGGTCTCAGCGCAAACCATCTTGGCGATAGGCTGTTCAGAAGTCCCTTACGTGGAGGGCAGGTCTGGCTGATACAAAGTTCTTTCTTTGATGGAGCCCAACTCTGGTCACGGTGACTTCCGCCTCCCTGGCCCTGCTCTGCCCTCTACACCCACACAGCACAGGCCCCTCTGCCCCATATGTGACAACTGGATGTGACTATGTCCCTCCCTGCTTCTGCTTCAAGATAAACATCTTTAGTTCCTTCAACTATTCTATAAGGGAAGCAACTGGGGGGAAGAGGTAACTTCAGCACAGTGCTTCTCAAACTGTGGCCCCTGGACCAGAAGCATCAGCATCCCTTGGGAACTTGTTAAACATGCAGATTCCCAGGCCCCACCGTAGACTGCAGAGTCAGACATTCTGAGAGGGAAACCCGGCAATCTGTGCTTGCACAAGGCCTCCAGGGGATTGTGATGCATACTCAAGCTTGAAAACTACTGTTTCACACTAAGACAGACCTTAGCAAGTTACTTAACCTCCCTCTGCCTCAGTTTCCCCTCTATAAAATGGGGATATTAGGAGTGTCCATATCACAGGGTGGTTGTGAGGAATTAGCGAGATAAGGTATGTGATGGGGCTAATATGGTACCCGGTAGCTGGGCAGGAGGTCAGTAAAAGGTGGTTTTAGCGACCGGTGGTGTCACTACCTATTGCTAGGGTTTGAGAGCTACAGAAAGGGCAGGTGCTAAATTTGGTTGAGGTCTTCTTAGATTTGCCTACTCAGAAAGGGAGATGTTTTGGAGAGTCTGCAGGGACCCAAAGCATCTCCAGGGCACCATTTAGAAGTTTCACAGTCCTGCCTGGAACTTGGGATGGACACGGTTATTCTCGCTTCCTCCTTCAGCAGGTCAGCTGAGAATGCCAAGGAAAAGTCCCTGCGGGGGGCAGACCACTGAGCTCCAGGGAGCGGGCAGAATTCTGCTTGGAATAGGTTAAAGACCCAATGTGAGATGTTTCTTGTTCATTTTCACAAACTACCCACCTTTGCAAGCTCTAGAGCTGCCCTGTCCAACATGGTAGCCACCAGCCACAGATGGCTGTTGAGCACTTGAAATGTGACTAGGCAACTGAATTGGGCTATAAGTGTAAAATAGACACCAGATTTCGAAGACTTAACACAAAATAAAGAATGTAAAATATCTCAATACTTTTTTATCTTGATGATATATTGCAATAACTATATATTTGAGATATTGGGTTAAATAAAACACATTAAAATTAATGTTACCTGTCTATAGATTCAATGCAATCCCCATCAAAATTCACAGAAATAGAAAAACAATCCTAAAATTCGTATGGAACCACAAAAGACCCCAGCCAAAGCAAACTTGAGAAAGAACAAAGCTGGAGGCATCACGCTTCCTGATTTCAAACTATATTACAAAGCTATAGTAGTCAAAACAGTAAAGTACTGGTATAAAAACAGACACATAGACCTATGGAACAGAATCGAGAGCCCAGAAATAAACAAATGCATATTTGGTCAACTAATATTTGACAAGGGAGCCAAGAATACTCAGTGAGGAAAGGATAGTCTCTTCAATAAATGGTGCTGGGAAAACTGGATATTCACATGCAAAAGAATGAAACTGGACCCCTATCTTACAGCACTCACAAAAATTAACTCAAAATGGATTAAAGACTTAACGGTAAGACCTGAAACCCCAAAACTTTTAGAAGAAAATATCGGAGAAAAGCTCCTTGACATCAGTCTTGGCAATGGTTTTTTGTTGTTGTTATGACAACAAAAGCACAAGTGACGAAAGTAAAAATCAACAAGTGGGACTTCATCAAACTAAAAAGCTTCTATACAGCAAAAGAAACCACCAACAAAATGAAAAGGCAACCTAAAGAATGGGAGAAAATATTTGCAAATTATATACCTGATAAGGAGTTAATATTCAAAATATATAAGGAATTCATAAAACTCAATATCAAAAAAATAAACAATCTGATTGAAAAGCGGGCAGAGGACTTGATAGATGTTTTTCCGAAGGAGTCACACAACTGACCAAGTACATGAAAAGATGCTCAACATCGCTAATCATCAGGGAAATGCAAATCAAAACCACAATGAGATATCACCGCACACCTATTAGAATGGATATTATCAAAAAAAGACAAGAGATAACAAATATTGGCAAGAGTGGAGAAAAAGGCACGCTGGTGCACTGCTGGTGGGAATGTAAATTGGTGCAGCCACTAGGGAAAACAGTATGGAAGTTCCTCAAAAACTTAAAAATAGAACTACCATATGATCCAGCAACCCTACTTCTTGGTATATATCCAAAGGAGATGAAATCACCATCTCAACGAGATATCTGCACCCCCATGTTCATTGCAGCATTATTCATAACAGCCAAAACGTGGAAACAACCTAAGTGGTCACCAACGGATGATGGATAAAGAAAATGTGATATATATTATTCAGCCATGACAAAGAAGGACATCTTGCCATTTGCAACAACACGAATGGACCTTGAGGGCGTTACGCTAAGTGACTAAGACAGAGAAAGACAAATACCGTATGATCTCACTTACATGTGGAATCTAAAAACATGGAACTCACAGAAACAGATGTAGAATAGTGGTTGCCAGGGATTGGGGGAGGGGGAAATGGGGAGGTGCTGGTCAAAGGGTACAAAGTTTCAGTTACAAGATGAATAAGTTCTAGGGATCTACCGCACAGCATGGGGACCATAGTTAACAATACTGTACTGTATACTTGAAAGTTGCTAAGAGATTAGATCTTAAATGTTCTCACCACCACCACAACAAAAAGGTAATTATGTGAGGTGAAGAATGTGTTAACTAACCTTATTGTGGTAATCATCTCACAATATATATGTGTATCACACCACCCCATTGTATACCTTAAACTTATACAACGTTACATGTCAATTACATGTCAATAAAGCTGGAAAAAAATTAATGTTGCCTGTTTCTTGTTTCTTTTTTAACGTGGCTTCTAGAATATTTAAAACGGCATTTGCGGCATGCTGTGAGGAAGCTCCAGCAGCGACGTGGCAGGGCCACGCATAGGCGATCCGCTGAGGATCTGAGCTGATCCCAGCCAATAGCTAGCTAGCATCAACCTCCAGACACGTGTGGGGTGTCAGCTTTTAGAAGATTCCAGCCCCCAGCCATCATGGGGCACAGACAAGCCATTCCCACTGTGCCCCGTCCCACCTCCTGACTCTCAGAATCCACGAGCATAATCAAAGCTGCTGTTTAACACCACTAAGTCTGGGGTGGCTTTTTACGCAGCAGTAGTAATTGCAACAATATTTTACAAGTGTCTGGGAACTGGCTTTGTCTTTCTTAGTCATCACAGAATCTCTGGAAGGTCATGATGGTTGAGGGGCTGAGTCCAGGACCACAGCTGGTGTAACTTCTCCTTCTATTTATTAATTTACACATCTGTCTCCTCTAGCCACCTGTGTGTTCCTTAAAAGTAAGGTCCATATCGTAGTCATCCTTGTGTCTTCAATGCCCAGCACAGAATCTGGCCCAGTGGAACAGCTGTCTTCATTGAGAGTTCACTGGGGGCCAGGCACTGAGCTGAGGGCTCAAAGTACTCTATTTCATCTAACTCACACAACCACCCTGTGACATACAGATGAACACCCATTCTGCAGATGAGGCCTAAGGCTTAGAGAAGTAAAGTGACTTTGCCTTGGTTCATCAGCTCCTAAGTGACAGAGCAGAAATTCCAACCCAGAGCTGTTCGGGTGGATTCTGTAGCCTCTGAACCATTCATTACACAACGCAGCACAAGGTAGCCGCCAAAAGGACGAACAGTCAGATGGCTACATTTCTGTCTGCAATGGCGGGGCCATGGGAGAGAATGCCCTTTCACCAAAGGCTGCCAGGAATCCCAGAACTCAGCTTTCTACCAAGTTCAACTCTTACTTGTGACAGTTTTGATAAACCACGTAAGGACTATCAGAGGCTCTCTGTGAAAGTCTCTTCCTTAGAAAAGAAAGTTTGCTGACAAAGAGAAGTCCCTTAAGACCTACTGTCTGTTCGCATCTGAATTTCTAAACCATTCTAGCAAAACTTCATTAGGCTCTGAGTGTGGCCTCAGAGATAATGATCTGATTTCTCCCTCTCTCAGTCGCCCTCCCCACATTCCCAAATAGAAACAGCACAGGAAATTAGATGGCTCTAATTAATGACTCAATAAATAGAGAAAAGGGGAAAAGGTTGGTGCGATCTATTCCAGATCATCGACACAGATTTCAGCTCGTAACAAGCTACCTTTAAAGAAAGGACACCCCCTTCCAGATCCGAGCTATGAGCCTTGTTCGTGGCCCTCTCCCCATGCTCCATATTTGTGTGTCAGTACTGATGCTACCCACAAGATCTGGAGTAGACACGGGGCGCCATGACAACGGATAAAGAAAGACACCGTCTCCCTGCAGAGGCGGGGACCTCACCCACCCGACCTCCTTTCCTCAAGATGTTCCTCCAAAGAGGAGGTCGAACAGAACAGGGATTAAAAGCGACCTCTGGAGTCACGGTGCCGGGGCCAAATCTCAAGGTCACCATTTGGCCTTGGGAAGATTCCCTACCCTACCGAACCTCAATTTCCTCGCCTAGAAAACAGGACCATAGCAGAGGCAGTACAGTGCTTAGAGTCTCCAACCACCGACTCTGAGGGTTTGATCCTGACTGTGTGGCCTGGGGCAAGTTGCTTAACCTCTCTCTGCCTGAACACCCTCATCTGTAAAGTGGAAATAATAACAATACCCACCTCATACGGTTGTTATGAGAATTAAGTGAGCTAAGATGCATAAACCACTCACAACAGAGCCTTCACATCATCTCTGCTGTAATGGGTTGGCAATTAGTCATGAGCTCATGCTATCTCTGGAAGAATTAAGTGAGTGAGTGCATGGAAAGGTTAGCACAGGGCCTGCCCCCTGAGAAGCACTGATAAATGTTCCTGGGTGGTGGTGTTTTGTTGTGGTTATTGTTGCTTCCAAGCCAGTCTTTGATCCTGTTGAAAATTTCCTGTGGCTGGAGGAGGAAAAAATGATGCAGCCATTGACTGCATGATCAGGCAAACAATGTCCTCAGAGATGGGGCTCTCAGTGCTCTCTGGTCACAGGGTACAAGGACACCGATGAGCAGGCAAGGGCTTGAGAGATCTGAGTCCTGTTCAGTGAGAAATGGCCAGAGGAACTGAAAATGTTTAGTCCAGAGAGGAGAAAACTGAAAAGTATAAGATGCTCTCTTCCAATAGACAAAAGCCACAGTAAAGGTCTCTTTCCATGGAGGTCTTCCCTGACCACAGCTTCCCTCCCTGCCAGTGTTTGGCTCTCCATTACAAGCTCTCATAGCTCCTTATACCCCTCTCCTTCCGAGCATCGCTCACCCTCGGCTTCAATCAGTATTTACATAATGAGTTGCTGAATGTCTGTCTCCTCCACCAAACCATGAGCTCTATTAAGTCAGGGACCGGGTGTGTCCCACTCACCACTGTGGTCAAACTACTTAGCATCATGCCCCAGGGAATGAATGAACGGGGAAAGAAGCCCCGTCAGGAAGGAGAGAGAAGGAATGCACCCTGAGGAGACTGGAGGGCAGAATTAAAACCAGAGTGTGGAAGCTGTGCAAGGAGGCCAGTCTGAGACTGTTCCAGGGTGGAACATGCAGAACAAGCCAGCGGTGGAAGAGGGCTGACTTTTTGAGGAGTGAGCTCCCTTTCACTGGAGGCATTCAAGGCAGGTGGGTGCTACACGGGGCAGGAGCTAAGTTGTCCTAGGGTATGTCCTCGCCACCATGAGGGGGTCTAGAGTTCCTGAGAGCATCCTAGACCACAGGAGGTCATCTTAAAGTGCAATGAGAACAGAGCACTCAAGGACACTTTGGGGGTGACAGATATGTCCCCTATCTTGATTCATGATGACGGTTTCCTATGTGTATATATATGTCAAAACTCACCAAATCGTATACTTTAATCTGTGCCATTTATTATATGTTGATTATATCTCAATGAAGCTCTTAAAAAATATACCATCTTTAAAACAAGTAGAATGACAGTAATGATACAAAGACCAGATGATACAAAGATGTTCAGGGCAGTAGTGTTAATAATAGCAAAAACAGAAAGCAAGACATAACCAAAAACCAATGGTTATGCAAATTCACCATATCCACAGGAAGAAATAGGATGTAGCTATTATATGTGATGTTTTCAAAAGCTAATTAATGACATGGCCATAAAAGAAAAAAATTGAGTGAGGAAAAATGGTAGAAGACAATTTATATAATTTGATATTGTTTCTGTTTGTTAAAAATGCATAGGAAAAAAGCCTGGGAATTATCATAATTAAAACATAATCCTGTGTTACTTGGGCAATTTTGAAAGCATTTTTAAATACTGAAAGGACCTACCATAAAATGTGAATACGGGTAAGATTATGGGTGATTTGGGTTTTCTTTTTTTATACTTTTCTTTATTTTCCAGAATTTTTACAAATAAAAATGATTTTAGTATAAAAAAGAGAAATAAATATTACTTTAAGACAAACAATAAAATGTACATCAAGTCTTCTCTGCACACCAGTTCTGTGGGGAAGGAGAATCCAGAGAAGTGTTAAAGTTGAAGTGACCCTGGCCCCTGGAGACCGACCCCCTTGACCCCGCCCCCCCCCCCCAGCCATGACCTCTTCTAACCTCCAGACGAAGGTTTGGGGGCCCTGAGGTTGTGGGCAGGAGGTGGGGAATGTGCTGCATGATGCACATGTCGATTGGATTAGAGCCTGCTTCTGTTTTCCCCTAAGTAGATTATGATTTTCTTGAACTTGCTCCAGTGGGTCCCGGAAATTCAGCCCAGGACAGTCCTGCGGTTCGTTTTCAGAGCTCACTGGAATATGTTTAAGCATGTAATAAATACATTTAAGCCTAATCGGATAAATCACTAAATCAGATCGTTATCTTGCAATTTGAAAACCAGGCTCTGGCTCCAGATCCCAGGGGAAGGAGGAATAGGAAGAAACAGAAAGGTTTCGGGCGGACGGCAAGGTCACATTCCTCCCCAAGACCACCCCACGCCAACGGCAAAGAAGCGCACCACCATCCTCCACAACTCACAGGTTCATCGGCTGCAGACTGGCCTCAAATTTGCAACAAAACTTGGCAGCAGAGTAAGCGTGAAGAAATATCTAGGTGCTACCTGCAATTTACGACCTTTCGAACATCACCCGTCCTGGAGTTCCAGGTGTGGTCCATCTGGTCTACCTCCTGGCCTCAAAGTGAAAGAACTTGCAAGTTCTCAGCCAAGACCACCAGAAGAGCCAGAATCACCCTTTTCCAAGTCTGGAAATACATTATTGAGCTTGTATTATGTTAAAGTCCTGTAGACTTGAGACTAAGGGGCAAGAACTTGAGAATCAGGCAGATCTAGGTCCCAATCCCAGCTCTGCCATTAACCATGTGTGAGACCTTGGACAAGTGACTTAGCCTCTGTGTGCCTCAGCCTCTTCATCTGTAAAATGGGGACAGTAATAGCACCTACCTCGTAGTGCCATAAGGAGGATTAAATGAGATGATACATATGAAGCACTTAGGATAAAGCCTAGCCCAGGTAATTAATGCATGTTAGATACTGTGATTGTCTGAATCATTTTTACAGAACTTCCCACCTAGTATATTTTTTATGTGGACATACAATATCCCTGTAAGACATAAGCTCCTTGAGAACATTTTCATTTTATTTTAACAAATATTAGCAGAGAGCCAGGATCTGGGAGAGGGGATAGAGATACATTGGTGAAACAAACAGAGATGGCCTTGGCCTCAAGAAGTCCTACAGTATCATAAACCAGATGTTAAACAAATAATCATAAAAATAAATATGTAATTAAAGACTGAGACATGTACTATAAAGAAAAAGAACAGGGTATCCCAAGAGAAAATAGGGTGCTATTTTGAGTTGGGGGGACCGGAAGTCTCTCCAGAGGAAAAAACTTTTAAGCCAGAATGTGAAAGTTCAGTAGGAGTCAACTAAGGGAAAAGAAGGGAGAAAATGCTCCAAACAGAGGGTACAGCATATGCAAAGGTCCTGAGGTGTGAGAAGCATTCAAGGAACTGAAAAAAAGGTCATTGTGACTGGATGCTGTTGCATAAGAGAGAAAATAGAAGGAGATGAGGCCATTGAGGTAGGCAGGGGTGGACTATGCCTTGTAGATGGGCAGTTTTAAGCAGGAGAGTCACATGACTTGATTTGGGCTTTTAGGAGATTAATCTAGCTCCAAGCAGAGAAGGCATTGGAGGGGAGCAAGTATGAAAGCAAGGAAACCAGATAGGAGGCTGCTGCCACCATCCAGGCAAAAGACTAGGGTTATAGTGGTGAGAAGTGGGCAGATTTGACATATATTTTGGAGACAGAATTAACATGACCCAGGGACATACAGCATGCGAAGAGTGACGATATGGCTAGAATCGGAATGACTCCCCGATTTCCAGCTTAAACAACTAGAGAGATCATGCTGCCATTTACTAAGAAGAAAAAAGTCTAATGGAAAGGCAATTTGGGGGGAAGATGAGTAAATTCAGTTTTAGGCATCTCGGGGCCAGAAAGGTAGGAGTAAAACCAGGAGAGTGTGCTTCCTTGGTAGACAAGAGAAGAGAACATTTCCAAATGCAGAAGTGGTTAATGATTGTATATGCTGCTAAGAGATCAAGAAGAGAGATGTGTCTGACATGTAATACGTTGTCAATGAATGTCTGTTGGATGCATAGATGGATGGATGGGTGCATGGATGAGTGAATGGGTACGTGGATGGATGGATGGGTGCATAGATGTGTGCATGGGTACATGGACGGATATGTGCATTGGTAAATGGATAGGTACATGGATGGATGCACAGGTGCATGGATGTGTGCACGGGTGCAGGATGGATGTGCACATGGATGATGGATGGGTACACAGATGGATAGATGGAAAGATACATGGATATATATATGGGTACAGGGATAAATGGATGAATGCATGGATGGATGCACAGGTTCATGGATGTATGCATAGGTCCAGGGAGGATGCAAACATTGAATGGATGAGTACATGGATGCACACATGAATGGATGGGTAGGAGGACAGGGGCATGGATGTAGTGGCCCTAGCCACAGAGAACGCTGGTTAGTTCCTCAAGCAGGAACTACTTCTCCCCTTCATACAACCATTCCCTTTGCCTAGAGAAGTCTGTCTGCCACTTTGCATTTTTCCAATCTCAGTCCAAATGTTACTTCCTCAGAGAGACTTTTTCTGACTACTCTAGCTAACATGGTTCTGTCACTACTTCCTTCAAAGCGTTTATCAGATTCTCAAATCATCTGATTTCTGTATTTAATGCTTTATTGTCTGGCTCCCTCATTAGATGGCTTGGTCCACAAGTGCAGTGACCTTGTTCACCATTTCTAAGTCTCCAGCACTCAGCAGAGTGCCTGGTGCATAGAAGGGACTTGGCGCCTATAAAATAGATGGATAGGTAGATAGATGAGTGGGTGAATGGATAGGTGGGTAGATGGACAGATGAGTGGGGAGATGGAAGATGGGTGGGTGGATGGACAGGTGGCTGGGTGGATAGACAGATGGGTGGGTGGGTGAGTACATGGATGGGTAGATGGATGGATGTTTGGAGCAAAGGGGAGAATGATAGAAAGGGAAGAGGGTAGGAGGGAGGGAAGAAGAATGGATAGATGGATGGATGGATGGATAGATGGATGTTTGGAGCAAAGGGGAAAAGGATAGAAAAGGAAGAGGGTGGGAGGGAGGGAAAAAGGATGGATGGACGAATGAATGAGTGAATAAATGAGTACACCTCACTCCCTTCTGACCCACACTCAGGACAATTGCCCCCTTGACCTAGTCTCACTCTGCTTCTGCTCAGCCAACAGCTGACCAAGCTCAGAGTGGTCACAGAGAAGACGCACAACCTCCCAGGTGTTAAAGGATTTCAATTCTCTCTTTGCAAAGACCCTGGAACCTCTGCTGTGCAGCCTCAGCCAGAGCTGCGGCAACATCCTGTCCCTGGGGGGTGACGTTAGCTTCTTTCTGTTTTATTGTCTTAGATAAGCAAGGCAGGGTCAGGCTACTGAGCACGGGGAAGAAGAAAAAAAAGGAGATTTTAAAAGACAAGGAGAAAAAAACACTCTAATAGGCAAACAAACAACAAAAAAGCACTTTTAAAATACATTGCTTCTTAGGGAGGGGGTCAAGCCCCCCACTCTCAAGATATGCAGAAGATGACAAGCGAGAGACACATGAAGTCTGAAGGGTGACCTCTACAAAGCACCGCCTGACATTACGAGAGACAGGTATTAGCATTTGGCAAGATCTTTTTAAAAATACACACACACACAGACCTGATTAAAATATTAGGGCTTCCGTTTTCCTACACTTTTTGTTTAAACACTTGTGGAAAGGAGCTCTCTCTTTTTTCTAGATTTGTTCTCAGGAGCCCTGCTTCAAAAAGCTGTTACCCAGGCTAGGGAGAGGAGGAAGAAAGAGAACCAAGTCTGCCTTTTTGAAAGGGAAAAGGGAGAAGGCGTACCATTCCCGAAAGTCTGCAGACTGGACTTGCGTGATCTCCACAAACGCTAAACCAAGTGTGGTCAGCCCCCTTAGCAGCTCGTCGTCTCTCATTTCCACACACATCTACGAGCTGACCTCTATCCGGTAGACACAGCCTGCCTCTAGAATAGCCTCACCCACATGGGATGGGGCAATAATTAAGATCGCAGGCAGTAGAGTCTGTTAACCAGCTTTAACACCCTATGTACCCTTGGCAGGGCCTTAACTACAAACCCGTTTTCTCATCTGTTAAATGGGGATAATAATAATAATTACCAGGTAAGGTCACCGTGAGGAATAAATGAGACAATCCACATAAAGTGCCTGGCACAGAGTAAATAGTTGATCAACATTGGCTGTTATTATTATTATCATTGTTGATTATTCTTTTACTTAATACTTATAAAGCACTTCGCATATGTCAGTGTCTTATAATTCATTAAATTCTCCAAACAACCCTATGCGGCAGCAGTAGTACTCACCTCATTTTGTAGAAGAGGAGATGGAGACCCAGAGAGGTTAAGGAACTTGCACAAGGTCACACAGCTAGGAGGTGGCAGAGCTGGTTCTCCAACCTCAGCTGACTGATTCCAGGTCTATGCTCTTAGTCCCCGCACGATGCTTAAGCAAGACCTTTCCACAGTTCTGTCCTATTAACCCCTGCCCAAGCTAGTACCTCGTATCATCTTTCCGACCTCCTGGGAAGTCTCAACATATGCTCAGTGGAAACAGGGAGCCACAGCCAAGTTTGGGTGGAATCCTGATGTTATAAGTAAAATCACAACACACACCGACTTACTAACTACACCAAGAAGCCCTACGGGAAAGAAATCTGCTTGATTTTTTCTTTTTAAGTAAAACCCCTCAACATTCTTTAGCAAATGCTGCCCTGGATAGTAATTTAATAACTAAACCACTGTCCTGAGTGCTTGCTATATACCAGGCACTTGCTTTATATATTGCAACTCACTAAATTCTCATGTTAATCCTAAGAAATAAGAGCTATAATTAGCCCCATTTCACAGATGAGGATGCACAGACCTCTAAACCTCTTATGAAAGCAAATGTGCAAACCCTGGACCTGCTCTTGTGGCCAGGCTGTCCTGAGTTACAAGGGCGGCCAGTGACCAAGGTCAGCTGGTCCCAATATTGCCAACCCTGGACCTCTCAGCCCTGACCCCAGGCCCTCAAAGGGCATCCAGTCTCCAGACCACATGGCTGTCCCTCTGGGACTTGCCCAGAGACTTTATGGGATGCCTCAAACTGCAGGTCCTTCTCCCCTGGCCAGTCTCCCAACTGCCACCTGGACTCCCCTGTGGAGTCAGGAACTGTGCCCTGGAGAATTCTAGTGCTAACATTCCCGTTGGCCTCAGAAGGAGGGGAGTAAATCCCAAAAGCATGAAGTAGTTCTGAAGGGTCTAGGAGATGTTTGAGGCATTTGAGATGGGTATAAAAATGGAAAGCCAGCCTGGATCCAGATCAGTCAGCTCCAAAGCAGATGGCGTGACCTTGGGGCACCCCCAGTCTGATGAACCCAGTCAACCACACACTGCCCCTAAATGGTGGTTTGCAGCTAATCCCAATGGAATGAAGACACAGAAGTCACCATTCTTGTCCTTAAGAGTGCTCCCCACATGGCCCCTCACCTATCTCACTAACTTTATCGCCTTTCCTCACCCCCCAAACCCTCCTCCAGGTTGACTTCCAACTCCCTGAGCTGGTCACGCTTTATCACAATGACCTGCCTCACTACAGGCTATTCCCACACCTGGGAGGTCATGGTCCCCTAGTCTTTTGGTAACTTTCCATTTTTATACCCATCTCAAGTGTCTCCTCCTCTAGGAAGGCTTCTCTAGCTTTCTCTTGCACTCAGCCCCCCAAACACCACCTGTTTCCTCCTTCATGTCACCACTGCAACTGACACAGCCCTCTGTTTGTACCTTATTGCACTGCAGTAATTCCTTAAGGACAAGAAGCACCCCTTGTACCTAACATGGGTCTTAGCACCAAGACAGTGTTCCCTAAATGTTTGATGAATGAATAAATGAATGAATCTACTAGTTCAGAAACACACACAGCAGAAACAAAGGAAAAACAACAGAGGACCACAGTCCAGGACTATAGAAGAGGTTGGCAAACTTTTTCTGTAAAGGACAAGATAGTAAATATTTCAACTTGCAAGCCTTACAGTCTCTATTGCAACTACTCAACTCTGCCATTGTAATACAAAAGCAGCCACAAGACAGGACATAAATGAACAGGTGCAGCTGGGTTCCAATAAAATTTTATTTTAAAAAGCAGGCAGCTGGCCAGATTTGGCCTGCAGGCCAGTTTGCTGACCCCTGGATTAGGCTATTTAATACATATCAAAGTGGCATAAAGGAGACAGGCTCATTCTTAGCAAACCATCTTCTATTTTCCCCTAAAGACAGCTGGCCAGGCTAGAATAGAGAAGGAAAGGAAGGAAGGGAGGAAGGAAGGGAGGGAGGGAGGGAGAGAGGGAAAGAAAAAGAGGAAAGAAGGAAGGAAAGAAGAAAGGAGATGCCATCTCCTAAGAAAGCCTGAATAGTTTCTGGATGATTAAAAAGATTTTCTCAGAACTCTCTCAGACCTCAGCTTCAACCCCCTGAGGCAGACGTAGGAAGAACAAAATCTAAGAAAGCTACAAGTTAATGACAGATTCCTTTAAAGAGACAGCTGTGGCTTCAGCCACGGACTTAAGATCACAGAGGCTGTGGTGCTGTTTGGGTTTTATGACCATTCGCATTGTTATTATTACTAATACTGTCATTTCTATTGATAAATTCTGCCCCTAACCAACATCTCGGGAAAGAAAGAAAACAGAAGAGAAAATTAGCTCAAGGGAAAAACCAAACTCAAAGGAAATTTAATTAAATAAACAGATTGCTTGACTGTAAAAGAAAAGAGATGTGACATGTCCCCAAATCTAACTTCCTGCCATGCCCGTCTCCCCGGGAACTGGCAAAGCCTGAGAAATCCGAACACTTCCCCCAGAGCAAGAAACTCCTTGATATCACTACGCCCTGGCCGCCGTAAATCATGTTTGTTCAGGCAGAACTTGTTTCCTTTCGCTTTTTCTTTCCCCCTTCCCAACAAATGCATTTGAAAGGAAAGTTTGGGTTATTTCTTAGCTCTTTCTTCTTCCGTCCTACTTTTTGGCTGATGCTGTGTCTCCACCAGCATTCAGCCATTTCTTTCCTTGGATGAGAAGTTTTGTGCGAGTGTCACACTGGCAGACACCTCCAACCTGGCCCACCTTGCTCAAAGCAGAGGGGGACAGCCCAGGACCCCTCTTCACTGCCTCTCCAAGATCTAGACCACGTCGCTTGGGTGACTGTACTTCTTTCTTTGTCTATAAATTGGGGCCACGAATGCCAGGCATTTAATTCACCAGAAGATAGCGGGGAAAACGAAGTGGCATTGAAAGAGAAATAAAATAATCCTTGCAGGACCACCAGAAGCATTAAATGAGATCCAATAAGTGAAGAACCCTAATAGTGACAATGATTATTGCCCAAGAATAATAACAGCAAGGTACCAGTTATCAGGCACCCACGGTAACTCCACCAGGCACTGGGTTTGCATATCTCATCTCATTTAATCCTCGCAACAACCGAAGAAGTAGGGGCAATTATTATCAGAATTTTCAGACCAGGAGATGATCACTCAGAGAAAGGAAATGACTCACTCAGAGCCACAAAGCTGGTACCACTTACACAGTACCAGGAAAACAGTAGGTGTTTAATAAATGCTGGTTAAAGCTGAATGCATTGGTGAACCACACACTAAAATATCGTTGTTTCTTGACTGTCACAATCTCTATAGACAGCTAACCTGGCTCTATTTCCAAGGGCGCACCATCACAGACAGCTGAGTGCTTTTCTATAACATTTGCATCATGTCTGCATGCACATTTTGAGGCGGGCAGCCAGAGCTCCAGGGAACTTATTTTAACAGAGAGATTCTGCCTCTTCTTTGCTAAGAACCCCAGAGAGAGCTGGTGCTTCAGACCCAGCTGTCATGAATAAAAGTGACAGCCCTCCCCCAACTCTAGGTACTTGATAGCTTGCAGAGCACTCTCTGGGCCTCCCCATGTTCGATCCTCACCAAGGCCCCAGCAGGGAAGGAGAACGAGAATTCCAATTCTCTTCTTTAAAGAGAGAAACTGAGGCTTGAGTGACGTGACTTTCCCCGGTGACCAGGAGGTAGGGGAGAGGGATCAAGGCAGGTGTGGGGTCCACACCCAGCGCTCTCTGCTCTGAGCTGTTTTTCCACCGTGGGGGACCGTGTCCAGGTCCGTGAGGAGGCTGATGGGTCAGGGAGAGAAGCAGTCAGTGGCTGTAGAGTCCAGGGACATTTTGTGGCCCGAGAGGCCATCAAGCCCACAATGCAGGCACAAAATGCAGACAGCCAGGGTATCGATGCTGAACTTTGGCCATCGTCACCTTGACCTGGCACCCCAACTAGTCCCCTGACCCATGTTGCCCGCCTGCTCCTCTGGGCCTTCTCCAGCCCGCTAATGACCAAGTGTTCCTGCTCACACAGCCCTTTCTCCTCCACAGCCTCCTCCCCACTGTGCAGATGGGGACACTGAGGCCTAGAGAAGTAAATTGACTTCCCAAGGTCACAGCAGGTAAGCTGCAGGAACTCAGAATCTGAAACCAGGACCATGTGACAGCAAAGCCGGCACTTGGTGGGATGATGGCCGTTTGGTGGGAAAGTCTCTGACGCTTCCTCTCTTTTCCCCTCCCGCCCAGTGGAGCTGCCCTAAACTCTCAGCATGCGCCTGGAGTCACCTCCGGGAGCTGCACTGAGGACTGAAGCACTTCAGACCTCAGAGCTGGTTGAAAACGTAACTCGGCCCTCCAGGAAAGGAACAGGTCGCCATCAAGTGGACAACCATGATCCCCCCTCATAGCATCAACTCCCAGGTCTTCCTTTCACGTGATGTTCCATTTAAAGAGATTTACCAGGCAGCAGCCACTCTTACCTGCCCCTAGAAACCTGGTTGAGCCAGACCACCAGACATAATATAGTGAAAGTAGCATCTGCCATTTATTGAGCACTGACTGTATACCAGTGCTGAGCTACAAGCTTCTAGGTGCATCCTCACTGCATCCTCGACTCTGCCTTTGCAGAAAGATACAGGTACTATTATTCTGTTCCTATTAAAGAGATCGTCAGGCCAGCAGCTGCCTGAAATCACAGAGCAGGACTCCCCTTCAAACTCCTGGCCTTGTCCCTACCCGTCCTGGCGTCCCCTCATCTCTCCCTCCCTCCCACCTACACTTCCTCCAGGCCCACGTGCAACCTGGCCAGCGGCTCTGGTCCAATCTACTCCTAGGGCATCAAACCACCCACGAGGGTGACCTGGGCACGGGCCCACATACCACTGCCACCCAATGGGTTCAGGTTCTTCAAAAATCACGTCTAAGCTCATGAAGTCCACGGGCTTTCACAGAACTGACCGAGCCCAGGTGACCTCGGCTGAGTGACTTCTATAAAGCGCCTGGGTTCTCAATAAATGCCCCTCCTCCCTTTCTCTCCTTCAGAGCCTCGGGCGTGGTATAAAGCAGTGGTTACACACCAGACTCCCAAGTGCGATGTTGGCTTCATGACTTGCCTAAGCTGTGCAGCCTTGGCCAAATTCGTCCACCTCTCTGAACCCCACCTCCTCCCTTTTCACAAGAGACAGGGCAGCCCCAACCTTACAAAGTTGTTATAAGGATAAAAGGAGGCCATCCATGGAAAGTCCTCGCACACAATGTGTCCAGCGTGTCGTAAACACGCAGCAAGGCCTCGTACACAGTGGGGAATAACAAACATCTGTGCAGAGAGAGACACGCACGAGGCAGGGGGTATTTTAGAGTCTCTTTTTCCACATTCACTGGCACCATGAAGATCTGGAAAAATCCACTGGACACCAAGCCATTCTTTCATAAAGAAACCTCCAAATCCTCCATCTCAACCATTTTTGGCCCTCCCATAATGTCGTAACTCCCCTTTGCCGAAATCCCAGCGTCTCATCATAGAATTGACATACCCAGGAAGCGGAAGGCCCTTGCTGAATAAGCCCGTGGGCAGGGGTTCAGAGGAACTTCATTTAAGTTCCTCCTTCACCTCCTGGTCCTTGGTACAAAGCTCAAAGGAACATGGATGTAGTTGGGTAAGGTTCTGGCATTTTCCCTACATATTACATCCTTCTTTCCAAAAAAAAAGAAAGAGAAAGGCATACTTTTCCCAGAATGTATGTTACTGACTTCAGCATTAAGCGTCTACAGGCAGCTTTCACAACACGAAATGGTCCAAAAAGATATTGAAAAAAAAAAAAGAACTTTTGAGCTATGACAATCTGAAAGAAAAAAACCCCACCCTGAGCAGATTTGAGACTTGGCATTTGGTGAACAATAAAACAAAAGAATCAACCCAGGAAGCCAGCGAAGAAGCCCCAATACAGCCAGTCATCCTCAGCGTGGCTGTTCCTTCCTCCGGAAAGCATCCCCGG